>NC_133554.1:59001101-60205268 GCF_048773025.1 Camelus bactrianus
TCTTCCCCATCTGACCCCCTTCCTCCCTCCAGCCCTCATTCCCCTCCTGGGGTCCCAGAGGGTGGGGCTTCGGGCAGACCGGAGATGAGGGAGGGGCCCCGGGTAGGGCTCTGTCCCCTGAGCCCTGGCCACCAGCCCCGGGTCAGGAGCGGAGGGACATGCGTGCCCATCGCCCTCCACTGCCCCCAGAGGGTGCGGGAGGAAGGAGCCCAGCACCCGGCCAGCTGAGTGCCTGCTCCCCTGGAGGGCGGGTGGCGGGAGGCCCAGACCTCCCGAGGGGTCACGGGGGGTCCGTGCCTGGGAAACAGCGTCTGGGAAGGAGGAATTTACAGACTTCTGTTTACCCGTACGAGGCCCCGTAAAACATTTAACAGCAGCCAATTAAAGGGGGGCAGCCGCGGCGGTTTACCCGCCCCCCCGCCCATACTACACACACAGGCCTCTGCCCCTGCCCGCCCCAGCCCCGTCCCCGCCCGGCTCTCGGCTCTCGTCAAGTCTTCCAGGAGCTGAGCTGAATCTGGGAAACATCTGCTCCAGATGTGTCTCCTTACACAAACCAGGCCAGTTGGCCAGGCTCTCTGGACTCAGCTGTGCCCCCCACGGGAGGCGGGGCGCCAGGGACAGGCCAGGGTGGCCGAGGGTGCCTTCCCGTGTCCTCAGGCAGGCCTAGGGGGTGATCCCTAGGCGGGGAGACATCTAGGGGCTACTCAGAGCTTTCACGGCACCCATGCTGGTGGGGAGCCCCCAACAGGGCTGGTGTGGGCAGCGTTGTTTGAGCTTCTTGGGTGGGACTGTGTTCTGCGTGGAGCACCTGCTGGAGCTGGTGTTCCGCGGCGCCGCCTCAGACCCCCTGGGCCAGAGAACATCACACTGAGTCATGAGGGGCTGGCAGAGTGGTGGCCACTGTGGAGGGACCTGCTGGGATCAGGGTGCAGGGAGTGCCCTTTGGACTTGATCCTGGGAGTCGCGAGTGTCCCTGTTTGCCGCCTGACCGTTTTCCACTCTGAACCCTGCCCCTGCGGCTTCTCCTCCGTCCCTACGTTTGCGCTGGCCGGTTCCACAGCTCCACCCACACTGGCCAGGCCTCAGGCCTGCCAAGGGGCCTCCTGAACCCCCAGTACTCCCAGTGAGCTCCAGGGCTGCCCCCCATGCACCCACAGACCCCCGGCACTGAGATAGAGCTTCCGCCACCCTCATCCCTTCTGCATCTAGGCCAGCCTCGGGCTGGGCGATGCCCCACGCCCTCTGAGGGCCTGGGGGCCTGGAGGTCCGCCCTGGGGCTCTGAGCCTCTCCTTCTGAAAGGGAGTTTGGAAAACAGTCGTTGAGCAAGATCCCACGGAGCTCCCTGCTTCTTACACATCCTGACGTGGCTGTGACCACTCGGGGGTTCCGACACCCCTGCTCCCCAGGCCCGGGGTCACGGCTCCCCCGCATCGAGGCTTGGCTATATGACTGTTGCTCACACACTCGCCCTGGGACCCCCGCCTCCCCTCCAGGACTGCTACCTTGGGCTGCACCAGCTCCCCCTTCCCTGGCCCTGCACAGCTGCTCCCCGGGGAAACCCCGGGGTTCCTGCTCCCTGGTCACAGCCCAGACGACCTACAGTCGGGTAGGAGGGTGCTCCCAGTAGCCAGGTGCTCCTGTGATAACCATGGGATCCCCAAGAGAAACTGCTCTGGGACCCATTTTCCGTGGGTAAATGCGAAGAGCATTAGCTCAAAGCCTGTGTTTTGGAGTAAGAGCGTCCTGCCCACCCCAGCCCAGCATGCGACGCAGCCTTCCTGGCTGCAGGACCTCGGGCCACCCCCACCGCCTCGCTGCCAGGCCTTGGGGGGAAGGACCGGCCATGGTGAGCCGCATTCTAAGTGGCAGGAAGCTCTGGGCGTCCGGCAGATCCGCCTCCCCCTGCTCCTCCTGGCCAGGGTGCCAGCGCCTGGATGGGCCTCCCCAGCCAAGCGTTCGTTCTGTCTTCATCCCTTCTGGGGGGCCGGGTGGGATGTGTGTCCCAGGTGGCCGGAGGCCCCCAGAGTCTGAGGCCTGTGGGTAGAACTGGGTCCAAGGTGTGGCTGGTGTTCCCACGCTGGGCAGGGCCAGGGCAGGGAGACAGTCCAGGCCCCTCAGAGGGACAGAGAGGGGCCTGCTTGACATGACTTGAAAGCTCCAGGGAAGGTCTCAGGGCTGGGGACCAATGCAGGGAACTCTTCTGGGGACGATGCTGCCACCGCTGGGGACCAGCTCGTTTTGGTGGTCTCAGAGCACAGAGGAGCCCGGTGCCTGTGGCCTCCAGCAAGGTGGAGGCCTGCCTCACCAGCTAAGTCAGCCCCAGGGTGTGGGCCACTCACCTCAGAGCTGCCTGCTGGCCTGGGGGCCTGCGGATGGAGGCCGAGGAGGGCCAGGCGCAGGCTCTCCTGGCCCCAAGCCGTGCTGTCTCCCTCCTCCCAAGACGCCTCTCCAGAGCCCCTTTTGTTGCCCGGCCTCGCAGCTCCCGCACTGCTAAGTGCTGCTGGGAGAGAAATCAAAGGCTCCCTCCTCCTTCCTCCCCTCTCGCCCCAGCCCATCAGCAATTCAATTTGTGCCACACCGGAGGGATGGTATTAGTCGAGTCAGAGTTAATATGATGTATTGATGGGTTGATTTCCCACCGGTGGGCTGCGCGCTGGGCTCCACGCGGCGTTGCTCCCGGGCCACCCGCCGGCTTCTTGCCTCCCTGGGGTCAGGGCGGGTACAAGCCCAGGGCCTGGAGGCGCCTCTGCAGCTGGTCTCCTTGCTTCTCTAGCTCCAGGGTACCCCAGATTTTCGGGGAGTCTGGCATCCACCTTCCTACCCATGAGCCACTTGGATCACCATGGAAACAGCAATGTTCTCTATGGGCAACATCGTTTCTATGGAACCCAAAAAGGCAAGTGCTGGCGTGGGGCCGTGAGGGACCGCGTGGGGCCTGGGGTGCAGGGAGTCCTGGAGGCGTGGGGGGCAGGGCTGGGGGCTTCTGGGGCACGAGGTAAAGGCAACCAGCTGGGGTGAACCCTCCCTCCAGGTCTTGGACCACAGCAGGGGAAGGGGCTGGAGGGAGGTGGGCCTGCTTCTCAGGCCCCAGGGAGAATTTAAACTGCGGGGGCCCAGGATCACAGCCAAGCAGCGTGCTGGGGCCAGGTGAGCACTCTGAAAACACAGCCAGGCCGTCTGAGCTCTGATGGCCAGGTAGAGGCATCTCCAGTAAGCGCGGCCCCGAGGGGGTGGCGCCCAGCTCCCTCAGCGCCTGCCTTGCCCTGTACCCCACCCTCAGCAGCTCAGGGGTCCCAGGGGCAGCTCGGGGGAAGGATGCCATTGGGTGGAGGAGGCCCCCAGATGCCTGCACTTCCTCCCTCACTGAGCTAGGGAGCTCGCGGCCCAGGCCGCCACCCCACACCAGGGCCTGAGGTTGCGGAGCAGGTGGGACAGTGACAGGGAGTGGGGGCAACAGTGTGCCCCAGCGGACAGAGGAGGTACTTCTACCCCGTGGACAGGAGGGGAGGGGACCTCCAGGAGGTGTTACTGGAGGGGGGCACTGAGGGTGGGGCTTTGCTAATGAGAAGGCAGGGCTGCTGGGGCCGTGGGGAGAGCATTCCGGGAGGAGGGCGTGCTGCTCCACACGTGCGCACACACACGCGTGCAGAGGCCCGGCCTCAAGGGCACAGACCTCATCAGGCAGCCTGTGGGAGATGTGGCCACCTGGACATGGGACAGGTGTGGGGAGTGGCCTGAGGCCTTGGTGCCCTGTCTCCAGGATTTTTCTCGGGTAGGGGGACATCTCATTTGCATTTTAGAAAGATCTCCCTGGGGTGGGGCCCAGGAGGCTGGGGCAGCGGGACTTTTGAGTCCATGACTATGTTCAGATGACAGGTGACACAGACATGAAACAGCACGTGGGACCCCGTGGGGGGCCTGGGAGGGGCACGAGGGGGCGGGGGTCCTGGATGACCCCTGTTGATGCCCCGGCTGTAGGCGGGGGCGCACCTGTGGAGGAGCTGTTTGGAGAGGAGGGGGGACTTCCCTGGGGTATCCAGCAGGTGGCTGGACACTCCTGGTGGGGGTCAGACCCAGCCCAAGGAGAGGGACCACCCAGGGTGGGGAGGATGGATAAGGACAGGCGTAGGTCCGGGGAGCCCCAGGAGCCCCAGGGCAGAGGAAGGGCCCACAGAGCACCCAGCAGGCTTTAGGTGGTAGCGGCCAGGCCGGAGAGTGTCCTGAAGGAGCCTCAGGGTAGGGCGGGGCCCCCAGCGAGGTGACCCTGTGAAGGGTCACCTGCCCTCCTGCCTTCCCAGCCCCTCCCCCTCACAGCCTACCCCTCCATGATGTCGGCCTGTGCCCTGAGGTCCATCTTGCGTCTTTGTCCAGGCAGGGCGGCGGAGGCTGTGGAAGGCCTTGGCCTCGGCCTTGGCCCTGGCCCAACGCAGGGCTGGCCAGCTGGGGTGGGTGCAGATAAGACCCTGCCTGCAGGCAGGCCCAGGAAAGTTCCCCAGCCCCACCCAGGGGATGGACAGATACCGGACGCTTTCAGGGAACCAACCTCGGGGTGGAGGCCAGATGGCCTGCTGCCCAGAGGACAGCCCCCCACGGGCCTCGGGCTGGGTCCCCTAGGCTCCCATGTCAGCCCTGCTTGTGCTGCTGTTTTGACAGCATTTGTCAGGGGCAGGCAGGTGGTCCCAGCCCCAGAAACCTGACCTGGAGCGAGGGGCCCCCTTCCAGGCCAGCCCGCCCTCAGCCTTTCACCGTGCAGTGGTGAAGCTCCACCCGAGAGCACTTTGGTTTTGGAAACTGAGCTAATTGGGTTTAGCCAGGCTACTCTCTTCCCTTTGCTTTAATTAGCAGGAAATTGACAAGGAATTTACACAGCTGAGGACAGTTTTACAAGTTCCAAATGTTTCTTTTGTTCCTTCTCGTCTGCTCGCTCTCTGGGCTCCAGGCCATCCAGGCTGCCTGTCCACCAGCCCAGCTGGGTGTAGAGGAGGGCAACCCCCAACATCCCCAGAAACGAAAACCCAGCCCCAGCTTAGGGAGCACTGGGTGTCCCCAGGGCTGGCCGGGGACTCGGGTGGAGAGCAAGGCACCCCAGGTTGAGGGCCCGGGCTGGACAGCAGACTACGGCCCAGCATAGGGAGCAGGGGCTGCAGCCACCACCCGCCAGGCTGGACGGGCCCAGAGCGGCAGAGACCTTGGGAGCCCACGAGGACTGGGGTGGGAACGGCCACCTGGGACCATTTTCCTTTCTTCCTTCGCTAAACAATCACCCACCCACCCCCCCCCAGCCTTAGAAGACCACAGATATGGTGCAGAAGGGCTGGGGGCCTCCCAGGGTATTCAGGAAGCAGATGGTCTGGTCCTTCACACCCAGCCTGCCCTCAGACACACATCTCCCCCGGGCTCATTTCCTTCTGAGGGTCTTGGCACTTACGGGGGCTACTAAGAGCCGGGCACTTTGCCTTCCACAGTGTACGGTGCCCTTGCCGGGACCTCTCTCCAGCAACTCTTCACGTGGCTGGGCATCCAGGCACAAGAGCTGCGTGGTGGCCACGTCACGCCATGTGCTGTCCACTTAGCCATCCCCCAACTATGAGCCCACAGCCTCCTTAGCTTTTAAGGTTCTGACGGCTACTTGCAAGGACCCAGCCAGTTTACACTCCCCCAGCATTGTGTGGGGTGCAGGGGGGTGCCTGTGGCCCCAGACCTCATCCCCCCTCAACTTGCTCAGGGCACATTGCCGCCCACGCCCGCCCGCCCTCCCTTTGCTAATCCCCCTGGGTGCTAGGCTGGGCACGGGGGCTGGGCAGTTGACAGCTCCCATCCCTGGGGGCTGAACATAAGTCAGAACTTCTGGGGCATGGGAAGTCAGCGTTTCATGGGGACAGAATTTCAGCTTGGGACGATGGAAAAGGTTTGAAGCCGGGCAGGGATGAAGGCTGCAGATGAATGTCTTTAACGCCATTGAACAGCATGTTTGAAAAAGGTTACAGTGGCCAAGCTTACGTTACAGATGCTTTACAGCTTTAAACCTTCCTCAGACATTGACCCTTAAGTCCGTGCGAGCCGGGCAGTGGTGGGGATGGGGTAGGGGGGAAACCTGCAGCACTCTCCTGGGGGCACTGCACCCTCCAGCCCTGGCCCCGGGCTTCCCTTTGACCTCAGTTCTCTCCACAAGCAGATAACTTCTACCTGCGCAACCTGCCCCCTCAGCCCACGCTCCTGCCCGCCAACCACAATTTCCCCAGCGTGGCCCGGTCCGCCCCCAGCCACCCCATCGGCTCCTGCAGCCGCGACCGGGGCGAGGCCGGCCACCTGCAGAAGGGCAGCAAGGAGTTTGACCGCTTCCTCGTGGGCAAAGAGAAAGCCAGCAAGGCGGCTGAGGGCAAGGAGCGGCCAGCGGCGGAGGAGGACGGCGGCAGGATGCGGCACAAGCTGGTGCTGCCTGTGCCTGGGGACACGCACTGTAAGGAGGGCAGCGTGGCCCGCGGCGCCTGTGAGGGCCGCCCCAAGCACCTGGCCTCCTGTCTCCTCAACACCAAGGTGCTGGATGGTGAGCTGGGCCGGGCTGCGCTGGCCAGCTGTGCGGGGGGCATGCTGGGGCGGCCCGGCATGGGCGCGCCGTCCTCCGGACGCTGCGCCAAGGAGGCGGTGGGCCCCGCAGAGCCCGGGCCCGCCTTCAGCGAGTGCCTGGAGCGGAGACAGATGCTGCATCACGCCGCATCCTACACGGTGCCGTCCGGCCTGCCCGCCGGGCCGCCCCCGCCCCTCAGCACGGCTGCTGGCTCCTTCCCCTGCCTGCAGCTGCACGGGGGCCCAGACGGGCTCTGTCCCCTGCAGGACAAAGTCCCCCGGGACCTGAAGGCCAGCGGGCCCACCTTCGTGCCTTCTGTGGGACACCTGGCTGAAAAGAGCCGCCCCTTCCAGGCGGCCGAGGCCTGTGCCGTGGCGGGTGAAGGCAAAGACCGGCACCCGGAGGGGGCTGCAGCACCTGACCACTCTGCGCCCTACGGGGTCTCCTATGCCCACCTGAAGGCCGAGGGCAAGGGCGAGCGGAGGCCCGGGAGCTTTGAGGTGGCCCTCAATCCCCGGCTTAAGGGCCTGGAGTACCTGGACAGCGCCGGCCCCGAGGCCTCCTTCCCTGGGCTCCCCAAAGGGAGCCTGGACAAAAGCAGCTACTTTGATTTGCCTGCTCCCTCGCAGGACTGTGCCCGGCCAAGTCACCAGGACCCGATGGGCGGGAAGGTCACCCAGGCCTGCTGCACTTTAGGCAAGACGGCCAACAAGGAGGCCCTTGGGGGGCCCCCCGGGGCCCAGAAGGTGGCTCGGATCCGGCATCAGCAGCACTCGGTAGCCCCCGAGGCGGAGCCGGGAGGCAGCGGGGCTGAGGCCAAGCGCAAGTCTCTGGAGCTGGCCTCCCTGGGCTATGGTGGGCCGCCCCCGCCCCCGTGGAGCGTCCAGTCCGGCCAGGGCGCCGCCATGGCCATCGGCGAGGAGCGCAAGGCCGGCGCCTACCTGGACCCCTTTGGCGGCCCCTTGCAGCAGTCCGCGCTCCTGCCGCAGGACCTGCCCGCCCCGCCCGACGAGGTCTCGGCCATGAAGAACCTGCTCAAGTACAGCAACCAAGCGCTGGTGGTCGGCCAGAAGGCCCCCTTCGTGGGCCGGGGGGGCCTGAAGGCCAGCTGCGCCCAGCAGGACGCGAAGCTCCCGGCCTCCAAGGGCCCGGGCCAGGCCCCCGGCGACGTGGAAAGGCCCGACTGTGCCCGAAGCAGGGAGCACGACGCTCCACATGGTGACGGGGAGGTGCGGCAGCCGCCCGTGGGCATAGCGGTGGCCTTGGCCCGGCAGAAGGACACGGTGAGCCGGTCGGAGGCGGCCTACGGTGCCAACACGGGGAGGCAGGGCCGGGCAGCCCCTGCCTTCAAAGGTATGGCCCCTCCACAGAGAGGGAGGCGAGGGTGGGGTATCCCTGACCTGCCCCCCACCCACCCACCCAAGGCTCCTCGGGTGGGGCCCTGGGCCTTCTCACCCACCACCTCCCCACATCCGCGGCTCCTCCCGGGGCTGCCCTGCTCTGCCCCTTCCCTGTGAGGCCCTCCAGTTCCTTAGCCCCACGGCTTGAAATGAGGTCCATGCTGGCTTTAGCTGCTGGTCCCCAGCTGCCCCAACCCTCACCCCTTCTACTGTCTCCAAACCGTGCAGCTGGCAGTGGGCCCCGCTCCACCCACGCGCTGGACCTGGAGGCCGAAGAGGAAAGGGTGCGCCTGTGCGAGGACCGCCTGGGGCTCGCTGGCCGCGAGCTGCTGCTGCAGTAAGAACCAGGCTGCGGCCTTCAGGGTGGGGCCCGGACCACGCCTCTGGCTCCCCCACTGGTGCTGCGTGGGGTTAATGGCCGGGCTGTCAGGGTCTGTGGCCTGTCTCCAGCACGGCTGTGCGCGGCCCTGGGCGTTGCTGGGCTTTCCGCCCATGTTGGAGGGGGCTCTGCCAACTCCCCCTCCACCAATGGGAACGCCACTGGCCCACCTGAGTGTGACCCCCACGGGCTGGGGTGGAGGAGCTGGGTGGCGATGGTGGCTGTGCTGAGTCCCCCCCCCCCACCCCTGTGATGTACAGGGACAACAAAGACCTCGTGGAGTTCGCCCGGATCCACCCATCGGGCGGCTGCCCGGGAGACCTGGCCCCCCACCTCATGATCGCTGGGGGCTCCTCCCTGCAGAGCAGCCAGCTGAGCAGTGACCCGGCCCCCCATCCCCACCCTGCGCACCCACCCTGGCTGCCACGCACCCGCAGCCCCTCCCTGTGGATGGGGGGACATTCTTACGGTCAGCAGTGCTCTGAGGGCAGGGGTCCTGGCTGGGCATGGTGGCGGCACTGGCCGGGGGCTGACAGCCCGTAGCCTGGGGCTCTGCTCCCGGCCCTGCACTGCCTGACCTCTGTGCCCTGTCTCCCCAGGCCTTGGTCACCCCGCCCTGCACCAGAACCTGCCCCCCGGCTTCCCCGCCTCCGTGCCCGGCTCCATGCCCCCCGTCTTCCCCCTCTCCCAGGATGCCCCCGCACAGCTAGTCATCCTGCCCTCTGAGCCCACGCCCCACACCACCCCCCATGCGCTTGGTAAGGGCCTCCCCAGCCGGGCTGTCTGCATGTGGGGCTGTCACCAGCGGGCCTGAGCAGCCCCCGTAGGGGTTGGGGAAGGGGCAGCGAGGCAGGCACCTGGCCGGGGCCGAAGAGATGGGTGTGAGGTGGATGGGCAGGAGGCGAGGGCTGGGAGAGGCCAGCTCGGTGGCTGGGATGCAGCCTGGTGCCCCATTGTCCCCACTGGGGCTGATGGCTGCTCTGGCTTTGCCCACAGCTGACGTCATGGACCAGGCTTCGTTGTGGCCCCCCATGTATGGGGGCCGGGGCCCCGCCTCCCACGTGCAGCACACAGGCCAGCTCCCTGTCTACTCACGGCCCCAGTTCCTGCGGCAGCAGGAGCTCTACGCCCTGCAGCAGCAGCGGGCCGCCCAGTTCCAGGTACCCGCCCCTCGGCCACACCCAGGGCACCACTGGCTCCCTCTATTGCCACCTGGCCTGGCCCGGGCGTTCCCGGCTGCACACTCCCCCCCCCCCACTCTTGCCGCCCTGAGCAGGGGGCCCAGCCCGGCTGAGCCTCTCCCCACCCCAGCAGCAGAAGCCCGAGGACCACCACCTGGAGCTGGAGGAGCCCGCCCAGGAGAAGGCCTTGAAGTCCACCCACAAGCCAGTTGCCTTAACCCCCACGGCCAAGGGCGCCCCCACGCCCGCCACCGCAGGCCCTGCCAAGCTGTCACCCTGCTGCCACTCTCCTGCCCTGAAGCCCCCCGCCAGCTGCCCTACACCACCGCCGAATCCCGGCGCCCCGTGCACTTTATCCGTCTGCCCCACCGGCAGCCCCAGGCCTGGCTCCAAGCTGCCCAGCGCCGAGGACAAGAGTGGGGAGGGCCAGCGGCCCAGAGCCGACCTCAGCACATTGGAGCCAGGTGAGAGTAGGCAGCACTGGGCTGGCCTCGGCCCTCCCCCCTCCACTCTAAGGCCTGTCACCTGCCAACGGGCACAGCTGAATGGGGGTAGGGCTGCCTGGCTTGGCACCTGCAGGGGTTCCCTCACCTCCCCAGTCCCTGTGGTAGGGCCCATGGCGAGGTCACCTGTCCACACCTGCTCTTCCTCTTCCTCTCTCTCCACAATCCTGGGTGACCCTTGGGAGAAGCATTCAGGGTCCCCATCCCTGGCTGATGGGACAAGATGGCCAGGCCCGGTTGGCCGGCACCGGGGCCCCGTGGTTGAGAGCGTGCCTGGCTGCCAGGGACAGTGGCAGGACCGCAGGGCAGCAGCCATGTCTCTGGGCCAGGGAGCTCATCCCCGCTGTCAGGGCCTGCGCTGGAGGGTCCAGGCCCAGCCGAGGCCTCTGAAGCCGCCTGCCCGCCCGCACGCTCCCCCACAGCAATTTGATTCTCTCCGAATTAGGCCGAGAGTTTACACTGGAAGCCGTGTGGAGAACATAAAATCCGCCCCAATTCCACAATAAGGAGACTGAGCCAGCCAAGGTGGCGGGTTTTTTTTTTTTTTTTTTTTTTAGACTTTTTTCTTGCCTTAGTTATTTTTTTTTTTATTGTAGTTAATGGGGCGTAATGCCTCCAACAGGCTGCCAACTCGTTCTGGTTCAGGGAAAGCCCTGATTCAAGTATCTTATTTAAAAACCCCCCTTTTCTGGTTAGCCACACCACATGTGCTGGAGACAGCCCCCCGGGACCCCTGAGGCTGTGGCAGGAGCTGTCCTGGCCAGAGAGGAGGGCCTGGGAGCCCTGGCTCCGGGGGCCTCCCCTCCAGTCCCCCCGCGGCATCCTGTGTCCCTGCTTGGCCTCACACGTTCCGCAGGCGGAGGGCTGGCTGGGGACCCTCCCTCCCCAGTGTGGGTCTGAGGTATCTGAGGCCGTCCTCTCCTCTGTGACGGGACCAATCTCACCCCC
This sequence comes from Camelus bactrianus, assembly GCF_048773025.1. NCBI lineage: Eukaryota > Metazoa > Chordata > Mammalia > Artiodactyla > Camelidae > Camelus > Camelus bactrianus. The sequence goes on from NC_133554.1 coordinate 59,012,085, forward strand.
AGCTGCTCTCTCTTTTGCAGACCTGCCTCCCGGATACACGTGCCCCGTGGCCGGCTCGGGCTTCTCCCAGCCCCCCAGTGTGCACTCATCTGACCTCTCGGACCCCAAAACTATGCAAACCGCTCCTCCAGGGGCCCAGCCTGAGCTGGCAAGGACGTTGCCACCCGGGGAGCTGCGCCTACACGGCCCTCAGAGCCCAGAGGAGACCGGGCTGCCCTCAGGGGCCAGGGAGGCCACCCAGGACCTTGCCGCCACCCCCTACCCTGCCGAGCGGGGAGCCCCGGGGAAGGCAGAGGGCCCCAGCCCACTGGAGGGGCTGCGAGAACTGCAGTGTGGGTCCCTCCTCGAGGGAGGGGGCCCTGAGGCCACTGGCCAGGCTGATTTCACTCAGGGAGGGGCCCGAGAGGAGAGGACCACGGAGGAGGGCAGGGAGGAGGGAGAGCAAGGGCCCTCTTTAGGGGCCGGCCCCCAGGCTGTGGAGCAGCAGGGGACCCTGGGTGCCCTGGATCAGGCCGAGCACGGCAGGCAGCAGGCCCCCACGGAGGCTGAGGCCGGGGATGAGGCCCAGTTCGAGGCGGAAGAGCTGGAGGAGGAGGAAGAGGAGGGCTGGGGGTCGACTCCCAACAACAGCCAACGGCCCAGGGAGCTGCCTGGTCTGGATGCCCTGGTGGCAGCCACCATCAACCTGGGGGATCTGCCCAGCGAAGGCCCACTGGACCCTCAGCCCCCTGCTGTCCCCGGGCCACCCAGCACAGCTCCCCTGCCCCGTAGCTCAGGGATTTATGGAATTGCCCTGCTCAGTGAGCTGGCCGAGCTGGAGATCCAGCAGCAGAGGACTGAGCCCGGCTTGCAAGGTGAGCCCCACCCCTCTGGGGCCCTGGGAGCTGGGACCCTTGGAGCTGGGACCCTTGGCACAGGCTCAGGGTTAGCCGGCCAGGCGGTGGCCTTCAGCCCTGCTGGGTTGTCCCCATGGTGTGGCCCCTTGTCGGGAAACCAGAGGCAGGTGTGTGCACACTGTACCACCCCCAGCCCTGGGTGCTGGCTGGGCCGTGAGGGCAGGGCCTCAGGACCAGGACTGTGCCCTGACGGAGGAATCAGGGAGGCCTCCAGGCAGCACTCCCGTTGCTGTGGGCACCCCTGAGGGGGGTCTCAAGGTTGTCCCCATTTTACACTCGGGGACGCCAAGGCCCACAGAAGGGCAAGGTCACTAAACCCTGACCTCACAGCCAGGAAGCCAGGAGGAAAGATGGCGTGCGCTCTGCAAGCTTCCAGCCCCGAGCTCCACAGCTCCCGATTCTGGGCCTTTCCGGGGTCCAGCTCAGGACACGTCTGAGAGGCTCCCGGGCTCCCTGCGTCTCCCCCCCCCCCAGGTCTTCGGGTGCAGGCGTAGGGCTGGTGCTGCCCTGCGGCTAGACCCGGACCAGCGCCCAAGGGCCGACCCCTGCTGGGCCTCTCCAGCCCTCCACTGTGCCCCGCGGGGACCCCCAGGCCCTCCCTGCTGGAGCCCCTTTCTAGGGTGGGGGGAGCGCCACACCCAGCATTGTGCTGCGTCGATATTTATAGAAAAGACCCGACAAGGTCCCACTGGTTTTCCCAACACGGGAAGCGCCCTACTGCCCATGGCCAGCCTCCAGCGCCTCTTGTCTGAGTGGAGATGAGAAAAGGTTCTCGTAAAGTTAATTTCCCTGAAGGCCCCGTATCACTCCTCCCCTGTCTGAAGAGGGGCCGCCGCTGTGCTGGGGGAGTAAGGTGGGGAGCCTGTGCAGGTCCGGCCCCTCGGGGGGGCCTCAGGAGTGCAGCGGGGCTGTTGTGAGAGTGTCCCGAGCCGAGCCGGTGCCGGGTGCCATGTGTGTGGCCACCCAGGCCGTGCGTGTGAACGCCTGCTGGACCAGTGCCCGTTCACTGAGTGAGCATTCACGTGTAGACCACGTGTGTCCCACTGCTGCCACCGCTGGCACTCCACCCCACCCTCCCCTCTTGCAGCCCCCAGGCCTTCACCCCGCCTCCCGTCACCCCCGGGCCCTCGCCCTCCCTCTGTCCCAGTTACTTGGCGCGGCCCCTTCAGCTCCAGAGCTGCTCCCCGCGAGCTCAGTGGCCACTCTGCCTGACGTTAACTAGGAGACCAGCTCGTTCTCTGAGCAAACAGCAGGACTCACAGAGCGACAGGCGAGAGGGGAACGTCCTGGGACCAGGCCAGAGCTGAGAGGGAGGGGTGAAGATCCCAGAGGGGCAGCAGGGCCTCCTCCCCTGCTCCCCAGAGGAGGTCCCATGAAGCACCCCCAGGCCTGGCAGGTCTAAGGCCAGGTGGAGGGAAGTGGGGGTAAGGAGGCAACCAGGTTAAGGAAGGCGACGTGGCCCCCACTCCCACCAGCCGGACTCGGCTGCAGGACCCTGGCTTATCTCCTGCCTGGGCCTAAGTCCAGCACCCAGACCTCCATGCCGGGGGGTGGGAGGGAGCTGGATACTTCCTGTCTGGTGATGGATAGGAGGACCTACAGGGTCCCATCCCCGAGGCACCCAGAACACCCCTCTCTGCACCTGGGGGGCCGTCAAGAGCATGGTCCCTCCTCAGCCTCCCACCCACCTTGAAACTTGGGGGGGCCCAGGCCCTGTCCCTTCCAGGGTGTGGTTGCCCCTTCTGTCCTGTGTGAGCCTGAAACCAGGTGACGAGCTGAGTCAAGGTCCTCCCTGCCCCCAGAACTCGCCTTGGACCTGCACTGCTGACCTGCACCCCCGCCTCCCACCTTCTCCTGCCCCGACAGCCTCTACGGGCCTGGCTGGTGGGGGGAGGCCCAAACCTGGGTCCTCTTCTCTGCCTGGGGAGCCCTCAGCCGGCCTGCACAGCCCAGTCCCATGCCTCTCCGGAAACAGGCCCGGGGCTGGGGCTGTTACTGTCTGCCCCCACGACTCCCTGAGCCAGAGAACAAGGCAGGGTGTCTTATTAGAGCCCAGAGAAGCGCCCAGCATCCCCCGAGGCTCCCCTGCAGGACCTCAGCCTCAGCAGGCTTAGCCTGAGGAGCGGGTGGGGGCTCAGGGAGGACTGAGCAAGGGGCAGGGAGGAACAGAGGGGCTTCCTAGTGCTCAGTGACCCCCAGGGATGGGGAGACCCTGTGGAACTCTTAGCTGAAACGGGGCTTGCAGACAGCCCTGCCCCGGCTCAGGGTGGGAGGAGAGAGCCCCTCCCCTGCACTCCCAGGGCACCTTTGACCCTGCGCCCACCTGTGGCTGAGGGTCTCGGTGGCCTTGACCTGGCACTGCATCCAGAGGGTTGAGCTTCAGTGTCCACCTGTGCTTTGTCCCGTGGCCCAAGGTAGGTCACACTGCCAGCTCCATCAAGGCGGCGGCCGGGCACGTCCCCCTGTGCAGTTGCTCAGTATTTCACGGTGAGGGACTTGGAAATGGTGTTGCTAGCCCATGAATTCATGTCAGTGTGACTTGTGGGCTTCTGCTCACTTCAGTCGGTCATAGTCTGACGCTGTCGCCATTTGGTGATGGAATTGTCTTGGATTTGGCCTCTCCAGCTGGCTCATAGGCTGGCTCACGGGGGAGCTGACTGTCCTGTCATGCTCTGAGCACTTGGCGTGTTCCCAGCTCACCCCAGGCCTCCCCTGCCCCTGGAATCAGCCGTTTCTCCAAGGAGCCGGGTTCTTTTCCTCAGAGGACGTTAGATGCCAAGTTCAGGGTGCTAGGTGTGCTCATTGCTGCTGGGGTGCTGCTGTCCCGGGCCATCTTGGAGGGCAGAGCTGGCTGTGTGTTCTGAAAATCACAACTGCCCACTGACACCTCCCGCTCTAGGCATCCTGGCTGGCTCCCCCACCCACAGCTGTAGCACCTCGTGGGACCAGCCCACCTGTGTATGCCAGACCCCCATCTCTGCCACCACCCCCTCCCTGTGGCTGCCCTAGGTCCCGAGTCTCCGTTCCAGGCCTGTCCCCTGAATGGATGCTGCCCTACGACGGCTTGGCTCTGTCCCTTTGCTGGGCCGCCCCTCCCCACCTACTAGAGCTGTGACGCTCTGGGTTTTCATGAATTTGGAAGAGGGCGAAAACAGAGCCAGGCAGCCTCCAGTGCAGGGAGGCGTCCAGGCTGTGCTGAGATGCAGGCTGACATCAAGCCTCTCTCTGAGGGGCAGCGTGGGGCCCACCGCCCACACACACACACTGACCCTCTTGTCCCCCGCAGAGGAGGAGCATGTGCTGGCCTTCAACCTGCAGCGCCTGGCCACGCTGGCCTCAGCCTGGTCCATGGTGGAGGCTGCTGGCCTGGACAGCCCTGCTGCCTCAGCCCCGCCCCCCCCCGCCGGCCCCTGCAGGGCTCCCACACTCACCCCCCGCATGCAGATCCTGCAGCGCAAGGACACCTGGATCCCCAAGACCAAGCCTGTGAGTGGGGGGCTCTGGTCGCCCCCATTGCCTGTTGCCATCCTGGGGGGCCTCCCCCATCATGCCCCCCCGCGCTCACAGGCCCCTGTGCCCCCGCCCGCTAGGTGTGCCCACTGAAGGCAGCCATCGACCGGCTGGACACGCAGGAGGTGGAGATGCGAGTGCGGCTGGCGGAGCTGCAGAGGCGCTTCAAGGAGAAGCAGCGGGAGCTGGCCCGGCTGCAGCGCAGGCACGACCGCGAGTACGGCCCCAGCTGGTGGCGGGGCTGGGGTTCAGGGCAGGTGCCAGTCCGGCCCAGCCCAAGGCCATGGAATTGACCCGTGTGTGCTGGGCTGAGCTGGGCCAAAGGTGCAGATCTGGGAGGGTCCCCAGAGGCAGTGGAAGGATGAGGTGTTCGCCCAGCGGGAGAAGCAAACTGACGGGGAGGGGAGCGTGGGGGATGTGGTGGGGAAGAACCACCCGACAGAGGCTGGGAGGCCAGGGCAGGAGTAGGGGCTTTGGCGGGGCAGAAGGAACCTCTGAAGTTGCCTTAGCTGCAGTGCGAGCTTCCCTGACTGGCGTGTGCAGGACTGCTGCAGGGATGGAGTGGGCAGCGGGAACCATGGCTCAGCCTTGCCCTCCATTTAGGGGCCAGGCTCCCCACGCCAAGTCTTAGGAGGGCCTGGACCCCTGTCAGGGAGCCAGGGCAGGCATCAGCCTCTGACCACCCCTCCTGCGGCCCCCAGGAGAGATGACAGCTCTCGGAGCCCTGCCAGGCGTGGGCCCGGCCGGCCGCGGAAGCGCAAATACTCCAGCTTGCTGCCTGCCCTGCGCCCTGGTGATGGCAAGAAAGTCAAGTGAGTCCTGAGTGCATGGGCCCCACGGGGTGCCTGGGGCTTTAGGCCACGCGGTGGGGCCGGGCTGGCCCAGGTGCTCTCCAGGCCAGGGCTGCGGAGGCTGGGCTCCTCTTGCTCCCAGAGGGGCTGGGCCCCCTTCCCACCTTCTCCTGAAGACCCAGCGCCCCTGCCCAGAACCCCAGGCCAGCCGTGGTGAGTGACCGGGGCCAGAGTCCCAGTGCAGACGAGCCCTCCTGCGGGCCTGGAGTGTGGCCACACCAGCTCCACGTGCCGGGCCGTGGCCAGAGCCGTGGCGTCGGCCCCGCCCGGCCCCGGCCCAGCCCCTTGGGTGCAAGGCGGCGTTGCGTAAAGGCCTCTTTATCTGCACCGTGTAGAGTCGTTGGTCACGCTGCGGTGCTGCGCGCCGCTGCTGGCACGCGGTTATTATCCATTACCCGCCCGGCGCAGTCGTTGGCGCACTCCCAGACCTGGTATAATTGTCCTTCTCGGCTACAAATTGCCTCTCCCGGCAGGCCCATTTGCATAAATCCTCAAGCTCCTCCAAACACGATTGGCGCGGCGTGTGCGCACTGCATCAAGCCTGATGATTTGGTAATAATAGTTAAATCGGCACTAAATGGTTCCTTCAATTAAGACAGAGGCAAAAAATTAATCTCAGGGCTTTATGTCACAAAACATTAGCAAATGCGGAGAAGGTTACAAGGAGGGGAGAGCCCGGCTGGCTGCGAGCGGGGGAAGGGACGCGCCATGTGGCTGGGGGTCCTCCCCAGGCAGTCCCTCCGCCCTGCCCAGGTGTCGCCCGGCAGGGCCTCCCCACTTTGAGGACCAGCCAGCACACGGGGAGGGGCTGACGGCTAAAGCCAGGGCCGGGCCAGGGTCCTGTGGGAGGGCCCAGGTGGGGAGCCCTGGTGAGGCTGCCCTTCTTCCCTCGAGCCCACCTCCCACCAAGTCCCGTCCTGGTGCTTGCGTGGCGGCCACTTCCTCCACTGACCTGAGAACCCAGGCCCTGGCTGGACTGGGAAGGAAGCCGAGTCCAGGGCCCTCTTTTCCTAAGGATCAGGGCTCCCTCCCACCACCTCCCCATCTCGGGCTCCTACCCACTCTCCATCCCTCCGTGAGGCCCCTACCCTGCGGTGGCTGCCCTGCCAACAGTTGGACCCAGGCAGGAAGTGGGAGGCCCGGGGGGTCCAGCGTGGCCATGGGACGGCTTCCTGCCTGGCCTCTCTGGGCAGGAAGGTAAAAGTTCTGGCCGCAAAGGCCAGGGCCCAGGGCCCTCAGCCTCCATCTGTGACTCATTTTCATTAATACTACGCCAGTAGGGGAGGGGGCAGGTGAGAGGCCCAGCCCCCAGCCCCAGTTTGGCAAACGCCAGACAGCCAAGCTCACAGCCTCACACTTGTAGGCCTCATGGGCCTAGGGACACTGAGTCAGCAGCTCCCCTGGCCCCATGTGGGAGCTGGGTGGCAGGGCACAGCAGAATCCCCCGTCTGAGGCCCAGAACTGAGGGCAGAGAACGAAGCTCTGAGGGGTCTGAGCCCAGCAGTGGGGGTCCCTGGGGGCCCAGAGGCAGAACCTGGCCAGGTTCCTCTGGCCACTGACCCCTCAGCCTCTTGCTGGCAGCGGCAGAGATGCTGGGAGTGGACCCTGTGCTCAGGAGCCCCTGTTCCCAACGGCAGCAGCCACTGGCCTTTGTACTTACTAAGGGCCAGGCCTGGGGCCTGCGTGATCCCACCCCGGCCCTGCAGAGGCACAGTTACCTTCCCCGCTTTCCAGGTAGACGGGGGCACACAGTGGCCCAGCCGGCCGCAGGGCCCTGGCCTGGCCCTCTCTCCCCCAGTCAGTGGGCCCAGGGCACTCAGCACTGGCTTGGCCTCCCCGCCCCCAGCAGCTCTTATGTGCTCTGAGGAGCCTGGCAGGGCCCTTGCAGGATAAGAGAGTCTCCCAGACACTCAGCCGCACCTCATGACCCAGGGACTGCTGGGGGGCGAGGCCCAGGTGCCCACGTGTGCCTGCACCTGGCCTGTGCCCACCTGCACCCCGTACCCCAGGGCGGTGCGCTCCAGCCTTGGCCTGCTGTGCGCCGAGCTGCGGGGTGCCGCTGACGAGCCCGCGAAGAAGCGAGGCCGGCTGGAGAAGGGCGCCTACGTGGGCCTGCAGCCCGCCTCTGCGGTGAGTCCCACGGCAGCCTCGCCCTCGGGCACCGGCAGTGGGGAGGCCACGGGCCGCGGGCCCTGGCTCTGGCTGAGGGTCCCGTGAGTGCAGCCGCCACCTGCCCGTTCACAGGAGAAGGTTCGGAGCAAGAAGAGCAGCGGCCGGGGCGACGTCGCATCCGTCGTGGCCCACAAGGTGGCCCGGCTGACACCAGAGGGCGAGAGCAAGGCGCTGCCAGCCAGCCTCAGCCCCTTCCAGCGGAAGGAGGCCACCCCTGGGGGGCGCCTCAGGAAGAAGCTGTCTCGAGCCAAGAGCACCAGGGTGTCGGGGGCCGCCCGGCACCCACAGCCTGACGGCAGCAGGGAGACCCCGAAGTTCCTGGCCCCGCAGGCAGGGGCCACGGCACGTGACGCAGGCAAGCGGTTGCTCCGGGCAGCACAGCCAGGACCCCTGTGGTCACTGGGGCTCACCTGGGCAGGGCTCAGGGAGGGCCCCGACCCGGGGGGCCACAGGGAGGAAAGAGGCCGCTGGATAAATCCTGGGAAAGGGGGAAAAAATAGCCCTTCTGTGTGCGCCAGCCCGTCTTCCTGCAGCTTCCGGCCGGGCTGGCCCGGAGGGGTTATCTGGCCCCCAGCAAACAGCATGTCCAGAAAAAGGAGCCTGGAAATAGATGCTTCCTCCCTGCCAGACCCTGCCCCTCCCCCAGGCCTGGCCTGGCCTGAGGAGGAACAAAGGAAGGGAAGAGGAAGCAGGGGGCAGGAGGGCGCCTGGCAGGAGCATGAGGAGGGGAGGGGGACCCCCCAGCCCTGCGAAGTGTGCGCCCCACTGCCCAGGGCAGCAGAAAGGAAAACGGGCTGAATGAGGGAGGTCCAGGAGGCGCACCCCTTCCCCATTCTGCTCGTTCTGGTCCAAACAGCCTCACCTGGCCTAGATGTCTGCCCCTGAATCAGCCCCCAGAAGACAGTGGTTAGGCTCCACTCTGCCCCCAGGAAATCCACATATGCAATCAGCTTCCTGCCCCCACCCCAAAATGGCGCTGCTCCAACGACACCAAGTCACCTGGACCCTCGGCTCCCCCCAGGCAGCGGCTCTGACAGTGACAACTGTGAGGGTCTGTTGGAGACAGAGGCTCCCCTCAAGGAGCCGGGCCTGGCGCTGCACGCTGGGGCCCGCGTGGCTGTGCTGGGGCCCTCGCCCTCCTCCGTGGTCAAGATGGAGGCCAACCAGAAGGCCAAGAAGAAGAAGGAGAGGCAGGGCTTGCTAGGTACGCAGGGGGCGAATGCGGGCTGGGGTAGGCCTGGCCGGTGGGGACCCCGGCAGGCAGCAGGGGGGCCCCAGCAATGGCCTCCCTCCCTCCCTCCCACAGGGGCCTGCCGCCTGTCCAGCCCCGAGAGTGAGGTCAAGGTCAAGCGGCGGACGGTGAAGGCCAAGGTGGGCGGCAAGCTGGAGCGGGCCCCGGGGCGCAGGCCCCCAGGAGGGCCCAGCCGGAAGAAAGCCACGGGCAAGGCCACGGGCAGCCTGCGGGCAGAGCCGGGGACCACACCCTGCAGGGAAGCCCTCTGCGGCCCTGCCCGGGCCTTCGCCTGCCACGAGGAGGGCAGCAGGCTGGCCAGCGAGCGCCTCAAGAGAGCCACACGCAAGAGCACAGCGCTCCCGCCCGCGCTGCGGGTGAGGGCCGGAGAGCACCCGCGGCACCCGAGAGCCCTGGGCCGGGGCGGGGGGGTGCAGATGCACAAGGACTCGGGGGGCCCTCATCCACCTCTGCTACACCGAGCCACACCTGGGACTCACATATGGGGCCACACTCAGGGTCAGCTGTGGGCAGGGAGGCTGGTGCCACCCTCACCTCAGTTCCTCCCATCCCACAGCGGAAGAACGGGGCCCTGTCCATCGCCCTGTCACCCCGCAACGCCAAGGCCATCCTGGGGAGGGGCAGGAAGGCGGGCAAGGTGAAAACCAAGGCCATCGGCAAGCAGGTAGCACCCCCCCACGTTGGGCCCAGGCGGCCCTGACCCCTCCCACCCCGTCCTGAGGGAGCTGACCCCTCTGGCCGCCCCCCCCCCCCAGGGCAAGGGCCGGGCGGTGAGCCGGCTGCTGGAGAGCTTCGCGGTGGAGGATGACTTCGAGTTTGAGGACAGCAGCAGCCTCTCGGAGGACGAGGAGGAGGGGGAGGCCAGTGGGCCCCTGAGTGCTGAGCAGAGCGCAGCCCTGGGTGAGCAGCTAGGAGGGGGCGCCGAGCGTCCAGGGACAGCAGTGGGCGGGCAGGCAGGCGGGGGCGAGATGCTGACCCCCCGTCTCCCCAGCACGCTCCTGCACCATCCACAAGGAAGACCTGCAGGACGGGCTGCCCGTGCTCATCCCCAAGGAGGACAGCCTGCTGTACGCGGGCAGCGTCAGGACCCTGCAGCCCCCTGACATGTGAGGCCCGGGCGTGGGCAGGGAGGTGCGGGCGGCGGTGGACCCTCAGGCCCGGCTCACGTTGCCCCCCGCCCCACACCCTACAGCTACAGCATCGTCATCGAGGGCGAGAGAGGCAACCGTCAGAGGATCTACTCGCTGGAGCAGCTGCTGCAGGAGGCGGTGAGGGGACACCCTGCTCGGCTCGCCACCCGGGGAGGTGGGCCTGGCCGCACCCAGCCCCTCCCGGGCACCCCTGGGCCAGCCCTGCCCACTCACGGCCCGCCACCCCGGCTCTTCCTGCAGGTTCTCGACGTCCGGCCGCAGTCCAGCCGGTACCTCCCGCCCGGCACGAGGGTCTGCGCCTACTGGAGCCAGAAGTCCCGCTGCCTGTACCCCGGCAACGTGGTGCGAGGTGAGCCCCACTCAAGGCCCCCCAGGGAGGCCAGCCAGCCCCTCCCCTCAGGCAAAGCAGCAGACACGAGGCCCCCTACGAGACTCCGAGTGCCATGCGAGGGACCCTGCCTTCCCAGGCCAGAGCTGGTCAGACAGAGCAGACAGTAGGATCAGCGCCCTAGTCACCAGGAAAAAGTGTGAGGACAGGGTGGAGCCTCCGGCTGCCCAGAAGTCCTAGCAGAGAAGGGGACCAAGAGGCCTGGACCTGGGGCTGGTCACCTGGGCACCAGCTCTCCTGGGTGAATCCTTCAGACAATTCAGGCATGAGATGTGGGGACTCGGGGGTCTGACGGGTGGGCAGGTGGGCGGGTGGGAGGCCCATGAGTTTGCACACATGCCTGTGAGCGTAGGGAGAGATCAGGGCCCCGCGTCCCTGTGTGCATGCCCCAGGATGGGGGTGGTGGATGGCGGTCACATTGTCACTCCAGCCACATTGCAGACGGCGGAGGGGAGGTGGGGGGAAGGTGGGCTGTTCCCAGCAGCCACGGCCGCTCCAAGGTCAAATGTGATCAGGGAGCAGAATGTCCCAGCGTCATTTGTCAGGCACTCGGGAGCCCATCCTGTCATCCTCCTATCCCGGCCACCCAGCCACCATGGAGAATCTGTGGGCCCTGAGCAGAGGGCTGCGTGCTTAGGTGGGCCCTGTCCCCAGGCACCTCCAGTGATGAGGAGGAGGACCTGGACTCCGTGGTGGTGGAGTTTGACGATGGGGACACTGGCCACATCGCCGTCTCCAACATCAGGCTGCTACCTCCGGACTTCAAGATCCAATGTGAGCCCCAGGGCCCCCAGGGTGGGGTCCTTCTCTTCCCGGGTCAGTCCTGATGGCCGGAGTCAGGCTGAGCCCTCCCTGGAAGGGAGCGAGGGGAGGCCGTCACCCCAGTGACACAGCACCAAGGCCACTGGTCCACTCTGCAGGCACGGAGCCCTCACCAGCCCTGCTGGTGTCCAGCAGCTGCCGGAGGACCAAGAAAGCTTCCTGCGAGGCACCCCCACCCAGTGAGGCCCCCGCCCCAAGCCTGTCTCCCAAGGCCCATGATGGCCCCGAAGCCTCGAAGGCCCCTGGCAAGAAATCCATCGTCAAAGACAAAGCTGGTATGCGTGGGACCACCCAGGCCTCTGGTGGGAAGGCACCCTCTGGAATGGTGGTGGGGGGCAGGCGGGCAGTTCCTCTGACTCCACTGGGCCCCTCCCCAGGCAAGGCAGAGCTCCTGCCCCCCGGCGCCAAGCCCCCTGCGGGGACCTCAGACCACTTCCTGGGCCGTCGGGGCGGCCCACTGCTGAGCTGGTCGGCCGTGGCACAGACCAAGCGGAAGGCGGCGGCCGTGGCGGGCGGCAAGGGGCCGGGCGTGCTGCAGAACCTCTTCCAGCTCAACGGCAGTGCCAAGAAGCTGCGAGCCCGCGAGGCGCTGTTCCCCGTGCACAGCGTGGCCGCGCCCGTGTTCGGCAACGGCTTCCGCGCGGACTCCTTCAGCAGCCTGGCCAGCTCCTACTCGCCCTTCGTGAGCGGGGCCGGGCCTGGCTTGCCTGGGGGCGCCCACAAGCTGCTGCGGGCCAAGAAGGCCGAGCGGGCAGAGGCTGAGAAGGGCGGGCGGCGGCGGGCGGGCGGCGAGTTCCTAGTCAAGCTGGACCACGAGGGCGTGACCTCTCCCAAGAGCAAGAACTGCAAGGCGCTGCACGCAGGCGACAAGGATGCAGGGCCCCGGTCCGGGCGGGCCCTGCCCAGCCCCAGCTACGGGCACCCGGCCCTCGCGGGCAAGGACAGAAAGGGCCGGGCGCCCGTCCACCCGCTGCCCGTGGGACTGGCGCTGCGCAAGTTTGCGGGCCAGGCCGAGTACCCGCTGCCCTGTGACAGTGACTGCCACAGCTCCTACTCAGACGAGGAGGAGGATGGGCCCAGCCTGGCGCCCGGCGTGCCCTCCCGCTTCCTCGCCCGCCTGTCCGTGTCCTCCTCCTCCTCGGGCTCGTCCACCTCCTCCTCCTCGGGCTCCCTGTCCACCTCCAGCCTCTGCTCCTCGGACGACGAGGCCTCCTCCTACAGCTCGGACGAGGAGGACCCGGCCCTGCTGCTGCAGACCTGCCTCACCCACCCCGTGCCCGCCCTCCTGGCCCAGCCCGAGGCCCTGCGTGCCAAGGGGGGCGGCCCGCACGCGCACGCGCACGCCCAGCGCTGCTTCCTGTCCAGGGCCGCAGTGGCCGGCGGGGGCGCCGGCGCCGGCGCCAGTGGCGGCAGACCCAGGCTCAAGCGCAAGGAGGGCCTGAGCTCCTCCAAAGCCAAAGAGCTGTCCCGGAGGCAGCGGCTGCCCTCCGTGGAGAACCGGCCAAAGATCTCAGCCTTCCTGCCCGCCCGGCAGCTCTGGAAGTGGTCAGGGAACCCCACGCAGGTAGGTGGGCCCGGCTCCCGGGTGTCGGGTCCCCCCGACTCCGCCCTGTGCCACGTGCTTGGTTCTACTTGGCGGTGTTGTACTGAGCGTCTTTCTTAGTCTGTAAACGACACCGCGGGCTTGCACGGGGCTCGCTGCGCAGACACAGGCGTTTTCTTTGCCGACGCTCCATGGCTGGACACAGCGTCGTTCACGGTTTTCGTCCTCCCTGCCTTCAGATCCAAGGTTCTTTAGAGTCAGTTATGGCCTTGCTGTCAGGACCTGGGGTGCAGGGCAGTCCCGGAGTGGCTGACCCCGTGCTGATCTGTGGCTGTCGTGACCAGCAGCTGCCCTGCCCTGCGCTGCCCTCGCAGGTGCCCGAGCGCGCACGCTTGCACACAAGACACGCTCTCCTGCGCCCTCTCTCTGCTGTTCTGTCCTGCGTCGTCCGACCCTTCCCCCGGCCTGTCCTGAGGCTCCTGGGCCCTCACTGCCCGCTGCCCCGTGTCTCCCACAGAGGCGGGGCGTGAAAGGTAAGGCCAGGAAGCTGTTCTACAAGGCCATCGTCCGCGGCAAGGAGATGCTTCGCATCGGGGACTGCGCCGTCTTCCTGTCGGCCGGGCGGCCCAACCTGCCCTACATCGGCCGCATCGAGAGCATGTGGGAGTCGTGGGGCAGCAACATGGTGGTGAAGGTGAAGTGGTTCTACCACCCGGAGGAGACCAAGCTGGGGAAGCGGCAGAGCGACGGGAAGGTAGGGGCCTGGCGGGGCTGGGGCCGGGGCCGGGGCTGGCTCAGAGGGGCCGGACAAGGGGAGTGGTCCTCTGCGAGCACCCCGGTGCCCACACCTCCAGGCCTGGGTGGAAGCAACATGGCTGAGGGCTGAGGCCCCACAGCCAGGCCACCTGGGTCCCTCCCTGGCTGCGCCTCCAGTGATGGTTTCACCTTTGGTGGGGGCTGGGGGGGGACTGTGACCCACGGCACCTCGTAGCACCAAGCAGTTCCCGTCCTCGGGAATCTGCCCCACCCCCCGACCCCACAGGCCCTCTGGTCCCTGCCTCCCGATGTCCCCCCAGAACAGAAGACATCCCAGTGCACCCTCTGATCTTCCCTGGAAGAACCATGTTTGCAGGTGGTGCAGAAACGAGCACTTCTCCAACTCTGCCAGCCCGAAGCGGCCCTCAGCGCCAGCCCCCAGCCAGTTATAAGCTGATCCAAGTGGCCCTCCCGAAAGCAAGGGCCCAGTCGGGTGGGGTGCGCGGGCAGAGCCAGGCCGGACTCTGAGCAGCCCTCGCCCCACCCCGCAGAATGCGCTGTACCAGTCCTGTCACGAGGACGAGAACGACGTGCAGACCATCTCTCACAAGTGCCAGGTGGTGGGGCGGGAGCAGTACGAGCAGATGACACGCAGCCCTGGGCACCAGGACCGGAGGGACCTGTATTACCTGGCGGGCACCTACGACCCCACCACGGGGCGCCTGGTGACGGCCGACGGCGTGCCCGTCCTGTGCTGAGCCCCAGCCCGGCTGGCCTGCGGGCGGCCCGCCGCCCGGACGCAAGGACACCGGACGGACAGGCGCGCCCAGCCCCACGCAGCCCGGCAGGAGGCGGCCGCACCTCGGAGGGCAGGTCTAAGCAAATATGCAAACCCACCAAGGCAAGACCCGGGCTTTTTTATTATCTCCCCTGGAAAGCGAGAGCTCCTGGCCGGAACCCAGTCCCATCCGGCCACCGCGGAGGGCCAGCTGTGCCCCCCCGGGACCCGCCAGCCCTCTGTTTTCCCTCGTCGGCAGTTCACGAGAGATTAGAATCCAAGCCATATCTCCCCTAGTACCTCTGACTGCCCCCCGGCAGGGAGGGCAGAGATCAGGTGTGTGTCTTATTTATTGCTCTGTGTAAATAGTGTATTTCTGGGGGAAGTTTTATGGGAAAAAAGTAGAAATGGATTTTTTTTTTCCCCACACGCGTGGCAAGGGTGTGTGTGCGTGTGTGTGTGTGCGCGTGTGCGTGTGTGTGTGTGTGTGTGTGTGTGTGTGTAGGAACTTTGTTCTGGGGGGTTTTCTTTGAAAATGCACTGTTTTCCTCAGCCTAGCTGAGTTCCCACTGGGGCATCTGGACACAGAAGCGGCTGGGGGCAGGGGCGGGGGAGCACAGGGGTCAGGTGGGACAGGACCCCGGTTCACCCGCTGGTCTCTTGGGGGGACTGTGTCAGATGGAAGTCACGCTCGTTTCCTTCCCTTTAATCCATCTCCTGGGGAAGAAAGGATGGGGGGCTGGGTTTGGGGAGGAGGGCCCCTTGGGGGCAGGAGGGGTCCAGAAGCAGGCTCCCCAGCCTGAGAGTGGGACAGCGGCCCCGTGTACCTTACCTCCGTTTAAAACAAGACACAAATGAGCAAGTATTTTAAACTGTCGATGTGAAAATGTGATGTTTTTATTTCCTGAATATTCCAGTAATTTCTGATTCTTGTTTCAACAGCCAGCTTGTCTGGCCTCTGCTCAGAGCAGGGAAGGAACTTGCCCCGCCAGCTCACGTGGAGGTTTCTAGGCCTTTTCTGCAGCCACTTGGCAGGGCCGATGGCCTGGCAGGCTAATGCCTGGGGCCCCTAGCAGGGTTCCTCCTGCTCCCCACCAGCCTCACTGCAGGGAGCACCCCTCGGGTGGGGGTGCTGTTCACCCCTCTGCCCAGCGCCCCAGCTGCCAAGGTGCCAGGTGGGTGCCCTAGACCAACCCGGCAGCCCTGCTGATCTCATCAGCCCTTCGCTCCTCCTGAGGTCAGGAGGGACAGGCGGGGCGAACCAGACCCATGGCCCAGCACCCCTTGTCCTCAAAACGCACCGAGGGCCACACACTCCCATGTCCCACCGCACTGAGACTCCTGCGGCCCCACCAAAAGCCCCCCAAGTTAGCCACTGCTCCTTAGGACGAGCTCTTGTGTGACCCACAGACACAGCCCAGGGGCCCGGGAAACAAGGGATGTGGGTGGGTACCTGGGCCCCCTTTTCTTTCCAACCAGGAAACCACCCCGGCCCCGCCTGAAGGGTCCCTCTGCAGCTCCTGGTGGCCACAGGAAGGGCCAGGGCAGGGAGGGGGTCCCCTGCACCCCAGCTTACCTCTCCCACCCAGATTCTCCCCTTTATCTCGGCACGAGTGCAATATTTCATTCCTGGTGGTCGTCCTGGAGACGGCAGCCGACGTCCTGCTGGCAGCTGGGGAAGCAGAAAGATGCTGTGGGCCAGGGCGTGCACTGGGCCCGCCAGGCTCGGACACTAGAACCAGAGGCTACTTTCAGCCCCAAGCAGTGAGGCAGCAGCAAGCAAACAGCAGCCTTTTCTTGGCCTCCCGGGCCCGCCCCCCACCACTGGTTCTTCTCCCCCTTCTGTGGATTTGTCTGTCCTTCGCTTTTCTCTTCCCGTCCCGCCCTGTCCGTGTGCGTGCAGACGACACGGTGCCCCCCCAACCGTGGTTAAACCTGGCAAAAGCACGACTTGTAAATGTGTAAAGTAAGAGGATGGTTGAATTTTTTTTTCAATGTAAACACTAAAAACAAAAAACACAAAGGTTTTATGAACAGCAAACTCTATGTAAAGGCATTTTAGTATTAAATTTTTTATCGATAACTTGCTTAAGAATAAATATACGACCTATTGTACAGGTTTTCGGTGGTCCGGAACCCTCCCTCCCACCCCAGCATCTGCGCGCGCACCACGGCCACTCCCCGGAGGCCCCGGAGCCCGGGGGTCTCAGCAGCCGTGTCCTGGGCAGCTGAGTGCAGCCCCTCGGGTCTCGGGGAGGCATGAGCAGCCAGCACGGCTTTGGGGTGGCCTTGGCCTCTGAGATCCCAGGACAAGGAGCCCTTTCTTTGTAGATCTGCCCGAAGTGGGTCAGCAGTCCACGTGGCTAAGCCGGGCGCCCCTGGAGGGGAGCCGGGGAGGGTCAGCCCCCACAGGGCACAGGCACAGAGGAAGGGTGGTCCCCAAAGTGCCTGGGAGGGCCCTCCTTGAGGAGTGCGTGGATTTACTCATTGGACATTTTCTTGACTGACGGCTGTGCAGGGGTGATTGTGAAACGGAGGGCTGGCCCTTAGGGCCTGAGGGGTGCTGGGGGGTACATCTCAATGCACACCCCCAGCCAGAGGGAGCCTTGCGCAGTGAGGCTGCAGCCCCGAGGGCTTTCCAGGAACCCTACCACTTGAGGGAGCTGTTTTCCCTCCGCCTCTAGGGCCCCCTGGGGAGGGAGCACTCAGCTGGGATTGGGGACCCCAATGAGGGGACCCCGGGTCAGGGCAGGTAAGTGCGGGAGTAGCGCTGTGACCCCCCACCCCACAGGTGTCAGGGGCTGCAGGCCATTTGCACACGTGCACACGCAGGCTGCCAGACCACGCATGCTCTCTGGGGCTACCCCCCAGCCCTGACCATGCCCGTTCCCCTTTCTCACTTCCTCCGCTGGAGGACTTGATCAGAGACAGCGGAGGGGAGAGACCCCCCCCACCCTGGGACACAGGAGGTCCAAGGCCATGTGACCCGCCAGAGCACTGAGCACAGAGATCAAGGCCAGGCAAGCCCTTCCCTTGGCCCCTTCGGAGCCCAGCAAGCAAGGTGGTTAGAAAAGGGCTCCTGAGCAGGAGGCCTGGGGCTGTGAGGTGTCAGGACAGCCTGAGCGCCTGGGTTCAGCTGTGCCTGAAGGCAAACTGGCCCTCAGATTTGCTGAATCCGTGAGTCAGCAGCCCCCACTTTGTGCAGGTGAGGCGGGGTTTCCGACAACTAGGAAGGAAGCCCAGTTCCAAGGGCTACAACGGGAGAGGGCGATCCTGGGCCTAGAGGCAGCCTTGGGGACAGGATGAGCGGCAGAGGGGGTCTGAACAAGGGAGTGCCTGCTGACTGGGGTTTTTGGCTCAGAGACTCTCTGGGGGCAGGAGAGGAGGAAGGACCAGGGGACGGTGGGGCAGAGACCCCTGTGGGCTTGGAAGACCCGACTTAAGTACCTTCAGTTACTTGCGGAGGCAGAGTCCAGGCAAGACCTGGACCAGGGCATGGTGGGGGAAGGCGAGGAACACTGCTGGCGGCCAGGAGGTACCAAGGGCCAGAGGCTGGAACTGGACCACGGAACACGCCAAAGGCTCTAGGCAGAGAGTCCAAAGTCAGACTGAGACCACTCCCTGTGTGAACCCTGGGATGGAGCTAGAGGTGCCCAGCAGCACCTGGGGTGGGGAGCTGGCACCCAGAGAAAGACTCAAGGGCCTGTGGTGAGGGGGCACTGAGGGCCGGAAGCCGGGAGGGGTGCCAACGGGCCCAGGAGTGTGGGCAGGTGGGGTGAGCTAGGAGGGAGGTGACTGCTGGGACGTGGTGTGTGGGGACCCCAGCAGGGCTAGGTGAGCCCCCAAGGGTCCATCCTCGCAGCCCCCTCCTCCTCCTCCCCTCCCCCCTTCATACAAACAGGGTGGCCCTCTTCCTCCGGAGTCTCCTGCCCCCTAGAACAGGGCCTGGGCAAGGGCCGGGGGTGGGCGTGAGGCTGCCGAGCCCCACGGGTTAGACATGGGGACTGCACTTGGATCAAGACAAACGAGCCATTATGCGAGATGCTGAAGCAAGATAAATGATGGCGCTGGGTGAGCGAGATCAATAAAAGTGATGTTTTATCAGGTAGAAATGGCAACCCGGCTGATCGCAATTCGTTTTTAATACCACAAACCGACTGGGGACAGGGGCTTTAATTGTTGATGCCCGGCCTGGCCAAGGTGGCTGGGGGCTGGGCGGGGAGTGGGGCTCAGATCCAGGCCGGGTGAAGGGCAGCTCAGCTCTGTGGCCCAGCCGTCCGGGGGCCATCTGGGCACTCAGCCGACTAAATGCGGATGGCCAGCAGGGAGCCTGGGCCCCGAGTCCGCATAGCTGCCAGAGGCGGTGCTGGGTGTAGAGGGGCCCACCTCTGGGCCCCCCTGGTGCCGGCTGAGGACATGGGCCCAGGAGGCGCCCAGCAGGGTGACCTTCAGGGCTCCTTGCCTCCCAGTGGGAAGCTGGGGCCTTGACCCCCATCCTCCATGCCCCTGCTGCCACCTGCCCCGCCCCCCAGGGCTCCTCATGACAAGCCAGCATCCTCCAAAGGCATTGCTTCTCTAAAAGCCAGGCCACCTGCTGAGACCCAGGAAGCTGTCGGTGTCGAGGGCAGGGCTGCTCCGTGCAGTGCACGACCCCCAGGCAAACAGGCTGGGGGCCATTAAAGGCGAGCCCCCAACTCGGTGCCGGCCCCAGGGCCAGAGTGCCACTGGCAGGAACGCCAAGAGGCTGGAGTGACTGAGGCCTCTGGAGAGAAGAGCTGGGTGGCAGAGGGGTGGGGAGCACAGCCTGAGGCCACAGAGTCCTCCTCTGTGAACTGGGGTCCCTGACTCCTGCCCATTGATGAGAATGGGGTGGGGTTCAGGGGAGGCAGCAAAAGGAATCTCTGGCCCTCCATGCAGGGAGGACCCTTTCCCCGGGCCACCACGGCCCCAGGGAGGAAGGGAGTGACTATCACCGGCCCACCACCACCTCTACACACTCCTGACAGTGACAGGGCTCAGGGTCACATGCAGGCCCCAGGCTGGACACAATGAAGCCAGATTCCACCCCCACGTCCAGCTCAGCGTCCTGGCTCTCCATGATCTGGAGCTGCCCCTGCAACTCCACCCAGGGTCCCCGTGGTCTCCCCAGGGTTCAGCCAGGGATGGATGGGGCTTCCTTCTGAGCACACCGGGGGCACTGTCCACCCTCATCCAACAAACATTCACGGAGAAAACCAGATGGCGGGGATGCAGCGGCCCGCTGCCCCGAGTAACGGGGGACACCTGGTGGGTCCCCAAAGCCATGGGACACACCCCCCCTTCACACTAGCCTAGGACTCCCCAGGCCCCCTTACAGCCCCCGGCTCTGCCCTGAAGATGGCAGGGACGTGGGGGCTGCTGGGGCAAGCGCTCTGGGATAGAGGATCAGAGGAAGAGAAAGCAGGTGGGCAGGGGGCCACAGGGGAGGGGGGCCCTGAGCAGCGACCCGGGTCGGGGGGCTGGTGCTCCTCCTTCCCCTCTTCCCTCTACTGGCTGCCCCTCTGCAGGCCCCAGCTCCCAGAACTCGGGCTGGCAGGTGCTCATCTGTCAGGCTGGGTCCTCCTGAGGCCCCAGGGAGAGTTTCCACCAGACCTACCAGGGACCAGACCCCAGGAGGTATCGGAGCGGATGGGGTGGCTGGGCCGCAATGGATGGTGCTGGGGCCCCTTCCTTCACCCCCCTCACCAGGAGCTCAGACCAGCTCTGGTGGGGACAGAAAGCAGGTCAGTTACTTGGCAATGGCGGATTCAGTCACACTTGGCCACCCGGCCAGGACGACAAGAGGCCACTGCAGGACATGGGATCAGGGCCGTAGACCAGACAGTCTGGGAGGGATGGGGCCCCTGAGCTGTTTGGATCCCAAGACGTTCTGCCATCTTGACACAACCTCCCCAGAGACTCACGTCCCCGCCACACACACCCTTGCGAGCCCTGCGAGGGCCCAGTGCAGGCAGAGAGGACAGACCAGCCTCCAGACCACCCTCTGTGTCTGGTGCCGTACTGAAGGCATAGTGGCTGGGGCCAGAGGTCTCCAGGCATTCACATCAATTCTGAGATTCAGACACGTTTCGACTTCTATTCAGCCCACTGGAACCTTGACGGCTGGGGAAAGGCCCTCCCCAGGGGGAAGCAGCAGCATTCGAAGCAGCCGTCTCCACCTCGGAAAAGCAGCCAAAGGACGTCCCTGCTCTGCCGACCAGGAGTGAGCTCCTCAGAGCCTGGAGGAGGGCTTGGCACCAGCCGGCCCCACAGCCGTGGGTGCCGACGCCACTGCGGAGCTGGGAAAATCCTTTGTTTCCTTAGGTGCCCAGTTCCCTGACAGCGTCCTTTGCCCGCTTCCTCCGCTCAGACTGCACCTGCAGGCGCTCTCCATCACAAGCCGTCCCAACCTCAGAGTCGGCGGGACCTACTCATGTGGGTGTTTCCTGCCTGACTTCGCGGGACCCCCGAGGCAGAGTGCATCCATAGTCTGAAAGAAAAGGCAGGAGACTGACCCAGCTCCCTAGGTTTGCTGGGCCAACGCCCATTGCTCGGGGGAACCTCCACCAGTCCTGTCTCCGGCGATGGAGGACAGCAGGCCCCTGATGATACCCTGGGCTGGCAGGGAAGCAGCCAGTGCCTCCCGCCCCCTCCAAACAACCTGGAATCAGCCGTCCTGCCCATCAGAAAAGGACACGCCACTCATCTTTTCACGACCCCTGCAGCTGTGGGAACACAACTTGTTCCCATCCATCCACTCACCCTGCCATCGTCTGTTACTTCAGCAAGTATGTACCGAAGACCTACTGTGTGCTGGGCCAGGCACCAGGCACCAGAATGCAGCGCTGAGGGGATTACACGAGGTCCCCGCCCCCCAAGAGCTCCGGCCCAGCAGGGAAGAAGGCTGGCACAGAGCCACGGGGTCCAGCGAACCTAGAACTCCAATGAAGCTGTGCTGCAGTGCGCCAGGCAGGGCCCCTCCCTAGACCCAGCTGCTGCAGGCCAAGAAATCCAGGTCAAGGACCCGGGGTGTGGTGGGGTGGGGGGGGAGGGGAGAGGGAGGGAAGGGGAGGGGGAGAGGAGGGGGAGGGGAGCAGAGTTCCTCTCCCAGGAAATTCAGCCCCTGACAGAAGTACTTCTGGGGCATCCACAGCTGCTTCCTGTAAGTGGCTTAATCTGAAGAAAAAAGTTACAGCTGAAGCAGCTTTCAGAGGCAGCCCAGACAAGCGGTTCCCTGGGTGGGAACCATCTTCCACTGGCATCGCCTCAGAAAATGGTGACACAGAGAACAAGTCTCGGCCGGAGTCCTTGGTCCCGGGCAGGCGGCCCCGCGGCCCGGCAGCAGCCCTGCTCCCCCGAGCCTGGGGGCGGGGGGTCTGGCGCTCCGCCGAGGAGGGCTTCCGCGTGGCGGTGGGGTGGCCGGGCCGGGCCGGGCCGGCCCCGAGGCCCCCTCCAGCCCCTCCGCCCCGAGGGTCCCAGCAGCCAGGAGCCTCAGCCCCCCAGCTCTTCCCGCAGCGGTGGAACGGCTTAGAGGCCGCCTCACAGTTGGTTTGCTCAGAGGGGAAAGTTAAAACCACCCTTTTTATTTGGGAGCTTTTGAACAAGTTTAAGATCTTGCCCCTTGTCAGGAAATCTGTTTTCACTTATAAGAAACAGACTCCTGCTGGCGGTGAGCAGGCGAGCGTCAGGAGACTCTGCACCGACAGGGTAATTATATTTTTTCTCCACCAGGCCCTCAGCCGACCCCTCTGATCCTGGGCCAAGCTCCCCGGGGGCTCTCCTCTCGGGGTGCCCGTTGGACGCAGGCTGGAAGCGGGTGTGGACGGACCCTGCAGTAAGCGGACACAAGCCCACCGCCACGGACAAGCCAGCACCGGGTCAGCCTCTGCCCAGGGACCCAAGAATTCTGTGGGGACAGCAGGGAAACCACGCGGCCGCAGCCCACGGGACGCCCTCCTGCGGCCACCAGCACCTGCGGAAAGCCAAAGCGCTCGCAGGCTGCCCGAGCCGCCGTCCTGGTGCCCGAAGCCCCTGGCGCAGCAGGAGGAGCCCCTCTGCAGCGCGCGCCGGGGCCACCGAGCCCGGGAGACCCTTACCACTCACAGACGCCACGCCGCTCTCGGCCACGTGACCCTGGCCAATCAGGGTGCCTTCGCCACGGTGACTGGGTCTGCGGTGGGCACGTGACCCAAGCTGGGCCGGGCAGGGCCCACCCCTGGGATTCTCAGAAGCGCTGGAGATTGAGCCCAGCCTTGCTTGGGATGCATGAGCGCCGGGTAATGCGGGTGGAGTCTGCACCTCCTGGCTTGGTACTGGACTCCCATAGGACCAACACCTGATTTGATCTGGTCGCCAGATAAAATACAGGACGCCCAGTTTAATTAGACTTTCAGATAAACAACAAATGACTTTTAGTGTAAGTATGGCCCACGTGAATCCCGGCTGTGGTACTGCGCCTCGAGGGAGCCAGGCAAGTTGATGACATGATCCTTCTGTCACGGCACGGCCGACAGCGGGTCCAGACAAAGAAGAGGCCCTACTCTGGGTCTGGATGTGCCACGGGCCTAGGGAGCCCCCAGACCCGCTCAGGCAGCCCCACGTGGCCCCTGCAGCCAGGGGACTCAGTCCTGAGCACAAGCACAGCAAGGGGTGTGACCCCCACCGCGCCCCGCCTGCCCCGGTGTCCACAGCTCAGGAGTGGCACAGCCTGGTCAGGCTGAAGCTGGGCGGCCCACAGATGCACCTAAGGGCCGTTTCTCGCTCAGCCCAGCCACCGGTCCAGGAGCCAGGAGCTGGGGAGCAGGCGGAGCCTCTCACGGCACACCAGTGCCCCTGGGCTCTGCCTTGTGTCCTGACTCAGAACCCTGCGTCACCAAGTGGGACAGGTGGCCTGGCCCTGTCTGGGTCCCATCCCATTCCCCTGCCCCATCCCCCTGCCATGCGAGGGAAACACGTGACGAGAGAGAGGCCAGCACGCAGAGAAGCAAAGCCAAGTGAGTCCTCCGGGGCCCGCAGGCCATGCCTCGGCCGTGCTGGTGGCAACACTGGGCGAGCATATCTGAGCTGGGACCCCGCCAGCTGTGAGCGGGAGGGTGTGGGTGTGCCAGCCCCGATGGCTGCATGCCCTGGCGCCCCATCTCAAGAGCAGTGACTGGCCCACCACGCCCTTCTGATGTCCACGCCCCGCCTCCTCCAGGCTCTGGGGTCCCGCAAACACTCTGGACGAGGGAGAAGGAGCAATGGAATTTCTGGGGACCCACACCCCAAAGCCCTGCACGAGTACTCCAATGCCAAGGCTTCCAGGGAAAAGCCAGGGGGGGCCTGGGCACCCAGGAGCGGCAGCCTAACCAGACGGCTGGCAGCCAGCCACGCAGCAGCCACTGCTCGGAGCCGGCCGCGGAGACGGGGCGGCACAGAGCAGGACGGGTCTGACCGTGTGTTCACACCCCACTCTGCACACCTGTGTGTGCATACTTACACGTGTATACAAACAGTCTGGAAACAGCCACCCCAGCTGGGCTCAGGGCCCCAGCATGGCACTGGTGCACAGGGGAGCAGGACCTGACGTTCAGCCTTACGCATCTCGGAAATACCTGCTTTTATTTTCACAAACCCCTTTGTAAGTTTTAATGCAAATGGGAAGACAGAAAAGAAGAAAGCAGGGAGTTAGCATCAGTGACTCAGGTCTGAGGCCCAGTTCCCGTGGGGGGAGGTCGCTGCCCTCCAGCCAAATGAGGGGTTGATAGCAGGGTTAGGGGGTGCACTGGGACTGAGAGGGGCAGTTCCCAGTCCTCTCCTCTCAGCCTGTGCTCCTGCCCAGCTCCTGCCCACACACCAGTCATCCAGAGCTTGGCTACCTGCCACGGGTCCCTGCCTTGCCTCCCATGCGCTAGGAAGATGGGAGGGGGGTTGGCTGCTTAAAGAGGTAGAGAGACAGCCTTGGGCATCTCAGGGAAGGGAGCGATGGGGGCCTCGTGGTCTTAAGCCCCCCCTCACCAGATGCGTGGAAGTTCTGGGAAGTTCTTAGCAAGGTCTGCTTCTTTTGGCCTTTCTCCCAGCTATGGGCCCCTGGACAGGTCACTTGCCTCCCTGAGACCTCGTTTCCGCTTCTGTGAAAATGAGATGAAATGTGAGGCCCGCAGGACGGCGTATCAATGGAGGCTGCAGCATGCTCTGTGCGCCCCACGGGCTCTGAGCTGCTGGGCCCCCAGCAAGGATGCTACCCGCAGGGAGGGACAGGGGTGCAACCCACTGGTCATTTCTTGCCTTCAGCATCATCCACTCGCTTCCAGTTACTGGGAGGGGCAGAGACCGTGTTGCCCCAATGTCTGTCTTCTCCTTCCTCCTCAGTAGGAGAACCCCAGTTGTAACTGGGCACCTGGCTCCCCAGGGTCAAGATCACATTTCCCAGTGGCCCTTGCAGCTAGACCAGTTCTGGCCAACGAGGGTGCACAGGCAGCATCCCTAACATAGGGGCTGTGCTCCCCTCTGTCCCTTCTCTTTTCCTGCTGGTTAGAACGCACTTACGATGGCTGGGGCTTGAGCAGCCAGCTTGGATCGGGAGGAAGACGCCACATTTGAGAACAGCAGCGCAACAAGAGAGGAGAAGCAGCCCGGACTCCTGACGGCGGCGCAGCCCCCAAAGCTGACCTGGAGGCTTCAAGTGAAAGAGAAGGAACTATCCCTTGTTTAAGTCACTGTTACTTTGGAGTTTCTGTGGAGACTAGATCTGATCCTCACAGTGCTGGATATGGTTCAGTCCACTGCCAACCTCTCAGCCTCTCCTTTTCTTGCCACTTGCCTGTCCGAGCCAAGGCCCGCCCCTTCCACGTCCCACCGCCCCTCCCAGATGCCCCACCCCACGCCCACTCTGCTAGGACCCCTCTTTAGACGAGCCCCTGGGAGCAGTGTGATCTCTGATGCGGTCCGCTCTCAGTCCCGAGGCCGCCGCCAGGTCACGCCCTCGCGCAGCGCAGGGCGCTGACCCCGGCCTGTGATTACCTGTTTACTGTGGATTTCCTTGATTGCCTGCTTCCCCGCCTGTCATTAACGTGAGGGCAGGGCCCCTGCCCCTGTGGGTCCACCAGTGTGTCCCTGCACCCAGCTCAGGGCCTGGCACAGACTGCACCCCGTGAACCCCCACCAGGTGGGTGCTGGCCCTGCTGCTCCCCACTGTCTTCCCTCGCCCTCCCCCAGTGCCCAGGGCCCCCTCCCCAGCTCTCCTTCTCTGCACCAGTGCTGAGCTCCCACACTGGGGCTCCCAGCCCCGGGGCCTTCCAGCTATCCACAACAGCCACATTTTAGTCTCTGGGCTCTGGCTTCAGACATGAGGGAAGGATTGACACTAGAATTCCCGAAGCAGCTCCAGCGTTCGCTGGAAGTGTGGCTTCACTGCTCAGACCCTCCCCCTCCTTCTGTCCTGCAAATGGGATCACACTGCCCCCAGTCCAGGTGAGCACCCTGCTCGCAGAGGCACTGGGAAGACCAGGAGGCAGAACACCCCCCCACCACCACGGCTAACAGTAAAGGACAGATGGTCCCAAGCACCGCCACAGGTGCGGGGCCACCAGGACCCACCCACGCCGCTGGTAGGAGGGGCGGTCAGGACTGCCACCTGGAGGGCGGGTGGCATCTACCAACAGCTCCCTTAACCTGCTGAACGTTGCTCCCCAGCAGCCCCGCTGCCAGGCACAAACTCAGAGGCACGCACTAGAATGTTCAGAGCGGCATCCTTTGTAAACTTCGGAGATAACTCACACGTCCACTAACGGGAGATGGGGCGGGTAAACTGGCACGCCCGCACAACGGAACAGAACACAGCGGCGCACCAGAACACACACACGCGCGGGGCGAACCGCTTGGCTGGTGTCGAGGAAAGAGGCCAGCCTCGGGACAGGCAGTGTGGCTCCTTAACACGAATATAAAGATCAGGCAAAACTAATCTCTAGGGACTGATGTTGGGGTATTTCTGGCGTTTGGGATGGGAGGGGCACCAGGGAGCCTCTAGGGGGCAGTTACTATCTGGTTGGGGTGAAGGCTGCATGGTAAACACAAAGGTAAACTCCATCCATCTGTAAACCCAAGAGTGGTGCCCTCGCCTCAGGATTTTTAGATGAATTTTAAAAACGAGGCGGTGTGGGCTGGGAATACAGAACGTGGCTCCACAGGACAGTCTTGTCACTGTAACCCCCAGACCAGCCTTTGCTGCTTCTCTTCTGTCCCCTTTTCTAATCAGGACTTGCTGGATCCCCCGCCCCGAGACTGGGCTCTGCAAGGACCTGCAGCCGAGCCCCACGCTCCCAGCAGCCACGTGCTGCCGTTTGACCTTGACAGCCACCACCACACTGGCCTCCCTGGCCTTGGGTCGGGGCCGTTCTGACAGCACCAAGGGCACCTGCACATGCCGCCCCGCACGCCAGATGGTGCTCCTAAGGACATGCCCTCCCCGCTCCCGAGTGCCATCCCGCCCCCCCACCCCAGCTTCCTTCCACGTGGGGCGCAGGGTCCGGGAGGGCCTAGGCTCAGAGAAGCCAGGTCTGGAGTGGGACCTTCTGACTTCAGGCCATCAAATCCCCACCTCTGATGTTGGTCGAGTCAGGGATGGCAAAGTGGGTCATCTTACGTGCCAGCTGCGACTGATTAGGGCAGCCTGGAGAATGTGCTGGGAAGGACGCTGAAGCCACCTCTGGGCCCTGCGGGAAAGAGTGGCTGATGGATTAGTGACATCTGCCACATGTGACAGAGGAATGAGAGGCAACCTTGCTGTCCCCGAGGGCCATCCTCACGCCACACCCCCTGCTGCCACCACACAGCCTCTTCAAATGCCACCAAACCCACCCCACCGCCCTGACTGCAACCAATGCTTGTAACGACAGCTCGCGAGCATTCATTGAGCCCGTAATTACCAAGTGCACGATTGCGCTAAGCACACCACATACGTTCTTCCAACCTGCCCGATAACCCTCTTATTACCACCACATGACAGGTGGGGTGCCTGGCCCAGGCCCCTGTCTCCCCAGTGCTGGGGTGTGCACACAGCCAGACTTCCTGAAGCCTCATCCTCGGACCCCGAGTTTCACCTCCGTGCCCTTGGCCTTTCCCACCTTCTCCAGTGCTCCACCCCGCTACCTGCCCCTCAGAGTCACTCAGGCGCCACGTCCTTCCCTCATCTCCATTCTGCAAGGAGCCCCCTCCTCCTGAACCTCGCAGGGGCCTGGGCTGCCTCATCCTGATCTTGCTCTGGTTGCACTTCCTGGACCATGAACTTCACGCCTGGAACTTCAAGCCTTTCCTTCCTCCTTGGAGCCTCATGGGGCTGAGCCCAGGCCAGGCAGAGAAAGGCCCCCTGAAAAGATGTGTTGAGTGAATAAAGGCCCCCTGCCTCAGAAGGCAGCCCCGTCTCTGACCTCAACAAGGCAAAACGCGCGGTGCGTTCACCCTCTGGATGCAGGCACCACGAAGAGACAGTGAACAAGACCAGTCCCTGCCCCTGGGACTTAAGGTCCCAAAAGTGCCCTGTGACATCTGCTTAATGAAAATGGAGCATCAGGGAGGGCCTTCTGGAGGAGGAGGCACTTGAACTGTGTGGCCCATGTGCACTGACAGGCGTGCTCCACATCGACTGCTCTGATTTGTGTTCAGCTCACCATTTGTGTGTTGTCCTCCCACTCCTGGGGAGGTCTGGAATGGTTCTGCACCAGGGAGGGAGGGAAGGCGCAGCTGAGCCCTGCCCCATCCATTTCGAGGCTACCTGTGCATTGAGACACAGGGGTTTCACTTACATCCTATGTCACTGCCTACAAAACAAAACAGCAGTATTTCCAAGATACTTTTGTTCGAACTCCAGAATAGGTGCTGGACACCTCCCCACCTCCCTGCCCCAGCTGCCCGACCCTGTGGCCCAAGGCTGACCTGTGGGGGCAGTGTCAATAGGGACTCAGCCAAGAAGGAGCCTGCAGATGAGAGAAGCAGTCAGGAGGAACGTGGGGTCCATAAACAGATCACCAGGCTCCTCCCTGACAGGCTGCTGAGTCCTTCTCCCCAAGGTCGGAGCTCCAGTGGACAGGCCTCTTCCATGAGTCCTTCAGGTCAGCGTGGTAACATCTCCCCTTCGTTGCTGGCCCTGGGCTGCACTCTATCTCCTTTAATTCATTCATTTCCTATTTACTCAACTCCCCTCATATACCCTGTCCTAGGATACCACAGAAACGTAAGACCGTGGCAACTGCCCTTATCAAAGAGCATTCTTGTGTGTTTCACTTGGAGTAGCGTGGAGGGGAGACTAACGGAAACTAGGGGGGGCTAGCCTCCACGCCTCCCCTGGGGCCACCGCTGTTTGTGTCCCCAGGACAATAGTAGTAGACGTCAATAACTGAGTTAGTGAATGGATTGATCCCGCCTGGCCTCTCCACCACCCAACAGCAGACTGCTTCTTCCTTCCTTCCACCCGACCTGCTTCAAGCTTCCCGGCCAAGCGCAGGTGGCACGCTCCTTCCTTCCTCCTTCCCTGAGTGCAGCCCTCTGGGGTTACAGCGGTGGGCGGGCGGAGAAGCCAGCCCTGAGCCCAAGCCCCCAGAGGAGGCAAGGACCCGCGACTGAGCAGCGGGATCAGGAAGCCGGGTCCCCAGCGGCCCCCACACTAACAGGCTGGGTGGCTCAGAGGCTGTCACTTCACTCCACGTGGGCAACGGCAGCAGCCACGACCCCGGCCCCGCACGCTGATGACCCAGAAGATGGCAGAGCGCTTTGCGTGCAGAGGGTGCTGGGGGTCCTCGGGACGGGGCTCCCGGGGACGGCGTGGGAGCGCAGCTCGCCGTCCCTTCTCCAGGGCGCACCGGGACCTACGCGCCCCGCCCGGCCGCTCGCTTGCCGCGGCTGGAGAACCGCCGCGCCCGCCGCCCCACGTGGGGCCGCACCCGCTCGCGGACCCAGCGTCCGATTGGCCGTCGGTCAGCCAATCAGAAGGCGTTGTCGGCAGAGGCCTCGCCAATTGGCCGCGGGGAGCCGGCCAGGGAGGGGCGGGGCTTCCTTTTGTTCTTTCCTCCGCTGCACCGCGGGCCCCGCCTCCCAGGCCACGCCTCGGGGTCCCCCGCAGCCCCGGCTCCGCCGCTGCGGGTGCCCCCACCCCAGAGCCCAGGTGAGGGCCGCCAGGAGCCGCCGGGAGCCGCTGAGGGACTGCGGGCCGCGGCCGAGGCCCCTTCTCGCTGGCTGCTCCGGGGGCGGCCCCCTCCCGCCCCCTTCCCAGCCACGCACCCGCCGGCTTGCTCACACGCTGGAGAAAGAACCAGCCGCCTGAAACGCGGCCTGCGCAGGGCCTGACCTTGGACAAGCCCTTTCAGCTCTGTCCCTCGGTTCCCTTACCCTTGCTTCCTCCCTGTCTCCTAGGACTTGCGGACAAGAAGAGCCCTTGAAAAATGAGCTCAGGCTCTTTCTAAAATGTACCCTATCAGTGATAGAAAGGCTCCGATATCTCCCGGGGGGGAGCACGTGGGAGACCGCCGAGGAGGGGGGCTGAGCGTCCGGATGTTGCTAACCTGAGACCCCAGGCCGTATTCAGAGTGACAGTCCTTTCCTAATCAGACTGGGCTGGGTGGGGGATGGGGCAGAAGCCCTGCCTCAGCCTGGCCAGCTGTGCAAACTCTCCCTAAATCACCCTCCCTCTCCCATCACTCTTCACAGTGGCCTCCCTCTGGGGTGGAAAGTGGTGGCCCCAGGAGCCAGGGGCCCTCGCAGGGAGAGAGGGCGCTGGGCTGGGCTAGGGGGTCAAGGGTTCAGGTCTGGTCTTTCTTCCTCCCAGCCCACCACCTTCCCCTAGAAACTGCCTGGAGGCAATTCCCAGTGAGATGGTGTCCACACGTATATCCTGGGAGGCTGCCAGGCTGTGGGCACAGGGCTCCAAACCTCTAGACTGAGGCTTGAGGTCTCCTCCCCTGGGGAGCCTTCCCTCCCCCCACCCACCACCTCCCAGGCCAGCTCCTTTCCTTCCGTGAAATGGCAACCAAGGAGACCACCACGGCAGGGCAGGACCCCCGGAGGGGAGGAGGTCAGGCCTCAAGGATTCCTCAGTGCCCCTCCAACTCCCTTGACCTGGAAAAGCCCAAAAGCCAGTGTTGATGGAGAAGATGGAGCCCTGACAGTGGCTCAGGGATGGCAGCTTGATCAAAATGAGAGTCACCAGCAAGGTCAACAGGCGGGCCTGAGAGTAAAATGTAATTCCCTGAGAAAGACAGGTCGGAATCTGATCAGTGTTCAGAATGGCTCTTCACGCCACTGATGGCCCAGTCCCTCAGCCACAGGTGACTTCTTGGCTCTGGCGTGCTAGGACACCCACTCCAGCTCCCGGCAGGCAGCGTGGGGGTAGAGGCCTACCCTGTAGCCTGGCTGTAGTGGCCCCTGGAAGGACTCCCAGCATCAGGGCCTTGGCAGGTGTCTGCTGGCCCCCTGGTGGGGGGGTGCTGAGAGGCTGACATCTGCAGAGTGTTTTTACCGTTGGACAAATTGAATCAATTAAACAGGCCCCATTGGGGTGGCTGGGAGCCCAGGGAAGGGGAAGGAGGGGGAGCAGAGCCAAGGGGGCAACACGGCCTGTCTGGGACATCTCACCAGTGAGGATTCAGGCTGAAGAGGCAAGTTGGATGCACCCTCTTCTTAGCTGTTTGGGGACAGGAACCCTCTGTGCTGACCACAGTGAGGGAGGGAGGGTCCTGGGGCAAGTTGGGGGTGACACGCAGGAAGCTCAGCAGGGACTGGCGCCGGCACCCCCCTGCCCGGCTGACACCCCTGCTCCACCCGGGATGTGGGCCCTCGGGCTCCCCGGCCAGCCAGCTGCCCTACAGGCTCTCGGGCGCCAGACCTCTCCCTGCACCGCAGGCTCCTGTCAGTGGTGTTTTGTTGCTCTCACGTGGAGGCCTCCGGAAGATGCAGGCTCCGCCAGAGAGAGGAGGCTGCCCCGGGAGGCTGGAGGAGCCAGCAGAGGGGAGAGGAAACAGACTGTGGAGGTGATAGCAAGGGCTGCCGGTCACCCACCTGGAGCGGAAGCCTCCGGCTTCGGCAGGCCCAGAATGACTTAGGGGCCGGCTGCTCTGTGACCCCACTGACCCGGGGCTGGCTACGGCCCTGGGAGCTCAAGCAGCTGCTAGAGCAGCCCCTACCGGAGCTGCACCCAGTTGCCTGACTCTAGCAAGGCCAACAGGGCCACTTCCTCAAATGCCCTTCCTAAAAGACCTGGGGGGCCGAGGGGCATCTCCTTGGGCTGCGGCTGCGGGGGCAGGGTTTCTGTGAGCCGGGCCAGGACTCCCACCCAGCTGCCACCCCGACACAGGCCCTCTCCAGTTACCTTTGCTCTGTTCATGTGCCACGATGGTGATGACCTCACTGTCACCCTGGACAGCCAGACCATATCTGTCCCTTGATGTCAAGTGACTGTTACTCGGCCACCTGAGGCAGACGGCGTCTCATCAGAAACTACCATGGATGACAGAGCAGTCAGGGGGAGACCTTCATCTGCCAGCACTCAGGAGCCATGGGACAGAGGCTGAGAATGGGCACTGCCCAGCATCAGGGCTGGGGACTGGCTGAGGGTGCCAGAAATTAGCCTGGGACCAGCTAATTCACTGGGAGGCGAGGGGGAGAGCTCTGCAGCTGCCACAGCCCCTGGCCAGGGCTGTCAGTGTGGGCGCTGCCCTTTCCTGGCCAGGCTGCCGTGTGACTCAGCCTGAATCCCAGGCCCGGCTGCCATAGCCAGGGGTCCTGCCGCCCGAGGAGAGGCAGGGAGGGGTGGGGAGAGGGTGATGGTCCATCTACTGGTTCTGGGTTGCGTGTCACCTGCTGAGGACCCCCACATCACCCATGGGCCGTTTGGAGGCATGAAGGTGTTGAAGATGGACCAGAGGGACGCGAGACGGATGCCAGATCTTGGCCCTCCAGTGCCTTGTCTTAAGGGAAGTGAGAGCTCAGGCCTCGTGGCAGGCGCCCCCTCAGGAGGGGGGATCATTCCAGGTTGGCCTGCAGAGGAGCAGTTAATGGGGAGGCGCGGGGCCCCGCAAGGAAGGAACCGCGACCCCTGCGGCTGCTGAGCGTTTGCTGTGTACTGGCCCTGACCTCGCGAGCTGCGGTGCAGCTGCGGAGCCGGACGTCGCCGCCCTCCCGCTCCCTTCCTCCGTCTGCCATCCTGGTGTGAACCAGGAGATCAACCTCTGGCGCCGCCAAGGGCTCTCTCCGCGGGAGCCCGCCGGCCGGCAGGAGCGGTGCGGGGGCGCCCTCCAGCGGCCGCGGCCGGGACGGCGCCCGACCTGAGGACCCACGGCGCAGCGAGCGGAGCTCATGGGTTGTGGGGAAAGCTGGCCGCCCTTCCACGGCCGGCCTCGCGACGCCTCCGCACCCTGCCGCCTCCGCACAGCGCCCCAACCCCTCTCGGCGCCCCGTATTCTTCACGGGGGTAACTTGGGGAACTAAAAGGGGAGCTGCCCCATGAGGCAGTGCCCCTCACAGCTCACCACGTGGGATGGAGAAGCGTAGCACACAGAGCTAGTAAAGCAGGGGCTCCAGCCCACCTGAAAGTAATCGACACCCCCGAACTCAAGTCCTGCCACACCCAGGCCAAGAGCACTTTCGGAGCAAAGAGGTGGCAAACGCTGCTTCCAATATCATTCACATACCCCGCACAATTCATCCGTTTCAAGTGTACAATTCCATGGTTTTTGGTGTCATTACATTATTAACTTTAAAATTGTGGTAAATACATATATATAACAAAAATATGTCATTTAAAAACCATTTTTAAGTGTACAGGTCAGTGGCATTAAGGACATTCACAGCGTTCAGCAACCACCACCACTATCCTTTCCCGAAGCTTTTCATCATCGCAAGGAGAAACCGTACCAGTTAAGCAGTGACTCCCCACAGCCCGCATAACCGCTAGTCTGCTGTCTCTAGGCATGTGCGTACTCTAGATGTTTCATATAATTGAAGTCATACGGTGTTTGTCCTTTTGTGTCTGGCTTGTCACTCAGCAGAGTGTGTTCCAAGTTCACTCATGTTGCACCGTGTGTCAGAACTTCATCCCTTCTCACTGATGGGTAGTATTCCTTTGTATGGATAGACCACAGTTTGTTTATCCATTCTTCTGATGACGGACTTTTTCCCTATTGTGCATAATGTTACAACTGGCTCACAAGTATCTCTGTTCGAGCCGTGCTTTGGAGGAGTGTGTACCTAGGAGTGAAAGGAAAGTAGGTCTTCAGCACTTTCAGACTGGGGGAACTCTTCCATAAGGCTGCACCAGGATTGCACAGGGTTCGAATTTCTCTACAGCCTCACCAACACTTGTTACTTCCATCAACATCATACAGCATGAATTTTTTCAAAGTAGTATTTTCATTACAAGCTATGTATTTGTTGAAAATAACTTACACACTACGGAGAAGAAATACTTGGTATTCACCTCCAACCCCACCACCTGGAGATGACCACAGCTAACTTTTTGTGATATTGTTGGTTTTTACAAGTGTAGGCTCGTTTGCTTTCTAAGGCCCAGGGCAACCCCCTCGCCGGCCGGCGTGGTTGGGGGGGGGGGCCGCAGAAGGGGCTTCACGTCGGGCAGACTGCGGTTCTGTGCGCAGGTCCATTATTTGGGGGGCGACTAGGATCGCGAGCTCGCTCGCAGCCTCAGTTCCTTTACTGAAGGGCGGAGAAAGGAGCGTTAGGACAGACGCCAGGACCCGTGCAGGTCGCCCCGGGGAGACTCGCCGCCCGCGTCCCACGCCATCAACCCTGCGCTCGGGCTCCCCGGGAGCCGCGCGCCGGTTGGCAGAGAGTGCAGCCGCCCGGGCCAATCACGGGGCGGCGGCTCAGCGCCCAATGGGGGCGCGGCGGGCCCGGCGGGCGCGTGCGCACTGGGCCCTGCGCGCGGCCCCGCCCCTGCCGCTCGGGCGTTTAGCCCCGCCTCCTGCGGCCCCAGATTCTCTTGGGGTCCTGGGGGCGGGGGTGCGCGAGTCTTGTCTCCCGGCTGTAGTCCCGGCGGGCGCGGGCAGGGAGTCTTGTAGGTGCGCCGCTCCTCCCCGGCCGTGCGGAGACCCTCGCCCTGACCGAGGGTCGGTGCTCGCCCGCCACCCCCGCGGCCTCGCATCCCGCGCCTCCCGGTCGCCCCCCAGGTCCGGGAGGCGGAAGCCTGTTCCGCCGCAGAACTGTCATTGTGAGAGAATAAACGATTCAGCACAAAAGGGAGACGCCGAATTTACGGGATGGCCCCCTCGGAGCCCGTGGGCGACATCTGGCTGCGAGAGGGGTCCCTTTATCCAGAGACAAAGGAGTCCCCGGGCCCGCGAGGCCGCAACGGCGGGGGTCCCTGTCAGCCCTGCGGGAGGCCTCGGGGAGGCGGCACCTGGGGGCGGCGGGCTCTCGGCGGGGATCGCGTCCCCCTCCCCCTGGAGTTTAGGGCGGGGCCGCCCCATCCCCGAGTTGTACTGTCCCTCCCCCTCCCGCCCTCCCCCTTCTTCCAGGTCCTTCCTCCCCTCCCCCCTTTCCTCCTCCCCTCCCTGCCCCCTTCCCCTTCTCCCTCCTCCCTCCCCTCTCGCAGCCGAGCGGCAAGGTTAAGAGAAAAGGCTTCGGAAGAATTTTCGTTAAGTCAGCTTTGCTCTGGGGAATAACTAATAGAATCAAGGGCGGCCGCGACCCCCACCCCTTCTGCGGAGATAACTTATCACTGGTTCTGAAGGGCCCTCGGGGACCAGGGATCTTCCAGGACACGATCTTGCCCCTTCCCTGGGGAGCCCCACCCCTACCGCCACCCCCCAGCTCCCGCCTCGGGCCTGCTCAGGTGGCCCGGGCGTGGCTCTGCACAAAGGCCGCCAGGACCCGCAGCCTCAGCCTGTGTCTGGGCCCCAGCTGACCATGAGTGAGGCCGCGGGGCAGCCCTTAGTGGACCCTCCAGTCCAGTGGCGCCTCCAGAAAGGAGAGGCTGAGGGAGCAGGCTGGTGAGAGGTGCTGTCCCCACTCCCTCCTCCCAGGGAGCCCTGCTGGAGAGGGCCAGGGTGGCAGGGCCAGCAAGACACAGCTGTGGGGCCATGTGACTGGAAGAACCCTTCACCGCCATCTCCCTACCCTTCCTGTCACCAGGCCTAGGCCTTTGCTCCCCAAGAGCTGCCTGGGTGTGGATCAGAAACCTCAACTCCCAGAGAGGAGGGAGGGCAGATCAGGAAGCCCTCAGAGGGGCCTGTGGGCCCAGGGCTGGGCGGGATTCGGCCTCTGTCTCTGTAAACCCCTGTGAGTCACTCTGCTCCCAACCTCAGTGACTTCTACCCAAACTGGGAATCCTGTTCTGCTCCCTGGACTGTTGCTAGAGACTTGACAGCCTGCCCATCAGCCTGGACAGAACCCACAGGCCTGGCCTAATATGACCCCCTCTCTGCTCTGTCCACCAGCAGCTCATGGCCCCCAACTCCTAGGCCTCTGGACCACTGGCTTTCTTGTCTTTCCCAGGATACATCCAGGCCTGAGCTCGCCCCGGGGCCTTCGCCCCTTCGCACCGCCCATCTCTCTGGGGATCACTCTTTTGTCCCTAATCTCCTCCTTCAACTCTTTGCTCAAATGTTGTCTTTTCAGAGGGGCCTCCTCTAAACCCGTTTAAACTTCTCACCCCTCCCCACTCCCTGCCTGCTCTGTCCCAGGCCCAGCTCTGCCTCTCTGCAGCCAGCTTCCCCCTCCAGTGCACTGCAGTTTCCTTGTTTTAAGAGTCTGTTTCCCTCAACTAGGGTGTGAGTTCTTTCTACCCATTGTGTTTCTGGCTGTATCCTGCCTGGCTCCCAGGAGGCCCTCTAGAAGTGTTTGTGGACAATAAAGCAGTGACTGTAAATCCAAAAAATCTGCAGACCCCCTTACAGATCAAGGTCGACCCTCACCTCCCCCCCCACACACACCAGAGCCAGTGCTGCAGCAATAGACTAGGCCACCGTGTATAAGGTACGTGGAGCAACGTTAACATTCCCCACACAGCAGAGGGGCTTTATTAACCATCAAGGAAAGACAGCAGCACCTCCATAGGAAACAGGCAACAGTTATGATCAGGCATCCAGGATGGCCCCAGACAAACTAAAAGATGCTCCAGCCTTCCAAAAATCAGACATGCACATTCAAACAACCAGGAAGTGCCATTTCTCACCTACCATGTTGGCAAACATTACAGGGTGGTCATAGCTGGTGTGGGTCAGATGCAGGGAAGAGGTGCCCACAGTAGGAGGGAGCAAGGAGGAGGGCAGAGGCCCCCAAAGGGTCCTTGCATGTTCCTGCTTAGGACCCCAGAGAGCACAGCTGGTTGGGGGTCCTCTCCACCCAGCTGTGCTCAGGCCCCCGCAGAATAACCACCTAAGAGACTGGCCTGGCCCGAACGAACGTAGCTGGTGAGATCTTCTGGGGCCAGGACGGCCCCCTCCTGCCTGCCCCTTGCTCCTTCCCGTCTCTTCCCCAGTGCAGTTTGTATTCCACATTCCCAGACACCAGCTAGGAGGACGCACACCTCTCCAGCCTGGCCAGTGGGTACCAAGGTGGGGGATTGGCTCCGCTCATGACTTCCAGGAAGGGGCCCTCGGGCACCGTGTGGTTGGTGGGAGGCTGCCAGAGCAGCCCCAGAAATGCTTATTAAAGAGCCAATAAATCACGGCTCCATCCACCTCACTACCCTCTCCCTTCCACATTGCTGCCTGACATTTTTTGTATTGATGCATTTATTTTTAAAAATGGGCAAGACTGCTTGTTTGATTTCCACAGGGGCTGTGTCAGGCAGAGAGCTAACAAATTACTTCCTGACCCTGGGTGGCTGATGTAATGGGTCCCCAGCGCCGAAGCCCGGGTCCCCTTCTCCTGGTGTGCCTCCATTTGGCTCTGGGCCACTCCCTGTGTGGTGACATCAGAGCTGGTGCTGTCCTTGGCAGGTGGCTCATTTCCCTGTAGCCGTGGACACCCATCAGTCCAGGAAGCCGCGTGAGGTGGCAGCCCTGGCCTGGGCCTCTCTCGTCCATCTCGTCCATGCCTCCCAGGGAGACAGGAGGTCTCGGGGCTGGGGTAGGGGTGGGGTCGCTCACCCCTCCTTGGGCCTGACAAGGTTGCGGGGCTACTTTGGATTATATTTTTGCCTAAATCACCACGACAGGCAAGATCACAAAAAGGGATTTATTTGAAGCAAATGAGCATTTTCAGCAAAGAGAAATCAGGAGGAAGTATCCAAGGGAATTGTTTTGTCTAAACTGGACAGGCTGAGGCCATCTGAGCCCAAAGGACCCCCCAACAAAGGATTCCGGAAGAATCCCAGCAGAAGAGCCTCAGCTTACTTTAAGAGGACTTGAGGCATCTTAGGAATAAAACTGGCTAATTAGCTTTTAAAACAAACAGACAAGCAGACACGCACACAATGGCAGCGAACTGCGGTGGGCCACCTCCATACGGCCCAAGGGCCCCACCTCCAGGTCCTCACTCCCCTAGTCCCCTCCCACACTGGTCCAGGGCAGCCCTGGCGACCAGTGTTAGAGGCTGAAAGTGATGGACTTCTGGCCTACAGCCAATCAGATCAATGCTGCCTCCCCTCCAGGTGATTGGTCAGGTAGTCCAGGCCTCAACCAATCAGAACAGTTCTTTCTGACCATACATCCGCTTGGAGCTAGTGAGTTTGGATCAAATCACCCCTGGTCCTCTTGAGCCGTGTGGGGCAGAGGTGCGGATCTGGAGATGATGCGGATACATTGCCACCTTGAGAGAGGTCAGTGCAAGCACAAAGCGGACGTTGGGGATCGGCAGAGTTGAGAAAACAGAAATCTTGCGGCACCCTGATCAAACTGCCTGAAGCCTACAGTTAGTTACAGGAAGCTTCATGCAAGAGCCAAATACAAGCTCCCACTCCCACCACGCAGCCCAGCCTGTGCTGGCGGATCAGATGTTTTCACTGAGACCTTGTATCTTGAGGTAGTGACAGGAGAAAAGACACAGATTTTTTCAATCAGTGAATGCACTGAAAGTTTTTGCCCCACAGCAGAGGGTGCAATGCCAGGAGACTCCACAACCAGACCACCTTGGTGCGCCCAGGCTGGATGTCTTTTTCCTTGGGTTCCTGCCCACCTGCTGGGAATGGCACTCAGTCTTCCTCTGGCTTTGGTGGGCTGTCTGATCTCATCCCCCAAACTGTCTTTTCTCACTTTGTTCCCAGGGTTGGGTATCTCGCTGTCTGCCAAAAATCCTGACTGAGGATACGGCTAGAAGTGGCTGTGGTGACAAAGTGAGCCTTTGTAAGCATCGTACAAACACATTTCTTCAGAGGCCAACCCAAGGCGTGTCCAGGTGAAAATGGGGTATTAGGAATAAATTCCTATACAAGTAATGGAATATCCAATTAACAGGAGATTAAACTCATAGGGGCTTATTTTCCTCATATAACCAGGAGCCCAGAGGCGAGGTGTTGTCCCCATCAGGGACCCAGACTCTGCCAGTCCTTCTGCACCCGCATCCGCAGCAGGTGGACTTGGGCTTTTGTCCTCATGGTTCATAAGGTGGCTGCTGGAATGCCACACACCACAAATGCTTCCACAGTCAAGGCCAAAGAAAGGAAGAAGAGGCCATGCCAGTCACATGTGTCCCCTCTTCTAGGGAGAAAGAAGCCTCTCCCAGAAGCCCCTGCAGCGGATTCCCCCTTAGGCCTTGTTGACCAGAAGAGGGCACAGGACCTCCCACCCTGTGAGGGGTTCCGAGGCAGCAGGGAGCCGGCTGGTCATGGTTGGCACTGGCCAAACGTGCTCCGTCCCTGGGGCTTGGCACCTCCAACAAAAGGAGAAGTGCGAGTGAATATCGGGGAGGGGCAGAGCAGGCCTGCCTGACCCAGGTGGGAAGACCCTGGCATATCCAAGCAGAAGAGGACTCTTTTAACAAGATTCTGGGAGGCTCACAGATTACCAGGGGTGGGGGAGTCAGGATCAGGGGTTGTGCCGCTGGGGAGCACACCCGAGATCCTGCTGCAGAGCTGGCTCCAGCCACCTCCGCGCAGCAAAAGACCACCGGTGCCACACAGCAAGTATCCACAAGACCCGCTGCCACCCCTGCCATCCCCCTCCTGTCAGCGCCCACTGCGCGAGCGGGATCTATGCCGCCTCTCCTCCCAGTGTGATTCAGGGTTGGTGGTGGGTGTGCTGGGCTCCTGGAGCCTGGGCCGTTAACCTTAGCTAAGAAGGAGGTTCCATAACTTGCTGGACGGAAATGGGCACAGCTTTTTGGAAAGTAGTTTGTCAATGTGTATGAACAGATGACAAGTAGCTACACCCTGTGGCCCAGTAATTTCATGTTAGGTATCGTCTCTCAAGGAGGTCGGAGTGATGGGGAACCTCTAACACTCATGTCATCACGACGGGGCTGATTATAACCACAACCTGTGGCAGCATCCACCTTTTGCGATGAGGAGAGTACGTGACTCCTGGCCCAGCCATCCTCCAAGGAATATGGAATGAATTGGGGAAATGGGGAAATGCTTGGGTTATAATACCAAGTGAAAAGAGCAGGGTGGACCCGTGGTTGTCCTGGCCAAGTCTGATGAAATATTATGTACTGAAAGCAAGAAGCCAGTTGCACAGGACTGCCTGACTTGAATCTAGTTGGCAGAAAGGTCTGGAAGAGTCTCCACATTTAAACAGAAATTTCCCCATGAACAGTAGGAAAAGACTTCAATCGCAGATGCCCTTGAAGAAAGCTCAGTGTTGGTTGGCTGAGAGGTTTAGATAAGTGAGCATGCCCAAGAAAATGTCACGAAGACCCAAAGTAAGAACAGCCCTCGCTGTGTTATGTGCAACCGTGAGGAACTTCAGAGTCACCTCAGTAGCCATCGGTGGAGAGGTAATTAACTGGCGGCAAATCGCTACAGCAAAGCAGCACGTAGCCGTGAGAAGGTGTATTTAAATACATTTACTTGAAAGACGTCACTAACATGTCAATGAAAGAAAAATCAGATCATGGGAGACTATACCCTTTATGTGTAGAAATATGTCAATATACACATTACAAAGGATAGAAGGACTTTCTACTCCTGGCCATCGTGGGGTAACTGGGATTTTCCCTCCTGCCGTAAACAAGGAAAACTGGAAAGAAAAGACATGAAGCAGCTGTTGTCAGACGCTGGACAGTGGGCAGTCCGGGACGGTGGGCCCTGAGAGGAGGAGAACAGACGCGAGCCCTATGGCTTCTTGGCTTTCTGTCTGGAGGGACTTTCTGGACTGAGGCACAGAACACAAAGGCCCTGTGAGCTGAGACACGGAGGTCGGAGTGTGGAGATGCTGAGATGGTTGGAATTTCCAAAGCAGGGCACCTGAGGAGGGGGCTCTGCGGAGAACAAGCTCTGGAAACCCATACGGAGGTCCCCTTAATTGCACATGGTAACCTGTGCACACGTTCAGGAAACCCCACGAGACTCAGCAAAGAACCGCCCCTGGGGTGCTGTGAAGCTGAACAATTCCCAGAACCCACGACGGAGAATCATCTGGGTTCCCAGCAGACCTCATTAAGTACCCAGGAAATTTCATGGAGATTCTGTGAGAGTCACACTAGTAGCAGAGCTAAATCAGAATCAAAGGCTAATCTAGACTCCATCTAATGAAGCTTTAAAACTACCTCAAAAAGATCAAATGTCTGCAACTAAGTGGCCTTTCTGTGAAAACAAACTCCAACTCTCTAAAGCAAAAGGACCGTGAAGTCCAGCGATTCAACAACGTAACACTTTGATGAAAAATGACTAGACATGTACAGAAGGAAGCTATGACCCATACCAGAGAGAGATCAGTCAACAGAAACAGACCCAGAGGTGGCAGAGAAGATGGAACTAGCAGACAAGGATT
Source organism: Camelus bactrianus (assembly GCF_048773025.1). Classification (NCBI taxonomy): domain Eukaryota; kingdom Metazoa; phylum Chordata; class Mammalia; order Artiodactyla; family Camelidae; genus Camelus; species Camelus bactrianus. The sequence continues at coordinate 59,053,077 of NC_133554.1, forward strand.
TTAAAATAGATACGTTTGTTCACAGATTTACAACAAAACAGGAACATGATAAAGAGAAAGTTGGCATAAAAGAGCCAAATGGAACTTCTAAACCTGAGAAATACAACAGCTGAAATTAAGAATGAACCAGGTGGACTTGCCAGTGAGAGACAGGCAAAGCAAAATGCCCATGAGCTGAGGATGCACCAAGAGAAGCTATCCAAGCTGTCACGGAGAGGGGAAAAGAAGTGAGAAAATTGAAGAGAACTTCGGTGACCTGTGGGACGATAGCAGTCAGCCTACCTTATGTGTAATTGAACCCCAGAAGGATAGGAGGAGAGGACAGGAAAAAATCTTTGAAGAAATAATGGCTGAAATTTTTCCAGATTTGTTGAAAACCGTAAAAAAGCACAGATCCCCAAATCTGACAGATCCCAAGCCAGGTAAAGATAAAGAATATCACATAAGGACACACCTGCATCAAAATTTTGAAAGCCAATGATAAAGGGAAGAGCTTAAAAGCAGCCAGAGGAAAAACACTTGTTTTATTTAGGGAAACAGAGGTAAGCGTGACTGCTGACTTATTGCAAGAAACAGTGCAAACCAGAAGACAATTGAATGACATGTTGAAATAGCTAAAAGGGGGAAAAAAAAAAAAAACCCTATCAACTTTGAATTCTATATTCAGAGAAAATGCTCTTCAAAAATGAAAACAAATTGAAACTTTTGCAGACAAACGAAGCTGAGATCATTTATGGCCAGCAAACGAAGAAGAAATGTTAAAGTTAGAGCTATAAACAGAAGGAAATTGATATCAAGTGGAAATAGAGAATACCAAAAATGAGAAATATTCAGATAAAGATTTTTTCTGTTTTTAATTTCTTTAAAATATAACTGACTCTAAATCAAAAATGAATAGCAATGCATGGTCAGGCTTTAACACATGCAGAAGTGACACATGGCAAAACCAGCATGAATACATGAGGATGGAAACAGAAGTCTATGATGGTAAGGTTCTCACATTATGTGTGTACTGTGATACGTTTAAAATATATACAGTAAACCTCTGAGAGTGAGAGAGAGAGAAGAAATTGGTCAATAGAGATTAAGTGATAAACTAAAAAATACTCAGTAACAAGATGGTAGAACTTAATCTCAATCATATCAAGAGTTGCACTAAATGTAAATGGTCTAAAATCAGAAATCAACATACTAGATGAAAAAAAACAAGACCAAAAGAACAGATGCCCACAAGAAACACACGTTAAATATAAACAGGTTCCAAGTTAGACAATGGACTCTGTTATGTTATGCAAACACTAACATGAGCAAGGGGCATTGCTACATTAATACCAGACAAGGTTAGTTGAAGGATGAGGAATATCACCAGAGCTAAAGACGCAATCCTAGAGGTATATGCACCTGATAACAGAGCTCCAGAATACATGAGACAGAAATCTCACAGAAAACTCATGAGTTGGAGATTTCAACAATTTTCTCTTCAAAACTGAAATAACAATTAGAGAAAAAGTCAGTAAGGACACAGAAGACTTGAACAACACTATCAAAATTTGACGTGATTGACATTATAGAGCACTATACCCATGTGGCAGAAGGCGTATGCTTTTCAAGTGCACACAGAAAATTTACAATTGACTAAATTCTGGACTATAAAACAAGTTTTCATAAGCTCTGAGGACTGAAAAAATACAAAATGTTTTCTGATCACAAGAGAATGAACGTAGACAACAACAAAAAGAGTCTGTAAAAATTTAAACTATTTGGAAGTAAACCACAATTTTCAAAGTAACCCATGGATTACCGAGTAAATCACAAGGGACATTTTAACATCTTTTAACCAAATGATATCAAAAACACAGTATATCAACATTCGGGGGATGCAGCTAGAATAGTGATTAGAGGGTAGATAGTTTTAAATGTTTATATTTTAAAAAAGAAGAAAGGGGAATGGGAAGGGATAAATTTGGGAGTTTGAGATTTACAAAGGTTAACCACTATATATAAAAATAGATAAAAAACAAATTTCTTCTGTACAGCACAGGGAACTATATTCAATATCTTGAATAACTGTTAATGGAAAAGATTATGAAAACAAATATATATATATATATACACACACACATACATATGCCTCACTGGGACAGTCTCCTGTACACTAGAAACTGACACGTTGTAACCAACTATACTTCAGTAACATTTTTTAAAAAATTAAAAAGAAAAAGAAAGGTCCAAAATCAATGCTTCTGTCTTAAGACATAGAAGAAAGAAGAGAAGAATAAATCCAAAATAGAAGGAAAGGCAAAGAAAATAGCAAACATCAACGAACATGATACAGAAAATAAATATGCAGGAGAGAAATATCAATGAAAGAAAAAGCTAGTTCTTTGAGAACTTGAATAATGTGGATAAACCTTTAGCTACACTGGGTATTATGGGCTGAATTGTGTCCCTCCTACAAAATTTACGTGTGCCGGTCTTAACCCCCCCAGGACTTCAGAACGTGACCGTATTTGGAGATGGGGGCCTTTAAAGAAGTAATTAAGTTAAAATGAGGTCATGTAGGTGGGCCCTAATCCCACGTGACTGTGTCCTTATGACAGGAAATGAAGTTACAGACACCCAGAGGGACGCCCACGTGGGCACCCGGAGGAGAGGGCCGTCTGCACGCCCAGGAGAGAGGGCTCGGGAGGAACCACCCTGCGCCTGCATCGCAGACTTTCAACCTCCGGAACTGTGAGGAAACGAGTGTTCATTGCTTAAGCCCCACCCCACCTCAAGTCTGGGGCAGCCCTAACAAACTCATAAAACCGCTCAAGGAGAAAAAGAGAGAAATCACAAACCCTGACTCCGAAAGTCAGCAAAGACACCGCAAGGGAAGAACGCCGCGTGCGAACAGGCATCGCTCGGAAGCGCTGGTGCAGAAACGCCTCACAGACCAGCAAGTGAACCGGCAGCGCACAGGAGAGCCGCAGCGCGGGGCGAAGGGCTCACGCAGGAGCACGCGGCCGCCGTCACCCTCGGAAGCCGCTCGACGTCAGCCACCGCGGCAACGGAGCGAAGGGGGCGGACCCAGGTCCTCTCCGTGATGCAGAAAAATCAGCTGACAACATTCAACACCCATTTATGATTAAAAAAAACCACTCCTATCAAGATAAAAATAGAAGGCAGATTCCTGAACCTGACGAAGACTCCCCAGGGGGAAGGGGATCTCTCAAGCGGCAGAGCGCATGCTCAGCACCCGCGAGCTCCCGGGTTCAATCCCCGGTACCTCCTCCAAGCAGAAATCAGTGGGGAAACCTAACTACCTCCCCCTCAGAAATCAGGGCACGCTCTGAAAACCCCGCAGCTGACCACACTGAACAATGGCATGCAGAAAGCTCTCCCCGCAACGTGAGAACGGGTGTCTGTCCTCCTCACTCCTGTTCAGTCTGGTGAGTTATCTTACTGGAGATGCCAGCCAGCATAATAAGACAAAAATAATAAGTTAAATGAAAGGCAGCTATCTCTGAAAGGGGAAAGTGAAGCATTCCTTACTCACAGGATTTCGTCCTACACGCAGAACACCTGCTTCTAGAATTAGCAAGATCACGGGATGCCAGGCCCGCACGCGGAATGTGTTGTTGCTGCTTCTCCAACCAGCAGTGAGCGACTGCAGAGTGAAAAGATCAATACCATTTACAGTGCAGCCAAAAACATCAAATCCCTAAGAATGCACCGAGGAAAAGCTGCGCACCACTTCTCAACTGAAAACTGAGAAATCTGACTGACAGAAATGAAAGAAAACCTAAATAGACAGAGGGGCAGAAAACTTCATTATTCGGAAGCCTCAGTATTGTTAAGATGGCAAATCTTCTCAAGCTGAACGGTAGACTTAATGCAGTCCTCATCAAAATCCCAGGAGGCTTCTGTTTGCACAAAAATGACAACCAGACTCTAAAATGGACGTGGTATGCAAAGGTCTTGGAACAGCCAAAACAATTCTAAGAAAAAAGAATGAAGTTGGAGGACGTACACCACTCGATTTCGAGACTAAATACATACACAAAGCTAAAATTACCAGGACAGTGTGGCATGAGCATGAAAGGGTGTATATAGGTCAATGGGACAGGATAGACATATAGCCAGTTGATTTTTGACAATTCAACAAGGAGAGGAAAGTCTTTTCAACAGATGGTGCTGGAGGGGGAGGGTACAGCTCAGTGGTAGAGCACATGCTTAGCATGCAGCAAGGTCCTGGGTTCAGTCCCCAGTGCCTCCATTAAAATAAATAGATAAATAACCTAATTACCTACCCCCAAAAAATACATAAATTTTTTAAAATAAATTTTTTTTTAAAAAAAGAACAGATTTTTTTTTTAATGGTGCTGGAACAACTGAATACTTTTGTGGGAGAAAAATGAACTCTTATCTCACACCATTCACAAAAATCCACTTTGAATCCTAGATCTAAACGCAAAAGGTAGAACCATAGAATTACTGGGGGGGAAAAAAAACAGGAGAAAATCTTGATGACATTACAGCAGTACGCAAAACGCACAATGATAAAAGGAAAAGACGGGTACTCGGATGTCAGCAAAACTTTAAGCTTCTGTCCTCCGAGTACACCATTAAAAATTGAAAAGGCCCCCAAACAAAACAGAAACAAAAAGAAAAACAAAACAAAAAACCTTGTGGCATGGCAAAAAAAAAAAAAACAAAGAAAGAAAAGGAAAGTTACAGAGTGAGAGAAAGTATTTGCAATAAATGCATCTGACAAATTATTAGTATCCAGAATATATAAAGAACTCTTGCCACTCAATAATAAAAACACCAACAACTCAATAAAAATGGGCAAATTAGAACATATGCTTCACAAAAGAGGTAGAATAGGTCAATAGACACATAAAGACATACTCAACATCATTATTCACCAGGAAAACGCAGATTAAGACCACACTGAGACACCACTGATAGCTAGGAAATGACTAAAATTCTAAAGTACTGACAACATCAAATGCTGGCGAGGACTCAGAGCAACAGGAACTTGCTTCCATTTGCAGGCAGAAACGCAGGATGGTGCAGCTGCTTTGTGAAAACCGTCTGGCCATTTCTCACTAAGAGAAATGATCCTACCATACAGTCCAGCAATTATGCTCCTAGAATTTTTGTCCAACTGATCTGGAAACTTACGTCCATGCAAAAATCTCCCCAAAAATGTTTACAGCAGCTTAATTTGTAATTACCAAAAACTGGAAGCGACCAAGATGTCCTTCCACAGGTTAAACAAACTAGAATATCCGACAACTGATGCCTTTTCGGTGGTAAAAAGGAAGGCAGTCTTAAACAAGGACAAAAACAGGGAGGAATCTTAAATGCGTGTTGTCAAGTGAGAGAAGCCAATCTGAAAAGGCCCCAGATTGTGTGATTCCAACAACACGACTTTCTGGGAAAGGCGACACTTTAGAGACAGAAAAAAGTCAGTACAGGGACACTGTGCTGCACACCAGGAACTGACATACTGTAACTAACCATACTTCAATTAAAAAAAAGGTCAGTGGTTGCAGGGCTTGGGGGTGGAGAGATGATATCACAGATGAGGCATAGGGCATTTGGGGGGCTTGGGGGGAGGCTATTCTTCATAGTCCTGTGATGGTAGACACCTGACACTATGTAACGTCAAAACCTGGAGAACTATATAGCAGAAAAAGTGAGCCACAACGTACACAGGCTTTAAAAAAAAATCATTGAGGAGATCAGAGGATCCCAGGAAGGGATGCAGACTGGGAGAAAAGAATGTAACTCTTACAATGTATGAAACCGCCGTCACCCAGAGGCCTGGGGAAAGATGCTGACCTAAGTAACTTTGGGAATAAGGGGTCTGCAAGATTGGAGGCAGAAGAACAGCACACGAGCCCTGGACTATACTTGTGGTTGGTAAAGTTGTTTCCCACCGGTAATGGCCGATTCTGAAACCATGGTTCAGGCAGAACCCCGTTTTATTGTGTTTTTTACAAACTGAAGGTTTGTGGCAACCCTGTGTCAAGCAAAACTGTTGGCCCCCTTTTTCCAACAGCATTTACTCAGTTCGTGTCTCTTGGACACATTTTGGTAATCCTCACAACATTCCAGGCTTTTTCATTATTGTCACGTGTGTTACGGTGACCTGTGATCTGTGATCTTTGATGTTACAACTATGCCTCCCTGAAGGCTCAGGTGGTTGGCATTTTTTAGCAGTAAGATGTTTTTTAATTAAGGTATACACATTGGGTTTTTTTTTTTTTTTAAGACATAATGCCATCCTACACTTAACAGACTACAGCACAGCATAAACTTAACTCTTATGTGCACTGGGAAACCAACAAATTCATGTGACTCTCTTTATGGCAATATTTGCTTTATTGTGGTGGTCTGGACCCAAACCTGCAATATTTCCTGTCTGCCTGTACACACAGGCTGGAATTGAATGAGCCAACATAGATGGACATACAGTGTAAGCAAAAAAGAACCCCTAATTGTTGTAAGTTAGTGAGATTGTGGGGTCACTGTAGGGGCATAACTGAGCCTCACCTGCCTGATACAGCATCATCGTATATACGAGCAACACCCTCTCGAGTTGTGCAGTGCACTACCTGGGCAGCTGTCCATGGTATCCCCCAGGGTATGAGACACTTCTCCAAGGAGGCATCTCTTCCAGACGCTTCCATTCATAAGCTGATCATTAGCCTTTGAGATTTCATCTTCCCTAAGTGGCCCGTTTGAATGTTTTTCTCTCACTTGTCCACAGATTCTCCTGACCTTTTCTTGCTAATTTGCAGTCTTTGCATGGTCTGGAGGTTAATCCCATTTTCCACTGTGAGGACGTTGTACCCCAAGTGCCTGCTGGCTCTGTTGGTGGGGTTCTTCCTGCAGAGCGCTCCTTTCTCTTTCTGTAGAAGTGGGCAGAACTGTCCAAGTCTTGCTTTGGTTTGAGCAGATTCACTTTCAAGTCACAATAGTTACAGTCCGTCTTTCTCTGAAGCTCCATCTCCTTTTGCAAAGCCTAGCGTTTTGGTGCACTTGGTACAGAGCCACCTGAAGAAAAGATGCCAACAGAGGTGAGATCATCCAGAGGCGAGAGGCCACCCTCTTTGGCAGTTAAGCCTCTTTCTGATGGACGTGAGGAAGTGCCACCTGTGGGCACAGGGCAGTGTGCCCAGCTCCCCAGGGCACCCGCGGCCAGACCACCTCGCCACCCTCCTTCAGCCGGTGAGTTCAGTGACTGGTTCTCACATCGGTTACTGTCCCCAGAGCGCCACAAAGGGAGGCGAGTCTCCATGCTGCAGGCAATCTCGCTACCCCCAGGAGCAGGAGGTGGGCCAACACGTGCCCCTTCCACATGTGCAGAGGTGTCTGGGCCTCCGTGTCCCTTTTGCAAAGGGGACAGAGGCACAGAGTAGATGGACTCGCCCACCGGGCCCAATGCCAAGAAGGGTGGATGGACCCGGGATCTGGCCAGGCGGCGTGGCCGCACCAGGCAGCCACCTTTCTCCTCCACGTCCTAAGAAAGTTGTTCTCTCCTCGTGAGCCCGGCCCATCCTGGTCCCTGGAACCACTCATGCTTCGAATCAGATTTTCTAGTCCTGACTGAAAGAAGAATGTTGCCCAGGGCAAAAAAGTGGCTTCTGACCCATCGCTGTGTTCCCCAGGTGGGGGCAGGGGCTGTCACAGTGTCCCTGGGAGCAAGGGGACAGGGCCAAGGCAGGATGGAGCCCCGGGCCTGGCAGGGCCCACTTTCTGCTCCTTCAGTCCTGCTCTTGGGGCCCCTTGCTCCTGACCCCACACCACAGCCTCCCTCCCCGGGACCCCAAGACAATTCCCAACAGCACAGGCTTTAAATCTTTCTTCTCTGTTTCAAATTCAAGTTCTTCCAGATCCTTAAGCATTTTCAATCTAGTGAAGAAATCGCACCTCCCAGACCCCACCTGCAAAGAATAAAGTTTGAAAATCTGAAATAGCTGGGGAGACTCTGCCCACCGTGAGCAGAACTACACCTTCCTCACCGACAGGCGGAGGATGAAGCCTGGAGCCTGCCAGCCACGTTCACACCACCAGGTGACAGTCGACAGTGGGGGGCAAGGTTCCCAGAACGTCGGGTTCTATGCAATCCCAAGCTTGCTCCAGGCTGGCGAGTTTACAGAGAAGCCCCGCCCCACAGCACCTGTGCGCTGGAGGGCCACCCCCCCTCACAGCTGCAAGTACCGGTGCGCGGCACAGCTCCTGCCAAGTACCCGAGGTCACGCTGCCAAGCAAGGCCACTTGCAGACCCCTTCCTGCCACAGCTTGATGGGGAGGGGGCACTGTCCTGCACGGCCTAGGCCCTCTTTCCTAGAAGCCACACCACCAGGACAGGGACTCCAGCTGTGCCAAGACCTCCTAGGACCGTAATTTCTGAAAACACAATCACACCCCTGGTTTGGGAGAAACCACGAGTTGTTGCCCCATTGCTGTCCCACCCCCCGAAGACACCCACCCCCCAAGCAGGAGGCACCAATCTGATCGATTTACTGCAGCACTTTTTATTTCCTCACAATGACGCGTTGCTGGGGCCTAATGTTCTCACGTGACAGTAGAAAAACCAAAATTTGTTGTCATCTCTTAAATTGAGAATTGCGTACAAAAACCTTACATAAATTAAAAGGATGAATAAATTTACAGGTGTGAATGCAAACCGTCTTCCAACTCAAGGCAAGGAACGACCCTTGGTGATCTGGCGGGAAAACCGGGGGAGAAAGGAAAGTGGGTCCTAAGGCTGGGACCTTCCCAAGCCCGTCAGGCTGGCGGGACAGAAATGACAACAGGTTCAGGACTCCTGCAGCCTCGAGGGAACCCTGGAATAGGCAGCTCTCACACGTCAATACCCTGCACAACCAAGAGACGCGGGGTCTCCCGGATTCACATCAAGCCAACGAGTTTCTCTTCCACAAACATGTTCTCACCTCAGCCACGACAAGTGACGGAGCCGCATGTAACTAGGGGTTTAAATCAAAGATATGCACAGGGTATTAAACGTACACCGAGGGAAGAGCTAACTTGAATACAAGGTCAAGATCAGCAACAAGTCTACCATCCAGTGCTGATGCCAGATACAAGCTTCAAGGACAAATTTCTTTTCAAAGGCTTATTCCAGTTTCACGAGGCTGGCATGAGGTGTGTACATTTGCCAGGGCAAATTTATACTTCTGAATTAACTCATGCAGCAAATGCTACGCATCTGCCCGCAGTCCGTTTAGAAGCATTTGCGGTGGACGATGGAGGGGCCCGACTCGTCGTACTCCTGCTTGCTGATCCACATCTGCTGGAAGGTGGACAGTGAGGCCAGGATGGAGCCCCCGATCCACACGGAGTACTTGCGCTCAGGAGGAGCGATGATCTGCAAAGACAGAGATGTGATTTTAGTCGGTGGCACAGTCTTCCCAGCAAGGCCTCCCGGCCCAAGCCCACAGCCACCTTGGACTCACCTTGATCTTCATCGTGCTGGGGGCCAGGGCCGTGATCTCCTTCTGCATCCTGTCGGCGATGCCGGGGTACATGGTGGTCCCACCAGACAGCACTGTGTTGGCGTACAGGTCCTTCCGGATGTCGACGTCACACTTCATGATGGAGTTGAAAGTGGTCTCGTGGATGCCACACGACTCCATTCCTAAGAGACAAAGCTCTCCCTTAGGATCACGCGTTCAAGTTGAGAGGCACCTTGGCCCTCGACAGCCTCACACCGCCTGACACCTACCCAGGAAGGAGGGCTGGAAAAGCGCCTCTGGACACCGGAAGCGCTCGTTGCCGATGGTGATGACCTGGCCGTCGGGCAGCTCGTAGCTCTTCTCCAGGGAGGAGCTGGAGGCGGCGGTGGCCATCTCCTGCTCGAAGTCCAGGGCGACGTAGCAGAGCTTCTCCTTGATGTCGCGCACGATCTCCCGCTCAGCAGTGGTGGTGAAGCTGTAGCCGCGCTCCGTGAGAATCTTCATGAGGTAGTCCGTCAGGTCCCGGCCAGCCAGGTCCAGACGCAGGATGGCGTGGGGGAGGGCGTAGCCCTCGTAGATGGGCACCGTGTGGGTGACCCCGTCCCCAGAGTCCATGACAATACCAGTGGTGCGGCCAGAGGCGTACAGGGACAGCACGGCCTGGATGGCCACGTACATGGCCGGGGTGTTGAAGGTCTCGAACATGATCTGGAGAAAGCAATGGGCTCCTCAGTCAAGGGCAGGGACACAGAGCCACCCCATGCTTACACACCATGCCGGCATGCCACAAATGTGATGTGTGGAGAAAAGAAAAGGAAGCAGGCAGAAACACAAATAAGAAACCTTGAGACTTCAGGGAGGAAATGCCAGGAGAAGAACAGAACCCTGAAAATATCGAAAGAAACACTTGAATTTCAGAAAAAAACAGCACAAAATGACTTGTGAAACAGATATACCAGCCGAGGCAACTCCGCGCAGCTTACCTGGGTCATCTTCTCACGGTTGGCCTTGGGGTTCAGGGGGGCCTCGGTCAGCAGCACAGGGTGCTCCTCGGGGGCCACGCGCAGCTCGTTGTAGAAAGTGTGGTGCCAGATCTTCTCCATGTCGTCCCAGTTGGTGACGATGCCATGCTCAATGGGGTACTTGAGGGTCAGGATGCCGCGCTTGCTCTGGGCCTCATCGCCCACATAGCTGTCCTTCTGCCCCATGCCCACCATGACGCCCTGGTGTCGGGGACGGCCGACGATGGACGGGAAGACAGCCCGGGGGGCGTCGTCCCCAGCAAAGCCAGCTTTGCACATGCCAGAACCATTGTCGATGACGAGAGCAGCGATTTCTTCTTCCATCGCGATCTGTTCAAAGAGGCGACCGACTCAGGCGCTCCCCAGCGCCGGGACGGCCCCTGCAGAGGCCCGCCTCCCCCGAGCCCGCCGTCCTGGCAGCGGAATAACCGCCTGGAACCAAGGCAGGCTTTTTTACGTAACGCCCTCACTCCCCGGTCGTTCCGGGGCGGCCCGGCCCCGCCCTGGACCCCTCCCCCGGCAGCACTCCCGCCACGGCCCCGCTGGGAAGCATCCCAGCCCAGCCACCCGGCCGCCCTTTGTTCCTGGCGGCGGCGCGGCCCGGCCTCCGGGCCCAGGAGCGTGTAGCGGGCCCGCGAAAGAGCGAGGGAACACTGACACGGACTAGGCCGCAAAGACCTGTTCACTTACCGGCGGAGGCGGCGGGATGCGGACGAGCGAGCGGCGGAGCGGCGAGAGGACGCGGAGCGCGGGCCGGCTGCGGCGAGTGAGACCGACCGCGGCCTCCCCCGCCAGTATTTAAGCGGAGCGGGGAGCGCGCGCGGACCGGCGGCGCGCGCGGCCCCAGAACATGTCCATATATGGCGATCTTTCCGAACGCCGGGCGCCCATTGGCCCGTCCGGCCAGGGCACGTGGGGCCCCGCGCCCGGTCCCGCCCCCAGCCCGCACCGCCCCCAACCGCCCCGCCCGTGTCACCCCCGCGCACCCGAGACCCCCGAGCAGGACCCCGCGCGGGTTGGCGCGGGTTGGCGCGCGGGCAGGGAGAGTGGGCGCTCCCCGGGGGTCGTTGTGGAGGCTGCGCCCCGCCCCGGGACTGCCGCGCGCCGTGGGGGAGGGCCCGGCTGCTGCACCCCGAAACTGCCTGGCCCGGGGCTGGGCGGCACCCGGAGCCGGGTGTTTCCCCGCTGTCCGGCCCTGCAGGGGGTACTTTGGTCCCCAAGCGCCCCCTGCGAGCTTTCTTTCTGAGGCCCTGCAGAGATCCCGGGCCGTGAAGGCCGGTTCCCGGCCCCGGGCTGGGGGAGGGGAGGGAAGAGTGGTGGGGGGGGTCCTACACCGGCCGCCCTTGCGGCACTTTGTGCCCCGCGGTCCGCGGGAGTGCCGGGGAGCCATGACCTCGCCGTCGCCCCCGTCACGATGGGAAGGAGCTGCCCGTCCCCCAGCGCGGCCACCACCGCGTAGGCCCTTCCGCCGGAGTTGGGGCGCCCTGCCCGGGGTCCCTGACGGTCCAGAGACAGGCCCGATTCTACCACACCCTGTGTATCCTGCTCGTCTAACCGTAGGCTCAGTTGTTCCTAGGCGCGGCCTCCACTCCGGGTTTGGGGTCCCCCCCTCATCCGCTGGGGCAGGGGTGGGACTTCGTTTCATTTTAATAACCTTTGCGCATTGTAGGGAAACTGAGGCAGAGAAGGGTAGTGCAGACTGCCCGAACAGTCAGCTCTCCCTAGACTTTGAGGGGCTCACCTTCTCTGTTTATGATCTTGGGAAAGGGCCGCGGCTGAAGTGGGTTTGCTGGCCCCTGGCTGCCTGGGGCTGCGAGTTCTCCCGGGTCCCGGGGCGCGCCCTTTTCCCCATGAGCCTGTGCTAAAAGACTTGTCATCCCTGGCAGGGTCCTGGTCACACCTGCCACCGCCAGTGCTTTGGTTATGCCCCGAGGGAACCAGGTACTCTGGTTTCCTCGGACTGACTTGTAAGCTTTCAGGATTGCTCAGAACAGAATTAAACATTAGAGGCGGTATGGGGGAAGAGCACTGTCCCAAGAGGAGTAGCAGTGGGTCAGGCAGAGTCAACGTGGGGGCGCGTCCAAGGCCCCAGTGGGGTGGACCGGAGCAGGTGTCTGATGGGGGTGAGGGGGCGAGGCCGGGCGTCCCAAGATCCTTGCAAGGTCATCTTGTGTCCACATTAACGGATAAGCACGTTGGGCTAGGCAGGTAAAGCAGCCGCCCAGCTCACCAGCGGACTGCAGGCACGCAGACGCCAAGGCTTTGCCTATGGCCACTCCTGCCACCAGACCTAGCTGGGTCCCCGACTCCCTACTTTCCAGGGCGCTAGGCAAGGCTGCTGTCCATCAGATGTGTGCCCCACCCATGGAGAGCCTGGGGATGGGCCTCCGGAAAGTCCACACTTCCTGGCGCCCTTGGGCACAAACACGGGCCTTCAACCCCCAGGTGGGGGCGTCAGTGTGCGAGGACGCCTGCAACACGCGGGTCCCAAGATGTCACACGCGAAGTGGGAAGTGTCCAGCATCCAAGGCCTCGCGCCCTGTGTCCGCCCACACCACGTTCCAGTCAGGCCCCCTAGACTGCGGGGGCTTCCTCTCCTCGGGCTCCAGCTCGCTCTGGCACTCCTTTGTCTGGTGTGCCCAGGCTACCTCGGGGGACAGATTGGGAGGGGGCAGAGGCCGTTGGACCTCTGTCCCCGTCCCCCCTGCTCTTTTCCCCACCTGGCAAGGCGCTGGGGACACGGGCGAAGGGTCGTGGGGGGGAGGGGGCGGGGTCTTGGAGTCCCGAGATTCCCGGGGCTTCCCCTTCGGTAGGCTGCCAGCCCCCAACCGGCAGGGCCGGGGCTGCGGGGGAGGGGAGCGGGCGCTCTCGGTCAGCCGGCGCGGGGTTGGGTGGGGGAGTTGCTGCTGCTTCCGCGGATGTGTCACCCGGCGGGGGTGGGGGGAGTGGGTCAAGGTGCGGCCGCAGGTGTGCGGGTCGGGGACAGCGGCGCGCGGCGCAGCCATATTTGGCCATTTCGGCGCCGCCGGAGCCCCGCCCGCCGCCCGGGAAGCCGCAGCCCTGGCAGCCCCGTCTCCGCCCGCCGCCGGCCCTGAGTCACCGGCCGGGCGGGGGGCGGAAGTAACGGACAGGGGGCGCCGGGCGCCCTCCTCGCCTTATTTAGTCAAGGAGGCCGCCGATTGGCCGGCGGAACAAAGGGGCGGCGGCGGGAGGCCGGGGCGGGGGCGGGGCGGCCCGGGAGCCTCCGAGGGGGCGGGGCGGGGCGGGGGCCGGCCGCCGCTCCCCCCCCCCCCGACTCCCTGGCCCTCGGGGGTCCAGGAGGCCCGGCTGCACCTCGTCACGGCTGGCCGCGAGAGTGGAGGGTGGGGGTGCACGTGGCCCCAGAGGTCTGGTGGCGGCGGGGTGGGGGGAGCGCAGCTGGAGGCCTGGCGTGGGTGGAGAGGGGGCGACCACCCGCCTGGGAGGCATCACCCTGAATCTGGAGTAAGTGAATGCTGCGGATCCAGGGGCCTGGCCCCAGGCAGAGCGAGGCCTCCAAACTCTGCTCAGGGGATTGGGGGAGGGGGCGCGGAACACCGCATTCTGCGCTGTGATTTTTCTGTTTTGCAACTGGGCAGTGCAAGGCCTTCTCCCAAGGTCACCTTAGGGCTGTGCGCTTGGAAGCGCAGGGCTGCCCCCAGCCGTCCTGGAGCTGGAGAGGCCCAGGAGCCCCTTGTGGCAGGGATGTAGCAGCCCCTGGCTCAGGGGTGCTCAGGGAGGCCCTGGGAAGAGGGACAGTCAGCAGCTGCCCTTCTGCCCAGAAGCAGGTGTGTCCTTTCCATCTTGAGGATGGAGACTTGGGGCTCAGAGCAATGATGTGAATTGATGGGAATTTTTAAAGTTTTTTTTAGCTCTGTGTTGGTTTGGTGGATTTCTTGTGGCTGTGCTGCATCTCGTTTCATCTTCCATCCATTTAACAGCTGAGAAAACAGTGGTGCAGGGAGGTGACATCACCTTGCAAGGAAGTGTGGCGGGGCTAAGACTCAGCCCAAGGCCACTCCAGTGCTGGGCACTGCCAGGAAACCCCAGCTCAGGATCCTACCCTGCTCCGCCCCTCTGACACCTCCGTCAGCCTGTCATCTCCCTGCTCCAACCTCCAGGGATGTTTCCCAGGATCCCAGTCACCTCTGCACCCGACCCCCAGCCCATCACCCCACCTGCCTCCCACCTCTCAGCACCTTCCATCTAGCCAGTTCTTTGTCAGGCAGACAGGGGAGGGAACTTGGTAATGAGTCCCTGCTTCTGGCCTTTGCCTCTGCCACTCCACCTGCCAGGAATGCCTTACCCCCACCTCCCTCCAAATGCAATGTTGGATCCTGGAACAGAAAAAAGGGCAGGAGCAGAGAAACTCATGAAATTTAATTAATACTAAGTACCAAAGTCAATCTCTCAGTACAATTGTACCATGACTGTCCCAGATGTTAACATTAGGGAAACGGGGTGGAGAGTCTACAGGAATGCTAACTGTCTCTGTAACTTTTCTGTAAATCTAAAATTACCTCATAATTAAAATTTTATTTTCTAAATGCCAAGGAAAACCAAAGTTTCCCTACCCTCAGCTCATTGTCCTGTTCTCCCAGGCCTGTGGCCAGATCAAATGCAAGATGACTGTTTTGCCACCTAAGGCCTCCTGGACACAGGGCTGGCACCCACAGGAGCAACCCCCAGAGTGGCTGTCTGTTTGGAACAGTGGTCCCCAGGCTGCCCTGGTAGGCAAGGCCGGGATTCTGCTGGCTTGACATGCCCACCTCTCGAGTTTCAGGTCAAAGGACAAGCCACACACTTCTGTCTCTGGTCTAGTGCCCAGCAGCGGCTTTTCAGCACTTTACAGACAGGCATGGGAGGTCCAGCAGTCACCAGGCACACCCGGAGGCCGGGGCTCCAGCCCCAAGCCCCGTGGACCTTTGTGTTGGCCAGCTGTTTGGACGTTCAGGCACCTGTGAGTTGAGTCAGGTGCTCAGTGCTCAACGCTGCCATGTGTCCTGGGCCGGAATGCCCCTGGCCAGGCCTCTAAGTATGTCATCCGGTCCTTGCTGCCTGAGGCAGGGAAGCTGAGGCTCACAGTGTGTGTCCTTGCAAAGGGAGTTAGCCAAGGGTTCACTGCTCCGGCAGAGAAGGGCTTCAGGCCTTTTGCAGACAGGCCTCACCAGAGTTTCTCAGACGCTGCTAAGGTGCAGCAGGAGCCCGGGAGGCTCCTGGAGGAGCACTGGGCTGGGAGTCAGGACCTGAGTTCTGGGCCTCAATTTTTGTAAAGACAGCAGATGGGCCAGTGATGTGAAGGGTGTGGGGCCCATCAGAGGCTCCGAGGCTGGTGGCTCTGGTGCACTGGTGCAGGTATGGGGACAGGAGGCCACTGGATGGCCCAGTGAACTTTCTCCAAGCCTCACCGCAGGTTTTCCAGACCTCTGGCCTCCATGTCCCCAGGCATCCAGTTTTCTGTGATGATTAAGTACTCACTCAGCACCTCTGTGTGTCAGACCTGAGATTCCGGGAGCAGCAGCCTCCTCACCCCGCATCCCAGGGTGCAGCCCCCGGCCTGCTTCCCTGGGTCTCGGCAGACAGCGACACCACTCCCAACACCACAGACCCAGAACGGTGGTCCAGAAGTGGGCACACTGCCAGGAGTGGTAACACGGACACCGATGTGGGCCCTGCCCCACAGCTCCCTCACCCGGAGGGTGACCTTTTCACCTCTGCATAGTTCTTACTCTCAGTGAGATGGGTTCCCAGATTACAAAGGGGAACCAAGGATTCAGCCCAGGCATCCAGACCTCCCACTGCTTCATGACAGTCCTGCCCTACATGTGGCTAAAGCGGGAAACCAGGATGCCCACCAGACCACAGCATGTCCTGCACGTCTCTGACCTGTGTCTGATTCCCCACAATTAATGCTACAAATCGTCCCACTCTGCTCCCCATGACACCCCCTGCCTGGAGACACGTGAGCCGCTTCCCCTGTGCTGGCGGCTCTGCCTGACCCTCCACCCCTTCACTGACTGCCCCTCTCACTCTCTGCCCTCCAGCTCAGGACCAGCACCTTCCCAGAAAGTTTTTCCCATTGGCTGCCTCCTCCCTGCAGGCCTCCAGGTAATCCCCTGGCCTCAGATCAAGTCCCCACCTCCCACCTGAATATTGGTTACTCAGCTTGTCCCTGCCCTCTGCCCCAGAAAGTAGGTTGTCCTAACACAGTGGTGAAGCTGGTATCTACTGCACCTTTACATGGGAGAGAAGCAGGAGTGGAGGGAGAAGGAGTGGAGAGAGGGGCTCCACCTGTGGAGGAGGGAAGGGCCTTCCCTGAGAGTCAGAGGGGGACAGGGATGCCGGAGCTGTCACCCCAGCCCTGACTCCAATACGCCAAGGGAGGACATGGCCCCAGAGCTGAGAGGGAAGGAGCCCGGAAGCCTGACCGCCCCCAGGGACCCTCCCCCCGCCCCGCAATTGGTAGGCCTGCAGGACTGCCGGGACAAGAGTGGGGTGGGTCCTGCACAGTGAAGGTTCACGGCTGTGCCTCCCGCCCTGGCCCCGGGCGGTGGGGGGCGCGCCCGACCAGCAGAACTCTCCTGAGCTAGACTAGGTCAGGGGTGCCGCCACAGGTGTCCCCATCCCGGGACCGGAGGCCTGCATGGCGAGATACCGGCAGGAGGCCGCTGCTCTGGGCGCTGTGTCCTCCCCGCCACCGCTCCAAAGGCTGCAGCTGGGGTGGGCAGGGTGGAGAGAAGCACGGTCAAGGCTGGGGTCGAGCCCGGGCTCCAAACCGGTCACCCTGGCCCTCCCCGCGCCCTCTGTGTGGCTCCGACTTCCCAGGGAAGCGGCGCTCGGGTACCCGCCCGGCGGGGGGCGGGCCTGCTGCACTCGGCCCCGCCCACTGCAGCCTGTTAGGCGCACACCGCCGCGGGGAGCGGGTCTGATCCTGCCGGGCTGGGCGTGGGGGAAACCGGGCCGCATGTCCTAATTTGGTCCGGGGCCCGTTCCCGGGCCACTGGTCCCCGCGCGCCCCTCCCCTGACCAGGTCCGCCTCCGCCTGCAGGAGCTCGATCCCGGCACCAGCTTTCCCTGAGCCTTTCGGGGTCAGCACCGGAGAGACGGGATCCAGCCGGAGGCCGAGGGAGTGCGGAAGAGGCTGCCACCGAAGCAGCGCAAACTGGGGCCGGAGGCTTGGGGCGCCCCGCCACCCGCGGCCACTCGGCACCCCTGCTGTTAGGTGGTGTCAGACCTGGTGCCACAGCCCCCTTCCCCCCACCGCACAATCCGCATCTCCTCTGTCCCGGCGAGGTGCGGGCAGGGCACGGCACCGGAGGCCCTGCGGCCTGGGGAGGCGGGAGCAATGCCCGGATTCAGCACGCACCTCGCGGTCAGGCACGGCGTGGGTGCGAGGCCGTCCCCTCCGGGCGGTGAGCTTGACGGCCTGAGCCAGGAGATGGCGCTGTGGCCAGCCGCGGCAGCCCCTAGCGCCCAGCTCCGAGGCCGGCCGGTGTCATTCCCAGGTGGGCCGCCAGGTGGGTCCTGCTATGGAGGCCAGGTGCCAGGGCCGGGCGAAGAGTACGGGCTGCACCTGTCTGCCCCGCCCCGCCCCGACCCCAACTGAGCTGTCCCCGCCCTCCCCAGCGCCCAGAGGGACCCCCTGTAGCCGCTGACCTGGGCTGGGGAGGGCGCTGCCAGTGGCCGCTGAGTCACTGCTGCCCAAGGGTGACAGGGAGTGGCTGGGGAGTGGCCTGTGACCTCAGCCAGTGCTGACGCAGGGAGACAAGGTGGGATGGGGTCAGCCTGCACCCAGGGCAATGGAGGAGAGGAGGGCCAGGGCCCCCACTCAGCCAGGCTGGGCCAGCCCACCCTATGTCCCTGTACCTTCTGTTCAGGGGCAGACAGCACCCCCAGAGGGACCCAAAGCCTGGGCAGAGCCTGGACCTGGGTGTGTCTGTTGAATGCACAGCTAGTTCCCTGGGCGGCTTTTGATGCCAGCTGCCCCGCCTGTCTGCTCACCGGGCACCCTGGGTTATTTCAACAGCTAGGACACCTGGGTAGATGACCAATTCAGAGACAAGGAGAGGGAGGCTCAGAGAGGCTGAGCTTGGTTCCAAGTCACACAGCAGGACTGGAGGGTGGGACTCTGAGCCCCCTCCCCCATGTATGCACACCCTGCTGGCTACAGGAGGCCAGGGTTAGGGGACAAACGGGTGTAAGTTCATTCCACTTTTCCAGGGGCCCTCCTAGGGTTGTGAGCTGTGGGCCTAGGTTGTTGGGGGTTGAGCTAGTCCCAGGAAGGTGGAAGGGGGCACTGGCAGGGGGATAGCCTCAGGGGGCCCCAGAGTGCCACATCAGGCCAGCCTTGGGGTAGGTGGGTGAGGAGCAGAAGGCAGGCTCCAGAGGTCACCCTGAAGGGGGATGGGTCAGGGGACAGGGCCAGGTTGGGGTTAGGTCATTCCTGGGAAAGGACAGATGCTGCCATGGGCAGGCGGCTAGAGCCGCACCTCTGCCTCCCTGGGTAACAGGTGGGTTGTCCCGGACCCATGTGTCCACCAGGGACAGTGCGAGTGAACTATTGCAGGGAGCCTGCCCCCTAGAGCAGCCCCAGCCACAGGAGCCAGCCTGAAGGTTAGCAGTGCCGAGGTCATTCCCAGGCCCCGCCTGCCGTCCCCGCAGCATTCTCTTTCCTCACTTTACACAGGAGCTTGGAGGGCCACCAGCTGGGAAGGGGCAGGCCTGGGGTCTGTAAGTGGCAGTTGGAGTTTGCATATCTGCACGTGTTTTACCCACCTGGGAACAACAGGTAGTTCGGTGAGTCAGGGGCATCAGGATGAAAATGCTCCCCCCCGTTTGGAAGGCCTGACTGCCAGCTCTTCCTTCCACTGTGGCCCTTGGGAAATGGCTGTCACCTGAGTCTGGATCCAGCGCCCATGACTTCTCGTGTTTCTCCACAAGCGTTTCGGTTTTCCCTGTATTCCAGCTGATTCGAGTTCCTGGGCATACCTGCGGTGAAGACTGCTCATTCTTGGCTGCTTCCAGGCCCTCAATAGCCATCAGTTCTTGGGGATTTTCTTGTTTCCTTCACAATGTCTCTCTTTCCTGTTTTACTTTCTCTGTCCTTTTGTTTTGGGATGTCTCAGAACTGGCTGCTCACATCTCCCAGTTGAATCCTTTAGTATTCTTATTCTTTCTACTATCTCTGTCTTTTCCTTTAACTTTCTAGAATGTTTATTTGACTTCTTCTGACCCTGCTGTGGATTTAAAATTCTAGTTGTTCTAGTTTTTAAACTTTGCATTTTGAGATCATTTCAGACTTACTGAATGTTGATCGTTTGTCACACCTGCCTTACTTCCTTTTTAACTTCCACTTTTCATTTCTAAACCATTTGGGGGTAGGTCTCCGACATTCTGCCCTTTACCCCTTCATATTTCTATGTCTTTTTCCTAAGAACAGGGACATTGTCTCGTATAACCACAGTATAGCGACCCAAAGCAGGCAACTTCACATCAATCTGACACTACTCATCTAACTTGCAGTCTGCATTTCAGTGACGATGGTTGTCCCAATGTCTTCTGTAGCATTTTTTCCTGGCCTAATCCAGGATCCCATATTGCATTCAGTTGTCATTACCTGTAATATATTTAATCCCCAGGGTCTCTCTCTTGTTCTCTGTACCATTCAGAGCGTCACCTGTAGGTGAGAAAGTTTTTATTAGAAGCAGGCCAGCACTATTGCCCCACAGAGAAACATGACCATGTGCAGGGCCTGTCTGACTGTAGGACAAGGTGACAGTCTGTTTCTGCTTTGTCCCAGAAGTCAGAGA
Organism: Camelus bactrianus; assembly: GCF_048773025.1. Classification (NCBI taxonomy): domain Eukaryota; kingdom Metazoa; phylum Chordata; class Mammalia; order Artiodactyla; family Camelidae; genus Camelus; species Camelus bactrianus. The sequence goes on from NC_133554.1 coordinate 59,073,402, forward strand.
TGGACTTTTCCTTGTTGGACCCCTAGCAAGATTTCTGGCATAGAGTAGGTACTTAATAACTGCTGTAATTATTTGATGTGAGAGGTCTGGTTCTTCCGCGATGGGCTGAGCCTCTGCAGGTAGATTTGGCCTTGTGCGTGGGTGTCTGTGTGTGTGTATGTGTGTGTGCAAGTCCAGGCAGGTGTGTGTTTTCTCGTGAAGGTGCACACAGACAGGGGCTGCGCCGTGGCTCCCATGGTCGCCCGCAGAGTTGTGAGCTCCTGACTCTGCCTGCCAGGTGTTGACATATCCTGGCTGTGCACCTTGTGTCTGCAAGCCTGGTGGGCAGTAAATGGCCATCTGTTTTGCTGGAGTTGACCTGGTCTTCACTCTGCCCCATGCAGCAAGGACTCAGTCTCAGGTATTCTTGTGAATGCTACTCTCTCTTTTTGGTGGGGGGGGGGTAATTAAGTTTATTTATTTGTTTGTTTACAGTGGAAGTACTGGGGGTTGAACCTAGGACCTCGTGTGTGCTAAGCATGCGCTCTGCCCTCCCTTCCTGTGACCGCTCCTCTCTTATCCCAAGAACGTGCAAAGGGCCCGAGGCTTGGGTGTCAGAAGTTGCCCAGTGGTCATGGGGCATCTGGGTGTGCTGAGGTGCCCTCAAGCCTGTCCTTGTGCTCCCTTCAGGGAACTTCAGGCTTGCTGAGGCCCAGAGGCCTGAGGTCTCTCCCTCCTCTCCTGCCAAATACAGCCTCCGTCACTGCCCCCGCCTTAAGGTTTTACAAGACAGAAGCCAGGAGACTGCACCAGATTTCCACTGTGACAGCCCTAAAGGGGGCTTCCCCAGCCCAGCCAGCAGCTTGGAGGGGAAGGGAGACCAGGTGGAGAGGATTTCAAGGAGATGCCCTGCCAGGATGGGTGTGCATGTTTGCGTGCGCGCGCGCATGCGTGGAGGTGGGACCGTGCCGGGGTGGGGTGGGGAGCACAGGTTGGGGGGCAGGAGGGGTCTTGGGAGCCTGAGATGCGGGAGCCCCCTCTCTTCTGCCCTGCTGAGGGGAGCTGTCACCCTAAACCGCCTGCAGGCCTCCGGTAAACCAACCCCAGCCTGAGTAAAAGCAGCGCGGCCCCCGCCCGCCCATGTAAGTGGAACTGCGGGGCAGCAGAGCGCTCCGCCATGAAAAAATCATGAGGACACCAAGCTGGGGGACTGTTTCAGGAACTAGGCAGGAGGCTGGGCCCTGGGCGCCTGCCAAGCTGGACCCCGGGAGCAGGTGATGGGCCCACGGGTGAGGAAATCAGGGCTCTGGGATGTGCCCAGCAGCACCGGGACCAGCAGGGTGGCCGTCACCTTGTGGCACGAGGAGCCCGGGGGCAGGGGCCCAGCAGGGGGCTGGCCAGAGGAGCCAGTCATGGAAGGGGCAGAGCCCCTGGGGTGGGGTGGGGTGGACAGGAGTGCCAGCTGGAGCAGCAGCTGGTCAGGGCCCGGGGCTGAGGCGCAGGCTCTGGGGAGGGGGCAGGGATTTCCTCTAGGAGTAGTTCCCAGAGACTCACTGCCCTGTGGGAAGGGTCTGTCTGGCCATTGCTCAGAGTAGGGGGCCCAGACCTGAGTCTGGGACAGGTGTGGCCTGTGGAGGTCCCTCAGCCAGTGGGGCCGCCCCAGCCTCCATCCTGGGCTATTTCCCAGTTTCCAGGGCTCCAGGCCAGCGGAGGTGGGGAGCGGCCCCTCCCCTAGCCCGCACACACACAGCGTGTGCAGCTCACAACCAGCGTCGGCGTTGCTGGGACACCGAGTCTCGAGCATGAGCTGGTCACCATGGCAGCCAGCAGCGTGCTGGCAGGAGTCCAGGCTGGGCTCTAGCATCTAGGGCCAGTGGTCTGGACATGCAGGGGTGGGGGTCCTTTCCCTGGTGGCCCCAGAGGGGCCTGACTGGGTGGAGTGGGAGGGGGACCCTCCATGGCCAGGCCTGCTCATCCCCCAGCACCCCGGGTAAGGAACAGTTTCCCGCGAGCTCTGGGCCGGATGCCAGGGGCTTTAAGGCCCTCTCTGCTCCTGGCCCCGGCTGGACACTAAGAGGGGCAGGAGGCCTTGTCTGCTGGCGGCTTCTGACAGCTGAGGCAAACCCTACCTTCTGGACCCCCAGACACCAGAAGGGCCCATCTGCTGTGTGCGTCTGCAGGCAGCCACTCCCTGAAGCGGGGGCTAGAGGCGCTGCTTGCCTCAGGAAAAGGCACACTTCTCCAAAACGTGATTAAGCTGGCGTGCTGGGTGGCCTGACATCTGTGCCCAAGCCTGGTCCAGGAAGTGGGCGCACACTGGGGACGTGTCCCCACTGGAGCAGGGGCAGGTGAAAGGGGCTCCCGGAGTGGCAGGGACTTTGGATGCTCCAGAGTGCCGGCTGCATAGGGCAGTGGTGGGCAGGCTTGTGCACCCCAAGTGGGTGGCGGTTGGGCAGGGGGCATGGCCAAAGGGTTGCCTGGGGTCCTACGAGAGGGGTACCCCCCGTTGCCTGAGGATGCTGCCACGGGACTGGAGCTCCCAGCCCACCCCAGGCTCTCATAATTGTATACACCTGGGTGTGAGTGGTGTCCCTGAAACTGAATCCCTTGTGCTGTGCACAGCCTGATGGCCCACTGGATGGCCACGAGTGCGCTCTGAGGCTGGGACCCAGGGTAGCACCTCCAGGCTGGGGCTGGCCCAGCACGTGGCCGCGGCTCACTCTGCCCGGTCCCTGTCCGTGTGTGCTTCCCCTGACCTAAACACACACACACACACAGGCCCAGACTCACATGCTCACTGCAGCGTCTATCTGCAGAGGCTCAGCCCATCACACAGGAACCCACACATCAAACACCAGGACCCTGCGGGGAACCCAGAGGGAGTCCATGACCCTAGCAGGCAGCTGGGCAAGGACCTCAGATCCTGAAGAGGGGGGAACCTCCATGCAAACCCCCTCCCTCCAAGGACGTCCCCCCATGTCTGTACAAACCACCTCCCTCCTGGGCTAGAAGGCCCACCCCTAAGAGTCCCCTGGGGGCCAGAAAGGCCACCTCATGGCTCATGCCCGGGGTCAGTGCCAGGCAGCCCCACCCCACCCTCACCTGGGGCTGTGGGACCCTGGAATTGAGAGGCCACAGGCACAGCTGGCTCTGCCGCTGAGAGGCTGCCTGAAGCCAGGTCGGCTTAGTGCCCGGCGCTGGGCTTCCTCCCGCTGGGCATGTGATGCCCACGAGTGCCTGGCCGGCACCCGCCAGTGCTGATTAACAAGAGCGTCACACTGATCCGGATGTGCTGGGCTCCTTCGCAGCCTGGCTGGGAGTTGGGGGTGCGGAGGAGTGACCAGTGCCCCTGCCTAGGGGTGGCCACGGGCACAGCTGCCCAAGGGCCCCCCAGCACAGATGAGCCCCAAACCAGGACACTTCTCTGGCATCAAGGCCTGGGCCCCCAGTCCCCTGGGAATTTGGGGAGATTTCTGTGGGCATCATGTCCAGAGATGGGGTGCAACCCCAGACTGCATCTCATGACCACGAGGTGCCCGGCACACAGCCCAGCCAGGCACGCACTCGAGGCCCCATAAACACGTGTGTGACAGAGGTGGGCGATGCTAGCCTGCAGGGAGAGCCAGGATCAGCACCTCGCTCAGCTGACCCATGGAGGGTGCCACGTTGTCATGGGGGTTTGTATACAGGCCTGTCTCCCCAAACCCCAACTTGAACCCCCCAAGTGAGAGGGGAGGTCTCCTGGTCTCCCCTCAGCACCCACATGTGCCTGGCAAGGTCACTGCCCAGGGCCTGGAGAGTGGGGGAGGGACTTCTGACCCCGTGCCCGTTGCCTGGCTGTGGACCCACGCGCCTGTCTGCCCACTTGCCCCCCGGGGCTCATGCATGCCCACCCCAAGGCCCTTTCATTCTGTTGGACCCCACGTGGCCTCCAGAGGGATGGAGGGATAATGCCCAGAGCATCAAGGGCCCATGAGGATGGGCAAGACTCTGGAGGCCACAGCTGGACGTGCCCCGTGGCTTCCAGTCCTGGTCCCCAGGGAGGCCCGAGGGTCACAGGCTGTGATGAGGAAGAGGACACCAGGGCTGGCCATGGCCCAGCACGGGCCGCTCTGGTTTCACTACTTGGCTCCTGGCCCCCGAGGCAGGTGCAAGAGACAGACAGGCAGGGTGAGGCTGAGCAGGCCCACTGCAGCCCCCAGTGACAGCCCCCTCGGTCTCAGGGTAGAGTGGATGTAACTGGGCTGCCCCAGCGGCTGGGCCTGAGAGGTGCTGGGGTCAGAGGTAGCCAGCTCTGGCTTCTCCTAGCCTGCTGGCCTCATCCCTCTGCTGAGAAGGTTTTGCTTTTTGTGGCCTTGAGACCTGACTCAGGAAGACCCCGTAGTCAAGCCACTCCCCCCAGAGATGGGACAGCAGGTCGGGGTCCCCAAGGCCGCCCATCAAGGCTGGCTTCATCTGAGCTCACCCACAGAGGGAGGGGCAACCTCATGGCCCCGAGAGCTGCTCAGAGTACAGGAGTCGGCTGAGAGCCCGGCCCTCTTACCCCGGGTCCAGCGACTGGGATGACGTCCACTCCACGTCCATGCTCCCACGTCACCCTCCTGCTGTGCGACCTTTGAGGTGGGTATCACAGTCCCCATCACAGAGGAGCCCTTCCCCTGGGCCCAGCACAGCCAGGCCGCTGGCCAGCATGAACGCAGCCAGGCAGCTGCCTCTTCACGCCTGGCTCGGATCTGGGTGACGCGAGTGCCAGGATCGGGGTGCCTGGCCCGCACACTGGCACTGTCATCCCTGCCTGCCACTTTCCCAGCTGTGGGCCACCCTTGGGAGGCACCGGACCCAGGGCTGCAGGCTGTGCCCTGGGGCTGCTGAGGTGCCCCGTGGGGGGCCTTGCGGCACTCCTGGCAGCAGGAATCAGAGAAGCAGTAACTAGATCTGGTGGCCGAGGGTGGAGGGCTGCGATCGGGTTGCGGCCACAGGCAAGTTTTCCACCAGGCGGCTTTCTCCACATCGGGAAAGAGCTGGGCTGGGCTGGCCAGTCTGCGCAGTGGGTCTGGGGGACCCGAGGTGGGGAGCAAGGAAGAGAGACCAGAAGGGGCAGGGGGCAGGGGGCAGAGGGCAGGGCACAGCTCCCGAGCTGGGGCCAGTCAGCCGTCAGCAAGGACAAGGAGGTGGTCTGCCCTGCAGCGGGTGGTACGCTCCAGCCTGTGGGCCCCGGGCTCTGGCCCCCAGGCCGACGGGAGCGGCTGAAATCCAAGCTGGGGTAACAAAAGGCCACCGCTGTTCCTAAGCCGGCACAGCTCTGATCCGCCCTCCCACCCGCCCTCTGCTGCCCGCTGGCCATGTAAGAGCTGCCCGGGCCTGAGACCGCTGGTCAGAGGCCGTGTCCAAGCGGGTCCATGACGCCGGCCGGGTCCGGGGGCCGCGGGCCAACCCCGCTGAGCCGGGCCTCTGGGGGACGGCGGGGACTGTGAGCACAGAGAGCGCTTCCTGGGCCCCGCTGGGGGACCTCGGCCAGCCCCGAAGATGCCCACCAATGGCCTGCACCAGGTGCTGAAGATCCAGTTTGGCCTTGTCAACGACACCGACCGCTACCTGACAGCTGAGAGCTTCGGCTTCAAGGTCAACGCCTCGGCGCCCAGCCTCAAGAGGAAGCAGACATGGGTGCTAGAGCCTGAGCCGGGGCGGGGCGCGGCCGTGCTGCTCCGCAGCAGCCACCTGGGCCGCTACCTGTCGGCCGAGGAGGACGGGCGGGTGGCCTGTGAGGCGGAGCGGCCGGGCCGCGACTGCTGCTTCCTGGTGCTGCCACAGCCCGACGGGCGCTGGGCGCTGCAGTCGGAGCCGCACGGCCGCTTCTTCGGCGGCACCGAGGACCAGCTTTCCTGCTTCGCCACGGCCATCACCCCGGCCGAGCTGTGGACTGTGCACCTGGCCATCCACCCGCAGGCCCACCTGCTGAGCATGAGCCGGCGGCGCTACGCGCACCTGTGTCCGCAGGAGGACGAGATCGCGGCGGACAGCAACACGCCGTGGGGCGTGGACGCACTCATCACCCTCATCTTCCAGAACCGGCAGTACTGCCTCAAGTCCTGCGACAGCCGCTTCCTGCGCAGCGATGGCCACCTCGTCTGGGAGCCCGAGGCCCGCGCCTGCTACACACTCGAGTTCAAGGCGGGCAAGCTGGCCTTCAAGGACTGCGACGGCCGCTACCTGGCGCCCGTGGGGCCGGCAGGCACGCTCAGGGCTGGCCGGAACACGCGGCCCGGCAAGGATGAGCTCTTCGACCTGGAGGAGAGTCACCCGCAGGTGGTGCTGGTGGCCGCCAACCACCGCTACGTGTCCGTGCGGCAAGGTAACGGCTGCAGGGCTGGCCTCGCTCTCAGCTCTCAGCGTGGGGGTCGTGCAGGGAGGGGCACTGTGGCTGGGGAGTGGCAGCGTGCAGTGTGGGTGGGTGGGCCAGGGGCCAGAGATGGAGTCTCCGCTCAGGGCTGCTGGCTTTAGGGTCTTAGAAAGGGGGTCGTTCTCGGGACAGCTGGGGGAGGTCTCAGCTGAGCCTCGGGCCTGCTGGGCAGCTGCCGAATGTGGGACGGGCAGTGTGTAGCGGGACGGGCAGTGTGTAGCGGGACGTGGTCGAGGCCAAGTCTGCTGCCATGAGGGCAGGAGGGCAGGCCCCGCCCACACTGGGCTGCCCACCGCCCTCCCCTTCCCTTCCACCACCCCACTTCTGAACTTTAAAGGAAATGGGGGGCAGGGCAGGAATCCAGCAGGAGTGGAGGCAGGGCAGAGCAACTGCTCCCACAGCTCCATGTGCCTGACCAGTGGGAGTCCTCGTCCGGCCCCAAGAGTGAGGTGGGGAGGGGCCTGGGGTCTCTCCTGTCCAGGCCCAGCCACGAGCACCTGGAGGGGTGGTCCAGCTGTGGCTCTCGAGGCCCCTGCTTGCAGTCCCGGTCTTCAAGCCAGTGCAGAGAAGGGACCAGCATTCAGCAAACACCCCTGAGCGCCTGCGGCATGTGGTCAGGCCCTGGGGAATGACAGAGGGGAAGCAGCCAGGCCCTTCCCATCGCAGGCCCTACCGTCCAGCCGCACCGCCTTCACACGCTTGCCTTGGCAGTAAAAGGCAGGCCGCGGCGTGAAGCAGCTTTCTCCGTGAGTCACAGGAGATGCTAGATGCGAAGTATTTGTCCGCGGTCGGCTTGCGAGTGAGGCTTGCGGTGGTGGTGAAGCTGGAGGCGACGCTGGTGGGACAGGCGGTGGCGGTGGCATGACGGCCAGGGTGGCCGTGGGGACAGAGATGCGCTAGTGACAGAGACGATGGTGACGGTGCTGAGGGATGGCGGCTGTATAAACCACTTTTCACTCCCTGGACCGCCCTGCATCTGACCCCACCCCTTTGATGGGGGACTCCCCCACGAAGGACCAGCTACGTCTCTCACTGCAGAGGCTGGAAGGACCCCACACTCGCTTCCCGGCTTTCCCTGCAGTGAGCCTGAGGGCATGGGGCCTGGCCTTCATATATTCAGATGTTGACTTGGCTACCAGTGATTCAACGAAGCAGAGTGTGGCATCTCAGTTCTGGGAGAGGAGCAGGTGGTGCCGCTAGATTCCAAGACAGCTGGAGTGGCAGCTTCGGCAGAGTGGTGGTGCCTCCGTCCCGCCACTTGGCTGGCCAAGCAGCCCCCAAGCCGGCCTCCTCCCTGCCAGGGGTTTGTGAGCACCCTGGCTTCTCCTTGTGATGTTGATTTATTTTTGGCTGCCTCCACCAGCCAGAGTCTGCCTGTTTCCGCTGTGGCCCTCACCGGCGTGGTGCTGCTGACAGGCAGCCCAGGAGGCAGCGTTCGTGGCTGCAAGTAACAGAAAAATGGCCGCAAACTGGCTTACGCTATAAGGACGCTGACGATCTCCCAGGAGTGGAATTCGCAGGCGGGGGTGGTGGGGAACCAGGCAGGACACCACCGCCGGCTCAGCAGCATCACCAGGGTCCTTGGCTCTTTCCTCCTCGAGGAACCACTCTCCTGGGACAGCTCTGACCTCAGGCTGCTGCCTTCGGGCACAAGATGGCTGCTGCTGCTCCAGGCTTCACATCCAGAGTGGACAAAGCCCAAAGGAAAGAGAGGCACTGACTCTTCTGTGTCTTCATAGGAGTAAGGAAAGCCTTCCGTAAATGCCCTCGCTCTCCTTCTCGCTCGCACACCCACACTCAACCAGTCCTGCTGGGACGGCAGGGTCCGCACCCTCTGCTGCCACTAACCAGGACTCCATGAGCCTCTCCAGCCTCAAGGTCGCAGCCCCAGGAGCAGATGGTGTGTTAGACGGAACCCCTGGGCCACAACCGTCTGTAGGGGGTGTGTTTGGGGCGATGCTGGGGACACCAACAGAGTTGGCCTCGGAGATAGGGTGGAGGTGTGCAGCCACAGCCTAGGCCCCCCCAGGCCCTACAGGGGCGCTCCCTCACCCTCGGGGTCTGCTTCAGCGTCGCCTCCTCCATGAGGCCATCCCTGGTCCAAGCCCACAGCATCCACAGGCGTCAGACACACCCTTTCTGTTGTCCACTGCTCCCAGTGGACCAGCGCTGGGAGGGCCCGGATCGCTGTCTGTCTTGTTACGGCGGATGGCAGGCCCAGGGCAACAGATGCTTACTTTGTCCAGTGTGGCTGATGGGATGGTGGGGTTGGCGGTGGGAAGGCTGGGCCACCTTCTTGGGCTCTGAGTGGTGATCCATGTAAGAGCGGAGACAGACCCCAGCCTGGGGGGTGTGGGGTGGGAGGGAGCAGCCTTTGGCGACTGGTGAAGAGTGACAGGTCCTGCCCTCTCCAGTCTGGCCCTGCCTGCTTTCCACCCTCCCTTCCCCAGGGCAGGGCAGGAGAGGCCGAGCCCCGACCCTCAGGCCCTGATGGGGTTCTGTCCCACTCCCTGCTGGAGCCCAGCCTCGGGGGTGCTCTGTGATCTGCCATGTCGCTTGGGGTGGCTGATTGCCGTAGAAGAGGGACACAGAGTATGGGAAGGTGCTGGGGAGGCTCCGCTGCCTGCCTGGGGCCCCTCCCTGGTCGTGGATGCCCTCCTTGGCCCCGTCCCAGGGGTCCCAGGCAGAGCTCCAAGTGGCCTTGCCTTCCCTCAGCACTCCTGGGAGACCACGCACATGAGTCGGGGGCTGGGGAGGGGACAGGGGCCACACTGGGAAAGGACAGGGACTCCGCTGTGTGCATCCAGTGGCTTAGGGGGTAGTTATAAATAGAGACTGGTGTAAGTTCTGGGTCGAGAGTGCAGAAACAAGCAGATTACCTAGTGATTAGCAGAGACCAAGGATTTGCCGGCACGGAAGGTCCGGCTTCTGGGGCCGTGGTAGGCGCTGGACACATGCCTTTAGGGCACCGTGTGTTGGGGTCCACAATGTGACCCCATGGCCCTGTGGCAGAGCTCCTGGAGTCCCTGAGAAGTGTCTTCCAAGTGTCTTCTCAAGTCCAGAGGGTTCCAGATAAGACACCGCTGACTTCACAGTGGCCCCAAGGGCATGCCTCCCCATCCCTCTGCTCCCCACCCGACTCAGGGTGAGGTGCGACGGCTTCCCATCTCCTCCCTCCAGGGGTCAATGTCTCAGCCAACCAAGACGAAGAACTGGATCATGAGACCTTCCTGATGCAAATCGACCAGGAGACGAAGAAGTGCAGCTTCTACGCCAGAACTGGCGGCTACTGGACCCTGGTCACCCACGGGGGGATCCAGGCCACAGCCACACAAGTGTGAGTGCAGCACCCCACCTCTCCCACCACCTGCACCTCCACCACCACCTCCTCCAGAATCGCCCCCACGCCCACCACCTGCACCACATCACCATCACCACCTCCATCCCCACTACCACCTGCATCACCATCCACCACCATGGGGCCCACTGTAGCAGCCCAGCCAGGGCCAAACGCCCACTGAGGGGGGGGTACTGGACTGGAGGAGGATGGGGAGGCCCACCTGAGCTCCCACGTCCTGCTCCTCTGAGGGGACCCTGCCTGCCCCTTCCAGCTCAGCCAACACCATGTTTGAGACGGAGTGGCGGGGTCGGCGAGTGGCCCTCAAGGCCAGTAATGGGCGCTACGTGTGCATGAAGAAGAATGGGCAGCTGGCCGCCATCAGCGACTTTGTGGGTGAGCACTCCTCAGCTGCCCTGGGGGGCCGGGGCTGGGCCCTCTGCCCAGGGACAGTGGCAGCTCAGAGACCTTGTGTCCATCCAGGATCCGCCCTGCCCCGAGCTGCGGCCACCCTGGCCGTTCCTGATAGTTGCTCCTCGTGTAGGGAGCAGTTAGAGCCCAGAGCCCCTCACCTCTGCTGCACCTTTGGGGAACTGGGGGCTCCACGGCTGCAGGGCCCCCGCCAAGGTCACGTAAGGCAGTGGCAGATGCAGGCACACAGACGGGGCGGCGAGTCCGGGCCGGAGCTCTTGGGCGGGGTGAGCCCCGTTTGCGGCCCGCCCCCCCCCCCCGGGCCGGCCCCTCAGCCCCGGTCTTATCACCAGGTGAGGACGAGGAGTTCACCCTCAAGCTCATCAACCGGCCCATCCTCGTGCTGCGCGGCCTGGATGGCTTCGTCTGCCACCGGCGCGGCTCCAACCAGCTGGACACCAACCGCTCGGTCTACGACGTCTTCCACCTGAGCTTCAGCGACGGAGCCTACCAGATCCGAGGTGCGGGCGGCCGGGCGGGCTGGGGGCGCGCGGGGCGGGACGCGGGACGCGGGGCGGGGGGCCGCGCGGTGGGGAGCGCGCGCCCCGCCGACCCCGCGCGCATCCCCGCCCGCAGGCCGCGGCGGCGGGTTCTGGCACACGGGCAGCCACGGCAGCGTGTGCAGCGACGGCGAGCGCGCCGAGGACTTCCTGTTCGAGTTCCGCGAGCGCGGCCGCCTGGCCATCCGCGCCCGGAGCGGCAAGTACCTGCGCGGCGGCGCCTCGGGGCTGCTGCGCGCGGACGCGGACGCGCCGGCCGGGGTCGCGCTCTGGGAGTACTGAGCCCCGCCCGCCCCCATTAAAGCGAGTCTGCGACGCGGCGGCTCGCGCGTCGGTGTCCGTGGCGCCGCTCCGGTGGGGAGGGGGGCGCGCCGAGGGCCTGCACCACCCGCCGCAGGCTCGGCTCGGGTGCTGCGGCGCGGCCCTCCCTCGTCCCTCCGCCCTGGGGCTCATGCGATGCTCGCTCGGCCCCGCCACCCCTGGTGCCTAGAAAATCCAAGGGCCGCTTGCCTCGGAGGAGAGTCCAGCGGACTGAGCGTCCCGCAGTCCCATCCTGGACAGCCAGTCCTGGTGTCTTCTTGCCCCACCCCGCCCGCGGGCTGTCGCTCCTTGGCACACAGCTCCTCCCCAAGCCCAGGGAAAAGGACTCCCCCACCAACGCAGCAGGACGGGGTGCGCCGTGGGGCGCCTGGCCCCCGCCCCCTACCCAAACCCCGCAAGTCAGGCGGGTTGGAGGGTACATCACTGCTCCCCTCCCCAGGGGCAGGGTCTTAGGGGATCCTGGAAGCACCTGATGGAGAAGTGACACCCACCCTTCCCAAACAGGGCTGTGTGCGGCCAGCCACGAGGAGAGGGCCCTTCTCAGCCTCTGCACGGGCCTGCTGCCACCCGGCCCCACCCCAGCTTAGGAAGGGTGGATGACCGGGTCAAGGTCCATGGTCCATCCACGTGTCTCCCCAAACCAGCCGGCACCCAAAACCCCCAGCCTGCGAGGACCCCTACCCAGGCCAACACCTCCTGGATGGCCTGGGTGACCTGAGTAGAGGTGGGGTGGGAGGTGTGTCCCCTGGGACTGGCCTGGACCTAGAAGACCAGGGTGATGCAGGAGCCGGGAGTAGGGCAAGACTGAGGATAGATGACCTCACCAGACCTTCCCCTGGGCCCCACAGCCCCTCCCACACCCTGGGCAGCCTTCTCCCTTGCCTGGGGCCTGAAGCCCCCTCCAGTGAGTCTGGCCAGTGCGGGCACTTTGCAAAAGGAGGGCAGTAGGGAGGCAGGTGCAGAGCAGGCTCCAGGAGACGGGACACACACGGCCAGGGAGGACAGGAAGGGATCATGAGGTGTCCTGGGAAGGGAGGACCAGCTAGGACCCATCCTCAGTCTCCCCAGGGTCCTCCTGGCTGACTCCCAGCCTCGCCAACCTTAGGGACAGAGGAGGGCCAGGACCCACATCGGCCAGCCAGTTCAAGGTATGGTTCCACTGACCTGGAGTGCACAACATGGGAGCCCAGGGGCCAGGTGGGAATGGGCAGCTGGCCTGAGCTGTGGCCTGTGCTGCCCCCTGGTGGCACCTGGGGCAGGAGGGTTGGGGGCCCACCTGGGGCGGCACTCTTGGCCTGAAAGTTGCGGGCACAACCAGAAGTGCAGCGCTCAGGTGCTCTCAGGGCTCCCCGACTCCACGGGGCACTGAAGAGGGGTTTCTGTTTGCTGAGCTTCGCCAGTGCACTTGGCCTCAGACACTCAGCAGAGCCCCCAGAGCCCGGGGCAGCAGCTGGAGAGAGAGGCAGGGAAGAGTACTCGGGGGGCTCCAGGAGTGGGGTTGGTGTGGCAGTAGGCTGCCCTGGCCCCTGGGATGGAGAGCAGGGCCTCCGTGCAGAGGATGGGCGGTGCAGAGGCCACCAGACTTGGCAGGGGTGCAGAGCTAGGGGCGGGGGGCACCAGCAATCCAGGTGGAAACTGCCATCTGACCGAGGTGGGGAGGGTAAAAAGCAGCCAAGGCCACGGCATTGCAACAGAAAGGGTCACTTTTTGAGGCAGGGTGCCTCGCAGGCCCTGCACACACAGGAGAGCACCGTGTCAAGTCCAGGGAGTCACCCTCCCCAAAAGCACCGGGGCCAAGGGGGGTGGCTGCCCGCCCTGAGGGACCCTTGGAAACAGTGCACAGTGCTGGATGCTGGGTGTGGCCCCAGCTGGAGGCACCAGTTGTTGAGTGTTTTGGTCTTAGGGTACCTGCAGGGAACACCCCCACCCCATCTTTGTGCTTTGGTCACAGGGAGCACCTCCCACCCGGTGACCCCAGCAGCCGCAGAGAAGCAGGGCCGAGGCGCCCAGTCAGGCGGTAGGCAGGTGCTGGACAAGAGGTCTGTGGGTGGGCTGTGGTGCCACCAAGAGGGGCAGCCCTGGGCTCTGGGCGTGGCGGTGGGAATGTGACACCACTGACCCAGATGCGCCCGAGTCTCAAACCAGAAGCCCCTCTCCCTGGCCGCACAAGCCGCACGGGCAAGAGTGCTCCTGCTCAGGGGTCTGGACCCGGAGTCAGAATGCAGGGACATCGCTGATCCAGCCCCAGTGTTCTGGGTAGGGGGTGCCCGGCAGTGTTGAGGCTGAGTGCGGAGGCCGTGGTGGCTGCGGGAGGAGAGAGGAGTGATGCAGGGGGGATGAGCAGGCCCAGCGGGGTCACAGACCGCCTTGCTGCCCAAACACAATCGCTGTGCCACCACCACCTCTGAGCGCACCCACCCACCCAGGGGGCGCCAGGTGGCCGTCTGCGGGGCAGGCTGAACTCGGCTGCGCAGTGGCCAACCTTCCCTGGCTGCAACCAGGCCCACAGAGCCTTCTGGGTCAGGACCCAGAAGTAGTCGGGTTTTCTCCGTAAAACCACGAAGGCACTGAGCTGCCAGAGGGCGGGGTGGGGGCCCACCTGGTGTCACAGCAGGAGGAGGCTGGGGCTGCGGAGCTGTCGGTACACCTGCAGGAGACGCTGGGCAGTGGCACAGGAGCTGGCCTCGTCCTCCGTGCACAGCCGGTCACGCAGGGTCTGCACCTCCCGCAGCAGCGTCTACAGGTGGGGGGGCGGCAGCGGCTAGGCCCCCACCTTCTCAGTGGGCATGTCAGCGGGTCCCTCTGGGGGACACCGCCAGGCACAGGTCCCACTCGGGACATGGTAGCTGACCCAGGAAAGACACTTGCCTGTGACCCTAATGTGGGGGACATACCTCCTGCCCCCAGGAGTGTCCTTGCCAAGGGGGGGCAGGTTGGAGGGGTGGGGCCATGCCCGCTGTCCCTGTCCCCGCCCCCACTCCCTCCCTGGCAAGAAGAGCCTAGACCAACTCTTGGCTGTCAGGACTGGGAGGCTCCACCAGGCTGGGTGGCACCCAAGTGCCTGTGTGTGTCCCCCGAGGGCCGGGGACAGTCCTCGCTCCCCAGGCTGGTGGAAGGTGCAGGGAATGGCAGCCCTGAAGGGCCTCACCTCATGGTTGGCGTGGATCTGATGGAGATACTGCAGGCGGAGGTCAGGTGGGCTGGAGCCCCGGGCAGCCTGCTCCACAACCATCCTCTGGGGGAAGCAAGGGGCAGGCAGCTGGAGACAGTGCTCCTGTGGGCTCCGGGCACCTGTCTCCCAGCCCTCAGGGCCAGGTGGCGCGTCCCAGTCCCCAAGCCGTCCATCTTGGCCTCCCCACCTCGCCCCCAGTTCACCTCTGCAGCATCTCCACCCCGGGCGGCAGGGCACACGGGCCCCAGCCTCACGGCTGTCTACTTAGAAGTAACTTTCTCGCAGGCCCTTTCCCCTCCACTGCCTGCCTCCCCACTGGCCTTGGCCTCAGGCCCCAGCACCACGCTGCTGCTCGCGTGGTTCCGCATGGCCCACAACAGGGCTGCTCAGTGTCCTGCTTTGGGAGACAGCCTGGTGGGCCCCGGGGCTCAGGTCCAAGCTCCCAGACTTATCCAGGCAGCAAGGCTACCACTGGCCTCTGGGGCGAAGCACTGAGAAGAGATCCCGACACTGAGGGGCAGCAGGAGGTGCTGGCCACTGGCAGCAGCCACACATCTGACCCCGAGCGGCCAGGTGAATGGATGGCACGAGGACACTCCCGTCCCACGAGCACAGTGTCGGCAGCACCCTGTCACGGGGTGAATCATGCCCCCCTCGTTCTCATGTGGAAGTCCCAGCCCCCAGCACCTCAGAGGCGACTATTTGGAGAGGGCCTTCACAGATGACCAAGGTAAAATGAGGTCACGTGCATGGGCCCTAATCCCACAGGACTGGTGTCCTTCTCAGAAGAGATCAGGGCACAGACATGCGGAGGACGACCCGGTGAGGCCCGCACACGCTCCGGGAGAGGCCTCCAGAGGACCCGCCCTGCTGACACCCGGGTCCCATCTGCTCACTTTGTCCCAGCAGCAGCAGGACACTAACTCCTCCTCTTGCTGGGAGTCTGGTCAACACGCTCTTCCCCTGGGCTTCTCACTCACTGTCTACCTTTTGGCCGCCACGCTTGGCAGGTCTGGAGACGGCCCTGTGTGCTTCAGCACGGCAAGAGCGACAGTGGGGTGCTCTCCCAGGGTGGGAGGAGATGCGGGGAGGGGTGGGAGCTCTGCTCTGGGGACAGAGCCCGGGCATGAAGCCACAGATGTGCCACAGCACTGAGCTAAGGGTCCTCTGGTCATGGCTTGGCCCCCAGGCTGGCCTGGGTGCACTGGTGAGTCTAGAACGCGGATTGCAGGTTCCCTGACTTGGAGTCTGGGGTGGAGACTGGGGATGTGCACCGAGAAGTTGCCAGTGAGGCTCACGCAGAGTCCATGCTCGGGGAAACTGTGGAAACTGGCTGACAGCTGCCACTGCAGACTTGTTGCACAGCGAAGGCCGCACACTCAGAACAGGCGGGAGGCGCTGGGCCGCTGACCCTGGGCCCCGTCTGCCAAGGGCACCAGCTGACAGACTTCCACCTGGAGCACGAAGCCCTTCCCGCAGGTCCCAGAGTTGTGGCCCCAGTGCCCCGCATGGCACTGCAGGAGCAGCAGCGAGGTCCCCAGGGCCGTGCGTGCGCGCGCCTGTGCGTGTGTGAAGGGCTGGCTGCCAGCTCCCACTATCTTAGCAAAGATGTGGAGGCTCAAACAAGCAGACACCTTGTTCTGGGACCGAGCCCAGCGTGTCTGATCCGGGGGCACGGCCTCTCCACGCAGCCTCCGATCGCCCGGGCAAGTGCAGACCTCACGGTGACTGGGACAGGGAACAAGCGGGGCTCCCTTTAGCTTTCAGGCCACGCGCACACAGCCACTGGGAACTACTGCCCAGACCAAGAGGGTGAGCAGCAAGTCCCCCACCCACCTCCCAAATGCCCACAGCTCGCCTGCAACTGCCAGCCAGGTAGCCCTGCATCCCCACCACATGGAAACTTCACAACGGCCAACAGACCTGTAGACGCCCAATGATAGCGTGGTGTGTTCTGCACATGTTGGCCAGAGAGGAGCTTTCCACCTGGATCTCCACAGCCTGGATGGGCCCTGCTGGGCACAGGTCGGTCACGGCCACCTGCAACACACAGGGGACCTCGCTGGAGTGGGGCAGCTCAGCCCTCGGGGTGCCCCGAGCTGGCAGGGGTGTGTGAGGCCCGGGGGACCTGACTCCCTGGCCTGGGCTGCCCTGTCCTAGCGTGGGCCAAGCTCAGTGGGCTCCTGGGCCTGTCTCTCCACATCCAACATGAGTTCCCACTCGAAGAACTAGCTAGCCAAGCAACAGCAAATCTGCTCATTTGGAAACATGTGTCCAGGAAGCACCGCGCTCCCTGAGGATGCAGATCTGTGGCGCCCACTCTGGAAAGGACTGCTGTGGGTGTACCACCACAGACAGCCCGTGGCTGGACCCCACACTCACGGGCCACACTGGGCATCTTGGGTCCCCTGACAGCAGGGTCAGGGTTCCAGGTGTGAAAACAGGGTGTGGGCTGGACAGCCGAGGTCAGCCTGGCGCTCTCCAGCCAAACGTGAAAGCTGGGAAAGATGGGTGAGTGTCAGACACTAGGCAAGATCCTGGAGGCCTCGGGAAGGCCTGGTGGCTCTTCCTTCTGGAATCGCAGGATGTGCTGGGGCACCCACCCCTGTCCACCACCTGCAGAGCCACCACCAGGCCCCAGGACACTCCAACCTTGACAGTGCCTAGTCCCGGCCTGACCCGAAAGGCCCATCTCGTGGGCAGCCTCCACCCACCACCCTTGGCGACATGAGTCCTGGCTGCCTAGGCTGTTCTGCCAGAGCCTCCATGCTGCAGCACGAAGGACAGTTGGACAAGACCCCTGGCCGCCGAGGGTGTCGGGAAGGCAGGTGTGCGTAGGGGCAGGGCTGGAGGACCAAGCCCCATCTTGGTGTCTCATCAGCCCCCGTGTAAGCAGCTTCAGCGACAGGGCCCGGCTCCCTGGTGCTCTAGGGGTCTAGCGGTGCTCACACTGCTCCCGGGGCACAAACGACGAGCCACCTTGGGCTGGGACCACACGTGGAGAGCACTGGACTGGGCTGGTCCTCACGGGACTCAGTTGGGAGGGTGACACTGCCTCCAGCCCCACAAGGCCACACCATCACAGCCTGCCTCAGATTTGGCCGCATCGGGTCCTCTGGGGGGGGGGGGGCACAGGTCTGACTCCTCTCAGGCGCCCGGGGACCCGCTCAGAACCACTGCCGTTGAGGCCAGTCTCCCCAAGGGCAGGGGGGCTGGCCCCTGCTTGCCTCGTGGACGATGAGGTGGACTTCAGTGCCATCTGGGGCCACTCCCTGGACAGAGGACAGTGCTTGGGCCCTCACGATGTCCCCGACAGCATTCTCAGCGAGGAGCCACTGCAGGGTGGCACAGCCCAGGGACATGCCTGGAGGGGAGAGGTGCGGCTGTGAGGCTGGGCAGATCTGTGAGTGGGAGGGCTGGCTCTGAGGCCAGAGCGAAGCCAGTCAGTGCCACCAACCTGCATGCCCATCCCCAAAGGCAGCCCTGAGCAGCTCTGCCGACACTTTGATGGTGGCCACGGATGGGGGCAGGTACTTGGCCCGCAGGGACGAAGGTCCTGCCAGCTGCCCACCTGGCCCACGGCAAGTTCCCAGGAAGGTGTGGATGGGGTCCCCAGCGGGGCTGAGCGGGCCCAGGGCCTGCATGGGGGGCACAGACAGGCTGGGGAAGCGCAGGCCCTGCAGCATGTCCACCGTGCACTCGCTCAGGGGCAGGCAGACGCCATCCTGCTCAGGCAGGACGTCGGGGGGGCACTCATCCGGCCAGGCGTCCTGGGCAGGGTCTGTGGGGGCAAGGGCCCCGCCCACGACCTCCCTGAGGTGGTAGAAGAGCGCGCAGGACACGGTCACAGGCAGGTCGAGTGCGCCGTCCTCGCCGGGGCCCAGGGGCAGCGTCACCTCCCGCCGGCCGCCGGGGCCGAGCTGGTCCACGGGGATGGTGTAGGTGACGGCCGAGCCGGCTGAGCCCAGGTCTAAGGCCCTGGAGCTGCTGAGCACCTGGACGCACAGGGCCCAGCCCCGGTCCAGGCTGAAGCTGCTGCTGTTCTCCAGCAGGCAGGTGGCCGTCAGCACGTCTTGCAGCTGCAGGCAGCTCCAGGCAGTGGTGATGGCGCAGGAGATGGGCCTGGGGCCCTCCCGGCTGGACAGCAGGGCACAGCTCACGTTCATGGCCTCATTGAGGCACATCAGGGCCTTGTTCCGCTGGTCTACTGCCTTCTTCAGAGAGGACACTCTGGAGGGAGATGTGGCCACTGGTGGGGGACGAGGAGCCCTCGTTCTGGGTGCCACCTCTCCACTCCCAACGCCGGAAGGGACCAGGCCTTGCTACTCCTGGACACCAGCAAGGAGCCCCACCTCAGGGACCTCTCGCCCTGCCCTGCAACCGTCTGACCCCACCCTCCTCTCCAGCAACCGAGAAACGAGGGCAGAGGATGTACCTGGGGCAGCCTGCACTTGGCAGCCTGGCCCAGACCACCAGGCTGACAAAGCTACATCCCATCAGGGCCGCACGGGCCAGGTGGTGTCTGTGGTGGGGCTGGCTGCCCCCGCCGTGCCCCGGACATTTCCAAGTCAGTCCCTTTGCGGTGCCACTGTGACAGCCCAGGGGGCGGCAGGCAGCCTGAAACTGGCTCTAAACCCCAAGGGTTCGGCACCTACAACTGGCCTTCAGTGCCGCCTTTGACCCGGCAGCATGGCACTTGGGGCCACCGCTGGGGCCAGAGGCAAAGGAGCAGGCCCTGCCCGGCCCAGCACCACCACTCAGGACGCCTCCTCCAGTGGATGCCATGCCAGCTTCTGTCCGAGCCATGGCCAGCTGCTCACCTCTCAGACACGGTGCCAATGCCAGACAACAACTCCTTAATTTTCTGGCCAGTGTTTGCCGAGGTCACGCTGGTGGGGCAAGGCGTCTCAGGGTGCAGGTCCAGACTGCAGGTCATCAGCCGGCCTTTGGCCGACAGGGCTAGGAGCTCAGTGCCACCTGCAGGTGGACACATGCGGGGCTGGGTCAACAGGCAGGGAGGGCCCGCTGCTGGGAAGGTGCAGCAGTTCCCGGGACTCCTGATGAGCGCTGGCAGAACAACAGTGCCAGGTGAGGAGAGCCCGGGCCATGCCCTGGGCCGGGCAGAGCCGTATTCACTGCCGTGTTCATCCAGTGCACACGTTGGGAAGGGCTGTCCCCGGGAGACGGTGTCAGCAAGGCAGAGGCTGCACCTTGTACGTGGACGGGACTAAACGGTGCCACCACATCAGCCGGGGGCGCCCCCCTCCAATAGGCCCTCCAGAGCACAGCTGCTCCGAGATTTCCTAAGAGAGGCAGGCGCCACGCAGGCCCTGGCCTCCTCCAGGGCCCGGCTGGCTCTCCCTGGGGCTTTTCTGGAAGCTACCAGCTCTGCCCCCTTTTCTGCTCCTGGGCTACCAGGAAGCTCCCCGGGAAACCGGCTCCACCTCCTGCCACCTGCTGGTTCCCATGTCCCTGAGCCAGGCCAGAGGTGGGGCCCTCTCCCTGCAGTAGAGACAACAGCCTTTCCCCTTCAAGTCTGGTCCACGGCAAGACCTACGATGCGCTCGTGGGCCGTCTTAATGGGAATATCCACTGGTGGGGGGCATCTATCTACCCCCCGCCCCTGGCATTGGGCAAACATGGCTGAAACTCTCTCCGGCCTTGTCCAGGGAAAACACACACACAAGAGTTTGGGGATGGCGTCTTCAGTGCAGGATGGGCTTACTGGAGGCCACATGGTAAGTTTTATCCCTTTCAAAAGAGAGGTAAAGGCCTAACCTGAACCGACTTGAATTTCCCCTGGACTACCTGCCATGGGAGATCCATCACGGAGACACACTTGCCCTGGGCCGCCCAGGTGCAGACCCCACCCAGGCAGGCGGCGCCCTAACCCCCACAACCCACGCGGGACATGCAGGACACGCAGGATCCCATGACAAGGAGCTATGTCAACTGAGGGTAGGCCTGCCGGGCAGGGTTATGGAGAACACGGGTGAGGCAGAGAAAGGACACCAGAATGGAGGATCCACCCACCCTGGGGCTGTGGTTTTCAGGTTAAAGCTGAGGCTCGTACCTTCAGGTGTCCTGGATGACACAGAGAGGGTGACGACGCTGCAGACGCTCAAGCTGGTGGGACACAACAGAGAGGGCAGGCCTCCTAGGGCCCCATCGGGCTGTGCAGGGTCCCAGGGGGAGCCTCCCCGGGCCAGGTCCACCACACAGAGGTCTGAGGGGCTGCTGAGGTACAGACGGCTGTGCCCACCACAGGCTGCGCAGAGCACAGGCCCCGGGAGGCGGTACTCCCGCAGCTCTGGCGCCAGATGCCCCGCCTCATTCCAGCTGGCCTTGATGGCTAGCGTCCGGCCGTGGTGACCGAGCACCACCAGGCAGTCGGAATGCTCGTCCTCCACGTCCTCAGCCAGCGGCTCCGTTCTCAAGGCCCCGATGAAGACAACAGGCTCCTCCAGGTGGTGGAGGATCTTGACAAGGGCCTTGGGGTCGCCAGGGGCCGACCTGGAGGTGACCAGGGTCTGCAGGACCACACAGCAGAGCTGGCCATCAGGGAGACCGCAGAGGATCGCGGGCGACTCTAGGAGGGTGGCACCAGCCCCAAAGAGCAGCCCAAAGAGGGCGCCCTCGAGGGCAAAGCCCCGGGAGCTGCGCGGGGCCCTGGAACTTGGCGGTGATGCGCAGCACAGCACGGGGAGGAAGTGGGGGGCTGCGGGCTCTCCTGGGCTCCCAGCAGTGGGGGTGCAGCTGGACAAGTGCACCTCGCCAATCTGGCCCCCGGGCCTGGGGTCCTCCCCAGGTGAGGGCCGCTCGAACAGCTGCACCTTCCACTGGGTGGGGCCCTGTGCCAGGGTGACGAGGACGTCATCGAGGATGGTGAAGGCGCACAGCGTGGCGTCAGGCAGGACACAGGCACCTGGGTCCACGGGGATGACGGGGGAGGGAGGTGCCCCGTCCTGCTCGTCCTCAGTGCCCTGGCTATCCCCGCCGTCCCCACCATCCTGGCTCACGGACCTTCAAGAATACAGGGAGCCACGGTCACAGCACTAACCCTCACCAGCTCTCTTCGCAACAACCTGCCGCTGAGCATGACAGGTCTGGGGTCTTCACAGGGAGTGGCCTCAGTGACCCTCAGCGGTGTGGGAGAGGCTCATCAGGGAGCAGCTGGCATGCCACAGTGCCCCCCACCTGCTGCGGGGACAGCTCTGCCGCACTTGGTCACCCAGGGACACGCATGTCACAGGGCTTCCAGAAACAGGGCTCAGAAAATCCTCATCAGTGCAGGACTGCTGGACCCTGAGGCCTCAGCTGGGAACCGCACCTGCTAACTTCTTATCCTCTAAACCAGCAATGAGCAGATGTCATGTCTAGGCTCTGCACTGGTGCTGGGGGCCAGGTCCTCTGAGCACTGACTCACGGTTCACAGACCCCCACCAAGGCTCAAGGGCTGCAGACTCAGCTGCCTGGACCCCGTTTACTGAAGATTCTCTGTAAGCAGCAGCCTGCTAGAGAACAATGGGGCTGGGGGCACAAGCACTCCAGACTCCAGAGCTGGCCCTGAGCCCACCGTCCCCACCTGCAAGGGCCAGTGAGTGCTCACTCTGAATGCAATCCAGGGGTAACATAGGTCACAGGGGCGGGGAGTGAAGAGGCAGAGCAGGGAAGCACCTGTCAGATGCAGTGAGAAGCCCATATGAGGCCAGGTCAGCCTCAACCACGGGGAGGGCAGTGTGGACCCTCCCAAAGCAGGCCGCCCAGCGACCACTCCTCACCTGCCCGCCTGGTCCAAGGACAAGCAATAGATGCCGCTCTGGGCGCACAAAACGTAGAGCGCCTTGCGAAGGGCCAGGAGCTCCAGGTGCCACACCTGACCGGGAAACTTGTACACAGCCTGGACGTCCAGGGAGAAGGCAGCGTCAGGCCGGAGGCGGGGGGCCCGGGGAGGCGGAGGACAAACTCCCCGAACGCTCGGACCCCTCTGTGCAAACCCAGGCCCATCCCTCTGGAGACCCCCGCCCCGCGCTCACGGTCAGCAGCCGCCCCTCCTGGTCGTAGACGTAGACCAGCTCGCTCCCGGTGGACAGGAAGACCTCCGCCCCGTGGCACAGCACGCGGGGCTTGCCCGCCGCCAGGCCCCCGAGCGGGCAGCGGAAGCCCGCCAAGTATTCGACCCGCGGCGCGCGGCTGGCCATGGCGCGGGGCGCGGGGCGCGCGGCAGGCGGGCAGCCCGGCCGCGGGAACGGGGTCGGCCTCGCGGCGCCGGCGCCGGGGGCGGGGCGCTTTACGGCGGCCCAGGTCGCCTCGCGGCCTCCGCCGTAAAGCGGCGCGGCAGGGGCGGGGCCGGGCCGGCGCGCGGGCCGCCTCGCTGAGAGCCGCGCGCGGCGGGGAAGCTGGTGGGCTCGGCGGCTTGGCAAAGGGCCAGCGTGTTTCAAGCCAAAGGCCGGAAGCCCGAGGTCCTGGCCTCGCCGCTCGCCCGAGGCGCCTTCCTGGGGGCTCCCGCAGCCCCCCACCGCCGTGCGGGGGCCCTCGGGCTCCATCGGACCCCCTCGCGCGCCCTAGGGTCGGGCCGGTGCTGGGACCCGAGCCAGTGCCCGGGCTCCCCCCGAGCGGGGGCCCGTCAGAGCGCATCTCCTCCTAGCGCGCGGCCCGCTCCTGAAGCGACTTGCTAGGGCTTGGGGGAGGGGCTGGACCCGCGAAGTCCGGGAGCGGGGCGGGCAGTGTCTGGTCTGGCCATTTCCACGGCCGAGGGGCTCTCGGCCCAGAGGCGGGTCTCCTTCCTCTGAGCTACCCCACGCCTACACCGTCCCCAGGACATGCCGTGTTTGAGCCTAACGCGGACAGATGTGTCCCTCCCTTTATGCCTGAACACCAGCTGTCCGTGAGTGTGTTGGTTTGACTGGACAATGGGGACAGAGTCAGCCAGAGGAATTCTGGGTTGAGGGCAGAGGACCACAAAGAAAATGACTGGCTGGGCCTCAGGAAGGGGGCCAGCTCACCAGCAGTTAGCCTGGGGGTCAGGGTGAAGCCAGGCCAGGATACCTCTGCTCCCTCATCTTGGCTGCTTCCATCCCTGCCCTCCAAGGCTCTGGAGACTGGTGCTGACCAGAGGGAGGCCAAGAGCTCTCCGGACGACAGACTCCGAGACCCCTGAAAGGGGCCTGCAGGCTGGTCTGTTACGTCCCTCTCCTGTAAGACACCAATGAGAAAATCGCCAAGGCCAGACACCTGTGAACAGAAGTGGCCTCTGGAGGTCGTGGCTGGACAGACAAGTTGAAGGGGCCCCGCTGCCAAGTGTTTTCTGGGCTTGGGTGTTAAGCTCACCTCACCAAGGCTGGTGTATCTTCCAAAACACAACCACTAGCACAGTGGTTGAAGCTGAGGTGGGCACTCAACCCCAGGGCAAGGGACAGCCACTGTCCCAGCGTTTCTGGGTTGGACTGGAACGAGTGTGGCATTTGCACTCTGTCCTTTGCCCTGAGACCAGCTTCCACTTGGCCTTTGGAATCAGTCGGGAGTGAGAACACTCTCCTGTCTAGACACCCCTCCAAAGTCCCCGAGGGCACGGGTGTTCTCGGCTGGCCTTCTGACCACCGGTCCTCGTGGGACACACACCCATACTGATTCCCATCAGGTCCTGCCAGACTGTTCTCCGACACCAACAGAACTACACCAGAAATGTCGTGGAGGAAATGGCCACGTGGGGAAGGGAGCTGGGAGGAGGTGGGCTGAACTGGGCAGGCCTCACCTCCCAGGTTCAGCCCTGACTGGCCAGGCACTGTTACATTGGTCACTCCTCTGTCCACTCCCTTCTGCTCAGACGGACTCACAGGATCCTGGCCCCAAGCCCAGGCAAGTCCCACACTCAGTGATACAGGAAATTATGACCATCAACAGTCCATCTAAACAGTGAGGAGGCCCTGGAGATTACAGACATGAGCAAAGGGCTTAGACGGTTCAGGGGTGAAATGGAATGAGGGGACCCCTTGTGTTGGTGGAGGCCTGCGAGACAGCAGAGTATGGTGCTGATAATCTGTGGTCTCCACGCCACACGTGGAGGCTGTCATCTTCCCAAGGACAAATTACCACCAGAGTGCATGGGGCGGGTGTGGGGGGACCAGGACACAGTTCATGTAGGGAAGCCACAGACTGTCATGTGCTTTGCAGGTATCAAGGCCCACCAACATGTTCAGCGTGCCAGGAAAGGGGGTGGCAGAACCCCGAGTTGTTTCCAAGCAGTATATTCCATTTGTTTGATTTGGTGGGGGCTGTTCCAGAACCTCATCACTTCACAGAACCAACAAGTCAGCAGCCTGAGCCGCAGAGGGCAGGGCACTGCTGGTAAAGGCAGGCCAGCTCAGGGACAGGACTGGAGCTGGCCACTGAGGGCCTGCCCACCCCCATCCAGAAGCTAGGCCAGGCCTGCCTCACCCCGGGGCCCTGTGGACATCAGCAGGCGCTGCTATGTAGTTGATCAAAGAGCGAGTCAGGGGCCAGAGCACAGAGTGGGCTGAGAGGTGGGTGTGAAAGCTGACTCCTTGACACCAGAGGGACGCGGCCTGGCTGTCACATGACCAGTACTTACGGCCCCACTGCTCCCACCCCGCCTCCGCACCTGTGCAATCCAAGGGCTTCCGGGCCTCATCCTTTAGCCGCCGCCTGGCCGAGCAGACCTGACCCACCTAGCAGAGGCCGGGAGCAGCAACGCGGCTGACAGGCGAGAAAGGGGCAGAAGGGGCCCAGAGGAGCCGGGCTCTGCTCTCCACGTGGACGTCCCCCTGGGGCCCAGGGCCGAGGAGCCTGGGCAGGGGCGTGGGGTCTCTACCCTCCAACAGTCCAAGCATGTCAGCAGAGGACAGCGCCACGTGGAAGGCGTCGTCAAGTCACCTGGCAAAGTAGGTGCAAGGCTCCGGGCAGGGAGCGGCCTCGGGCGCAGGAAGGACAAACAGGGAGCTGGCCGCGCTTCAGGTGCTTTTATTGGTTCCACCTGAGGGCTGGAGTCCAGGCGATGCTGCTGCAGCCCCCACAGCCACACCTGGAAGCCCCAGGCGGGAGCACCAGAAGCCTGGCGGGCACAGGCCGGGATCCTAGTCACCCTCACTGGGTTACAGTCCCCTCAGGGGCTGGCAGGATGCAGGTGGGGCTGGGGGCCTCCCCCCTGTGCCTGAGGCAGTTGGCAAGTCCCCCCACTTCTGCTGAGCTCCGACTCTCTTTGGACAATAAAATAAAGTGCAATACTGAACAAAGAGTGACTCAAAACCAGAAGCAGAGAAATCACAACACTTTTTCTTTAGCTAAAAGACAAAAGGAAACAAACTATGCAGATGCCAGAACTCCAGAGTGAGCAGAATACGATTGGAGAAAAGGAAACTAGCTCGGTGGATGAAGACAAGAGCGAGGACAGAATCGGGGGGCCACGGAGTCCGAGGTCGGCTCCCCAGGATCCCCCGCAGCCTCACATCTGAACACAGGCGCAGACGACGCGGGGCCAGAGCTCCAGCCAGCGCAGCTGCCAGGAACACGACCAGATCGTCTTCCCAGCTCCTCGGCAGGTGAGCTGGGGAGCCAGTGCTTCAGACTGGCTGCTCCACACCCTCCTGCCCCCAGAACAGACAGCTCCGCCGTAGCCAGATGCAACCCCGTCGGCCACTTGGTGTCCCACGCCAGGTGGACCTGGAGGTGCCAGGCTGGCCCTGGCCACAGATGAACGCCACCCCCAGGTGTTCTCTGCTCGCAGGTAAAGAACGGTCACACAGGCTTGCTTCCTGCCCCTAGGACAGAGACATACAGGCCCCAAGCAGTCTGTGTCTGGGCTGGCCTCTCCCGCAGGTGGGTGCAATGCAGCTCAGAGATACAGCTCTTGTTAAGGCAAAGAGGCATCAGATGTCCACAAAATCCCTGGGGAAGGGCCAGACTGTAGCCGGCCAGAGGGAAACGCCAGCACCCCAGGGCACGTGCAAGGTCTGACCACAGCCTCTGTCCAGAGTTGGCCTGGGCCCACACCTCAGCCCGGTGTCAACCTTTACAGGTCCCCACAGCAGCCCCACTCGGCCCTCAGAACAGGCCAAGTGCCTGCTCCCTCACCTGGCCTGTCTCGTGGCCATGTCACTGAGCCAGAGGCCAGGGCCTGGGCCGGGCAACAGGAAGGAATGGGCCAGAGGGGACTGGAGCGTCTGGTCCTGCCCGGGCTACCCGGTTCACCCCATGCAGGCCTGGTCAGAGGCTTCGGCTGCCCGGAGGGGCTGCCTCCTTGGCGGGAGCCACCACGAGGCTCCTGCTCGGACCACCTGTGTCCGCAGCTGTCCCAGCTGTGCGGCTTGGTGGAAAAGTCTCAGGCACTGAGGTTTACTTCCAAGGAGACCAACTATGGGTCCCCCGTCCACACTCACCCACCCTGCACACACCTGCAGGGCCTCACTGGAGGGAAGGAAGTGAAAACTAGTCTCTCTCACGCCCTTTTGATGCAGTTTTTATCTGAAAAAAATAAATAAAAGTCTTCTGGGCAGGAATTGCCGCTAACTGTTACTATAACCAATGCAGACTTTAAAATCCCCCCGGACGCTGGGTGAGAGCAGAGAAGGGTGGGCAGCAGGTTCGCCTGCAGACCAAGCGGACGGGAGGCCAGCGAGCCCGTGGCCACGCATTTCTGGCAGACGATGGCTACTGGGAGGGGACAGGTCTGCCCCAGAGCAACAGGGTACAGAGGCCACCAAGAGCTCCCAACCGAAAACATGGGAGGGGCAGGAACAAAAAGCATCCAAAAAGGAGAGAAAGCTGGATGGCGGCAAAAGCCCTCCCGCCCCCGGATTCCAGGTGGTGACTGAGAGGCACCTGGTCCTTTGACCGCAGCGGGGAGCTGCTGCACTGCGTCCACGCGGGGCAGGGCCGTGCCCCCACCAGGAGACCGACTGCAGCCTGCACAGCACCAGTCTGGCTCCCTGCCTCCAGGGAAGTCTGGTGCCGAGAAGCTTCGTGGGCCAGAGACCCCAGGGCAGCTGCCCCCGCCCCACCTACATGGCTGCCGGCGTAGGGCACGGTTACAATCCTGGCTTCAGAGAGGGCTGGGGTGGGCCCAGTCCCGCCAGCAGGGGGCGGAGCCCTAGGTCCGGGGGAGGCTGCACATCTCGCAGTGGCCGGTGCCCGGCTGGTTCATGAAGGTGCAGTGCTGGCAGGCCCACACGGCGGCCGAGGCGGCGTGCACGGAGCCCCCAACGGCGCCGTACTCCTGGAGGCCGGGAAGCTGCACGCCGACGGTGCCTGTGGGCCGGGAAGAGAGCAGTGGTGTCATTTCTGCACAGCGAAGCCGCCCGCCCCGGGTAGAAGCGGCAGGTTCAGCGCCAGACCCCCGCCACTGGCCCCCCGCTCACACACACAACCCCGACAGACACGTCTGCAGAGCTGGGCGCCGTCGCCTGCGGCCATCAGTCCGCCTGCTGAGCCCGCGCCCGCCTGTCAGGGTCCCCCTCTGTGCTGGTGGGCGGCAGTGCTCCTGTGAGCTGCACCGTGGCCCCCCTCCCCCTCCAGTTCTAAGCGACTCTCAACACAGGTGCCATGAATATTCTTGCACAAATTGCTGTGTGGATCCATGTTTCCACGTCTCTTGGGTAAAACGTAGGTGCACGCTTGCTGGGTTCTAGGGTAAGTGAACGGCTGAGAAACGGCCAGATGGCCTCCCTTCTCACCAGCGTGTGTGAGGTTCCAGTCGCTCTGTGAGGTTGGGGTTTTCATTTCATTTCACACTCACAATGTTATGGTATCTCCTTTAATTTCCATTTTTCTGACGACTGGTGGTGACCGTCCTGTATCTCTCTGTGGGGAATGTCTAAGCCATTTGCCCAGTTTTCACTCGTGCCCTTGGTTCTGATCATCAACGTGCTGGGATCGCTGTGTCTATCAGATGTGGGTCCCACGTCACAGAAGGGGTGGCAAGTGCCTTCTCGTGTGCTGACAGCATCCCTGGGTGGGCACAAGTGTTTCATTCTGATCAAGTCCAGCTGACCAGTCTTTTCCGGTCAGTGTTCTTCTGTCCTACCCCAAGGTCTTGAATAGATTTAACTTTGTTTTTTCACATGAGTCTTACTTTACAGTTGCAGCCTTTACCGCGAGGTCTCTGACCCGTCCGGAGTTGCTTTTGACGTGGGTGTGTATTATAGAAGTCGAGGTTCATTCTACCCACGCAGATCCCCAGCGGTTTCCTTGCACTTTTCTGAAAAGGGCGCCTCCTCCTGTCACTGCTCGGCCCCCACCCAGCCCGGCGGTCTAACGTCCTCCTGCCGACAGCGCCGCCTGCTCACGGCAGCTTACACATCAAGCACACGCACCACCGCATCCTCTGGCTTGTTCTCTCCTCACGCTGCCTTCTGGGCCCTCTGTGTTCCTGGGCAAATTTTACAGCTTTTTTTACCCTCCCTCCCCCTGCACAAAAAAAAAAAAGCCTATGGGGCTTTTGATTGTACCGATCAATTTGGGGGAAGCTGACATCTTAGAACTGTACTGTCTTCCGAGCGAGGACGATGCTATTTCTCTCCTGTTTGCTAGCTCTTCCTTTGCAGTGTTGGCCTCCCACAAAGAGCTTTCTGGTGACTTCCGTTTCCTATACCCGTGAGGTCACTCATGCTCCGCGACGCTCTGCGTGTGGCACTACCGCTGACTTGTGTCACCAACCGCAGCGCATCTGATGATCGCGCAGCCCCTCTCAGCAGTGTCAGGGACCACCGGGGCCTCTCCCATAGGGGCTGCAGGCAGTGGGCCCAGACCGTGTCGCCCTGCTGCCGTGGGACTGATGCCTGCCATGGCCTGGGCTCCTTCTCACTCCGTCTGTGCATGAGCTCCTGCAGGTCACTGGCTCTTCCCTCATGTCTAGTGGGGATGGCAGAAGTGAGCCAAATGCTCAGACTGAAACTTCCTCTGATCTGGTTTTCCTGTCCCCTGACGGGCCCATGTCTGTCCAGGACGACCTCCCAGCCTTCCCGTGCACACTCTCTGGGCTCAGACAGGGCTCCAAACTGCTGCCAGCAGCGTTTCCGTGGGAAGCACCTGAGCCGGAGGGCTGCTGTGCTGGGGGTGTGAGAGCTGCACCAGGTGCTGACTGCTGGCAGCACCGCACCACTGTCCACGCAAGGACACGAGGCCATGGGCTTCACTGTAAGGCTTTTGGAGGGAAAAGAGTGTCCTCTGTTTCAGAACGTGGAGCAGGAAGACCACGCGGCACGTCCAGCCACGCTCCCAGCGTGGCCGTCAGAACTGTGCAAAGGAAAACTGAAGAGGGGGGAGCAGCAGGATGCCCGCCCAGCACCCAACCACTCAGCTCCCAGGCACTTCGTGTCAAGAGAGAGCCTACTGGGCTCCCTCGTGGCCTGGATTCCATCAGGTTTTTCCTGATTTTGGCTCAAGTATCTTCCCCCTTGATTGAGAAAATGGCCGGAATACTTCTCTGTGTGTATTTTCAGGGTTGCCTTAGGGGGTGTGCCAGTATTTCTCAAGGCCACAGGGAAGGGCCGCCACGGCCGCCTGCCCTC
The DNA here is from genome assembly GCF_048773025.1 of Camelus bactrianus. Classification (NCBI taxonomy): domain Eukaryota; kingdom Metazoa; phylum Chordata; class Mammalia; order Artiodactyla; family Camelidae; genus Camelus; species Camelus bactrianus. The sequence continues at coordinate 59,103,106 of NC_133554.1, forward strand.
TTGAGCCGGGGGTGGGGGGTCAGCAGCCCCGGTGCAGGCAGCGAGGGACACCCCCAGGCTGACGGGCGAGCTCTCGCTGGGCGGCACGGAGGCTCAGGGCCTGGAGACACAAGAGCCCACACTCCCTAACTCTGCTCCTCCTCATCCATCCAGAAAGCCGAGGACGGAGAGGGAGAGGGGGCAGAACAGCCTGCACTCGACACGCGTGTGGACCTCAAGCTCCCGTTTCTCTAAAACGCTGACTTCCAGACTGCCCCCAAGATGCCTGAAGAACGGCACAGCTGCTGTGCACGCGGAGCGGGCCCCGCACGACCCGGGCCCCGGCGGAGGACACTCACTGCAGAGCTGCTCGATGGTGGCCCACTGCTCAGACTTCTTCCACGTCTGGGCCAGCTCCTCGTTCCGGGTCCTCACGGCCTCCAGCAGCAGGCTGATGCTGTCCTACAAGAAGCCAAAAAAGGAAGTTCAACTCGCTTCACTGACAGTAAACAGACTTGCTCACAGTTTCTCCCCACCCAACATCAAGACCCAATTCAGAGAAAATTTCAAAAACCCCAGACTATCACTGTGAGACATCACCCCCACACTTAGGTCTGTAAGGAGCACTGTCACCCGGGGCGTCTGGGCCCACGGCCCCCTCCCGAGGGCCTGGGTGGCTGACGGGGCCCTGGCCGTGCAGTCCACCTTCATCCCTCAGGCTCCCCTCAGGCTCCCTGTCTTCTCTGCATCCTAGGCCTCCCAGGTCCACGTGCAGAGAACTAAGCAGTTCACACGATGGAGATGAAGAAAGCCTTCCAGGGACACTCAGACGACACCCACAGAAAAGGCCTCCGAACAAGTGAAACAGCACACACTTAGCAGTGAGGAGGCCCTACGCTTCCACCACTGGCCCACCAGCCGGCACTCGAACCCAGGCGGAGGTGCAACTCTCTGGGCCTAACAGGGAAGGCAAAGCCAGCGGCAAGACTCAGGGTGCCTGGTGTCAAATGTCACAAGTGGGCAGTTTTGGGACAAACCACAGACACAAGACAAGCCCAGCAGGACACAAGAGCAGCTACAGAACCACTTGATACGGGGAAGCAGTGGTGGGGGCTCTCCTTTCCACGCTGTGACCTCAGGAAACATCCACGGGACATCCACGACACAGCCCATGCACGGGGCCTCCTGGCTGGATCCACTGCCCCTGTGCTGCTCAGGGGGCAGCTGCCATCCGAGACCAGTCCTCCCCCCCAACAACAGTGAGTCTTAAAAACGCTAGCTGTGCAGCTGTGCACCGGGGCCTGGATGCTGGCCAACATTCTGGGCCAAGGCAATAAACCGGAGTTGATTTGGGAGGAGGGGAGATATCAGGATGAAGCAGAGGCTGTAATTCTGAAACTGCTCAGACAGGAATTTTTTAAATTGTTGGATCCCTAATGTTCCACACTAGAAGGAAACAGAGCTAAGCGGCCTCTGCATTCCACACGATTCTAACAGAGGAACCGGCCTCATCCTGCACCTTCCAAGAAGCTGTCTCAGTGCAAATGCTAAGTGTGAAAAATTCACCTTTCTGTCAAGGCCCCTGTGCAAAGCTGCTGCCCAGGGGACAGGTTAATAAGGGGGACCTCGACCCGGCTTCCCAGCCATGCTCCCACCCTGGCCCGCACCTGCAGAGGCATGACTTCGTTGGTGACCAGAAACAGCAGGAGGTGGAAATCCGAGATGGTATCCAGGAACACAGATGAGGTGTTCTGGGACAGGTAGGTAGCCAGACTGTGGAAGTCCTGGAGAGGTGGGCGAGGGAGGAGAAAGACATAAACACTCCATGACAGTCCCCAGGGCCAGACCCGAGGGAGAGCCATGTCCTATGAAGACGAGACCGACCACGTTCAGTGCTGACGGCCGCCTTGCCCTCTCCTTCTAGAACCACTGGCCGGGACCCTGAGACAGAGGAGCCCAGAGCTGCAGAATCTGCCCTCATCTCCCAGGAAAACGCTCTCCGCACACCTGACTTATGGAAGACACGCATGTTCATAAAGCTGGCTCAGCTGTGAGACACGCCCCGACTTCCCTCCAGGTGGGGGAGACCGCGGGGGGGCGCCTGGGGGCGGGGACAGACCCGGCTGTCCAGACGCTGCTGCTGACTAGCTGTGCTGCACTGAGGGGCGGGCTGGGGTGTGTGACACTAGCGCTTTCTGCAGGACCGAAACAAGCGACTCGAGACCCTCCCCCAGGAAGAGCCTCCGCACCCCCACGAGCACCTGGCGGAGGGGCAGCGAGGAAACCAGAGAGCTTCCGTAGACCAACTGCCGCTTCAGAAGGAAACCTCACCGCGCGTCCTCCCACCAGGCCCCTCTCTGCGATGCCCGTTAACAGCTCAGGCTGTGGCACCACAAGGCAGTCCCAGCAGCCCTGACCTGGCCTGGCGTGCAGGTGGGAGCAGGTCGGCGCCGCGTGCCCCCGCGCCCAGGTGGCCAGGCCGCCTGAGGCCCCACAGCTCGATGGTGGGAGAAACATGGCGGGGTGACGAGGCGGGGCAGAGCATGCGGCCTCAGAGACGGGGCCATCCGTTACCACTGAGCAGCGACACAGCTGTCAGAGGACACGAGCTGCGCAGGGAAGCAGCCCCTGAGAACGGTCCTCCCGGCCCCAGGCCTGACTTAAGGGGATTCACCTCCCGCGGCCTGCACCACCTCGCCCCAGAGGGGCTCGTGTGATCAACAGCGTCTCAGACAAAGGCCCAGCCAGGCTCTGTCACAAGGACACGTCAGGAGAGTCAGAAACCTTGGGACTTTCTAGAAAACAATAGTGTCACTAGACAAACAAGCAGCAGTTACTTTAAGTTATGTTTCTAAAGATAAAGAGCTTACCTGTGTCTCACCCAACACATCCCGGTTTTCAATAGGAAATGGATTTTGTGAAATAGAAAAAGTATAAACAGGATCCTTGGGGAAAGTTGTTGTGATCTAATGGACAGAAACACAAACCCATGGTAAATCACTTGTGCTGTAAAGGGTGTGGGCTGAGCACACCCCTCCCAGAGCCCCGAGCTACTCGTGACGCCGGCTCCCGCTGAGGGACCGCGTGTCCACCAGCACAGCCCCGAGATAAAAACTCTGAAACCCTGACTCCGGGACAAACTAAAGGATCATCCTTAATATCGGTCGAGATCTCAGTGCCGGTGGGCAGTGTCCTAAATCCAGCCCCCGGACAGCCGCGCACACAGCTGCCCTCCCTATGCCCAAGGTGAGCTGGAGAGGGGCCACGGGAGCGGAGCGGGGGCACCAGCGCCATCTCAGGGCCTGGCTGGGGGCATGTGCAGCCCAGCCCTCCAGTGGGCTGAGGCCCCTCTGGGCTCCCAGGCACCATGCACGCACAGAGCAGGCACATCTGGGCAGGAGGGGAAGCCGGGGGCTGCAGAAGCGACTGAATCAAGAGCTCAATCAAGTCCGAAGGGGAGCCTCAGCCCTTCCCCCGGCTCAGACGTGCTTCAGTAGCGACAGGGCATTTTGAACCCAACGACAGCCAATGGGAGCTGCCGGACAGCGGCAGGTGTGCAAGAACCAGTACGAACACCATTTCCCTTCTCCCTGGCAGGTGCCCCTCCTCACAAAAGCACCCAAATGTGAGCTACCAACCACCTTTCAGCTGACGCAGTGTCTCCTCTGCAATGTGACACTAGCGGCAGCAATTCACCTCACCCAGATTTAGGGCAGCTATTCTGGTCCCTTTGGGACTATTTCTAAGGAATGGAAATGTCGCTCTGGTCTGTTTTCTGCATCAGGGAAGGCAGGAGCTGTGCCAGCTGGCTGGCCCAGAACCCGCTGTGACTGGGCCAGGGCTGCGAATGGCACGCTGGGCCCCGCCGGGCTGTTACTGGGGAGACCATGCAGTCTCGGGCCACAGGACGTGGACTGGAGCGTGGGGCCACGTCCTACTGTGCAGCCTCCACGGCTTCGGCCCAAGGCCTCGCTCTGCTCATCTGACAGGTGGGATGACAGAGCACCTGCGCCTCCTGAGGCTGCCGCGAGGGCAGCCTTGCGTTCACACGCGTCGGGCCCTCGGAACGGGCGGCACACGTGGGACGCAGGCCCAGCGGCTGTCGGGATTCTCAGGGTGGCAGAGGGGCCATCTGCGCTGCAGAGGCAGAGCTCCGCGGACTCCCAGCAACAGGATACCCACTAGCAAGTAAACACGGACTTAAGGGAAGCACCCGCAGACCTGCGACCGCCCCTTGGAGAGCGACAAGACTAAAGTTCAGAGGGCAGTCTGTGAACACCCCAGACGCTCGGGGGACAGGACGCAGGGCGTTGGACGCCCTGTCTTGTGCTCAAACCCTCTCCCAGCCCAGTCCGTCTGGTCAACAGCTGACGCCTGGCCACCTGCAGAGCCCTCCACAAAAGCTGCAACAAGCAGCCAGTCAAAGGTGTGACACCATCAGACTTGCTGGTCAGGCAGGGTCCAGGGCCAGATGAGGAGCTGAGCACACCCGTGTGGTCACCGGCTCCAACCTCCTTCTGCAGGAAGACAGCACATGGGTACCAAAGGGCAGGGTGCGCCCTCATCAACCAAACGCTACCGAGGCAAGCCCGCAGGCGAGATGGGAGCTCCTGCGCGGAGGGAACGGCAGGGAGGCCACTGGGAGAGAAGACCTAGGAAGCTGGCTTTCAGTCACGCAGACCCTCGTAAGTGCACGTGCCATCAATCTGTTCTCATCTTAATGACACCCTAGGTGGTCTAAAAACAGATGCCTTTAAGGCCAAGGTAACAGACACGTTCTTGGGAGCTGTCAGCCGGAATGCAGCATCGACGGGCTTGGCTCACGGGGACCCACTGCTCCGAGTGCAATCACATTTTACAGCCTGAACCACATGCCCATCCCGAGTCCAGGTGCAGCCCGAATTCATCCTGGCAGGCAGCAGTTAGGAAACGAGCCCCCCCGTGCCCTCCGGACAGAGCCCTGACTGCTGCACACACATGCCGCTCTCGGCCCTTGGCCCTCCCTGCCCCTGCGCTGCGGCCACACCTCCGGGAGCAGAGCCCACTCCTGGGAGGAGCTGAGACTTGGGGAAGGTGTGTCTGTCAGTCCCAGGTTCCTTCCTGGCTCCTGGAGAGCTACCCTAAGCCCTCTCTCAAGAACAGAGTCACAGCCCCATCCCTGGGGAGTGACTCAGAGTGGCCCCAGGAGCCCAGCTGCGGCAGCTCCCGCACCTGGAGCCAGGGAGAGACTCGCTGACCCCCAGAGGCTGCCTGGCCCAGGCGGTGAGCCTCTGCTGTGCTTCCAGTTGTTTTTAAGGAAATAAAAAACCAAAGAAAGAGCCCTTAAAATTCTGAGCTTTTCAGGGATGCCAGGAGCCTGGTGATTTAAACACCTCCGGGTGCCGGAGGCCCCAGCATCCTGAGCTCAGCGGCCCAGGATGCACACTTACGTCGATGATCAGGTACTCCACGGGCAGGGGCCGGGCCAGCTGGGTGATCTCATTGCCAAACTTGTCGACGTCCTGAAACAGGAGACAGTGGTCCAGGGCGTGAGTTCAGGGCAGCTGAGCAGTGACAGGTCTCCTTTCACATGCTCACGTCACCCCCGAACTACAACTCCTGCTGAGGCGCATGAAAGGCAGAGAGAAGAGTGACTCTACCCTCCGGCACCCCTGGCAGGCCTCCCCCTCTGCCCCGCCCTCTGCCCCGCCCGGCGCCGAAGCTGTGGGAGACAGACCCAGGGCCCCTGCGCCCTGGCACCCACCTGTGCCCCATCCTCCTCTACACGCTCTCTCGGCCTCATATCTGAATCTTGACTCGGAAGAGCCTCACTCACACGTCTGAAAACTCAACTTTCTGGAAACTTAATCCTTGTCCATTAGTAAAATAAACACACAAACAAATGAGTACGTACGTACGTGTACACACACACACACACACACACACACACACACACACACAGAAACCCCTACCGCCAACCTGTCGAGGTCGGAACTTGCTTTGCTTTGTCAGATGCATGGAACATAAAGTTTAATTACAGGGAAAACGGCCAACATATGTTCATTAATCATAAAATGACAATTAGATCTGATTTATGTCAAGCATGCTGAGTTCAAACAGAGCTCTAGAAATAAATTAAGAACCAACGCTTTTCTTTAAAGATTCTACAAAAGGGGGTCATATTTTCTATCTAAATCATCACTTAACGTTATATAAACCATTCACTGAGTCGTAGTCGTATATAAATTATACATCCATAATTTCCAATTATGAGGCCTTACATAAAAGTTCAGGTTTATTAAAGCTCTCAGACCCTAATGGAGGCCAAGCAGATTCCCCCAAGGCACGCAGGGTGATGCAAGGCCACCCCCGCACAGGGCACCCTCCGGAGACGACAGAGGCCGCGCCGTCTTTCGGGAAACCTTCACAGGCTGAGCCAAGACCGTGATCCTAACGGGACACCCAGGGCCCCACGTGGCCCTGCTCCTTTAGTTCGGAAAGTAAACTCTCTGGTCTGCAGCGCATCTCAGATAATTCACACCTTCCCTACCTTTTCTCTGTTCACAACCCAGAGGGCCACTAGCAAGAACCCACCCCTCTACCGCTCAGAAAATGGTCCACACACGTGAAGCCGCCACACATGGAGCACAAGCCCATCCCTGGAAACAACGCTCCGCTCTGAAGTGGGTCCCTCGTCCCTCACCTGCTCGTCCCCACCGCAGGTGAGCTGGGCCCGGCTCTCTGTGGCCCCACCAGCTTGACAGCAGCAGCCCAAGACGTGAGGCCCGCTCAGTGGGTCCTGGGGCCACAGAGGAGATTCGGTGAGAGGTGGGAATCAAATCTAATCAAACTAAATCACCATTTCCAAAAATACACGCTTGCCTTACAAGAAACACCCTGCAACAACTCACACGGAATGAGCCCGTCTGGAATTCATCTTCAGCTCTAATTAGGCTCTAACACGCAGAGACATTTCCCAGCACCTGTTCGCTTTAATCTTCGCCTCTAGGGAGGTTTCTGGTTAAATGCCCCCCTCTCTCTTTTGTGTGTGTCGTGCCATTCTCTTTCAAATTTAACTACCCCACTGTACTCTTCTGCTCCCCAAGATAATAAAGGTGTTGGGTCCCGGCTCTCCCCTGGGGAGCAAGCAGGTGAATTCTCTCTCTCCCCAGGCCTTCACTCAAATGCTCCTGCCAGCCAGCCCCTACCCCGTACACCACTTAAAGGCACTGACTTTTTACGGGCTGAGCAAATGTCAGGCAGAACCCACGAGGAGAAGGCGCCGTAGTCCTACGTTTGGCAGCCCCCAAGCGTCAGCAGTTTTCTCTCCACCTGGAGTAAGACATTGGGAGTCAGGACTCAAGGTCCCCAAGGCCTCTCAACCCGCTATCAGCCACGTCTGGAAACGTCCATCCATCTCACCGGCAAGTGGGCTCTGTGCCATGACAGCAGCAAACTGCACTGACCGGTTGGCGCCACTTGCTTTGGAAAAGGCAAACGAGACCCTCCTGTACCGCTGTTCTCCTTAAAGAGAGGGCAAGAAGGCGACAAGGGAAACCAGCAGCCTGATGGGAGACGGCTCGGCACAAAAGAGTCCCCGTGTGGGAAACAGCGGGGTCGGCGGTTGCCCACGGGCACCCGCAGCTGACACATCTCAGGCCCGTGCAGAGCCTGGGCCAGGCCAGACTCCTTGCGAACACAAGACCACGGGGTCCCCATCACAAGAGGAGAACACAGAGGGCTACGAGGGGTCACCCTGCCCGAGATCCAACAGCCCAACGCCGGTCCGTGCACATCGACTCAGGATCTCGGCATCAGAACTCGCGCCTCTGCTCCTGCAGGGCAGCCGCGCCTGCGGGCGGGCAGATCCAGCCCCATCCTGCCCTGCAGGTCCTGACAGCAGGCCCGCTGCCCCTCCTGGCTCAGCCACTGGCCTCTGACACTCAGGTTGCTGCCAAAGCCTCCTGCCTCAGACCGCCCTTCACCCCACATCCAGCAGGAGCACTCCAGAACCACCTTCTGTCCTTTGTTCCGTGGCTCCCCACCGCCCACCACCCCCATCACAGGCGCACTCGAGCTAGCCGGGGCCTGGGCCCCCTGGACATGCCCTCCAGACGTGTGGCCCCTCGGACGGCTCCCTCCCCACCCAGATGACTCACCCTCTTCGGGTGATACCTAGACAGACTGCCTGGGAGGACAGGACGGGCGCAGCACCCCATCCAGGTCTGGACCGAGTGCAGGGGCTGCAGACCCAGTGGCATCCGTGTGCAGGGGGGCAGGTGCTGCCAGGGCAGGTGAAGGTGGGTGTGGGGTTCCCTTTTTCATATTAACCTAGAATTCCTGACTTGCCAAAATAAACAGATATTTCGTGTCGCAACAGTAAGTCTACACATTAATGTTTGGAAAACTAGGCTCCTGACGCACACGGGATTTTGAGTGGTGACCACACACCATGAGGCCCGGCTCCCAGCCCCAGGCGTCCCCTCACCCAGACCTTCGCCTCAAAAACCTCCAGCACCTCTGCTTCTTGCCTAACCCTCAGCCAAAAACTTGGCTTCCTGAGAGCAGACTGAGCCTCCAAGCTCCCACCTGCAGGGCCCACGTGGCTCCCTGGTCAGGGCGGCGGCAGGGGCGCAGGTACCAGGCCCCGAGTCGCACCGACACACCACCAGCAGAAGCCAAACTCAGCACATCGTGATCCAGCCACGTAGTCAGTGAGTGGACCCATTCAGGCCGCATCTGTACATGACAGAAGAGGAAACGTGAAGGAACCATGCCAGCCGCCAGCAGTGGTTACTGGGTTATCAGTTACCGTTGCACAGGTCTTCCTCACGTCTTGCCTTCGGCTACCGTGAGCACCAGGAGCTCCTGCCTCACATCACAGAAGGACCACACTGGAGGTGGGGCCGGCGCAGAGCAGGCGGGAAGAAGTAAAGGCAGAAGACCTCCCTCCCACCACCTGGAGGCCCAGGTGCCCCACGAGGCACCGAAGCCCTGAGGGAAAGCACTGGCTTCCAGAAACAACCCACAGCAAGCACGTCTAGAGGCTTCCAGGCACCTCAGCGTCAGGGTGCCGGCACGTGCCCCTCGCCCCACCTTCACAGCGGGTGCTCCCCCAGGACAGACAGAGCGGCAGACAAGAGTGGACCTTTGCGTGTCCCAGGCCTGCCCTCCATGCACACACATGTGTGCACGTGCCCCTTTAAGAGCAAGGAGAGGCGGGAGTGTGCTGCGTGCACAGGCACATTTTAAAATTTTACAGTGAGTCTTATCTCATGTCTTCAAACAATTTCCACACCACAACTTCAGCGATCACAGAACGCCCCCCGCACAGATGCGTTGCAGCCTCACGCCCCTGTCCCTGGACTGCTGGGTCGCTCTGCGTTTCTGTTCCCAAGGATCACACCACGATGAACAGCCTTAGACAACACGGGTGCATGTCCTGTTTACAAGGCACATTTTAAACCCGACCCCAAAGCCCACAGGAGGACTACAAGGACTACTTAAATGTTTAGTTTCAAAGGTCTCTTTGCTCAAACTGGTATTTTCCTGAAACACATGAGAGATGAGTGTCTCAAGTCCTACAGGGCTACAAACAATCCTCAGAAGCCCTGCTGGCCGGCTCTCACTCACGGGCAGGGAAGCAAACTGAGGAAGCAGGAGCAAGAGCAAGTACGTGACACGCGCTCTGTGACAGAAGTCAGCTCTCCTTCAGTGCAAGAAACTTACAAAACATGGAAATAACACACAAACTTCTCACCTGATAAAAGGTATTGCACAACACAAAAGCCCCACAACAAGCACAGTCAATGATGAAATCCCCACAGCGCACCCTCTGCGATGAACCACCAGACCCTGTTCCAGAAGCCCCGCTGGCACAAGGAGCCAACGGGGGGGTAGGGCCAGAGCCCCTGCTCCTGCTCCTGGACAGCAGGCAGTCTGTGCAGAGACCCAGGAGCCCACAGTCAGGGGAGCGAACAGTAAAGCCAAGCGTTCACCAGTTTCCAGCAGCAACAGTTTGAAAATGTCATTTAAAAAAGATGCTTCTCATGATATGCAGAAACCATAAGGTACCTCAGAACAAGCTAGCAAATGGCAGAAAAACCTTCAAGGAGAAGACCCCTAACCTTCTGAGCAATGTCAAAGACCAGAAAATACGGGCAGCCCACACCCGCCCTCAGGCTGGAGCGGGCGGGGCTCCTGAGGAAAGCAGGCGGGGCCCTGATGGGCGGGGGCGGGACAGTAACAGGGACAGTAACAGGGACGCCGCCGCTCTGGCGCTGGTGCGGCTGCGGAGCCCGGGCAGCAGCCAGAAGAGAGGACAGACACACAGCCGTGACCACGGCCACGAGTGACGACAAAGGAGTGCCACGGGTCAGCAGGCCAAGGAGGGCTAGCTGCAGTAAGTGGTGCTCAGCCGATCATCCACACGGCTGAAAACTCGAGAAAAACCAGGCCCCTACTTCACACCACACACGTAGGACAATTCCAGGCGGACCAGGAACCCCAACATGCGAGACAAAGCCATGAACCTCATGGAAGATAAGACAACAGACTTTCTTCATGACTCAAGACACCAAACCACAAAGACGAGTCAAGAAGCTGACCCAGGGAAACGGACCCTCCTAGGAAGAGGCAACCGCCGGAGCCGCATGCAGAGCTGTCACCAATGTCCGGGTCAGGAGGCAGAAAAGGGAGGAACGGGAACGGACGTGAGCCGGCCTTCACAGGAGGCAGGGAGGGCCCATAACAAAGACAGAGCGCTCTGACCGCACTCAGGGTCAGGTTGGTGCAGGTCTGGCACAGCGAGACTCCGCCCGCGGCCGGCCGGGGAGGTGCGTCTGGGGCCGCTCAAGGTAAGTGCACGTGGTAAGTCTCCGAGGGCAGAAAGAGCACGGTTTCCAGCCCACCACGTAAACCCACGACACCTGCTTCAGGGAAACCAACCCAGGAAGGAGGATGAGGGAGAAGAGCCCACGGGGGGGGGGGGGGCACACAAGCCCTCATGAGGCTCAGGCCGGTGGCAGCAGAAGCCAGAGGCATGTTCCCGCGGGTTCGGGGAGAAGATGCCAGGCCAGGGATGGCCTGGGGGCCTGGAACCTCACGCTTCTAACGAGATCAAAGCCCAGCTGACACCACTGCAGCAGCCCGGAGAGGCCCAAGCAGAGAGCGTGGCTGAGCTCTGCCCAGACTCCTGACCACGGAGCTGTGAGGCAATAAAGGGCTGCCATCCTGCGGCCACTGCGCCTGCGCCATTTGTCAGGGCAGCAACAGGAACACACACAACAGCCAAACACAACCCGCCAGCCCCCAGACCAAGGAGCCCGGCAAGCCCCAAACCCGGGGCACCAGGCAGGTCAAGAACCAGGTGCTGAGGCCAGCGGTAGAGAGGCGCTGTCATGACGGACAGAGGAACTTGCAGGGTGACAGCTGACTGCCCGCCGGCCACTGGGAGGCAGGCAAGAGGGGAGCAGGCCGGTCACCCTGCAACCCTGCGCAGTGAACACATCCTTCAGAAAAGAAGACAAGGTACTTTTTGGACGAACAAGAGGAGCTCCACACTGCAAGAAACACTGAATGAGTCCTCCGGGCGGAGCAGCGCCGGATGGGAACCGAGTGGGCCAGGATGGGCCCGAGCTGAGCACGAAAGCCGCACTGGGCCACGGGGAAGCACCCGACTCCCAAGTGCTCACACCATGCCAGTCTCCAGCACAAGTCATCTTACAGCTTCCACAGGACACGGACGACTGTCTAAGCAGTCAGCCTAAACTGGGTCCCCTCCAGGGAGCCCAGCGTGCCCACCTGCAGCCGCGGCCCCGCGGACACCATTTCTCCTCGTCAGAGGCGGGCGCTGTCTGTGCTGCCAGGTTTGGACTGTGCTACGTACCGTCTCTTGGTTACGGGCCCTAACAGCACGACGCCTGAGCAGCTAACGAGCAGCCCTGGAAACTCATGGTTTCCTTTACCCACAAGCTGGGCTCTGGACGAGCACGGCTGACAGACAGCCTGCGTGGCCAGAGAGCACCAAAGTCAGCGGCATCCAGGACAGGTCGTGTCCACACCGCACCCCGTCCAGCTCGCGCTTTCGGAGCCCTCCCATTGTTACCTTGTAGAACACGTCAGGCACGTACTGCTCGCTGCTGGACTCCTTGGCGTAGCCGAGCTCGGGGGCGTCCTTGCAGGGCAGCAGGCACTCATCCCGGACCAGCGCCATGCACTGATTGGACACCTGGTACCCCTCAAAGTGGACCTGGTTGTCGGGGCCACCTGCAAGAGAGAGACCTTCAACGAGCATCCACCAAATGACGTTCTTCCCTTTGGGCCAGCAAGACAGACAAACTCCAGAGCATGTCCTATGTAAGAAAACCTTCCGGTGGCAGTTTTACGGGGCCCTGAGCACAAGGCCTTGAACGCAGGGCACAGAGATGCCACTGCGGCGCCTCAAACAGCTCCCACCACCCACACGTTCTCTCAGAATCTGAAGCAAGGCCGTTAACCTCCAGGTGCCACTCAGTCCTCGGGCTCCAGGTGCTAAGTGAGCCTGCACTCCAACAAATTCTGTTCTCGAGTGCAGGACACAGGATGAGTTCGTCTGTGGAGGCCAAGAGACGTGCCGCCGTGGATGGGAGAAGACAGAATCCATTTTTGGCAAAAACAACACTAGTAGCCGCACAGTGTGGACGGCAGCCCCGACCTCAGCTGCCTACACAGCCGCCACATTCGGGAGGCGGGGCCCCCAGCACCACGCACCACTCCCCACCGCACACAAAAAGCTGCAAGGGACTCACAGCCGGGACAAGGGCAGAGGCGGTGGACGAGAGAAGAAGGGCTGCAGAACCTGGCAAGCACTCAGACCCCTCTGAACACCCTCACTTTCCAGAGCTTTTGAGATTTTAAAGAGCCCTCAATATCTGTCTTAGTTTCTTTGACAGAATCAGAGTAAGTTACTGATCAGAAAGCTTAAGTCTGCTCCATCTAGCCTTCAAACGTTTACCAAAAAGCAGGTCAGGCATCTGAAAATGTGAAGGGCGGGGCAGGGCCAGCCTCTGAGGGACAGGCCAGGCCTGCCATCTGTGTGACTCCGCACACCAGAGGCCAACAGCAGCTGGCTTCCAACGCTGAGCCACGCTGGGCTCCGAAGGCCCGTCCACAACCAGCCCTCACACCTTCTCTCAGGCCCTCAATTCACATGCTGGGCAGTGGCCACCAAATAACGTCAAGGCAGCCAACACAGGACCGTCAACCGCCAGTGTGTTCCGGGAACGAATGTCACACCACAGTGAGCGTGTGGTGTCAAAGGAGCAGAGGCGAAGGCGAGGCAGGGCCGTGGAGGAGCTGCCCGTGTGCGCCCTGGGAACCTGCACTGGTTTTTAGACTGATCGTGCAATGAAAATTTGGCCTGTGAGAATCAGAGAAAAATCAAAACGTTGTTTGTAAAACAGAAGGCTCTTAAGACAAAGTCACTCAGACGAACCGCAAGCTTCCCTTTTCCACGTGGAAAAGCGAGAATCCAGGTCCTGAGGGGTTCAGTTAACCGTGCTGGAAACCTAATACCAGCCCAGCGGCGAAGGTAACTTAGCCACTGCTCCCTTCCCAGACCAGCCCATCAGGAAACCCACTGTGCAGCGGGAAGGGGCCGGGATAAAGAACTCAGCTGCTACTGAGGCTGACAGGCTGCCCCAGAAAGTAACATTTCCAGCCGAGAAGCGGGCGTGGCCGTGCCAGGTGACCGAGACACAGATGCCAGCGTGGCGCAGGGAGCTCAGATGGGGGCTGTGGCGAGCCTCCTCCCACAAGCTCCTTCACGTTCACCTGAGCAAACAGCACACGTGACCGCCGCCCTCCCCCCGGGGGCCCCAGGCCAGGGCGGGAGGGAGCGCAGACAGGAGGGAAGCACGGAGCCTGCAGCTGCAGCCGCAGCCCTGGGCGCGGCTGGCAGCAGGTGGCGCGGAGCACAGGAGGCCTGGAACACAGCTGCCATCTCCGGGGAGATGGCCACACACACATAGGCCTGCTCCTTCCTGTCCCATCAGGGCCTCAGGGATGGGACTCCAACCAGGGCACCTCAAACAGCTCCACAGGGGAACGACGGGTCCCCATTTGGGAGCCCTGCTGCAGAAGAGCACACTTCATGTGGAGCTGGAATGTCCACAACACTTCAGATCGCCGCCCTGCCATCGCCGGCCCCAGAGAAGGAGGGATTATGAGTCTGAGGATTCACATCACCAAGAGGAACAACTCAGCACCAACGTGAAGACTCTAACTGCAGATTTTACCATAAGTTAGTTACTGCCTTATAGTTCTAAAACCTTTCAGTAAAGTGCCGATTTCAGAGGCAAAAATTCCGCAGACGATCTCTAATTTCCAAACTCCCAAGAAGAGGCACCTTCGTTAACTGAAGGTGCAGGCAGCCCCTAAGTTACAAACGATAATTCTAAAAACGCTGCTGGGGCCAGTTCTTGTGGCCCACTGAATTACTACCCGTGGAAACAGTAACTAAAAGGGCTAGGTTACCCCGGGAGCCCATGGAAGACTGAGAAGTTCTCACGAGGGGCAGTTCTGGAAATCTCCAGGGGTGACATTCGGTTGTCCCAGTGAAGGTGGACGGGGTGGGGCGGGCAGCTGCCAGTCTCAGCTGGAGTCGAAGATGCCAGATGTCCTGCTGTGCTCAGGGGACACACATCCCATGGGGCCAAGAATGTCCCCTGCACATGCGTGTAGGCAAAACCCCCATTTGTGACGACCTGGGATTAGAATCAACTGTATTTTATACACAACCCCAGAAACAGCCATGCAGTTTTAACACACGGTGGACTCCCTAGGAGCGTGACACGGCCTGAACTGAGGCTCCAAGCTGCGTGGAGAGAACCAGGCCCGGAGGGCGTCCCACACAGTGCAGCCCCGCGCCGGCCCTCGGCAGGGGTGGGTCCCACGCACCAGCCTGCTGCAACATCCCGTCTTAGTACACACGCTTCTCCACCGTTCTCTCAGTCAGGCCACTACCCAACCTTCTTCTTCACAGCCAGCTGTGTGGGCAAGTGTATTATCTATGAGCTGTATTTTCTGGGCAGGAAAGGGGTATCACAAATGTTCTAAACAGGGCATCCAGTCTGACGGGTCTGGGAACCACCAGTCGAAATGCATGTACCCACAATGGGGGGCAGAGGCTTGCTGATAACCGGGCAAGAAAGAGAATACTTTTCTCCCCTTCCTCAGACACAAGCCGGCTTGGCAAAATCCTGAGTTACGTACAACATGGCTCTGCTCTGCTCCTCAGCGTTCAGTCTCCCATCTCGGCAGCCCCGCCCGGTCTCCCCTTGCAGAAGGGCCTCTATGCTACGGAACTCTGCCTCTGTTAGTCCCACTCAAAACTCCTATCCACTTCCTTAAACAGCTGACCCGACACCGACCCGGGAAGATCAACCTGACTCCACTGGTTCATGGACAATGCTGCCGCTGCCTCTCACGCCCCAAAAGTACCTGCATTTCAAAAAGAAGCTGCCTGTCACTCTAAGTGGCTCTCAAATCAAATGGATCTTAACAACTGAGAGAGCACGAACGGTGTCCTCCTTCAGGGCCCCCACGACAGTGTGGACAGGCCAACTGGGACCAGCGAGGCTCCAGGTGCTGACATGTTTGGGCTGACTGTGTACTGGAGTTTTCTCAACTTGAGGAAGCATGTTACCATGAACAAACCAGATTATCATCTCTGGGACGGTAGAAACCAGGTCTTCACAGGCTCCAGGTTAGTGTTTACTTTGAAAAACTGACCAGAGACTGTTTTTATGACTTGGTTCCCAAAGTTTCAATTTCTTACTCTTTTTCAGTCATATGGTCCTCTCCCTGGCTTTTTTCCAGGACAGCATCTCAAATATGTTATAAAAAGTTTGGTGGCACTTTTTTACGGGCCACAAGCCTTTACTACTACCTATGACATACATACACATACATGCGTATTTATGACACACAATGACCTGCATAACATGTAACATGACATACAGCATCTCTCACACACAAGCATCACTCCAAGAAAGCCATATGGAAATGGTTTCTTAAAATGACACGCCCACTCATAAACAAACAAGTAACAGGAACAGTGGCTCTCCTCCTGCAAAGCCAGACAGTCACCTTTGGTTACTGGAGAGGGGCAACGGCGACCTGAACTCCGGTCCAGAACCAAGAGAACTCGGTATGAGGACAAGAGGGTGGACTAGAGCGGGGCGATGCTGACACTCCCATGCTACAACTCTGCGTGATGCTGAGAAATTCAGGACTTTTGCCACAAACGAAAAAGAAGAATCTTATGTCTCACAGGTCCTTTAGTAAAACCTACTGTAACTTAAGTTAGGAAAGCAAAGCTACTGAAAGAGGAACAAAACATGTTAACGAGGTCGTAATATTTACAATATAGCCCTGCCCCCATGTATACCTGTAGCCACCGCAGTAACAAACTTGGATCCAAAATGTCCATCTGGGGAGAGCCGACATATGTTGGGGTGCTTATTTTGGAAGTCTCCTGCAGTGATACACTCCTCTGAGCTCAGGAAATAGGTGTCCTAAGACAAGAGAACCAGCATGTCAGGTTTACAGCGCCACGTCAAAATATGCTCCTCCTTCGACAGGAAACAGTAAGAACGAAACCGTAACGTGCCGGAAACTGCGGAGAGAGAAGTGCCTGCACCCCCTGCCTGCTGCAGACCCCTCAGACAGGCACGCGGGACTAGTCAGGCCAGAAGCACTAGGCAATCCACCCCCACAGGCCAACCTCCAAAAAGCACTGGTTTACCAAGGCAAGGTAGGTTTTCATCTACGAGGCAGAACGAACAGACCCAGCCTTCATTTATCAAGAACGTGGTGTTGAAAACAGCGCGGCCTAAAAGCCAGGCGAGCTGTGCAGGGAGCGTGAGCCACAGCAGCGTGGTACCGGGCGGGCACCCCCGCCCCATCTCACCTTATTTCGACTGTATCGAACTGTACCCTTTCGGGTGTCCTCCGAGACCAGATCTGTGAATATCCAGCCCACCTGCATTCAAGAGAAAAATGCCTTGAGTCTCTCCCTGAAACACACGATGACTGTCTTCCAGCTTCCGCCCCTGAGCTAAGACCCCGGTCCTCAGCAGGGCCCCTGGGAGCCGGTCCCTTCCTCCCAAGTGAGTCAGCTCCTCAACCCAGCATCAGCCACACCAGGGCTCTCACACCCTCCTCCGTGGACAATGGCCACCACCCCCAGTCCTGCCGGATGGGGACAAGTGCAAACGGGAAGAGCCTGTTTACTCCTCAGGAACCCTCCTCGGCACCACCTCCATGCCAGCACAGGGCCCACGTGAACCAGAGGAGCAGCACATCAGAGAAAAGGGAATTTACACCAAGAGGAAGGCAGACAACCAGCAAGCAGAGAAAGACAACGCAGCTCCGGACGCGAGGGCTCTCCCTGTGACACAGGAAAGCAGACTCCCTAGAGAAGGCATTTACTTAAAATAAAGAAGAGTGACAGAACAGAGCCCTCGCCCAGCCGCTCTGAGCTCAGGCGCAGACTGACGGAAGCACATGAGGGTACTGGGATTGGAAACGTCCGGCCCAGAGCTCAAGGCGGCTCGGCCTCCCGGGCACGGGGTAACCAGTCGGCCTTCCAGAACCAGAAGCCGGCCGGGAGGTGTAAGGGCGGGCTGGGGTCCAGGCACACACCGCCTGCTGCGCTGCCGCCGCCCCCCAGCACAGCCTCGGCCCCGCTCTTCAGCTCCCTCTCCTGCAGAGACGACCAAACAAAGGTGGAGACTTTCATCTTCTCTAAAAATGCCCAAATGAATAAAACCCCCAAGGAGGGTGGCGATGGAGAGAATGAGACTTGAAGGATAAATGTAATTAAGCAGCAAACGAGGCAGAACCAAAATCAAGGTGAGAAAAGTAAGGGCTAAGGAACCAGCGTTTGCAGAAAAGCATTTAAGTAACTTGAAGATCCTCTATTGTGACTACACCTGTCGCGACCCAAACATTTACAGCAAACACAGGTTTAAAAAAATTACATCACTTTCTCTTTCAAACAAGAGAAACTTCCAGAATTTAAACCAAAATATGACCCTAAATCAAGATGCCTACTCCTTGTTAGGAACAATAAAACATTGTTTTTTCTTAAAATTGTTTTCTTAAAACGACACAATGACTTTGCTCCACAGCATTCCTGGGGTATAAATACAAAGTACGTCTCCAGTGTTCCCCCATTTATCTGTAGGGAGTCATTTTTCATTGTCTAAATTGATTGGGAAATGAAAGATGAAACTTATGCAGCTATTAATAGTGAACTTCTAAGATGCGTTCAAATCCCCAGATCAACGCTACCTGTAAGAATTCAATTGCAAGGTTCCTGGTAACTTCTTCAAGGGTGTCAGATAAACTAGATCGACAGGTTCAAAATGAAAATTCTCCCCGGACTTCTAACTGCCCGGTAAAACTAGGAAGGCTTACGTATTCCGAAGCCTCAACCATCAACAGGAGATTGAGTGAGGACTGAAGAGGGACCACAAGCAGCTCCCAGTGTGGGGGACAGAGAACGGTCAGCGTGAAGAGACCCAGGAGGATCTACCCTGGTGGGGGGTGGTGGCACACACAGCCTGGCATCCAGGTCCCCACCCCGGGCAGGAGGAAGGGGTCTTGCCTCCACGGTTTCTTTCCCTCCCACTCTGAGACAGCCCTCATGAAGTATGGCTGGTGGACTGGAAAGTAACAGCCCCTGCACTGGGACCCTTTTCTTTGGCACCCATCAACACAAGCGAGGCTTCGGGTCTGCACCCGACCTTGTGCAGCTGGAAGTTCAGCCCCAGATGAGGCCTGGCCATGCCATCCCCCAGACGTCCCCAGTACGGAGCCCAGACCCGCCCTCAGAGGCAAGGATGCTCAGTACCTTCCTCAAGCCAAGTTTGGCAGCAATTTCATCAACCACTTCGGCCTTCGGGTCTTCAAGAAGCTCCAAGCTATTCTGTGTACCAATCTGTTGGGCATGGAAGAGACGCATTTAGAGGAGTGGGCTCAGAGAAAGAACGCTGCACTGCCCCGGGCCAGAAGGCAGCAGCAAAGGCCCCAGACAACCAAGTAACACACGCCAAGCCCTCCAGCTGCTCCCTGCCAGGACTGCACTGTGCTTTCAAGCAAGATTCCCGGAGGCCATGAAAAGGCGACATGTGGGCTAGTTCATGTCGGACAGCTCTGTGTGAAACGTGGGGTCGTTCAGGACTAAGGAAGGCTTAAGATTCCTTCCTCGGGGATACAAGTTAGTTTCAAACCTTCCCTGTATAAATAGTTTCACTCCAAATAGGCTTGGCTAGATCAGGCAACATGAGGGCTGTAAGGTAACATTCGTGCCCAGAAGACAGCCCTGGGAAATCTGGATGAGCTCCTGCGGGGACAGCGCTTAGCTTCCAGGCAAGCAGGGCTGCAGAGCAACAGACACACACTCCCTGAGCCAACTGAAGGCACCTCACGTCGGTGCCCTGCTGAGCGGCGGGCGCAGCGCTGGGCTCAGGGCAGCAGGCAGGCGTGGGCTGGCTGCACGCAACTTACACTGGCCACGGGACCCCTTCCTGCAGGGGACAAAGCCAGCTTGTGGTCACTAAGGCTGGCGCTGTACCGACCCGAAGACCCAGCGGTAGAACAGGAAAGTGACGGGGATCCCCAGTCGAGCTGTGCTAACTGGGCACATCCCTGGACATCTGTCCAGTTCTGGCAAAGCAACAGAAGAACTGCACGTTCTGGGTACTACCCGTGGGAGATCACCACCACCTCCAGAGCACAGTCCAAGTACAGACTCAGGAGAGACCTCAGGACTCTGTCCCATGACGTGTGGCAGCGTGCACGCTGAGCTCTAACGAGCTGGGGGTAATCAGAGGTCAACTCCTTTCACCTCCAGGATCCCCAGACTGGAAGCTCTGATGCTACTGTCAGTGGCCTGGACACCAGAGCTTTCTGTCCCACTTTTTTGTTCAATCACAGTCTGCATAGAACTGTTGAGACTCTTCACGAGAGGGACCCTCACAAAACCGCACTGAGCATCCTGTGCTTCCAAGAGCTGAACCATCACAAAAGGCCCTGCACTTCAACTGCAGCTCTCAATACACGATGAAGATGTCTAAGGTGGGCAGACCACACAAAACCTGCATAAACACAGCCAGGGAAGGAAAGACGAGGCATCTGTGCAGGAGCCACAAGCCTGCGCACCAGCTACGGCCACGAGGCCCACAGCCCCAGAGCCTGGCTGGTTTAGGGAGGAGACCCGTCACGGCGAGACCCCGTGCACACGGCGCCCGGGGACACAAGTGTGTGCGCTGTGGTCCCCGAACAGGCAAAGGAGGGGCTAGTATGAGTATCTGTGGGTCCGCCTACATTAAAACACCAAACTTTAGAGGTCTAAACCAAAAACTGTTTAAAGGGGGGACCCCGGGAGGGGAGAGGAAATTGGATGAAGGGGAACACACTGTTTGCACATCTGCCTTTGCAAATGTGCAGGGTTTTTCTCTTTTCCAGCTGTTTTTTAAATGAAAAATTTCAAACATACAGCAAAGTTTAAAGACTTCTACAGTGAATGTTCACAAACCCACCACCAAGGCTCAGATGTTTAACATTCACTACGTTCTGGTTGCCCCCCAGTCAGCCTCGGTCTGTCGTGGTTCTGCTGCATCCACACACACCCGCAGGCACAGGCCCCTCCCCAGCTATCTCAGCGCGGCGTGAACCAGCATTCAACACGGCTCCGGTCTCCACTTTTGTAGTAAACTTATATAATGAAATAAATATTTTACATGACATACACCATATAACCACATAAATAGCTTACGTAACTGTACACCAAGTTAAAAAGCACGCATATGTAAAACCAATCCCTAAGTACTGAAAATAAAACAGTAAACATAACTCGCTGGTGGCACACTCAGAGAAGACCTTCCATGGGACCTTAAAACATAGTAGCCAACTGCTGGTCCCCAGTGGGACACACCCTAGGGACCTCCACCTCCCACCAAAACAACCCCTTCAAGTGTGTGTGTGTGTGTGTGTGTGTGTGTGTGTCTGTGTCTCTGTGTGTGTGTGTCTGTGTCTGTGTCTACGTGTGCAGAGAGATGGAGACTGGGGAAAGGACACAGCAAGGGAAGCAATGTGCACTCTGAGAAGCGCCCCCGCCCCCCGCAGAGCCTTTGAAACACAGAAACCCAGAGGCCCGTAAACTGTAACCCTGCTCACAGCTACCTGAGGAGGTTCGTAAATGGCAGCTACTTCGGCCCTGATGCCGAGAGGAATGTCTTTGTGCTCCGTGTACCGTCCGTACAAGTACCCAAAGTGCTGGTTCCCCGTCTTCCTCCAGAAGTCGAGGAAGCGATCGGCCACCGTGTGGTTCTCAAACATGATGTTGTCCACGTGCCTGTATTTCTGCAGAGTTAACAACAATGGGCTAAATTAAAACACTCCATCAAAAATATACAATTAGTTTAGCACAAATCATTCGTAAATACCTTTTACCTAGCTCCACGTGTGTGTGTGCACACAAATACACACACACACACTTAAGAGTGTGCTCTGCCCTTAAGGCCACTTCAGATTCCAGAGGGCAGGAGGGGTTGGAGTGGGATTCCTCAACAAATTAATTCAGATTATTCTTAGTGGAATTTCTCCTAAAATACAAGTTTTCACAATCTCTAGGGTAAAAGAAATGGAAGGAAGGAAGAAGGGAGGGAGGTTGAAAACGAGGAGAGGGATGGATGGAGGGAACGGGAGGAAGAAGAGGAAGAAGTTCTCAGATGGCCAAGGGCGCAGTGGCCCTCTCTGAGGAGCTAAGCGGCGGCAGGGCGGCAGGGAGAGGGGAGCCGGGCGTTAAGAGTGGAAGCGGCCAGAGCAGCCTCACGTAAGTCTCCCTCATGCTCTCCCTCCTTCCCAAGCCCAGCCCCTTTCTTAACTGGCCCCAGACAGATGCCCTGAGCTGCTCCCAGGACAGTTCTGTTACCAACTGCCAGAGCCCCGGTTTCTTAAAAGGCAAGGTCACAACCACCGAGCATCTTAAAAAATCACCAAGAAAATTCTGCTTCCACACAAGGCAACAAAACAGAAAACCGAAGGCTCCCCTCTACGCTTGGCAGAGCTGGAGATCTTATAAATAACACCTTCTG
This sequence comes from Camelus bactrianus, assembly GCF_048773025.1. Lineage (NCBI taxonomy): Eukaryota > Metazoa > Chordata > Mammalia > Artiodactyla > Camelidae > Camelus > Camelus bactrianus. The sequence continues at coordinate 59,125,209 of NC_133554.1, forward strand.
TGTGTGAGTTCCACAGAAGGGTCAGTTGGTCAGTCTGAAAACACCCGAGACCCCGCCACCTGCAACGCACGCGGCGCCTCTCAGTTGTGAACACAAACCCACTGCTCCCGCGCTGGCAGGCCCGGTGGCGTCTCACCTGTCTGTTCAGCGTGATGGCACTTGGCTGGCACTTGGTACAGATGCCACTGGGCCACGGGAGGTGCCCCTCACACCCTGATTTGATCTTGCAACTGATGTTTTCCAGGGCAACAAACTTACCCCTGAACGAGAAAAGGCCACTTAGTTAAACATTACAGTGGTGAAAGGTTAGCAGAAGGCAGGAAATAAAACGTCAGATGTCTTGCTCCTCCTGGACGGAGTTCTCGGGCGCTAAGCACGCGGCGGCAGCAGCACGGGACACGCTCAAGCCCGTCCTCCTGGGGCTCCAGCTGCTCTCCGCAGCCCCTGGGCTGCACAGGGCTACAGAACGATTTTCCTACAAAACAGCTTTAACCCTCACCATCACCAACACCCACAGGGATCTTCCAGGGTACTGCCGAGTATCTACCGACCCAACCTGAGCCCTGAGAGAAAACGGGGCTCTTTCCACGTTTCATCAGCTTCTCAGAAACACTGACGTTAGAAGTCTAGTCCTCAGGCTTCTGTATAAAGTTCTCATTCGTAGTAAAATCCTGATTAGGACACATAACAAAGATACCTTCACTCTCCCTTCAGCTAAGATAAAAACCACTGACGGAAGATGGCCAGCGAGGAAGCCCTGGGCCCCACTCTGAACCTGAGGTGAACGTGCACAAGTGACTTCACCCTCTGCCAGCTTCCTGTTCACAGAACGGTCCAACGATTCAGTCTTGTCTTCCCAAGCCAGCAGCGTGCTGGAAGGGGGGCACCTGGGAGGCCACGCCTACCAAGCCTGCACGTCACTGACAGCGACAAGTGAGCCTCGACCTAGACCAACAAAAAGCCAGAGACCCCAGCAAGCTCATTCTCTGGGTCAGAATGTTTCGGAGCTTACCCCACAGATGGGAAAGAATGGGTTTTCTGCTGAGGTTTTTTTCCCCATCTAACTTTTTAAAAGTTATTTTAGGATGTCAGCAGGTTGCCCAAGAAAAACTACAAGCAGGCCAACACGACATTCTTTACAAAATGCTGCTGACTCAGGTTCAGCCGCCGTCCCCTCTTGTTACATGGATGGGATCATAAAATCACAGGATGAAATGTCAGGTGAACAGCAACAGAAGGGCCTGCAATGGCGAGGACGTGACATGCTTCCAAAGAAGTCAAATGCTCTCAGCTCACCCTGTCTGGCCACTGTCACAGCCTGCACCCAAGCAGCCAGGAGACAGTCGCCCCCGCTGCCCCAGCTGCCCGCCCGGCTGAGACCACAGATGGCAATGCCAAGACCTGGCAAGGCCAGGCTGGGGGAGGCCACTGACTCAACCCCGTGTGGCTGCAACATGAAGCGGATGGAGAAGCAGGCTCCAGGGCAAAGGGCTGATGGCGGCTGTGAAGCGGAGCCAGGATGACCACAGGCTAGTTCAGGCTCTCCACAAAACAGAGGGGGAGCCCAGACTCTAGACATACGACTGGCCACCACCACACTTTATCTCATCCACCTTCATAGGCAGTAAGTTGCCAGGGCACTGCACGCCCGAGGGAAGGCTGGCGAGGTGTCCCAGGGCCTCCAGAGCGGCCCCGCCAGCCTGGCCCCTGCCCAGCCTGGGCACAGTCATCAGAGTCCCCACCCATTTCTAGACTTGGGGCAAAACTCACATGTTCAAACGCTTTGTGCCCAGACTCTGATCTTTACTTCTCTCACTCACATGCCCAGGGGCTTGAGCAGCATGTGCCAGAGACAGAGAACAAACATCCGTGCCCCGACCCTTGTCAGCACCGCCCCTGCGAGCCAGCTGCTTACTTGTCGGCCCCTCCGGTCAGCTTCCGGATATAGGCGTGGAAGGACATGTGCTTCACGGGAGGCTCCAGGTGGTTCAGGTAGTCCTCGTCAAATGGCTGTCAAAACACACAGTGGACGCGGTCAAGCACCTGCTGCTGGGCACGCGAGGCCGGAGGCACTGGGCAGCTCCGCACAGGGAGATGCAGCTGCCACTGCCTCACCGGCCAGCGCCGTGGCGCACAGTCGGGGAGCAGACACTGGGTCCCCACTTATCATTCTAGGTCAGAGCCAAGTTCTCTGGGTACCAGTCACCTTTTCAAAGTCAAAGAGAATCTCTATTAAATACAAAAGGATCTAAGTCAGGTCAATGTCAGGTACATTTTGCAAAAAAAGAAAAAAGCACCAGAGGAGCTGAGCAGAAAGCCAGGCTGGCCCTGCTCGCCCACCGCATCGGCGCTATCACCGTGACTCTCAGTCTCACCAGAATGAATCGGTACAGGAGACGTGAGAGTCAGAGCCAAGTAAATCACAATAGTGCCGAGCAGGAAAACGGCAGGCCTGGCTTCGTGTGGGGCTCAAAAGATCGTCTGGGGGCCCGGGGTAAACGCCGCCCTTCATCACAGCAGCGCCGAGGCCGCAGCTTCCATTATCCACAGGAAGCCTGCTCCCATAAAGAAAGGCCTGTCCTCTCAGGGCAGCCGGCAATGGTGGGGACAGGTGGCCCAGGGCAAGGAACAAAGCAGGTCCTTTAACCCCAGACCAAGTGCAGGGGCCCAGGGAGAGCAGGGACCCAGGGAGAGCAGGGACCCAGGGAGAGCAGGGACCCAGGGAATGCAGGGACCCAGGGAGAGCAGGGACCCAGGGAGAGCAGGGACCCAGGGAATGCAGGGACCCAGGGAGAGCAGGGACCCAGGGAATGCAGGGACCCAGGGAGAGCAGGGACCCAGGGAATGCAGGGACCCAGGGAGAGCAGGGACCCAGGGAGAGCAGGGACCCAGGGAATGCAGGGACCCAGGGAGAGCAGGGACCCAGGGAATGCAGGGACCCAGGGAATGCAGGGACCCAGGGAGAGCAGGGACCCAGGGAATGCAGGGACCCAGGGAGAGCAGGGACCCAGGGAATGCAGGGACCCAGGGAGAGCAGGGACCCAGGGAATGCAGGGACCCAGGGAGAGCAGGGACCCAGGGAGAGCAGGGACCCAGGGAATGCAGGGACCCAGGGAGAGCAGGGACCCAGGGAATGCAGGGACCCAGGGAATGCAGGGACCCAGGGAGAGCAGGGACCCAGGGAATGCAGGGACCCAGGGAGAGCAGGGACCCAGGGAATGCAGGGACCCAGGGAGAGCAGGGACCCAGGGAATGCAGGGACCCAGGGAGAGCAGGGACCCAGGGAGAGCAGGGACCCAGGGAATGCAGGGACCCAGCAAAAGCGCTTAGTCAGCTCCGGAAAGCCGTGCGTCACGCCAGACGGGGACTCATGAGCGAGGACTCACCTCTAGAGGAACACAGTGCACACACTTCCCCAGGGGCCCGTGCCGGCACCTGAGGGCACAGGAGAGAAACGTTGCGTCAGCACACCTGCCCTGCTGGTGCTGCCCACTCCGGGCTGACACTTGAAATGCACGTCGTACTAAGAGAGCTTCCCTATGCACGTGAAATTCCCTGTAGTGGTGCCCAGTGAACCGTTCTCATTCAGCAGTTTAGCATTTTGGTGTGTACCAGAAAACGCTGACCAGCACAGCAAACCTGTGATCTCATGGGTATTAACTGCTTAAATGACACTGACTAAATACAAAAGTGAGTGAGTATCAAGCCAATTTAAATAGGAATGTTATGTAAAGACTAAGCTGGTACATAAACACGGCAAAAACCCTGAGCCTAATACATAAGAAACTCAAGTGTGGAAAACACCCACTTCGTGCACATTTCAGTAAAAAGGGCATAAAAGATGGTTGGCTCTGTGAGTTTCCGACATTTTGGTCAGGGAGCCTCGGCGGCTCCGCACACACAGTGTGACAATGGGGAGGTGATGCTCAGGTGGCAAGGGCGGTGGCAGGCTCCATCAGGTCACTTCCCACATGCAGTCACAACTCGTAGATGCACCGCGTTCTACATTTCCAGGTAGACAGGGCCTGTGTCTCCTGACAGGCAGGCTCCGCCGGGGGACAGGTCGGAGCACGAGCACACACACGCGCACACACGTGCACCCTCTGGAGGACACCCAGTGAAGCCTCACGGTCACTGGGTCCTGGGAGGACTGCAGATGGAGGCCGTGAGCCAGCCCACGGCCCTGACCGGGAAGTGGCCCCACGCCAACTGCAGCCTGGCACCCCTCAGGGCTCTAACCTAAGACGTACGAGCTGCTAACGCAGCACCCGTCACCCTCACAGACGGATACAGCCACCAAAGACTCCATTGCCGAGACCAACCACCCTCCCTCAGACGATTTCATGTCACTGAGTGTGAGCTCAGCCTTTCCTACCTGGTCTCCTTAAAAAGAACAGCACAGAACCTAAAAGACACACATGTCCACAAGCCTAAGTATTTCACACAACCAGGAGCAAAGCGGCTACTCAGGGAAGGAGCAGCATCTTCGGCAGAAAGGACGTGCTGCGCAGAGACGCCGCCAAACGAGGCACCACGGCCGCAGACCCGGCACCAGCAGGTGGCGAATACCCGCCCTCCTCCTGTCCCGCCGCGTGCGGGAGGCCCACTCTGCACGTGCACCCAGGCATCTCGGGGCACTCGTGGTGAGGACTCGGTGTAAGGCCCTCCCTTCTTTCAAATCTCATAGTTTCCAACATTTGAAACCTTAAAGTCCACGTGGGGCGTACACTAAGATTCAAACAATGAGAGAAAGCTCACAAAGTAACTAGCACTGAAATGCAAGCTGAAAATAGATGGTCCAACCCAAAGCTCCTGCCGCCTCCTCTGGCCACCCGCGGCCACCCGTGGCCCCCACCCCGCCCGGGCACTCACAGCTGCGGGTCTCGGCTTCTGTATATCTTGCCGTCCTGCCGGCTCAGGTACTGGTCGATCTCGTCTTCCACCACATGGGGAGCGCCACAGGCCTTCAGCCCCACGGGGGCCGATGTCTCCATCTCAGCCGAGGGGCCAGCAAGGCTCGAGGGAAACAGGAACAGCAAGTCTCCGTGCCTGTTCCAATGACAGCCCAGCCGTGAGTCGGGGCCGCCCTCCCTCCCAGCCTGAGCTGCACAGGAGAGCAGCTGACACGTGAGAATCTCTGGCACCTGCAAACACCAGCCGCTCCACAGGCCTGAGTATCGAGGCTTGTGATTTTAAGAGACCAGGATTCTCTCTCCCGTCTCCCCGCACAGAGAACCGGCGGCAGGTTCTCTGGACTGTAATAGAACTTCTCCACAAGAACCCGGCAGAGTCCACGCTACGCGTCCACACACGTCTGGTTCCGCACAGAAGACGTGCGGTCCCAGGATGGACCGTGGGGCTGCCCGGCTCCCCGACTCACCTCCCTGGGACACATCCTTCCATTTCCTTCTCTCCATTCACACACAAATGTGCACACGACATGGAGGGACATCCACAACTCACAAACTGAGATGATCAGAGACACACCTTTTGCATTTTTTTTTCTCTTTCGGTGACAAATACCCTACAAACCCCTCTGGACATGGTCTACATCTAATAGACGTCTCGCAGCAAAGCTGCTCACCCTCTAGCTACAGGACTCTTGGCCCATCAGTTCTAACAGATATGCTCCAAGATGCACTGTGGACCATAAAGAAAGGATCCCCTGAGGATCCCAGAAACCCACAGCAGCTCAACAAGAACAGTGGGAGAACACAGCCCAGAGCTGCCCTCTGGCTGGCCACTCACAGGAACCTGAGCTTGGCTTACAGCCAGTCTCTGGATCCATGGGAGACGAGGCCTTGAGCCCACCTGCCCAAGGTGGGCTGCTGAGCCCGGAACTCCACACAAAGCCAGACGTCCAAAGGATGTCTCAATAGCTGGAAGAATCCACCGGCTGAAAACAGGAACCAGGGAGGAATCCTACCTGCCTCCATCCACTCTGCAGCGGGGAAACAGTCACCTCTGAGAGTCAATAACCAAAGGCCTGCTCTGCCACGCATCCAGGTGGAATCAGGGATGCTCCTTGGTTCAGGAGACCAGAGACAGAAATTAACCCAAGGAGGGCTGGGCCCACGACGCCCCCTTGTGCCGACAGAAGCAATTGCCTCTCTGTGGACAAGCCACCAAGCCCAGGTCCTTCAGGGCCCCCAAGACCAAGTTTATCAAATGCAAGTTCTCAAAAAAAGCTCACCAAGCGAACAAGAGAAACAGCCACCAAAGTAAGAGCCAGTAGACAACAATTGCCAGGTGTGGACACCAGGGGCTCCAGCTGTGGCGTTCAGGACAAAGAACATAAACGTATGCGTGGAACGTTGACTGGAAATGGATCAGAAGAATGCAAACAAAAGGCGTCCAGAAATGTCCGGGGACTCTGGGGAGCAGGCACGGGGCCACACACTCAGTGGCTCTTCCAAATCCCCCTGATGAACAGGCTGGACAACACAGGAACCCACGGAAAGCACCGGCAACACTGCGACAGGATCCTCAGGACTCAGGAGGGCAGCACCAGGTGAGTGACGGCCCGGGCAGAAGACCTGGGGCAGGGGAACCAGCAGTCCTCACAGGCAGTCTGGTGGGCCAGTGCGTGCAGACCAGGAGCCCGGAAGGAGCCCTGAGCACCAGCGCTAACAGCCAGGGTTGGGAGGAATCAGACAGACTCAGAGAAAAAAGTGAAAATGCAACCACTGAAACATAGATCGAATGGGGGGAGAGGAAATATTTAAAGAGATAAGGGCCATGAATTTTCTAGACCTGATCTGCAGATACATCTTACATTAGGTAGCATCTCAACCAACCAACCAGGGACCCACACCTAGACAGGTTAAACAGAAACCGCAGGACCCCAAAACAAACAGAGCTTAAAAGCAACTGGGGGAACCAAAAACAGAGCCTACACGTGAACGCAGAACTAGAGCAGACCGCTGAGCTGCGGCAGTGGGAGCGAGACAGTGCAGTGAGGCCCACCTCGAGCTCCAAAGGGGCCCCCCTTAAAGACGGGCCAAGTAACTCGTGGGCAGTGACAGAAGGCGGCTCTCAAGTTGACACCCATGCTGGTCAGTAAGCATCACGACTATCACTGGAAAGACAAGCTCAAGGATAATTCAGAAAGGCGTGCCCTCCGAGCGTGAGCACACCTCAGGTCTGTCTCCCAGCTGTCTCACTGCGCAGCCCCTTTCTGGTCCGGCCACTGGAACAGCTTTAGAAACACAGCTAGAACCCTCGCGGTGTCCATCACCTGGTGCCCGTCACCGCGGGGCAACCGCGGGAAGGAGGCGCCGCGACCCCCTTGCGCACAAGGGCGGGAGGCCCCATCAGGTGACATGGCTTCCCCGGCCACACAGCCAGCGAGCAGCGGGGTGGGAGCCCAAACCTGTGTAACTCAGCGAGCAGTGACTCTTAGGACGAAGGCGCTTCACGAGCTGGAGGAAGGGTGCCCCTTGGCCCCGGGGCGGCAGCGAGCAGGCTGCAGGACAGGCAAACTGACACTTTCACCCAGTCCTTTTCCCTCGGTAAACTAAACCTGAATCTGAAAACGAACACACAAACTGACAGAACAGCCCGTCACTCTGACTGCAAAAGGCACCGGCCCACCCTCAGCTGGGGCCACAGCAGCGGGCTCCCCACCGGCTCCCCAAGGACAGAAATGACTTAAAGGGTCCTGCTCACTGATCTGTGGGCATGTGGGCCCAGGCAGCTCAGACAGGGGTCAGCAGACCTTTTCTGTAAAGAGCCTTTGCAGACCATACAGTCCCTGTCACAATCACTCAGCTCTGCCTCGTGGCGTGCAAACACATAAATGAATGGACGTGGCTGTGGGCCAACAGAAGCAAAAGAACATACAGTGGGGTGGCAGGCCCGGCATCCCAGAAACTCCTTCTGACACTACCCATCAATTCTAAGGCACTCCAGGGGCTCCTGCAAGTGAGAAATACGGCATGGGCGAAGGGCCCCTGTACTGCACCCCCTGCCCCCCCATCTGCCCAGTGGGCCCCGAGGCAGAACTCTGCACAGAGCTCTGATCAAGGCCCTTCCCTGCAGAGAAGCAGCTGAGTGTGCAGCTGCACACGCCCCAGGACGGGAATTCCTACTCCTCGGCAACACCCTTCCCGAATTCTGCAAGTCAGTCAAATCAGCTTACCAGTACCCGCAGCCTCAGTGTAGCTGCCAAACACCTGGCAAGAAGCACAGTCTCTGACACTGGGTTGGCAAACAGGACCGTGAATGCAGTGGCACGAGAAGGAGCTCAGAGAGCGCTGGGCGGCCCCAGGCAGGTAACTGGGGCCTCAGGCCTCCCGACCCCACCGCCCCCTGGACACTTACTTGATCTTCAGCAGGTTGAGAGACTTGTTGGATGATGCTGTGATCTCCCCAGTCTTGTTTCTATTGATGTAAACTGAGAAGCCATTATTTTGGAAGCCAAACTCCTTTGCGACCTAAAACAAGCCCCAAAACAACAGAGATTTAATAAAATATTTAAGTATTGCTACTCAGACCACATACACCAGATACACCAGACGTTACTCAAACACTCACTAAATTTAGAAACTCTCATTAATCAAATTTCTCTTGTCATTTTGCTCTCTCATGAGGAAACGAGTCTGGGACCAGGAGAGGGGCCAGAGCTGGAGGGTCATCAGAGTTAAAAGAGACAGGGAATCTCGGCAGAGAAACATAAACGATCAAATAGAATCAAGGGGAAATTCTACAGCTGAAAATACAATAAATGAAGTGGAAAATTCATTGGGTGGACTTATCAGCAGAAGCGAGATGACAAAACAAACCCAATTAACCTAAAGACAGTTAACATAAACAACACAATCGGAAGACAGAGATTTGAAAGAAAAATCAACCCCAGGACAGTATCAAGTGACCCTCAAGAGAAGAGAACAGGGGTAGGACTGAAAAACCTTTTAAGAAAGAATGGCCGAAACCCTGAGATTTGATGCAAAGCATAAGCGTAACAAATCCAGGAAGTTCAGCAAAGCCAAAGGATAAATAAAAAGAAAGCTACGTCAGGCAAGTTGCCCTCACACCACTATCAGCCAGAGATCAGTGGAGACCAGAGACAACGGAAAGACTGAGGCGGGAAGAAATACCTGCCAACTCAGGACTCTCACTCCAGAGAAAATTCCCTTCAAATACAAGGACAAAGTGAAAAGGCTCTCAGGTCAACAAGACCTGAGTGTGTCCGCTGCCGGCAGGCGTCCCCCACAACGTCGCTCAGGCTGAAGACCGCCAGGCAGAAGCGCACACCCAGGGGACACGCGACAGCAACAGCTCCGAGTCGCGCGGCAGGGCAGCAGCCGCTGACAGAGGGGCCTGGCAGGGACGGCACAGGTTGGCAGCAGGCCACGTCCGGCTCAGCCCTAGTGTACACCTGGTTCTACCTGCTGCTTTTCACCTACGGCTGATCTGTCCTTTAACACGGGATTACTGATAAAGCCTAGTGTTTACTTACTGTAAGGAAAACAAGAGTTGATTTGATGATTAAGTTGATGCGCTAACCTTATTTTCTACTGATTAAAAAAAATGGATTAAAAGTAATTCCAAATCACCTTGTTACTCAAATTCTGAAAATGACAGTAAAAAATAGCCTTTAAGACAAAGTTAAGATTTTGTATCATGTATTACAAATATTTGATAGCATGGGATTTTTTTTTCTCCAAGCTAAAAGTGGCATTAATAAAATTAAGTACCAGGAAATTAAGACCATGGAATCTGTATTCTCAAGTGCAGTAACAGAGGCGAGACTAGAGACTAAAAAGAATCTCTTTGACTTTTTTCTGAAACAGATACAAATGGAAATTAACAAATTGTGGCTTTTTTTAACTTTTTTAATTGAGTTATAGTCATTTTACAATGTTGTGTCAAATTCCAACTACAAATTGTGGCATTTTATCTATTCTGCAAAAACAACGTTTTTCTGTAGACAAAGCACGGCAAGCTATTGCCAAGGACGAGAACTCCTGTTCCAGGAGTGTTAGCTGTGAGTTACTGCAACACTCCTGGGAAGAAAGAAACGCAGCCTCCAGAGCAGCATGCGGTCTTGCGTGGCCGCCGCGTGAACGAAGGGGACTCCCCGGTGACCACACGACCCAGTTCTGCCCTTTCTATCAGGACTGAGATGCAGCTACCTTTTCAAATATGATAACCAGCAACAGTACTTCACATAGACTGAATCTCACTTTTGCGAGACACAGAAATGTATGTATTAGGTTCTTTGCTGTGAAACTAACCGCTCCCGTAAACTCCGTGAGGTCTTTACCTAAAGGTACAGAAACCTAAGGTGACAAGCATTTTCTAAAAACCTCAGCAGAGTCTTACAAGAGCATGACTAAAATCCTAAGAACTGTATTTCACACCTGAGGTAATCCTGATGTGTAACTAGCATAACGAAACCAGAAACATGGTATGGAGTAAAATTAATACAAATGTTTATAGTTGAAGGTAACAAAAAAGAAGGTATGGCCTGGTTCCATTTATCTTAAGTTCCAAAGCAGGCAAAACTAAATGCAGGGTTTAGGAACGTGTACTGAAGTGGTGAAACATGGGACAGGTGGGCACAACCCAACAGGGCAGGAGAGGGTGGAGGCAGGGGAGAGAGTGGGAAGGCTGACCAGTGGCTTCTGGAGGCTGGCACTGTCTCCACCTGGACCTGTGTGTTTGCTTCATCATCAATCTGTTCACATTTTCAAGCATTTCCTAGAAGGTATTTTACTTCACTGTTAAAAAAAAAAAAGTTTAAGGGGGGAGGGTATAGCTCAGTGGTAGAGCGCATGCTTAGCATGCAGGAGGTCCTCGGTTCAATCCCCAGAACTTCCTCCAAAAATAAAACTAATTACCTCTCCCCTAAAATTAAAGTAATTAAATAATACAATAATTAATAAAATTTTTTTTTTTTAACGTGTAAGTACTGTAAGGAGAAGGCACCATGTCCCCTGCTGCTGAGAGGTCAATCAAGCTAGGACTGAGCACGGCCACCAGCCTGGGCAGGTAGGGTCCAGGGTGACTCAGAGAGGGCCATTTCATGGGAGGGACGACAGCAGAAGCAGAGCCTTGGGTCTTGGAGGAGAGGGAAGGTGCCCTCGAGCGACAGACAGCCTGTCTGGGAGGGGTCTGTGGTCCGATGATGCACAGAGAAGGAATTCTTGACTAGGAAGCATTAGATGGTCTCAAAGGAATCAGTAAATCAAAATTGTATGAGACAGTTTTGACACAAGCCATCTCATCACACTTGCAGAACCAACTTCCTTAGAGGGCATAAAGCCACACATTAAAGCAGGGTAAAGGCTGTCAAGTATGGGGGTAGCAACCGAGAGACAACAATGTCACAGAGGCCAGCACACACTTTGCAGACAGGTTTGTGAGGGGACGGGGAGGCCATTTCAAAGTCCAACGATAGGGCACAAATGCACAGCCACATTATTAGTCATTATAAATCAGCATAAGTCCACTTACATGAGGTCCCTGGAGGAGCCAAATTCATGAAGACAGAAAGCAGAAATGGTGGGGGCCACGGCACGGGGAGGGGGAGTCAGTGCAATGGGGAGAGAGTTTCTGTTTGGGAAGATGAAGAAAGTCTGGAGACGGGTGGGGGTGACGGCTGCACAACACCGTGAGTATGTTTAACACGACTGAACGGTATGCAGAAACATGGTTTATGTGGCAAATTTTATGCTTTTTTAAAATCACAATTAAAAAAAGATATGGAATGACATTGCAAAAATAAAAAGGAAATAACTTACTGGAAAAAAAAAGGATGTAAACCTACACTTGTTGACATAGAACCATGTCCATAACCGATCATCAAGTGAAAAAAAGCGGGTTACGAACGATCACAGGTAAGATCTCACATCTCTGAAATGGGTTCCTCTTACAGCAACAGCATCTTAGCAGGGCTGACACACCGGTCACTGCCTGGACTCACGCAGACCTGTCACCCAAGAAGCTGAACAACTGTCACCCCTCAATATTTCTACCAAACAAGCCATTTAATGATCAGTCACGGAAGGAATGGCGATCTCGGCTGCTGAGCTCCACGGGTGAGATGCAGGGAACCCAGCAGCAGCACCTGCAGAACAGGTGTCGGCGGCTGGCACGCTGACTCTCCTGAGAGGGCAGATGAGGACCCCTTCAAGACAGGACATTGACAGCTGAGGCAAAAAATGGTTCAGGAAGGCTGGACTCTGAACGAAGTGTCACAAAGGGATCCTACCCACTTAATTCAATTTGGATTCTCCTCCTTATGTTTGTATCATACACGATTCCAAATCAGCCTTAAAAAGCACTTCATGTAAGAATAAAATAAAATGCTAAATGACCGGGGAAAGCATGAAAAATGAAGAACACTAATTTTTATCATTACAAAGATAACACCTGCTTGCAATAAATTCAAATAATCAAGAATGCATAGAGGTTGGCAGACTCTTTCTGTGAAGGGCCAGGCAGTAAATATTTTCAGCTTTGCAGGCCACGTGGTCTGTCAAGCTACTCAGCCCTGCCCTGGCGCTCAAAAGCAGCCAGACAGCACCTACAGCAGCACTCGTGGCCGCATCCCAACAGAAACAGCAGGCCAGGCCCCCGCCGCGGCGCGCTGACCTGTGCTACGAGGCATAGAGCGAAAGCCGCTCTCCTCGCTTTGGCCTTCCTTCCAGGTGTTCCCCCTTTTGAACCTCGCTTGTGCTCTTTCAAATCATATTCTGTGCTCCCACAATAGATGTGCTGCACACGGCTCTAATATTTTCTAGAAGGAACTGGAATCGCATTTTTAACTCCCCTTTGATGGACAATTCAAGTTCTCCACTCTCCGATTATTCATGCTTATAAATATTACTCCTGTGGAATCCTCTTCTACTTACCCTTGGGCTCTTGGTCCTACAAGGGCAGCAGTGGTCAGCTGTGACACATCTGACCCCACCAATCATGAGAGAAAAGCAATGCAAGAGGCTGAACTTGGGAGGGGGTGGAACCAGGAGGTGAGGACAAGAGACAAGCACAGAGCAGGAAGGCGACGACAGTGGGGCGGGAAGGTGGACAGCCCACAGGTACCTTCTTCAGAAACGCTGCAGCTGTCTCCCTCTTCGTTGCTGTGATCCTCTTCACCCCGTCTGGGGACTGGACACGAATTATCTGTCGTAAATGAAACGAGATGGTTACTGTGCAGACTAGTGAGGTCCTCCCGACCTATCTCTGAAACTAGCACCTGCAGTCCTTCAGCGTTTGGGTCAGAGACTTAACGCCAAAATTTACCCTTCCCCCTCGCAACACCCAACCCAAGGTTTCTAGAAGATGAAGCAGAGGTACAGTCACCAGCATATGGGAGGACATCCTAAGAGTACAGCCCGATTCTCAACTCCCATTGTCTCACTCAGGAAAATACAACTTCAATTTTTAACCCTTATTTATTCATTTATTAAGAGTACATCTGAAAAAGAATGTGAAAATGAATACATGTATGTTCCTATGTGCCTGAAGTATTGTGCTATGTACCAGAAACCGACACAACGTTCTAAGCTGATTATACTTCAGTATAAATAAATGAATATGTATTTTTTAAAAAGTGAGTATATCTGAAACACTAGCATCTTTCTCTTCAGATGTACCAAAAGGAAAAAAAATCAGGAAAAACCCACCATGAGTCATGAATGACCAAGTTCATTAGAAAAGATCTCACTTTGTTCTAGGATCCACACATAGGTTAGACTAATTTAAAAGAATCACAGGACATCTTCTAGTTTATTTACTGTCAACAGAAAGATTAAAAGAAAAGAAATAAAAGTGTTCAATACCATGGTCAAACTTGGCAGGATTTAAAAAAAATACTTTCACAGCAAGCCTGAAACAGGTGCCAGGCCTAAAGACACTGGACAAAGAGCGCCACTTTCTAGACCTGACTTTTAGGCTGGTCACAGCCCTGCTGAAGGTGAGCTGGTCTGCCTGGCCAGCTGCACAAGGTCCTGCTTCAGCCAGGGAGCATGGGGCAGCAAGCCCTGTCACCAACTAGACACAAGATGCTCCGCCTGCCACAGGGATGGAATGATGGACAGAAAGTGCCACAAAGTTCTCAGGCTGTAATTTCTCCTCTCAGCAGTTAGTGCGCTGTACGTTGTATTTAAAACAAAACTACACAGATGGAAACTGCACAAGCAGTTGTCTTTGAAAAGGCTTTTACTGACACACATGACAAAATGCCACAATGGCTTTTGATCTGTCCACTTTTATCACACAAATTCAGAACAGTCTAGATTTTCCTGGCTTGACTCTGTCTCATTTACTAATAACTTTCACTTGACTGGAAAGGCTTTACCCTCATAATTTTCTCAATTTTTAAGATTTTTTAAAATAATCCTCATGATATCCCAATTGTTAAAAGGATAATTTTTTTTTTTTTTTTTGCTTCTCAATATCATCTGTTAAGCTTTCTCACTCATCTGTATGCACTGCAGACACAAAGTCTTTTGACTTTTGGTTTCTGCTACACTTTACTCTGGATTCAACACCTAGAAATCAGCCTCCTGGGCATTAAGAAATTTCCATTTATTTGTTTCTGAAATCTGTCTCCAACACTGAGGCAGGTTAAGAAGTAAAGAGATCTCCTTCTCTTTGAGGGGTTCTGTGATCATTCCTTTGTTCACTCAGAACCATGAGCATGATACTCCGCTCCTTGAGGAGCTAACGGTCTGGAGAGTTCTAAAGCTTAAGAGGTAATTCTCCTCGTTTATTTACAACAGGGCATGGCAGTCCAGGTTTCCAAGACAAGATCAGTATTTAACTCCAAGAGACAAACAGAACTCATACTGAAGGAAGTTCTGGCTTGGCCTCTGACATGAGCTATAAAATAAAATACCCAAGAAGAGACTGGCCTGGCAACAAGGACACACAACTTCTTGGTAACTTAGGTTTCCCTATTTATAAGAAAATAAGCCCAGAATACTTCCTGGGGGAATCGAACAACTGGTGAGATAAAAATCAATTAGCCCACACTCTCTCCCTCCCCCACCAAAAAAGTGAAAATTAAAAAACCAGTTAGCCCACAGAAATCTTTAGAAGACCTCTTTCTTAATAAATAATAAATTTCAGAAGAAGGATGTTTTAATTCCTCACAATCTGAGAAATTCGCCAAAGCAGTCATGCTATCAATGAGAGCACAGCCTGATACACACACTGGGAAAAACACAGCCTTCTCCAAAACAACTCTGCTGTCCACGGTTACTTCAACTCAGTTAAACACATCAGTGAAGAGAAAGTCTGAAAGCAGATCTGAGTGCTAACTCTAGGATGAGTCACCAATTGATTTGTAACTCTTATTTTGATTTTTTAAATTTTATTTATTTATTTTCAATCAGTCTTTTTCTTGGTGGGGAGAGTAATTAGGTTTTTATTTAATTTGCTTATTTTAACAGAGGTACTGGGGATTGAACCCAGGACCTCGTGCATGCTAAGCACGCGCTCCACCCCTGAGCTATACCTCCCCCTAGCAAATCTTATTTTAAAAGATGATGGCACATTTTTCCAGGGCATTTACTCCTTTTGCTCATCTGCAGGATGGGAACCAAGGAGGGGGCTGCAGGGCCCTTGAATGGAGAGCTGAGTAAGGAGAAGTCGTTAGAAGAAAACTTGAAAGGCCACAGCTGGAGGTCTTGCAGCCCCAGGACATCCAGAGAGCAGTATGAACGCCATTCTGGACACCGGGCAAAACCGCAGAGGCCACTGCACAGCCAGGTTCGGAACATCACTTGCCACTGGGTACTGCTTTCCCTTCCCCCAGGAAATCCCAATTATTCCGTAATGTTGACCAAAATTCCTCTGTGCAACTGGTCTGTTGGGTTTTCTTCCTGCCACATAGACTTTTTTCCCCCCTCACGTTGACTTTTGAGAGGAAGCTTTCCATAAGTTAACGCCTGGCCGGTTTTTTCTGATTTTCATTGGCTTTTTTTTTTTTTTTTTTAACTTCAAGGTGGGTAAAAGGGAGTGTGTCAATCCCTAACGTCAGGTACCAAGTGAAGTCAACCTTCACAACATTCCTTTACAGACACATAACTGTCAAACGCTCCTTGCCGTCCCCAGGCCGCCGCTTCCCTTCTTCGCTGCTCCCTCTGCGGGGAGGGGGTCCCGCAAGGTCCCTGTTTGCAGAAAGTGCTCTCCTTCTGGTGACTCATGACAAGGCACTTACTGAGGCGACGGGAGGAGGCAGGAAAGGCCGACAGGAGATGAGGAGGGGAGACCGGAGCCCTTCAAGAACGCCCGGCGAGCCCCCCGCGACAGCCTACTCCCCCGCGAGCCGCCCGGCCTCCCCCGCCGGCCAGGGGCCGAAAGGAGCCGGGGGAGGGGAGGTCGGGAGCCCAGACGGCCGGGCCAGCTCCGACGGAGGCGGGCGGGCCGCGGCGCCTCCCTCCCCGCAGGCCGCGCCGGCAAATCTGCTGCCTCATCCCGGCGCCCTCCCGCCCGGCCGCCCCACTCACGATACTCTCGGCCATGGCGGCCGCTCCCGTCTCCGGACTCAAGCCCCGGGCCGCCGCCGCCGCCTGCCGCCCTGCGGGCCTCGCAGCCCCGGCCTCGGCCTCGGCCTCAGCCCCGGCCTCCCGCCGCCGCCGCCACCGCCGCTCCAGCTTCGCCGCCCTGCCGCCACCGCCGCGACGTGCGGTGCCTCCCCCGACGCGCTCCCCCCGGGCCGCGAGGCCGCGCAACCGGGTTCCGGCCGCGCAACTAGGTTCCGGTCTGACAACGGCCCGCGCATGCGCAGGCGACCTCGCGGCAGTGCGCGCGGACTGGCGCCCCCTCTGGCCACGCGGTGGCGAGACGCGAGAGCCCGAGCGGAGGGAGGCCGAGCGGAGCAGCCGGGGAGCGCGCGTCCCAGGCACCTCGCTGGTCGCACAGAAGTAGAGAAATAGTTTCAGGAAGGTAACATCAGAGCTTCGTGGTACATTTTTTTAAATAAGGCATTTCCCCTGAATCTAACACAAAAGGAACAAATGAATTTAGGCTGCATTTTAGATAAACGCTTCTTTGCTGCAGAGATGTAATATCCTGGAATATGCCCCCAGGGCCAGCTCCATGGGCGCCCGCCGAGTGCAACGCTCCGCCATCTCTGGCTTGACATCTTTAATGCTTTTCAACAAGGAGCTCCCCATTTTCACCTTGCACATTTTGGACCTGACCTTGCCCGGGACTGTGGGGGAAACGTTACGAAAACCTCCATGAGGCTAACCTATGTTTTTTTAAGCCCTTGGTTCAATTTCGGATTGTGTTTATCTCCTGTGCTGAAAACAGGTGGGAAGTCGTTACTCTCACTTCCTCCCTTTCCCGCTATCTTAATTTCACTGATTTTGTTATTACTGTTCCAACGTCAGTTTCTAAACCATTCTGTTCTCTAACCCCTGTTTCAGCAATTATTTGAACTTGGCTTATTCATTATTACATCAGTACATATTTATTAAGGGTCTACTTTGTGTGTGGTATGGGGACAGAGCAAGAATGAGAGACCCCCTACCCTGGGGGAAGCTGCCAGCAGGAGGCAGATTACAGAGATAAACATGTAAATATGTAACATGGGAGGGGGTGACAAGTGCCAAAGCAGGGGAGAGGAACAGAGAGTGGTAGACGCAGTTTTGAGTAGGATGGTCAAGAAAGATCTCTGAGGAGGTGAGGTCTGAGCAGGTCCCAGATGAGGTGAGCTATGCAGATACCTGAGACAGGGGTGGAATAGGATGAGGGGAAAGCAAGTGCAAAGGTCCAGGGGACTGAGAGGTGCTGAGGGGGCCAGTCTGCAAAGAGAGTGCAAAGAGAGAAGGTGGGGAGGGCTGGGTCATGAAGAACCCTGCCACAAAGGGAAAGGCCTTTGGATTCTAGTCTAAGTGTGTTAGGAGGCCTTTGGAAAGGTGAGGTGGAGGAGGCAGGCTCTCTGTTACATTTTAGGCTTCTTCTGGAGGCTGAACAGAGAACTGACAGTGGGGAAAGGGCCAGGGGAGAAGCAGGAAGACCCCTGGGGAGGCTGATGCAATAGTCCAGAGGGCAGCCAAGGCCGAGAGGTGGCTGGATCCTGGACAAACGGAGGAAGAGCTGTGAGGTTTGCTCCCAGGACTGGTGTACGGCTTTCATTCTGCTGACACATCCTGCTCTCACCTTGTCACATTCTTCCCGTACAGAACGGACTCTTTCTGCTTCTCCTATCAGCACGTGTATCCCTTCATGGAAGCGCAGGGCTGCATCTTCTGGCCACGTCTGTCTCCCAGTGGAGTTATGTGTGAGCGTTGCTTGACAACAGGCGTGCGGTCCTGCCGAACCCCACTTTCCTCTTCATCTCCGTCACGTGACTGTGAAGGTATGATGTTGATTCTGTGAAGCTATATGAGTAGTTGCGTTTGTCTTCTGGGGCTGCTGTAGCAACACACCACAGGCCAGGTGGCTTAAATCCATTTTCTCACAGTTCTGGAGCCTGGAAGTGCGACCAAGTTCAGGTGACAGAGTTTAGCTTCTTCTGAGGCTTGCAGTCGGACAGCTGCCTTCTTCCTGTGTCTGTTCTCTCTGCAGGTGCATCCCTAGTGTCTCTCTGCATCCCGGTTTCCTCTTTTTACAAGGACACTGCAGAGGGCCCACCCTAAAGGCCTGGTTTTATTTTATTTTTTTAACATTTTTTTATTGAGTTATAGTCATTTTACAATGTTGTGTCAAACTCCAGTGTAGAGCACGATTTTTCAGGTATACGTGAACATACATATATTCATTGTCACATTTTTTTCGCTGGATCTTGTATATATTTCCCTGTGCTACACGGTACAATCTTGTTTATCTGTTCTACATTTTGAAATCCCAGTCTGTCCCTTCCCACCCCCCGCCCCCCTGGCAACCACAAGTTTGTATTCTATGTCTGTGAGTCTGTTTATGTTTTGTATTTATGTTTTGTTTTTTTTTAGATTCTACATATGTGCGATCTCACATATTTTTCTTTCTCTTTCTGGCTTACTTCACTTAGAATGACATTCTCCAGGAGCATCCATGTTGCTGCAAATGGCATTGTGTTGTCAGTTTTTATGGCTGAGTGGTATTCCATTGTATAAATATACCACCTCTTCTTTATCCAGTCATCTGTTGATGGACATTTAGGCTGTCTCCACGTCTTGGCTATTGTAAATAGTGCTGCTATGAACATTGGGGTGCAGGTGTCATTTTGAAATGGGGTTCCTTCTGGATATATGCCCAGGAGCGGGATTCCTGGTTCATATGGTAAGTCTATTCCTAGTCTTTTGAGGAATCTCCATACTGTTTTCCACAGTGGCTGCACCAAACTGCATTCCCACAGGCAGTGTAGAAGGGTTCCCTTTTCTCCACAGCCTCTCCAGCATTTGTCATTTGTGGACTTTTGAATGATGGCCATCCTGGCTGGTGTGACATGATACCTCATTATAGTTTTGATTTGCATTTCTCTGATAGTCAGTGATTTTGAGCATTTTTTTGTGTATAAAGGCCTGATTTTAAGTTAATTATTCTTTAAAGGTCCTACCTCCGAGGTGCTGGGGCTGGGACTTCAAATATAAATTTGCAGGGGACACAGTTCAGCCCCTAACAGTGCTGGTAAAGGCTACCCAGTATCAGAATAGGGCTGCGATGGAGCCAGAGAGGTGACCACTGTCTCCCTGAGAGCCACCTTGGGAGCCCAATGCAGTAACTGACAGGGCTGGGTGTGTCCTCTCAGACAAAGAGGTGAGCCACCATGTGGCTGCACAAGGCCTGGCCCTGACCTTCTGCCCACAGCCCAGCAGTCTGTGTGGTCCTTTATTTATTTATTCATCTATTTATTTACAGATGGGAGGGTAATGAGATTTATTTATTTGTTTGTTTGTTTGATGGAGGTACTGGGGATTGAACCCAGGACCTAGTACCTGCTAAGCTTGTGCTCTACCACTGAGGTATACCTTCCCCCATTGTAATTTTTTTTTTTAATTGAAGCACAGTCGGTTACAGTGTGTCAGTTTCTGGTGCACAGCATAATGTCCCAGTCATGCATACATATACACATACTTGTTTTCATATTCTTTTTCACTGAAAGTTATTACAAGATGTTGAATATGGTTCCTTGTGCTGTACAGAAGAGATTTGTTTTTCATCTATTTTTATATATAGTGGTTAGTAGCCAGTGGTTTGTGAAAAAGAAAGGCACTTCAAATATACATATATGCATAGGATTTCCTTCTTGCCGTGGACAAGTCGGGATAAACACATTTAGCTGTGGGCAGGTCTCCCAGGATGGTTATGGGAACCAGAGCCAGTTCGCAGGGGTCTGATCCTCTGGACCTGCCAGGCTGAGGCCCACACTGGCCACAAGGCCAGCCCCCCACCAGCCTCACCCACGTCGAGCCTGCACAGAGCCGGGCCGAATCCGGGCTCCCGAAGGAGGATCCTGCATCTCGCCAGCAGAGGCTTGTCCTCTTAAGCCCTAAAATACAACTCCTCACATGATCGGGTCATGACTGTGGCGTCCCGGTGGGGCTCACAGCTCCCAGAGCACGGGCAGCACCAGCCCCTGTGTCCCAGCCACAGAGGCCAGCGGGGCACCCACACACCTGTCCTGGCACCTGTGCACCTGTCCTGGCAGAGGATGGACGAGGGGGAGAGGAGGCCCCTGCTGTCCCAGGTAAGCAGTGCCAGGGCCCTGGAGGGCTCTCTAGGCAGCTCAGAAGGCTGTGGGAGGAGGCCTGGGGCAGGGTGGAGGGGCTGGAGGCAGATCTGATGTTGAGACTGTCCCTCAAGGGGGCAAGTGGAAAGGGCTTAAAGCTTCTCCAAACCTCACGATCAGTGAGCCACTCTTCTGTCGGGAGCCTAGAGGGAGGGTGGGCCCCCCAACATTCAGCACCCTTACTCTTCTCCTTGGTAAGGCCAGGGACCCCGAGCCTGGGCTAAGTCCCTTGGAAGGCCCTGCACCCCAGACCCAGGTCTGGCTGCTCCTCCCCTATCCCAGGACCCCCTCACTGCCTGGCCCAGCACAGATCTACACTCACTTAGTAGGGCTGACCTGCTCCTGGGACATTGGGCTGGATCACAGGAGGAGGCAGAAAGGGCAGGCCCCTGGGCTGGCCCCTCTTCCTGGTGGGCCCCCCCTCCTGGCCCGCATGCAGAAGCCCCTCTCGTGACGATGTGTGCAGACCGACCCACACAGATGCAGTTCCAAACTCCCAAACTCAGGGGCAGCGGCCCCACCTGCCTTATGACTGTCCTGCAGGATAGTCGGGGGCCCTGACCCGCACCCTCCATCACACAGCAGGAGGGAGAGGTGTGCCTTTGTGGTAGTCCTTTTTCCTACCACAGACTTGCAGGCAGCTGTTGACCCCTGTTGTAAGGGAGCTAGGGCCCTCACCATCCCCTCTGCTGCCTGGCCTATAGGCTGCCATGACCCTGGCTGTCCAGAGTCTCTGAGCGCCCCCTCCGCCTCCACCGTCCATTCCAGCTTCCTCCCCAACAGACTCTGACATCCCTCCATGAGGTCTCCTCCCTGATGACTGTCACATGGTCTGAGTGAATAGGGTTCACTGGTGAGACCTCTCTGCTCCTCCTTTTTCTGCAGGATGCCAGGGATCAGGAGCCAGCCCTCACCAGGAGCAGCCCGCTCACTCCAGTTCCCCCGGGGCCAGCGCCATGGGAGGACCAGGCCCGGGGGGAAGGCCTGGGGGGAGTCCTGGCCCACTCCCTCCCCTGCCTCAAGGGCCTGATCTTTCTGTCCAATTTCCTCTTCTCTCTGCTCAGCCTGCTGGCCCTGGCTGTCGGGCTCTGGGGCCTGGCCGTTAAGGGATCTCTGGGGACTAGTTGGGGGGGCCCCCTGCCTGCAGACCTGATGCTGGGGCTGGTGCTGGGCGGGCTGGCGGTCAGCGTGGTGAGCTTGGCGGGCTGCCTGGGTGCCCTCTGCGAGAACGCCTTTCTGCTGCACTGCTTCTCTGGGGGCGTCCTCGCCTTTCTGGTGCTGGAGGCCATGGCCGGGGCCCTGCTGGTGGCCCTCTGGGGCCGGCTGCAGGATGGCCTGGAGCACGTCCTGCGTGCGGCCATCACCCACTACCAGGACGACCCCGACCTGTGCTTCCTCATCGACCAAGTCCAGCTGGGGCTGCAGTGCTGCGGGGCGGCCTCCTACCAGGACTGGCAGCGCAACCTGTGAGTCCTGGGGCCCAGGGTGAGGCGGCCAGCCCCGCGGTGGCCGGCAGGCTCTCTGGGGCTGGAGGGGAGGCAGGCCACACACACCTCCGCACGCGCACACTCACTGGTACACACACTCACCTGTGTGCACACACTCAGGGGCACACACTTGCACATGTACACACCTGGTGGTCAGGCAGCGGTCTTAACAGAGCAGCTCAGCCAGCAGACGTAGAAAGTCGCTCTGGGTGGGGTTGGTTCGGTAAGGACATTGTACAAGACGCCTCAGTGTCAAGTGAAAATGACGTATAGATTAATTCAGACACCGTCCTGAACTATGACGTCACCGTTCTCCCGCCACTGTGTACGTGTGTGCATGTGTGTACCCGTGCATGTGTGTGTACGTATACGTGTGTGCAGTGTGTGTGTGTGTACGTGTTGTACGTTTCTGTACGTGTGTGTTTAGAGTCACAGGGAGACTCTTGAAAACCAGCCATTTGTCCCCAGTGGTCCAAGAGACGTGCTGGCCCTTCCTTCCATGCCCCAAGCACTGTAGGAGCTTGTTCTCATTTGGTGGCCGCGGGGGACTTGGGCCGGTGGCAGCCCCTCTGGGGCCGTGATGCCGCCCAGCCTGCTGGCCTCTGAGCCCCTGCTGTAGGGAGGCCCACCCTTCCAGGAGATGAGGCTGCGCGAGGGCAAGGCGAGGGGAAAGCCTGCAGGTCGCAGGGCCCTGGGTGCCAAAGGCCAGGCGCGCCTGGGGGCTCCCTGAGGTGGGTGACAAGAGCAGCACCCCCTCGAGGTCCTGGGAGCCCTTCCCAAGCCTCCCGCCTCCCGTCGCTGCCCAGCGCTGCCCCTCATGCCCCGGCGCGACCCGCTGACCCTACCAAAGCCTCTGCCACTTTCTCCCACTCCAGCCCTGCTGCTCAGGCCAACTCAGCAGCGTCCGTGGGGCCAGGCCTTCCTGCTTCCAGCCCCCATCAAATGCCTGCCGCCTTCCAGCGTCCCACGCAGTACACCCCTTCTAGCCCAGAGGCGTGCGTATGTGTGTGTATGTGTGTGCACAGGTGTGTGCACGTGTGCGTGGGTGCCTGCGTGCCGGTGTGGAGTCATGCGGTGTGCGTCACATGTGCGTGCACGCGTGCATGTGAGCGTGTGCACAGACAGCATGTGTGCCCTGGGAGGTCTGAAGGCGGGTGGGAGACGTTCGGCACGGCACTGGGGTCCCAGGCCCGCAGCCCTGCCCTCTGGACTGACGCCCCCTGGGCCCTGGTAGGCACTTTAACTGCAGCTCCCCTGGAGTCCAGGCCTGCAGCCTTCCTGCCTCCTGCTGCATCGACCCCTGGAAAGATGGAGCCTCTGTCAACGACCAGTGTGGCTTCAGGGCGCTGGGCCTGGACGAGGACGCGGCCCAGAGAGTGGTGCACCTGCAGGGCTGTGGCCCCCCACTCCGCCAGTGGCTGCGCAGCCACGTCTGGACCGCGGGCAAATATGCCATCGTGGTCGTGGTGGTCCAGGGGGCAGAGCTCCTGCTGGCCATCCAGCTGGTGCGGGCCCTGGCTGTCCACAAGGGGGCAGCTGGGAGGGCGGGCCTGCCCTCTAGACCCCCAGGCCCGGTACCCCACCCTCTGCCAAATGGGCCCCCAGTTGACTGGTGGATGGGACGAAAGACCAGGACACTGGAACGGAGTCTGGGGCTGCAGGCCTCCTTGCCCCTCTCGGGGAAGGTGTCAGAGTAACCTGCCTGGGCACTTGGGGATGCCCACCTTGGACCCCCAGGCCTCCTCCACCTGCCGGCCCCAGCTCCCCAGGGTCCCCTTTCCCCTGCACTGCCTGCTCACTTGCAAGCACTGCTGGGGTCTGTTGTCCGAGTGTAAGCCCCCACCTGACGACTTCCTGGTCAGTGTTTGCCTTCCACACAGGGTGCCCGGCAAAGCCACCTGGCCAGCAAGGAGAGCTCGGGGCGAGGGGGACTGGGTGAGATGCTGCCACCTGACCCCCACCGCAATCCTCGCTTCCCACCCTCACCCCTGATCACTTCTAGCCACCTCGGAGTCCCACTCACAAGCCCAGCCTCTGAGGCCCCACGTCCTCACCACAGCCTGGCACCTGCCTTCGCCCGGGGCAGCTCCCCTCTCCTGTCCACGGTGGTGGTCCGGGGCGAGGCCCAGGCTTCTTCTTCTAGTGTTTGTGTGTGTGTGTTGGGGGGAGTGAGGTTTACTGAGACGTGTTACTCATACAATAAATTGCACCAACCCGGAGCAGCAGCACGAGGCGTTCTCACCTATCTGCACGCCTGCGGACCCGCCACCAGGTCTAGATCCGGCCCCAGCAGGTCCTTTGACCCCTCCCTCGGCCACTGCTGCTCGGCCTTCATTGCCTTTGGCTACTACGGCTTTTTCTGGCCTTCACATAAACAAGATCCCAGAGGCCCCGTCCCAAGAATCACTCTGG
Organism: Camelus bactrianus; assembly: GCF_048773025.1. Classification (NCBI taxonomy): domain Eukaryota; kingdom Metazoa; phylum Chordata; class Mammalia; order Artiodactyla; family Camelidae; genus Camelus; species Camelus bactrianus. The sequence goes on from NC_133554.1 coordinate 59,149,782, forward strand.
TCACTGCTGTGTGAACAGACCCCTACGTCCAGGTGGACGTGCTCTTGGGAAGCTCCCAGAAGATGACTGCTGCTGGGGACAGTTTCACACAGGTGTGTGTGCAGTGCTGCCCGCCTTGCCTGGGTCCAGCCGTCACCGGCCCAGGCTCAGCGCCCCATGGTTTCCTCCCCTCTCAGCCGGCCAGGCCCCGCAGCCCCTGCCAATCCGCGCCTTCACCTGGCCACTCCTGCTGAAGAGACCCCACCCTCGGGCCCTGCCCCGCCAGACAACAGGCCCCAGACGAGTCCGTGGGGAAGTAGGACACTAATTTTATTTGAAACAAGGACAGCAAGCACGGGCTGAGCTGGAAAGGTCAAGCTTCCTGCTGGTGCGATGCGTCTGGAGAGGCCTCGCTCTCCCATTGATGCCCACAGGACTCCTGCCACCCACCTCCCGCCAAGCTGGCCCAAGGGCCTCAGCCGACAGGGTCAGTGGGGGCAGCTTGTCCTCACCCCCAGACAGGCAGGACAGGGGCCAGGGTGTGGGAGACACTCCTGGGAGGCCCTGTCCTCACTTTCCCTTTCCATGGGGGGAGAGGGTCCGCGGAGCTAAGCAGGGCCTGGCCACCCCAAGAGGGCGTCCTGTGTGGAGGGGGTGGGCTCCTGGGGCCTAAAGCCACCGCCCTGCAAGGGTCTCCAGACACAGGGTCATCTGGACACTGGGGGGCAGGCCTCTTTGCAGGAAGCAGGGGTCGGTCACAGCGGGCGGCGGCGGAGGGTAGGGGCCCAGGTTAGGATCCAGGGCTAGATGATCCCGTACTGGGCCAGCTCGTGCAGCTCCAGGTGATTGAAGGCTTCCCACGGGCAGATGACCGTGATGTCTGCAGGGTGAGGGGGCCAGTGGGTCCCGGGGTGTCCCCTGGTCTACCATCCCCTCGGGGCCTGCCGACCCAGCGGTGAGAGTACAAGTCCCAGTGCAGAGCCCCTCCACCAGGACACACCAGCTGGGGGGGTGTTGGGGGGTGCCCTGCCCAGGAAGAGAGTGGGTGCAGCAGGCCGGGCGCGGGGGAAGGAAGGGGGCTCCTGCTGCTGGGGTGGGGGCACAGCAAGAGCTTTGCTCCTTCCCAGCCCCCAAGCACGTGGTGGACCCGCTGCGTAGGAACCACCCGCTTCTGTGGTGTCTGAGCTTGACGGGGGAGAAAAGGAAAGAGAGGCTGAGGGCAGGACCCTATATGAGCCTCTGCTGGAGAGAGCAGGGCAGCGGGTGGAGGGGGGGGGGACCTAGGCGGACCCCCGTGGCCATCATACCTGTTCCCAGGCCTTCCATTCCAGGGATGTCGTCCCCAAACCTGCAAGGACAGAGCAGTCAGGGACAGTGGCTGGGAAGGGAGCCGAGCGGGGCCTTGCGGGCACTTGAGTGCAGGCTCCCGACAATGTGGAGTGTCTGAGTGTGCCCTGGGTGTGTCCACGGGGGCCTGTGCCTGTGAGTGCGGGACGCAAGGCGGTCAGCGGGGCCGCGGCTGAGTCTCCGGGTGGCAGTGGGTAGGTGTGCTTTCTAGACCTGTTGGCAGGAACAGCAAAGGGCCTCCTCTCCCACGACCCCCGCCCGGAGACAGGCCCGGCTCAGGCCCCTAGGAACCGACCCCCACTCAGGAGGAGGAGACCACTTTCAGCCAGGAGAGGATGGCTGAGCCCAGCCCGGTCCCTACCGGTCCCTACCCGCAGCCAGCCGCGCTCCCTGCGGTGCACCCCCAGGCGCCCCGCCCACAGCCCTGCTTACCCTTGGACGCCTTTCTTGGGGGGCTTGCTCTTGAACTGCCTGGTTTGCCGCTGCTTAAATTTGGGAGGCCCTTTCCTGGGAGTGACGGGCCCCCCAATCACCCTGGTGGCCGACCGGATCTCGGCCTTGGGTGGCTCCAGGTTCATGGCCAGGTTGGCAGAGACGCCGCAGTGACCTTTGGCTTCTGGACTCCCTCACGCTGTGGGCTGCGTGCAGACCAGGCCGGGGTCCCAGTCAGCCCTCCTGCTTCCGACCCACCAGAGCAGAGGAAGCCCTGAAACATGAGACCCCCCTGAACCCCCGTAAGACCCCAGCCCTGGGGAGCCCCTGCCTTCTCCACGTGGGGCTCCACTTGGAGCCAGGCACAGGAGAGAATGCTGGGTGGCCCTCAGGTGCACCCCTCCCCACAGTCTCCCCTTCTGCATCCCCCACCCCATCCCTGGGGTGGGACACTAGGTCTCACCCAGTGGTAACAGTAAGAGTGACTTGAGAGACAGGAGGGTGGGGAGCCTGGGCAGGGGAGGGGCCTGTGTCAGGATGAGGCTCACAGCCGAGGCTGCAGGAGCAGTGTCTTCCCTCTGCTGGTAGATTCCCACCCCCTGCCGCTCACTGTGCTCAGAGCTAGCTCTGGGTGCCAGAGTCACCTGCTACTGTCCTTGCACCTGCCACACAGGGTGACCCCCGCCCCGCTCCCCTAGCGCCTCTGCCCGGATGCCCTAAGCCCCAGTGACCCTTGCAGGGACAGCTCAGACTCCTCTAAGCCTATTAGCAGCAGAGGGAGACTAATCCCTCAGGGGCCACTGGGAGCCCAGCAGGTTCTAGGGCTACTTACGTGACACGGACACGAGCTGCCGCCCCAGCACTGGATGCCCCAGGCTCCACCCCTTGGGTCCCCTTTCTTGCCTGTGGTTTGTGGGCTGCAATGCCTGACTCCAGCCTTGGGCCACAGCCAGCTGCCCGCTGGAGCATCAGGGCTGAGACCAACCAGGAGGCCCCCACGGTCCTTCCCCCACTAAGGTTCAGCCTCTGTGCCAGGACCAACAGAAGCCGGGAAGGAACCAGGGGTGGGGAGCTGGATCTGCACAGGTGTCCAAGGGGGACGGCAGCAGGCCTGGTGGTTCTGGCGGCTCAAAACCCATGACACCCACTCCTTGTAACCCAGACAGTGCAGGCCCAGCTGGACCCCTTCCCCAGCCCCAGGCTATGGGCCTGGTATGGACAGTTCTGGGCCCTGATGAAGCTCCAACTATTAGATGCTGTCCCCATGGAAACCCATCCCCATGGAAACCGCTGCCTGACCTATCCTGGCCCAGGTCTCAGCCCACTCAAGTTGCTTGAGCGTGTGTGGCCCGAGGCTCCAAGACCATTGCTGGTCTGGGGGACAGCCTGCAGCAGCACTGTTCAACATGGGGAACAGAGGAGGTGACAGGCTGGGCATCGTCTCTGAACAGGGCAGTAGCTGGACTCCCACAGAGCCTGACCTCAGAATGACGGAAAAAAGCCCGCCAGCTTCCCACCCACTGGGCAGAGGCCCTTGGGTAAGTGGCCGTCAGGACAACCTGGGAAAGGCACTACTCACCAGGTACTGAGGCAGGTCTCGGGGGCCACAGGTGTGTGACAGGCTTCCCTCGGCAAGCTGCCGGCAGGGCATTTATCTTGCTGCTGGGTAAGCTGATTAGGGCTGTGCCCTGACACCACACTAATGAGACTGTGGGGTGGGCACCCCCACAGAGGACTCCCTGAGACAGGGGGAGGGGCTCGAGTGAGGTCAAGGGCCTGAAGGAAGGACGAGCCAGGGACACGGCCAGGGCAGGCAAGGGACATGGGATCATGGACGGATGAAAGGAAGAGCTCTCATCTCTGAGTGAAGACAAAACAGCACTGGCCGCTGTGCTGGACCTCCCCCCTTTCAGTCCTGACTGCTGAGCGACTTGCCTTTGTGGCCCCCAAAGCCCTGCATGGCCTCGTCCAATCCACTTCTCTGGCCTCACTTCTCATCCCTCCCTCTTGCTGTGCTCCAGCAAGCCCCTTCCACCCCAGGGCCTTTGCACCTGCTGCTCCCACATGCTACATTTTGTACACCTCTCCCCTTTCCCCTAGCTCCCTTCTCCTGGGACTTCAGAAATCTGCCCAGCTCTGAGATAAACCACCTCTATGTTGCAGATTCTTTCTGGGGCCCTAAGTGCACCAAGCTTGGCTGTGCTTTTGTCTGTGGGGAAAACCTTTCCCTTCCTGGGTCATTTTCAAATCTGTTGGAGGATAGCAGACGCTCTGAATTCGGGTCTAATCAACTTGTCACCAGAATCACATTTTTCAGAACCAATCAAAACTCTCCTTCTGGGTGATACCCACTAACTAGCCAAGGTGACAGCCTGTGCTGCTGGGTGTGTCTGTCCTCAGGCATTAGCACGGTGGCACATCTCGTGGCCGTGTGGTTTCGTTCCCTTGTCCACAGATCTGTCTCCGTGGGAAACGCTGGCTGTATATTGAAGGTCTCTACCTGGGAAGGCCTGTTTATCAGCTCAAATCCCTTGTGAAGTCATTTCCCTTAAATGGGAGGAAATAAAACAAGCATAAATTCCTTTAACCCCTACCTGTCCAGGCCACCAGTATCAGAGCTTGGAATTGTTGGGTGCCGGGGTGGTGGAGGCAGATGAAGTGGGAAAATTTCCATGGCTGAGGGTGAGCAGGAGATGGGGTTGGGCAGTGAGGGCCCTAAGAAAAAGTCCTACTCCAACCAATGGTCTAAGTGGCCCAGTCAGCAGTCAAGGACCAGACCAGTCTGGTGCTAGAAGGCTGGTTCCAGGGCTAACGCCTGAGGCCTCCCGGTCCCTTGGCCCCGGCCAACTGCCTTGGGAGCTGCTAAGTGGGTTGGAAGGGCCGGTGGGTGGGGAGGGACTGCCTGCAGCTGGATGAATGGGGCGCCTCCCAGGCTGTCTGCCAAGGGTTTCGCCAACGGCAACTTCACCGGGCCAGATGGTCCTCCCTCTGCTGCACCACTGAGAGTAACCAGAGCTGGCCTTTGGGCAGGACTGCTGGGATGCTGGGCCATGGAAGGGGCCCCTGGGGTAACTGTCACATGAATAGTCAAGGAAATGGGTCCAGCTTCACCCTCACAGGTGCCCGGTGGGCTGACAATGACAGTGTGCCTGCCTTCCCCAATGAGGTGACACAAGCCCTACAGAGGACGACACGGAAGCCTCCTGTCTAACCACGTCAGAGAACTTAATTACTCCCACGGAAAGTCCACAAACACTTCTTCCCATTCCCTCACAAAGGGGCCGCGGAAAAAGGAGGCCGTGCTGCGTCCCTGGGAGGAGGCTGTCCGGGTAAGGGCTCAGCCTCCACTCCTCACGCGGAGCTGGATTTCCATCCGGATGAAGGCCTTGAGGTTCTCGTCAGCCACGTGCTCCTCCAGGGCAGCCAGGGCCCGCTTCCCGCCGTCCTGGTAGTGCTGCAGCAGCGCGTCTGCGTACTCTACCCACACACAGTTGGGGCAGCCGCTCATGCAGCAGTTTGTGGGGGGCTGGAGCTCAGGCGGCGGTGGGTACCGGGGCTCAGAGGGGCCCCCGCCAGGCAGGGAGGACTTCGGCTGCCCAGTGTCTGCTGCACCTGCTTGGGAGCCCACCTCCGTACAGTCCTTCCCGAACTCTCTGGGGCCTTCATGTACTCCAATCCTGTGAAGAATGCTGCCGCCCCTAAGCAGCCTTTGGCACCAGTCCCAGCTGGAGGGTGGCCCCTAAGGATGCAGATAAGCACATGAGTCTCCAGGAAGCTGGGGAGGCCCGGCCTGTCTCCAGCTCTGGGGAAGTTTCAGCCTCCTGACACTGGCAGGGGGCTCCATGGCCTTTTCTACTCCCTCAGTTCCTGTGCGACCTTAGACTAGTTACTTCACCTCGAGACTCAGGTTCTCATCTGTAAAATGGAAGTGCCTGTTGGTACAAGGTGATGTAGGATTCATGGGGAGCTCTGGGTTCGGGGCCTGGCACTGGGGGTGCACTCCTGCAGTTGCGTGGTGGTGGAAGCCTAGGAGATCCAGCTCTCACAGCCGCCTCTCTGGCCAGCCACTATGGTCGCACCCCTGCTCGCTAACCGTCCTGACTAATCACATCACCCCTTCATCCCTGTTTCCCTCTGTAACACGAGGAGCCCAGGCCCCCAGGTCATCCTCAAGGGCCCCGTGGGCAGCCCTTCCCAGTCTACCCATGAAGGTCCCGTGGGCAGCCCTCTCACCGCTCCAGCCCCGGCCCCCTTCCCTGCACTGTCTCCAGGGAACTGAACACTAGTTGACACAGCCCACACTTATTTCTCTAACTCCTCCTGTGAGGAGCGTCAGCTCCTTGTTCACTGCGGCTCCCCCAAAGGGCTCGCGCACAGCAGGCGCTCAACAGGTACTGCCGCACGAGAGAACGAGCTCAGAACCCGCCGGTACCACCCTGGCTCTGCCCAGCGGCCGAGCGCCCCTCCTGCACCCCAGGCGCGGACACAAAGGGCAGGGGGCGGTCCCTGCAGGCGGCCGGGACTACTCGGTCCCTATGGGGCCCGGCCTCCCGAACGCAACCCCGGCCCCTGCCCTGCTCCTGCTGGTACTTGCCGGGCCCCGCGCAGCAGCGGCCGCCGCCCGGCCTCCCAGGGCCAAGCTCCGTAGCAGCATCGCCTGAGGCGCGGCCCATAGCGCGTGCGCGCCCCAGTCGGCCCCGCCCAAGCCGTCAACGGTGGCCGCCTTGGCCAATCCTGACCCTCCGGGATCTGCACCGCCCCCCTCAAAGGGCGCGAGGCGGAGCGCAGGAAGCGGAAGTGACGGGGGCCGGGCGGGACTGTGCGGGAGTGCGGAAGTGGCTTCGCCGCGGGGTGTCGGGCATGGAAATGGCGCGAGCCCGGCGCGAAGCGGCGGCGCCCGCCGGGACGGCGGGGCATGGGACCCGGGGGCGACGGCAGGGCCGGCTGCAGCAGCAGCTGGGGAAGCGACGCTCGGCGCCGCGGCCGGGGCCGCGCAGGTGGGTGCAGGTCTCAGCGCACTGAAGACTCCCCGGGGCCTTTCCCGCGGCCGGCGGCAGCCGGGTGAGCGGAGGTGCGAGGGAGTCTACGGGGTGGCGCTTGCCACCTTCCAGGTGCCGTCAGTGCCGTCCTGGACGAGGTCCGGGAGCGCCTCGCCCAGGGTCCTGCGAGGAACCAGTTCAGGGACAGCCTCCGGGCTGGTGAGGACGAGAGCAGAGGTCGTGCTCCTTTGACCCGCACGCACCACAGCGGCCAGGGTGGCCTGTGAAGTTTCTTTGTCTAGGCCCAGCTTCGGCTTCTCTGGTTCTGCTTTTGCTTGACTTGGGATGTGTCTCACCCTCGTGTTCTCCTTCCCAGCGAAGAGAAGAAGAAAGTGGATTGCAAACCCAAGAACCAGGACGAACAGGAAATCCCTTTCCGGCTCCGGGAGATTATGAGGATCCGCCAGGAGATGAAAAACCCCATCAGTAACAAGAAGAGGAAGAAAGAGGGTAATGTTCAGGCCCGTGCCGGGGGTAATAAAGCCTTATGTGTTCGAATCCATTTAATTGCCCAAGTGTTCAACGGCATTTCAGGCAGAGGAATTCGGCCAGGCCCCAGCAATCCGAGGAGCCTGCGGAGGACTGAGGGAAGGCTGGTGTCAGGGCTGGCGGCAGGTGGCAGTGTGGTTTCAGGTCAGGCTCCAAAAGGAGCCCCTGGCCTCATGGGCAGAGGTGGGAGTGTTGACTCCCCTCCCCTCTCCTTCCCAGGAGTGCTGGAGAGCCATCAGAGGGGATGGTAGATTCAGACTTAGTAGAAAAAAAAAAAAAAAATCGCTGTGTAACAAGTGAGGGAGTGAGGTTGGACACTGCAGGTCGATGAGGCTCTTGCAAGTGAGAAATGGTGGTCCCATGGACCAGAGGGCAGAAACGATGGTGGAGAGAAGTGGATGGTTTCCAGAGGTTATGGAGGGAATTGAGCAGACGCCCTGAGAAGTGCCCCCTTCCCCCAAGGCCAGGCAGGGTGCCCACCTGTCGGCCTCTGCCAGGGGTAACACCCTGGCTGCTGCGGAATGGAGTCCAGCGTGTTTGCGTTTTGTGTACATGTATAGGTGTTTGTTTTCCCAAATGTAGGGCTGATTTTGCAACAGTGGGGTTTTGTAATGTCTCTGTAAACCTTAGGCTTTCCGTTGAGGGTTAGATGGCTGCCAAAGGGATAGTGAAATGAAGAGTTGAGGACGGGGAGGGATAGAGGAGGTCGCTGGCCCAGGTGGGAGGGGGACATTCTGAATCGCACTCTACTGAATCAGCCCTTTTCCTGGTTAAGTTACTTAAAAGATAAAGGCTTACACACTTGGTAAAATTAAACAGTTCTGAGCGGTATGAGGTGAGGGGTAGCCTCCGGCCCTGTCTCTGAGTCTTGCTCCCTCCCCGTCTGTCGTCTTGTGAGCCGTCCCAGAGGAAATAGTGTGTGTATTTTCACACATTCACTGTGTAAAAGCTGCACCTTAGTTCTGTGCGTTGTTTGGTGTCCTGGGTTTTCGCTTCCAGTGGATTTTGTAGATCCCTCCACATCCCTTCCCCAGCTCTGCCCTGCTCCTTGGCAGCGGAGCGGTGACGTCTCTGGGTGAACACGGGAATTCACTCATTCAGCCACCTATTGATGAACACTTAGGTTGTTTCTTGCTTCCTTTTCCAGCCGAGCTGCGGGGGACACCTATGGCCTGTCGGGGGCCCCGGGCTGGCGGCTCGGATGCTTTTTAGCTCCCTCTTGAGCCTAGTCTGCCCTTCCTGTCGCCCCGGGAGGGGAGGTGAGCCTGGGCAGCCAGCCTGGCACCACCTGCTCCCTCCTCCCCTACGACCCGCCCTTCTGAAGTCTCCCTGTGTCCTCAGCCCAGGTGGCCTTTAGGAAGACGTTGGAGAAGGAAGCAAAGGGAGAGGAGCCGGACATCGCCGTCCCGAAGTTCACGCAGAGGAAGTGGGAGTCCGACGGCGCCTACGTGCGGCGCATGGAGCAGGAGGCCCAGCACGTGCTGTTCCTCAGCAAGAACCAGGCCAGCCGGCAGCCCGAGGCGCGGGCAGCTCCCCGGAAGGAGAAGTCAGAGCGGAAGAAGGCGTGAGTGGGGCTGGAGAGGTTGGGGGTCCAGCCGCGTGCACGACTGTCTCCTGCAGTGACAGCATCTTGTTGTGGGTGGGCACCCTTCTCCACCACGTGATTCAGGGAAAGCACAGACCTGGCAGTCAGCAGCGTTTCTCTCTGCACGGGACCTGCTTAACCTCAGCTCCAGCAAGGCTCTGAACCCACGGAACTCCAAAGGCCTGGTTTTGTCTGTGCCTTTCTCTGGAAAGCATCAGGGGTCTACGAGCTGAGAGAGGCCGAGGGCTGCTGTCCACGCAGGCCGGGTACAGGGAACCAGTAGCAGGTGGGGCTTGGTGCCCTCCCGGGAGGGCCTGCTGGCCGCTGGGGGATGTCGGTTTCCAGGGTTCACGTTTCACCTTAAAGAGCGTTGAAAGCCTATAGCTGTGTCATGTGCACACGTTCTGTGACCTCTCAGACTCGGCTGGTGGGAGAAGTGGAGACACTGGCACCTGCACCTGGGGGCTCACGGAGGTCGGAACCAGGAGGAAGCCCTCCGCGAGCTGCAGCTCCCCGGCCCACCTCTGCCCTCAACCCAGTCTCCACCTCCCTGAGCCTGCGGGTGGTGGCTGGGGTGGTGGTCTCAGCAAACAAGTGCTTTTGGAGATGCATTTTTATCTTTTCTGCAACATTTTTTCCTCTTTTTTTGTGATGGAGGTACCCGGGATTGAGCCCAGGATTGCCTGCATGTTACACGTGTGCTCTGCCACTGAGTTGTTACCCGCCCCCCACTCACTGCAACTTTTGACATGAACCAGACCAAGCTTTCACCAGAAATTTCTGTAAAACTTGTGAACATTGGATTGTTTTCAGCTTTGTGGATTCTCCCTGTGTCTGAATCATACGTGTAGTCACATTAGCCAATGAAAACTCCAGCACAGCAGACGCATCCCGGGTACCACCCAAAGCCACAGTGATCTCCAAAACTGTCATTGAACGTTGATTCCAGTCACATTAAGGGGCCATATCACATGTGCCACGTGCGGGGGCCCTTTAGACGCAGCAACACAGGTGACACTGGAGCAGGGGCCATCTTATGCACTGGGCAGCATTCCTGGCCTCCACCTGTGGGGGGCCAGGAGTCCCTCTCCAACCCCCTGCTTTGTGACACCCCAAAATGTCTCCAGACATTATCAGATGGGCCCTGGGGACATAGTTGTCCCCACTGAGGATTCCTGACTTGGAACCTTGGAGGGTCCTGCTGGGTTCAGTGCCCTCTCTGTGGGTTGTGGGGTGGTAGTGGGATGGGCTTTGGAGGCAGCCACCTGGGCTCTGCTGTGGGGCGTCCCTTGTGGGCAGGGGTGATCTCTGCCTCCTCCTGAGTCCAGTGAGATGAGAGGAGTGTGAACAGCCCTGCTCTCTTCCCAGGTTCCAGAAGCGGCGGCTGGAGAAGGCCCGGCAGAGGAGGGAGGAAAAGGCCGCAGAGAGGCTGGAGCAGGAGCTGCTCCAAGGTGCTCTTCCCGAGGCAATAGTCAGCCCTGGTTCTGGGGGCCGGGGTGGGGCGCAGGTGCCTGTGTCTCCCCGGGGTTGGTGGCTGGGCAGACAGTGGCGCCGGGTGCCAGGACTGCAGTGGTTGTCTCTGCCCCTCCAGATATGGTGAAGTTTGGTGAGGTCGTGCTGCAGCCCCCAGAGCTGACTGCCAAGCCCAGGATGAGCATGAGCAGGGGCCAGGTAAGCAGGGGCGGGGTGCTGGCCTGTTTGCCCCCTAGTGCTGCGTGGCCCAGGGCACAGGACCTGGGCCGCATTGTCCCTGGGCTCAGGGCCTTTGCTGTCTCCCCTCCCTCCTGCAGCTGTGCCTCCACCTCCCTGGCTCTGCTTCTCAGCCTGGCGGGAGAGTGCTGATGCTGGAGAAGTCCCTGAGCCCTGGCACCGCGTCCCAGCCCCAGAGCACCTCGCCAGCCCGGCAGCGGATCGTCGTGCAGGAGCGAGAGCGGGCCGTGCAGGCCTACAGGGCGCTAAAGCGGCTGCAGCGGCAGCAGCAGGGGCCTCAGCCATCGGGGTCGCCCCGGCCCGCTTCCAGGAAGACGCCAGAGGCACGCCTGCGGTGGTGAGGGGCCAGAGCTGCTGCCCCTGGGTCGGGCGAGACGGGCAGGTGCCTGTGGTCGAGTGTCCGTTCCCTGGAACACATCCTGGCCCTCAAGCTGGGGAGAGGGCTCCTGTTTTTTTCTCCGTAAAGATTCCTATTTCGTGAGTGACCATCTGTCAGGCCCATGTCTCACATCGGGTGTTGTGTGTCCCCTGAGCCCCTGTAGGTGGGGACGGTGCCGAGGCGGGATGTAGCCAGCATCGTTCCCCTGAGCCTAGCGTCGCTCACAGCTTTGTTCTGAACACACAGGTCCAGGCTGAGACAACCCAGGGCCGCTTTAGGGAGCGCTAGTCCCACAGTCCTGTCCCTTAAACGCCAGTTAGCTGTAGGCACTGCTGACGCAGGCTGACTAAATCAGCAGCTGAGGCTCTGCTGGACTTGGCAGAGCAGCTGGCCTAGGGCCGGGCCAGGCAGGCAGCGTGCACGCACGGGGCTGGGGCAGCACCTGCCCCGCCTCCACCTGCTCACAGGCGCTGCCGTCACAGCCCCTGCGGAGGCAGCTGGAGCCACACCAGCTTCTGTTCCGTGTGGAGACTGACGCCAGCCACACCGAGGTCTGGGGAGGGTGGCGGGCCCGTCCGCGAGGACGGGAACCCGGCCTGGGACTCCCTGTGGTTGGAGGGCCACGTGAGGCCCTGCCAAGGGCAAGGCCTGCTGAGGTGTGCTTCTCCCCCTGATGCCAGAGGAGGGCGCGCCTGGGCTCAGCATCCTGCCCAGATGTGGGTGCCGGCAAGAGAGCAGAGGTGAGGCTTTCAGGCAGTCCAGCATCGAGGGATGGAGTTGGGCTGTGCTTAACCCCGCTGGAGAAGAACAGCCCCCGGGCTCCCTCCCCGCTCGCAACAGCTCGGGCTCCTCCGGCTGGCAGAGGGGCGCAGACAGCTGGGTCAGGGCCAGGCCACGGCGCTGGCCGGGGCAGCCCTGCGTGATGAGTGTGGAGCTCTGTGGGCTCTTACCCTTCCCCGAGTTTGCGTTCTATGCAGTGGAGTTTATTTTCTAATTCAAAGATTTAATTGTGAAGCGGTGCCTAGAATCAGGACCGTCGCCCTCTCAGGGGTGTATTTCCTGGTGGCAGGTGGTCCTGGCCCCTGCCTGGGGTGGCCAGGCGCTGGCTACCATGCAGTGCCCAGGACTCGCCCCCGTCACGTGGCAGCTGGGGTGGGCGGCACGCCTCTTGCTTGGTGCTGGCATCCTTTTTAGGGCTCCAAGGTGGGCAGGGCAGCCAGAGCAAGGGGTGAGGGGGGTCGCTGAGAAACGCCTCTGCTTCCTGGACGCGTTGCAGGTGTGCTGTGGTTGTGGGGGTGAGGAAGCAGGTTTTGGTGAGGGAAGTTTGCCTCTGGTTACGTGAAATAGGGGAATTATGTCACCTCAGGCCCCTGCGAGAGTGTCCCTAAAACTGGCCAGCTCAGCCCAGGCTGGCTTTTCCATTGGAGACGTCACCAGGCCAGGGTCACCCTTCAGAGCTGGACCCCAGGCTGGATGTCACCGCTCAGAAATGGAGCCCAGACTAGGGTTACTCCGAGACAGAGCCCAGGTGGGATCAACCATTCACGACGCCCAGCCCAGATTAACGGTGTTGACCTTAAAAATTAAATGAGCTCTTCAGCGAAAATGAGTCTGTTTGGAATGAGAGAAATTGCAGTTTGGAACAAGCAAACTGGCAAGTTGAAGACAAAGGGAGGGTCAGCCTTTATTAGGTTTTTGGAGGAAGTTGGAGGGCTGTGGCGGTTTTCCATCAGCTACAGTCAGCGGGCAGCTTGTTGCTGGCTTGAAGGAAATCTTTTTTGCTGCTGGGTCTGTGAGCTGTGGCGAGGGGTGCCAGAGCCCTCCCTTCGAGGCTTCCCGACCCCATTCTGATTTAACTTTCCTTTGTTCATTTCCACATTGCTCCCCTTGGATCAAGATATTTCTTGGAGAGCATCCCTGATCAGTTTTAGTAGAACTGAGTTTCGTCCCTCAGCGCCAGCCAGGAAGGACCTTTCCTGGATGGCATGTCCCACGTCAGAGGGAAGCGCATGGTGATTGGAAGCCACATGAAGCCACGTTTGAGTAACAAGGAAGGCAGAAAGGGGGCTTTCAGCAACTTTCACTCTGAAAGTCCTGCCTTGTGAAGGTCCAGGCATCAGCAGCCATCTGAGGGCATCGAGCCGGCACTCTCTTCAGCGTGTCCTTTCTGCAGGGGGTTGAGAAGCAACAGGTACAAATTTTAAAATAACTGGGCAAAGCAGAATGAAAAGTAATAGGACACCCAATTTGTGTGATGGTTCCAAACCGTGGCGCTGGACCTGAAGGTAGCCAGCTGGACGAATCACGGGACCAGGGAGAGTCATCTTGTGTAACTGGGTTTCTGCTTCTCCAAAGGTGTTTGTCCGGGTGGTGTTTGCGATCTCGCAAATGCCCCCTTGTTCGGCAGGCAGGAAGTCGGGCTGCGTGGGTGTCTGAAACTGCGTCAGCCAGTGAGTCGGGTGCAGGTTGTTGGCTGCAGAGCTCCCTGACGCTAGGGGGAGATTTCTGATGTGCTCATTGGCGCTTACTCTGACCCAAGCGGGAAAGGCCAGCTGGGTTTTGATGAGAACTGGCCAAACGACATAGACTTGAAACACTTGACCGATACAGTGCGTTTCCTGACAGCTCTGAAGCTCAGGGAGTGTTCCTTTCCCGTGGGATCTTAGCCACGGAGGCGGCAGTGGCCTGTCTCTGGAAAAGCTTCAGATGGAAAAGCGTTCAGTGAGAAAACACGCCAACCATTGCCAAGACATGCTTATACCCACGGGATGGTGGGCAGCTCTGTGAAACCCACTTGCCAAACCTCAAATGGCCCACCGGGCAATTTGGAGTGCCTGGGAGGGAGCAGTGTGGACTGTTTTTCTGGATTGTATTTTGGAAACATGACACCAACCCTGGATCCAACAATGCTGCATGATGTTTATCTGATGTCATCTGCTGAGAATCCATTACTTGGGAAAGCAGCATGGACGTCTGCACACTGGTGCTGAAATTCACAGCAGCAGCGTGTCCACCTGCCCCTCATGTCCCCCGCAGTCTGGGCAGGAGGGCATGGCCTGTTCGCCCTGTGGGAAGGGCACCGAGCATCGCCGATCCAGGCTCTTTGTCCGTGGCTTGCCGAGCTTGGTTGGAGATCCAGCTGCTGGCATCGTCTCTGTGCCCCGAGGCAGGGCCGTTGTATAGTAGTGGGGCTGAGCCCTGAGAGTGGCATCAGGACCTACAGAGACGGAGAGAAATTCATCCCCAGTCTGGAGGGTTGTTTCTCAGCGCCAATGAAGAGGGGAGCTTGGAAAAGCTCCTCATTCCTTGGAGTCCCGGCCCTGGGAGGTGGGAGGACATTGGGTGACTGAAGGTGCCTGCAGCGTCCTGGGTTCTAGCAGTCTTTCTCCCAGTGTGCTGGCCTCGTACAGCAGTGACAGGCTGGGAGAACTGCTGAGGTGACTCTGGGGAAGCTGGATATTTTCTTGGAATCATCTGGAGTGCAGGCTAATTGGTGTGCCAGAATAGCTAAGTCTGGAGTGCGCCTAGTTTTCCGTTCTGTTCTGATCCTTGTTAATGAACGTGGAGTTGAAGGCTGCCCTGGTGGGTTCCACATCCACTGGGAGACCAGAATTCTGAAAAACAGTCGAGTTGGCCTGTGATATTGTGATGTATAGTAGGTATATATTTGGTTTTCATCCCCATTTCTGGCCTAGAGCTCCTAAAACCCCTGGAATTTTCTGTGATGGGAGCAACAAAGGTGTCTCTTGTTGGGTGAATGGGTTGCTTTTGGACTCCACCTAAGGATGGGGGCTGGCTGCCAGGAGGACCAACCAGGTGATTAGAGGGTCTGAACTTTCCAGTCCCAGCTTCTCCCCACCACCCAGCCTCCAGGGAGGGGAGAGGGCCTGGAGGTCGGATTAGTGGTTTACTCAATCGTAAGACCCTAAAGGACAGGGTTTGGAGAGCTCCGGGTTGGCGGACATGGAGGTCTGGGGAGAGGAGTGCACTGGAGAGGGCCTGGGGCTCTGCCCTGTTGCTGTGTGTTGCCCTGTGTATCCTTCCACCTGGCTGAGTCGTGCTCTGTAATAAACCAGGGATCTAGTAAGGAACACGCCTCCCTGAGTTCTGTGGGCTGCTCTAGCAAGTACATTTGACCTGAGGAGGGGTCGGGGGAAGCTGATTTGTGGCTGGTTTTTCAGCACAGGTAACACCTGACCCCATGGGGCACTGGGCGGAACAGGTCTCCCTGACGATGAAAGCTGTCCCCGACTTCTCATGGGTCATCAGCGACGTTACATGCTGTCAGCATTTACCCAACGCAGGGGGGCGGGGTGCCGCCAGAAACAGCCAACCCCAGGCCATGGGGGGCATCCTGTCCTGTGGGGAATCCTGGAAAGTACAAAATCTTGCCTGAGAACCAAAAAAGAAATACAAAAAATGAAATGAAAATAAAACCCTCAAGAGCCAACAAAACAAAAAATTAAATGTTCTTGAAATTTTTAAAGCCTATAACATTTGGCCTAGGAAAACTGATTTTAATGGGGGGGAGGTCAGTGGCCATAAAAGAAAAATCAGTAGAAACAATGACATACATGTTTGTGTTTCATATCCAAACATCACTCCCCTGTGGGTGCCACCTGCCACGGCCCAGGTGGAGCTGTTGGCAGACTTGTGTGCCGCCCAGGGGACTGGCTTTGTGATGCCCAGGATATTCAGCCACCAGACATGCCTGTTACCTGGGTCACAGTGTCAATGCTGTGTTTTAAGGGGCTCCTTTCACATGGTCAGCCCCTTTTTGTTGCAAAATGGAAGAACAGTTTGGGAAGCCTTAAGGAATTTGCTGTCTCAGCTTCCCCTCCTGGGTCTCACAGATGCTAATAAAAACAGGGCATTAATGAACAGGAGGATGGAGAGGCCCAGGGGAGAGTCCAGGGACTTGTCTCAACACAGTAGAAAACTTTACAGGGCTGTCGAGACATGAGACGGACAAAGCACGGAGAGGGGGCGGGAGGGCACGGGACTCGGGGCAGGGTGGGAATGTTTGGGCGGTTGTTAAGAAACGTGATGAATACAACAGACATTGACAGGGTTAAAGCAAAGCTTCTTATAGAGTGCTGCCTAGGCTGGGCAGCCAAAGGGGCCTTCTGCTGGCCCCCAACATTAAAGGGCCCCAAACAAGTCCACTCCGTTTACCCCATTTTGGAGAAATTTAAAGGCCAGAAGGCAGAGACTGCACTGAGAAACCCAACCAGCAGCCGCTTGGGGTGACAGTTAAGTCAATCAACCAAGGTGAAGCTTGTACCTGACTGGCTGGGGGACGTTCCCACACCTGGTCTTGTAAAACAGGGCGTGTAGCTCTGCCCTTCAGGACATGCTAAGTGGGGACCAGTGAGGCTGGCTCAGTAGGAGCTGGGGTGCTGGCCCTGGGCGGAGTCTGGACTGGGGCTCATGGCAAGAGCCCGTGAGCACCTGCCACGAGGGCTGCTGGGACCTTGGATGAGGGAGCTTCCACTCGGGGGGTGTCTGCTGCCTTGCTCCCTGACCCAAGTTAACGCCGCCCCGATGGCTGAAGGCTGTGAAACGATCTTCAACGCTGAGAAGGCTACAGTGTCTGGGACGGTGTCAGAGAAACGCTCTAACGGGGACAGCGGTGCTCAGAGCTGTCCCATGCACAGATGGCAGTGGACGTGGTTTACAGCAGCCCACGCCGGCCAGGGACTGCAGGCGGAGCCTCTTCGCCCGGGGCTGCCTGGATCTGCACAAGGTGATGCTGGGTTCTGCTGTCACTTGGACAGGGCCCTGTAGACAGTTCATTAAACTGTCTCAAATCACTGATATTTAAAAACTCGATTTTTTTTTTTTGCAGGGGGAAGGTAATTAGGTTTACTTATTTGATTTTGCAGTGGCAGTACTGGGGATTGAACCCAGGGCCTCAGACATTCTAGGCATGTGCTCTACCACTTGAGCTACACCCTCCCCGCTAAAACTCGATTTTTCTTTCACTCATTTTTAACAACCAAGTGAATTATCTTTAACATACTGTTACATACTTACATTTTACGTGAGTAACATATACAGATTTTATGTAAACGCTTTATATAAATAAGAGGACCCATCTACACGTCATAAGCATTTACGTTTCGTATACTTTTAAGCATCTGGGCATCTCTAAGTGAAGCCACACCCGGTGGCATCCAGGGCCTCAGGCAGGCCACAGAGAAAAGGCAGCCCACCGGCACCTGCACCCAGTTCAGTTTCCATCAGGAGACGGCAGAGCAGAGGCACAAAGCCTGACCCTCCACTTAAGAATGTGCTGGACTGCCTGTAACCAACCTCATGTCTTGGGTGAAGTGGTGGCTCGACAGTCATCTCTGCTCCCCGGAGGTCTGTCTCACCATGGGTGCTGGCGCAGCCCCCTCCTCTCGGCCTTGGCTGGCCCTCTGGACACAGGTTCTCTGCTGTGTACCTCCGGTCTGGATTCCTGCTCTGGCCACCCCTGCTATGGAAAACTGTGCTCCATGCCTGCTTGGCGTCTAGGGCCAGCAGGAGGCAGTCTTCGCTGACACCTGGGAGGCCCCTACTGCACCCCCAAACCAGTCTGGGAACTCCGTACTTGGAGATGTGAGTGCTGACCTCACGGGCCCTGTGGCACCCACGTGGAACTCGGGGTCCAGGGTGGGCTGTGTGGGCAAGTGTCCCAGGTGCTGCTCCCCTCCCACTGGAGGAAGTACCTGCCCCAGTGTCTTGGGGGGGGGTGTGCGTCGGGGATGACAGAGCCCCTGCCTCCTGGAGCCACGTCTCTGCTGCTCCTTCTTTGTTTAGATCCTGGCACTCTCTAGGCCCAGAGCCAAGACAGAAGCCCAACAACAGCAGAGCACCCCAACAGCAGGGGCAGGGACGTCCACCCTACTGGACACACCAGTCTACAAGGTGTGCCAATAAGTTGGGAGCCTGCTACTTCCTATATGAGGCTGTCTCTCAAGGTGGCCTGACCTGTGTGTCAGCCTCGGGGCCGGAGGGAAGGCAGCCCTCTCCCTGAGATGAGACACCCTTCTTTCTTGGTAGGAAACCGCTCTGACCACCGCGTCATTCTCAGGTGTCACTCTGCTGGAATCCGCTTGAAAACCCAGGGATGCTGAGGCGCAGGTGGGGGCGGTCCTGCGGGCACTCCCATCACTGGGGGGGCCCCTTGGAGCTGTCTCCCAGGCCCGCCCCTCCCCGTCCTTGGTGTCCCCCTGAGCTGTCTTGGCCGCTTCCTGGGCACCAGGCACAGCCCCCAGGAGCCTTGGTGCGGGGCGTGGGAGGTGGGGTTTGCGTGTCATCTGTGTGGCCCGTTAGTCTGAAGCAAGGCTTGGTGGGAACCAGAGCCCTGGCTGCCCCGGGGCTCGCCACCTGCTGCTGAACAGAGTGGGCATGGGGACAACCTGGTGGGCTGGCTGGGAGGGAAGTCGGTGGGAAGCAAGGCCTGCAGAAGGCTTGGCAGAAGGAAGGAGGGCTCAGGGCAGCCATGGTCCAGGAGCCAGCAGTTCCGGGCCTGCCCAGCCCCTGCGGTAACGAGCCGTTCAGGTGATCCTATGAACAAGGACACTGAGTCTGGGTGGGCCCCTCTGGTGGCCAACCTTGGGAGGTGAGGTGGAGGTCTAGTGGGACCCCAGCATTCAGAAGGTCACCTGCCACCGGGGCAGAGTGTGGGGTGTGTGCAGGTGGCAGGTCCTGCAGGGAGAGTGACCAGCCCTGCAACACGACGACAGTGAGAACTGTGGGCTCAGAGCCCAGGGAACAGACGTTCCGGCGGCTGGCACTCCCACCAGGCCAGGTATGGGGCGTCCCCGCCAGGGCTCCGATCACCACTCCGGCCTCACCGTGCAGCCCCACGCCCCGGGCTCCCGCTCAGCCAGCCGTCCTCGCCCCCAGATCGTGGGAAACCCGCTTGTTGGGTCCTTCAGGATGGCTGCGCCCAGACGGGCCCTCAGAGGACGTTTACTGCGACCGAGGGCTGCCTCTCACGGTGACTAGGGGAACGGGAGCCCAGACGGCGTGAGGTGTCCCCGTCTGTCCCCTCTGGGCCTGGACATCCCGCCTTGCAGTCAGGAGGGGGTGAGGCCACGGCACAGCCGCAGGGGTGGTCCTAGAGACCTGCGGTGCTGGGGCCCTGCGGCCGCGTGGGGTTGGTGAGAGCCACGCGCGCTTTCCGGAGGCCCCCTGAGGCCCCCCAGGGTTCGGCATTAGCTCCTCAGCAGTGCCACCTGCACCAGCCTCATTTCAGAGAATCCTGCTTTAAAACACACCCACACTGAAACAGAAGGTTAACTGGAGCCCGGCCCTGGCACTGGTCAACATGGTGGTACGGGTCAGGGGCTGGTGCTCCCAGAGCTGGTCCCGGGCTCCCGCTGGCGTTGACTGTGTCTGGGAGGCTCAGCCACAGCTGAGGGCGTTCTTGGAACACTTTAAGGTCTTGCCCAGGCTCTGCTTGGCGCCCTGGAATTGGGGATGTCTGGCAGCCAGTCACCGTGCATCCCCCGAAGTCTCCATGGATCAATCTCAGGAGGGAGACCGCTGGCACCCACAGCTGCTTGGTGGCACGCGGGACCACGGAGCAGGACGGGCGATTTGCACAGTGAGCCTGAGGCGGCGGCATGGGCCGTGGACAGCCAACAGGCAATCGGGAACCTTCCCAACCGGGAGGCCTTCCACTTCAGCTGGGGAGGAAGAGACTTGAGCCCATGTCACCCTGCAGCATGTGTAGGGCTTGCTTGGGCACCATTTACAACCTCTGCAGGAACAGAGCTCCCCCTGCAAAGGGGCCAGCTGGAAGCCATGAGGAGGATGAGGGCCAGGGCTGGGGGTCTGCACAGAGGGTGTGAGACAGCAGAGCCCTGAGTTCTTCACAGCCCACCGAGCCAGCCTGCCAGCTGAGGTGGAGAGGCTGTTGTACACAACTCACAACCACACTCAGAAGCAGAGGGTATCTTACAGGATCACAGCATGTTGAACAATGGCTTGAAAAGGTATATCCAAGTCATAACCCCCGGAAGACTCAAATGTGAGAAAAGGGTCTTTACATGTATAATTACGGATCCTGAGATGAGATCACTCTGGGCCCCAAATCCAATGACAGGCATCCTCATAAGAAGAGAGATGACCATGTGAAGACAGAGGCAAAGATTCAAGTCCTGCAAGCCACCAGCCAAAGACACCAAGCATCACCAGCAGCCACTGAAGCCAGAAGAGACAAGGAACGGATTCTCTCACGGAGCCCCCCACAGGAACCAAGCCTGCTGATACCTGC
Source organism: Camelus bactrianus (assembly GCF_048773025.1). Classification (NCBI taxonomy): domain Eukaryota; kingdom Metazoa; phylum Chordata; class Mammalia; order Artiodactyla; family Camelidae; genus Camelus; species Camelus bactrianus. The sequence goes on from NC_133554.1 coordinate 59,170,013, forward strand.
ATTTCAGGCCAGCACTGTGACCCTAAGTTTATGCAGCTACAGCCACAGTTTGTGCTAATCCGTTACAGGGCCTAGGACACAAATGCATCGATAACTGGGTGTTTTGCTGCAAGTGGCCTCGGCTGAGACAAAAGGACACAGTGGAATCCTGGGGAACTGCGGCCCAAGGGCCTGGCCACGAGCTGGTCGGTACCTTCCACCACGGCTTCCCCACCATGGACTACCTGTGGGAACCCTGTGCCCTCCAGGCTCCTCTGGGTAATGAACATTTACTGTTTCCAGCTCAAAGCTTAGTTCTTGCTATAACACTTGATTCGTGTACCTCCTGTTGTCTGCAGGGATCCCACTGTCGGTGTATCTGAAACCCAACAGGCTGGAACTTGTACGGCAGTAGACAGAGCAGATCCCCTAGGGAGAGGGGGACAGACCCCAGTAGAACCGCCCCAGGATAGCAGCAGGACACAAGCCACTGGGCAGGCCTGTCCTCCTCTCTGAGTGCAGGAGCCAGAGGACAGTCAGCAGGCTCTGTGACCTGCGTGCACTCAGCACATCTCCTGGGGCTCACACTGGGCCATCCTGCCCTTATGGAAGCAAGAGACCGCAGAAGCCAGGCAGTGCCGCCTCTGCCTTCTTGCCATAGAGCAGGCCAGCCATGCTCCTCCGCCCTGCAGTCAACCGTTAGCTCTGTGGGTGTCCTGGAGCCAACGCAGCACTTCCGACAAGCCAGTGCCATTCCGGGCGCTGATTTCCACCGTGGTGATACTCTGCTTGGCACAAGCAACGAGGTCTGGGAGCCTGATCAACGACTTCATCTCCTCCGTGGTCATGTAACAGGGCAGGTCACTGGAGTGAGAGAAGTGCCCGGTCAGGGTGGGCTGCCAGGAGCCCACCCCAACCCCCCACAAGCCACCCTCCCAGCTGCCCCACGGGAGCTCCGCCCTGGGGCACCCTGCACCCCTCTTGGCTCATGGACATGCACATTTTATTGAACAGTATCAGAACTGATGCTTCTGCAAGCTCTTCTGCTGAAAGGAGACCCAGGAGCTGCACGCAGGAGGCAGACAGCTGTGTGGGGTTGGAGGCGTCCATCATGAACTGGGAAAGAGGAAGTGGAGATTAGGCTCCTGCAGCAGGCTCTCCTCTCCTGGAATCACAGGCCTGGCTGGGGACAGGCAGGAGCAGAGGGGAGCGACCCCTGCAGGAGGATGGCGTTGCTTGTTTGTTTGCACCTCCACGGAAGTCTCTCTACTCGTGGGGCCGTTACTTCTCCAAGGAAGGTTACTTCTCCTGGAATCTAGGGCACAGGTCTTGCCAGAATGGGACGAACCAGGGGAATATACAATTCAAACATAAAATGAAAAAACACAATCAGCGCAGCAAGGCAGTGAGTGGACATCACAGGTACCTACAGAGAATAAACACTGCCCTCAACAAGCCGTCCTGGAGCTTTTATGTTGGCTTGGGAGCAGGATCAGGCTGCAGCCCCAGAAGGAAGCAGCTCTAGCCTGGGCCCTGTTTCCTTGACTAGCACAGTCACCCAGGAACCCAAACTCTACCCCAAAAATAGAGAAATTGGGGATTAAATACTGGAATGGGGACATACTTCCCCAAAGGAAGTTCAAAAGAGAACGACTTACTAGAAGAGAACGACAGTTTCCATAGTAACTGGGCCAGATGGGGCCCATGCAACCCCCCAGCTCCCGGATGGTGATTTTGCTCTGGGCCACGATGTCCGTAAGGTTGGTGCCCACCTGTGGAAGAAACCAGGCTGCAGAGAGACCAACACAAGCGCTTTCCCGGGGAACTCCTGGATAGCAACGTGCCCAGCCTTTACACTGCGAGTTACCCTCATCTCGAGTTCGCAGGCCCTAGGGCAGAACCCGTGACAGAGGAGACCTAAAGATGCTCCCAGAAGTCCAGGACCCCACGACCGGGATTCGCCCTCTGCGGCCAGCAGCAAAAGCAGTCTGAACGGTGGTGAAAGGCGGGCGGCTCCGGATCCCCCGCGACTCTGTCCCGTCGGAGCCAAACTCCCTGCGGTGACATCCACCACCTCCCAAGGGCTGTGCTGAACACACCGACCGCCGGACTCCAGCTTCCACTTAAAAGAACCCAAAGCGCTTTCCTAACCGCATAGGGGGACTCACTTCTCCCAAAGCTGCAGAAGGGCGGGCACCTACCGTGGGCCGCGTCGGGGGAGGATCGCCCAGGTCGCCCTTCCCATCCCGGGAGCTCAGCTGTGCGAGGCGGTCAAGGACTCCGAGGCGGGCAGAGGAGGGAGCGCTGGCCCGACCCTGCCCCGGGCGTCCCCCGCCCCAGGTGGACCGTGGCCCCGACGCTTCCAGCCCCGGGCGGCCCCTGCCCCGCTCACCACCAGCGCCCCCGTACCCCCGGAGTCCCCCAGCCCCTATCCCGCCAGCCTGGCGCGGAAGGATAGTCTGCAGGCGTTTCACCAACAGCGTCTTGCCGACACCCGTGGCCCCGAGCAGGAGACACATCACCGCTCCCGGCTTCACCCGACACCCGTATCTAGGCGGCGCGACGACGCAAGGCCCGCCCTCAGCCCCGCTCTCATTGGATAGGTCTCACCTCCTGCCTTCTCATTGGTTCATGGCTCTTATCAACTCAGCAGGCGCGGCCCAACTGGCGCCCAGCAGCACACGGACCCGCCCGGAGACGTACGCGGGCGCGCGCCCGAGGGGGAGGCGGAAGCGGAAGTCGGGGGCGCGCCGGCTCGCAGCAGGGACCGCCGCGGCGTCGGATCGGGGTCCGGGTCGCCATGGGGCGCGGCAGCGGCACCTTCGAGCGTCTCCTAGGTAACGCGGCCCCCGCGACCCCCGTGGGAAAGCCTCCCGGCCCCCGCGCCCCGGGGCGGCCGCCGCGCGCCCCGGGCCCTGGGCGGGCGCGCCGGCGACGCAGGGCACGGCGGTCCGGGGCGCGGGCCTGGCGCCGGCCCGAGGGCGTGAGGGTCGCGCAGGAGACCGACCAGGAGCCCCGGGGGAACGACCGGCAGCGTCCGACCGAGCGGGCCTCACGTCCTGAGTCACGGAACCGGGTGACTCAGGCAAACAGTGAAACCTCAATAGGCCCTCTCGCTCTAGGAAAGCCTAGGTTGCGTGGGATCTGGGAGTTCTGACCCAGACATGGGGTCCCGAAGGGTGGAGCCAGCAGTGTCCTTTCTGGGGCCTGCCAGGCCTTTTGGGGCGCTGCTTCCCTGGGGAGCCAGACTAGCGCCGTGGGTCCCTGTTTGGCTCCAGGAAGCGTCTGGGGCTTAGGAAGGCGTTCCCTGCGTTGGGGTGGGTAGCTGATCCTTCTGAGGCTCTGAGAGGTCGCAGGTTTTAGGAAGGAAAAGGAATGTTCATGGGCAAATCCCCCACCCTCGATGAAACTGTGTGTGCTCTGTGTTTGGGACAGGCGCTGTGGGTGCTTCCCTGGTCTGCCTGAGCCCACCCTCCTTTTTCCTTGAATGTGGTTTTGGAGGAGACCTCAGTGGAACATGCAGGCTGAGGAACTCAGCTTATGGGGTGGTTCAGCCCTTTGGTGGTCCACCCAGAAGTTACTGCCAGATCAATACCGATCATTTGTAGGACTCGAGGGGAGGTGGTGCTGGCTGGGCTGGAGCAGCAGCGCCTCACAGCACATCTGTCTGACACAGAGGAGAGGGGTTGGCTGGAGAACTCTCCTTGGCAGGTCCATCCTGTCTTCACCCCACAAAACATTTGAAGCAGAGGGCTGGGGTCCACACTGCATCTCTCTCCAGCCATGCCCCAGCTGTGGGCTAGTTAGGTAGGCTAAACCTCGGAAAAACCAGGGGCTCTGAGGGATAGGGCAGCAGAGCTCTTTTTGCGAAGAGGCATCTGAGTACAGTGTTGAACCTGGACTCTGTCCGCAGCGAGCTGTGTGACTTCAGGCAGCATCTTCCCCTCTCTGTGTCATTTTGTCTGTAAGAAAGTAGAAATAGCGACTGATTCGTAAGGTTCTGTAAGGGTTAAATGAGTTCACATAAAGTGTTCGAAACAGCATTTGGTTTGTGACAAGTATGTGGTAGGCATTTTCTGTTCTTGTTTTCCAAGTTATCTGTTTCCATTTTGGGGAGGATCGCACCCTTGTGGTTATTGCCATGAGACAGGAAGATTTTTAAGTGGTTTTCCATTTGATCTAAATGTCTAACATGGGAAGGAGGCAGTCCCTCCTGCCTGTCACTGAGCTGGGGGGCCACCTAGGGAGTCACAGAGCAGGATGAGCCCCCATAACAAGTGCGTTTTTGCCTTAGACAAAGCGACCAGCCAGCTTCTTCTGGAGACTGACTGGGAGTCCATCCTCCAGATCTGCGATCTGATCCGCCAGGGGGACACACAGTGAGTGCCCGCTCACCTCCCGAGGGCTGGACGACTGTGTGGTCTGCACGCTGGGGTCTTCGAGATCTTGGGGTTATTAAAGGACTTCTGTGCAGCTTGGAAGCGTGTGGTCACCTGCACGACTGCCTGAGGTCTCAAGGACCGGATGGCGGCTGGGCTTTTTCTGAGTCTCAGAGACTGTGTTCTCTCTCCCTTTCTGTTTCTGCTTTTGCTGTGGCTCTTTCCTGTCAGAGCCAAATATGCCGTGAGTTCCATCAAGAAGAAAGTCAACGACAAGAACCCCCACGTGGCCCTGTACGCCCTGGAGGTAACCAGACTCCTTTCGTCAACCATGGGGATGTCAGGGCTGGGTGGACTGCCAGCAGTGGAGGCACCGGGGGGTGAGGGCAGCCCCGGTGGAGCGCCGGGATGAGGGCGAGGCTGCTGCACGCAGGCCCCGAGGCTGACTCCATTGTCTGTCGTTGGTTATAAAATGTGGAGTTAGAAGGGCCGCAAGTACCCTGGCTGGGCCTTCCCCGGAGGCTGCCTGTGGGCTTTCCCGTCCGGCTGGGTGGCCTGAAGGCCCTGTCGAGGCCCACCTTCTCGCTGGGTTCTGCAGGTCATGGAGTCTGTGGTGAAGAACTGTGGCCAGACGGTCCACGACGAGGTGGCCAACAAGCAGACCATGGAGGAGCTGAAGGAGCTGCTGAAGGTGAGCACCCTGCAGGGACCGGAGAGGCCTGACCTGGGGTGTGCCAACCCGCACATGGGCTTCTCGGGGGTTGCGTGGCAGGCACAGTGCCAGGCACAGTGGAAGAGGAATGTCCATGGCACCTGCCTGATGAGGTCAAGCCTTACGGGAAGCCAGCTGGGGCTCTTCCAAGGGGTGCAGAGGAGACCCCACTCCTCCTGCGAGGTTAGGAAGGTTTCTTGGAGGCAGGAGCTGAGTTTTGAAGGGCAGAGGACGCTCACTGAGCAGCAGAGAAGGTGGGGAAGTAGTCTTGGCATGTGGCCGCGGACAGGAGATGCCAGTGGAGGCCTTGGGGGCTCCAAAGGGTTTGGGAAGGCCCCTGAGCAGGAAGGCACACAAGTCCAGTGTGCTTGTGGCGGAAGAGTTGGGGGTGCAGCAGAGCAGGGACGCTGGGGCAGTGGGTTTCACACCTGCCCAGGCCAAGGAGAGAAAGTCCTCCAGGGCCCCAAGGGCTCACCCAGGGGGGTCAAGTTCGCTGCCTGCCTGCAGGGATTATGACGTGGGTGCTGACACTGGGAGGTTGTGTGATGCAGAGTTGGGCAGTGCAGCCATCCTTGGAAGTGAAGGGCTCCCCATGGACATGAGGCTGCCAGGGTGGGCAACTGTCTCTGCTGCCATCGGGTGCCCTCGGGTCTCGTGGCCAGGAGTCTGTCTGGGGCTGAGCTGACAGTGGGGCTTCTCCGAGGCCCTGACTGGTGACCTTGGTGGAGGAATTGGGACCTGCCCTCCCCATTGGGCACAGTTGTGCCCTGTTCGTGCTGCGTGTGGCTGCGGCCCTTGGAGAAGCAGAGCTGCCGCAGGAAGGGGGTCCACTGACCTGACACGGATTACAGGGAAGAGGGGCAAGCCGGGTGCGTGAGCTGCAGTCGGTGTCTCCACAAAGCAGCTTTCTCAGTCCGCCATCCTGAGCGCCGAGTGTGGACGGCGTCCCCAAGAGAGGCTTAGAAATGTGATTAGCTGCGCTTTAACCTGCTGAGGTGATGGCTTTGTATGTGGGGAACTTTTTGGAGCTGCCGCCCCCACCACGTGCCTGGGGTGGCTGTGCCTGGAGGGCAGGGCTGGCCAGCTGGGCGTTTGCTCCCTCAGCCTGGCTGGCTCTGCCTGTTCGAGGTGGCCATTAGTGGCACCAGAGTGGGTTTTAGGCTGAAGGGCTCCCGAGGTGGTTGGATGGAGTCCTGGGCGGGGTTGAGAGAGCAGGTAGTTCTAGTACAGCAGGAATTAGGTTGGAAAGCCGTCTCTTCCGGGACCCCTGGCTTCTGCCAGCAGTTAGAGACAAGTTCAGGCCCTGCGCGGACAGACAGGTACAGTGGATCTGTCCTTAGAGACAGGGTGCCCTGGAGAAGGCCTGTGTCTAGGGAGGATGGTCAGTCCATGGCCCCAGTGCTCACCTCTGCCAGCCCCGTATGTCAGAGTAGTGGGGTCTTCCAGCCGCCTCCCCGTACTGAGATGTCTCTGGTACCTGCATCCTCCAAGGCCCCCCTTCCCCCCCTTCTCTCTCCTCTCTCTGCAGAGGCAGGTAGAAGTAAATGTCCGAAACAAGATCCTGTACTTGATCCAGGCCTGGGCACACGCCTTCCGGAATGAACCCAAGTACAAGGTGGTCCAGGACACGTACCAAATCATGAAGGTGGAAGGTGAGCGGGGAGGCTGGGCAGGAGGGTCCAGTCCCAGGCTCAGGATGCACCCTGCACCAGGCGGGCCCAAGGGAGGCTGTGTCCACCCCACCCAGGCTGGGGGCTGCTCCTCTCCGTGGGAGCAGCGGTGGCCTCAGTGCAGCTCTGGGCACCTGAGCCCCTGCTTTCTGGGCCTCATGCCCCATCAGGGCAGGGGTCGGGCAGTGCAGTGGTGAGTTGACGGAGGAGCTGGGTTCCGAGAGGGGGACCTGGCTCCCCAGAGGAGGATGGGGGTGGCTAGGACGCATGGTCGGGGGAGGTCTGGAGAGCAGGTGGCAAGAGTACCAGACCTGAGTGTGAGGACGAACCAGCAGGAGGAGGCCGCGGCCTGCGTCCCACTGGGGCCTCAGGTTCGGCCAGTGTGGAGCTGACTGGCTGTTGAGGGCACAGCAGGCGCCAGCCCGGAGGGGAGGCGTTGGGGAGGCAGATACCGAGAGCCAGGACACAGCTCCTGAAAGCCTCAGGGCAGGTGGGCGAGGACCGGAGAGGCTGAGAGCCTCGCGTGCAGGGTGGCCCTTGGCCATGACAGTGGCCTCCTCTCTCCAGGACACGTCTTCCCCGAGTTCAAGGAGAGTGACGCCATGTTTGCGGCAGAGAGAGTGAGTCCGCAGGGCACTGGGGTCCAGGGACTGGGTGGCTCTGAGGAAGCAGAAGGGGCCCTGGGACCCGGGCTTTTTGGGAGCAGGGGAGCTGCTGCTGGTCTTGAGAAGGAGAACGCTGACCTTGCCGAGTGGAACGTTCGTCTCTGCAGGCGGAGACGGGAACCCGGTTCACGGTGCCCTAGGGCTGCAGCTCGCGGGCTCACAAAGTTAAAACATAGTGACACGTCTCCAGAGCTGGGGGAAGTCTAGCTGTCGTGTCTTTAGAAAGGAAATGTCTTTGGAGGGGGCGCCTTTCTCGAGTTCTTCCTTTGTCTGCAGTGACTTGGCTCCAGTCCCCTGCCCACACCAGGGTCTTCTCCCACCTGTGGGAAGTGGGAATCTTGGCAGGGAGGGCCGGGGCTGGGTGACCCTGACTCTGCCCGTCCCCAGGCCCCAGACTGGGTGGATGCTGAGGAATGCCACCGCTGCCGGGTACAGTTTGGGGTCGTGACCCGCAAGGTGAGTGCGCCTGCCCCGGGGGAGGGTCCCCAGGCCACCCATTGCTGTCATGAGGCCACTGCACCCACGCATGGTCCTTCTCCTCTTGGGGACCTGGTAGGGGGGAGCACATTGAGCCCCCAGCTGTGTGGTGAGCATAGTCACCTTGGGGTCCTGTGTCTGATGGTCGGTGCCCTTGGGTAAAGTTTGGGCCAGGCTACACGCCCCCGGAAACACTCTGGGTCTGCGTTCCCTCAACCAACAGCCCGTTAGCCGAGTCTTCTCGGCTGACTCAGCCTGTCCGGCTTGGACGCTCGGGCCACCGTCTCTTCCCACCCAAGTCCAGGCTGGCCGTGGCGAGGGCTGGGCCCGGGCGTCTGAGCAGACTCACCACACCCACCGCCCACCAAAACTCTTGTTTGTCAGGGCAGTTCACGTTTTTTGTAAACTTTCTTCTTTTCAATATATACTTACTTCCCCCAAATGGAGGCTGTAGTCGGGGGCTTGGAAGTGTGCCCTACTCCCCCAGGGCCTCTGGCCTCCCAGGCCCTTCTGCCCACCCCGGCCTGGGAGGCCCAGCCTACGGTGTCTGCAGTGGGTGGTGCTGGGCAGAGTGGGCACGAAGGGGGACGGACCGGCCGCCCTGACCTGCCCTGTGTTGCAGCACCACTGCCGGGCGTGTGGCCAGATCTTCTGTGGCAAGTGCTCCTCCAAGTACTCAACCATCCCCAAGTTTGGCATCGAGAAGGAAGTGCGGGTGTGCGAGCCCTGCTATGAGCAGCTCAACAAGTGAGTCCCCCATGGGCTCTGGAGCCGGGCCGGCCTTCTGTCTCCACTGTCTGGGGGGCCCACCCGGGCCCTGCTCCCACGGCCCTGCCAGACTCGGGGCAGAGCCAGACGGGCGCCCGGGGTCTGAAACCAGCCGGCCAGGTGCTTGAGTTTGTCTTTCTAAGTTTCTGGTTTGGAAATAAAACTTAAAGAAGAGGTGGCGGGAGTGGTTAGAAGACCCCACGTGGACGCCCCCTCCCCCCAGTCCCCTGGTGGCCCCGTTGACTTATGTACCTGCCCCGCTTGCTTGTGTCCCTGTGCACGCGCCTTGTGTCCTGAACCGGTTGAGGGTGGGCAGCAGGCCCCGGACCCCCACCCCTCGACCTCCCACGTGGCCTCCCAAGGGGCATGTTCTCCTCACAGTCGTGGAGTTGGGGCGTCTGGCGTCAGTAGGTGCCGACACCTACTGTTCGGGCTTCCCGAGTCCCAGGAGTGTTCCCTGGCAGTTCTGTTCTGTCAGGACTGGTCACCTCAGCTGCCTAACCCGGCTGTGCCTCAGCCCCCTCATCTTCCATGACAGGACATTGCCCGGGTTCAGGCTGTCGTAGTGTCTCTGGGTGTGGGTCCGAGGTTTCCTCGTGATTAGGGTCGGGCTCTGTGCGGTTGGTCTGGAGGCCCCGCTGTCTGCCTGTCCCAGCGCCCGGTGTGGGTCCTGACCCCCAGAGAGGTGGTGTCCGCGGGCCGTTCTACGGGGAGGCCTTTCCGTGGGCCGTGGCCTGGCCAGGTGGGTGTCAGAGCCTCGCTTCCAGGAGAGAGGCTGCAGCACAGGCTGGTGACCCGCCCGGAGCCCTACAGCCTGGAGGTGGACAGCTGCTTTGAGGGTCCAGCTACTCTCCGGAGTGGCCGGTGGAACCTCTGTCATCCTTCTGTGGGGACATGGGAGGGAAGCCGAGGCAGTGTCCTCGAGAACTTGGGGGCCCGGCGTCTGGTGCCTGGTTACCCACGGTGTCCTGTCTCCTCCAGGAAAGCGGAGGGAAAGGCTGCCTCATCAACGGAGCTGCCCCCGGAGTACCTGACCAGTCCCCTGTCCCAGCAGTCCCAGGTACCTCCCGGGCCCCAGGCTGCGCCTCGCTCCTGGGCCCCGGGCACCCCGCCCACCTGCCCTGCCTTCCCAGCTGCCCCCCAAGAGGGATGAGACGGCCCTGCAGGAGGAGGAGGAGCTGCAGCTGGCACTGGCCCTATCGCAGTCAGAGGCCGAGGAGAAGGAGAGGATGGTGAGCTGGGGATGGGGGCAGAGGCAGGTGGAGGGCAGTGGGGGTGGCCGAGAGGAGCACCTGGCGACACCCTCTTCCTGGTTCTCCTGCAGAGACAGAAGTCGGCCTACACTGCGTACCCTAAGGCGGAGCCCGCGCCCGTGGCCTCGTCAGCGCCCCCTGCCAGCAGCCTGTACTCTTCACCCGTGGTGAGCCGCCCCAGCCTCGCCTTAGACGCCTTCCCGTGGTGGGTGGGAGGGTGTGGGGGGCAGGCGCTGGGGCAAGGACACAGCGTCTCGCCGGCAGTGGTCATGGTGCAGCTTGGCTCTCACAGGCCTCTGCTCCCTGGCTGGGGCCCCTGTCGGGCAGAGGACGATGCAAAGGTAGGAGAAGGTGGGGAGCCTGGGGTCACAAGGGCCCTGCCTTTTTCTAGCCTCCCTTGCAGCCCTCACAGGCCTGCTTTCTGGGGGTTGGCCCAACCTCTCTCTGGCCCCAGTCCCGTCTGTAGAAAGTGGGTGGGTAGCAGGTGGGACAGAAGGTTCAGAAAGTTATTTGCAAGTTGTGCAGGGCTCCAGGGGTGGGGCCGAGAGTGGCCCTGCCCCTGCCCCTTGGGTGTTGGAGGGTTCTTGGGAGGGCTGGCGCGGCACCACCCTGCACCTTGTGTACAGCCCCTTGGGGACTGGACTGGCTCTGGCCAGCCTCTGGGGTCCACTGTCAGCACTGCGCCATCCAGGCTTCCTGAGCGACGGCCAGGGTTGCTGCTTCTCTGGCCCACGGCCCCTCACACCCCCCACGTCTCCCCAGAACTCGTCGGCGCCTCTGGCTGAGGACATCGACCCCGAGGTGAGGACGCCCTGCAGGTGGCAATTTCCCCTCACTGCCTCCTGGCCCTCGAGAGTGACCCCCTTTTGCCCGTGCAGCTCGCCCGGTACCTCAACCGCAACTACTGGGAGAAGAAGCAGGAGGAGGCTCGGAGGAGCCCCACGCCATCCGCGCCAGTGCCCCTGACAGAGCCCACTGTCCAGCCCACCGAGGGCCTCTCAGGCCCTGCGAGCGTGGAGGTGAGGGGCTGCTCTCGGGCTGCTGCCCGCAGTCCTTGGGACGGCGGCACAGGGACAGGCCGAAGGTGGAACCCCACTCACCCTCCGGTCTCTTCCAGACTCCCCTCCCGGAGATGGACCCTCAGCCTGTAACTCCCGCCGGTGGCTCCTTCAGTGAGGTAAGCTGCGGCTCCCTCCTTGGGTTAGGGGAAATCTGGGTGTCTGGGAGCACAGAGTGTCAGGAGGGCCGAGTGGTGCCTGCAGTGGCCTCCTGGAGCTGGGCTTCTCCGGCTCAGAACCCTCCATCAGCTCTGTCTGGGCTGGCTGTGGGCCAGAGCTCGGACACTCGTAGCCTACCCTGAACGATCAGAATACTCTAGGGCAGCCCAGAACCACCGGGACAAGTCTGGGGCCTTCCTGGGGCTGTGCATTTTGTTGCCCATTGGAATAAGAGACCAGGGCCGGGCAGCTTCGTCTCAGCCACGCTGTGCTATGGTCCTGTTTCCTCACTTGTGAGCCGTGTGCTGAGGGTGCCTCTCAGAGCTGCCAGGAGCACCCGGTCAGGTGGGCAGCAGGCTCGGAGCTCAGTGCCTGGTAGATCCGGACGGAGGGTCCCTGCTCGGGCCTGGGGACGCGGGAGGTGCTCACCAGACCGCACTGTGCCCCCGCAGTACCAGAACGGGGAGTCGGAGGAGAGCCACGCACAGTTCCTGAAGGCCCTGCAGAACGCTGTTACCACCTTTGTCAACCGCATGAAGAGCAACCACGTGCGAGGCCGCAGCATCACCAACGATTCGGCCGTGCTGTCGCTCTTCCAGTCCATCAATGGCATGCACCCCCAGCTGCTCGAGCTGCTCAACCAGCTGGACGAGCGCAGGCGTAGGTGCCACGGGGCTCCGGTCAGGGACCACTGCACCCACTCAGGGCTGGGGGTGCCTTCTGGGCCAGGCGTTGTCAGGCCGGGAGAGGCGTGGGCCTCGGGCTCCATAGCAGGCCACCCCCGTGGCAGGAAATACCCCCTAAGCGCAGGCCAGCCAGCCCAGGGGAGAGAGTGTGCGCGCGTGCGCGTGTACGCCCTTCCTGGAGCCCAGCTGCCCGCTGCCCTGCTGACAAGCACTCGGCGGGGCCGAGGGAGGCCCAGGCAGTTCCCGGAGCAGGTGCCCACCGCTGAGCAGCCCGTGCTTCCGGCCAATGCCAGGGCCCCCCCGCTCTGCCCTCCCCCGCAGTGTACTACGAGGGGCTGCAGGACAAGCTGGCGCAGATCCGGGATGCCCGGGGGGCCCTCAGCGCTCTGCGGGAGGAGCACCGGGAGAAGCTGCGCCGTGCGGCCGAGGAGGCGGAGCGCCAGCGCCAGATCCAGCTGGCCCAGAAGCTGGAAATCATGCGGCAGAAGAAGCAGGAGTACCTGGAGGTGCAGCGGCAGCTGGCCATCCAGCGCCTGCAGGAGCAGGAGAAGGAGCGGCAGATGCGCCTGGAGCAGCAGAAGCAGACCATCCAGATGCGGGCCCAGATGCCCGCCTTCTCCCTGCCCTATGCCCAGGCACGTGCCCAGCCTTGCCCCGCGCCCTCGGGGGACGCCGGGGACCGAGAACTGCTCTGACAGCCTGTCTCTGTCCTCAGCTCCAGGCCATGCCCGCGGCAGGGGGCGTGCTGTACCAGCCCTCAGGCCCCGCAAGCTTCGCAGGGACCTTCAGCCCCGCGGGCTCAGTTGAGGGCTCCCCCATGCACGCCATGTACATGAGCCAGGCGGCTCCGGCCGCCGGCAGCCCCTACGCCAGCATGCCCGGGGCCACAGCAGGTAACGGGCTGGCGGGCGGTGGGGGAGCCGTGGAGCAGTCAAGACGAGCCCAGATCACTACCCTGTTCTGTTTTCCCTCGGTGTGATGTCAGACTTAATAGAAGAGCGGTTCAGAGAGGTGCTCAGGTTCCCCGGGTGTGCCCATGCCCCACCCTGCCTCTTCCCATGCGCACTCGCTTCTGGCCCAGGTTAGGGTGAGTGGCAAGCGGGGCGTCCTCTATTGTTAGAGGCTTTAGTGTGTTTCCTCAACCAGGATGCTCCCGTGTAGCCTGGGCACAGACGCCAGGCCAGGGGCTTCTCAGGCCATGGTGTGACTGTGTCCACCCCAGCTCGGCTCTCATGCATGGCCCCAGACACCCTTTGTGCCAACAGGAAACCTGTCATGTGTTGTGTTCAGCTGTTCTGCCTCATTCATCTCCTTTAATCTAGAACATTCCTCAGTCTGCCCTAGGGTTCTGTGACAGACTTCCCAAAGAGCACCGGCCCCACCATCTTGCAGACCACCCGTCAGTTTGGGTGTCGGGTCTCCTGACGGCACACGTTGCAGGGGTCTCTCCCGTCCTCCTCGGTTTCATTTATCACCCTCTTGTGAGAACGTGAAACATGAACTTGGTTCCAAAGTCACAATGAAAAGGACAACTTAGAGGAAGGCCCCCCCGCACCCCCCACCCTCAGGGTGGGGGCTCATGCCTCCTTTCCCCTGCAGATCCCAGCATGGTGAGCGCCTACATGTACCCAGCGGGGGCCGCTGGCACCCAGGCAGCCCCCCAGGGCCCCCCAGGGCCCACCGCCAGCCCAGCCTACTCGTCCTACCAGCCCACCCCTACGCAGGGGTACCAGGTAGGCGGGTGGGCCACGTCTCTCCCCACAAAGCCGCACTGTGAGGCACTTGGGCCCAGCTCTCTCCCGTTCCCCCTTCCCTCCACAGAACGTGGCCTCCCAGGCCCCGCAGAGCCTCCCGGCCATCTCCCAGCCCCCACAGTCAGGCACCATGGGTTACATGGGGAGCCAGTCCGTGTCCATGGGCTACCAGCCTTACAGCATGCAGGTGAGAGGCCGTGGCTGTGGGGTCGGCGGCCAGGGGCAGGCTGGGGACCCTTGGCAAGAGGCTGGGGGTGCACTGTCGGGCTCCGCCCTTCTCCCCACCATGTCCCCTCCACTGGGCTCTCTTTGCTGGTTGGCATTTGATTTTCCAAGTCAGAAGTGCTGTTTATCTGGTTTCAGAGCTCCCTTTTCAGGTTCATTTTATTCTCCACAGAACCTCATGACCACCCTCCCCAGCCAGGATGCATCTCTGCCACCCCCGCAGCAGCCCTACATCTCGGGGCAGCAGCCCATGTACCAGCAGGTGAGCCTCTCCCAGGGCCGCCATCACAGCTCATGACCCCAGGGAGGGCCGTGCTGGAAGCCAGCTCAGGGGGGCACAGGCTTCGCTCTGAGCCCCCAACGGCCGCGGGGCTGCCCTGGGAAGGCGGCCAGTGCTGGCGAGGACTGCTGCTTTGCAGGCAGAACCCGGACTTAAACACAGTCACACCTGGGGATGTCGAAACTGTGCGTTTACTTAAGAGCCCCAGGCCACATCAGTTCAACTCCATAGACGTTAATCAGAATTTCCTGGGGTCTGTGCTCTGCTGGGGACAGGAGGACCGGGAGCCCGTGACAAGTGGAAAGAGGGAGTCAAGAGACCACCGCTGGTGCAGCCCAGGCTGGGCCTAGTTGGGGGCCTGCAGACCTGGGGCAAGGTTGGGACACAAGTGTTCTAGAAGAGCCATTAGAGGCTGGGGAGGCGGGGGCCTAGGGAGGGAAGAGGGAGGGAGGACAGACCAACAGCCCCCATGTGTCCCCCCAGATGGCGCCCTCCAGCGGCCCTCCCCAGCAGCAGCCCCCAGTGGCCCAGCAGCCACCTGCACAGGGGCCACCGGTGCAGGGCAGCGAAGCCCAGCTCATCTCGTTTGACTGACCCTAGCCGGGGAGCTCGCCATCCAGAGTAACACTACGGTTCAAACCGCTGCCTCCGTCTCTTAACTAGCATCGTCCGCCCGCCTTGCTCTCTCCTCTCTTGCGTGTAGTGTCCCTGCTTCATGTGAGCTGGGGTGGCCCTTCATCCCAGGCCTCCTCCTTTGTTCTCGCCTGCTGGCTCCTCCTCCCCCCAGGCCTCATCCCTGTCCCTGTCTCCCTGAGTCCGTCTGACTTCTTTCCCTAGGGCTGGGCCTTGGGTAGGAGGGTGGAAGGGAAGGACCTTCTCTGAGAGGAAGCCCCCAGCCCCCTGTGTCAGGTCCTGCGATGGCTGGCGGGAGTGGGGTCTCTCTGCCTCACAGCTCTCGCCTTCCCACCCCCACCCATGAGACCGTGGGGCCTGTGACTCGTGTGAGTGCTCCCCAGAGCCCTCCAGTGTGGCCCCCCACGCTGTCAGCAGGGGTGCTCCTGGCCCTCACAGGAAGGCTGGGGGCCTGTCTCCAGCTTCTCTTCTTCTGAGCTGTCATCTCATCCAGTGCCCTGCTCAGTAGACGGAATGGAACAGTGATAATAAAACATCTTTCAACAAGTATTCAAGTGTCTGCTCAGAAGGCAGGTGGCGGGCAGCCAGTCCAACTCTAGATGGGGTGCCCCCAAAGGCCAGCCTGTCCCTTGCCCCAGGCCCAGTTCCACAGTCTCCACTAGTGGATGTTGCTCTGGCCTCAGCTGCAGATCTGCTCTTCCTCCCTGAGACCGAGCACCAAGGAGCTGTCCCTACAGGAGCTGAGCAACCATCCTGCCCACCCAGCCCTGCACTGCCCTGACTCCTGGGAGAGACTGGCAGGGCCCAGGGCTTCAGTCCGATTCTACAATGCTGGTTAGTTGTAGCCTAGGAAAAGTGTTTAAGACAATCCTGACATTTTGCACACCTTAAGTGCCCAAACCTCTTAGGTGACCTCCACATCAGCCCTTCTAAATAGGCACAGATAAGCTACTTGAGCTCAGGTCACAGGCAGGGCCAGGATCATCGGAACGCTGGGCAGAGGGCAGCCCTGCCTTCTCCACTCGACCTAAAGTGGGGGTCTGTTCCCCCTGGGCTCTTAAATCTGGGACAGCAGCGAGGGGGGCTGCCGCTTGCATTCAAGAGCAAAAGCAGAGGACTCAAGGGGCTGGGGACACCCACGTCCAGACGTTTGGGAGCTGGACGGACAGGGGGGCAGGACTGCAAAGGATTCAGAGCTGGAGGCAGAGCCCAAGCTTACAAATCCTCTTTTCCCAGGTGAAAGGCTGGCCCTTCCGCCAAGGACCCCATCCAGGCTCAGCTCAGTCACAACCCTTAGCCGATTCCCGAGCCCGCTGCGGGCTGGTCCCCCGGAGGGCGGCGGCCTCGCTCCCAGGGCGGCCCCGACAGGACAAAACGTGCCCCCGTGCTGCCTGGAAAAGCAGTCGCTTTAGGTACAAGAGGAAATCGAAGAGAAGGCGGCGCAGAGGGCAGGGCGCTCCTCCCGCTAGGTGACCACAAGCCGGGTCCCTGGAACAGACCTGCCGAGGAAGGGCACTGGGGACCCTCCGGCCCGCCCTGAGGCAGCGCAAACGTCACGAGCCCGGGCTCGGGGGGCAGGCGTCGCTGCGCTGTCCAACAAGGCCAGGTCCCGGCCCGTCGGAACCCGGCGCCAAGCCTCAGCCTTCTCCGGCCTTCGTTCGCCCAGCGCGCCACGGGCTGGAGCCGGCCGAGGCCGCCAACGCGGCTCTGCGCCTGCGCGGCCCGCTGCCTTGTGGGTAATCTCGAGGAGCGAGAGAAGGCAAGTCCAGGCGCGGCTAGAGCGTCCGCGCCCAGCTCTTAGGCCCCGCGACTCGGGCGGCTAGAGAGTCCTCCCCAGCTCATATGCTCGGCGGCTCTGGCGGCTAGAGTGTCGTCCGCAGCTCGCATGCCCCGTGGCTCGGGCGGCTAGAGCGTCCCTCCTCCTGGGATCCGCGTGTGACCTTCCCGCCCGCGGAGCGATGCTGCGGGCGGCCGCAAGCCCCCTGTGGGGGCCGTGTCTCGGGCTTCGGGCCGCCGCGCTCCTCCTCGCCAGGTACTGCGGGCCGCTGAGGGCCGGGCAGGCGGGCAGGGTTGGGGCCTTCGGCCGGGCACCGACGGTGCAGGTCGAGGCGGCGTCCGCGGGCGGCTGGCGGGAGGCCACTCCGGACTCGGCGGGTCCCGGCGGGGGTGCGCGGCATGGGGCCGCCGCCTGCCTACCGTCCAGTCGCGCGGGCCGCCGAGAGTGCGGGGGTGGCCCCGATGACCTTGGGCGGGTCCCTGCCCCTTTCCGGGCATCAGTTTCTCCCGGAACACAGTGACGTGCGAGGACTCCCTTGAGTGGATCCGGCGTTCGGTCGCCGGCGACCCCAGGTTCTGAAAGGCTTTGTGCTGCAAAATGCATTCAAGTAGCTGTCCTGCCAGCACGGGCTGACACGGCTCATTCAAACCGGAAACTTAACGTTGTGGGTGGCGTGTCTGCAAACAGCCATTTGGGTTAAAGTAGCTGGGAGATCCCTTTGTCCGCATGGACCCTGGAGTCTGAGGACCCTGGGTCGGCGCCAAGGAGCTAGACCTGAACTCATGGCACCTATCTGCCCGGCCTGTGTCATCCGCCCGTGCCAGGCTGACGGGTCTGTTTGAATGGGGGCTAGGCAACAGGTACCACGTGTCTGCGCCCTGAGGCTGATGAGATGCAGCAGCCGTCGAAGGGGGGAGGCCCTAGCTGGTGCGCCCCTGGATAACGCCCCCAAGGAGTACCCCCCCAAGATCCAGCAGCTAGTCCAGGACATTGCCAGCCTCACGCTGCTGGAGATCTCAGACCTCAACGAGCTCCTGAAGGTACAGCATCCCTGGCCTGGGTGGAGAAATCTGGGGTCCCTTCCTGGGGAACTTGAGAGTTTGGTAAATTGTCGAAAGTGGACTCCCCGAGTGTGAGGACTGTGCCAGGAGTGTCCCTGAGCGCGTCTGGGAGTGGCGGCCAGCTCCTGAAACTGCTCTCCTCTGTCCTTGCAGAAAACATTGAAGATTCAGGATGTCGGGTTCATGCCGATGGGTGGCGTGGCGCCGGGTGCTGCCCCTGCCGCGGCAGCCTCCGAGGTGAGCCCAGGCTGGGGTCCTGTGCACAGAAGAGTGTTTCTCTGGTGTCTGGCCCCATCTTGCCTCACCTCACGTAGCCAGGTTTCTCTTCTGTCCCTTTCCTGGGTTCTGCATCAGTCAACACGCCTTACAGATCTGTGTGCACTTTTTGGCTGTGGGCTCCCCTCCCTCCCTGTGACCTCCTCCCTGCCAAGGATGTGCAGGTCCCTGCCCATGTGGAGACCATGTTTGTTGTGAAGGGGAATAGTCCTTGAGTCACAGGAGAGGGGAAAGAAAAAAAGAAATTGTGCCAAACAGTAGGACAGTTATAAATGCTACAGGGAAGGAAGAAGCTTAAGGGAGGGGAGGGGAACAGTTTCAAGGAGGTGACACTCTGAGGGAGGACATGAGGATTTGAGGACAAGAACAAGGCATTCTCCACAGAGGGGTGGTGGACATGTGACCATGAAGTCTGTCGGGATGGAGCAGAGAGTGGGCACAGGGAGGGGGCATGTCCATCCTCTGGGTGCCTGGGACACGTTTGGGGCTCTTTGTGGAAACTAGAAGACTTGAATCCACAAACTAATTTGGGAGTTTTGGAGGAGGTTTTTGGGGGGGTTTTGCTTTTTTTTTGTTTACTTTTTCAATTTTTGTTATGGAAAATCTCATACTTATCCACGAATAGAAATAATAGCATGGTTGTTTTTATGCTCATCACCCAAGCTTGATAGTTATAAAGTTTTTGTCACATTTGCCCACCTGTCTGTTGAAGCTTATGACAGATTTCGGATTTGTCCCTCCTGTATCCCCGAGCATCCACATCTCATGGCACAGGTGTTTCCTCGTGTTGTCGTGTGCTGTTTGCACGTGGATGCAGCCAGCAGGGTTCCCACCCTAGCCTATTCGAGTGCCACCAATAGTTCCAGACTTTCCATACCCAAATCCAAACAAGGTCTGTGCTGCATTTGGTTGTTGGGTCTCTTGAACCTCTTAAATCCCGCTCTCAGCTCCCCTTCTGCCAGTCTTCACCCTACTGAGGAAACCAGCTCAGGGGTCCTGGAGAGCCGCCCCCATCCCAGGTGTGTCTGGTGGTTCCACCAGCATTATCTGTGCTGTGAGCTGGAAGGTGGCTTTACAGACTGAACATTTGGGGCAAGGGAAGAGAAAATTACCACGTGACTTATTTAAACTGGAGCGCGTCTAAGAACACTAATAATTGGACAGCAGCCCCACACCAGGGCTGTGTGGGCCCATGGGCCCTGCTCCAGCGGGTGCTGCAGTCCCCACGAGTGGCAGCAGGAGCTCTGCCATGCCTGTCGTCCCGTAGTTGGTTATTTGGTGAAGATGGAGCTGAACTTGGTCGTATGCCTGTCATCGGCGTGGCCTTGGGCTTGGCTGAAGACCACGGCAGGACCGTTTCTGCAAGGAAGCACTTTCGGTGTCACTCTTCCTGTCTTGTAACTTACAATTTTAAGGGACAGGGACCTAGAGTGCCGGTGGTGGGGGCAGAGGGCAGTTTCAGAGCAGCCTTTGGGAAATGGGAGGGCAGATGAGGGAGGGAGAGCACTGAGGGGTCCAGGGACTGGCCCGGCAGTAGCGTGGGCCTCTCTGGCCTGCCGTGGCCTCCCGCTGCAATTGTAGGCTTCACTGGGCTGCCCGCCTAGGCCTCACCTTTGGAGTTACAGGCCAGGATGGCCAGGGAGCGAATCCGCCTGCTTCACCCTGTCCTTTCTCACCCTGCCGCCACTTTGCCCTCCCTCCCCCAGGCAGCAGAAGACATCCCCAAACAAAAAGAACGGACACATTTCACTGTCCGCCTGACAGAGGCAAAGCCCATGGACAAAGTGAAGCTGATCAAGGAAATCAAGAACTACGTCCAGGGCATCAACCTCGTGCAGGTGCGTCTCCAGGCACCGCTCGGTTCCCCGGCCCCCTTCCCGGCCTAGGGTGGCTCTGACTTTGCTCTCTGGCAGGCAAAGAAGCTGGTGGAATCCCTGCCCCAGGAAATCAAAGCCAATGTGGCCAAGGCCGAGGCCGAGAAGATCAAGGCGGCCCTGGAGGCAGTGGGCGGCACCGTGGTTCTGGAGTAGGCCGTCCAGACGACTGTGGACCGGGTCCCAGGCGCTGGGCAGGGCTCCACCTGCTCCTCGCCCCGCACCCAGGCTCAGCGGACCCACTTGCGCTGGAGCAGAACCGGGTACCCGCACCATGTGGCCAGTTCCCTTCTGGGACAGACGATGGACCTACTGAGATGGGGAGGGAGTGGCAGTCACTGCCGGTGCAAGCCCCAGGGAGGAGGACTCGAGAACCTACTGCGAGTTCACGCGCCCCCTGGTGGCTGTTGAGAAAAATGCATTGTTCAGGCTCCGTGTGTGCTGAGTCCTGTGTTGGGGTGGGCTGTGGGTGCAGGGGTCTGTCCTCCCAGACCCATGTCAGGCTGGTGCCGACAGCAGTGTGGTGGGACTGGGCAGTGCGCATCCTGCTTGCAGGGGCAGCAGCTGCTGCACGGCTGGTACCAGATCTTCCCCCAGGGGCTGGTGTAGGGCACCTGTGGAACTCCCTGTCTTTAAACATTGGTGGTCCTTAACAGGAAATGCAGCCCCAGCCCTGGGCAGTGGGAATAAGGCCTATACCCTGGGTGGGCACAGCAGCCCCGCAAGAGACAGCCTGACAGGCTGGAGGATGTGCTCTGCAGCCCTTGAGGGTGTCATTTGCTCCCACAGGTGCTTAGAGGAGCCTTGGGGGCTGGGCCTCGGGGAGCTGGGTCTTGGAGCCAGAAGGGAAGTGAAGGAGGTGGCCTGTTGCCAGAGTGTGGCATTTACAGATGGCAGTGGCTGCCCAAGCCTATGTGCCCTGCTCAGTGCCTGCCTGCCCCAAGGACCTATGGCTTCCTTCTCTTGAGTCAGGCCCCACCTCAGCCCTGCCTGGAAGGGGCAGTGGATTCCTTCCTCGCAGGCCCAGGTGGGAGACCCCTGGGGCTTGGGTGGAGGGGGCTGCAAGACGTTCTGAGTGGCCACTCTGGAGAGGCATTGTTCCTGTGACCCTTGGAGGCCCACACCCTCTGGCCTGAGTCTCCAGGCTGCCTACTCCCTGGCCCCCTCCCTTGGCCCTGTTGGAAGAATGAGCTGCAAGGTCAGCTGGGGGACCAGAAAGGGACACTGTGTCTGGGAGTGCCATGTCTGGGTGGGAGCTGCCAGGCTCCCTGGTGTGCATGCACAGCCGCCCCCACCCCCCACCAGCTCAGTGTCCTCTCTGAGGTCTTACTCCCTGCTGGGCCTCGTAGGAAGGGTCCAAGGAGCAGATGAGGCCACTCCCTGACCAGAGCCCCACTGGCCAAGCCTGTGGCCCCTGGCACCATCCCCAGGGGGTTAATGATTCACCATCAGCAGATCACTGGGCGTGCCTTCACTCAGCAGAGGGGACTGTGGCTACCTGGGGCTGGGTGTGGCCTGCTGGGCCTGCTGCCCTCTCCCAGGGCTCAGGGACACTCCCCAGCCCAGATCTGCATGGTCACAGGCCCCTCTGCCAGTAACCTGGGGAGGCTGCTTGTGCTCTAGGCCCCCTCCCCATTTTCCCAAGGCATCTGGGGTGAAGACGGGCTCCCGCAAGGATGGGGCTTTCTGTTCTCTGCTGGTCTTGCTAGGGGTGGCTGATCAAAGGTGAGGGTGGCCCTGCACCTTGAGGGCCACCAGGCCAACGTATCCTGACTCGCTTATGGCAGACTAGGGCGGTGCTTCTGCCTGAGCTCAAAAGTCATACCTGAAGACCCTGGGCCTTGTCTTCCTAGGCAGCATCCTGGCTCAGCCTCCTGATGGGGGTCCTGGCCCCTCCAGCTACCCCTGACTTGCCCCAGACTGCAGGCTGCTCTTAAGTGTCTCAGACCTGGAGATAGGTGCGGTGTGCCTCTGGGGATTGCCCCGGGTCCTTGAAGCCCACTTGGCCTTGGCCCTCACGCTTGGCAGTGGGAGGCAGGCTTGCTGCGTGTCACGAGTTGCTCTCTTGGCACCCACACAAGTCCTTATAGATCCTGATAGGAGCTGGCGTTGCGCCTTTGTCCAGGCTCGCGGTCACAGGACACAGCGGAGGCAAATCCAGAGCCCCCGCAGGTGCCTCACCTCCACAGACCTCCCCCCTATTCCAGGGACCCCAGATGTCTGCCAGGCCACCCATGAAGCACGGTCCTCCCTGCCCAGGCACCAAGAGGAGATGTGTAAGGGCCACAGAGCACACACCAGCCCCCACCCAGAGGCCTGCCCGGGCAGCCCTGTTCTCAGGACTGCGCCCGCCCTCCCCTTCGCCCTCTCGGGCTTCTGCGTGAGTCTCCACAGTCCATTTGAGAATTTGGCTGGGATCTTTTTTAGTTCCTTGGCCTATAGTTTGCAAAATCCACCCCTTTCTTAAGAGGGTGTTCCAGCCTTGAGGCATTTCCCGTGTTCCAGGGTTCCTCCCACGTCTGACTGCCTTTTCACACCATCTCAGGTCACGGGAATTCAGGCATCTCGGCACCCTGCCGCCCTTGATATTTTTACGTTTTACGATGTCTCTTCAGTTCCCAATCCTAAGTCTCTGGGCCCTGCCCTTCCCAATTTGGGGACGGTCTGTGTTCTGTGAGGAGCAAACCCTGGGGTCTCCCTGCCAGCACCAGGTTCAGGGCCCTGTTCTGCCAATGACCCCAGTAAGGGGACAGCTCCCCCCGCCAGGGCCTGGGTCCCCGCTTCTGGGCTGTCATGGAGACCTAGGGACTCCAGAGGCTTCTGTCATCTCTGCTTCACTGCTGTGTTTGCGATGTAGTCAGGAGCCCTGACAGTGCCCTGGGGCTGATGGCAGATTCGGGCATCTTGGCTGAGTCCAAATGAGATCCAGGTGCCAGGGCAGCAGGGTCTGTGCCGGGAGTGGGCTTGGAGGACCATGGACGAAGAAGCGGCTTGCTCCTGCACACTAACAGTCAGGTCTGTTAGCTCCGGCTTTCTGAACAAACTGCTGTCTCTGGGAGTCTTGTGTGTAGCTGCTCAGCGACACGTTTTTGCCTTTCCTTGTGGATCTTCGGTATGTGTCTCCCACCCTCTCTGATCTCCAGAAGCCCCTGGGCCATTTTTCTTAATCCTACTCTCCCTTTCAAATAACGCAGGCTCCCAGCATGGGTAATACTACCCCCCACCCCACCCTGGGCTCCTCCACATTTCTCCGCCTCCTCTGAGATCCATGTGGCCCTGTCCCAGAGCGGCCCTGGGGACTCAGATTTCACTGCTCGGCAGGTGCGCCTTTGGGCTAGCAGCACACCTGCACTTCCGGTCAGCAGGGAGGTGGGCGTCTCCCGCTGGGGCCAGGCTGGGGCAGGCAGTTTGTTGACTGCCGCCTCCCAGGAGCCTGAGCCGCACGCCCAGAAACTCCCTCTTGGGCCGCCCCAGGGTGGCTGCCTGGGGCTGTGTGGTCAGAGCAGGCCTGAGGCTGGACTCGGCTAGGAGTTTCTGGGAGGGGTGGGTAGGCGGGGCGGCTAGTCTCCGAATTGCCTTTGCCCCTAGTTTTCTTGTAACCCGCAGGTTGGCCCCTCCTGCAGCGGGACGTATCCCAGGACGAACCCCCGGGTCCTGCGCGGCTGGGGTGGGACATTGGGTACAAGTTCAGGCCGCGCAGGGGCGGGGCGTTTGCGGGAGGCCGGCCTCCAGGAGGGGTCGGGGGCAGAGCGCCCAGGCCACTCGGGCCGTGACCTTCGCAGACGTGCCCTAGGCGCCGGAGTGGCCGGCGGCCGGGCCAGCGTAGGAAGGGGGCAGACGCAGGTTCCGAGGGGGAGTGGGGAGGGCTCACCCGGCAGGTTCCCCGCGGTCCGCGCGGCCTGGGCCCCGGGGGTCCCCGAGGGGGCTCGGTGGCGCCCGCCCGGCTGCGGCCGCTTTAAGGAGCGGGGCCCGCCCCCGGTCTCGGGGCGGGGTCTAGCTGGCCCCGCCCACCAGGCCCCGCCCCCGGGCCGCGCGGGCGCATTGGCTGTGCCGGGCGCGAGCGGCCAGCGGCACTTTGAGCTGGCGGCGCGCGGCGGCGTGGATCGGGCCGGGTTTGGCCGGGTCGGGCCGGATCGAGTCTGGCTGGGGACGGGGAGGTGTCCGGGCTTCGGGGGCCGGGGTCGGGCCGGGTACCTGCGCTCCTCGGCGTCGGCGGCCGCGTCTGGGCTATGGCGGCCGAGGCGCGCGTGTCGCGCTGGTACTTCGGCGGGCTGGCGTCGTGCGGGGCCGCCTGCTGCACGCACCCGCTGGACCTGCTCAAGGTGAGCGCGGCGCGCGGAGGGCCTCGGGCCGGGCCCTCGCTCCCGCCCCCGTCGGGAGCCCTGCGGGCAGGAGGCGGTGGAGGTGCCCCTCGGGCCCCCATCCCACTCTGCTGCTACCTGTGTGACCTTGGGCTCGCCCCTTGGCCTCTCTGAGCCTGTTTCCCGACCCGCCCTTCGCACTTTTGCGGACACACGTTCTGCTGGGTGACACGTTGAGGGCTTGGTTCTCTGGGAGCATAGCTGTTGGCACTTGAAAACGCGTCCGGACTTCAGCACACACCGGCACGGACCACGCGCCCCCTCTGCCGAGCGGGTGCCCGGCACACACTGAGGGAGACAGAGGAGGGATATGGTCAGTCGCCCCTCTTTGGGGCTGCTTCCTCCTGAAAGGTGGGGGGACACCTGGAAGCCTTGAGCTCTGCCTGCATGCAGGTCCTGTCCAGTGAGGGTGATTGTTTCCCAGAGCGAGAAGTAATCACACTTTTTGGGTTTTTTTTCTTTTTTAAGAATGCTTATGGGGCAGAATAAGACAGAGCTTCCCTTGTCTCAGGGCAGGCCAGCCGAGGGAGGTTGGTTTTCTGGTGCTCTCACCACAAACAACAAAGGGTCAGAGGTACAAAGCATGTTCTGGCCGTCGGCCCTGCGCCAGGGAACCTGGGCTGTGGTCCTGTGGGTCCTGTGGGCAAGGGCAGCCACCTGGCCACCCAGAGCAGCCTGGGTCCCACGCTGGACCCCTGGGAGGGATTGGCACCTGTGTCCCTGGCTGACCCAGCCATCCCTCAAGCCTCAGAGTGGTCACCAGTAAAGGCAGGATTAGCAAAAGTTGGGGGTGGGGCTGAAGCCGGGAGCGTTTCTGAGACCTAGCTCATCCTGGGAGAGGCCAGCACAGGCCCTGGTAACCCCCAGGGCCAGGTAGGAAGGTGCGTTTTCCCTTCTCGTGCCTGTTCTGTTTTACTTTCTGGATGCCCCCGCAGGTCCCTGTGCTCCCCCATCCCCCACCCCCGACCACGCACCCTGGAGGATCAGGCTCACTGTCCCTGCCCAGCTGTGGGCACAGCCTCCAGGAGCTTTTGGAGCCCTCCATGGCACCAGGCCAGCCTAGAGTCATGGTCTGTGGGCCAAGGCTCCTTTGGGCGTCACTGCCCCTTGCCCCACCCCCCAGGTGCTGTTTTGCTGCAGAGCACTGGGGGCGGGGGCAGGGAGGCCTGCGGCCACAGGAGCCTAGTCTCTCTCTGGCCCAGGAAGCACGTGGCCATCTGCTGGGGTGCAGCGGGAGGTGCCAGCAGCTGTGGAGACCTCGGAGGGAGGCCCTGGCCAGGATTTTTATCTCTCTGTCCAGTCTTTGGAAGAAGTATTCTAAAGTAACTTGGTCTCTCCCTTTGCCTTATGTCTTGGCTCAACTCTGTCAGTGGCTTCTCACCTGGACGAGGGCTGCTGCCGGTGTGGCCACCCTGCCCCCAGGCCCAGGCCCTCTGTTCCCGGCTCACTGCACACTGAGAGAAACTGAGGCAGCAGAGTCAATAGCCTTCCCCAGCGGGTCCCCCCAGGATGTGGCTGGGCTGGACAGAGTGGGGTCCACAGGATGGACTCCAAGGCACCCTTTCCCTGTGTACCCCCAGATTCCCACCCCTGTCTTCCGAGTCTCCCATGTTTCTTCAGGTCATTTGAGTCCCCGTAACTCTGTCCCTCTCGGAAGTCAGGTGTGGCTACAAGGTGGGGCTCTGGACTTGCCCAGTGTCTTCACCTAAAGTGTGGGGTTGATGACTGCCCCACGGCAGGTGGGATGTTTCTCATGGGCCTGGTAGGCTCACGTTTCGGCTGGTGGTATCCAGTGGAGGTTGGCTCCGGGTGTGGACACGGAGTCCTAGCCCCACTCCTCGGCTGGTGCCCTGCAAAAGGGGGTGCTGGTAGCACTTGGCCCACAAGGTTAGTGTGAGGCTGTAAAGGTGGAAGGTTGTGGAAAAGGGCTCAGGGCAGAGCTGGCCTGGATGGGCCCCAGGTAGAGTACTGCTGTGAGCTGGTGTGGCCGCTTCCCCGCAGGTGCACCTGCAGACGCAGCAGGAGGTGAAGCTGCGCATGACCGGCATGGCGCTGCAGGTGATGCGCTCCGACGGCGTGTTGGCACTCTACAATGGGCTGAGTGCCTCCCTGTGCAGACAGGTGCATCTGGGGGCTCCCCACCCCCGGGTGGCGGGTCGCTGAGGTCCTGGTCCCAGAGCCCGCACTCAGTCCCAGCAGGCAGGAGGGTCGCAGCCCCCTGGCCCCCAGGCTAGTTGTGGCTGCTTACACGGGAGGAACCTCAGGCAGGGGAGCCAGCAGCGCCCAGGGTGGCGGGTGGGAGGTGCTTCTGCCTTGCACAGGGTCAGCCACTGTCACAGCGGCCCGAGACCTCCACCTCCAGGTGGGAAACTGAGCCCAGGGAGGAGAGAGAAGGGTGTGAGGCCTGGACTCAGCCCCAGGTTTGTGAGTTGGCTCAGCTGCTTGCTGGCCGTGTGGCCTCGGGCGTGTCCCTTGGTGCCCCGTGGTCCACATGGAGACCATTGCACTGGAGGACCAGGTCTGTGAAGTGTGCCCAGCGCCATCCGCCCGCAGCCTCTGAGTGGGGCCCCTTCTCCCCAGATGACCTATTCCCTGACTCGGTTCGCCATCTACGAGACCGTGCGGGACCAGGTGACCAAAGGCAGCCAGGGCCCCCTGCCCTTCCACCAGAAGGTCTTGCTGGGCTCCCTCAGCGGTGAGTGGCCGAGGGCGAGCAGGGCGGGCGAGGGTGGTGGGCAGTGCCAGGGGTCACGGGGTGGCTTGTTGTACCAGGTTGCATCGGTGGCTTCGTGGGGACCCCCGCGGACATGGTCAACGTCAGGTCAGTGTGGCCCCCGAGGCCAGGGTCTCGCTGTCCCCTGAGGGCCAACCTCATTCACTGGGGTTGTGGGTGTTCAGCCTGGAACAGGCCACTCGGACCTTGGGGTCCTGGACACTGGGGGTGGCGCTGAGCCTGTGGCAGGGCAGCCCCCGGTGGGCCGGCCGCTCACTGTCGCCCTCTGGCGTGTGTGGGGGTGGTGTCTGGCCCTGCCGCCCTGCTGAGCCCCTGCTTGTTTCAGGATGCAGAATGACATGAAGCTGCCCCAGAGCCAGCGCCGAAAGTGAGTAGCGCGCTCTGCCTGCAGGGTGGGGCCGGAGGGTCGGGGCGGAGGAGCCCCCAGAGTGGCTCTGCCAGGACGCAGTCGGGACTCGCCTGTGGGATCCCATGGAGCCGGCTGACGGCTTCTGGAAACAGGCATAGTGCACACCTCTGGCTGGGCCCGGGGCTGGTCACCGCTTCTCCCGCGTGTACCTGCGCGCACCCACGGGGAGGGTGGTTTGGAAGTGGGAGTGAGTGTGGACTTCGAAAGGCTTTGGGTGCAGGGGTTAGTTTTTCTTCCTGTGATGAAAGCACCATGTTGCGTGAAACGTAGGGTGCTAGGGAGTCTAAGGTTCTGGCTGGGGACCCACGTCGAGCTAGGCTCTAGGCGTCGGCCCAGTCAGCTCAGGGGGCGTGTGGCTCTGGCTGGAGCGTCAGCCCCAGGGAAGGTGGACGAGTGAACCAGGGGAGAGGGGGCCCCGCAGGGCGTCCCATCCTCCTGCCCTCTGTAATGGCCTGCAGACAGGACCTGCCTTGGAGCTGGCAGCCCCCAGAGGGCATTTCCCTCCCTCTTCAAGCCCTGAACTCCTGTGAGCAGGGAGACAGGAAGCCATTGTCCTCTGGCCCTTTTGACACTCAGCACCTCCTGGCCTGGGATGGGGCCGTGGCTCCCATGGGGGGTACCCTCCCCCCATGGGAGCCAGTGGTCAGGGAGAAGCTCATGTGGGCCCACTCTGTCCCCGACAGCTATGCCCACGCCCTGGATGGCCTGTGCCGTGTGGCCCGAGAAGGTGAGAGGTGGGAGGGCTGGGCTGGGACCCAGGAGTGGGGCCTGGGTGGGGAGGGGTTTGGGCTGGGCACCCGACCTCTCCCCTCCCCCGGCAGAGGGTCTGAAGAAGCTGTTCTCAGGCGCAACCATGGCGTCCAGTCGTGGGATGTTGGTCACCGTGGGTCAGGTAGGGTTTCTGCTTGGGGTGGGGCTCTGGGGCCCTGTGAGAAATCCCAGAGGAAGGCAGTGGGCATGGAACACGGGTGGGGCTGGGGCGCGTCTGTGATGGGTGTGGTGACCGTAGATGACCCAACAGAGTGGGTACCTGGTCAGTCCAGCTGGTGTCATTGTGGGCCCCTTTTGGCTTCTCCCGAGGTGGGCTCTGTCCTTTGGGCCCTGACTGTCCCTGCCACCCTACAGCTGTCCTGCTATGACCAAGCCAAGCAGCTGGTCCTCAGCACCGGGTACTTGTCTGACAGCATCTTCACTCACTTTATCGCCAGCTTCATCGCGGTGAGTGGCGGGGTGGGGCTTCCCTGGGGGCCCTGGGATGAGGGAGGGGCTCAGTGGCAGGAGGCTTTGACGAGTTAGACTGAATAGGTGGGTGCTAGGGTCCTGGGGAGGAGCCCACGGGCCAGGGCTGTTCCTGGTGTCCCCATGGCCCTAGGGACACCTGGGGGTCCAGGACAGGTCTGTGGGGTAGGATGAGGGTGCCCACCTGCCCTGCCTGGCAGGCCCGTTGGTGATGACCCTGCACCCCAGGGCGGATGCGCCACTGTCCTGTGCCAGCCCCTGGACGTGCTGAAGACCCGCCTGATGAACGCCAAGGGCGAATATCGGGTGAGTGGGGCCCCGCCCTGCAGGTCTGCTTCCTTGTCGCGGGTGTGGACACGGCTGTCCCCCTCCACCCATGACTGCGTCCCTCCCAGGGCCCCGTGTGTGTTTAACAGAGCAAGCCTGTCACTGCAGTCAGTGAAACTTCACATGGTGCCTTTATGAAGGGGGCAGGTCCCACCCCCCAGCCCCACCAGCACACACTGCGTCTTCTGTGGGTTTCGGCACCACAGCACCCTGGGGTGTGCTCCTGGGGTCTAGTTTTGAGCAGGCAGCCCTTGACCTTTGTGACCCCCAGCCCCACCTCCTGCTTTTACTGTTGAACCTCCAGGCTGCTCTGCGAGGCTCACACCCACCCTCAGTGTGACCAGAGTGAGGGGGGGTTCACGCCTCTCCAGAAGCAGCCGCTGTATTCCGGTTCTGCGTTTTCTGCAGGGTGTCCTGCACTGCGCCATGGAGACAGCAAAGCTCGGGCCGCTGGCCTTCTACAAGGTCCGTGGGGGCGGCGTGGGGCGGGGGCCCCTGGGCCGGGCGGGGGCCCCTGGGCCTGTCGGGGCCCTTCACACCCTTCCTTCCTCCCTCAGGGCCTCGTGCCTGCGGGCATCCGCCTCGTGCCCCACACCGTGCTCACCTTTGTGTTTCTGGAACAGCTTCGCAAACACTTTGGCATCAAAGTGCCATCGTGATGTGGCCGTGGCAACAGCTGGGTCAGGCCTGGGCCCCTTCTCCCCGCAACAGTTTCTTCCAGAGTGTGGGAGGGTCAGCAGCTGAGCACTGCCCTGAGCCCAGCACCTGCCCGCAGTGCTCCGGCCCCTCCTCCCTGGCCCAGGACCCCCGCCCCAGCCCACCTGGTCAGCCCTTCGACCCCTCGCGAGCTACCAGCTTCACCTTCACCCCCACCCCGGGCTCTCCCTGCCTGGGCTTCCAGCGGCCTGCTCTGCCCACCCCTCAGAGGGGGTGTCCAGGCCCCAGGTTTGGTTTTCTCTCCTCTCCCCGAGTAGGCAGTTAACGCTGGAGTTGGGAGGGCGTGCTGTCCCGGCTCTCTGGGCTCGGGTCTCTAGCCCCTGAAGGCTCCTTCCACCGCGCCCCGGGCCCGCAGCACCGTCTCCCACCGCGCCCGCTGAGGGACCTGGGTGGCAGAGCGGGGGAGGCCTCAGCACCACTCCCCAGATGACACGTGTACCTGCGCGTTCATCCTCAGAGAGGGACCATGCTTTTATGACGTTCCCAAGGCAGCTGTGCCCCCACAGCTCCCAGGCCGGTGCAGAGGGGCCCCCGGGGAGAGGGTCTGGGTGCCACCCGCACCCCCCCGCCCCCGCCGTTGCTTTAACTGCTAGTTTTGCCAGAACTCTCAGTGCCAGCAGGCTCTCTGCTGTCTTCAGGGGGTGTGCAGTGTCCCCTCCTGGCTCCCTGGGCAGGGCTGGGGTGGCTTGGGGGTCTCCTGTCTGGGGATGGTGGTCACCTGCAAGGCCCCCAGCAGCTGATCAGCCTGATGCCACAACCTAGGTTCCTCTGCCAAAGCAGCCTGCAGGGGGACTGGGAGCTGCGTCCGCCTCCCCTGTCCCCCAGGCACTGTGCTCTCCCCACCCCCCAGCAAGTGGCCAGCGGGCCAGCGTCGCCCTGCGCGACATTAATAAAGGTGGTGAAGAGTCTGGTTTCTGCATCCAGGGCACTAACTGGTCTGCAGGTTGTCGTGCTTTTGGGCACTCAAGACCCCCTCTGCACCCTCCAGGGAGGGCTTCTGGGTTCGTGGACAGGCAGGGGAGAAGCTGCACCCCTGGCCAGATGCACTGGGTCGCTGGGGGCTGAGGACTGGAGGTGTGGAGGCCCTGCATCAGGTCACCGTGGACCCCCCCAGGGCTGCCCCTTCCCAGCAGGTGCCTGTGTTTTCAGAGTTCCCAGAGGGGCTGGACGTGCCCTGGGCTTTCAAATGCTGGTCAGTTGTCCAGCCAGCCGAGAAGGGGCTGGGAGCCCCTGGTTCTGTGGACTGCAGGCCCTGGGACAGAGGGGCAGGGTCGGTGTGAGCACCACCATGCAGCCTTTTGATGTCCCGGGACAGACAGGTGCCCTGGGCGGCTCATCCAGTCGTCAGGACCTCTGACCCCCAGAGTGCCGCGCAACCTTGGGAGCGTATGGAAAATGGGGCTTCAGGTTATGGTGGTCACGCAGCTCTGAATGTCCTGGGGACAGCTGTGTTTCAACAAAGCTGTTAACTTCAGAAAACAGGGAACTGCACCCACATGCCTGCCCAGCCCCAGTGGCGAGCTCTCACCAGGCCGTCTGCCTTCTCACCCCCGCGGACCCTTCCCCACCGTGACTGGGTTATTTAGAAGCCGACCCCAGAGGTCCTGTCATTTATAGATAAATGCGAGCACATGTCCCTAAAAATGGTCTTTGAAAAAACTCTAACTGCAGCAGTAACTCACTCTACATAAGAAACGTGACGGTCCACCTGGTTGACTTACTGTCATCAGAACGCCCGGGGCCCACGTGCCTGTCATGAGGTTGGTTCTGTCTGAACGAGCCCAGCTGAGGGCTCCTGTTCAGTCTCCGCTGCCAGCGACCCTTCACCACCCTTTCAGAGTAAGTCAAGTCCTTGATCCGGTCGCCTCTCCTGTCAGACTTGGCCCCTTCCTCCACCTATGAATTTTCTAAAACCAGCAGGTAGATCTGGATTAGGGTCCTGTTTCTGGGTGACAGTACTGGGTGTGCTGCAGCACCCGGGGTGCGGGGTCTGGCCGGTTGGGAGGTCAGGGCGAAGCAGCCATTGCCTTGGAAATGCGCAGAGGATGGAGCCCAGACTTCTGGGCCCCAGGGTGGGCAGGGGGCATCTCGCTGGGGGTCTGACACCCCAGGGACGAGCAAATGCAGGCCCGAATCTGCCCCAGCACCCAGGTGGGAAGCCACAGCCCACATGGTCCAGCGGGAGGGGAGGGTGCGATGACACCTGTGGGACAAGCTGCCGCTTCTCTCCCGGGGGCCCCAGTTAAAAAGGCAGGAAATTCCAGAAACGTTGGCCACTCAGGGCACCTCCTCTGTCCTTAAAGCTGCTTTGATTTGGAGCTCCAGAGTCCTGTTACCCTGCCTGCAAAAGTGCCCCTGACAACCTGGGAAGCTGGCATCTCACCAGCCTCCTCCCAGCCTGTCCAGTCTACGCGGTGCCTCCCTGGACCCATATCAGGGAGAAAGGGCCCCCGTCTGGCTCGGCAGGGGTGGGGAGGGACTGCAGGACTGGGTGCAGAGGGTGGACCAGGGGCCTACCCACCTGCCCTGCAGGAGCTGTGGCTCCCTGGATGGGGCCCAGAGGGAAGGAGGAGGCGGGTCCAGGGCAGCAGGAAGATGCGGGTGGGTCGGAGGGCGAGGCCCTCCCCGGGGGTTCTCCGCCAGTGTGAGCACAGGACCGGCCCCACCTCAGGCCCCCGACCCGCCGCGAATGCAGCCCACGGATTAGGCATGTGGGCGGGAGGGGAAGCTCTATTTCCTGACCCAGACTTCGCCTTCCTTCCCGAAAGATGAGAGTTTATATAAAAAGTTACGCAATGAGTATTGGTTGTCGAGAAGCTTCAGCCAGGGTGGCGAGGCCTGTCAGCGGGGAGAGGACGGTCTTTTGGATAAATGGTGCGGGACGTGTGGACGTCCGTGTGCGGGAGAGTGAGCTGGGACCCTCCCCACGCAGGCGCAGGACTCTTCCTTGGAAGGGATCACAGAGCCGAAGCTAACGCTGGTAGTAGAACTTGGGGGGCAGGTGCTTAGTGTGCATGAGGTCCTGGGTTCAATCCCCGGTACCTCCATCAGAACAAATGTAAAACTTGTAGAAATGGACAAAGACCACGCGTGAGAGGGCAAGCAGGGGCCGCGCGCCCAGAGCCCCGGCGGGCGGGCAGCACCGCCCCCAAGGCAGGCAGAGGAGGGAACAGCTTCAGCGGGAAAAGGGGGCCCAAGTGCGCACGCGCGGGGGCTGTGGGCCTGGGGAAGCCGCGGGCTGCCCAGCAGAGGTGCCGCAGCCCTATGGTCGTCTGGGAGCCTGCTTGGCTTTCTCTGCCGGGTCCTGCGCTGGAAGCGGAGGCAGAAGTTAGGGAAGCTGGCAGTTACTGGCCAACTTTGGGCTGATTGCTATAGGGGCTTCGAAACACATCCACACACAAACTCACACGAATCTTCAGCAAGTGTCACTCACAACAACGCAAAGGTGGAAACCACCAAACGCCCACCACCTGCCGAGGACATGGGTAAGGTGTCGCGGACGTGCGCAGCGCGGGGCCATCTGGCCGGAAAGAGCGAGGTGCTGACCTCCACTACAGCCCCAGATGAGCCCTGAAGAAGTGTCCCCTGGGAGGAAGAAGCCGGTCGCAGAATCCCGTGTCATTACGTGACTCCGTCTGCATGAAGCGTGCAGAACAGGCAGATCCGGAGACACAGGGCTGCTCAGTGGGGTGGGGGCTGGGGCGGGGCAGGGGAGTGGCTGCTGAAGGCAAGTCAGGGCCGAGTTCCAGAACACATGCTCGCTTGTGATGGCCGCACAGCTAGCTCCCTGAACTACAAACACCCGCCCACTCGTGCGCTCTCCATGGAGGGACTGCCCAGTGTCCCTCCCCGACCAGACTCTAGCCAGGCTCCTCTGAGCCCGAGTCTCCAGCAGCCCTAGAAAGACTCGGTTTCTGACAGCTCAGGCCCATCCCCAGGGTGACCCCAGTCCCCCCCGAAACTCCAGCAGCCACCAAGGGGCGGGCGTCTCGGGCCCCTGTGGGAACACAAGGCTTGCCTTGGACGAGTGCTGGTGATAAACCAGACAGGGTTGCATGGTGGCCCAGCCCCTGCCTGCTGTGAAAGTGCCCACCTCCTGACTCCCCGGAGTCTCAGCCCTCCCCGTCCCCCCGCTCGCGGTAAAACGCCGGTCACTGCTGCCCAGACCACACCTGAGCTCAGTTCACACTGGAACTGTCCCCACTGAGAGTATGTTGCAGACTAGAACCTGTCCTTCATAGAAAACAATCTATGCTTACCTAAGGGGAGGGGGCGGGGGAGGGTTAAATTGGGGATTTAGGATTTGCAGATACTGTTATATATAAAATAGATAAGTAACAAGGTCCCACTGTACAGCACGGGGAACTGTGTTCAATACCTTGTAATAACCTATAATGAAAAAGAATGCGTGTATATATAAATGTATAACTGAATCACCGCTGGACACCAGAGACTAACGCGACATTGTAAATCAACTCTACTTCAATTAAAAAAATAAAAACAGCTCCTTCGTACTTTGTTTCTTTGTTTTTTTTATAGGGGGAGGTGATCAAGCTTACTGGTTTATTTGCTGGAGGCACTGGGGATTGACCCCAGGACCTCGTGCCTGCTAAGCATGTGCTCTGCCTCTGAGCTGGACCCTCTCGCCTTGTCCTTTGCACTTTGGCATCCGGCCGTGTTTGTCTGACAGTGAACCATGTCTCAGTGACGCTGTCTGGAGCTCCCCCGGACAGCGCGTATACTAAACTTAGAACGACACAGAGACTGGCGCGACCCCGTGCAGGAGTGACGTGCAAATTCACGAAACGCTCCACATTTTTTCAGTTAAAACAGAACTCCCCAAGCGGTGCAGAGCAGTGCAGAGGAACGGACAGCCCTGCCAGGGTCGGCGTGAGCGGCACAGCAGGAAAGCCGTCTGCTGAGACAGGACCGCGCCCTGCGTGGCTGCTGACTGGGCCACACACACGGCAAACGCGGTCTCACTACAGACTTTGTCCAGAAGGGAGACGAGCACATTTAACCTTGAAAAGAGAATTCGATCGATGCAAGGAGCCCATTAAACGAGGGATGCGGGTGCCTCCAGTGCCGACAATAAGAGCCTCGCCGGTGTGACGGTGGCTGGGGACTCGGGATGGGGGTGTGAGGACCTCTCTGTGCTGCACACTCTTTCCAAGTGCCTGTCCTGCTCTGCCCTTCGAACCAGCACTTCATGGAATTTTGGGCCCTGGAATGAGGCTGCCAGCATTTGGGGCAGCTGGGGACAAAGGTCAAATCTTGAAATCGGCCCAAAGGAGCACAGAGGGCCAGAAGGGAAGGGCGGGTGGCCTGAGAAGGGAGCTGGCCTCCCCGAGGCGAGCCCGGGACACAGCTGGGCCATCCTCGTCTTCCCTGCCTCTCTCCTGCATTCCTGGACCTGGTCAGTCCCTCTGTTTACAAACAGTTGTTCTAAGTCACCCATGCACCTCGATGCAAGTTCTCACACACAGCAAGGGTTTCTGGGGACAGTGCACCTCCTTCCAGCTGGACCCGGTCCCTGACCCCTTCTTGGAAACACAATTGCAGCCACCAGGACTTGGGTATTTTTCCCACATTAGTCAAACAGAAAAAAAGAAAAACAGAAGTGAGGCGGAGGAAACTCTGGTCATCGGAAAGTAATTTTCCATAAGGGATGTTAGTTCTCAAAAGACGTTGGAAACAGCAGGGAAGTGGAGTCACGCAGTTTTGTCCCCTCCCCCGACGCCACCCCACCCTCGCCCCCACCTAACTGCTGCCAAGCCGGGGAGACTGGAAGGCGGTGGGAGGGGACCCAGACAGTACCCAGGGGACCAGTGCCGCCTCTGGAAGGCTGCTCTGGGCTCAGCGCCCATGCCGCCCCCTCCAGAGTCTAGACAGCCGGCTTCCCAGACCACCCAACTGCCCGGCGACTGGGAAGGGGCGAGGGCAGCTTGTCCTCGTGACCCAGTCACCATCTTGCTGGTGCTACAAGCCGGGGTCTGCCCCTGGCACAGAGGTTTTGCCTCCATCCTGTAGCAGCTAAGCTCTGGCGTTAATTCTGCCACCCAGACACCCAAGTCTCCCCAGCACCTCCCCGGGGGCCTGGCGGGGCGTCCAGGGTCCGAGACAGAGGGCCCGTCCTGACTCCTAGGAGGAGGGGGGTGGAGGCCCTTCCTCCAGCCTTTTGAGGACAGTGACACTGACCCTCTGCACATCTGCTCGCCCGCCTGCCTGGGTTTCATTTGTGGGTAGTTTTCTCCAGAAAGGCTGGGTGGGGTTGGAGGTCTGTGGTCTGCCGATGCCTTTGGGCCTGGATCACTGCTTGGCTTCCGAAGCTTCCCGATTCTGCACCACCGTCATCACCAACCCGATTCCCCACCGGCTCAGGGCAAAGGCTCTTGCTGAATCGAGACGGAAATGACTCTTTGGCCCTGAATTTCAGGAAAGCCGGGGCCTGTCTGTCTCGAGGCAGCCTGGTAGACCTCTCCCCGGACCCAGGCTGAACGTCAGCTTCCCCACGTCCCGCCGTGGCTTCCGCTGTGTCTTCAAGAACATTTTCTGCCTCCGTTAAAGGGGCATTTCTGTCCTTTTCTCTGCCCCCGCACCACGGCCCGGCCTTCCCCGGTGCGTCCAGTGTGCCCCGCGGTCACACCCCAGCCCTCCAGCCCCTTCGGCCGGAGGGCGCTCCCCGCCCGCGGCAGCACCCCCTCCTCTCTGAGAGCGGCGGCTGAAGGCAGAGACCCCTCTCTTCTCTCTGAGCCCCTCTGCTTCTTGCTCTGGTTAACTGTCCGCGGGTTGGGTGTCTGGTGTGTCCCGTGCTGGCTATGGACTTTTTCTTTCATTTTTTCCCCTTTTTCCCGCCACCTCCCTTCTTTCCTTCCTGTTCCTGGCCCGCCCCGTTGGCAGGGTCCCTCTGCCCCTTTTCTGGGTCCTGCCTGGTCTCTGGGACTCCTCTGCTCGGAAGTAGTTCAGTTCCCTGGCTCCTCCCCAGCTGTCCTCCCTCGACACCCGCAGGCCTAGAGCCAGAGTGGCCAGCCAGTGGACCTGCCTGGAGAGGGTGGCGCCCGGTGGGGGGGGGGGGCGCTAACTGGGGGCCAGTCCCAGGGCAGGTGCTCCCGGATGGGGAGCTGCTGGGTGTGCAGCAGGGCAGTGGCTCACGGCCAGACACCGGCTGCCAGTGGCAGAGGCCTCCCGCAGCGGCACACTGGTCCCAGCCGGCCGAGGTGCTCCAGCTGCTGGCCCCGGCATGCAGTGACAGAGCGGGGCCCGTGGCTCCCGTAGAAGGGGCGGAAGGGAGGCTGGCAGCTGACCAGAGGGCCTACGAGTGGCCTCCCGGTGGCTGGTCCTGCGGGCCCCAGGGGGACCTCCCCAAGAGCAAGTGCACGGGAAGAGCCCCCGAGTGGTTTTAACAGTTTCAGTGACGTGTCAGCACCATAACACACGATGGACTGCACACAGCAGCAGTGCACGGTTTTAGAAGTTTGTGCAGACCTCAGTCTGGGAGCATCAGCCCAGTCAAGGTGCCGAACACCCCCGTCGCCCCAGGGATCTCCTCCTGCCCCTCTCGGTCCTCCCCATCCTGGGACGGCCACCGAGTGGCCGCAGGTCTCTCCAGGTTCTTTACTGTGGATTTTTATACTCTGTGCTTTTTTATGATGGAAACACGCAACGCGCTTCCTCCTTGTCTGAGATCCACCCCCGTCGTTCACGACATTTCACACTGGGCACTGACCTTCCCGCGTGGGGCTGGAGAAGCCTCAGGGTGCCTGTCTGCTCGCCCACGGACGGCCTGAGGGCTGCCTCCAGCTTGGGGATATTACAGACAAAGCAGCTGTGAAGATCTGCACACGCCCGTTTCTCCTGGTAAATACCACCAGGAGACTGACAAGCTGCCCCCACAGCGTCTGCGCTGTTTTCATCCACTTGGTAGCAGAGGAGGTTTCGAGTCCCACCAGCACTGGCTTCAACCAGTCTCTTTTTTTGCCCACTCCACGACCGCTCTTGCCTCTGCAGTCAGGATGCCGACACGACTCCACCTTCTCGGAAGCTCAGCCTGGGAGAGTTAGCTCCTACGGCACATCTTTTCCTTTCCTTCTTGCACGGAGGGACAGGGGACTGAACCCAGGACCTTGTGCATGCTACGCATACGCCCTACCACGGAGCTACACCCTCCCCCTTCAGTCTTTTTAACGTTAGCGGTTTGCATCGTGTGTTGGGGGACTCACTGCAGTTCTAACTGTGTTTTCCTGGTGGCTACGCGTGTTTGTCGTCCATGTATCTTCCTTG
The DNA here is from genome assembly GCF_048773025.1 of Camelus bactrianus. NCBI lineage: Eukaryota > Metazoa > Chordata > Mammalia > Artiodactyla > Camelidae > Camelus > Camelus bactrianus. The sequence continues at coordinate 59,207,766 of NC_133554.1, forward strand.
GTGAGGTCTGTTCAGATGCTTTGACCACTGTTTACAATTAAACTGTTTTCTTATCACTGAGCTGTACAAAGCATAACCCCACCAAGCTATTTCCGTTTTCCTGGTGGGAAGGCTTTTGACTAAGTTCGGCTTCTTTAACAGATACAGGGCTATTCAGGTCATCTGCTTCTTTGGCGAGTTGGCTAGTTTGTGTTTCTTCAAGGAACGTGTCTCAGGTATGGTACAGAGCTGTTCACCGTATTCCCTACTGTTCCTTCCACCGCGCAACTGGTTGCTACTCATTCGTGCTTTTTAAGTTATGCATTTAAGGCTATCAAGGTTTCCCTCTGAGGCGAGCTGGCTCTATTCCACAATAGAGCAAGAGTGTTCTCTCATTATTTACCATCTGAAATTTTTAATTTACTCTTTTCACTCAAGAGTTATCTGAAGAGGAGGGAGGGCATAGCTCAGGGGTGGAGCGCATGCTTAGTGTGTATGAGGCCCTGGGTTCAATCTCCAGCACCTGCACTAAATAAAAAGATGGTAATAAATAAATAAATAAACCTAATCACCTCCCCAAAACAAACACAAAACAAAATAAAGGAGTTACCTGAAGAGGTATTTTTTAAAAATAAGATAAACCTGTAATTACAGCTGAAGACTTCCCACCCCTCTCTCAGTGGTTGATAGAAAACTAGACGAGAAAGCAGCCAGGAGAGAAGAGACCGGCAGGAGCCCCCGCCGCCGCTGCACGCGCCACCCACACCCGCAGGACACGCTCTCCACGGCGCGGAGGGCCAGCTACCAGGAGCCACCCGCACACCCCCAGGGAACACACTCCATGCCGGCCACGTCCTGAGCCGGAAAACAAGCCTCAACAGATTTAAATGATGTAAGATCATCCACATGGCGTCTCTGACCACAGTGGAACCAGGCTAGAAGTCGCCAACAGAAAGACAAGGAGAAAATCCAAACCCCTGGAGACTGAACAGCACACCCCGACGTCATTCGTAGGTCAAACGAGACCACCGCGAGGGGACCCGCGGACTGGAGTGGACAAGAACGAGAGCGCAGCGTGCAACGACAAGCACAGGGCTCAGAGGGAAGCTTGCAGCGTTAAATCCTTGTGCTAGGAAAGAAGTTCTCAAGTGAAAAGACTGTAAGATTCCTCCTTAAGAACTGGAAAAAGAGCAAAAATAAACCAAAGCAGGCAGAGGGAAAGGAAACCGTGAAGGCAGCAGAAATCAAGTACGCTTTAAACAGCAAATAATGGAGAAAAATCAATGAAACAAAAAGCACTTCTTTCAAAAGATTCATCAAATTGCCAAACTTCAAACTGACAAGACTGACCGGCGGGGACATCACTACAGACCTTGCAGGCACCGGAAGGGCCAGGCAGGGACGCTACGGACGACTGCGAAAGGCACCTTGACAGCTCAGACGAAACGGAGCAAGTCCTGGAAGAGCGCAGACTACCACAACCCGCCCCGTTTGAACGGGTCCCGGGAGCAGCCCCACAGCCGCCACGACGCTGAGCTCCCGGCTCTAGAACTGCCGGGGAGGGAGCCCTCCAGCCCAGGCGGTTCCACGGAGCGCTGTTCAAAGACACGGTTCGCACAACCTCTCCCAGGAAACAGACGACGAGTGGACCCTCCCAGGTCCATGTTCTGAAGCTCGTGTTGCCCAGGTGCCATAACCAAAGATAACACAAAACAAGACAGCTGCCGACAAACATCTCATGCTGCAGGCGCAGTAAACCCACAGCCGCACACTTCCTAAGGAAAGTCTGAGCGTCCTCCCCGTAAGGTCGGAAGGAGGCGAGGCTGTCCACGCTCACTCTCCTCGCCAGCGAAGCACCGCGAGCGCCGGCCACGGCGAGGGGGCAGGGAAACAAAAGGGGAGTGTGGGGAGGGAGAAATCAAACTGCCCCTGTCTGCAGGGCACGGGACTGTCTATGCAGACAGGCCCCAGGGTGCCGCATCAGGAAAAAGTGCGCCGAGAACCAACATTTCCTTTTTAGTATAAAAAGAGGGGTTTTTTTTTTAAAGCATGCCATATTCTTAGAGACTAAAAGCACATTCCTAAGTAACCACTGCTAAGGAAATAATCACAACGGGAACCGTAAAACATGTAGAGCTGACCAACAACGGAAGTAAAACATTCCGGGTGCAGCAGGGAGGGCCCAGCTCGGCGGTAGAGCGCGTGCTTAGCATGCACAAGGTCCTGGGTTCAGTCCCCAGTACCTCCTCCAAGAATAAATAAATAAACTTAATCACCCCCCCCCCAACAAAAACCTATTGGCAAATCCTACAAACGCCTTGGTACGAGTACATTTGAAAGGTAAGGAGTGGGTAACATTCCAGGAGAACACAGAGGCTGCATGTACACTCAGACAACGGCTACCAGCCCGCCCAGCACGCCCTCTGCAGCGGCCGACCCCAAACGGCCAGGACTTGGCCAATAACTGCCAGCTTCCCTAATTTCTGCCTCTGCTTCCAGCTCAGGACCAACCAGAGAAAGCCAAGTAGGCTGCCAGCCAGCCATAGGGTTGCAGCAGCTCCAGCCCTCAGGCCCACAGCCCGCACTGGGGGTGCAGCTGGGCCCCCGTTTCCTGATAAGGCTGTCCCCCCCCCCCCGCCTGCCTTGGTGACCGAGCTGCCCCCCTGCTGGGGCACTGGGCCCCACTTGTCCTCCGTGCCTGGCCTTCTTTAGAGCCTCGACGTGTATCGCTGGCATCACCGGAACACACAGGCACAGACACGCCTGACCTCGCCAGTGTCGCAGGGGAACTGTCACTAAACATTCGTGGAACAGAGACATCCCTGCCTTAAACATTTCGCAGAAGGCTCGCATGATCTCAATCTCAAAATTAAGAAACAAAACCAATCTAATTCCTGACCAGAGAGCAGGAAGCCTCAAGAAACTGTTACTAAATTGAAGTCAGCTGTCAGCTGTACACCACACACGGTCGGCTCAGCGCGGATTTCAGGGTCGGGAACCTGATTCTCGTATTCCCCATTATAGGTTAAAGGAGGGAAAAAAATCCAGTATTTCAATAGCTGCAAAGGAGCACATGATATAACTTAATACTCATTAAATTTTTTTAACCATTTTTTAAATTAGCACCTAGTTAATTTATAACGTTGTGTTAGTTTCAGGTGTACCCGAGTGATTCAGTTTTACATACACACACATCCTTTTTCAGACTCTTTTCCATTATGGGTTAGTAAAAGACATGAATATAGTTCCCTGTGCTGTACAGTAGGAACTTGTGGTTTATCTATTTTATATACGGTACTGTGTATATGTTATCCCAGACTCCTAATTTACTCCTTCTCCCCCCACTATTAATAATCATTTTTGATTAAAACAAAATCTAGCAAACTAGGAGTAGAACGATTTCTTGATCTGATACAGGGCATCTCCTTAAAAAGACACAGTAAAATTAAAACCCATACATTGTAGGAGAGACACACATCATATCGCAGTTTTGGGAATTACTTCTGGCAAAAGTTCTATAAACACACGCACAACAGACCAGAGTAAACGGCTGCAAAGTATATGGTTAAGAAATGGCCGACACACCAACTGCTCTTACAAATCACTGCACCAAGAAAAACCCTGAGAAGAAAACAGGCTGAGAGTGCAGGGCTCTCCTGGGCCACATTAGCAGGAGTCTTTTGATTACTCGGTGCAGAAGCCCAGTTCAGACTGACTGGTGCGTGAGGGGACGTATCGGCTCGTCTGGGCTCCAGGCACAGCTCCATCCAGATGCTTCATCCCTGTCTCTTTTCCTCAGTCCCACTTTCCCCGTGGCTTCACCCCCAGGCAGCCTCTCCTCAAATCCCAGCCACACTCCGCCAGCTTGGGTTCCCCGTGGAGCAGGGGAGAACAAAGCCCTGGGTGGTCTCTCACTGCCCTCACCCGAGCCATCTGCCTTTCTGAATCAGTCTCGCTGCCAAGGACAGGCTGGCCGGCCACGCCTGGGTTCCCAGCCTCCTAGACTGAGTGGGCAGAGAATCCCCAACGGAAAACCAAGGTAGTGTTACCAGCAAAGGGAGAGACTGGAGAGTGCTCTGCAGCCAAGGCCAGGCTCAGGCCACTGCAACCCCACACGGAAATTAACACAGCTCTGGGTCCTCTCCTGCTCAGAGAGCTTCTTCTGCCACCGAAGGAGTGGAGCCTCTATTATGTGCTTTGAAACAGAGGCCTTGCCCTCCTGAAGCCTCCAGGTCTGAACTCCTAATTCGCTGCACGCGCACCACAGGGCCAGCGCAGAAAGGAGGTCCCGGAGCCCGCCTGGCTCTGAGACCAAAGGAAGGCCGGAGAGCCCCGGCAGAGAAGCCGGCCAAGCCCCGCGGCGGGCGGGAGCTGGGCTGGGCCCCGGGGTGGGGCGGAAGCCGTGGGCGGCAGGCAGGAGCCGTTAGGGCCCTTGACCGGGCGTGCCGGGGGCAGGGGCGGGCGATAAAGGATCCCTGGCCTGGCAGTTCACCGAACGACGACACATGGCGGCACCATGCGCCCTGGGATTCCTCCCCTCGGCTTCAGCCCGACAGGAATGCAAACAGGTCCGCAGGGAAGGCGGCACGGTGCTGGCGGCAGCCGCGCCCAGGCTGGGCAAGCGAGCCGCCCTCGGCCTCCAAGAGGAAGGAGGCCCTCGCACCTGCTGCAGGCCTGACGCACCTGGAAGGCATTAAGCTCAGGGACAAGAACCAGACCCCCAAGGACAGAGTGAGTGATCCCACCACCCCAGGCTCCTGGGACAGGCGAACTCAGAGACGGAGGAATGCACCCTCCTCAGCGCTCTCGCGGGGGCTGGGGGCTGGGGGCTGGGGGCAGGGGTTCCCTTTGAAGTGATGAAATAAATGTTTTAAAACAACTGTGGTGAAGGTCGCCTGACTGAATATACTAAAACCCACTGAACTGTGCACATTAAACGAGTGAATTATGTGGTATGTGAATTATGTCTCAACAAAGCTGTTAAAAAAGCAAAACAAAACAAAACAGGACACTCCTGGCAACTGAGTGAAGAACACAGGAGCTGGGTGGAGTGGGGACTCCCGGGAGGGCTGCAGTCTCCTGGTCACTCAAGTCACGTACCCTCCCCCTGGGGAGGCCGCCACCCCCACAGAGGTAAGGTCTTCTAGCCCCAAATGTGGCCCCGGTCAGGGTGGCCGGCAGAACCCGTGAGGCTGAGACAGGTCCCACCCCACCCCTCCTGCCACCTGCCCGCTGGTTTTAAATTATGTTCACCTTAAAAGTTGGCCCCACGGGGAGGAGGGCTGAGCTTTTCTCTGGCTGCGTCCCTCAAGCCGTGGGGCCAGCCCTGGCCGAGAGCAGCGGAGCAGAGCTCACTGTAGTTTGCCGAGGGAAGGAAGGGAGGAAGGGAGGAAGGAAGGAAGGGAGGGGCAGGTGAGGGAGGAAACAGGTGGGCCACCGAGCAGGCTGGTTGCCAAGGGGAAAGCTGGAAACTCCCAGAGTGGCCGCTGGGTGGCAGCCTCATGTCACCGACGGCCAGCAGCGCTTGGAGCCAGCTGTGCAGACAGGCTGGGTGGTGGCAAAGGGTGTGGCCAGAGATGGGGGTGCCACCAGCAGGGACCCTCTATGCCAGGCTGCCTTCCAGGGTGAAAGGGAAAGTTGGCTGGAAAGTTTTCCAGGAACAATAATGGTCCAGAAAGTACAAAACTCCGAAATGCCAGGGCGCAGATCCCATGCAAGCTGCCCGCCTGGCGGAGGGGAGCCCAGGAGTCAGAGACAGGGTGCTGCGCCCGGGGCTGGCGGGGGAGAACTCTGGCTTTAGGGCGGCATTTCCTCCGCACCTGCCACCTTCCCGGAACTCAGCGAGACTTGGGGACAGGGGTGCGACCCAGGTCCACAGCCAGACGGTCCACCAGCATCACCAGCACCCAGAGCGCGCCACTGGGCAGACAGGAGAGAGGATGCAGACACCAGGGCCTGGCCCACGAGCGGCTGCCAGCCAGGCACGGGGGCGGGCAGGGGCGCCCTGAGGGGGCTCACACGGGTGACAGGTGGTCAGGCCTGGAAGGGCCAGCAGGGTGACTGCGCGGAGAGCACAGAGCCATTTCATGTGGTCTGAGTGCTCGCTGAGGAAGACAGACGGTAAGCGAGGCCAGACTGTGTGGCCAGTCTGCCCCACCTGGAGGGTCTATCTGGACTCCCGCTGGGGACAGTGGGGATTTTGCAGCCGGGCCAAGACCCCAGCAGACTGTGGGGCAGCGCGTGTAAAGAAGGCTCTGCCTGTCTTTGGTGAATAATTTTGGGGGTGTGATGGTGGGGTCCAGGTGTGACAGGGGAGGGCTGCAAGGAGTAGGGCTGCAGAGGGGGCCGTCACCACAGGCCTCGGCGGCACTGGACACAGGGTATGGTGGAGGGGTGCTGAGGGGCCCCTGGGTCTCTGCACCCCATCAGCTTCCAAGTCCCCCATCCCATCTTGCTCTGCGTGCGACCAGGTCCTAACACCCAAGCCAACGGGGTTTAGCTTTATTGTCCAGACCCCATGAGGGTGACCAGGAAGCCACCAAGGGGCTCCCTCTCAGCCTGCACCCTAACACTGAGATCCCCCGTGAGGGGGCCTGGAGGACCAGCCACCACAGGGGGCGCTCCTGGCAGTAGTGATTAGCTCCCGGGACATCCTGCACCCTGGGCGGGGAGCCACTCCCACAACAGGGCCCAGTGCCCAGGCTCATCCCCAGACCCCTGTGGTCCCTGGAGGAACAGTCACTGTGGACTCTGCAGGGTGTCCCCTCCTGGGGGTCCACCAGGCCCTGGTCAGGGTCAGGGTGGACCCTGAAGTGTTTCCTGTTCCCATCCATTTATCCTTCCAGCCAATGAGTGGAGTTTCTCACAACTCACAAACAGAATCATCTTTCCTGATGCGGCACATTTGCAAGCACTAGCCTTGGTGACAGCAGGAGCCGTGACGCAGCCCTAGGGCAGGCAGTGAATGCACGGCCTCCCCTCCGATGAGGACCCAGGGGAGCATGCGCCCCGGGCGGGCGCCCGCGCGCGAGGCAGCGGAGGCCGGGGAAAGAGCGCGCATACGCTGCCGCCTGGGGTTGGGGTGGGGTCCCGCTGGGTTGGGCTTGTGGTGGTCGGGGACTCAGCTGGTGCTGGGGGCGGTCACTCCCGGGAGTTGCCCAGGGACATGATGGGCACCCACAGCCCTGCATCTTAAGACTTCAAAAAGTTTACTGTGGTAAAATACAATAACGTAATGAATAACATAAATGCATAATAAGTAGAATAAAACTGACCATTTCAAGAGCACACTTCAGGGGGATTAAGCACATTCACGCTGCTGCCCAAACGCCATCTCCAGGGGACTCCTTCCATCTCCCCCAGACGCAACTCCCATTAAACCCTAACCTCCATCAAACCTTCCCCGGCCCATGGCGCCCACCCTCCTGTCTCTATGAACCTGGCACCTCTGGGTCCCCGACAGGAGTGGAATCCTACAGGATTTGTCCTTTGGTGATGGGCTGACGTCACTGAGCAGTGTCCTCAAGGCCCATCCGTGTTGCAGCAGGTGCCAGAATGTCTTCCCTTCTTAAGCTGAATGAGATCCCATTACATGGATGGGCCACACTTTGTCTATCCGTTCATCCATCGGTGGGCACACGGGGTGTCTCCAGCTTTCGGCTGCTGTGAACAGTGACGCTGTAAACACGGACACACAAGTAGCTGTTGGAGTCCCTGCAGTCGTGTCTTCTGGGGACACACCGAGTGGAACTGCTGGGTCACGCGGTGATTCCACGTCCAAGGTTTTAAGAGCCTGCGTCTCAAGTCTTTGACGCTGACACCAGTCTCAGCTTCTATAAGCCCTGATCCAGCAGGGGGTCCTATGGCTCCTTGGCTTACTTGGTCCGAGGGCCAGCTCGGCCCCTCTGTGCAGCTCGGGAGAGATCCAAGTGGTCTCCCTTCTCCCGAGTGCAGCCACCTGAGCCCAGGCTCAGGTCTGGAGTGTCAGGGAGGCGACGCCCACCCTTGACCGTTTGGGGGAATAAAGGCCAAACAACGCCGTCCCCGGCTGCCCGCCGCCTGCTCCCCATGCGGGCCCCTCCAAGCGGCCCCAGGACCCCCGGCAGCACCCACACCCTCATGAAGTCCTCTCCTGCACGTGCGGACTGGACTGACTGACTTGCCTCTGACAGGAAGAAGGCGGCAAAGGGACGTCCCTTCCCACACTGGTTACCAAAGATCATGGCGCCATCTTGCTCAGGCCCGGAGGGAGGAGCCGTGTGTCCAGCCCGCAAGGACCTGAGGGTGTGACGGCCACGCGGGCCTGGATCCTCCCTCCTGGCACTTTCCTTACTGTCCTCCGTCAGCTGCTGGTTCTCCTGCAAAAACACCCCCAGCCCTCCTTGTTTTCTGCAGGCGCTGTGGTCCCCTAACTCCTGGGAGCCATGCCAGCAAGCCTATTAGGACCAATTTCAGTCATCCTTTCCAGGATTTGAAAAATGCCCCATATCAGTACCCCGCACCCCCAGCCCAGTTCCACCCACCCCCTCCCAGGTCCTCGATTTCCCCTTCTCAGGGGTCCCGCAGGTGCACGCCTGCCCCGCACAACTCCCTGGAGAATAGCCCATCTCTGCCCGTGGAAGAGCACAGGTGGGCTCCGGGGACGCGGGGGGGAGTGGTGACACAAGGACGGAGCAAAGCTAGTCCAGGGAGGCTGGCCAGGTCGCATGTGCACCCGCCGTGCACTCCTGGGGGAACAGGGGAGCCACCAAAGGCGGTAAGGACACAGGTGGCGGGAAGAAGCGAGAACAAGCCTCACATGCTGGTGCTTCTGGGCGAGTCTGACTTGAGCAAAGTTCCAGGCTTAACTTCCTTTAGTGGCTTCCCCGGTCCTCACCAGGTCCCCCGGCCCTGCAGGACCCCTCCTCACCTTTTCCAGCCTCTTTGTCACCCCATCCACTTGGCCTGGCTCATCCTGCAGGAGCCAGGGACCATGCCTCCGCCACTCCCACCTTGCCTGGGCTGAACATCCCAGTCTGATGGCCCAGATGGGGGCCTGGGCTCGTCTGTCCCCCACAGCCAGGCCTCCCGGGTCAGGGGCCGTTTGCGATCCTGCCCCCCCGTGCCCAAGCACCACCTGTCGCCTGCCTCCCCGGCCTCCTGGGCAGTGCTACCCGGCCCCCAACCCCGCTGCCTTGTCACTGACCGAGCCTGGCCCCATACCCTTTTCGCCGCCACCATCCCTCTAAATGGCTTGATTTGATCAAGCCATGCTGGATGGCACCCAATGTGGCTTTGCCAAGCATAACCACCTTGATGGTGGCTTGGGGCGAAAGGCAGCTGGCAGACGGAGGCCAGGACCCAGGCATCCCCTGGGGTGGGGTCACTCAGGGAGAGAACAATGCGGCAGGGGGAAGGTGCAGCCCCCTTGGCCCAGCCCTGCTGCACACGGCCGGGCCTCTCCCCAGACAGGCTCTGGGGGCTGAAGACCCTGGGCTGGCCACCTCACCTCCAGAGCCTCAGGCTCCCCATCTGTAAAATGGGGGTCATCACAGGGACTGGCCTCCAGGCCTGGTGTCCCACCTCCTCCACCTCGGCTGAGGGTCCTCGGGCAGGCTGGGGTTCCTCTGTTTCCTTCTCTGAAAGGGGCCGACTCCCATCACCAGCCACTTGTTGGGAGGATTCAGAGGACATGTGGGTGGAGGTGACCCGGGGCCTCGCCCGCAGGGGAGCTGCATGAACCCTGGGGCAGAGCTGACACTCCCAGGAGGTGGGCAGTGAGTGCGGACAGGTCCTGGGAGCCCCAGAAGCTGTCTAGACTTGGGGGTGACTGTGGCCGGCACAGTCATGGGGGGCCTGGCCTCTCCAAGTCCCGGGCCCCCTGACACCTCTGGGCACGCACAGCGGCCACCAGAACCTCACTTAATCTTGAGGCCGCAGATAGAGGCCGGAGGGGAGTTCGGAGCGGGTGGCCCCTGGCTTCAGGAGGGGAGTGGGCGTCCAAGAGACACAGAAGGCCCGAGTGAAGGCCAAAGAGGAGCAGCCTTAGCCGGGTGGGGCTCACGGGTTCGGACACGTGTGGGCCTTGGAGAGGGGCTCAGGCCAGCGTGCAGCAGGGACCACGGTAGCGGGGCCTGGGAAGGCTGGTGAGGCCTGGAGAGCAGCAGGACCCCCACCCACCTGCACATGTTTCTTCTGTAATAAAAATCAAGGCCAGGGAGGGGAGGCGCCGGCAGGTCAGGAGGGAAGGACGCCAACCACCTGGGATGAGGTTCAGAGAGGAAGGCGCCGTCTGCTCCCCCCACCCCCACAGATGCGCACCCGCACCTTCATCCCCCGCCCCGAGTGGAACCTGTGGGGTGTGCAGGGGACAGACGCAGGCTGCCACTGGAGCCTCCAAGAGCCGGGCCTTCGTGGGGTGCCTGGCGGCCCCTCGTGGCAGCCCCCAGTGCATCCTTGCTCCTCCAATGCTTCCAACCCAGCCGGAGACTTGGAGAGGGCGGTGGGCACCCGGGGGCTTCCAGGCACGGGCACACACACACCCCTACTACAGACATACATGTTCTCCATCAAAACATCCCCAGACACGGAGCAGCCTCAATGTGATGGATTTAGAGGCAGACCAGGTGTGGGAGAAGGGGTGGGCCGGGCAGTGGCAGCTCCCCTGGGGCCACACAGCTGGCTCCAGGGTGCCAGGAACGGTGCCAGCAGCTGGTTCCCAGAGGCCTTGGCTACGAACTTACACGACTAAAGAGCCCCGCTGGGAGGGAGGCCTCTTGAAGGGTTTTTAAATCTCTGCCTCTGGTAGAATCCAAACCAGCTGAGGCTAGGAGAGGGGGGGAGCCTGGGCTTGGCGCTGCCCCAGTAGGAGGGGTCCACCCCACCCCAGACACGTTTCTGCCGGGCAGCGACCCCACACCTTTTTGCTTTACTTAAAAAAAATACATTTGCACACATTTAACAACAAAATAGAACCTAGTATCGGTGAAGATGGGTAGCAACCAAGAGTCCTGTTGGAGGTGGAACCAAGGACCGCCCGCGTGCTCCCGCCTGCGCCCTCCGCCTGTGCGGCCCCCCCCCAACCCCCCGGCCCGAGGCCTCCGAACGGCAGCGACAGCAGGAAGCCTGCGCGGCGTCTGCTTAGAAAACTGACTCCACAGGGGCGTGCAGCTCAGTGGCAGGGTGCGTGTTTAGCACAAGGTCCTGGGTTAGCTCCCAGTACCTCCGATGGAAAAAAAAAGAAAAGTTTCTTAAAAAAATTGAATTTGCAGTTAAAAGCCTTCCCACAAAAAGACAGCTCCCAGCCCAGTGACCTCTCCCAACATCTGAGGAGGCAGTAACACCGGCTCCGTACAGACTCCCAGGAAATAGAAGAGGAAGGAGTCATTTCAGCTCATTCGATGGAGCCAGCATCATCCTGAAGCCATGACCAGACAATATTCTTATTACCAGAAAATAAAATTACACACTAACATCCTCGATAAACACAGATGCCAAAATCCTTAATAAAATTTTAGCAAATCGAACCCAGAAATATATAAAAAGGATAACATTTCATGACCGAGTGAAGCGTATTCTGGGAATTCAAGGCTGGAACAACAACTGAAAACCAGCATAACCCGCCGCAGCAACAGACTAAGGGAGACAAACGCAAAGATCAGCTCATAAGAAAGAAAAGACATCCGAAAAAACTCAACACCCATTCGTGATTGAAAAAAGACCCTCCAGCAAACTGAGGATGAACAGAAACATTCTCAAATCAATTAAGAGCATCTCTGAAAACCCTGTGGATGACGTCATACTTACTGGTGGGAAACGGGATGCTCTTCCTGCAAAGACTGGGACTAAGGCAGGAGTATCAGCTCTTGCCGCTTCTTCTGAACGTTGTCCTGCAGGTCACGACCCACACGATCAGTCACTGAACAGTGAGTAAAAGGCAGACAGCTCGTAAAGGAAGGAACGTCCCTTCTCACAGACTGCACAGTCCTCTTTGTAGAAAAACCTAAAGACCCTACAAACCCAAGGAGAATTAATAAAGGGGCTTAGCAAAGTCATAGGTTACAAAACCAATATACAAATACATCAATTGCATTTCTACAGACTAGCAACGAGCAACTGGAAACAGAAATTTTACAAAATGACCATTGACCATAGCATCAAAAATCATGAAATGCTGTCCCTTACAAAAACATATATAAGATTTGCGTACTGGAAAGTACCAAACATTGCTGAGAGAAATTCAGGAAGACTCGAATAAGTGAAGAGATACCCCTTGTTCACGGACAGGAAGATTCAATGTTAAGATGTCTTTTCCCCCCAGATTAATGTATAGATTCGACTGAAATTCGATCAGAATCTTAGGAGGCTTTTTTAAGTAGCAGTTGGCAAACTGATTTTAATATTCAAATTCCAAAACATCTTTGGAAAAGAATAAAGTTGAAGTCCTATTACCTGATTCGAAGACTTAGCTGTAAAGCTAGGTAACCAAGAGGCTACACACAGCACCGGCATAAACATGGACAGATCAGAGTCCAGAGAGAGACATGGCGTTTACAGTCAAAGGTGCTGGAGTAATTCGGTGAAGCAAGGATAGTCTTTTCAGTAAATGATGCTGGAGCGACTGAAGGCATCTCCCGCTGTGCAGTGTGCACCAAGTTAGCGCTCCTGACCATTTTAACAATACTGATTCTTCCAATCTAGGAGCATGGGAAATCTTTCCGTTTTTTAAAGTCTTCTTTAATTTCCTTAATCAGTTTTTTATAGTTTTCCATGTATAAGCCTTTCACTTCCTTGGTTAGATTTACATGACGGAAAAGTTTGATATTCGGACTTCATCAAAATTAAAAACGTCTGCTCTCTCTGAAAAGCCATTAAGAAAACGGGAGAGCAAGCCACTGAATGGGAGAAAATACTTACAAAATGCGTTATCTTGTGAAGGACTCATCTCGGAATGTAGAAGTAATTTTTAAAAGCCTATTTTTTTAATCACTATATATAAAAATAGATATAAAACAAATTTGTGCTGTACAGCATAGGGAACTATATTCAATATCTTGTAATAATCTTTAAGGGAAAAAAATATGAAAACAAATGTATGTGTGTACATGCATGACTGGGACATTGTGCTGTGCACCAGAAACTGACACACTGTAACTGACTGTACTTTAAAAAAATTATTAAAAAATACAAAAAATTTTAAAAGTCAGTTTTTTGGGGAGGGAGATCATTAGGTCTTTTTTAAAATAATTTTTTGGGGGGAGGTAATTAGATTTAATTATTTATTCTTGGAGGAAGTACTGGGAATGGAACCCAGGACCTAATGCAGTTATGCATGTGCTCTGCTACTTAAGCTATACCCTCCCCCTAAAAAAGCCAATTTTTAATGAGAGATTGGAACAGGTGATTTATAAAAGAAGACAGACAGCAAAGAACCCATGAAGAGATGCTGACCATCATTAGTTACCAAGGAAACGACGATGAAAACCACAGCAGGGGTGGGGAGGACACAGCTCAGCGGTAGCATGTGCTCAGTGTGCACAAAGTCCTGGGTTCAATCCCCAGTGCCGCCATTAAACAGACAAACCTAGTCACTTCCCCCGTCCAAAAATAAACCCCAAAATAATAAAAATTTAAAAACAAAAGAAAACAAAACAAAAAAATCGACGAACCAGAGAGGAGGAGGGTGTAGCTCAGTGGCAGAGCACATGCTTAGCATGAAGGAGATCCTGGGTTCAATTTCCAGCAACTCTATTAAAAAAACAAACAAACAAAAAAGAAACTAAAAGAAACCCAACGAACAAGAGCCATCCAGTCAGCATGAACCCAGCCCCAAAGCACAATGTTGAGCAGAAGAGCAGCTGCTGGCAGATATATCATCAGCGCTGTGCCTTGAGAGCACGCCTGCCACAGACCTCAGGCGTCGTCTCCACAGTCACTCACGTGTAACCGGGGTAGAAACACCCAGTGCGGGGCAGTGGGCGGCGTGGGGGGCGGGGCGGGCAAGGAAAAGGAAAAGACCCCGGAGGGCCACGGTCTCCACTCTCTCACCGCCGCCCGCCCCCCCCCCGTCGTACCTCCTCCGGGTGCTCAGCACAGCCCGTCGCCCTAAGGGCACACCCACCTGCGGGGTCCTCGGTCTCCACTGAGGCGTCCGCTGCCTTCCGCTTCCCAGCGCCCAGGACGGCGCCTGGCACAAAGAGGGGGCTCATGAACGTGCGCTGGAGGAATGGATGCAAGTCCTGATTTGTGCTGGGAGCAGCACACGTGATTCATGAGATACCTCCCGTTCCGTTTTTGTGCTGAGCCTTCAAAATCCAATGTCTTCTTGACTGGATGGCGCCCCGCTCTGTGCTGGGAGGCTCAGCCCTGGAGCTTCTTAAGATGGGCCTCGTGGGAGGCAAGCCGAGTCCTCTGGTGCCTGCCCATCTCCGGGAGACCGAGGTTTGCTTTCTAGAAACCCCCAGTATCTTCTCCTTCTCCTGATGACACTGAAATTTCACAACGATGCAACATCGTGGGGTTTTTGAATCCGTTCCTTGGTTTGCAGTTTTTATTGTGCTGGGAGCTTGGCCGCTCTTCCACTACGGAGGTTCTAGGAAGAGCCCTGTACTATTTCTTCACACTGGTCCTCTGGCTCTTTCTGGAACCTCTGTCCCTCAAGCACTAGACCTTCCACAGAGACCCTCCACCATCTCTCATCTTCTCTTCCCCGGTTTCTGTCTCTCAGATGTTTGTTCTTTCTTCTGTGAGAGTTCCTCAGCTCATTCTTCCAACCCTTCTATTACGTTTAAATTTTTTCAGATACTATATTTTGGACTCACAAGGACTCTTTCTTGTTCTCCGCCTGCTTTCCGAAGTGGGTCTCATGGGTGCCTTGTCTTTTCCTGTCCGAGGCGATCCCAGTGGTGAGAGCGTCTCTGCAGCTTTCTCCTGGTCCCCACTTGCTGTTTCCTCCCGTGTCCGCTCTTCCGCTGGCTCTCGGTCTCTCCTATGTCCGAGCGAGGCACCAGGATGCAGCTTGGTGCCCATGCCATGGGCCTTTGGCTGCACCCTTTTTTGATTGCTGTGGCCTGTGAGCGGTTGAGGAAAGCCTCGTAGACCCACACAACAGAATACCAAGTGCCCAGCTTTCTGTATTTTCTGCTCAATTCTGCTGTGAACCTGAAACTGCTCTAAAGAAGTCTATTAATTAAAAGAAAAATTTGCCAAAAAAAAACCCCAAAGCAATACCAAGTGTCCAAGGTGCTTAGAGGACCTGTTATTAAGATGGGGAAATGAATGCTTATGTCACCAGCTGTGCTGAGAAAAGCTGGACGCAAAGCTCTACCAAAAGCAACACACTGCCAACGCGTAGTAAACAGGCCCTGTGATGCCAACAGCCACTCCAGCCTCCTTACCTGCAGCCCCGCAGTTTCTGGGCCCTGGCGCTCCCTCCCCAACCCCGGGTCCCTCTGCCCTGGGGTTCTGCCCAGCGCCACTCAGCCTGGCCACTCCTTTCTCGGCCACCTGTCATCTCCCACCAGAACTTGAGCAGCAGGCAGGCAGGCAGGCAGACAGGCAGGCAGACACCGGGCCTCATGGGCAGTACCAGCTCGCAACACTCGATCAGATGCCTAAACTGAGCCCTGCTGGTTCTCCCTCTGGAGCCCACCGCACAGACAGGCAGAGAGCACCCCCGTACCTTGGGGGAGAAGCAGGCAGACGGCAGCCCCCTCACCCGGGCCTGCCCTGGACCCAGGGGCCGGCACACTTCCAGGGGGTGCCGCCCCCATCGGGACCCCTGGGGACTCGGTGGTGGACCGGCCCCTTCTTCGGTCCACAGGCGTCCTGTGCTCCGTGAGGAGGCCAGCCCCTCCAATCCCACTTCCCACTGTTTACGTCTTATGAATTCACTTATGTACACAGAGGGGGCCCAGCGCAGGGAGGGGCCCCCACCCCATCTGTTCCTCCCCCTCCACTCCCCACTGTGTCCACACATCTCAGGTATGTTTTCCACACATTTCAAACACTCCATGTGTGTCCTGTCACACCTCTTCCCTCCTGGAACCCAGCTCGGCCTCCCAGTGCCTACCCTAGACTGCTGGGCCTCCACCCAACCCAAACGTCCTCAGGAAAACAAGGTCCAGAGAGGGAAGGGCCTTTCTGAAGATGACACAGCCGGGAGGACCCTCCCAACTGCCCAGATCCACCCCATCTGCATGAAGAACCAGGAGCATCTCTCCGATCCTCACAGCCCCCCAGAGCAGTCCCAGCCCCCCGTCACAGGCCAGAGCGGCCCAAGATCACAGCCACGGGGAGAGTCACAGGCACCTACCCAGATGGGTGCTGCCTCTCTCCCAGAGAGGTGGGGGGAGAGCTGGAGGAGGGGGGCAGGGGAGGGGAGAAGAGGGGGAATGGGGGTCTTTGGGCACCAGCCTCGAAGGCTGCCCTCCCCCAGCACCTGCACGGACAGTCTTTGCAAGCAGCACCAGACCTTCTGACCTTTGCCTCTGACATTTGCCTCTGTCCTTTGCCTCCAGCCTGTGCAGAAACCAAGACAGAAAGGCTGCTCTGAGGGCAGGGCTTCAGGAGGCCTGGTAAGAATGGGGGTCTGAGGGCACCCCAGGAGCGCCCTTCTCTGGGGCCTTCAGACAGTGGCAGGGCAGGCGTGCGGAGGCCAGCTGACAGAGCAGGAGTTACCTGGGGCATCTCGCGGGCCCTGGGGCCAGCTGCAGCTCTGCTCTTGGGGCTGGAGGGCGGGAGAGCTGTGGATGGCGGGGGATTACCGGTCCCAATGTCCCCCTGAAGTAGAAGCAGAGTCGGGAGAAGGGCCCCCAAGACAAAGGGCAGCACCTAACAAAAAAGCTGACCCAGCGGGCTGGGAAGGGCACCCCAAGGTGATGGTGGCCCAGATGGTGGTTGACAGCGGAAAGGAGGCCCAGATGGATTCCAGAGAAACGCGACAGGGTGAATTAGCATGTGGTGATGCCCTGGAGACCTCAGGAACCCTGCCAGGTGTCTAGCAGGTGGGTGGGCAGGGGAAGTGCGTCCAGGAGGTGGGAGCGGGTCAGGGGAAAGGGATCCGGTGGGGCCCTGGGCATGTGGCGGTGGAACACTGGGAACTCTCTGAAGAGAGGAAGTGGTGGGGGTGCCAGCCTGGAAGCCATAGCCATGAGAGAACTTTCCAGAAGGAGTGCTTGACCACGTGTGTCCCGGGAAATTGAAAGGCCAGGAAAGATGAGGCCCCAAAGTGTCCACAGGGTTTGGTGACCCTGAGGTCACTGGGGGCTGAGCAAGGACTGCTAGGGTGTGCCTGTTAAGGGGGGACAGGTGGCAGGTGAGGAAGAGAAGGGGTCCTAGAACAGGGGCTGAGACGCTGGCTTCAGACGTGGCGTGGTAGGCTAGGATGTCCTCCTGATGGTGAGTCTGGGAGCAGGAGTCTGGGAAACGACTGAGCAACCCCTTGCAACAGGCCCTTCGGAGGAGGAGCGGTGGGGGTGCCAGCCAGCAGGGGACAGGAGGGACGCGTGGAGGTGTTGGGTGAAGGGTGCTGAAGGGGGATTAAGGGAGATGACCCGGGGCAGGCGGAACCCAGGGTTAAAGGGGCACCTCGGGGATCTTTCTTCCCTGCCTGGCCTCGGCTCAGCCAGTGCAGGGCCTTGGCCCCGGACTCCAGTCCAGCCTGCTCTGGCGCGGTGGAAGGGTCACTCCGGAACCACGGTGCGGGGAGGCGGGGAGTGGTCAGTCTTCCCAACAATTGGCGTGGCACCTGGGAAAGAAGCGCTGAGGGCCTGGGAACGCAGAGGGAGCGAGACGAAGGGGTGCGGAGCCGCAGCCGCCACCCACGGCCGCGCTCCCTCTGCGCACCCCACCTGTCCATCCCCGGCTCCTGTCCCCGCTGGGAGCCGCAGTCTGCCGGACGCGGGTCCCCAGGGCGGGGGCTATGGGGCGGGGTCCACGGGGCAGGAGTCTTCGCGGACGGAGTCGCAGGTGTCCGGCACAGAGGCGCGGGTGGGGCCCGCGGCAGGGGCTCCGGGGCCCGGAGTCGCTCCCCGCGGCGCGGCGGGAGGACCGAGGCGCGCAGAGGGGCGGGCGGGGGACCCTCGGCCGCCGCTGCCCCGCGGGCCGCCCCCGTCCCCGCCCCCTCCGCCGCCGCCCCCGCCCAGCGTCGCCGCCGGAAAGTTTGCGCGGAGCCGGCGCCGACCCTGATCCGGCAGCGCCGCGGAGACGAGCGGCCGCCGGCCCCGGACCGGAGCGCGCCGAGGACGGCGGGGAGCGCGGAGCGGCCGCGAGGGCGCGCGGTGAGCACCTGCGCCCAGCCCCGAGGGCACGTTCCCGGAGCCGACCCGGCAGGGGCAGCCGGGCGGGCGCGGCCCGGGGCCAAAGGCGGGAGCGCGGGACTGGCCGGCGCGGACCCCCGTCGCAGGCGGGCGTTCTCGGGCCCGGGCTGTCGCCCCCCTCACCTCCGTCGGACGTCGCGTTCCCAGCCCCAGGATGCGCCCTTCCGGCTCGGACGGTCCGCCCGGTCGTGCACTGACAGGAAGGCTGGGGGTCTCAGAGTTTCCTCCGTCCTCTCCTTCCCGGGGAGCGCGTTCCCAGGAGAGAGGTGGGGGTGTCTGTGGCCGCCAGGGCTCTGTCCTGCTGTCCCTCTCCTCTCCTGACTCTTCCCTCCAGCACCCCACTTTCCCCCCACCGCGGGCGCATATACAGAACCGCAGAGACACCCCCGGAGGCGTGGGGACCTGGACAATCCTGCTTCCCTCCCGCGGGCTCCTGCTCCCCAAAGCTCCCCAGCAGTATCCTAGTTACCCCGGTTTCCCCGGAGGGGCCTAGGGGTTTCAGCACCCAGCCTGCTCTGCTCACACTTGGCACTTTGACCCGCGGCGCGGGTGGGTCACTGCCCTGGCTGCTCCTTCCTCTGCAGCGGCCCCGATTCCCACTTTTGGACTGGGAAACTGACTGACCCCTGAGGTCTGAGCACCCGCATCCGCAGGGCTATTTTCCATCCTGTAGTGGGGGATGAGGGTTGGTGGGGCAGTGGCACCCTGGCCCACAGCCAGGCCCGCCCTGCCGCCACTCCGTGGGGGGAGGACGCAGGAATCAGGCTTTGTCAACAGCCTATGGCCCCTGATCCCGCGCTGGGGCCGTGACCTTCTGCTACTTGCTCTGGTTTCACAAAAAACACCCACCCCTTCCCCTTCGGAGGCTGGGAGGCCTCAACCCCACCCACTCAGATCCTGGGAGGAGCTGGGGTGACCAGTGCCGGCCTCTCCTGGTCCATGGGCCACCCACCCATCCCTCAGGGCCCCTCCCCCAGCTCCAGGTCTGGGAGTTCCCCCCGCCCCCGGCACCCCGGGGGAAATTGGGCAAACAGCTGAGCTCTGAGCACCCAGGAGAGGTGTGTTCTGCCAGGCAAGGGGCAGAATACGTGCCAACCCAGCCCTTGTGGGGGAGGGGGAGGGCTGGGAAGAAGAGGGGAGCTGGGGACTGGGGGAAGGCTCATCCTCAGACACTGGCACCAGGGCCTCTGTCCCCTGTGCTGGGACCACCTTGCTGGGATCTCCCTCCAACCCTGGGCTATCTGCGGGCTCAGTCCAGGGCCAAGAGGGTCCAGGTCCGGGAAAGGAGAAGGCTTGGTCCCTGGCCAGTAGTTCCCCACCCCCACCTGCTCTGCTTGCTTGTGCCAGGAGGGTAATAAGGTGGAAACAGGAGCCCTGCTGCCCCCGCCAATGGGTGCCTCAGAGCCAGGGCACCCCCGCATCCCGGTTTCTGTCCTCTCATTCATTCCACAAATATTTATCCCCAGGGCTGACAGGTTGCCTCTGGGATTTCAGTGTCCCCCACAGTAGAGAGGGAACCTGGACACAGGAGTCTGTCCCTCCCTTCAAGTGGCAAAGCTCAGCTCATCTTCTCCTGCATGATGGGGAGACAGGGAGCCCCACTTCCTGGGAAAACCCAGGTTCTGAGAAGATAAATTATTTGCCCTTGGTCCCAGGACCAGAACTGGGCCCCACGATGTCAGCCTTTCCTGTGGGGCCAGCCTCATGCCTGGGTGCCCAGGGTGGGGACCCCAGAACCTCAGCCTTGCACAGCAGAGAATCCCTCCACACCCCGACGCTCTGCCCACCCCCAATTCAGAGAAGGGTCTAGAACTCCCCTTGCCTGCACTCCCCTGGAAGGCACAGAGGACTCCACGTCTGACCACCCTCAGCCTCTTGTACTGGAGGGGGTGCTGAGGCCCTGACCCCTAGGGACCTGGGGCTAAGGGTGCCTCCAGCCGGGGTACCCAGCCTGTGATCTACAAGTGCTGAGCTGGAGGAGTGGATCTTCAAGGATTCTCAACCCCACCTGCCAGACCAGGCGTCAGAGTAGGGAGTGAAAAAGGTCTGGGAGGGGCAGTGAAGATGGGGCCCCAGGGCACCCATCCCTCTCTCTCCTCTATCCCAGGAGTCTGCTTCTCCTTGGGGTTCCGAGACTAGCTGACCCCTCACTGGAAGGCAGGCTACCCCAGGTGTGGCCCTGCCCACCCTCTGTGCACCTGGGCTCATTGGCTTCTAACAGCCCCAGAAGGTCGGCAAGGTGAACTCCTACTTTTCAGATGGGAAAGCTGAGGCCCAGCCAGGCTTGCCCTGGCCACCACGCGTATGCGCGGGCTCTGAGGGGCTGACATTTTGCCTTGGAACTCCTCACCCAGCTATCCTTGCAGTTTCATCCTCTGCCCGCATCCAACTGCAGGGCCTCGGGGCAGGGGAGAACTTACTGGGCAGTGTCCTTCCTCCCTACATCCCCTGCCTGCCTGCTCCACCCCAGCCAGCCCTCATCCCACTCCCCCAACCCTGCCCCCAGAGCCACAGGCCACTCAGGCTGCCTGTCCCCCAAACCTGCCCCTCCCTTGCCCTCCTCTAGCCACTGGGCCAGTGCTCTTTACCTGCTGGCTCAGTGGCCTAGGAGGAAGAGGGCCGGGCAACAGATCCAACTGTTTGATAAGAATCTAGAGATAAGGCCCCTTGGGTGATCCAAGGGCTGGGGACTCCTGAACTGCCCTTTGTCCTTCACCCGCCTGGGGGCTACTCGCCCAAGAGACCTCTCCACTCTGGCTCCTCTGCCCCCAGTCTTCTGACAGCTTTGGGACCAGTAAGATTGTGGCTGCCACTAACACAGAGAGGAGGGGCCCCGGGGTGTCAGGGCCCCCAGACAGACAGCCACAGTCCGTGAAAGCCAGCTCCACTCAGGGGAGATGGCACAGCCCCCACGCCCCTGGGCAGGACCCCCAGGCACAGGCCAGACCCTCAGCCCATCACTGGCAGAGTGACTACTTCTGGGGTCCCCACTTCATCAGTAGGACCTGGAGGTTCAGAGGGGTGGTTTTAGGGGAGCAGGACACCCTGCTGGTCACGATGGCATCCAGCCAGGCCTCCTCACTCCTGGGGGTCCCTGCACAGACCCTGCTTCTCTGCCACTCAGCAGCCCCCAGAGGAGCGTGCGCACACGAGGACCTCCTTGTCCTGACGGTGCCACCCCAGCCAGACGTGGGAGGCCGCTGCCCAGAGGCATGCCCCGCCTCCAGCCACGCTGCCCCCACCTCCTGCTGCTGCTGCTGCTGGCCTGGCAGGTGAGCGCTGCCCTTAGCCCCCCCGCCCAGCCCCCAGGCTCCTACCAGCCTGCCTGCCCCTCGAGCGATGCCGGTCTGTCCCCTGTCCGCCCACCTGTGCCCCCAGCCACAGGCCCCCTCCGCTCAGGTGATGGACTTCCTGTTTGAGAAGTGGAAGCTCTACGGAGACCAGTGTCTCTACAACCTGAGCCTGCTGCCCCCACCCACGGGTGAGCCCCGCTGCCTGCCCCGTCCAGAAGCATTTACTGGGCTCTGGTCATGGGAAAGCCCTGTTCCCCCCTCCCCCCATTTACAGGTGAGAAAACTGAGCCACAGAGATGTTAGTGACTGGCCCAGGACCACACACCAGGATGTTTAAAAATGGTAGAACTGACCCGGAATTGGGGTGCTTTGCCACCTCCCCTGCTGCTGGACGCCCCCAGGTCTAGGCTAGACACCATCTTTGCTCCCGTGGAGCTCGAGGCCCAGTGGGCACACAGTGTTGGGAGGGAGAGGGGGAGGGAGGTGGGCAGGAGGTGTGAGCCCCAGAGCTGGTGCTGGATCCAGAAGGATGCCCACAGAATCAGGGTTCAGCTTCCCGAGAGGGCACTCGGGAGAGTGGAGACCCTGGGTGGAGGTGTGGGGTGTCTGAGGGGACGTGGCTGGGCAGAACTGGGGCTCAGGACCAGGCTGGACGGTCAGAGAGGCCTGGGGGCTGCATGCGGGGAGCGACCCTGTCCCCACCTCTGCAGAGCTGGTCTGTAACAGAACGTTTGACAAGTATTCCTGCTGGCCGGACACCCCTCCCAACACCACAGCCAACATCTCCTGCCCCTGGTACCTCCCCTGGCACCGCAAAGGTAACCACAGCGAGGGTGTGGGGGGTCGGCTGAGAGGACCGAGCCCGGGAGTAGGGTGCTGACCAGAGCCTTTCCCCCAGTGCAGCACCGCTTCGTCTTCAAGAGGTGTGGGCCCGATGGGCAGTGGGTGCGCGGGCCTCGGGGGCAGCCGTGGCGGAATGCCTCCCAGTGCCAGGTGGACGACGAGGAGCTCGCAGTCCAGGTCAGTTGCGGGCGCGTGCAGCGGGGATGGGCGGGCGGCGCGCACGCGGCCCTGACTGGCGCTGCTATTTGCAGAAGGAGGCGGCCCAGATGTACAGCAGCTTCCAGGTGATGTACACGGTGGGGTACTCCCTCTCCCTGGGGGCCCTGCTCCTGGCCCTGGCCGTCCTGCTGGGCCTCAGGTACGCCCGGCGCCCGGCGCCCGGTGCCCCGCGCCCCGGGGGTGGGGTCCGCAGCGGGCAGGGCTGACTCGCGGTCCCCGCAGCAAGCTGCACTGTACCCGGAACTACATCCACGTGAACCTGTTCACGTCCTTCGTGCTCAAGGCCAGCTCCGTGCTGGCCATCGACGCGCTGCTCAAGACCCGCTACAGCCAGCGGATCGGGGACGACCTCAGCGTGAGCGTCTGGCTGAGTGACGGGGTGAGCGCCCGGGCCCGGCCTCCCGACCTGGACCCCAGCCCCGGGTGGCAGGTGGCTGTGAGGCCCGCACTCATGCCGTCCCCGTGGCCAGGCGGTGGCCGGCTGCCGGGTGGCCGCGGTGTTCATGCAGTACGGAGTCGTGGCCAACTACTGCTGGCTGCTGGTGGAGGGCCTGTACCTGCACGGCCTGCTGGGCCTCGCTGCCGCCCCTGGGAGGAGCTGCTTCGGCCTTTACCTGGGCATCGGCTGGGGTGAGCGGGCCGGCCAGGGGTGGGTGCAGGCCGGCCAAGGCCGGGGACCACAGCTGTTCTCCCCATAGGTGCGCCCATGCTGTTCGTCATCCCCTGGGCGGTGGTCAAGTGTCTGTTCGAGAACATCCAGTGAGTGTGAGCTGCCCGGAGGTCGGGCCAGCTGGGGGCTCGCGGCTCCTGGCCCGTGGGGAGCGGCCGTGCGGCTCAGTGCACGTGGCGGCCAGGGTAGGGGTCTCTGGCCAGAGGCAGTGGGGGACAGTAAGCAAACCTGATGCCCGGGCTGGAGGCCACTCCTAATCTCCCTTTCCTGAGGCACTAATTAGATCCCCACCGTCAGGGGGGTGTGGGGCTGGGGGGCTTCCCGACAGGAGCCGGCCCTGCCCTGCAGGTGCTGGACCAGCAACGACAACATGGCCTTCTGGTGGATCCTGCGGTTCCCCGTCTTCCTGGCCATCCTGGTGAGGGAGGCACCTGCTGGCACTGTGGGGGGGGGGTTGGGAGGCTGCTGGAGTTGGGCCCCCAGCCTCTTCTGTCCTCGTTGGCGCTAGGAGACAGCATCCTGCCTGGGTGGACAGGGAGGGAGGCCCTGACAATGAGCCAGGACACTGGCCAGTGCCCTGGACTTCGGGCCAGGCTTCCCATCCTTGGCGGGCGCCCACCACCCCAGGGCCCCAGGAGCCAGGCCCCACCTGGGCTGCCAGGCCCACCTCCAGGAGGGACAGGCAGGGGGCCAGGGGCCGCCCTGAGCTGTGACCTCCACACGCAGATCAACTTTTTCATCTTCATCCGCATTCTTCATGTCCTGGTGGCCAAGCTGCGAGCCCACCAGATGCGCTACACTGACTACAAACTCCGGTGGGTGTGAAGGTCAGGTGGATTGCAGACCCGGAGACGCCTAGAGGCCAGAGGGGGTGTGGGGTCAGGGGTGGGCCATCAGAGCCCTGGGGTGGGGCGGGGCCAAGTGGCTCAGGCTCTGCCCCCACAGGCTGGCCAAGTCCACGTTGACCCTCATCCCCCTGCTGGGGGTCCACGAGGTGGTGTTTGCCTTCGTGACTGACGAGCATGCCCAGGGTACCCTGCGCTCCACCAAGCTCTTCTTCGACCTCTTCCTCAGCTCCTTCCAGGTGCCTGCCCCCCTATAATGGCCTGACCCCCTGCCTAGCCCAGGCACTGCCCTGACCCCTCCTCTCTCCAGGGCCTGCTGGTGGCTGTCCTCTACTGTTTCCTCAACAAGGAGGTAGGTGGGGGCTGGGGTCAGAGGGGAGTGGGGATGCCAGGCCCCTCCCCTGCGCCATGAACCCTTCCCATTCACTTGCACTCACCGGGCTCGGCTGCCTTGATGCTGGGTGACAGGCCTGCCGAGACAGGTCAGCCTCAGCCCATCCTCAGGGTGTCCCCAGACGCCCACAGCCCCCAGCCTTCCACGGTGACAGAGCCCGCCTGGCTCCACACTCAGGGCGCCACAGGGCCCTACGAGGCCAGGAGGTGGGAGGTTGGAGGTTGGGGATGCTGGGAGGTGGCACAGGCCGGCCCTGGGACGGGACCCAGCCGCCTGCCTGCCCGCCCCAGGTGCAGTCGGAGCTGCTGCGGCGCTGGCACCGCTGGCGCGAGGGCAAAGCCCTGCACAACGAACGCCACATGGGCGGTGGCCACATGGCCCAGCCTGCCCGCGGGCCCCCCAGCCAGAAGCTGTTACTCTCAAGGGGCGGTGGCAGCAGCAATGGGACCAGCCAGGACCCCTCTGCAGAGACCTGCTTGGCTGGCGGCCTCCCTGGATTGGCCGAGAGCCCCTTCTGAAGCCCCCTGGATCTCCAGCCGGGGCTGGACTCAGGCGCTCAGGAAGGGAATTGCCGGACAACCCAGAACAAATGCCTGGCGGAGGCTGGAGATGTGGGAGCCAGACAGTGGTCCCCCTCCATCCACATGTTCCCCGGTGTTGTGGCCTGGGGGGCACCTGCTTTATGCTCAGGGCTGGAGGTTGGACCGTGGTGGGGACACTGTTCTGTGAATGCGTGCCGTGTCCCCGTGTGTCTCCAATGTTAGAGGAGACACAGGTCCTCCAATAATAAAGAGCCCCCTGCACACCTGGCAGAGCGCAGGGCTGGAGGAGAGGGGCCACCAGGCCCGGCACCAGGTGAGAAGGGAGCAGTCGTGGACCAGCCTGCACTGGTGTGTTCCCTCAGGACCTCTCCTTGTTGCCCCTTCGTACAGGTACATTGGAGATGGAACCTTGGGTTGTGAGTGTGAGGGGTGGCCTGCGATGCCCCACCAGCACATGGCGTCCCCACCGGAACAGGTTCTGGCCACCCTCCCACCCCAGTGCAGGTGGGCTCACCCCCACCCCGGGCCTGGGTGGACGTCCCTGCTTAGACGTGCTCCCCAACCCCTGGAGTGTCACCATTCACCAGCAGAGGGACAGGAATGGGGTTGATAATGGAGGGAGGCCACAGACATCACAGTCCCCTACCAACCCCACATGAGCACCTCTGGCCCACCTAGAGCCACAGCCAGGGCTGGAGTCAGGCCCAGCAGGGGCATCACTGGGCAGTCCAGAACCGGATGTCCTCTACCAGCTTCTGCTTCATCCCTGCTCTAGCCACCCCAGCCATGCTGAGGCCACATAGCCGGCTGCAGTGGGGAGGGGTGGACCCCTGAAATTGAAACTGTCCAAGTGAAGGCACAGCCCGACACAGCCTCACCTCACAAGGTGACTGCCGCCCTTGCTGCACCAGGCATGTGTGGAAGGGCAGCTGTGCACAGCGAGGGTGCCCCGCTCGGCAGGCCGTGAGGGCCTCTCACTGGGGAAGCACTGAGTGCCGGACGCAGGAGGAGCCAGGCAGTGCGCTGGGTGGGGACCCCCATTGCCTGGGGTGCTGAGTCCAAGCTGCCCTCTGCGGGACAGTGTGTCTGACACAGAGGGTGGAGGCACGTGCAGGGCGGGAGCCCAGCGCTGACTGGTCACCTCCCTGGAGCCCCGCCCGGGACAGTGCCGGGATGCCTGCTGGGGGCATGCATGGAGAGGGGATGAGCAGGACGGCCATCTAAGGAGGAAGGGGCCGCAGGAGCCTGGAACACAAGCCCAACAGGCCAGCCAGGTGTCCCTGCTCCAAGGAGCTGGTGGGCGGTGACGGCAGGGCCCTGGAGGAGGGAGTGTCCACCTGCCACGTGGGCTGGAGCAGCTCAAGCAGAGCCAGGCTAACTGGAGTAAATGAAAGGACAGGAGGCCTCTTGGAAAAGGTAAATAGAATTACTCACCTGCCAGGCACTGGGGCCTCCAGAGGGGCCCTCATCCCATGTTCACTGCAGACCCGGATGGGGCAGGTGGGGCGGAAGACATTAGGGGAGACTGGGCTCTCCTGTGGCCGGGACAGCCCCACGGGGCCTCCAGGTGGGATGCGTGCGGCTGGCTGCACCTCTGAGCTTGAGGCTTCAGGCCACTTCTCGTCCCGGACCCCCCAGGCTCCCCAGGCCCCAGGCTCTGACATTCCTCTGAGCCCCTGCCCACAGGGGCACCCTGCCAGCCCTCCACCCCCAGCAGCCTTGTGGGCACAAGCTAGCACAGGAGGGCACCAGGTCTCCTTCACGCAGGCTGAGCTCAGGGCTGGTGACTGCCTTGGGGGAGGGTGCCGCTCACCTAGGGGACTCCTGACCGCCCTCCCCATCCCAACCCCCTCTGCCCTTGTCCTCCTTCACCCTGTCCCTGTCCCCGAGGGAACTGGAGCAGGCCGGTGGAGTCAGGGGTGGAGGCTGAGGCTGGCAGGGGCTGGGCTCAGCAGCCAATGAACACTGGCTCTGAGCAGGTGGGGTGAAGGGGGTGAGGGTGGGGGAGCCCACCATCTACCTCAGGGCCCAGCGCCCTCACAGTATCACTCTCCATCCAGAAAGGCAACAGTCCAGGCCCTCTGCCCCTCCCCCACCTCTGCTTCCCTTCCCACTTCCACCCCAGGCCTTGCTGCAGGCCCCTCCCCGAAAGAACGCACGGAGCTGCCTAGCACGCGCGTGTGCCCATGCGCCCCCAGATACATGCTACTAAAATGAGTGTGGAGACCAAAGAGGAGGAAAACACAGACTGCAATAAACAGGGACCAAACCTAGCAGAGCGGAGGGGCCTCCCCAGGACGGCAGCTGCGTGCCAGGCAGGGTGGCACTCCCACCGCGGGGAGGGGCCTCAAGCAGGGCAGGGGGTTACAGGAGACACGCTCTCGAGGGGATCGCAGCGACTGAACATGCCCAGAGACTTAGAAGACCTGGTGGAGTGTTCAGGACTTAGTACACAGAAAACCAAACGAATCAGGAAACAGTAACTCCGAAGAAAACACAAAGTTGGGGAGAAAAGAAAAACCAAACACAGTTTACCACACAGCTCAGCTCTAGAGATGCCACGATGTAAGGACTCAACACCGACGCAGTGAGAGGACTGTCCAGAGCAGTGGCGGGTGGCGGGAGCACATGCGTGGAGCAGGGGAAAGGAGGATGACACGGGACGATCGAGAGGCAGCCGTTCACGCACGCTATTTAGACACAGAAATACAAACCAAAGACTCGGCGGAAAGTGGCCACCTCCAGGTGCGGGGCAGGAGGAGAAGGCGAGGGCTGCAACCCGCTGACCTCTCTGAGCTGCCCGTCCTCCTCTGGGCGCCTGGGAGCCAGAGCGACCCCCCTGCGTCCTCAGCCTCCGCACCTCCCTCAGTTCATGGAAATGCCAGGGATGGGGAGCCTGTCAGCTCTGCCAGGAGGCAGCCAGCCCAGCCCAGCGCTTGGGAAACCCCATCTTCAAGTTCCCAGGGGCGTCAGTCACAACTGGAAGGAAAACGCGGGGAGAGCTAGTGGGGCTGAGAGAGACTTCAGAGACATCGAGCAGATGCAGGCAGCGCGCTTGGCCTTTCCAGCCTGAGTCCCTGCCCTGAGCGGACTGTTATCCTAGACACTAGGGAACGGTGGACTGGGTATTAGCTGCCACCAGGGAACCGTCCTTCGTGCTCAACACCCATGAACGTGTGCAAAGTACGTGTTCAGCATTTAATGAACTCAAATTGTAATAAAAATAAAAGCTTAAGAATCAGAAGGCTAGTCTCTTTCAGGTCACTGATTCTTCATTTGTAAGATCAGGGTAATAAAAATTTCCCATAGTTGTCAGCACTGAACGAAAGCAGTGACGTGTGCACCGTGCAGCATGGGATGTGATGGAGGAGTGGGTACTCCACCCCCGAGGGCCCCAGGCTGCAGAGCGACACACAACCTCCAGGACCTCCGCCTCCCACCGCCCCCCAGGAGGCCCAGGCCCCCGGCACCCCAACCTCCCCGCCCTCCCTGCACTAGGGGAAGGGTTCCGTCTCCACCCCAGCACAGCCTAGTTACCCACGTTCCCTGCTCCAGGGTGTTCGCAGCAAAGACCCCAGGCCTGGAGCCTCTGTCTCACAGAAGTCTAAGTTGGCAGGGACAGCGGGAGTGACGAGGCCTTGAGGGGTGTCCCGTGGGCCCGCTCGCTCCAGGGTAAGGCACAGGCTTAGAGCAACCACCACCAGTGCATGAGGCCAGGGAGGGTAGCAGGGGAGATCAGATGCAGGGGCCCACTGTGGCCCAAAGGGAGCTGAGGTCAGGCGCCCCACTCCCGCCTTCCGGCCCCAAAGGACAGGGGAATAACCCTGAGAGGATCTGGAGCAAAGTCAGGTGGACTTTTAACTAACGCCTCAAGGTATCAGACATTTCCCAGGGCGCTGCCAGGGGCCCGAGACCTTTCCAGGGAGGGTCCTCTGAGCATTGCAGCCCACACCCTCACCTTACAGACGGAAACTGAGATGGGACAGCCTGTGACATGCCTGAGGGCTCACAGCAAGGCCAGGATGGCGGCCACCACAGTGCAGACAGTCCAGGTCCCTGAGGTCTCATGGGCTGAGGGCCCTGCCCAGCGCACTAGCAGGGTGGCTGACAGTGGCAGCAGGGCAGTCACCCAGGAGGCAGGTACCAACCTCCACTTGAGGAAATAGGTGTGGAGACTTGGCAACTTGCACAAGGCCGCACCAGCAGCAGTGGCCAGGCCGGGCTTAGCACCCCACACCCTCTAGATGGGGTCTCATTCTCACAGGACCTCTGCTGGCCGGTGGCCCCATCCTCAGTGGTCGAGGACATGCTGGGTAGGGGAAACGGGCACTGGTGTAGTCACGCAGCCTGTGACACAGCCCTGGCCTGCCCACTCCATTCCAGCCACAGACAGTGGGGGGCGGGGGTCAGCTGCTCAAGTGACCTGCCGAGCAGGCACTCAAGCCCCCAGCAGGACGCCCCACAGGTCCCCAGGGAGGACACAGGTCTGTGTGGCTACAGGAACTTGACTCTGGGCCCGGCACCAGGCAGCACCCACCGGCAGCAAGCCACAGCTGCTGTTACCACAAGAACCATCCTTCCTGCCTGCCCGCCCGTCCCTGGGGACCCCCAACCCCCAGGAGAAGAGGCTTCCCAGAGCTTCCCGTAGGGCCACTGGAGCCCCAGAATACTCCAGGGAAAGGGTGCTCCTGAAACAACTTCTGGTGGCTTGTCTCTGGCCTGCCAGGGTGTGCCCCCGTCTGAAGATCGATACACCTGGGGCTCTGGTTCCCGGCAGCCCCTCTTCAATACCTGGACAGCGGAGCAGCCACCCCCGAGGGCCCAGGGCTGCAGAACGACACATCACCCCCAGGGCCTCCACCTCCACTGCCCACAGCCCCCCAGGAGGCCCGAGCCCCCGGCAAGGCCCAAGGACCAGACGCAAGTTCTGGGCCTTGACCATGACCTTGGATTTCCCGTCCTGCATGGACAGCCGGGACGGGCCTCACCACCGCCAAGAAGCCGAACCAATGCCATCTCGCCTTTATTCACTGGTCCTCAGGTTCCAGTCACAGACACTTGGATTTGGAGGGCACAGGAAGAACAAGTGGCCCTGAAAATCCTCCCAGCTCATTGTACAGAGCAGGACACACTGGGTGGCCTCACCAGCTCAGGGCAGCCCCATGCCCTTCCCAAGGCAGGGCCGGGCCTGGCTGCCCAGGACCCTTGGAGGGGGTGCCTAGCAGTGTCCCCGGCTGGGAGATCTGGTGCCATCCTGAAGTTGACACAGGGAAGGAAGGGGCCCAGCTGGACAGGGGGCTGGGGGGGCCAGATGCTCCCTGTGTCCAGGCCAGAGAAGCAGCAAGGGTCAGTGGGGAACCCACGTGGGGCTCGGGTGGGATAGCCCTTGTCCTGTCTCCTGGACACCTCAGGGACAAACCCAGCCCACTCCCACCAGCACAGAAGACAACAGAGGCCCCTTCATCTCCTTCCTGATCCTACAAGTGGCCAGGGGTAGGGGGTAGGGGCAGGGAAAGGTGGTGGGAAAGGGGAGGGAGCTCAGGGTCAAGGCCCTGGGGGGCAGGCAGGGCCAGGCAGCTCCAAAGATGCACCAGGCCCAGGGGAGGGCAGGGGCTGGCAAGGCCAAGCCCTCCTAGTGACAGGGGCAGCTTGAGATCCCCCAAGAGAAAAGGAGGGAGCTTGGGGAGGAGGGGAAGGCCTCGGCCGTCAATCTTGCCTGTCCTAGTCCTGGGGTTTTCAGCCCACTGGGAGCAAGGCCTCCTCCCCTCCCAGGAGCTGGGCCCACAGGAGAGGAGGTCCCGGCAGCAGGCGGCACCCAGATCTCCCAGAGGCCAGGGGAGGGCCCGGCGCTCTAGGACTTCTTGGCGTCCTGCGTGTTCCGGCGCTTCAGGTCGCTCAGGTCGATGGGCTTGAAGGCTGCCGGGCAACAGAGTGCTCAGCGGTGGCCGCAGGTGGGGAGACAGGGTCCCCCCTCATCGTGCCCCTGCCTCTGAATGTCCTGGGACCCAGCCCACCCCCAAGCCCTGCCCCTGGCCGGGCCTCTCCCTCCTAGGCCGGCCCCCCCACTCACTCTTCAGGCTGGGGTTAGGGACCTTCTCCACGTACTCCTCCACCAGGCCCCTCTCGCTGCCTGACATCTGGCTGCGCAGGTCTCGCTCCACACCCTGCCAGGCTGCGGGAGGCAGGGCGGTCAGAGCCCCCAGCCCATCAGGCCGGCAGCCCAGTCTTACCTGTCCCTCCTCTCAGAGAGGCCCTGCAGCCCCTGCCCGCTCTTGACCTGAAGTTGCCCCCTGCACACCCCCGGTCCCTTGGCGAGCCCTGCCTGGACCTCACCCCTTGCAGCCCCGTGGCCCCGTGGCCCCGTGGCCAGAACTGCAGTCACAGAGGCACGGGTGACCCACCGGGGAACAGCCCATCTTCCTCCAGGCCAGCCCACATCTTTCCCGCCTCCTCCACCCCCCACCTCCCGGCACAAAGGTCACGCACACGTGCTCACACACTCCAGCCATGCCGCTTCCGGGACGGCCCCGGGTCCCCCCGTCTGTCTTCCGCGTGGCCCCCCTCCCTGCACAAACACGACAGGCTGAGAACGCCACCTCCTCCGGGGTGCTGGCTGCCAGACCCCCAGGACCAGGAATGGGTCTCCTCACTAGACAGTCCCGCCCAGGCCCGGAAGGCTGGGGGGAGTGAGGGTGGCGCCCGCGCACCTTCGTAGATGAAGCGCACATTCTCCTCATGGGCTGGGGTGAAGATCTCGCTGCTGCTGGGGGGGGAGCGGGGGCTGCTGTTCCTCTTGCCGTTGTAGACAACTCTGGAGACAGGGGAGCTGGGGGAGCCCAGCCCGTCAGGGGAGAGGGGAGCAGGGAGCAGGGAGCAGGGAGCAGGGGGCGGCCCCACCCCAGGCCACTCTGCTGCCTGAGACTCACCTGGTCATCGCTGGGGTGTCTGATCCTCCTGCTCCGCTGCCGGATGCCCTCGGCCTCTGGAAGGGGAAGCCCCACGACACAGGAGTGGGACGGAGGTCACCCTCTCCAGAGGGGCTGCCTCCTCCCTTTAGCTGTGCCCTCCCTGTCTCCCAGGGGACTGGGTCCAGCCACAACCCAGCTGGCTCAGGGTGTGGCAGGGTCAGCTTGATGGGGCCGGGGGGTGGCGATGCAGGACCCGGAGCGGCCTGGACTCTGGACGGCCCCTGCACTTGGACCACTGCTGCCCAGGGAGCACCTTCCCCAGGGTGGGGCAGCTCTGCTGACACTCCCGGTCCCCGAGGCCCAGAACACCCTTCCCGGCAGAGCGTGAGTCTGTGGGGAAGGCTGCAGTCGTCCAGTGCCCTCGCAGCCTGCAGGGCCTGGTTGTTGTTTCCACCAAGCCTGTTTCTCATCTGTAAAATGGGGTGTGCTTCCCAGTGGGGAGCAGCCCAGCAGAGCCTGCCCAGCTTCCTGGTCCCCGAGGCTGCGGTGTGACAGGAGGGCTGGGGGAGGGCTGTGAGCCGGGAGGAAGCCGCCAGGCCCAACAGAACGGCGGAGACCCCAGGATGCATTCTGTTTACAGCCTCTGAGCCCAGGGAACTCTACAGCCCTGGATGGGGCTCTATTTTTAGGCTTACAAACTGGCCACCTGGCCAGCTTCCCCTCTCTGGCTGAGGACACACACCACAGGGTGAGGACGCTGGCTGCACAGGCCCGACCCTAGGCCCGGCCTTGCACCAGAGCTGGGCACCCCAGGTGCTCCAGGTGGGGGGACCCTGCAAGCGGCCTCTGAGCACAAGCACCTCAGCCACCCACCCCAGGAACCCCGGGCCCCCAGACTGCCCAGAGCAGGTAGCTGCAGCCCCTCCCGAAGGCCAGGAGGCTGAGACATGGTGGGGACTTCCTCACCGGCAACCTCCGCGTTTAAACACCTGCACAGGTAAACGCAGCACTCGGACTGAGGTAAGAACAACAAAAAAGCGTAAAGGCAGCTTCCTGGAGGCACATGGAACCCTGTGCCCCTCCCAGGCTAGGGGCCCAGCTCCTTGCAAAAGGACTTCTCCTTTCTTGGGCTTGGGGAGTTTCGCTGCCCATGGTTCCCCTGCCCACGCACCAGCCCCACAAACACCAGAGTACAGAGGGAAAGCCCTGGGGACACCCATTTCATGGGGCTGCCAGCAGTGGGGTGAGGCAGGAAGCTCCAATTACACAACAGGAGGGAGGCGCCCGGAGGACCTATGCTGGGCGGCCCCTCCTCATGGCCAGGCTCCCTGCTGTCCTGCAGCCTGTCCTCTGGGACCTGGGCGGCCACTCCTTCAGGGCACCCACCTTCTCAGCCTTGCCCACGCTGGGGCCTCTCCTCCCAGGGCAGCCTCTGCTTCCACCTGCTCTGGCCATAGCCTCCAGGGGCTGCCTGCGTTCCTGGCTCAGCTTCAGGCCCAAGCCAAGCCTGGAGCCCGGCGCCCTGTCTGCACACTGGCTCTGTGGCTCGCCGGGAGCCTCACTGGCCCCCCTCGGCCCGTGCAGCCCCAAGGCCTGCGCCCTGGGCCCCTGGAGCACTTGGTCTCCACGCTGGGCACCTGCCCCGCTGCCGCCAGCTGGGCTTCCCAACCAGACCAGGAGCTAGCTGAGCTCACACCAGCTCCAGACCTAGGCGGACGCCAGGCTGGGGCTTGTTAACTGCCAGTAGAGCTGAGCCGTCCTCAGAGGTGAGTGTCCCCCGCAGGCTGTAAGCCGTGGAGTGGGGCACTTGTCACCCAGCGCCCGCCCAGTGGATGTGCTACATCAGGTAAGGGGCTGCTGGTACCCCAGAGAGTGGGCCAGGAAGCATCTTGGTCAGGTGCCGGACACCCACAGGTTCTCACGTCCTCAGGACTTGAGGAACAAGTAAAATGACTTTTTAAAAAGCCACTGGCAACCTCGATGGGGGAGGTCACACTCAGCCAGGCCCAACTTCACAGGCCGGTGTCCTACCAGCTTGTCCTAGACATGAGGAACCTCCAAACCCTCTGTCTTCTGCCTCCACAGGCCATTCTCCCCAGGACCTTGTGCTGGCCCTGCCCTGACCCTTCCGAGACCTAGGGACACCGAGGCTTCTACTGACCGTACCAGCTTTCTGAGAAGCCGGGCCTGCTGCTCCCCTGGGACAGAGGGACAGCAGGCTGTGCTCGCTCACTCTCATCACCTCCTGGGGCTCCTTTAAGGAGCCAGGCCCCTCATGCTGACCCCTAATAAATACACAGGCCCCACGAGAGCCATTCCAGTCCCAGGCATGTGGCCGCCAACAGGTGCACAGGAGCACCCAGAGAAGTAGCACTCATCAGTGGCCAGAGGGAAGAGACCCGAAAGGGTTGTACACACTGGGCCCACTTCTGCCACGGAAGATGACAGGGCGAGCATGAGCCTTGGCAACAGCGGGTGACCAGGCCGCTAACACTGAGCAAAGGGAGCGGCCCAAAAGGACTGAAGACAGAAGCCCAGGGACTTGCGGCTGTGGGACATGGCGGACAAGGGCCGAGCCACAGAGTGTACAGGGAGGGAGAACGAGGTGGGGAGAAGTCCACGGGGGCAGCTGGAGTCGAGGAAGACCTGGATGGAGAAGGGACACTGGACCGGCATGACAAAACCCCACTGACCTAGCATGAGCAGTCTCAGTGGAGCGAGGGGAGGAAGTGGGACCCTCAGCCAACAGCCTGTCTGCCACGGCTGGCCGGGAGGGGAGGCCCGAGGCCTGGGCCAACCGGGCGCGTCTGGCCAAGCACAGGGAAACCTGAGCATGTTTACCACCAGGGGAACGCGCTGAGTGGTGCCAGGACAGAGGCAGGCACAGGGGGGCCAGGTGACCAGCGGGCTGGGGAGAACGGCACGCCTGGAAAAGTGCCAGGGACACCTAAACAGGCCCAGTGGCCTCGAGGGCCCCGCTGGGAGGCCCGAGTCTGGAAGGATGGTGACTACTGCTCACACCCTGCATTACAGCCCACCTGGCCAGCTTCCCAAACATCTCCCGCCCCATTTTCCGTCCGTTTTTCGCTCACAATAATCATCAGACACATTTCCTCAAGAATGGACCAGCTTGAGCCTCAGCACTCACACTGCAGCCCGTCAGCTCTAAAAAACCTTCTCATACTTTAATGGCTTTGAGATTGGGTTGCGCCCGGCAATCGCTAGCACAGAGGTTAACGGTGTTCTTCCATTCTTAGTGGACCACGGTGCGTCACTGCTGTATCAGATCTGAGAAGGCAACGACCATCTCCCCTCGGCCCACAGAGCCCAAGCCGGAAGCCCAGACACCTCCCTCCCAGAGCCTCTCCCGTTACTCCATCCCATTCCCAGCCACCCCCGCCCCTCCCCGAGCTGGGACAGCCTCCTGCACTATCCTTCTCCCTCCCTGAGACACATGATGCCAGCACCATCTTTCCCACATCTCCTCCCCAAGTCACTCCCCACCCAGACACTATCCGGGCCTTCTGCTATCAAGCCCTGTCTGGCCACAATCTGTTTCATCCGGTGTCACCAGCTACTGGGTCCCCAGCCCACACCAAATACAGTCTATGCCACAGAGCCATCTTGCCATCTCTGCTGCTGCCAGCACCATGGAAAACCACACATCGCCCTACAGTGTTGTCCACGGCTGCCTAGCCCACAGTGCCAAGCAGAGATCACCCAGCCCTGCTCTGTCTGTCGCAGGTGAGTCTCTTCCCTCCCTGGGCCTTGGAGTCCTCATCTGAGCCAAAGTAGCCCCCAAGAATGTCCACCAGGCCCTTCAGTTCAACAGGCATCCGAGCACAGCCACATGGGACCACCACCTCCAAGGCCTCTGTGGCTGCTTATCCAACAAGACAGTGGACAGGGCAGTTGCAAAAGGAATGTGTCGTCTAACTGGGCACTTCTGGGAATGAAAGGGATGCTGCTGATTATGGAGCGTGAGTCAGGACAGCTCTGGGCAAGCCGAACGCAGAGACAGCCCACTTGGAGCTGCTGGAAACCCGCAAAACTACAGGGCACAGTGAAGGGGCAGCAGGGCCATCGGCCACAGCAAACACCTGCCAGGGGCTTACTGTGGAGCAGCCACTGTGCTGGGCCAGGGAGGACCCTGACAACCCCCATTCTGAAGGCTCGGTGGGTGCAACAACCTGCCACCCAGCAGGGTGGGGTCTGGACCCCAAGGGACCCTCAACCTCTGGGCTTCCAGGGCCACTGCAGTCAGGGCCAGGCCAGGATGGCTCGGGTGGCTTGACCACCCCAGAGCCTGCCTCTGTCCTTGCCTGCACCCCTGGCAGGCCCCTGGAGCCCTGGCAACTTTGTGGCTCTGCTCAGACACAGGGAGAGAGTCTTCCTGGGTGATGTACGTAGCACCTTGCTCTTCCATGGGAACAGAGGGCTTAGAGACCCCCTGGGAGGAGGCAGGGTGTGGGGAGACCTCAGGCCCAGTCTGCGGATCTCATCTCGAACTCTTTCCCCACATAGACGTACACCTAAGGACAGGCGGTGAGGTGATACTCTGTTGTCTGGAGAAGTAACAAAGGATATTCCAGAGTTAGAATCAATGATGCAACAGAGGCCATTCTGTGTTCCTTTAGAACTTTTGATCCATACTCAGATTTTCTGACCCCACTTCCCCTCCATACTCAGTGTCTCTGGGGCTCCCCATAGCCCAGTTTCTGCTAGTGAGACTTCTAGAAAATAATCTACCACCCCAGCAGGCGCCAGGAGGATAAACACTGGACTAGATGCCACATGGGCCTGGTGGTTCCCCGAAGACCCCAAGGCAAAGCCTCTAAGCACTGCGCCACCCCCTCGCCCTCCTTCCTGGGTGAAGTTGCAGCTCCCCTGTTGTTACAGACCCAAGTGCCTCACCCCCTCCCACTCTCCCCAAATCAAACCTCTGTCTTCAGGACTCAACTCCGGCACCCTTCCCTCCCCACCTCTACCGCTCTCTAAAAGCTCTGGACACTCCTGGCGGACACCTCCGGTCCTTTGCTCAAGAAGTCCTGTCTGCCCAAAACGATCCCCGAGGGTCCAGCTAACCACCACCTTCTCTGGGAAGTCTCCCTGGGGAGATGGAGAGCACGACTTTTGCACCACCGCGGTACCTGAAGCTTCTGAACCGGAGGTGGGCGGCCGCGCCCCGCGGCAGGCCCCAGCCCACCTCGGCAGCCCCCGGGACCCGCGAGCTCCCCGAGGGCGGGCAGCCTCCTACCCCCTTTCCGCCCGGCACTGGACACCGCCCCGCCTAGTGGGAGGCCGGGAGAGCGGGACGGGCGGGACGGCAGCGGAGGGCGCGTCGCGGGGGCCCGGCCGGCTGCGCCCCGGGGTCGGAAAGCACCGTCTGGGATGCTCCCCGGAAGGCGGGGCGGCGGCAGCCTCAGGGGCTAAGAAGGACGGGCCCGCGGCCCCTCCAGCCCCGCGCCCGGCGGGCCGGGCCGGCCCCGCCCCGCCCCGCCCCTCCCGCCCCTCCGCCGCGGCGGGCCGGGCGCCCCGGGACCCCGCCCGGGGCCCTCCCCTCGCGGCCTCCGCGCCAGGGCGGGTCCCGGCCGCGCCCGCCCAGCCCCGCCGCCGCCGCCGCCGCCGCCGCCGCCGCCGCCGCCGCCGCCGCCGCCGCCGCCTCACCTCGCCCTCTCGGCCGCCGCCGCTGCCAGGGGCCCGGCCGGAAGTGACGCGCGCCGCCGCGCTCGCGCACGCGCACGCGGTCGGCCACGTGACCGCCGCCGCGCGGGGGCTGCCCGAGGGCGGGGACTGAGCGCCGGGGACTGAGCGCCGGGGACTGAGCGCCGGGGACTGAGCGCCGGGGACTGGGTCCGCGAGGTCTGCGGCCTCCGGAAGCCGGGGATGGCGGGGACCGGCTCCTGGGGCAGCGGGGGTCTAAGGGGTCGGGGCCGGCGTGGTCGGGGTCTCGGAGCGGACAAGGCGGGGAGGCAGCGGGGTCGACGGACGGCGGGGACCGGGGGTCGGGAGCCACGGGACTCTGGCTCCTCGCTCCGGCACAGCGGGACCCCGAGACCAGAGTGGACGACGAAGTCCACTGACCACCGGAAGCAGCGGGAGCCGGAGGACTGGGGCGGGCCGATCCCCAGTAATCAGGCTATCACCACGGGCTTGGGGATCACGTTTATTGAAAAAGTAAAAAGTATCACAATAAAAAATTCACCTGGAGAAAAAGCCAGGCCAGAGGTGTGGGAGGAGCAGGGGTTGTGCCCAGGTTTGGGGTCGCGCGGCCAGCCTGGTCGGCTCCCAGCCGGGCTGGCTCGGCACTCCTGGCACGCCGGGGAGGTGGGCACCTGACTTGTGTGTGTGAGGAGGAGGGGCTGGGCCCTGGAAGGGCGGGGCTGGGCTCAGTCCATCTTAGTCCCTTTGAAGAGCTCCACCAAGTCCTTGAAGTCAGGGTCAATGAGGTCCGAGGGCAGGTCACCATCATCGTTGGCAGCTTCTCTGTCTGCCCCCAGGGAAATGAGGTACCTGGGGTGCAAAGAGTGGCCCTGGTTGCAGAGTGGGTGACCTGGAGGATGTTCACTCCTACCCCAGGGTAGCAGGCTGGGGTACTGAGGTCCACCTGTCTTTTATTTTTCCAGGTGGAGTGAAGAGGAAAAAACCGGACCCTTTGGAAACTACAGCTGACTTTTGCAGTCTGCTCTGGGGAGGGCAACAGGGCAGAAAGGAGATTCTAGAAACCCTTAGGATTCTAAGCTCCACCACCAGGGCCACCTTTTGGGAGCCCACATCCCGGAGGCCACACTCTCACCTGGCTATATCAGGGTACCCGTCGCTGCAGGCGATGTGCAGGGCCGTCCAGCCCGTCTCATCACGCTGGTGAATGTCAGCCCCGTATTTGACCAGCAACTTGACACACTCCAGGTTTCCAGAGAGCACTGCTTCATGAAGGGCAGCCAGGCCTGGGCAGGGTAGGAGGGGTCGAGGCTGAGGCCTTCCTCTGGTGCCCCAAAGACCCTCACTGGCCTCGTAGGCACTCACCTGAGGGGTAGATGGTGTCCAGGGAGACTTTCCGAGTCCTGATGAAGCGCCCCACCTGCTCCAGGTCACCCTGGCGAATGTGGTCCAAGAACAGGACATCATTAGGGAAGTGCACACTTCTATTGGCCAAGAACCTCCGGCGCCGCTGCCGTGGGCTGTAGCGGGCATAGCGGGCTGTTCTGCTGGGCATCCTGGTGGCTATGGCGTGGGCTGCCACTTCAGGGACCCTACTGCTGGGGGGAGGCAGGTCCCCAGTCCGGATCAGACCTGCCAAGGGCAGGCTCTTCTGGCTGACAATGACCTGCAGTGCAGCCACCGCAGGGCTCCTGTGCTCCCCCTGGCCCGGGCGCTTCCCACTTATATAGGGCCCTCAGAGCTATATAAAGTTGCGCAGTCATGCTCGCGCCCGAGGGGCTGAAACTGAGCCGCCCCAGCCCTGCCCTCAGGATCATGTTAAGTGGTTCATCTTTCAGCCCACCTGTCGCTATGCCCGGCCAAAGGGGTCAGATCCTTCGTGGCCACCGCTCCCTGCCCCACAGCTGGACCTAGAAGGTGTCTGACAGAGGGCAGGAGAGGTGCTGGAAGGGCAGGGCCATTAGGAAGGCGCACAGGCCAAGGTCATCAGGGGCCGGGGTCTCCCATGGTCCCAGGGACTTGCAGGTGGTGCATGATGCATGGTGAGC
Organism: Camelus bactrianus; assembly: GCF_048773025.1. Taxonomy (NCBI): domain Eukaryota; kingdom Metazoa; phylum Chordata; class Mammalia; order Artiodactyla; family Camelidae; genus Camelus; species Camelus bactrianus. The sequence continues at coordinate 59,247,464 of NC_133554.1, forward strand.
ACAGCTGCCTCTCCCTCCTGCAAGGCGATGGGGCCGCCCACACCTAGGAAGCCCAGGGTCCTGGGTGTGTCACCCATCCCCTTGCCACTTGTCACCTTCCATCTGGCTTGCATCACTCATGGGGCAGTTTTCCCAAATGCCCATTAGGGACCCTCTGCAGCCCCGTCCCCGCCCAATGCCCTGTCCCCCATGCTCCCCACCCCCTCCATTTCTTCTGGTTCCAGGCTGGCTGCTTCCTGGCAAGAATACACTTGCTCCCCCTTAAGGTGGCATCTAGTTGGCTCCGCAAGGACTCAGTGCTGCGTGCCCTCTGCCCCTGGCCCAGCGCAGACTTCCCTGCAGGAGTGTGACCAGTGGAATTTTAAGACATCCCAGCAGGCTGGGCCAGCGCTGGCTGTCTTCACCACAGCAGCCAAGGTCAGAGGTGGGGCTTCAGCTTCAGTGAGAAAGCAGAGCTGGTGGGGGGACACACACCCGGGTGCAAAGCTGGGCCTGCGGGGTCAGCACAGCCCTGCAGAATCCGAAGCTTGCTGTCTGTCAAGATTGAGGTGTTGGCGGGCAGCCCCTCCCAGGGACCGCTGGCTTCAGGCCCACCTCGGGCTCCTGGGGCAGGTCCTTGATGTTCTCCAGTTTGCTGGCCCATCCCTGTCCTGCCTTCGAGCTCATGTGGTGTTTTCCTTGTGTGGCGGTCTGTGTCCAGGTTTCCCTGTGTAATAAGGACACCAGCCGTTAGATTAAGACCCATCCTACTCCAGCATGGCCTCATCTTAACCTATTACACCTGCAGCGGCTCCACTTCCAAATAAGGTCACACGCTGATGTGCGGAGTCGGGGTGGGGGGGGGGGGTTAAAGCTTCAACATATGAATACGGCGGACGCAGTTCAACCCCTAACACCGCAAGATCCTCTGGGTCCTCTCTGAAGGCCTGGATGTCCATGACTGATAGAACCCAGCTCAACCAGTGCTCTGCAGGGCGGGGCAGGGGCTTGGTCACCAGGAGCCCTTGTGTCACCAGGAGCCCTTGGGTCACCAGGATGGTCTGGATCCGACAAAATCAAATCAACAAATACATCCACACCCCAGGTGCAAAGCCTTGGGACCAAATGCTACAGAGGACAGGGCACTGCCCACAGCAGGCTCCCTGCCCCAATGCCCTGATGGGGTTTCTCTGCCTGCCTCGGTGCCACTGAGGTTTCATGGGAACCTCCATCCAGGCCAGGCCCCGGCTGGGCCCCAAGGGAGGGCATTCCCAGTGCTCCTGCATGTCGGGCTCAGAGCATGGTGCTGGGCGGTGCTAACTCCTGGTTACTTGGGTCACTTAGGAGGAACCGGGTACAGTTTCTTGGGGCTTGTCTGCACGAAGCCCAGAGACACAGTCCACACTGTACACAGAGACAGAACTTTCCTTTGATATGAAGACTGCTTTTTCTGATGGAAACTTGTCTGCCCGCCCAGCTCAGATGATCAAGTGGAAGAGCCCTGGGTGAAGCTGCCACCAAGGCCTGGCTCTTCCCACAAGTGACAGGCCTCAGGGCGGGGCACGCCGTCAGGGTGGGCCTTCCGGAGACCCCAAGAGACACCCTCTGGTCCATCCTGCCACAGACAAGCTGAGACAGCTCGGGATTTGGGCTATGGGGTTTCTGTTCAGATATTTGGATCAGAGGAGGGGCAGACACCTGGACGGCACCTGGTGAGGACACGGGAGCCGGTCCTCAAGCCACAGCCATGGCCTGCGGGAACTCACTTGGAAACCTCGTGGCCCAAGCCGGCCACGAACAGTCTAACCTCCCACAGCTGGCGAGGCCTGCTATTCACGGAACCACACCAGACCTGTATTCACACAGCCTCGTCCCTGTCCTTCTGCCTGCGGGAACTTGTCAAGTGACCTGGTTTGCACGACGTTAAGGTTTTGCCTTTTGGAGAACAGAAGCCACATGGAACATTTAACTCAAAAAGCTTACTTTGAGGAGTGCAAGGGACGCAACTAGCAAAGCTCCTCATCCAGCGGAAAGCAAGCCGCGCCGGCCGGAGGGGTGTCGGGCGGGCCTGGCCGCCCTTGGAGGGTCTGATGCACTGGGCCAGCAGCTGCTTTTGAGGCTCCAGGGCAACAGCTTCCTACCACCTGGAGAGAGGAAGTGAAGGTGGGGCCGGCCGGCCGCTAAGCCTTCCATGCCTGCCCCGAGCCTGCAAAGTTACTTTGCTAATCCGCCGGGTTTGGGACTCTTAACCGCCACCGCCCAGCAAACCAGGCTCGGGAATGTGCTAATCAGCTGCCCGGGCAGAAGGGGAAAGGTATCGGTGACTCAGCCCCCCTCCCCAGAGCACATGACGGCGCTGCTGCGCGTGGCTGCCAAGTCCCAAGGTTTCTACGCAGAGGGCCAGGCCCCGCACAGCTGGCCTGCCGCGTCTCTGCCTCCGCCGCTGGGCGTAGCCCACCCCTGGCAGCTGCAGCTCCTGACAGCCCAGCTCTCAGTCCACCCTGGGTGCCCTCCTCCAGAGGCCATGTGTGTCCGCCTGGGGAATCCACTCATGTTTTGGAGGGCAGAGCTAACGTCTCCCCAGTGACCTCCTCCCACAGAAACTCTGAGTGCCCAAGCTCACTTTTTCTCCGATACACGTCTTGTGTCAGCAGGACCAAAGCACAGGACACACAGACCCTGGAGCAGACGAGACAGAAACCAGCCCCAGCACTGGCCACCTGAGGACCAGGGAAGGGAGCCCGGCCACTGCAGTCTGAGCTGGGGCGCAGTGTCCAGACGCTGAGGGGTGGACAAGCCAAGGCTTGGTTGGTGCTGCCCAGGGTGCCAATACCAGGGTCTCGCTGGACACCAGCTGGACACCAGCTGGACACCGCAGGCCCAGGTGAGAGGCAGGAGCAGCCCTGGGGTCTGAGGGTCTGGATGGCCCTGGGGCGGTCAAGGGAGGACACACGGCCCTCTTGCTGAAGACGTGGCTGTGCACGGGGGAAATGACACACGCACCTTCCCACGGGCTGAGACCACGTTCACGTAAGTGCCACAGTCAAGTCTGCCGGATGTGGCCCTGCCACTTCCAAGCTCCCAGCAGCATCAGAGCTGGAGGGCCCAGGGATGGGGTAACGTGTACGCTTTCTGCCGCAGGTGACGCATCACAGGGATAGATGAAACACGCTGAGGGACAGGCCAAGATCCTCGGAAACTCGGACATGTTTGCTTTGTCCTCGACCTCCTGGTGGACTGTGTCTCCACCTCTCTCCCCTCCTTCGAGGATGCCATCAACACCCCTCCCAGCCCACCAGCCGCTGCAGACGTGTGCAGACGGAGGGGAAGCCCTGGGCGCTGCTGTCACGACTAGAGGCGGATGCCCACCTGAGCCCGGCCAGCCCCCCATGGGCCCCTCATGCTCAGCTCCCTGGGGGCCAAAAGGCGTCACCAATCCCAGCTCAGGTGCCATCAGCCCAACGCTGCAGCCAGACTGACAGCTGAGCCTAACTGTACTCCTCCCCCTGCAGACTGTGAGTGAGCGCAGGTCTCAGAAGTCAAGTCATGTTTAAACAACCAGAGCTGCTACTTTAACACGACTGTTTTCAACACGGTGGTCTAGCAATGAGCACAGTGTTCCCGAAGCCCAAGCGCCCCTGGTCTCTCCTGACCCTGTGGTGGTTCCAGGCAGCAGTGGGAAGGGACCACTCTTGCACGACAGAGCTGCCCACCCTGGCCATCCCGTGTCCTGATGTGGCACGAGGCAGATCGAAGCCATGACCGCTGGACACCCGAGGCGGGCAGTGCTGGTGGTACCCATCACAGGCAAGCTGGCCCAAAGGCACCTGGCCAGGGGCAGCCCTGAGCTCCTCTGCTTGGTGACACACAGGTGCACTTCAACCCAGGCGGTGACTCACGCACCCTTCCATGTTCTAGGAAGGAGGTCTCAACGAAAGCGGCCCCCACCAAGCCTACCCTCCTCTCTAGAAAGTCGGAACTCCAGCCCAACTCCCCACACTGGGAGATCCTAAGGCAGAGGCAACAACAGGCAGAAAATTTCAACTTTATTTGGCCAATGTGTCCAATTCCATCGTGGCAGAAGTGCCTGAGGAATGGTCAACGTGTGACTCTGCTCAAGCATCCTCGCCATCTCCCAGCCTGGAGACGGAGGGCCCTGTCCTGCCTGGGCAGCCCTTGGGCCACCCCAGACGTCACAGAGCGGTGAGAACTTGGGCTCGGGGAAAGAGGGGGCCGCCAGGCCTGTCCTAGGGGGGCCCCCGTGACAGACCTGAAGTCTCCGCTTAACCACAAGAATCAGGAGCCTCGCTCTCCCCAGGCAACACTGCAGGATGTGAGGGGCCCGCCCAGCCCAATCCCCACAGGGGACCCCCACACAGGGGACAGGAGTCTCCAGGGAGGCCCGGCCAAGGTGGAAAAGACAGCCTGATGTCCAAAAATGTCTAAAAATCCCACAGATACAATATTTTTTAAGTGACAGTATAACCCTAACAGCAATAAGACATTGCCAGCATGAGATTTCAAAACATTTCAGCGAACACTCGGGACAAAACTGTGTACAAAAAAGTACATCACAGTTAAAAAAAAAAAAAAAAAAAAAAAAAAAAAAGGCCCACCAAGACGGGCCGGGCTGGCCTGGAGATAAATCCCTTTCCAAAAATTGAAAAGCGAAGGAAGACGGGTTTAGAGTTACACATGTGTTGGGGTGAAGTGTGGCTTCAGAAAAGTTCCCTGCATTTCCGACCGATGCGCCCTCTCCCGGGTGGGTCTGCGGCGCCTGGAGGCTGTGCTACTGGGTGCGCAGCCCCGGGAGGTGACCTGTTCGGGTGCGCCCAGCTCTGCTTCTCTGCCTTACAGTTCATCTTTCACAGCTTTGTCGTCGTCTTCCTCCAGGTCAGGCTCTTCTGCTTCTTCTAGGTCTTCTAGATCCTGGGAGGCGAGAAGAGGGCAGGAAGCGAAAGTCCAGGCTGAGCCGGCCCTGCCGAGGCCCCCGCCTGGCCGCACACACCAGGGACCAGCTGCCCGGGTGCGGGTTCTGCCCATAGGACAGCATGGAAGCAGAGCCCTGCTGCAGGGAGCCCCGGGTCCCAACCCTAATCACCATCCAGTGAGCGAGCACCGGCCGGCCTGAGCAGGAGAGCTGCTGGTGTATAATATCCACCCCTCCAGCCCTGGAGTCAAGGGGCCAGTGACTGTCCAGTGGCCACAGCAGCACAACCGGCCTGAGGGCTCCCCACCAAACCTGGCAGCCAGAGAAGCCCCCCAGGCAGCTCTGCCCTGTCACGATCCCTGGCACTTCTGAGTGGGCCCTGCGACCTGGAAGGACCATCCCCTCTGCCCCCACCCCGCCACACCCTCTTGGCCTGGGTGCACTTCTGACATCCCCGCAGCTGACCACACACGACACGGCGAACATGTGGGATGAGCCTGGGAAGCCCGGCACTCAGACGCTCCCGAAGCCCTGGTGCAGCTGCCCGGCGGCCACACTTACGTCGTCATCCCCGGCCCCGTCCTGGCCGCCGCTCTCCAGGAACTTCTTAAAACCGTCCAATGTCCGTTCCCCATTGTAGTCGATGACCTGTTGGGGCAGAGCGATGAGAAGTGGGAAACGGCCCCAGCCCTGCCCGCCCCCTCCAACCCCCGACGGCCACGGCGGCGCACCGTCCGGTCGGCGCCAGCAGGGAAGAACTTGAGCGTGGGGAAGCTGTGCACTTTCACCGCCTCCACCTCGTTGGCCGTGGAGTCCATCTTGGCGATGACGATGCTCTCATGGTCCTTGTACGTCTCCCCCAGCTTATCCCAGATGGGGGCCAGCTGCTTGCAGTGCCCGCACCACGGGGCGTCTGAGGGAAAGCGGTCTGAGTCTCGCTGGGCAGGCGCCTGCCCGCCCGGCCGAGCCCTGCAGCAGAGGCCTCACTTACAGAACTCCACGAAGACGTTCTTTTTCTCGTCAAAGGCGACCTCCTCGAAGTTCTTCCCGACCAGCACTTTGACTGGCTGCTTGTCCCAGTCGTCAGGCAGCTCTTGGCTCATCAGGTGGGGCTGGGGGGCAGGCAGAGCAGCAGGGTCAGGGATGTGCAGCCTCCACCCAGGCTGCCCTGCCAACACCCGCTGCCCCGTGCACCCCCAGGGCTGGCGGAAGCAAGGGCGCTGTCAGGGCCCCGGGGCCGCACCTTGACCTTGCCCTCCAGGAAGCGCTGGCAGAACTCGGCGATCTTTTCCGCGGTCAGCTCGTCCGACTCGGGCTTGTACTTGGTCATCTCCTCCTCCAGCGTGATGAGGCGCACGGCTGGGCTCTCCTCCTTCTTCAGGCCAAAGAACTCTAGGATGCGCTGGTTGTCAGAGTGGTCACTGTCGATGAAGATGAACAGGATCTTGGGGAGAAAAGGCAGGTTGAGCGGCCCCGAAGCCGAGGGTTCCCTCTGCGCCCACTGCCCCCACCAAGCCGACCGTCCTCCGGCCCCTCCCAGCAGCCGGGACCCCAAGGACAGGCTACCCCGAGGCAGAGGAAGCCCGGGGCCGAGCCGCCCGCACCTTGCCCTTGAAGCCCTCGGCGGCTTTTCGGAAGTTTCTCAGTGTGGCCTCGTGGTCAGACACACTCTTCGGCAGGAACAGCAGGATGTGAGTCTTGATCTCGCCTCCAAAGATCTTCGGGGCTGTCTGTTGTCACACAGGTCACTTGGTCTGAGCCACCAACTAAGCTACTGACATAGGCTTTCTCTCGTGACCCCCTGCCTGGACCACAGCGGGGGTTCTGCACATGGGGCCCCAGGGCTGAAGGTCATGCCCCTCTCGCACCCCCCCCCCGCCATCGGGCACAGGACCAGCAGCAGAGCCACACCTGCTCGGTGAACTCGATGACCAGCGGCAGCTGGTTGTGCTTGATGAAGTCCAACAGCTTCTCCTTGGTGACCTCCCCCTCAAAGTCATTCCGGCCTTCGTCGAACTGCGGACAGAGAGGCCTGGGTGCTGAGGCTGTCCGAGAGGCCCCTGGGGCACTACCAGGCCCCATCTTCCTGCCTGGGATTTCAGAGCAGCGTGGGGTGGGACCAACGCGCCTCTGTCCAAAGCAAAGCCTGGTGATGGCTGCAAGGACTCATCGTCTGGGCACCAGGTAATGGGAAAGCCGCCAGGAGAGCCCCGAGGCTCCCCAGGAGCACGAGCAGCCCCTGCCCCCCGCCCCAGACGGGGACCCCACCCCAGCTGGTTCCCAACAAGCCACAAGAGCCCCACGGCCTGGGTGCCAGGGTACACCCTCGTCTCCAGTCCCTAAAACCGGGGCTCCCTAGGTGTGGGCCTTGCCCCCATGGGCCCAAGGCCCTTCCAGGGCAGCTCCAAGGTCAGAGCGGTTTTCACAACCCTGCTCAGAAGGCAGGTGCCCTGTCACGCTCCCCGCCCCCCCCCCCCGAGAGTGCAGGACGGTGTGTGACATTGCGTCAGACTGAAGGCAAACAGGGGAACTCAGCTGTCTCTGTTGAGGCAGACGCTAGAGACCGCCAGAAACCCAAACTTCACTCTACCACTGAAACGTTGTTGTCTGGGAAAAATTAATTTTCATAAAAATTTAGTATTTTTTCCTTGTTATTTTAGAATGAGCAAGTTTATAAATAATTTCTCAGTTCTAAATTCTAACACAACAAACGGACTGGTATGGTCTACAAGGACAGAGGCTCTCTGGGGTCCCCAGGAACCTGGGAGAGTTTCAGAGTCCTCCTCTTCTCTTCCTGGTCACTTCCCACTGCATTTCCCCAAAGTAACTTCCAGAAAAGCAGGTGGCCACGTCCCACCCCACCACGCATCACATGGAGCCTGGCACATGGCTCAACCACGACACGTGCTGCTGAGCAGGACGAGACAGAGGGCCGGGCACTGGGGGCCCCAGGGAGCCAAAGCCCAGCAGGCACCACACTGGGCCGCAGTCAGAGACACACAGGCCACCGCCCCTCCCCAGAACCGCGGCGCCGCGTGGGACGCAACCCTCCTGGTACTGCTGCCACGTCACGCCCCACTCACTGCCGACCTTGGTAAAGAGCGAACAGCCGGCCTTCCTTTATCACGGGACAGCACAGAGGCCCGGGCCCTGGGCAGAGGCCACCCTGCCAGGCTCAGTAACATCCCCAAAAGTCCCCGCACGCACTCTCTAACCCCCCAGCTTCAGAGATGAAAAAATAAACTAGACACAGAACAAAGACACGGGACGGTCAGCTCTCACATCGGTGGTGCAACGCCAGCGACCCACGACCCAAGCCGGGACTCACAGCCCCGGTTCAGCTGGTGTCCTAGCCTCGCCACCCGGCCGCAAGACGCAGGGCAGCTGGCTGGAGCCGCGTCCCACTCGGTCAGGCGGCCACGCTCGTCCCCTGAAGACCCAGCTTGTTGGAGGACCTGGGCCAGCAGTGAAGGCCGGAATGTGGGGATAGCAGTGGCAGGGCTCCGTCTTCCTCTCGCCCACAGTGCCGTCGGTGCAGCTGCAGCTCCTACTGACCGCCCAGCACAGTGCCCACCGGCTCGGCTGGGCTCCTGCTCGCAGCCGCCTGAGGCAAACTCCCTGTTCCAGCACTGCCACCAGAGCCGCCGAGTGGAAGAGGGCACAGCCTACTCACAGGCCCCAGGCCCGTGGACACAAAGCAGCGAGGCCGAGAAAGACGCGGCAGTCACCCGAACACATGCGCTCCATGACCAGTTTTCACAGAACAGGGAACAATCGTTCTGACCTTCAAGGACACGTGGTCACCACAGGCATCGATCCCGGGAAAGACCGGAGCGGACTAAGCTGATCAAAGGGGGTTTGCCAGCTCGGTGGGCCTCAGTCTCCTGCGCCCTCGCCCCAAACTGCAGGGCACCAGGACCTTCCACTCAGCTCCCTCCAGCCCACGCCACGGGCCTCTCCTCTGCAGGTGTTAGTTGGCGCTTCCTGTGCACCTCCGGGGACATGAGTGGCTAACTTAGCAATCCTGCACCCTCACGGGCGACGCGAAGACTTCTACTGAGTAGGGAGAACGTGCGTGACGCTTCGAGTCCTCCCAAGGAAGAGGCTGCAGAAATAGCAGGAAGCAAGCCCCCCAGAACCCAGAGCAGCTGGGGGACCTCCCAACCCCTCATCCCAGCCTTCCCCATCAGCTGCTGGAGACTCAGCGCAGTCCTTTCTGGCCACACAAGTTATGACTTTGCTATAACTTTACAGCTACTTTCATCCCAAGGAGACAAAACAGGACAGGAGTCCAGGCCCAGCTGCACCTCCTCCTCCCCCAGCACCCTCACCTCCACCCACACCTGCTAACTGAACCGCATTAATGCCACCACCCAATCCAGGGACAGCTGTGTCCCAAGAGCATGGGTGCTTGGCCGGCCTCAGGCCCCACCTGGTGGCTGAGTTACTGAGAGACCCCAGGCGCCCCGTTGGTACTGCGGTGCACACTCCAGCCCCCACTGTGTCCCAGAAAGAGTGTAGGGTGGCTAAAAGCCGTGTGGCCCCTTCACAACAAGGAAGAAGAGGTGTGGGCTGGGGTAGCCCATGCGGCGAGGCTCTGCCAACAAGGCGGGACACGCCCCAGGAGCCGATCCTGTGGAGCAAGACTGGAGTGACGGCACCGCCAACGTGACTAGTGCCGCTGAGTCCCAACCTCAAAAGCTGTTGAAGTGACAGACTTGGTTCCACGTGTCTCACCACGGCTTTTTTCCCCGAAAAAGCTAACACTCCAAAGCAGCTCCATTTCCGTAAAACAGCACCAGTCACTGCAAGAGCTGAACAAGGGGCCCACGGCTGAGGGGCTGAAGGCCACTGAGAGGCTCCTACAACCTGACACTGCAAAACGGGCCCTGGTAACAGGCCGGCTGGCGGTCCAGCAGCCAGCACCGCCCGGGCAAGGTCCCCGAAGGCCACTGCACCCCTGCAACGCGGCACCTCGGCCACCCCGAGGGCCACTCACCTTCTTAAAGAGGACCACTCTGTCCTTGTCCAGCTGGTACTTGGAGAACACGTCACCGCTGGACGTGACCCCAAAGGGGATGTCGTCGACGGCCTCTGCTGCCAGCAGGAACTGCTTAGCGGAGTCCGACTCTAAGTCCTGGAGAGAAGGGGAACCAGAGGTGGCCACTGCGCAACACCAAGGACCCACCCGGTCAGCACAGGGCAGACGGCGGGGCCTGGGCCCCCGCGTGAGGGAGGAAGACCGGGATGGAGCCCCAGAGCCTCTACCTTGAAGAAGCCAATGACGGCCACCTCACTGGACGCCACCAAGGCCTCGGCAGCAGCCCCGTCGGGCAGGGTGGTGGCAGCGGGGCCTGTGCGCTTCTTCAGCCAGCTCACGATGTCATCGGCCTCTCTGCCAGCTGCACCAACACACGCAGGCCCACCTGAAACCGGGGGTGCGCCCACCCTCCCCGCCCGTCCTCACCCGAGCTCCCGGCCAAAACCAGAGCAAAAATCCTCCTGCCATGGAACAGGCATCCTGTCCACATGGCTGTCCAAAGTCCAGGGCTGAAAGGGCTCTCATGTGTATGCGGGAGACGGCGCTCATGTTTAAAGGAGAAGGCAGGGCCCGCCTCTGGGTAGATTACAGATCATTTCTCTTCTCTCATCTCTCTGCACCTTGTGAGTCTCCCTTGACACCTGAATTCATTAAGCACACTCACTCCCCCCTGGGGGCCCACACTAGGCTTCATCTTCATTAGGGATGGGGTAGGCCGGGCTCCGCCTGCCTTGTGTGCCCGGTTGCTCAGGGGTCCTCGCCCCTCGCGCCTCCTGACTAGGAGGAGGAGATAAGGCCCGTGTACACCACCCAAGCAGGTGCGACGTAAAGGGAGAAGCCTGCTCCTCCTGAGACTGAGGCTCCTTACCCTTCTCCCCTCACGGGGTTGGACCACCTGGTCCAACCTGGAAAGAGCTGTCCAATCTCACACTTAAAAAGAAATTAAGCAAAAGCTGCCTTAGTTACAGGTGGAGTCAGGAAGTGCTACCTCACCTACAGGACCTCAGTGTCACTGACAGGATGGCGGGAACTGTGCACAAGGCCCTTCCACGCCCGAGTGGACACAAGTAAAAGCGGAAGCAGCATTAGCCTCGGGAGGAGACCAGAGCAGCTGACGGCAGAATTAGCAGGACGGGCTGCTCGGGGAACTGGGACGGAGAAGCCACGGAACCGGTTTTCTAGACAAAGATTCTCCTTTTGTCACTGGTACCGACCAAGCTACCCAGGGGGCCCAACCTCCAGGAAAGCTGCCTTAGAGGCCCCAAGCAGAGCAGAGGCCAAGGGCTTGTGCTGCAGACAGAGCTGGACTTGAACCTGACCCGGCCTGGCACCCACTGCTCTCCGCTCGGTGGCCAGAACGCCTGAGAGTCAGCAGAGGCTCAGCCTCCCCGTCCTCCCCGTCCATCTTCAGTTGAGCCCCGGCCAGCTCTCTGCACCCACCCCCATGTCCCTCTGCACTCGAGGGGCACAGGAAGGGAGCACTTTCCTCCCAGTGCCTTTGCAGACTGGACTAGACCCAGGGCCCAGTCCAAGGACAGGCTCTCCTCCACGCCTCTGGAAATAAGCCCCCCCACCTCTGTGAACTAAGAAGGCCTGCAGGCGAACCCCCCACCCGCCCACACGGGCAATTAGAGGCAGTGCAGCGCTCACACCTGTGTATTCTTTAGGGGAAGCCGTGTCTCCATTCTTGAAGAACTTGATGGTCGGGTAGCCTCGGACGCCATACTGCTGGGCCAACTCAGACTCTTCCGTGGCATCGACCTTCGCCAGTCTGATCTCAGAACCTTCTGCCTTCAGTTTCCCAGCTGCTTTGGCATACTCTGGAGCCAGAGCCTTGCAGTGGCCACACCACGGGGCATCTGCAGGAGAAGGCAAGACACTAGGCAGCAGCAGTGACCAGCCCACGGCTCCCCTCACCTCCTCCTTCGATACTTCCCTCCATAAAAACTTTATCTTTGCACCGCGATAACCCCTCTGAACGCACAGACTGAACTGATAGCTTGGTGCTCTTGGGCAACGTCAGACAGAGAGGCCAGAGAGGTCAACCCCCAAGGCCCCTTCCTGCAATGTTGCCATCAGCACAAGAAGGCAAAGTCTCTAATGATTAGTAAGTAACTTCCTATTACCTGCAGGCGATTAGGGCACTCGTACCCCTGGAACCGCCCTTCAGGAACCAGAGAAATTAAGAAGCTAAAGCTGTGGCAGCTGGATACGTGGTGAGAACTGCCAGGAGTCCCTGTCACACATCTGCCACACTGGCCTTGAGACTCATGTCTAAAATGAGTATTTTAGACTCTGGGAAGGAGACTCTAACTCTGAGGTTAGCAGCTGTGCTGGGCCTAAGATTTCCACCCCAGACAATCGGGGCTTAAATGCTTATAAATACAAACAAAGGTTTTGGATTCTGGTGGACAAAACTATCAAACAGAAGGTAGCTGTCACAGGTTGAAGGTGGTGTGGGCAGGAGCAGTGCTTTTGGGGGACCGGTCCTGGTGAGCAATTAGACCTTTATCTCTGGCAGCTCACACAGTCGACCCTGTTTTTCTTAGGCTAACAGAGGGATTCTGCCATATGGACGTCAAGCACAAAGACACGTCCTGGCTGTCGGCCCTCGGTCACCCTCAGGGTCCAGCTAAGCAGGAGGGATGCCCTGCAAGACGCGGGCAGCGCAGGAACGCTGACAGCAGGTCTGTGGGCGCTCTCTACTCGAGGATGAGTCTCCCTAGGGGCTAGGAGTCAGTGCGTCCAGGGGTGGCCAGAAGGCTGACAGCCCCGAAGACCTCAAGCCTGGCGGGGCCAGGGGAGGAAGAGTGGGGAGGGGTGCCCAGGCCCCTGCGCCCGGCCACCCCACCCCTGCCCCTCCAGCCCCTGTCCCCCGGCCCCCTCTGTCCCTGCTCCGTCCCCACCCCGCGGCAGCGGCGAGGCCCGGCCCGGGCGCACGGGCGAGCGGGAGGCACTCACAGAACTCCACCAGCAGGTACTTGTGGGCCGCCAGCGCCTCGTCGAAGTTGCTCTTGTTGAGCACCAGGACGTGGTCCTCCTCGTCGGGGGCGCCGGCGCCCGCGCGGGGCAGCGCGGCCAAGACCAGGCAGAGCAGAGCGCGGCGCAGCATGTCGGCACGGGCGCGGCGCTTCGGTTGGCGCCGCTGGGACAGCAGGCTTCGAGAGCGCGCGCCGCCCGCCCCACCCTTATAAACCCGGCCGCCGCGCGCGTGCCTGCCCTCGCCCGTCCCTGATTGGCCAGCGGGTTCTGGGACCCGCCTCCGCCGTGCCCGCATTGGGCGCCCACACTGAGCCCGGCCCCGGATTCGGAATCGCAACGGGCACCTCCCTCACTCTCGCCCGGGATTGGCCGAGGAGCTCGCGCGCGCACTCTTCCCCGGTCTCTCATTGGCTCCTGGCGGAGAACTTTCTCTCCCTAGACTTGTGACTGGCGACTTTCTCCTACACCTTCCGCAGGTCTGGAATGGCTACTACCTTCGGGGGCCCGGACTCTGCGGCTCCTGATTGGCCGCGACATGCGCGCACCCAGCGCGATCCTTCGTCGAACGTGGCAGTGGGGCGGAGCGCTCACCCTCGGGGGCGGAGCTGCGCCTGCGCCTCGGAAACCCCTCGTGTTGCATTCTGACTGGACCGCGTATCCCCTACTGGCACCGCCCCCCGGCTCGGCGGGACGGAAGTGGGACTGACGGGTTTCCGGTGCGCGTGAGGCCCGTGCGGCGCCTGCTGGGGCTGCTGAGCTCCCGCGAGGGCGTTGGCCGGTGTCCTCGGCCGGCGACCTCGGCATTCCCGGGGGCGGCGGGGAGGGCCGAGGCGGGACGCGATAGGGCCGAGAAAGCTCGGGAGGAGGGCCGCCGGGGTTGGGCTTCCCGCCTGAGGACAGGCCCCAGGGCCGGCACCGTGCCCCCGGGCGCCTTCCCTCCTTCCGGCCTCGGGGACGCGCCCAGGCGCCCGAGTACACGGGCAGTGAGTTTACACACGCCGGGCCTCGGGACAGCACGGGAGGGGGGTGTAGGATGCTGCCTTGATGACTTTTTTATATTGACGTCTCGGAGTACTTTGGATACGTCGGGTTTTGTGAAAGTCTGAACGTTTTACTTTTTTCAGTTTATTTTTTTTTAACGTCTGAATGTTGTTTATGCCGGGCGGCGTGGCTCCCGACAAAGCATCTCCTCTTCCCCCCGGGCTCAAAGCCTGACCCGCCCCGCTCCGACCTTGTCCACACGCCTTTCTTCTCCGGTGGTGTTCAGTTCCTCGGTTGCGGAACGCCACCACCACTGATTTTAACACTCATCATCGGCTGAGTACCTTCGCAGGAAAAAGGGAAACACTCCCACATTAGATGTACACGTTGCCAGTGATAACATCCTGATTTCAGAAACGATAAATTTGTCCGTTGCTCCTCAGGGCATGTTTTCTCATCTTCCAGGTGGTACTCCCTCACCTAGAACGTGAACTCCTGTAGGTCGAGAACAGGTTCTCTGCCTCCAGTAGAGCAAGGGCCAGGCAGAAGTGCTTGCTTCGCTGGGATGCCTGTCTGCCTCAGAAGGGTGACATTACAGGAGCTGGACCTTTTCATTGAGGGTGTGGACGTGTCTGTGGCTGCGGCCTCCAACCAGCTCAGTGGGGTCCTGGCCTAGGTGCTGGTCCGCTGGACAACAGTGCTTTGTCACCACAGCAGGCACCCTCTGCTCTCTGGGACGAGTGGGGATTGCTTCCATATCTGCTGCCCTCTGATGTTTCTGTGATTGCCATGACCCTGCTTTACAGACCACCATGTGGGGGCTGAGACAAGGGACACTCGAATTATCTGGATTTCAGAGGTACTCAGGAAGTCAGAGTTCAGACGCCTGAATTTGGGGACTTCGGGGACAGAGTGGAAAGCTCTGACACCATCACGTTGACTAGCTTGATGGTTTGGAAGCAGCTTAGACCCAGAGCACAGGGTAGAATAATTACAAAGATGAGAATCCTGGGCCGGGGAAGCAAATGCCAGAAGCAGAGCAGCAGCGATCTGAGTTGCTGGCTATGGTCGAGCCTAGCCCTCCACGGCTGAAGCCAAAATTGGAACACGCCTTGATGCAGGTTACAACAGGGCCGCTGTTCTGCAGCCCAGGTGGGCAGAGACAAGTTGCATTTCAGTGAGAACCAGGGCCTAAGCAGGCTCTGCCCTGGGCTGGGCACCGTGTTTTGACACCTCGGCTTCACTGATGTGCCTTTTTCTCAAGGCACTTACACCTGTCCTGAGTCGCTTTGCACACAGACCCCTGCAGGAACAGCAAAGTGGGGTTCCCAGTCTCTGTGGGGTTGGTCAGTAGCTGGGTGAGGTGCAGGATTGCATGGTGCCCCCAGAACACAGGCTGGTTCACTGAACATCTCTACAGGCCTCAGCCCTGAGAGGACCCCTGAGAGTCTCCTTTTTCCTCAGGCTGCTCACGTGCCTTTGGAGGGCAGCTCTAGGGAGAGGCCAGTGGTATATGCCCTTGCAGGTCAGGGCCCTCCCGCCCCTGTAGCTGCAGCGTCTCTCTGGACCCAGCACGGTGGCCTCAGGACGTCCTCCAGGGGCCTCTCATGCTCAGAGAAGGTGCCCATTAAGTACTGGTTGAACAACTGAGTGATCAAACATTTTGATAAATACTACTCACAAAAATAGAGTTCTCAGAATAAAACAACTCCCTTTCAACCTGTGGATCGAGCTTGAGGTCTGGAGGGAGTTAATGAGGGGGCTGGCGGACACCCCTGGCTGTGCGTGCCCACTGCAGAGCAGCAGCGGAGACGGAGAGCTGTGCCATGGGCCATACTGCCTGCACGTGGGTGAGCTGGGGCGCTGGTGAGAACTGGGAGCAGGCACCGTGGGGAGCGTGGCCCGGAGGGACTGAAGTGGGCCCTGACTGCAGAGCCGAGTGGTGCTGGACACGGAGATTCTCGTAAACTACAGTAACTGCTGGTTAATCACATTAAAGGCCCTGACCTGGTGTCACTGCCACCCTCCTCAGTGGAAGAAGCCATCTGGGGGTGGTTGGGGAGGCAGAAGCTGGGGGATGACTGGGACCCTCGGATGGAGGGAGGGAGTGGAGAGGGAGGGGCTCAGGCAGGGGCTCACCTGGCAGGGAGGCCAGGCCCCAAGCACTGAGCTGTACAGAGGGGTTCAGAAGGGACCAGGAGAATCAGCTCAGACTTGGGACCTGAGAGACACGTCACGCAGGTCCGGCAGGTGCCACCTTGTGTCATCCTTCACCAGGGGAAGAGCCAGGGCAAAGTCCTGGCTGTTGGCAGCGTGCCTGGACAAGCTGGCACTCAGGGCCCGAGTTCACACATCTCACAAAGGCTTGGAAAACCCAAGCACAAAAATAGTAGATCTTTTGGCCCGACAGATCCTCAGAAGGCCCCGGCCCAATAAACCAAAATGCTGTCAACACAGGCTGACCCTGGGTTTGAAGATGTTCACTGGACGTTTCAGGAACTGGACTGGGAGAGGGAGTAGCTGTGCCTGGCTTGGGGATCCCTCCAAACGTTAGGGCTGAGCTTAGTGGGACGGGCCTTGGGCCTCACAGCCCAGAGCTGTGCGGTCTCCCTGCCCGCTCCCCTGTTGGGGGCAGGCCAGTTCTGGGAGAGGCCTGTTGGGGTCTCTGCCCTGTGGATTTCGGGACCAGGGATTGTGGCTCTTGGGTTTATGCCTAGGCCGGCTGCTGCAGGAAGTGGCATTTTGTCCTGTCACCCATCACAGGGCAGTCTCCAGGACCCCACAGGGGCCCTGGTAAGGAATGCCACGGGAGCCCTGTGGGAGCCATCCTCCCGGCATGGTGTGTCGTCCCCGACGTGGGGGCTGGGGGTTGCTTCCTGGTCTGCCCCAGCTGGTGGCAGGCTCCTGGGAGGGCTCACCCTGCCGACAGGCCCCGGGAGGTGTGGCCACGGCAGGCCCTGCCCTTGCTGCCTAGCCATGACACTGCTCACCGGCTCAGACCAGAGGGAGGAAATTCCGCAACCTGCATGAAGCTATTAAAGGGGGTTTCCTGAACAGACTGACTGGAGCTGGAGTTTCCCATGGGCCCTTTCCTGTTTAGGGGCTGGGGAGGTGGCATCTTACTGGGGGCTCTTGGGGGTGGTGCTCAAAGAGGGGGCAGCACTGTTCCTGCCACCCTGAGGTCCTAGAGACCCATTGGTCAGCAGGACCGCCTCTGGGGCATGCACGGAACCTGGCAGCCCTTCAGGCCCCCCTACCCCAGCACTCTACTGCTCCTCTGTGCAGCGAGGGTCCCGGTCTCCTCCCAGCCCCTGACCTTGTCAATTCCAGCCTTGGACCCTTGCCCCTGCCCAGCAGTACTGAGTGCTGGGGTTGGCTGGCCTCCCACGTCACCCTCTCCGCTGGCCCTGCGGCCCATGGCACCAACTTCCCCTCCACACTCCTGCCGGCTTGGAGTCCTTGCTGTGGGATCCTTTGGGACCCAGTCATTCTATTTGTGCCTGAGTCCTGCCTCTTGTGGGGCTCCCAAGCCTCCAGCAAGGATTCCCTTCTCTTGGGTTGGGGGGTACTTCCTCCCAGAGACTCAGTGCCCAAGGACGCAGGAGCCCGCCCCGGGCACTGGACGCCCCAGGAGGCTGGGGGCCTGACTGTGCCCTGCACGTCCCCTGCGGGACCTGTGCTCAGCCGAAAGGGCGGCACCGGCCTGGTCCGCCCGGTGTGACCGAGGAAGGACTTTAAAGCCATTCTCCTTCAGTCACAGGGGCAGAGACTGCTGCACCCGCCCTGGTCATCCTGCTGTGCCCTGTGCCCCAGGGCAGCAGAGACAGAGGGCCCAGCTCCCCCTTCTCCCTCCAGGAGATGAGAGGCACACATCCTGGCTCCTTACGGGGACTTTTATTTCCCGGTCAGAAAAGGAGAAGCAGGGACAGGCTCCTGTGTGTTCCAGGCCCGGGCCTGACCGGGGAAGGGACAGGAGGGGAGGGGCAGGGGACAGCTCCAGCTGTACAAGCTTGGTCCCACAGTTGTCCTGTCTGGGTCCGGGGAGGGCCTGCTGGGGACGGTGGCACCGAGCCTGGGGACAGAGGCGGCAGGCCGGCGGGCCCAGAGAACGGCACATACGGAGGCAATAAATACTGACAGGCCAGGCACACGACTCCAGGCCGGGAGGCCCAGGTGGGACGAGTAAGGCTCGGCCGCTGGCTGTATCCGCCGAGGGCTCTCTGGTGGGTCTGGGGGCTCTAGGCACTGCCCACTGGGACAGAGAAGGCAGAGGCGTGAGGTCACCCAGCCTCCCAGGTGGGACTGGAGGCCACTTGAGTTTTGGCAATTTGGCTTTCCCAAGCCCCTGGAGCCGTCCCCGAAGCCCTGGCTGAGGAAAGGGGGTTGGCCAGGCCCTGGCAGGTGGGGAGCAGCAGGGGCACATCCCACACCTTCCTGGGCCTCAGGGACTGCAGACGGGGTGGGGACTGGGGGAGACCACATGCTCATGCAGACACAGGGTTAGAGGTTAGTGACGCCCCCACGGCACACGTTCCACATGTTAAGGCATCATGGTTAGACGGTTACTGACAGTGATGGGTGGACTGACCGGGAGAAGTGAAAGCTGAGGACAACCCCTGCACAAAGCCCTCCATGGTACACCCTACCCCCAAGGTGGGGAGACAGATCGGGAGTCAGGGCAACCACAAAGGCCCAAGGGACCTGAACACCCTGAGACCTCGAAAAAGCCAGGGCCTCGGGGCAGGTCAGGACAGTGGGAGAACCTTAAGGAACACAGAAGGGGAGGTGGAGGCCTGGGTTGGAGCCCCCCCCCAACAGCACAGGCGGAAGCAGCAACGACACGAGACCACTGAGGAGGCTGGGGCCTGTGGGCTGGGAGGAAGGAGAAGGGACGGGCCGGCAGGAGGCTGCCCCGGGGAATGGTGGCGGTGTGGGCCGGGCCCTGTCAGCACTTTGGTCTGGGGTCGGGAGGGGTGGGGGTGGGGTGGGACACGTCCGTCTGTCCGTCCGTCCGCCCGCCTCCTGGCTGGGGATCAGTCCTTCCACTCCTTCTTGATGGTGAGGTTCCACTCCCAGGACAGGTGGTCTGTCCTGTCGTCGTCTGTGAAGCGGGACTTGATGTTGTAGCTGCCGCGAGCCAGCATGCCTTTGGGCGCCTCCTCCATGGGCGTCAGGAACTCGTACTCCTCCGCCCGGGGCCCGTAGCTCCCCACCATGTAGTCAGTCTTGTCAACTGCGGTACCAGGAAGGAGACAGTCAGGAAGCAGGGTTGGGCCTTCCCCACTCCCGATCCCCAAGTCCCTGGGCGGCCACTCCCCTCCCGGGGCTGGGCCCGCCCTCACTCACTTTTGACGCCTTTCCGGTACGTGTGCTGGATGTACTTCATGCCGGACACGATCTCCCGGTTCACCTGCAAGGAGACACCCCGAGCGGAGCTCAGCCAGGCTCTCCAGCCCCGGCGCCCCGCCCCTCCCAAGGCAGCCCAGACCCCCCGCACCTCTCCTTACCCGGAAAGAGATTTTTATCCGGTACTCCACACCCTCCTTCAGCACAAAGGATTGCTTCTTGAAACTCTCCAGATCACCTGCGTTTGAGAAGAACGCCACGCTAAGAGGATGGGCCAGGGAAAGCCACCCCAGCCCCAGCCCCAGGTCACTCCAAAGCCAGTGCCTTGCAAGACCACACGACTGAACTTCCTGTGCTCCACACAAGAGGGCGCCCATACTCCTAAAAACTATTTTTAGGGGACGCAGCAGGGCGCGCAGCAGCAGTCAGCGACCTCAGGAGTGCCCCTCACCTGTCAGGTCCAGCTCCAGGGGGCCCGGGGCACTGCTACACACCAGAGTCAGGCGGGTCACCACGACGTTGGGGACGTTGGGGTCTGCGGAGTGACAGCAGGTTAGGGCTCCACCAGCCGGGGGAACAGTGGCGGACACCTGGGAAAGCGACAGGTACCCGTGCAGTGCACCCCGGCTGGGCCCACTCACCGGCGGACACGGCCACGCGGCCCAGCAGGGCCTCCTTGTACTTGCGCAGACTCTCGTCGTCCTTGTCCAGTTCCTGGATCTCCTGGATGCTCTTCTGGGCCGGGGGCTTGTAGTTGACCGAATGCTCATCCTCCTCATTCTCAGCTGCAATCTGCGCCAGCTGCTCGGCTGTGGGCTCCTGCTCGGCCATACTCACCTCTAGCTGCGTCTGGGACACCTGCGGGTTGGGTGGCAAGGGCTGTGACAGCCAGGAGAGACCCACAGCGTCTCCCCTTCCCGCCCTCTGCAGGTCCTGCCGCCGCCAAGGCAGGCCGTGCTGGATCTGTGCAGGTGGCCAAGCCCCCACGTGGGCCCCAGGGGAGGTGCATCTTCTGCAACAGGAAGGCAAGGACAGCCAGAACTTCGCAAGGGATCCCCACACAGGCTCCTGCGACTCAAGAGGTCACGCTTGCCTTCTTGCCCTGTTCACCTCAGGGGAGTCCACTCCAGGTCCAACACCCAGGGCTAAATGGGACCTGCAACCTGCTCCTTGGGAAAAGCAGTGACAGCTCCTCTGTTGCCCAGGAAGCTGCAGCACCCCAGCCCCACCAGGCAGGGTCAGGACCAAGCCCTGCTGCTTGTTCTGAGCTGCCCAGGCCCTCACTCCAAAGGACTCCTCCTGCTAGGCTTCCCTGACCAGCCATGCTCCTTACGACCTGTCCTAGCTGCAATGCAAACCCTCTGTGCAGAACACAGATTGGTTCTGTCTCAGCCTGCAAACACAGGGCTCTCCTGGTGGTCAGATAACAGGACCAGCCTGAATCCCACAGCTAAGTCCTGAAATAGCAGAAGAACCCTAAGTGTCTGCCAAGCTTATCTCCAATTGTGATGATCTGCCGCCTAGAATTTGAGAATTGCTGCAACCATGTGGTAGCCTCAAGACCCTCCTTCTGGGCCCTGGCCCAGAAGAACCTGGAGCAGTGCTGTCAAAAGGAGGAGCAGTGCATGGAGCAGCCACTGGGCTTCCTTCACTAAGGATGACCCTCGCACCGCCACCCCCCAAAAATCCCTGAAAAGTACCTAAAACCTGCTAAGACCCTACCCAGCAGTGCGGGAGGAGGGTAAGGGCCACTGGTTGCCTAGAAAGATACTCAATGCTTTTGCCCCACAGGTCCAGTCTGGCAACCGGGACATGCGGAAGGTCCAGATCTTACAAAAGGCCACTGGGAACCCGGAGCCGCCCGGCCGCGGCAGCGGGGTGGGGCCGGCCCGCTTTCCCAAGCCTCCCGCAGCTTCCTCTCGAATTCCTCTAGAAGGTTCACGCCCCAATGCCACCCAAGCGCGGCCGAAGGCGACAGGATCCTCCAAGTGCGATCGCCGCGGCCCGCACTTCCGCACGGCCCGCAATCTGGGCGCGGCGCGCAGGGTGGGGCGCAAGGACCACAAGGCCCAGGAGACGGAGCGTGCGGCCTGGCCCCGGCCACCGCGAAAAGGCAGGGAGGGGGCTGCTGGGCACAAGCGGCAACCACAAAGATACTGGCACCGCCCCCCGCCCCCGGCCCCCAGCGCCGCACCCCCGGCCCCGCGCCCCCGCCTCCTGGGCCCGCGCCCACGCCTCCCGCACCACGGCCCCGCACGTGGGCCCGCCCTGAGCCGGGGCCACCGCCCGCTGTCACTGCCGCCCGCGCCCCCGCCCCCGCTCCGCGCAGATCCCACCGGCTGGGGCGAAGGGCGGGGCGAGCGGGGAGAACAAAGGCGCGGCCACCGCCCCCTCCCCCGCGGCCACCCGCCGGCCCCGCCCGCCGGCCCCGCCGGCCCCGCCGGCCCCGCCGCCAGCGCTCACCGGAGTCTCGACCGCTCCGCTCTCGTGCTCCCTCCCGCACGGAATGACGAACGTAGCCGCCCCGCCCGCGCGCTCCCGGCCCGCCACTTCCGGGGTCAAGCGACTTCCGCTCGCGCCGGGCGGGCCGCGGAGAGCGCATGCGCGCGGAGGGGCTGCCGGGAGCGCGCTGCCGCCATCTTGCGGGGCTGGCCTCGTGGGCGCATCCCGCGTGGGCGGCGCGGCGGACGGGACGCGTGCGGACACTCGTCCGGCTGCGGCTTCTGCGCCTTTTGCCGCCGGCATTTTTCAGTCCCAGGCGACCCAACGGGTCAGCCCGCGAACTCAGGGGGCGGGCAGTGTCATGGTTTCGCTGCGGCCCGCGCGGAACGCGGGCGCGGCGTGGCATTTCCGCGAGGTGCTGGAACGCGCGTCTGTCGGGCGCGGGCGCGTCCCCGGAAGCAGGCCGCCGTCGCTCCGCGGGGACGAGCGGGCCCTGCCGCCTGGCCTCCCGGAAGTGACCGCCGAACGTTCCGTCGTCCGCGGGTGACGGCCCAGGGGGCCCTTCCGGGAGCGGAGTCCGTGCGCCGCGAGCCTTCCCCTTCCACACGGTTAGCGTTCGGCCGCCCTGCCCGGAGCGCCAGCCGCTTCAGGGAGTCTCGGCACTGGGAGCTCCTGGCTGAGATGCCGCCGTCCACGCAGGTTCTCCACCCGCGTGCTCCGACTGTTGGCGGATATCGGACGTTTCGCACACGCTCACCCGGGAGGGCTCCGTAGCGCCATGAGGGGCTCGTGACTCGTGGCCCCCGTGGCCGGCCCGGCCGAAGCCCGCGCTGCCGACACCCGCCCACCACCCCGCTTTCTCCTTGTGGGGTCCTGGCCCCCAAGTGCTGCACACCAGATGCTGGGCGTGGTGCGCCTCCTGACCTTCACCCGCAGCCCTTGTGAGAACTCGGAAACGGGCCCCTGCCCCCGTCGGTGGCTCTTCAGCCCCAGGAAGGCAGGACCCGTCTGTGTGGCCTGCCTTCAGCGAGTCCGGGTCGAGGCCGCAGTCGTCAGCAGCACACACGCCTGCAGGTTTTAGGCAATAGAAATTAATGTGAAGTCCTGAAGCTTGGTATCTTTGGGAGATGTCTTGGTTTCTGAGGAATATATGCGATTTTCCTGTGACCAAGAGTCACACTGTCAGCGCTGTGTGAAGGATGTTCAGTCGGCCCAAGGCAGAGCGTTCTTGTCTGGTGCTGGGTGTGTGCTTCTGAGGCACCCTGTCCCTGAAAACCAGACCACCAGGGCCACGCGACCTGCTGCACTGCTGAGTCACTGGCGGAGGAAAAGTCTGCTTTCTGATAACCCGAGGGCTTTTAAAAATTTCCAAACTCCATTATATTAGTAGTCTACTGCTGTGTGAAAACTTACCAGGAATTTAGCTTAAAACGATCAACATTTGTGTGGGAGTCAGGGAGCAGCTCTGCAGGGTGGTTCTGGTTCCGGGCCTCTCCTGAGGTTGTGGTCAAGCTGTGAGCCAGGGCCTGGGTCTCTGAAGATCTCCTGGAATTCCAAGCTTGTGCTCGCCTGTGGGCGGGAGACTCTCTTCCTCGAGGGCTGTTGGCTGGAGGCCTTGATTCCCTGCCACCTGCGGCTCCTGGCCTCTCCATAGGGCTGCTCCCAGTAGGGCAGCTTGCTTCCCCTGAAGTGAGGCCTCAAAAGCAGAAAACGAGCAAGGGAATCAACAAGTGCTCGGGATGCAGCCGCGGTGGCTCTCACAATCTAGTGTCACAAGTGCCATCCCTTCTGCTGGTCACAGATCCTCCCCAGTACAGTTGGCGGGGCCCACCACCCGGCACCGGGATTATGAACCCAGGGGCCCTAGCTCCTGGCTTCAACAGGTAGCAGCTCGTGGTCGCTCTTGTTTCATCAATGCCTTCATCTCCCAACACACAGCAACGTTGAAACAAACCTCAGATGTCATGTCCACTGTGAATAGTTCAACATGCGTTTATTTTGGAAGAAAGGAATCCTCTCAGGGTAAACAACAGCCAGGGTACTGTTATCCCCGCCGCCCCTTGTGGTTTAACAGACCTCTCCAGACACACTGGCCTGGAGCTCGGATTTATGCTTCTCCTCCCCATGGGCTGAGCACGGGGTTCCCATGCGGCTGTAGTCTGCTGGGTCCGCGCCGCAGCCTCCTGAAGACTGGCCAGCAAGACGGTTGTCAGCCGAGGCTCTCCCACACGCCCCCCGGTTGTTTTGGCAGCTAGTCTCCAACAGCAAGTGTTTCAAGAGGCCCGTCTTCTGTGACTTCGAGGGAGCCCACTTGGAAGGGCCAGAACTATGCTGCGGCTCTGCTGGGCAAGCCCGACTCAGGCCAGGCCAGGTTCTAGGGCAGAGTTTGTCTCTGGGCCCAGCAGGAAGGGCCAGTGGGAATCATGGAATTGGCGATGCACGAAACAACAGGCAGTGTTCGGTTCAGGAGTTGCCTGGTGTTTCACCGCTACAAGTAGGGAAAGGGGGTGACTGACCACTCCAAGGCGGAGTCCACGGAGGCGGCGTCCCAGCACAGTTCCACCCTGTGACGGGGGAGTTGCTGGCTGCCCCGACAGGGCGTCAGGCAGCGTCCAGACCCCGGAACAGCTTTCAGCAGCGTGGAGTCAGGCCCTCCGGCAAACAGCCTTCAACTCACTCAGCTCAGTGGTCTCTTTCTAAGGAGTAACAGTTCCCCTGGGGAGGGGGCTTCACTCTCCCCATTTTTCCTTCTGTCCCAGTAACACACACGGCCTGTCAAACTTCTCATCTAAAGCAATACTCTCAGTTTATCACTTGGGACACTCCCAGTCCTATAGTGTACGTTACATTTCAGAATAACCAACATGGAAGCTCATGTTGGCCACTGTGACTCCATTTTGAACTACTTAACCTGTCTGAACAGAGCCTACTTAAGTCCTGTAAGTTTCAAACAAGATGAGCAGAGATCCCAACACAAAAGAAGTGGCATCATAACAGACACTCCACCTGCCAATGGGAAGAGAAGCAAAGGGTGTGTGGCTCTTCAGCCGTGTCCCGGTGACCCACAGCCCTCTGTGGGAAAATACACTTGCCACCCACAGGGCCCCCTAACCTCATCCCACTGTGGCTGCAGCTCAGGGCCCAGCTGAGGGTGAGGCTGGGGTGTGGCTTCTCAATCCAAAGACGGGCTGAAGACCTAGGAGCCCCGCCCTGTGGTGCCAGATGAACCATCCCGTCTCACTCCCTTACCTTCAGAATCTGTAAGCACAATAAAGTATGTTTTACACCGGGTTTTGGAGTAATTTCTTACAGAGCAGTAGGTGCCTGGAATACCGGCCAATACAATTAACAAATATCATTAAAGATCTAACCAGTATTTTCCTTGCTTGTACTGAGTTCTTTTACTTTCTCTTTGAATCAGAATCTAGTTAAGCTTTATATGTTGCATCAGTTGTGTGTCTTCATCAGCAAGATCATCCTCACCGCTCCCTGCAGTGTCCCGTGGGAGGACCAGGGCCACTCCCTGCAGTGCCCTGTGGGAGTACCAGGGCCACTGGTCCTATAGAGTCTACCACAGCCGAGACCAGCTGTTGACACCACACCCCAGTGCTGACACCATGTCCCTGCCCTCCATCCTTTCTGTGGGTGCAGGTAGGACCTGTAGGAACTAGACCCCTCGGGATGTGACATGACTGCACCATCATGAGGGAGGAAGGATGCTATTTTGAACCTTTTTAGCTAATTAGCAGAGACCCTAAGAGATGGGAGAGCGCGGGGTGGGGCAGGGCGGGGGGTAGTGCCGAGAAGGTACAACTTGAACCTTAATGGTGTTCTGAAGAAAGAACGGTGGCTGTACACAAAGGTTTCCTTACAAGGATGTTCACTACAGCACTTCTAGGATATCAAACATCTCCATAGTGGATCTCAAAAGTGCATTACTGCGCGGCCCAGGAGCATTTGCACTGTAATTAATATTAACATGTTCATTTAAAAAATCCGTGATGAATTAAATCCTTTCCCATGATTTAAATAAAAATACTTAATGACATAGAGCGGCAAGGTAAATTTTTTTTTTTTTTACAGCTTGATTGAGGTATAATTTACAAAATCCACCCATTGAGTTTACAATTCAGGGGGAGGCTGTAGCTCAATGGTAGAGCGTGTGCTTAGCATGCACGAGGTCCTGGGTTCAATCCCCAACACCTCCATTAGAATAGTAAGTAAGTAAATAAACCTAATTACCCCCACAACAAAACAAAATTTACAGTTCAACTATTTTCCAGTAAATTTGTAGAGCTGCATAATCATCATTCTGACCAAGCTTCCCTTACGCAACTGAGTCAGTGCCCACTGCTGCAGCCACCCCTTCCCCCTCAGACCCTGGCAGCCACTGCCCTGCTTTCCTGCAGCTGTAAGCTGGCCTTTCCTGGGCATTTCGTTCTGGGGGCCTGTGATATCATCTGACGTCTTGCCGTCCATCTGCGGTCAGTGCTTTTGTTCCAATCGCTGTGCAAATGTTCCACATTTTGTTGGTATTCATTTATCAGCTGGACCTTTGGATTCCTTTTTGTCCATTGTGAACAGCAGCATCTGTCTTCGCGTGAACATATGTTCATTTGTCTTGAGTAGATTCCTCACAGTGGAAATCCCCATGTTTTCCAAGGTGGACGTCATTTTACAACCCTGACAACAAGGTGAGAGGGTTCCAACGGGGCACACCTTTGCCAACCCTTGGCATTGTCTGTCTTTTTGATTAAACCTGTCCTAGTGGGTGCGACATGGTATCTCCTGGGTTAGATTTGCATTTTCTTGAAGAGTCTTCTTTGGTAAGGTATCTATTCAAGTCTTTTGTCCATTTTAAAATTTGGTTAGTCGTCCATTGTAAGACGACTAATGGGTCCTGGATAGCAGTCCTTTGTCAGATGTATGGTTTGTAAACATCTTCTGTGGCTTGACTTGACTTTTCCTAAAGATGTCTGTTAGAGCAAAACCTTTTATTTTAGTGAAGTTTATAAAAAATTTCTTCATGGCTCATGCTTTTGATGTTGTGTCTAAGAACTATTTACCTAAGGCAAAGCTGTAAAGATTTTCTCCTATTATTTTTACGATTTCAGCTTCCATTTAGGTCTACGCTCCATTTTGAGTTAATCCCTGTGTAAGGCATGAGTTGAGGCAAAGTTCTTCCGCGCGTGTGTAGGGATATCTGATTGTCCCAGCACAGGTGGAAAAGCCTAGTAATTTCCCCCACTGAACTGTCTTGGCACCTCTGTTGAAATTCTATTCGCCATAAACTTCAGGGTTTATTTATAGACTCAACTTTGTTCCTTAATCTATATGTTTATCCTTAACACCACAGTCTCTTGGTTACTGTAGCTTTGTTGTAAGTTTTGAAACCTGTAGTGTGGGTTCTCCAGCTTTACCATTCTTTTCAAAATTGTTTTGGCTATTCTAGGTCCTTTGAATTTCCATAGAAATGTTAAAATCCGTTCTCAATTTCTGCAAAAGCATCTATTGATAGGAATTACATTGAATCTGTAGAACAATCTGGGGAGACTTAACATTTTATTGATACTGAGTCTTCCAACCCAAAGCATGAGATTTCTATACATCTATTTAATCTTAAATGTCTCTCAGCAATATTTCATAATTTTCACTCTACGGTCAGGTCTGGCACTTCTATTGTTAAATTTGTTCCTAAGAATTTTATTCTTTTTAGTATTGACATGAATAGAATTTCCTTAATTTCATTTTTGAATTTCATGCTGAATTTCATTTTGAATTGAAATTTTCATTTTGCTTGATTTCTGTATGTTGACCTTATATCCTGCAACCTTGCTAAACTCTTTTACTAGTTCTTAAAGTTTGTGTGATTCCTTAAGATTTTTTACCTGTAGGATCATGTCATCTATATGAAAATCCCTGGTTTTGCCTTTTCCAAGAAAGGTTTGTGTTAATGTTTTAGAATATATGTGTGTGTATCTCTTTAGAATGTATAT
Organism: Camelus bactrianus; assembly: GCF_048773025.1. Classification (NCBI taxonomy): domain Eukaryota; kingdom Metazoa; phylum Chordata; class Mammalia; order Artiodactyla; family Camelidae; genus Camelus; species Camelus bactrianus. The sequence continues at coordinate 59,275,161 of NC_133554.1, forward strand.
ATATTTGCCAATTTAACGTCTAAAATGATGGCATCATATAATTGTAACTCCTTTTCTTGCAACATTAGAAGAGCGAGCATATTTGTCTTACTTCTTTTGTGAACTGCTTGTTCATGCCCTTGTGTTTCCCACTGTTTGGTTTATCTTGATTTTCTGGTGTTGTTTGGTTTATATAAGCTCTTTAACAGTCCATGTTCAGTTTCCCCATCTCAGAACTGCTGTTCCAGTTGGTTTATCCACAGCAGGATCCAGACAGAGTCCACACCATGCACTTGGATGATGCACCACTGACAGGTTTTTTCCCTCGCACCAATTGCCTGAAACCACATGTGCCACATTTCAATTAAACGCTGAGTATCTGGAGTGAGCCCAGACCCTGCAGGTTGAGGCCTCAGTCCAAGACTGCTCGCATTTCAGACACCAGTCATAAGCTACCCAGATTTTTGCCAGCAAACTACAAATTCAAGGGTTCCCACAACTGCCCCCTCAGGTTCAGTAATTCACTAAAACTCAGAGAACTCAGGAAAACACTTTACCTACAGGTACCCATTTATTATAGAGGACACAACTCTGACACAGCCACACGTGAGACACACGGGACAGGGTGTGGGGTGGGAGGTGTGCGTGGGGCTACCCCGGCCGCAGGCACACACCGGGAAGTGAAGTTCACCAAAAGCGGTTTCCAGCGGATGCCAGAAACCACCTTAAAAAAGTGTGGGAGAGACTCACTCGCCTAAGCAACCTTGGGAACCAGTACCTTCACTGGGTACCCTGACTCCACACATTCAAGAACCCAGTCCTGCCCCCTGGTTAGCGAATGTGTCTTACAGGTGTGGGTCAGCAGCTCTACGATCAGGTTAGGCAGACACTTAAAGGACTGATGTCGTCTAAGCAGATACCACGTGGACCACGAAAGCCAGGCTTCTCACTGCCAGAGAAAGAATTTATAAATAAGGGCAGGTGAGAGTGAATCCTCGGGAGTCGGGCTGGGATCAGAGACGTCAGTGTGAACTCACGGTTTTTTTAATGTGTGTATGCAACTAGATAGGTTCAGAAACAAATACAGAGGTACACACGTGAGTTAGTACATGTGTTTCCTAGCTCTGTCCTGAGAGGACTCAGCAGTGACAGCAGCTCGGTGGCAGTGAGCACAAGCAACGTCCAGATCTTGGCTGCTAAATCCCAGTCTCCACGAAACGAGCCAGAGAATAGAAGGTGGGCCTGGAGTCTCCCCTGGGGCCAGAAAGTTAGGAAGTGCTTTTAAGGACATGGCACGTCAAAAGGGCACACTAGGATCCCTAACCTTCGGAGCAGCAGAATGGCAGTCACCAGATTACGTCTCATAGAATCAAATACAGGTCCACAAGTCCATGCCGATACAAATGACTGAGTAAATGGTAGAGAAGGGGCTGCTCTGTCTTAGAAAATAGTTCCAATTAATGTTGAAGGAATGAGGGAAATGTAAAAACTAACCATGAAACACCAGAGTAATAATGACTGCACCACAGGATGCTAAAATTAGCAGGCAAAACTGTGAGAAACAAGTGTTCTCTTAGTCTCAAAGTTCCTCCTCCAACAAACTGATGGATTACCAAGGGGAGAAGGGTGACTGTGCAGTCGAGAAAACTGGCCGCTCCCACCTGAACCACATGCACAATCTCACACCACGGGAATCAGACAGACTGCCGTCCGGTGCGCACGGGAACCCCCGTCAGTGATATTCTTGCCGAGAATCCACAGCCCCAGTCTAATCAGACCTGAGTGAGACAATCCCCAACGGGAGCAACCTGCAGAAAGTGTCAAGGTCATAAAACACACAGAGGGCTAAAGCACTGAAAACGGCTGGACACCCTCACGGCCCAGGCCTGCCTTTTCCACGTGGACCAGAAGCGCTCACAACACAGGCTGCTAGGACAGCCGGCCAGACTTGAGCAAGGCCTGCAGTTCGGGTAACGGTATCGCTGTCAGTGTTCACGTCTGACTGCGGAAGAGGATGCCCTCGCTTTTGGAGACACGCACGGGCACGGGTGTAGGGGTCAAGTGGCAGCCTGCTGCAGCCTGCTCTCCATCAGTTCCAGAAAAACAGAGGGTGAAGAGGAATGGGGTCTCACCTGGGGTCTGGGTGAGGGGGGCACCAAATTCTTTGTCCAATTCTCACTTTTTTCTATAAATCTGAATATCAAAATTATAAGACATTCACAGTTAAATGGAGAAAGAGGTGGACGTTCATATAAATTATTAGGGAAGGTGCTAGCTATGTCCATTTCAGGAATATCACGTTATTTTTTATTACTTCTATAAAGCTTAAAGAGTACAAAGCAATATAAAGAGATCTTTGTATTTTTCTTTGTAAAACTGGAGTCGTGGCACTCACCACGTTCAAACAGATCAGTGTGTGGGAAAAGTCCTCCGAACTGCACAGGGAGCAACGTCCTACCCAGAGTAACTGTTATTCAATCCGGACATTTAAAAAAGAAACAGGTTATAAGGAAAAGAAATTACAAAGCAAAACCATGATGAGACACCACTTCGCCCCCCACAGATGGCCAAAATAAGAAAGACAAAGTGTTGTCAAGAAAGTGGGGAAACTGGAGTCTTTATCACCGCTGGGGTGAACGGAAGAGTGTGTAGCTGCCGTGGGAAGACCCCTGACTCCTCAAAAAATTAAACTCAGTTGCTCTATGACCCAGCAATCCCACTCCAAGAGAAGTGAAAATGCATGTTTACATAACAAACGTGTGCATAGATGCCCACGGCAACATTACCCCAAAAGTCAAAACCATAAACAGCCTAGGTGTCCATCACCTGGTGAGTGGCTAAACTGTGCGTGAGACACCCAGCCTAGACTGTTTGGCAAGAAAAAGGCCTGAGTGCTGAGCCTTGAAGACATCATGCTGAGTTAAAGAGGATGGACCTGGAAAGTCGCACACCCTACAGCTCAGTTTGAAACATCCAGGACAGGCAGGTCCAGAGACGGAAGGCGAGTGGACCAGTGGACGCCAGGGGTCAGGGGAGGAATTGAGGAGGGGCTGCTGGTGGCTTGCTTTCTGGGGTGATGAGAATATTCTGGAATTTCAAAGTGGGGGTAGATTTGTCACTCTGTGAATATAGTAAAATCACTATGTGAATGGGCAAGCTTTGCAGTGTGTGGATTATACGTCAGTAAAGCTCTCGCTTTTTTAAACCCCTGGAGTATCAAGGGCTCTGGACAGCGCTGGGAGGGCGGTTCTGTTTATGTCAGCTTCTTTATGCTGATCGGGTATGTTATTTTCTCAGGTGAAAAACTAGTTTTCTTAAGAGTATTTCACACTCGACACTCATTGAAACTGAAACACTAAAGCCCACTCCAAGTGGCCTTTTCGGTCAGTTTGTGGCTGTCACTCACCGACATCAGTCCCCGCGTGCTGGGCCCTAGGCCCTTGTCCCATACCAGGCTGCCCCTCTGGTAGACGCCCCCACAGGGCTTCCCTCAGGGCCCAGCAGAGGCCATCAGTGAGGCCCCAGGTCCTCTGCCCCGTCCACCCAGCCACGCCGGGGCTCTGGCCTGTCCCAGAGTTCTCACCTCAGGACCCTGGCGCTTGCTCTTCTGTAGGTAGCTTTCCCCCAAAGACCTTCGTGGGTCTCTGCCTCCTCCTGGGCACCCTCTGCTCTGTTCTCCTCCACAGCCTTAGCACTTACCCTGACACCTGACGACGGTGCCTGGCACCTGCCCTTTGTTTGCTTCCTCCTGTGACCCGCTCTCCACTAACGACATCCCTCGACGTGTTCCCCTCAGGCACTCCTCATGCTGCCCCATGAGCCCCCAAACCCCAGCAGCCACTCCCTCCAAACACCTGAGCGCCCCGCAGGGCTCCCCATCTGAGGGGCCGTCAGTGCCACCACTTCCAGCCCCGGGCCCAGCGGGCCCCAGTCAGATGCTCTCGTCAGCTTCCAGGTGGAACGAACGAGCAGAGCAAGGCGTCCTGCTGCCTCTCCCGACGCCCCAGAAAGCAGTGTCCCACCTGGCACCTGCCTGCTGAGCCCAAGGCCACCTCCTCAGGGACACCGCCCAGCTCTGCCCAGGTGTGCAACCTCAACCACACCCACTCCTCACAACCACAGCTGCTAAAGCCGAGCACACAACGACCCCTTCCAGCTGGACCAGCTCCTCTGGCCAAGGGCAGGGATGGCCCATCTTTCCACTCGCTGCCTGGCGCACCTCGGGCAGCTCAAGCAGCAACTGCCGGCCCTGCAGTGACAGCGCGGTAACCCCTTCCTCACATCCATCCCTTGTGAGGCACCCCAGCCCCCTCCCACACAGGGAAGATGGGAAGCCACAGTGGCAGCTGCCTCGGGATGAGGCGAGGCCGAGAGCTCCCCGTGTGTCTTGCCTGCTGAGGGCGCCACTTAGTACCGGCCCCGTCCCGGCCCTCCCCAGTCCCGCCCTGGAACGTGCCTGTGAGCCCGGAACAAGGACCCTCTCTCCAGCCTGGTTTCAGGCAGAACCAAGCAGCAGAGAAGCGTGCCCTAAGAGGGGGCGCCCAAAGGTGTCTCCGCCCCTCCTGAACTGCAGGGACCGCATGGCTGGGCACATGGTGTAGAGGCAGGTGATGTCACTGCCCTGCTCTACCGTCCCAGAAGGGGTCTGGGCAGGCATCTGTGTCTGCCAGCCCCTGCAGTTCTCTGCAAGTCAAATTAGATTCTGCCACAGCTCCCACCAGCTACATCACCTAGTGCGGAATTAAGAAAAGGACACCCTGACACCATGCTCCTTCCCTGATGACACAAAACAAGACACATGAGACAATTACATTGCAGTCACAACTGCTGAATCCAGGTTCCTGAGGACCACAAAGGAATGGCCAAGCCTGCAGTCAGCAGTCATCTGAAGGCTGGCAGAAACACAGGGTGGCAGAAACACCTCGAAGTACAGGTGACCAGGCGGCTGCGGGCGCAAGACACTGCTCCACGTCCTCCCGCGCCCACCCTACCGGGTAGGAAACAAATTAGGGTCTGCAAAACAAAGACGGAAGAGTGGCCACCACCAACCTCCCGCAGCACTAACTCCAACCCCTAGGCCGGGTGCCACACACCCGGCAGGCCTGCTGCCCACATTTCCTCCTCAGGTCTGCCGTGTCCCTCCCACCCCCTGGACTGACACCAGAGCTCCAGCCCAGGCGAGGACTCCGATGGGGACGAATTACACAGCTCCAGTTCTACACACATTTCTATTTTATTATGGCAAAGGTGAAAACGCCACCTTCTCCACAACAGCAACCAGTAAAATTTATCCCAAAAATAACTCGGTACAAAACAGGTCTGTTTCAGAATTAAAAAAAAAAAAGAAAAAAAAAAAGAAAAAAAAAAGAAACCTTTACATGAACTTTAAATTCTATTTTAAAACATAAAAGAAACAAATCCATCATTGGCCACGCAGCCCCAGTCTGTCACCCGTCCCTCCAGGGAGCACGGACAAGACATCTGGGTCCTGGTCCATGCACGGATCTGCTGGTCTGTTTAACTGGTGTCCATCTGAAACAGAGGAAGAGAGGCTGTCACTGGAAAAGAGGCCCTCAGACTCAGTGGTAGGCCAGCCCTAACCCAGCCTCCTCAGGGACGTACTCTGGCATTGTAGGCGTCCAGCTGGGCATCCAGCTCCTCTGCAGAAAGTTGCTGCTTTGAACTCCGACCGGTGCCTCTGCCTCTGCCCCGGCTGCCTCCACGTGCACCTCTCCGGGCACCGCCGCCACCAAAGCCTCCGGAACCACGGTTTCTAGTCATCCCGCCTCTGTTTACACTAGTAAGGAAAAGGGAATGCGCTCAGATGCCTGGAAAGGCCACAGGGTGAGCAGACCCCCCACAAGCCAGTCCCGCCACTCACCTCTGTGCAGGTCTCCGCTGTGTGTCAATCTGTGAGGTGACGAGCTGAATGTTCATGGGGCGGCCTGCGCAGGGAACACGAAAGGGCCGCTACCACCAGAGGGCTCTGAGACCGCCCGTGCCACGGCACCCACACGAGGGCAGTGGCCTGGAAGCGCCGAAGGGAGAAGGAGCCGGCGCCAACACCAACCCCACTAGGGCCCCCTCACTCCTCCGTCCACTTTAGGCGGGTGTCTGTCAGGTGTCCGAGGTGCTCACGAGCAGAAAAGTACGTCTTTACGACTACAGCCCCACACTCAGAGGTCTGCTATGGTGGTTCTGAGAAGGTTTCACACAAGTGAACCTTCCAGAAGGAGTTGAAAGGGGGAGGGACGGAGCCCGCTGGATGGGGGTGCACAGGGGTCGGTCCAGGCGTGCGGACAGCACGAGGTGGCAGCGCAGAGGAGACAAGGGGGAGCACAGAGCATCCTCCGGCAGAGGGCCCCTCCTGCAGGGATGGGACCAGCTGACCCCACAACCCAGCCACAGCCCCGCAGCCGTCCTGGGTCCACCGCCACACGCACCATCCAGGGGTACGCCGTTGTACTGTTTCATAGCTTTTAGCGCGTCTGCCTTCCGCTCAAAGTGCACGTCTGCTGTTCCTAAGCTGCGGCCAGAGCGGTCGTAGTGCACAGCCGCCTTCTTCAGAGTCCCGAATTCAGCAAAGAGCTCCTGAGAGTCAGAAAGAACAGCAGTCAGGCAAGCGACTTTCCTCCTGGCAGCCCAGGGACACTCCCTGGGAGTGTGAGCTGCTCTGGGGTGTTTCCCTGGGAGGCAGACATACGTGTGAGGGGCAGGGCCATGGTAGTGGGACCTGGGGGGTGGGATGGGACGGGGCAGACGGGACAGCCATTCGAGGGGCAGCCGGGCCCGAGGGCTCCTGCCGACCTGGGGACCTCCATCTGTACCAGGATGCAAGTATAGGAGCGCAAAGCCCACCAGTGAAGGGCACAAAATTAAATCGCTATCTTCTTCACCAGAGGAAAATTTACAACACACCCAAGGGCTGCGCCAAGCAGCAGCAAAGGCCAAGATCACAGAGCAAGGGACTAACCACTTGTGGACCAGCTCCAAGGGCCCGCTGACTCGGGAGCCCTGACCCAGCCCCTCCCCCAGGGCAGATTCTGGCTCACCTTTCCCTCTCCTCCTACTCAAGCCTGCCGCAAAGTCTGAAGCCAAGCGCTGCCATGGAAACTGCCCTGACCTCAGGCAGGCTGGGAGTTGGAGAGGGAACCCAGAGTGTGGGGCTACTCCGGCCGCAGGCACACAGCGGGAAGTGGAGTTCACCAAAAGCGGTTTCCAGTGGATGCCAGAAACCACCTTAAAAAAAGTGTTGAGACACTGTGAGTGCTCACCGGCCTTGCTCTGTCCTCCCACGGTCAAGTAAAACAATGGGGCTCTGGAAAGTTGAACCCTGGAAGGCCCAGCACCCTGACCCAGCCATCTCCAGGACTGACCCCCAAGTTACTTAGCCAGAACACAAGTTTAAGCGCCTTTGGGGTTCATACAAAAAAGGGGGGGGAGTGAGAGGAAAAAAAAAAAGAATAGAAAAGAAAGAAGCTTCAACCAAAGATGAGTTTGAGAATCATATCACTAACAAGACCCAGAGAAACGAGGATGAGGGAGAAAACAGGACACGACGTTCTCTATAACACACAGGGCTTAAGGCAGAAGGAGCCAGAGAGACGCCGGCACCATCCTGCTTCTGTGCTTTGTCAGGTCTGTAGAGGAAGAGCTTTCTCCTCCAATAAACCACCGAAACAAGCACAAAATGAGGAAAGCAAGTAGTCTAGCTCTTCCAGCAATACAGGAACCACACACGTCCACCAGTCTTCCGTTAGAGAGACTTTCTGACAGAAGACTTTCATCCACAGAAGACGTCTCAGTAATGAAGAGCAGCGGCTCCTCAGACTAGACTGGGGGCCTGTTTTCCAGCACAATCTGACCCACTAGTGGGGCTTTCAACTGTAGCCTCACCTCTGCTTTGCATTCCTGCAGCCCTTACAGGGGACGGTGGCTAGCCCTCGGGTGCCTGGGAGGGCTAGCTGTCCTAAGGTGGGTGGGGATTCAGGGCCACGTCCCAAACAACACAACCAGTTCCGTGCACTGTTAACTATTCGCCGAGAAGCTCCGTCGCTTACCTGAATATCGGCGTCGGACACTCCAAAATCCAGATTGGACACCAGCAGTTTCCCACCGGTCTCCACGCCGGCACCACCCCCAAAACCGCTGTCGAATAGGTCGTGTTGCCATTTGTCAGGGAGTTGTTTCGGCTAAAGAAAAGGAAACAACAGAAAAAGACCCGTGAGTCTCAGGCCAAGGCTCGCCCTCGCCCTCACGGCCACCGCAAGACCTTCCCCCATCGCGGCCCCGGAGGAACGCGAGGAGAGAGGCTCGCAGTCCCGCTTCCCGCCCGCGCCGGGCCGCAGCCGACCGCCGGGGCCTCACGTCCTGCAACTTCTCGGTTTTCTCCAACCAACTTCCCGCCGCCGGGGCGGCCGCGCCGACGTGCCCTCGGCCCCCGGCGCCACGAGGCCCGGCGCCCGGCTGAGACAAAGGCCGGCAGGGTCTCCACCTCCGGGCCGGGCCGCTGCGCGACCTCCCCCCGCCCGCCCGACGTACGCGCCCCCGCGGCCCGGGGCCTGCCGTCCCCGTGCCGCCCCCGGCCCGCTCCCCCGCCGCCCAGGGCCCGCCGCCCGTCCTCCGCACTCACTCTGCTGTAGGGCGCCGGCCGGTTTCTGCCGCCGCCGCCCGCCGCGCCGCGGGCGATAGCAGGCCGGTTCCGGATAGGCCCGCCGCCTCGGTTCACTCGCGCGGCGGCCTGCGCTCCGCCGCCACGGCCGCCCTGGGAGCCGGCCCGGCCGCGGCCCCTGCCCCCGCCGCGGCCGCCTCGCTGGCTCCGGTTCAGCTTAATGATGTCGTCCAGAGACATATCCATTTTGTCCGCCATGGCGGGCGCGGAATCGGCCTCGGCTCGAGCCCGCGCGTCAGCACGCAGGGGCGTCACTTCCGGCGCCGCGCGGGGTCTTCTGGTGCCGCGTCCTCGGAGCGGCCGTGGATTGGCTGCGGGCCGGCGTCGCCCGGGCGGCGCGTGCGCACTGGCCGCGGGGTTCGGCGGGCGCTGCTGCGAGGTGCCGGGCCCCGGCCGCGGTCGTTTATATACCTTCCCGCGCGGGCGCCGGCGCTGCCAACGGAAGGCGGGTGGGGCGGCGCGCGATTAGGTTGGCGAGGTGCGGCCGTTGGGGCGGGGCCTGGCGGGGCGCCCCTCCCTTGCCCCTCCCCGCTCCTGCAGCCGGTCCCGCGGCGGGGAGGGGGCGCGGCCCGGTGGGGGCGGGCTTGGGTGTTCGGCCACCCCGGGCCAGTCGTGTCCCTTTCGGAAGTACTGATCGGCACGTTTTCCCGGTGTCAGCGGAGGCCAGCGCGCCCTTCCGTGGACGCCGGGCCAGAAGTGCGGGGTCGCCGGACACCCTGGGCGCCCGGGCCTCCCGAGGACCCGGCCCCCACCTCCGCCCCCTGGCAGATAGTCTGTGCTGCTCCTTCGGCCCCGATTCCTGCCCGCGCTGACCCTCCGGCTCGGGCAGCACCCCTTCTTTGGCGCCCAGGTGCTGTGGCTCCGCGGACTCAGCGCAGCTCGGTGGTCTCTTCCCTCTCCGCAGGCTCCTGCGCCATGAAGGTGAAGATCAAGTGCTGGAACGGCGTGGCCACTTGGCTCTGGGTGGCCAACGACGAGAACTGCGGCATCTGCCGGATGGCTTTCAACGGCTGCTGCCCGGACTGTGAGTGCCCCCTGCCCGCTCTCCTGAGCTCTGCCTACTCGCTGGCCGTGGCGTGTCCCCCAAAATACCTGCATAACGTCCCTGGGGTTTGATTTCCTTTCGCCAAGAAAAGTCACTAGAAAAAGCCAGGCGATTTGGGCTTCTATTTGTATAGAGACCTCTTCCAAACTTTTATAACAAAAATAGGACAGGTTTCTATCCTGATCAGCGTAGCTGGAAAACAAAGCTTCCTATTTGAAGTTCTCAAGCAGACACAATCGCAGTGTTCTGAGGTCGCCCCCCATCTAGCACATAGAAGGACACTGAGTAATATCTTACCACGCCTGTGTGTTTCCCCCAGGGTTTTACAGTGAATGCTACGGGAGTGGGTGTGGCCCAGCGGTAAAGCACGTGCTTAGCATGCACCAGGTCTCGGGTTCAATCCTAAGTACCTCCATAAAAAAGAAAACAAAAAGCAAAAAACAAATAGAAAAACTAGTCGTAAAGTAAATGCTACCGTCACCCCGCTCAGCTTACCTGCGTCTCTAAATGTTGTGCTGACTTTTTACCTGTCACTGTTGTCACATCAGACGACATGACAGTAATTCTTTATTGTTGCCCATCCCCGTTCCTAGTCCTTGTTCAGATTTCTTTAGTGTCCCCCAAGTGTCTCTTGATCAGAAGGTGGTGTGAGCCAGAACCCAAGGTGTGATTGCTTGTCCCTTTGCTACTTAACCAAAACAGTTGTGCTTTGACTTTTCTCTCACATTATAAAAAGACAGTCTGACTCTTTCAGAAAGTGTTGTCTTGTAGAATGCCTGCCGTGGGGTTTGGTCAGGTGTCTTCTTTGTCGTCTTTTGCGTTACTCCTTTGTCCCCAGTGCTGTAAAGTGAAAGTGCGTGGTTACATATTTAGGTCAAAAACAGAGTTTTGCATCAGTGACTTTAGTTTTTAGACAGACCCAAGTGAACAGGACACAGAAGAAAGGATCTGAGCCTTTGCCTAGGGCACAAGGGTGGCCCCAAGAGGGAGGTGGGGCTTGGGGACCACTGAGTAGCTCTTGGCAGCCCCATTAGTGACCAGGCCTGTCTTGTGGGGCCAGGTGAGCACCAGAATAATAATGAGAGTTTCCTTCTCACACTGAAATCCAAATCATTGAATTTCAGTGCAGACATCATCCTAGGCGTGATCTTCACATGCGCTTCAGCCGACAGGAGGCGTGACCACCTAGGAGTGAACCCCTCATGATGTAATCAGGCCAGTGCAACGTCGTTTAGGAAATCACCGACTGCTTCTGCTTGATGGGGTTTTACACGTTACAGTGAACTGGAGAGTAGGAAGCACTGGGTCTGGTCTTGTTTAATCCGTTTAAAACCACCCTTCCTAAGGGTGCATCACAGGCAGTGGGAGCCCTGAGGGGCAGGTAGTTGCAGCTTCCTCAGCAGTAGACTGGGCCTCTGAAAAGTCCTCGAAAGCAGTTTTGTGGCTGTGCCCAATGTGGGGAGTGGGCCCGTGTGTTGGAGGTGGCCCCGGGGGGGGGGGCTGTGGCTGGGCATCCCTGGTGCGCAGGCCTGGCTCAGGTGTGTCGGCTGCCGAGAAGAAGGCTTTGGACCTGCTGGTTGTGAGTCAGAGTGAGCCAGCTGTCGGGAGCAGAGTGTTTGGCAAGCCCAGCGTGCCTTCTGCGCAGGTGAAGTGACACTGGGTTTCTCTGCGAGTCCGCGCCAAGGTTGGCCTGTGCTGTCAGACATCCCCCACAGGCTGCCTGCACACGCTGTTACCAGAGAGAAGGCGGCTCTTTTGCCCAGACGAGCCCTGTGGGAATGGACAGGACTGCCTGGCTCACAGACCCCCATCAGTGGGCTCGCCAGCCCCGCCCACCCTTTCTGTCCTCCATTTTTAAGGGACTCTCATGTGTTAGAGGTGATTCCAAGCATAGTCCTGAGGTTGGAAGGGCTCTGCAGGTGGGTGGTGGGGGGCTTGTTTCAATCAGGTGTCACACTCTGTGAGCCCAGGGTCCTCTCACCCCATCCCCGTGGCCTGGGAAGCGGAGTGAGGTAGATAACTTTGTATATGGCAAGTGTATGATTTTCTGGTTGTTTTATCATAAAAGTTTCAGAAAGGGAGTGACATTTTTGTTACAGAAAGGATTTTTTAAGATTGAGGAATACCACCCCAGACAAGCAAACGAGAAGATGGCAGCGGCCTTTTCCCTCTGACTCCGAGGGATGTGTGTGCGCCACGGAGCAGGGGCTGCTCGGGGGGCTGCGTAGGAGGTGCATGTTTTCAGTTGTCGAAGGACCCTTGGACCCAGCGCCCACGCCAGCTGCCTGGTTCAAATGCTCCCCTCAGAAGCGGCAGCTCCCGCATCAGCCATGTGGCCCTGGCCTCCTGTCTGCCGGGCGGAGGGACACGGAGGCTGCAGACCCCTGTGAGGCAGGCCTCGAGGCCGGCTTCCCAGCTCCCAGTTGAGCGTGGAGCCAGCGCTTCGTGGGGTGTTGAGAGCGTCGTCCTCTCTGTGACATGTTGCAGGATCACGCATCCCGGGGGGGCGGGGTTGGTGTCTAGAGTGAGGACCAGGAACACAGGCCTCCAGGCTGGCCCTGTGGTCACAGGGGTCGGTCCCGGACATGCACTCAACCACCTCCTGGACAAGATGTCCCCTGCTCCTCCAGGCCTGGCCTGTCCATCCCGCCCCCTGTGTTTGTGCACCAGTGACATCTGGATATGGCTCATGCTTGATGGGCAGTGGTGGGGGGCACCCCCAAGAGAGCAAGCTGTAGCTCCTTGGTGCCCACGGCCCGGCTCAGGGCCAGGGGAGGCTGTTGCACTCTTCTGGCACCAGCTGTTTGATGGGACTTTCCAGATTCTTGAAAATCAGAGGGACACTTGTTTCTCTGGACCATGGGCAGTGCCAGTCCCCTCCACGTAGGTAGCATTTCCAGGTGTGTGGGGTGGGGTGCCAGCAGCGGGTACCCTGGCCTTTGAGCTGGGATCCTTTCAGGCTGGGGACAGAGAGGGAAGGTCCTGCCGTGCTCACTCGCAGCTGCTGGCAGGCAGGGCCGTAAGCACCAGTGTTCCCAGTCGGCTTCCTGCTACTGCCCTGGACCCCTGCTGCCTCAGAAAGGAACCCCCGGGGTCCTGAGACCTCTTAGCCTTCACCAAGAGGTGTCTCCTCTGCGGTCGCCTGGGCATATGGACACGGCCCCCTTCCTGGCATCCCAGGTGCCAGATGGCAGGGCTGCGGTGTGCAGGAGGGCCGGGGCCCTGGGAGGCCGCTGGTGGCGCCTGTGGGCCGGGCCAGAGCTCCTCCTGCGCGGAGCCCCTCGAGCTGCCCCGGCCCTGCCTGGGGGGGAGAGTGAAAGTGGGAGCAGCGGGGCGGGGGGGGGGGGGGAGTGGCCACATCACTGGTGTCGCTCCTGATGTCTGAGTCTCTGGCTGCCATGGGCTCACGTCCCCGTCCCTGTCCCCCAGGGTCAGTGGGCTGGCGACCTGGGCCTCCTGGCTGTCCCTCACTGTGCAACTCCCCCGCCTCTCCCACTCCTCCCGCAGGCAAGGTGCCTGGCGACGATTGCCCGCTGGTGTGGGGCCAGTGCTCACACTGCTTCCACATGCACTGCATCCTCAAGTGGCTCAACGCGCAGCAGGTGCAGCAGCACTGCCCCATGTGCCGCCAGGAGTGGAAGTTCAAGGAGTGAGGCCGAGCTGCCCAGACGCCCCCCCCACGCAGGCCCCCCTCCCTGCGACGGCCCCCTTTGGGCTGGAATGGGTTGAAACGAGGCCTGGAGTTGCCTTTGTGTTTTTTTTCATCACAACGTTGACAGTTTATCCAATAAGTAAAACTCATTAAACCCCGAGTCTGGCTGGAGGCCTCTAGCTGCTTGTTTTCTTGGCGCTAATTCGGCCTCTGTGTGCGTTGATATGAAAATTCTCATGAATAAACATCTCGATGCAATGCCACTGAGGCCTGAGTCACAGCTCCTGGAAGAGAAGGAGCCAGAGGAGCGGGGGGCAGGAGTGACTAGCTCAGGGGGCTGCAAGAGCCTGGCGGTGCCAAGGCCCTGGGGCATGTTCCTGCCAGCAGGGGAGGTGGAGGAACAGTGGAGCAGAGGCCTGCAGCCCAGGCCCTGGGGACCACCCTTCAGGCTGGTCTGTAGGACCTTTGCTGGAGACAGTGGGCAGCCACGGGTAGGCCTTCTCCTGCCGGAAGGCTCAGTCCCCTGGGTGACTCTTCAGTGCTGGCGTCCTTGACATCAGGGTGTGTCTGCGGGTGTCAAGGACCTCCCTACTGAGAGAAAGACAGCCCTTGGGAGGCCTTTGGGCGTCCGTTCTGCCACAGCTCCATGGGGTAGTGGCCCTTCGGGGGCAACAGTTCCAACCCCGGCAGTGTCAAGCAGCTTCTGGATGGAGACCGCTGCAGGCTGCGTGTCCCATGAGCTGCAGGGAGTCTCTGGGCACTGGCTCCTTCCAGTTTCTTCTGGATAACCTCCTCCCTTGGGGTCACTACCCTGTGCCACCCTAACCCCTTCTGTCCAGTCACCTCCACCTGTCTGCAGTCCGCAGAGGAGAAGACCGGGCAGTGCGTGGTCCCTCATGTGCCAGCATACTTCCCATCTGGGCATTGTGCCCAGGGGAAAGGAGGCCCTGGGACCATCACCCTCACAGAACCCGGAGGTCATGTGCCCCCTACCCAGAAACCCAGCTACCAGGGTTCCTGTGCTGGTGTCTGTCCTGGGAAAGGCAGGTGACCAGGACGTTTGGAGAGCTCACTGAGGGAAGCCTGTGGCTGATGTCACCTGCCGGGTGCCCTCCCTCTCAGGCCTGGGTTCAGCCTCCTGGGTGCCCCCCTTTGGCTGCTAGGTTCTAGGCAGCAGCTCCGTATTCTAGGGCCCTCTGTGTACAGTGTCCAGATCCAGGGTTAGCAAGGAGCCCTGTAGGCCAGCCCAGCAGGGAAGACACAGTCCCAGGTGGGCTGTGGTGGCTGCAGCGTCCCACTGGTGGCCCCCCAGCCCGCCACCCCTCCCTGGAGTTCTGCCTTCCCCGGGAAATTTCCTCTCGTGTCAGGAAGTAGCCATGTGCCTGGGGCACCACCCCCTGAGCCCTGCCTCTGGGCTTTTAGCACGTGTGTGGGGACATGCACTTCCCCGCAGGGAGGCCACAGCTTGCTGCAGGCCCCACTTCCCTGCGGGGCTCTGGGGTGCTCCTCTCCACACTTTGCTGGGATCCAGCCTGGTCCTCCCAGGGCCTGCTTGGTCCCCTTGAGCTGGACGGGCATCTGCCCTGCCGGGCCCTGCACACATCTGGAGTCCAGCCCTCTGCAAGGTCCTCTCAGGGTCCCGTGAGCTCAGCTCTCCCTCCCACAAGGAGGCACAGGGTCACAGCACCCACCTTTGCAAACGTCCTCAACTCCCCTAACACCCCCTCTCAGCCTGGCGAGCTATCCTGGCTGTCCTGCCACCGGCTCTAAGGATCAGACCAGTGATAGAACCTCCCACAGGTGTGAAGTTGGCCACTGCCCCCAGGCCCCCTGGACTTCCCTGCCTTCTCTAGAAACTCTGGTCTCCTGTGGTCAGTTCCCCTTTAGGGTGAGATCTGCTCCTTTGTCCCCCGTCCTTTGGGCACAGTGCGGTCAGTGGCTCTCCAGCCTCATGAGAGCTGGGGACCCCTCGGGGTGACTCAGGGCTGGGGCACTGATTGTGGGGTTTCGCCGCAGCACTGCTGCCCCTGCTCCCGCTTAGGCTGGACTCAAGTTGGACCAAGGTCAGTAGGGGGAGCCTGGGGCTGGGGCCCCTCCCAGCAAGAGCAGGCAGGGTCCAAAAGGGGAGATGATGGGCAGGGTGGAGAGGATGGGGGCGTCCCACCCCCACCGAGCCCTGGGCCCGTCTGCTGCGCCTCCAGGGCGCTAGCCCTGTGCGGCTTTTCCCTGGCTTCTCCCTCTGGGATGGGGAGGGGGAGGGGGAGGCCTGGTGTGCCCCAGTGCCCGCCTCCACGCCCCGCCCTGCCCCGCCCCTGCTGCAGATATAAGGAGCCCGTGCTGCTGTTGCGCGCCGCTGCTCGCCGCCACTGAGTCCCCATGGCCCGGCCCGTGACGCTGGTGGTCGCTGCCCTGGCGCTGTGCCTGCTGCTGGCGCCTGCGGGCCTTGCGTGGTACAAACAGGCAGCGGGGCTGGGCTACTACTCGGTGGGCCGCGCCGCCGGGCTGCTGTCCGGCCTCCGCAGGTCACCGTACGCACGGCGCTCCGAGCCCCCCCTGGGCACGAAACCCCAAGGCCGAGCCTTCACCTTCCGGGAGCTGCGCCCCAGGCTGCGGGGCCTCGTGAGTGCGGGGCACTGGAGGGTGCGGGGCGTGGGGGTGCAGGGCGCTGGAGTGCCGGGTGCCCCCTCATCCCTCTCCTGCCCCTAGACCGTGTGCGTCGAGGACGTCACCCCGAACCTGCAGAGCTGCGAACGGCTGCCCGACGGCCGTGCCACCTTCCAGTGCGAGGCAGATGTCTTCCTGTCACTCCACGCAGCCGACTGTCACAGTGCCTGAGCCCTAACCTGGAAACCTGGATCTGGCCTGGCTCCTGCGGGCACCCCCGGCCCCTGCCCCACCCAGCAGGAGACGGTAGCCAGGACCACCCACCTGTTCCCGCAGTAAACAGCTTAATGAGTAGCAAAGTGCAGCCTCTGAGGGGGTGGGTGCCGCGGGGGATGTGGGAGTGGACACGGACCCGAGTCTCCAGACCCCATTCTGCCCACCTGGGAGCACAGACAGGCCCCTCAGGCCCGAGGTGCTCCCCAAACCCTGCTGCTGGGAACCCCATTGTGACTGCTCTCCCGGTCTTGTCCTACAGCTCCTGGGTCCTCCTGGGACACGTGCCTGTGTCCCTCAGGAGCTGTCGAGTCTACTCAGCCAGCCCAAATGTCCTGCTTCATAGGAACCTCCCCAGAACACCCCACACCAGGAAGCCCTCCTGCCCCCAACCCTGGGTCTCTTGAGGCCAAAGACCTCCCTTACTAGAGGGGCAGCTCCTGGGCCGCTCCTTTCCAGAGCCTTCCCAAACGCCACAGCACAGCACCCGGCACCAGACAGTGAGACCCTGTGCCAAACGAATGGCCAGGCTGGGCACAGCAGGAGGGACTGACAACTGTGCAGACAGCCCCGGCTTGCAGTCCAGAATCCAGTGTCAGGCAGACAGCACAGCCCCCAGCCTGGAAGCTCCTCCTTCACCCCTCCTCTGACCACATGGAAGCCAGTGTCCCCAAAGCCATGGGTGCTGCCCTGCCTAGAGGGCCCGCGCAGGGACATGGGTCCCCTGAGCGCAAAAGCCGTGTCCTGGGAGTGGCCTCCCCCGCCCCACACTCAGGCTAATTACCTCCTTTACTCATCAAAGTCTTAGCAGGCTGACTTTTGAATTCCCTTCAGAGCATGAACTGGGACCTGTGGGAGTGCTGGGTCCCAGCGGGAACAAACATGAAGTGGGGACCCGAGCGCTGGTCCCTTGCCTGAGTGCTGTGGGTGGGACCCAAAAGCCTGCTGCACATTGGTGGACGAGTATTCAGGGCGCCAACCTCCTGGACCCCCAGGCCTGGTGTCTCCTTCACCCATGGCCGAGCGGGGGCTTCCTGTCTGCTGCTGCAGGCAGTCCTCCAGGCCCATCTTGGGGTGCCATGCAGTCTCAAGAGGAACCCACCGGCCACGCCTGTGTCCTTCCCATACCAGGTCTACAGCTGGCAGGCTGATCCCTGCAGCCCAGGGATCTGAGCATGGGAAGGTCTGGCACCACCAGACTCCTAAAGCTGGGGGCCAGGTGGGGCAGGAATGAAGGGAAGGCCCGCCCCTGACCTGGGAGGAAAGGAAAGCAGGGTGGTCCCGGCCCAGCCCGAGTGTGTCTGAACCTTCACGCACGGCCACCTCACTTCAGTGTCCTGCATGGGGTTCTCCATCAGACCTTACAAACTAAAAAGACAAGACAGGGTCAGTCACCTTCTGGAAGGAGTGAACACTGGCCCAGGGTTCCCAAGGCGCCAGGCCACAGGCCACTCCGGCCCCACTGGGCCCAGTCGCTGAGGGGCAGAAGCCACTCTGGACGGAACGGGGAGTAGGCTGACAGAGCACCACAACCCTTACTTTTAAACACCAGGAGATCAGACACACCACTGCCACCCTCCCCAGCACCCTGCCAAGAGGGGGCCAGAGCCCCCGACTTGGGTGCAGGAGACCCTGAGATGCTGTGGACCTGGCTCAGGTGGCCTACACACTGCAGGCACCAGCCCCTCACTTCCCTGTGGCAGACCCATGGCCGGGCGACTGCCCACTCTCACCTCCTTTCCTCTCCTGTAGCCTGCCATGTGGGAGGCAGCCCGAGGTGTCTGGGGGTGCAGATCTGGGGGTTCCTTGCTGCCTCCTGCCCCCACCCTGCTGCATGGGCCCCAGGGAGCAGGGCCAAGGTGCTGGGTTCCCTGGTCCCACCCAGCAGGGCTGAGAGCCGGACGCGGAGCACCTCACAGCAGGTTTATTCAGTTGCAGGCCAGCCAGTCAGGTACAAAATCGAGAACAGTCTGTGAGAGAAGCGAGGCTGGCCCGGCAAGCAATGGGCGTGGTGTCTGGGCGCCAGGCTCTGGGGCAGAAGGGACACGCCGCGGGGCAGGGGCCGCCCATATGGGAGGGGGCACGCTCTGCACTCTGACGAGGATGGGAGGGGCCCCCTGGGGCTCCCCCAGAGGCTGAGTGGGCAGGAAGGCCGTGAGGAGTGGGGTGGTGGGGGGCGGCCAGGGTCCGTAGGAGCTTCCAGGGGGCTGGACGGGGAAGCAGCTGTGGAGCCGGGCAGATGGAAGCTGGGTCTCCCTGGCACACAGGGTGGCACCCCTCTGGTTGAAGGTGCCCCTGCTCATCCTGCCTGCCGGGCTGCTCCTGTGCCAGACACCCTCTCCGGCCACTTAGCAGGAAGGGCACGAGGGCCTACAGGGAGACAGGCCCTGTGCAGGCAGGCCGGGAGGCAGCATCCTCCACATCAGCCCTTCCAAGGCCGAGTGGTCGGAGGAGAGGGCATCGCAGCTTTGTTAAAAACTGAGCCACGCTCTCGAGATGTGGCTGGGCGAGGGCCGGTGCTCGGGGGGCCCCTGGTGACCTCCTGCTTCCTGTCAGAAGTCACAGTCGCTCTCCCTCTCGGGCCGTGCCTCCTGCCGCCTCATAGCCTCCAGGAAGGCCAGTTCCTTGGCCTCTTTCTTCTGGTTCCGAGCCTCATACTCCAGCCTGGGGGCCAGGCCGGGTGAGCGGTGCGCCCAGGCCAGGGCCGCGGGGCGCCCAACCCCCACCAGCTTCGCCGAGACCTCACCTGTTCTTGATGATGCGCTGGACGATGAGATCGGTGGTGAGGTCGTTCCCACTGTCGATCTGACAGAAGATGCCCCTTCTCTTGGGCTCCTGGAGGTGGAGAGGAAGTTAGAGGCGGTTGCTCTGCCGCCCTGGTCCAGAGGATCCCACTCCCCGACTGTGAGGGCAGTTATTCCCCCGTCAGCCGCCTGCCTCCTCTAACTGTGAAGCCAGAGTGGCAGCCGTCACCACGCCCGGCTCCCGGACGCACGGTCTGCAGCTGGGAAGCACCAAACGCCAGCAAGACCCACCTGGTACGGATCAGAGCCGTCCTTGTCAGGCACGATTTCTGTCTTCCCGTGGCACACCAGGTCCACCTGGAGAGCAGGTGGGGGTCATGACGGCAACCTCCCAGCATCACCCCAGATGGCCCCCTGCCCTCAGAGAGCTGCCCTTCCTGGAAGCCACCCCACTGGGTCCCCAGCCTCACCTTGAAGTGGTCCAGCAGCTCCGCCGTGACCGAGTACGGGGCCCCAATCACCACTTCGGACACATACTGTGTGGATGGGGAGACAGTTGGTTAGCGGGGACAAGCCAGGCCACGGCGGGGTAGGGGTGCTTCTGGCGAGGAAGCAGCAGGGGTGGGGCTGAGGGGAAGGGGGCGCCACTCCAGCCTGGGAAGGAGACAGGCCAGGCCCACACCCGTACTCACCCGGCAGGCCAGCACACTCAGGGTCCGCTCGTGCAGGTTCATGATGGGGTAGTTCTTCCCCTTGTAGTGGTTGACCTCCTGGAGCCAGAGCAAGCTGGGGTCAGCAGGCAAGCTGCGGTGGAGGCGGGGGCCGGGGTACTGTGCTCCCTCCCGACAGTCCCTCACGGGAGGCGGGGGGCAATCCGTCAGCGCCGGGTAGCCCTGGACGGGAGGGCCTCAGCGGGAAGAGGCCCTAGCTTATCCCTTCTGCCCTCATCAGCACCCTGGGCCTCGCCGGGAGCCCAGCCCTAGGAGCCCCTCCAGGGACCCCCCCACCCCCCCCCGCCTATCAGCTGCCTAGGGGTGGGACCTGGTCAAAGTGCAAGCCGGCGATGACGTAGGGCCTCTCCGCCAGGCCGTACACCTTCTCCAGGAAGTCCACGTGCCCGATGTCTGTGCCCAGTTAAGGGGCGGCAGCAGGTGGGGAGCAGCTGCCCACCACCTGTTCACGCCTCTCCCTGCTGACACTGCGCCCCTGCACCCCGCCCAGGTCCGGACCCCTGAGGGTCAGGGGGGCCCCACCAGATCCCGCAGCCCCCCGGGGCAGACACGGAGACGTGGAGGACAGGCCTGGGGCAGTGGCCACCCCAACCCGGTCCTGAAGGATACGGAACAGATCAAAGGCGCCAGCCACATAGATAACCGTCTCTCCTGGCTGGGGCTCCTTTCCGGAAGCAAACTGGATGATCTTCTGGGATGTCTGCAGAAACTGGGACACCCCCGTCCAGGGGTTCCGCCCACCTGGACACTGTAAACCAAGAGGAACCTGGGTTGGTGACAGAGGCCTCACAGGCACGTCCTTTACCTGTGCCCACCCCAGAGCACCTCTCTTGAGGCTGGGCCTGCCTGCCCCGCCTGTCTGTGTGCTCTGGGAAGCACAGGCGTAGGATGGAGGAAGCAGGTACGGGGGCTACAGGCCACCACTCGGAACCCCTAGCCACAGCCTGCCAGCTCACTTGACTGCTCTGGTGTCGTTTCTAGGCAGGCGTCTCAGGCAGGGACGCCGCAGACTGACCAGCAGCGACCAGGCTGGGCCGGTGGGACTGCGGCTCTGTCCCATGGCCACAGTAGGTACCGCAGCCAACACCACTTCGGCCTGGCAACTGGCCTGCAAGGAAGGGGCCAGCGGACACAGCCCTCTTGGGGACTTGGCACCCTGAGGCCACCATCTGGTCACCTGGGAGGAGCCTTCTGAGCAAAGTGCCTCCCGGGTGGGTGTCGGGTGAGGGAGCTACGAAAGGAGAGGGGACCAGGCCGCCTGGTCAGAGACCACCTATCGGCGGGTAGTCCCCACTCCTCCTGCAGACAGTGGCACTGAGACCCGCCAGCCAGCAGTCAGGACCCAGTCAGCACCTGGTCAGCAGGGAGCGCAGGGCAGGGGGTCAGCTCCAGGCCAGCTTTACCCAGGGGAACCTGGGGGTCAGGCAGTGGCCCAGGCAGCACAGGCGACACTCACCTTGCCAAAGCTGTCGGCGTACTCCCGGTACTCGGAGGACATCTCCTGCACAGAAGGGCAGGGGGTGAGGGGCCTTGGCCTGCAGATGTGGCCAAGGGCAGGACCCCAGGCCTGCTGTGCTGGGGCCCTTCCTTCCAGCCCCGGGACCTCGGGGACCCTGCTCGGGCCCCCGGAGCCTCACCTGGCTGCTGTGATGGGCCTTGGTCACCAGCAGCATGCGGCCAACGAGGTCCGTGGTAGACACGCCCTGGGTGCGCTTGCACTCTCTGGGGACGGAGGTGGGGTCGGGGCTCTCATCCGGGACAGGGCCACCAGGCTCTGCCTCCACTCACCCAACCTACGGCCAATGCTGCCGGTGGCAGAGCCCACCACGGTCCGCCCCTGCCATGCTGTGCACAGACAGGGTGTCTCCTCACCACTCTCACCCGTGACAAAAACCACGGCCAGGAGGGTGGAGAGACCACTGTAATTCTATCAAGCAGAAAAGACGACAGGACAGAGGAACACCGTCACCGAGCCCCAAGCCTGCAGTGTGGGGGTGGGCAGGCCAGGCCCGGGCATGGTTCCGGCCCCCTTGTGCCCGCTGTCGGACGCCCTCAACCCAGGCTCTCTGCTGAGGGGACTCCAGGCTGTGCTGTCCCACACAAGCTGCTGGCCACACCAACCTCTTTGGTTAACATCACTTACATAAAAGCCAGCTTCCCAGTCCTACCCCCACGTTTCTGCTGCCCAGCGGCCGCCTGTGCTGTGACCACCACACCAGCCAGTACAGACACATTGCCCTCACAGGCAGAGGGAGCTCGAGGGGTGCTCGGAGCACCCCTCCTTGAAGGGGTGGGGCCCATGGCAGGTAGACCTTACCTGTACCTCCCAGCCTGCTTCACTTCCTCGTAGGTGTCCCGGCCGTCTACAGTCAGCGTGATGTCATCTAAGGTGATGCACATGTGAGAACGAGGACCTTAACCCGGAGCCATGAAGACCTCCAGGGCCCAAACCCCCTGCCGCAGGCCTGCCCTAGGGTTCACGGCCTCCTCTCTAGGGAAGGACCCAGAGCTTCCTCAGATCCTCAAACGGCTCCATGCTCCCCCAGCATGAGAAGGCCAGCACCTCCAGATGCCCCTCTGCGGTCAGATCCTGAGCCCGCCCAGGTCCCCAGGCCTCTGGGCCCCAGCCCCGCCCAC
This sequence comes from Camelus bactrianus, assembly GCF_048773025.1. Lineage (NCBI taxonomy): Eukaryota > Metazoa > Chordata > Mammalia > Artiodactyla > Camelidae > Camelus > Camelus bactrianus. The sequence goes on from NC_133554.1 coordinate 59,297,497, forward strand.
TCACTGCCATGGACACAGAAGTCGCAGTTATACTTGTCCAGCGTCTCCAGCGTGGTGACATAGGGAGCTGCTGGCACGACCTCATCCACCCACTTGATGGCCCGCACCATCTTGTACCTCTCCTCCTGGGTGAACACCGGGGGCCCCTTGTGCTTGGCGATCTCCTCTAGGGAAAGACAAGACAGCAGAGAACAAGGTGGGGGACTCCTGGAGGGCTGGCCCCTCCCTGGAAGCCCTCCCAGCACTGAGCAGGGTCTGCAGCCACAGCGGGGGCTGGCGGCGGGCAGCTGTCTCTCTCCCGGGGCCCTCAGCCCCCGAAGCAGGACCCCACTGAGCAGCCACTGCTCTGTCCTCTGTACACACTTGCTGGGAAATTGCACGGCCCCCCACCCAGCCAGCCAGAGTTCCAGGCACAGCTAGGTACTCTGCCCTCAAAGGCCTTGAGAACCAGCGGCAGGGTGGGAAGTGGGCCCCCCTCTTGCTTGAGCTTGGGACAGGATTCAAGACAGCAAAGCTCTGGGTGGCATGGCCTGGGCTGGGCTGGGCAGGCTGGGCGGGCTGGCGGAGCTGCGCTCCTAGCCTGGCCCTCCCCGTCATGGGAACCCACAGGGTCTCAGTTGCAGGGGCAGGGGAGGAGAGTGAGTGCAGCGGCCGGCCTTACCGTCAGTGTGCACACCCACGATGAGGTGGTCGCCCATGGCCCGTGCCTGGCGCAGCTGGTTGGAGTGGCCATAATGTACCATGTCATAGCTGTGGAGAGGACAGGGTGGTCATCCCTGCGCCAGGAAATGTCCCTAGGAAGTCAGCACTGGGAACTGCTCCTGGGGTCCGATGAGCCCCAGCTCTCAGAGAGAAGAGAGAGCTCAGGGCCCAGGGCCACATTTAGCAAGCACAGCAGGGCCCAGGGACAAGGCTACTGGCAGCCTTGAGGGGGCGAGCAGACAGAACAGCCCCTGCTCCTACACGTGGGACGGTGCTCTGCACACAGCCTGGCCCCTCACCAAATGCAAACTGTCAACAGCAGTCCCTTTAAGGTGCAGGAGAAACTGATGCTAACGCAGCAGCGGACAGGACTCTGCACTATCCTCAGGGAGCAGGACAGCCCCTGAGGCCAATGGGAAACAAAGTCCGACTATAGAACGGGGGCGCTGCCTGGCTTTAAAGACTCTGCCCGCTCCCCTGTGGCCTCAGTGAGGCTTTACTTCCTGGGGCCAACGAGCACCTCCCTGTCACCTGGTTCTAGAGCTTCTATCTTCAAACGCAGGCCCGGTTACGAGTGAACTCTCAGCTGAAGGCCAACGCAGCACCCATGGCTCCACTCGGAGCCTCACTTCTTTGCAGGCCCAGACCTGGGCCCTCATGCTAGATCTGCTCCTTCCAGACTTGTGTCGCCTTCCGAGCAGGTGGAGCTGCCCCTGCTTCTCCAGGTGACCCAGGCTCCCAGGTGTACAGAGCTGTTCCACTCACTGCCACCTGTTAACCCCACCACAGCACACCATGTTCCAGTAGACAAGCCTGCAGGGCCATGGGGCTCTGGTCCTGAGGTAAGCGAAGAGGGAAGTCCAAATTCAGGAGCCTGACCAGACCCTGTGCCCACTGTGCAGGAGGGGTCAGAGGCTGGCCCAGGAGCTGTACAGCACAGAACGCAGGGCGGGGCTGGGTCCAACGTGTATCCCAGTCACCGTGGCCTCTGCCAGTGGAGGCAGGGGCCTGGCCTGGTCAGGGCCAAGGTCAGATTCCATGGACACGAAGCCACACCCCCTTCCCCAAGGTGACTCAGGTGCAGGTGTGGGAGTTTGGCAGCCTGGCTGGCTCGCCTCTGAAGACCTGAGCTAATTACACAGATTTTTCTTTCTCTGCTTCTGTTAAATAAAGGTCTGAGAAAGTACCGAGGATGGCAAGTTACCAGTAGAAAGTAACTTTTCTCTTGTCTGCTGACAGCCTCAAACCTGCCTTAAAACCACTCCAGCTGCCTGATTTGCCACAAGAGAACAGATGGGACCAGTGACCCTCCTCAGCCCCTGCGGTCTTCACTAATGTCCTGTGCAGATCGGGCAATGCCTACGCCAACCCTGGCCGGGACACACAGAGAGAATCTTCCTGGTTTCGTGCTGGGCAAGCTGGGTGCCGGACAAGAACTACGCGAAGACATTTTGGGTGCAGGGCTCCTTCGCAGGAAGAGAGCTGCTATGGCACCGAAATGACCACAGTCACCAAGGTTGGACACGCAGCTTTCGCCAGCACCGTGCACGAGTTAGGCGAGACCAATGGATGGGGCTCCGACTCAATGGCAAACACGGGGGAAGGAATGTCCGGGAGAGGCGCTCGATTCCGAATCCACAGGAAGCGTCCAGCGACCCTGGGGCAGGCTGCCCGCGGCGGGCACGGGGGCCGGGTCCCAGGCATCCTCCGCCGCCCGCCGCCCGCCCCCGCGCTCGCCACCCGCCCGGGCCTGGGAGAAGGCGGCCACCACGGCCCCGCCCCGCGCCCCTAGCCGCGCTCACCAGCCGTCGCACCACACCCGCACGGCGCGCCTGGACCCCGGGCCCGGCCTTTCAGCGCCGCCCGCCGCCCCGTGCCCGTTGCGGATCATGGCCCCGTAGCGGCGGCGCCGCCAGACAGGATCCCGACTCCCCACCGCCGCCGCCCGCCCGCGCACGCACGCGCCGTCACGCGGGCCTCACCCGCCGAGCGCGGCCAATGGCGAGCGCCGCCCCGCCCTGCGCGCGGAACCACGCCCCCTCACCCCCAACCTTGAGACCAATGGCAAGCCCCTCCGGGACCGGGCCCCGCCTCCCCGCCCCAAACCAATGGAGCGCACCTCCCTACCCCTGGAGGCCCCGCCCCTCGGCGCGCGGCCAATGGCGGGTGCGCACCATTGCACCGCTCCCACCTGGGGAAGGGGCGGGGCCGGACCACGTGTCGCGCGCCGTCCCCTCCAGGAATCTCGCCGGGCTTCCGTAAGGCAGTCACTCAGTGATGCAGGGAAGACAGTGCAGAGATGTTTAATAATAAAAAGGTCTGCTTGAGAGCCAAGGCTCAAAACCACTCCTTTGCAGCATATTCAATACGGAAGAAGGCTTCTATAAAGTTAAGAAGTAGTAGAAATAGGGTTGAGGCCCCTGAGACTAGCCTGGTGAACGAGGTAAGGCAGCCTGTGCTTCCTCTTGGCCAACCAGGTGTGAAATAACCCGAGTACTGTTCTCACAGAGAGTATGGCTGCCACCTCTTCATGAAGAGGCTGCACGGGTGAGGTGTCCTCCACCCTCAGGCCCATGCGGGGGCAACCGCAGCAGTGCAAGGGGGCTTCCCACAAGGACAGACGGCTGGCTACACGCGTCAGGGTGAAAATGTCACCCCGAGAAGTCTCAGGTGCAGTCCTAGACTTCACGGTGCCACGTGCCCCTGAGTAAGTTCCGGCCATTTGCAAAGTGCCATCATTGTTCCCGGTCAAGCACCAGATTACGTTGCTTTCTTCCTTTTTGTGCGCTTGGTGCAGCCCCTGCCAAACCAGCCGCCCAGGACAGGGGCAGAGCTCGGAGGGGTGCCCCGGCCGCAGGCTCCAGGCTCCTCTCGGCTTCTGCACAGCAACTTGCGACTGTGGCTGCCTTCCTCACCTGCACGCAGGGGAGTTGCCAGTGAGAAGATGGGGTCCTGCCACCTACAGAAATGGAAGGCTGGGTCAGGTGTGCCTGGGAGCCCCTCACAACCACACCCGCCCCAGGACGGGAAAGCTGACTGAGGTCACCCTGCTTCCCTCCCACATCTTAACCACGGCCAGGCTTTGCTCAGTGGCACTTCCGGATCATCCGCGAGGGATAAGCTCCCTGAGTGACTCAAAGGCCAGCACCCAGACTAGCTCAGCCTCTGCAGAACTCGGTGTCCTCGCTGGTGACTGAGGGGGCTGTGCCCACACAGGGTAGGGTGGCAGTAGCCCCAGGAGGGAGGAGTCACTAGCCAGCTCTGGGCCCCACCTTTCACTTGTACGACCAGGGGCAAGCGGACCAGACCCTCTCCCCATTCCCAGACTGCAAGACTTGATGGGAGGGAAGCTGACTAGGGAGGTGCGGCCTCGGCACTACACCGTGAAGAGGTCATGTGTCTGACTGAGATGTAGAACCACATATTATAAACTTAAGATACAGATAAGCACTGATCAAAAAAAAAAAAATGAGCTAAGTTAATGTAAAATGAAAAAGAAAAAGGTACAGTACACAATAGGCCCACATTACAGAACACCACAAACATAACATACAAGAATTGCCAGGCCCAGAAGGTGAAGGGATCCTTAATTCTTGAACCCTTTGATTAAAAGAAGTTATTGATTTCCCCTATAAGACCCTGAAAATTCACAGAGAAAGAAAGTGTAAACTTTTTACTCAATACACACACCACGTCTAAATTATCACACATTCTGCATTAAGGCACAGTTTAAGCTTCCCCAAAGTACACCAGCTCCCACACCAAGAGCACCGAGTCCTGCTTGAACTGAGTTGCCGAGAGCACGTCTCTTCAAGGCACCTTCCCATCCCAGCTGTCTGGGGTGAAGGGGGACATCCCAGCACACGCTGGCAGATTCCCTCTCCCAACAGGGAGTCACACCAACTAGGGCACCTAGGCCAATGCTGGGCCAGTCCCTACAGAGGCCACCATGCTGCGGTCACGCCTCAGACGCCATCTGCGACAACTCAGAGCTTTCTCGACGCTCAGCTCACAAAGGATGACAGACATGGCCCACGCGCCTGGGGCGGGAGGGGTGCGCCCACGCCCTCACCTGCTGTAGTGGGGGATGTCCAGACCGAGCTCGTCCATGAGGAGCCGCATGACGTCATCACACTTTCCGTGTAGCTTCAGGGCAGCCCAGTCATCCTTCGGGGTCCACTGGGGACAGAAGGCGAGTGAGGACAGAACCTCACAGCCTCTGCTCAGCAGACCTCCGTGGCGCCTGAGTGTGGGACATAAACGTCCCAGGGACGTCAGGCTCTCCTGTTCTAAGGCCCAGGTCTAAGGAGGCAGCTCTGAGCACCCGAGTTACCTGCAAGTTCACGATGTAGAGCTTGGGCCGCCGGCTGGGGGGCTTGGTCATGCACCAGAGGTGGGGATACTTCTTTAGAACCTGGGGAATGGATAGACAGACAGACCACACAGACACCAGGGAACAAGACTATAGGAAGCTGGGGTCTAAGGCTGAGCTGGCCAGCTGTGGGCAGGCTCACCCCATCCCACGTGTACCTTTAAGCTGGAGCCTAAACACAGGATTGTGTCTGCTTTGCTGGCAGCCTGGGTGGCTGCCTCCCAGTTCAGAGGCTGCCCCAGCGTCCCCCTCTCCCCAAAGTGCACGATGGTGTCACGGAGCTGGGCCCCGCACTTGTGGCAGGTTCGGCCTGTCTGGTGGCGGTGCAAGGCGGTGCGCTCCGTCACATCAAACACCCGCACGTACTCCCTGTTGGGTGTGCAGGCCGTGCAGACCTGAGGAGAGGAGGGCGGGTGAGCGGGAGCCACTGGCCTGCCCGGGTCCCTGAGCCCCCGCGGGACCGCTCACTTCAATGTACATGTTCCCGTGGAGCTCCGACATTGCCGAGCGTGGCAGCCCGCTCCGCAGGTGGAGCCCGTCGCAGTTCTGTGACACCACGTGCTGCACCTGGAGGGGAAGTGGGGGGGGGGGAGTCAGCAGGAGTTGGGGGGAAAGCAGCACTGTGGAGGGAAACCACACTGGGCTCAGCCAGACCCACCGCCCGCACACCTGGGGCAACTCCAACCCTGCGCAAACCATTGAAGGCAAACCCAGAGCAGAAGGCTGGCCCAGCAGGACTCAGGAGGTGCCAACAACTCAGACACCTGGAGCCCTGGGAGGGCAAGTGTCTGCATGGCCACCCCTCGGCTGGGAAGGGGTTTATGTTTCAGGTCCTTAAAGGCCCAGGAGGATTGACCCCTTCCCCACAGGAGGTGCTCAGCAGAGGGTCTCAAGAGGTTTCCTCCTTGCCTCCCCTGTACCTAGGGGGCTCCTGAGGTCTGTGGGAACAATGTGGATAGGGTGGGGGGGCCCCATCCGTGATGATGCTGCAGAGAGGCTGCCACTTCTCTTGGAGAGGAAGCATGGGAGGATGAGGAGGAGGCTCAAACCAGGAGTCTAAACCACTCTGGGTGTTCATCACAGGCTCCACTGGCCGACGGAGGTAGGATGCAGGGGTCACCTGGGCACCAAGGGGGCGCCGTGAGTCGGCACCATGGACCCACTGAGTACAACTGGACCTTGGTATCTGGAGGTTCCACACCCTTGGATTCAACCAACAAAGAATCAAAAATATTCTGGGGGGAAAATCCAGAGAGTTCCAAAAAGCAAAACTGATTTGCCACACGCTGGCAGCCATCTGCACAGCCTTTACGTTGTATGGACAGCGGTTTACGCAGCATTTACACTGTGTTCATTAGGTATTAAGAGTGACCTAGAAATGATTTAAAGAATGTGAGTAGGTTATATGCAAACACTATGCCATCTCAGACAAGAGCCTGGAGCGTCCTCAGATTCTGGTACCCAAGAGGATACAGAAGGGGAACTGACAGCAGCTAGCCACCCTGCGCTCTTACCAGCTTCTGCTCATGTAGGCGGGCGATGCTCATGTGGGTGAGAGTTGGCTCAGCCTCACTGAGGTCGCCAGCACTGCCGGGTGGAAAGGAAGCCAAGGTGAGGGGAGCCGGAGGTCAGGTCTGTGCCGCTCCTGCTCAGCTAGATGGGGAGGCTGGGCCAGGCTGCTTACCTAACACTTCTTCCTTTCTGAAGCAGTGTCCATACGCCATTAGGGCCCCGGTAATCTGGGATGGAGGCTGCCTGCATGATCAGAGAGAAAAGCGCAGTGAAAAGGCATCACAATAGGTACTGGCAGAATTCCCAAGACTTTCTCCCAGCACGTTCAAGCCTGGCCCACAGACCGGCCTCAATTCAACCCACATGGAGTGCACCCCTGGGGCTCCTTCTCTCTGCCCGGACCCCGCCCACCCTGGGAGCCTTTCTAGCATGGAGTTCAACCTGGGCTCTGTGGCCACGTCTGTCCTCTACACTGAGGGGGAGGGCTTATCGGGCTCATCTGTGTGTCCCCAGGGCCCAGCCAGCGCTCAGGGGCTAGCAAACAGTGAGTCCACAGGCACTCCTCCCTCCAAGTTCTTACATCCTGATGCTGTGAGTGGTTCCTGTCCTCGTAAAGATAGGCCATCCTCTTCAGATGAGTAAACATTACTGAATTTCCCAAGTACCCAATCCAGGGAAACCGAGCCACCCCGAGAGAAGAAAACAAAAAGGTGCCAGGATCAAGTTGTCTTGTGTTCCCGAAGTTGTGCACAACCTCCCTTCTGGGGAGCTCTCACCTGCTGCTTAAACTCAGAAAAATGCCCACCCTGAACAGTGGTTCTAACTCACATCGAAAAGGGGAACCTCAAACAGTAACACTCAGAGCAAAGTAACGAGCAGCATATGGCTTTAATAACCGCTTACAGTTCATTGAAAGGCATTATTACTGCTTTTATACAATTTCATGATGGGAATGCACATGTGTCTGTAAGTTAAAGCAATAAACATACCTTACACGTTCTTGCTACTGGGCCTCTTCAGTTATCCCTATTTCGAGTGTCTTACTTCGTAAGTGCCTGTAAAACCTTACTCATCCTTCAAGGCCCAGATTCAGTGCTACATCCCACAAAAACACCAGCCAGATGGGTTTCCCAGCTCTGTGAGACCACAGAGTGTATTTGTGTTTCTATTCTAATGACCTACCACTGCCAACTTCACAGTAGAGCTGTTTGCTTACATGGCTTCTTACCATCGCCTACAGGCTTCTCTTGGGACGGAAATTCTCACTCTCTGCCTCTGCTGGGCCTGCATGTAGGTCACACTCAACTCACACCCAGCAATCAGGCAAACAACGTGCTATCCAGGCCATCAAAGCCAGGTCATAGTCCACGGCCCAGGTAGCTTCTCCATAAAGCTTCTCAAACCGAAATCATTCCTGCTCCTTACCTGGTGCCCTCCAGTTCATACTGCCTTGTTTTCTACTTCCCTTCCCTCAATATTCAGAACACTCAATGAATGGAGAATCAGTTTTGGGCTTAGCTCTGCCCACATAACCTTGAGACACTGAATTAACCTCCTTAACTTTATTATTTTTTTTTAAATTGAGTTATAGTCGGTTTACAACGTTGTGTCCTTAACTTTAAATCAGGAGGAGACTGTAAGCACTAAACTACTGCCTTCCATTTTCATCCCTCTTCCTTTCCCTGGGCCTCTAATTGGGTATTACAGAGTTAGAGCACTTAAGAACGTTTATTTACTCAGTGAAGTCCTAAATTGAGTCACACCGAGTTTCTGTATGAAAAGAAAGAACCTCCGAGGTACTTTTACGGTGAGTTCTTTGCCCATTTTAGTGTTGCTCAACAGAGTACCGTGCTCGGTCCTAGACAGCCAGGAGGGGGCGCCCCCGCCAGCCCGCGTCCCGGCAGTCCCGGATTCCCCGGGACCTGGGATCCGACTTGGGGTGCGGCGATCCCCGCCTCGCCTCCCTACCGTGCTGATCCCCGCACCCGTGTAGACGACCAGGTACTTGGCGTTGCGGACGGCGCCGGCCAGCTCCCGGACTTTCCTCCGCAGCTCCTCTGGGTCGTCGCACACCTGCCGAGACGCCGAGGCCGGCCGTCAGCCGCCCCCGCCCCGCGCCGCCGCGCCCCTGCCCGCCCGCGCCCGGACTCGCCTCCTCCTGCCGCCGCTTCAGGCCCTCGCGCCGCCTGCTCCGGCCCTGCAGCTCGGTCACCAGGTCCTCGCTCTCAGCCAGGAGCCGGCCCTCCTCGGCGCTGCGCTCGGCCACCGCCTTCCTCAGGATGCGAGACACCTGCGGGCGCGGGGCGGGCGGTGAGGGCGGCGCGGGCCGGGGACGCGGCGCGGGGCGGGCGGCGGCAGCGTACCTGGCGGAGGCGCTCCCGCTGCTGCTCCTCCCGCAACCTCCGGACCCGCTCCGCAGCCTTACGCTCCGACCGGCTCAAACCCCCGGCGGCCATGGCTCCCGGGGAGACCCGCGCTTCCGCTTCCGCCTCCCGGCAGGCGGCGCGCCGACGCATGCGCGCGAGGCCCCGCCCCGCCCCGCCCGCGCGCCGCCCCAAGGAAGCACCTGCCAGTCTCTTTAAAAGGTTTTTATTGATCATATACAAAATAAAGAAAACCTTATATATCACAAACATACACTATGTACAGCAATAAATACCCGGGGCCCAGTCCAGTGCCGCCCCTCCTGGACAATAATTTAGCAATAAATACTGCACAGGGCAGGGAGGGCGCGAGGCCACTGCCGCCCCAGGTCAGCCCGGGTGCCCCAGCTGAGGCCCCTCCCCACCTGGACCTTCAACAACCCCGCCTGCCCTGGCAGATCGCAGGTACCCCGCCACCTCCTGTCTTCAGTCCTAGGCAGGGCAGGAAGGGTCTGATCAACTCCGCTTGGCCCACCCTCTCTGCCGGGAGGGCAGCAGGACGGGACACTGAACAGCCTTTGTCCTGCCGCCCTCAGATGCCAGGAGAAGGCTTTCTGTACCCACTCCTGCTTGGTTAAAGGCTTCAGGGACTAGCGGACTGAGGGGATGGGGAGAAGGGTGGGGCTGGGACATGAGGTTATTGGAGGGGTCCCCCTTAACAGGTCATCGGGAACCTGCTCTCCGACACTCCAGCTCAGACTCAAGGGACACCCACGTACCAAGGCTGCTGCTCCAGAGTGGGGAAGGAATGTGTGCAACTGGCCCTACAAGTACAGCACACTCTCAGGACACACAGGCCAGAGCAGGACAGGCCATTAGTCTCAAGGGCACACCTCTGCCTCTGGGTGTCCTCCGCTCTTCCCATCTGCTCCAAAACCAGACAGCCAACAGGAAGGTGAAAACGCGCCAAAAAGAATTATTCAGTGGCTTCTGGGGGAAAAAATCGTTAATGTGTTGGTTCCTTTCACCAAACCACAGCCTAAAAAAGTAACTTACAAGATCCTACAGCGGAAACCGTGCTGCAGGCTGCGGCTTCCCAGCTGTGGACTGGAACTGTGGCCAACCGGCCACTCCGCCACCCCAGAGAGGGAGGCAGGTGAAATGGGATGGAGCTTGTCCCAAAGCAGGCTGCAGCTGATCAGAGCCCTGGGCCCAGGCACTGACCATCGAGGCTGCGGCTGACGGCCAGGGTTGTGCACAGACCTAAAGCGTGGACCAGGAGGTCTAGCACCCAGCAGAAGCCGACACCCCACACAGCAGCCGCAGCATCTCACCTGCACAAACAGGGCCACCCAGAGCAGGGGCCAGGGGCCACGGGGAGGGCTCCCTGGAGCCACACTCTGGGCAGGGACTGACCTGTTCCCAAAGGGTTCTGCTCTGAAATCTGTGTCCACATCCAGATAAGGGTGGAGTCAGGCAAGGGCAAGGTGTGTAGAACGGTGCGCGTTATACTTAGCGAACAAGTTTGCAAGACTTGGCCTCAGCCAAAGCCCTCAGTTCGCCGTGTCAGAAAAGTTGAGAGAGAACACAACACGTTCACAGTGGGAAAAATGAATCAACGAGAATCAGAAAGACGCCAACCATTCACATGTGGACACAGGATCAAGGTCAAGAACCAAGGTAAAGGGGAGAGGGGGCTGAGCGGCCCTGCGAGGCTGGTTGATGGGAGCAGGATGCTCCCCAGACCCAAGGAACAACTGCTCCAAATGCAAAAACCTCCAAAGGAAATACAGCCTAACTCCAGAAGCATCTGTAAACCAAACCAAGGACGTGCAGTTTCTGTTCAGCACATGCCCACCCTCCTCTCTCCAGGTCTACAGCCTGGCAGGGGTGCACAGAGATGAACCACCTCCTCTCAGCCAGGACAAAAGTGGGGAGCGTACTCAGACTTGGGGAGCCCGTCCCTCCCCAGTCCAGGACAGGCCATGATCTCTCTTTACAGATTCCTAGGATGGGATTCCAACTCGCTGCGACAACCAACATCAACCACTCTCGTCCGGGCCCTGGGAGACAAAGCCAGACTGCAGGAGGCGAAGGAAGCCACTCAGTGATTCAGAGTCCACTGTCAAAATCTCCACTGGACATCACCAGGGTACAGCCAGGAAAGTCTCTGAGCGTCTAGTGCCAAGAGCAGCCCATCAAGGCGACAGCAGCTGACAGCGTGTCCCTCCTCCTATCCCTGGGTACACTGGGTCAGACTCTGGGGTTAAGATCTTGCTGCCCACAATGTCAAACCTCACCAGGCCACATGGTTCTTCTCTTCATCAGCCCACTTCTGTACTTTTTCAGGGGTTCAGGGTCCCCAGAGAAACCAACTAGTGACCCCAAGGAGTGGCCAAGGCCCACGTGGCCAGAGCCAGGGGAGTCGCTTCTTCATGTGCCTACAAGCAGCTGCCCAAGCCAAGTCTGGAAGACTGGTTGCCTCCCCTAAGCGGCCAGGAGGGGGGAGTTGACTCAGCCCCGGAGAAGCACCTCCGCCAGCCAGGCGGTGGGCCCCTGGAAGACACAGACCCCACAGGGAGGTGGAAGAAGGCCCAAAGCTGAGAGCTGCCAGCATGTTTGGGGGAGACGAGGGACAGGGCCTGTCCCCGGAGACCGTAGCCCTTGTCTGGCACTGGTGGAGACCCCCAGGTCCCCAGGCAAGGAGAAGGGGCTGCCCAGGTGGGCCCCAAAACCACCTGGTTCTGCCTGGGAAGCACTGCCCTGCAGCATGGAAATAGTTCTGGGACGAGTGGGCAGTGGGCCCCTGGGGTTCCCCTGCCGAAGCCCACGTGAGACCCACAGGGACAAACCCTGGGTCGGTGGCTGGAGCCTGAACTCGTTGACTGGAGGCCAGGAGGAAGACAGCCGGGGGCAGCTTGGCTCTGGCCCTGTGGGTACAAACAGGGACTCCTGGGTCCTTGCAAAACTCCCACCAGGACCAGAGGTGGTGGGCAAGGAAGTAGTGCAGGGGGTCCCAGGGATGGCCCTCATTTCACCGACCCTGCTCCTGGATCAGCCCGAGCCTGAGACCCACATGCAAGGCCAAGGGTCAGCAGGTGGAGGTGGGGGTGCCCCACATCTGACCCCTGGGGCAGAAGCCAGGCTGGCAAGCCCAGACCCCCAAGCTCTGTTGGATCGAGCGCGGCCTGGCCCCCCAGACCGGGCCTGACAAGCCGGCAGAATCAAAACCACAACCAGATGCGGAACACAAACACGGGAGAACAGACACAAGAAGTGACACCCACAGGTCAAAGGTCACCAGAAGCACCAGCACGTGACGCTGCACAAGACCTCACCAGGCACAGACGACACCACGGCACCGGCAAGAGACGGAAGCAGGAAGGGCAAAGGAGTAAGTCACTTTCGGTACAATTGCAAAAGAGATAGCAGAGAGGACGCGCCTTGGTCGCTCGCGGCTCGGCTTTTTTTTTTTGTCTTTTTTTTTAAACTAAGTTTTATAAATAACATCTGATAACTCTGTGTATATAAAAACTAAACTCCAACAGCCACAAAGACTTGTCTGCAAGTTTACAAGAAAGGGATTTTTTCTTTTTTTAAACTAGCAAAATTTCTATTATACTTTCTTCCCTTTTCTGTTTTTGTGGTCAAATGTTGTTGCTTTTTTTCTTTTTTTAAAAAGACAGTTTTATAAATACTCTGCAGCTTTTTTTTCCTTTAACTTTTAAACATATAATTTAATAACTTCGTAAAAGGAACTTCTCTCTTTTAAATAAAGGGCTATGTAACCACACAAATAGGTCATGTAAACAGTGACACGGGACCCATCGCAGGACACTGGACACACCCTTCACTACGCTCACAACCAGTGATTTGGTCTTGTTCAGTGCAACGCGTCAGGCGCGAGCGCCAAGGCCCCTGGCCCACAGTCACACGACGCCCCACCGCCCCAGCGCCAGACAGGTGGCCTGCCCATCCAGGGCCCTCGTGGACACCCTACTCTTTTGAGCAGTGCCCACCTCTGCCCGCCAGCCGAGCCGAGGGTGAAGCACCCAGCCTCCGGCTAGCCTGGGGGCCCCTCTTGCCCTGAAGCCCTACCCACTCAGGGACACACATGTCCCAGAGCACCTGCTCAACTCTTCCCTCCATGCCTTCCCACAGGGCCAATTCTGGATGCCAAGCCCACCTGCCCTTGGTACCAAGGAGGCTGGGGCGACCGCACGTCACCGCCAAACCGACCAATCCCAACGTACAAAACACACGATGACAACGACGAGGTCAAGGGGCTCAGCCCGGCGCCCCTGGGGTACAGGTTGTGCTTTGCAGGGAAGGGAGGAGGGAGGAGGAGGGGAGCGAAGAGGAGGACAGGAAGGGGGAAGAAGGGGACAGGGCTGCCGATTCACCACGTGCCAAGTGGCCCCTTGCAAACCCGCCTGGGCCAGCGCGCGTCCCTACGACCGGGCGTCCGTCTTGGACTTGACTATCGTGATGACGCTGGTGGCGGCCACCTTGCCAGGGACGAGGGGCCCCAAGCCGGAAGCCAGGGGGCCTCGAGCCGGCGCCACGGGGCTTCGGGCCACGGTCCTGGCGAAGTTCTGCAGGGCCTCGTACTTGGAGCGCAGGGCGTCGAGCTCCAGCTTCATGCTGGCGTTTTCCGAGGCCAGCTTCTCCACCTCCTGCTGCAGCTCCGCCTTCTGCTTTTCCAGCTCCTCCTTCTGGGTCACCCGCTTCACGCGGCAGCTGGCGGCATAGCCGCGGTTCTTGAGCGTGCGCCGGCGCTGCTTCAGTTGGATGATCTCCTCCTTGGACAGGCCCCGCAGGTGCTGGTTCAGCTCCCGCACTGACATGGTCACCAGCTCCTCATCCGTCAGGCTGGTGCCATTCTCGCCCGGCTCCCGCTTCACCTGCGGAGAGCACAGGGCACGAGGTCACGGGCCAAGTGGGGGCCACCCGCCCAGATGCCGCCCCAGCCCCAAGACAGTGCCCACCCTGTCTGCTCACCTTCAAGGCCTTGTTTCCTTTATTGGGGGTCGTCATAACCCGGGGGCACAGCAAACAGGCACTCTGCGAGATAGGGAGCACAGGTCAGGACCCTGGAGGCTGCCCCCCTGCCCTGCCCCAGTCCACACACAGCCCTTGAGCCCCCTCTCACCCCCAGATACCTGGCCTCAGGCCTCTCCCGAGCTGGGCTGCTCCCTGTCCACCCTGCCCCTAGGGAACCAGGTGGGAGGCCAGGAGGGTCTGATGGGGGAAGGGGAACTGGACGACTGTTAGGGAGGCAGAAGCAAGAAGAGGGGCCAGGAGAAAGATTAGAAGGATGCGGGAGGGGCCAGCCTAGAAGGAAGCCGGGAGCTTTAAAAATAACCCCAGTGCGCCCCAGAGCTTGGCTGTTCCTGGCGAGTCATGCTGACTCAGCACATCGCTCCCGCGCACTCTCTCACCGGCCTGGCACTCCCCAAGGCCACCAGCCAACACAGCCCCAGGGGACTGTCAGCCCAGCAAGCTGCTGGGGCCAGAAAGGCCAGCCTAGCCAATGGCAGGTGAGGGCTGGACCAGAGACCCTGTGTGTGTGCACTCCCAGGCTCTACTCACTGCAGCCACCTCCCCTAAGCCCGCTTGGGACAAAGCCCTGCTCCCACAAAGGCTTGGGGGGACGTCCCCACCGGGGAGAAGTGGGAGAGTGACTCCTCCCAGACTGCTCACTGTGAAGAGAATCAGCCAGGGTTGTCCAACCAGCTCTGAGTCTGTCTTCGCACTGGTGGGAGTCCCCCACCTCCCGGTGGCAGACACCCCTGCTGGAAAAGCTCGGGCCCCAGGCCCCTCCGCCCTGTCTGTCCACCTCTGCTGCTGATGGAGTAACCATCCTGTGGCTTTGGGTTACAGCCTCTTGTGCCCCTGCCCCACCCCATCCAGGGTGTTTCACAAGAGCGCCCACAAGATGCCCAGAGGGGGCCACCTCAGCCCCTCTCTGGGCCACCAACTGTTCTCCAGTACCCTGACCAGGGTCAGCACCCACAAGGCAGGGAACAAAAACCAGAGGGTCCCCTCCCACCTACTTGGTCACCCTTTCCACACCCTGCCCTCACTTACTGCAGCCCTGCCAGCAACATTTTTATCCACCTAACCCTGGGATTCCTGGTTCCCCTCCGCCCTCCACTCCGGCCGTGACTTCCGAGTCAGACACAGGGAGGTAAGTGGAGGCCTAATGCGGACTGGACTGGGATGCTTCCTTGCCCTTGTCAGGGAGCAGAGCGTGGTGAGGGGGAGGCACACGCTCACTCAGGGCAGAGACCTCTCCTCACCCAGCCTTGCGCCGGGGATGGTGCAGAGGAGCTGGAGATCAGAAGAGCCTCAGGACCCCACACCTACCCAGGGAGCAAGGCCTCCGGGAGGCGCTGGAAGAGACCTCCCACCGGCCTTGAGCCAGAGTAGGGGTACAGGGTCACCGCACTGGTCCCACCACCGACAGCCCACAGAAAAAGCGCTGGCAGCAGCTTCTCCCACCCGCCATCCTCCCTCCACCCCCGGACACTGAGCACACGGTGACTTCCTGAAGAGATCGCACAGAAAAGTGCAGAGCGTGGCGGCTGGGATCCGAAAAGTGCCTCCTCGACAGATTTCACCCTCCACAGAAGCCCTGAACTCAGCACAAGTGCAGCCAACGGCCTCGGAATCAAAGGTGTGCGAGCCCTGTGGTGGGGGAGGGGCAGGTCTCAGCAGAGCCGGTGCTTCCAGCCTCCTGGCCCAGTCTCTGCTACCTGGGGACACACATGGCAGGACAGAGCCAGCCTTTGGGCATGGGCTGAGACTGATGGCTCAGCGTATCTCTAGAAGCCAGAAGGCGAGGATCCCAGAGGCTGGATCCAGCAGAAGCTGCCCCCAACCCTCCCAGGCTGAGCCCACCTTGCGGAGTAAGCATGGGTGGTCCAAAGGGCCCGAATCCGCCAAGGTACCCATGACCACCCACTCAAGCTGAGCACTCCAACCCCTTCCCCTGGGCCCAAACTCCAGAGCATGGACACCAGAAAGGAAGCCAGACAGCCTCTGCGCCTTCTCCTTTCCTGCAAACACCATGGCCAAACCTCCCAGGTGGGCATGGCCTTGGGTGCTCTAGCACCCCCACCTAGCCCGCCACACTCCTACCCTGCCCTTCAGAAATGCCTCCTCCAGAAGCCCTCTGGAAAAAGTCTAGAGCTTAATTTCCACCAAAACAGAAATAACTGAGAAGATTTAAAGAAATACCCCTCCAGGAATCTGCATTTTTCTAGGGCATAAAATTCCAGCCAAAAGATCAGCAGAAATGTTAAAACATCTGGCATCTAAAAGCCCAGGGCTCCGTGGGGGGGGGGGCACGGTGTGGGGGGGCATCCCTGAGAACCAACCACAAGGTCAGCCTTACCCAGCCACGAACTTCTGGGCAAGAAGGATCAGCTCTGGTCTAGACGAAACACTCCTTCGCCTCTGGAGACCAGAAACCACCCACACACCCAGGAAAAGTGGCTCAGGCCACACCACCCTCAGGCTGTCACTCCCTGGGAGTCCCCACCACCTGGTCCAACACCCATCAGGGCCACGTTCTTTGCCAACCTGCACAACACTGAGTCCCAAACTCAAGTGGGACAACTGTGAGGTGATTAGGATTCTTGGACTCATGCCATCCACACCAGCCCACCTGCTACGCCCTGAAGGCTAGGAGGCCTCAAAGCTACCACCATCCTCAGCCTCAATCCAGACCACAAGGCCAGGCTACAAAGAGAGGCAGGGCCTGCTCACCAGACACCTCGCTCCCCTGAAGTCTAAGTCCTGCTGCTTCCTCTCATTTGCAATTTCCTGGTACAGCTGCGCCTACTTGTCCCCTGCCCTGTCCACTGTCACCCAGGACAGGCACCCGTCTTTCTCCCTCTCCTCCCTTCCCAGAGGCTGCCCAGCCTAGCCAACCTGACCAGTCATAAGGGAGGCCTGCTTCCCGGCCCCGCAAGCACGGCCCCCCTAAGCTCCTCCCCTCTCTTACTCAGAGAACTATTTCCCAGTTTGGGGAACTGTCCCAGACGCAGGTCAGAGACCAGTAGCCTGCGAAGAGCCTGCCTGGGAGGGGATGGACAGGCCGGGGACTTTACCTGCCACCCTGGGGGAAACCTGCACTGAGACCCCTTCATTTACTGCCCACTCACCCTTTTTTCAACCCGCACATCAGCCCAAACTTAAACAGGAGACCGAGCTCGGGGCCTGGCCCCTTCCCACTCCCCACCGTTTCCCGCTCACCCCACGTTTCCCGGCCTCTCAGGCCCCTAGCTCAAATCCCCCCAGGCACCAGGACAAGCATCGAGTGACCTCATGCTGATGACTCAGCAAGTCTCCCTCTGGGCTCTGGCAGCGTGTGACGGAGCGAAGCCGGCGCGAGCAGGGTCTTCCCAGCCCCCTCACGTGCCGCCTCCTCCCCCAGCCCGCCGAGGACCCCCGCGCCGGGGAGGCGTTGACATAGACACCTGATGAATCAGCAGCTCAGGCCGGGGCCGACGTGTTCTTCGGTGGAGCCCTGGGTGCCCCGCTCGACCCCACCCTTTCCTCCCGCCACCCCCACCGCCCCTCCCTCCAGGACGCCCGGGCTCCACGGAGCCAGCCCCACGCAGCCCCGCGCCGCCCCCCGCGGACCCCCGCGCCCACCCCAGCACCCCGGGCGCAGGAGCCAGGAGCCGCTCCTGACCAGTGGGGAAATCGAGGCACGGGCCGCCAGCACGGCGCGGGGCAGACCCGAAGCCCGGAGCGCCCAGCCCGCGCGGACCCAGGTGGCCAGGAGGAGCCGCGGCTCCGCTGGCCTCTGCCCCCGACTCGGAGCCCTCAGGCGCCCCTGGCCGACCCCAGCCCGGCCCCCGCCCCCGCCCCCGCCCCGGCCCGGGCGGCCGCCGCACTCACCCACCACACTGCGGGCCCGGCGGGCCGAGGCCGGGGCGGGGCGAGGCGGGCACTCCGAGGCCGCGCGGGGCTGGGCCGCGCGGGAGCTCCGGGCCCTGGGTGGGGGCTCGCCGCCTAAGCGGGCCGGGCCGAGCGCGCTGGGAAGGCCGGGCCGGACCAGGCTCGGGGCTGGGGATCCGCCGCCGCCGCCGCCGCCGCCGCCGCCGCCGCCGCTCCACAGACGTCACATGATGTTTGGTCACGTGGGCTCCATTCATGAAGCGGCGACGCGACCGACCGAGGCTTAAAGGGGAAGGCGCGGCGGCGGCGGCGGCGGGGGCGAGGGCGGGGCGCGCCCGCACTACGCCTGCGCGCCCGGCCTCCGTTGCCTGGGCAACGCGCGCCGCTCCCGCCGGGTGAGGTCTCGCGGGACTAGCACGGGCTCGCGCTCCCCCGTTGGCCACGCCCCCTCCGGGCGGGGCCTCCTGGAGCCGCTAAGCTGCTTCCCTGAGCCTCGTGAGTAGAGACTTTAAAAGCCACGTGTGCGGGGGCCAGGTGCGGACCTGAAGTACCCACGCATAATGCAGAAGATTCTCATGGTGTTTCTGATACCACCTGGCAGGCTCTGCACGCACTGCCTCTTCAACTGTGGAGCGGGCCTCAGCCCTGCCGGGAACAGTGGCTTGGCTCACAGATGACCCGCAGGCTCCGGGAGGTGAAGGGCTTGTCCAGGATTCAAACTTAGGTCTCAAGACCACCTCCAGGGTCCTCTGAGTAGCGTGGTCTGCCTTCACCTAACGCCCCGAGATCTCACACTAGTGGCAAGGGCTCAGGCGGCTCCTAGAACGACTCCTGC
Source organism: Camelus bactrianus (assembly GCF_048773025.1). Lineage (NCBI taxonomy): Eukaryota > Metazoa > Chordata > Mammalia > Artiodactyla > Camelidae > Camelus > Camelus bactrianus. The sequence goes on from NC_133554.1 coordinate 59,316,194, forward strand.
TCAGAGTGGGTGTGCGGTAAACATTTGTTGAATGATAGTTGGTGTAGGAACTGCACCTTTCCTTTCCCGTTTCATCAACATCTGCCTGGAACTGAGGTCACCAGTCTATGTCTGCTCCTGCGCTTTCTGTAAGGAGTTCTCACCGCTATTTGAAATTCCCAGAGAAAGAGGTGGCCAAAAGAGGAAGGCAATTTGAAGGGATCCCGTTTCTACTTCCAAATTCTGGACTTCCCTTCCCAGGTGTAAAACCAGGTAGGGTGACCTACCCTGCCAGGGAGGCTCGTGGGATCAGGTGAGCTGAAAGAGGAGGAGCGAAGGACAGGCTGCGGAGTCCTCAGGGGAATTCAGTGAATGAATGATGAGGGCCAACCCAGGAGGCCCCCAGAGCCAGGGGGCATCGCGGGGTCAGAAGCTCTCCCTACTGGACTCCAGTAGCTTCCCTCTGAATCCCACAGCACCTTGTCACCTGCTTTGCAGGGTTGCATGTGGTTGTCCGATCATCCTGTGCTCTTTAAGCGCCAGGTGTGTCCCCCTGCACTGGGTGTACCCCGCATCTCACAGACTCTGGGGCCTTCATATACCTGAGCCATGACTTCTAAAGCCCTCAACTCTTCATGTACTAAACCACAAAGACTTACTCCTGATGCCAAGAAAGAGGCCCCGTCTCCTCCAGCATCCTCACCACCAGCCACTACCTCCTTCTCCTGGATCTGCTCAGCAGGCATGTGGGTCCAAGCTGTCCTTGGGTGGTGAGCACACAGTCCCTGTGGCAGGGCTTTGGCGGGCCACACGGGTTATGGTGGATCCTGTCTCTTCACTTAGTGTCACCCCGCCTGAGCAGGGATGGTGGTGCCATCCAGAAACACTGATGCCCAGGTGACTGGCCCTGGGGATGGTGGATGCTCACTTAAAGTCATAGCCTGTCTGGCTCTGCCCACTTCCCCACCCCTGGCCTTTGCTTTGTTTGGGACCAAGGCTTGCATTCCTGCCTGCTGAATCTGGAGTGTTCTTCATGGGTTGGTGCAAAGCCTCTGCAAAGCTCGCCCAGGCCCCTTGCCTCCTGCAAGGCTGTGATGTGTGATCGCTCACTCCAGTCACCTGCTGGCTTCCTCCAGACCCTGGACCCTGGGCACCTGTTACAGCAGCACGCCCCCCTCGTCTTATTGGTCAGCACCTGACACGCAGCAGGTGCTCAAACAGTGAGGCTGGCCTCGACTTGAAGGGGAAAGTTAGGGGACAGCTTTGGTCCTGGGCAGATGTGTGGCCTGTGAGACAATCTCTTCTGGGAAATCTTTTCCTCAAAGGGAGGGTGCCAAGGTTTCCCTGCACCTCCAGGTCTCTGCCAGGGAGCTCACAGCACAGGGTGGGGGCCTGTGCTGGGGGCTCATGCCTTAGGAGGACCCTGCAGGGACTCCAGGCCCCACGAGAGACTTCGGCAGTTGGGACATGGGGACTGATTGGGATGAGGGATGCAGTCTTGCCTCTCACTTGCTCTGTTACGTGTTTTCTTGTTTTCCGTGTCTCCTTTCTCCCTTAGATTTGCAAGGCTGTGTCCCTGTCCCCAGAGAGCTCCCCCTACCCACCCAACGTGCACTGCGCTTTGGTTCTAAGTGGGCCCAGGGGAAGGAAATGAATCGGAGATGTGACCTTGCAGTGTGGTTCCTGGAAAACTTCTGCCTGGAAGCTCTCCTGAACCCCACCCCTGCCCCTCAAGGGACCCAACACGTCACCTGGGTACCCCCCACCTAATGCCCTACAGTCACTCAGCCCCGCTCCTCTGACATACTCACCCAGGTAGGGGGTGTGTGTATCAGCCTCTGGAGGCAAGGGGCCTTGTTTTACTGTCTCTGCTCAGTAACTGTTTGTTGATTGAACAAATGTGAGCCATCCTGGCCCCATAAAGGGTTCTGACCCTCAGCAGCTCCTCTGTGGGTCTCCTGTGATGGTTAATTTTATGTCAGCCTGACTGGGCCATCTCCTGCCAGTGGTTGCTCTGGTGAACCCTAATACACCTTCCTAGGGTGTTCCTTCCTCACCTGCCCCTGGCCTTGCCTTGGTGAGATGGGGACACATCTGCCCCCACCAAAGTGGGAGGCACAGGAGATGCTGTGGCTGGGCCCCTCCCACAGCGGGGTATGCCAAGCCCAGCCTACAGTGCCCACTTCCAGTCACGCCTCTAGTGACCACGGCCCAAGGGGCAGCACCTTTCCAGAAGCTCCTTCGTCCTCTGCTCACTGGGAAACTGAGCCCCACCAGCCAGGATGGCTGCCTCAGGACGAAGAGCTCCAGGCCTGTGGGCTGTCGGCTCAGTCTCCAGCATTACACTGGGCAGCGACAGCCCTCTGGCACAGGGCGGGGGGGCCTCCCTCCACATGTGGCAACAGAGTTAGAAGTCAGGGCACTGGGACTGGAAATCAATTTATTTAACCTAAAGTCAGACGTCTGCGGGTCGGGTCAGGAACAGAAGATGATGGTGTGAGTGTGCTGATGGCCTCGGAAGTTGAACCATCTGAGAGCCCTTTTCTCAAATGTCCAGCTGGCCAAGAACCAGAGTCCCTCCTGCTGGATGCCAGGGACCCTTGGGTTCTTCCCACACTGAGGAAGGAGTTGTGACTGGAGGGTGGAGAGAGGTCAGGAGTGGGTTCCCTCCTTGGCTGGGCCTTCATGGTTGGGGGGTGAGTGGAGGGGGGACCTTGACCTTTTGTGCTCAAGGTCAAGCCAGCTGACCGCGGCGGGTGGAGACCCCCAGGCCTCCTGAGCTCTGGAGGAAAGTGACTTGGTTTGGGGGTAGAGGAAGAGGGCACTGAGCTGAGAGAATCCTTCCCTGTTCTGGACCAGGACAGTCAGGGACTGTGGAGGTTCCCACTGGGAAGTGACATGCCCACTCCCTGGCTCCAGCCCCACTGAAGCGAGTGGACCAGAGCCGTGGGCAGTGGGCCATGATGAGGATACCCTGTGCAGCCCGGAGCTAGACACCCAGCGAGGAGCTCTGAGCCCAGGAGGAGAAGGCACGTTGGGCACCTCACTCCTTCTTGCCTGCCGGGGCCAGGCTGCGGGTGAGCAGCTTGGAGTGGCCAGAAGGGGCCAGTGAGGCCCCGGGAGGGGAGTCCAGCTTCACCTTGTCCAGGATGGTCTTCTTGATGGCGGCTGGTGAGACCTTCTCCCGGTCGGCCATGGACTGCAGCTCTCTGGGGAGACAGTTGAGGAGGGCTGGGTCCAGGGCCCCGCCTCCTTCCGAAGCCCAGGTGTCCGAGGGGAAGAGGGAGGAAGCCCCAGCTCCCAGCAGCTGCCAGCCCAGGAGGCTGCTGGCTGTCACTCCTGACTCAAGGCCTTTGCTCCTGCAGGCCCCTCTGCCAGCCACCCCTCCCCTAGACTGCTGCCCGGCTGCCTCTCACCTCATTCGTGTCAGCTCAGGATCCCCAGTCTACCAACAGCCCCTCAGATGCAGAGCCCCCATGGCCCTGACCAGACCTAGGCTCACCTATCTCCCCGAAGGCTGGTGCCAGGAGGGCCGCCCCACGCCAGAGCCTCACTGCCATGTGGTAGCACTGGGGTACACCCATGGGCTTGGACTGGAGAGCAGGCAGGGTGGTGAGAAAGGTGCCTGTCCACCCTGCAGACCTGAACTTGGGGCCGTGACTCTGAGCCCAGATGTCAGACTGTGTCAGTCCCCTGCTCTCTGGTTTTCTCTGCTCGCATCGAGCCTTCCTTGTGCCAGCGCACCTGGGACTCTCTCAGTCTCCCAGGAAGGCCGAGAGGAAGATGGTACCACCTGCCCCTGGTCCCCCTTGCCTGCCTCCCTGTCTCGGGTTGTCACCCCAGACTGAAGCCACAGGTAATGTAATGACGTGGGGCGCACAGTCCGGGCCCAGAGACAGCCCCTCCTCGCAGAATGATGGAAGGTAGTGAGGGATGCTGCCCACTGTAACCCCAGGGAACCTCAGGGCTCCCCACGCCCTGCCCGGTGCCAGGCCAGAGCTTGAGAAGCAGCTGCTGCATGAATGACTGAGCAGGTGGGCAGTGGCGGGGGCCCACCGTGTGCGGATGCAGGAGGCCTCCACCGCGTTGATGAGCAGGGAGCGGAAGCCCCCGCTCTCCAGGACGTGCAAGGCATGGATGGTGGCCCCACCAGGAGAGCAGACGTTGTCCTTGAGCTGGCCTGGGTGCTGTTCAGAGTCCAGTAGCATCTTGGCGGCCCCCTGAAGCCAGAGGGGGTTGCTGAAGGCTGTGAGGGCACTGCCCCCAGCCCCAGCCACCCCAGCACCCACTGATGCTCCACCCATCCGCCCCAGTGCACCACCCTTGGTCCTGGCAAGCAGTGGCCCCCACCAGAGGGTTGGGAAAAACACTGACCAGCAGAGCCTGGGCCCCGAGGCGGACGGCCAGGCGCCGCGGGAGCCCCATCTTCACGCCCCCGTCAGCCAGTGCGTCCAGGGCTGTGAACGCCTGCCAGGAGAGAGCACCCAGGCTGCTGTCCCAGGTCTTCTCTCCTCTTCCTCCGGGCAACAGTGAGTCCAGCAGCTCTGCCCACAGTGGCCCAGAGCAAGGAGGAGGGTAGAAGACCAGCAGGTGTACCCTGAGGTCCTGGGACCTGCCAACCACCGCCCACCCTCCCTAGTCCTCACGTAGGCTGGGCCGCTGCCACTGAGCCCCGTGACGGCGTCAATCAGGTCCTCCTCCACCTCTGTACAGAAGCCCACGCTGCCCATCAGCTGCTCCAGGAGCCTGCCATCCTCCACCTGGGCGTGGGTGCCCGTGGCGTACACAGTGGCCCCCTCCCGCACCACGACCGGCGTGTTGGTCATGCAGCGGATGACTTTGGGGGCTGGCTGGAACACCATCAGCTTCTGGAAGAGAAGCCGGCTGTGTGTCCATCCCAGCCCCTTGCACACCAGGCCGTGCTGGGTGCGGGTGTGAAGGTGCTCTCCCAAATGCATTCTCACTGTGGGCCGCGCCAGCACACCCACCTCACAGACGGAGAACCGAGGTGCAGAGCGGGCCAGCGCACACGTCCACCCTGTCTCCGGATCCCGCTGGGCCTCGACCCGCAGCACCCACCTTCTCAATGGAGCTGATGGTGACGCCAGCTGCGCAGGACACCACGATGTGCCGCTCCTCAATGTCGGGGCCGATCTCATCCAGGATGAAGGGGATGATGTGTGGCTTCACGGCCAGGAAGAGCACGTCGCTGTGCTGCACGGTCTCCTTGTTGTGGGGCGTCAGGTTCACCCCTATCTTCTGCAGGGAGCATCAGGCAGGCTCAGCCTCCCTGGTGGCTGGCTGGTTCTCTTAGTATCCTCCAAGGCCGAGGGCCCCATGTGTAGAGCAGCAGAGAGGATGCTAGGAGTGTGGGCACTGCAGGGCTGGCGGCTCAGGGCATGCGGCTCTGACACCCACTAACTGCCCTTAAAACCCAAAAATGGAGGAAGCTTCTGGAAGGTGTCCCTTTTGCAGCCAGAAAAGGGAAACTGCATCTGTGCCACAGTCCTGGCACACTCCACCTAGGGTTGCAGGCTGCAGCCCCCTGACCCCTGCTTTCCCGATGGGAATGGTAATGCGGGTAGGGGTCTCAACCTGGGAGCCTGTCCCCACCCTTGGACCTGGGGCCCTAACTCAGCTGTGGCAAACCAAAGCTGTGTTCAGCCCCCAGGTTTGTCTCCCCTGTGCCCACTGTGGCCCTCTCTGGTGGTTCCACCTGGGGAACCCCATTCCAACCAGCACCCCCTCCCCACCAGCTGCGCAGGTGCCCGTCACCCAAGTCCCAAGAACTGAGTGAGGGGGACTATCTGCAGGTCAGGAGGCAGGGTCTTTGAGATACTCCAGCCCAGGGACCCTCTTCTCACTGGGGTGGGGGGCTGTGCCATGGAGTCCCCCTCCCCAACTGGGGGCTCTACTCCTGGTCCTCCAGGGCTAAGAGTCACACGCCTGCCTCCAGACACTGACTGACCACTGTGGGCACAGCTGCTGGTCACCCTTCATGGTGCACCTACCCTGAGAGCAGAAACGGTGGCCAGGTCCATGTCTGGGGAGCTGGCCATTATCTTGTGGGCAGCCAGCACTCCTGTGGGAGACGGAGTTGCTCCCTCAAGGCCAGTCCTGACGTCCCTCCCCTACATTCCCAGGAGGGAAAGCAGAAATTCCACCACCCAGGTTATAAGCCACCCCCATCTTACTCCAAACATCCCAAGGCTACCTTTTCTCACGGGTTCAAATGAGGCAAGTTACCAAAACCTCACTTTCACCCTTCAGCCTAGTGAAGGGTAACTGGCCGACCCTCTCACCCCTGGCCCCTTCCTGGCGATAGGGCCTACCTGCTGCTGTGAAGCCCTTGGCCAGGGCAAAGGCCAGCTGGCCAGCTCCGATGAAGCCCACACTCATGGTGTCCGGAGGCTTGCGCCCACGCCCTCACAGCTGGCACCGGCTCTGCAGGAGCAGATGCGGGACAATGGGGCAGAATCCAGCGCAGGAAGTTAGGCGGGCAGTGCCCGGCCTCCTAGCCACTCCACCGCCCCCATCCTAGCCGGTCTAATTCTCCCCTGCTCCGATGCTCCCACCCACCATAGCCTCCCGACCTGCTCCCGAGGGTCCCAGACAAGGGGCAGGAAGGGGCGCGCTCGCCTCCGTAAGGGGACAGGAATTGGCCGTGGGCAGGGGGACCGATCGGCGCCCGGGCGCTCCCAAGCCCTAGTCGGCCTCCCCACGCCCAAGGACCCTGTCCAGGTCTGAGAGCCCCGGTAGAGCTCTCTCCACGCCGGAGCCGAGGGCGCAGGCGCGCATCTCCCTCTGCCTAGCGGAACCACCGCCCGCCGGAGCCGGACCGGAGTCTGGCTCCGAGTTACCCAGTTACCCCGCACGGGTCGCCCCCTCTCCGAAGCACTGCGCCCGCCACGCGGCACCCGCGCCCAGCGGCCCCGCCCTCGGCGCCCCAGCCAGTCCGAGGCGCGGTCGCCTTGGCGCCGACCAATCCGAGGCCGCGGGCGGTGCCGAGGAGCCATTGCATCATCTGCTCGCCCCCGCCCCCTCCCGTGGGGCCCTGTCTCCCCGGCGCTCCCGATCCCGCGTTCTTCGGACTCCGGCCCCCAGACCCAGTCCCGCCGGCATCCATGCCCCCGAATCCGCGCCCCTTCGGAACGTCCCGCGGACCCCCGCTCCTCGGGACCTACGCCCCTGGATCCGCGGCCGCGGACCCTGGTCCACCGGACCTCCTCCCTCTGGACCTCGGCCTCCGAATCCCCCCTCCCCTTGGGCCCCTCCTTGGGGACCCAGGACCGCTCCTGGGAACTGAGAGCGCCGGGGGAGGGGCGGCGGGAGCCCGGCCCTCAAAGAGCGGCCCTGGGCGGGGGCTCCCCACACGGGACCCTGTCGTTGGCCACGGACACCGACAGGTCAGGCTGCGTCCCTGACCACGTGGCCCAGGCTTACTGTTACTGACTTGATCGTCGCGTTTGGAGGAGCCCAACTGTGTAGCATTTTTTCTTTCTCTTCTTTCTTGTATTGCTTTTTTTTTTTTTTTTTTTTGCTGTTTTGTTTGCTTTCTTGCTTTTTTGAGAGGAGAGAATTGAAAACAATTTACAAAAAAAATTTGCAGTATATCACTGTTTTGATACTATATTTTGTCACTTAAGTTTTTTTTTATTGTTCCAGGAGGCTCCGAAACGGTATCTCATGCCTTCTCGGGATCTCAGAACCGGGAGGCACCTGGGAAGTCTAGGTCACCCCCTGTGAGCTGGACTCCTTCCCGCCTGGAGTCTCTCTTCTGCAAGTCTCTTCTAAGGCTCAGGGGCCCTTTGGAAGCTGCCTGACATGGGGGACCACAGGCCTGTTACCACGTGGACCTCCTCAAGCTCGGGGTGGGTGGTGTCAGCTAGCAGACAGGAAGATGATCCTGTTGTCCCCAGTTCGCACCGAGCACCCCGTGTCTCTTGACATCTTGTCTGCAGCATCTGTGGAACTTTTTTGGCCCTGGGTTTTTGGGAGAACAGGGCTCCAGTCCTGTCTCCCTGAGGATGTGTGCAGGGTTCATATATGTTGAGTCTGTCTGGGCTTCAGGATAGTCTGGGGTCCCAGTCAGCAGCAGGGTTAAGAGCAATCATCACTGACAACCCGTCCCCCACCAGGGAGAGAGAGAGCAGCTTTATTCTCTCTGTTCTCTATCTTAAGTGATGACAGGCTGTTCTAAAGTAATTTCAGCATTGCTTGGACGTTTGTGCCCCAGAAGCAGGGCTGTGAGTTCTCCTTGACACAATAGCCAGGAGCACCAGACCACTGTGTAGTGAGCATGTGTACATGGCCGATTTCCAGGTCTCCGCAGATGTTTGTCTGTCCTGGTGTTCAGTCCTCACCCTTGTGTGCAGGTGCAGGGGAGAGCTGCAGTAAGTTCCTGTCTGGGATGGACTGCTCGAGGAGTGGCCCAGACTCAGACCCAGAGACACAAACCTGGGCGGGGTTCCCACCACTTCTCACCCAGCTGTTTGCCATCAAAGAACAGAGCCCCTCCTTTAAAAAGTGTTGTTTCTCAAGTGACAAGAGCAGATAAGCCCCTCCCCCAGGAAGTGAGAGTCCCTGGTCCAGGGAGCGGGCATCATCAGGACGATCCCCAGGCCAGCCTCCCAGAGGACAGAGGACATATGCCGTGCCTATCATGAGACTGGAACCACTCCCCTCCTCCATCTCCCCCCACCAGGTTCTTTGAAGCTTAGGGTGGGTGGAGCTGTGAGAGCAGAAGTCCACAGGACAGTGAGGAAATTGGGGAGTTGGTGACAGATAGCTCATTTCAGAAATTTGGTTAGACAAGGAAGGAAAACCATCCCAGCCTCCCCATGGTCTGGGTAGGGTGTGACCCAGAAACTGCTTGGTCACCTGATAACGCACCCCCACCCCGATGTCAGGCAGGGTCCTCAGGACACCTCCAAACACAGCAGCTCCACACCTCCGGGATCTGCTGCTAAACTCAAGACACCCGCCTCTCCAGGTTAAAGGACCCTGTGCGTGTGCCCTCCCCAGTGGGCAGGTGGGCAGTTTCTCTCTTGCTGGGCACAGCACCAGCACAGGGAGCCCTGGGACCCTGTGCCTGTAAGCTGCTGGGGCTCTGCTGCCAGGAGGCAGGAAAGCCCAAGGGGCAGGGGAGGGCATGTGGGGCTGGTGAGTGCCTAGGGTTCCTTCCCCCTCCTCCTCCCCTTGCTCCCCACCCAGAGGACACTGCTGAGCCCCTTCCTTGGGAGGCTGCCCCTCACCGCCAGAGGACCCTGGCCCCTGACAGCTGCCTCCTTCCTCAGCCAGGCTCAGTCTAGGCCCTTCTCTGGCAGCACGCTGAGGGATGGCCCAGGAGCTGCAGGTGGCCCCCGCGCCCTCTGGCCACCGCCTCCTCAGCAGAAACTGCTCAGCGCAAGTCAGCATTGGTGTTTATTTCCTGCTCAAGGCTGTGGGCCAAACGGGGTCAAGTGACTGCTGTGCTTGGTTGGCCGGTGGGCTGGCCCAGTCTGGGCCTTTGAGTGGGAGAAGCTGGCTGCAGTGTGGGGGACAAGGGCCCCAGCGGGCTCTGGCTGTCAGTGGTCAGGCAAATGAACATTTGAGTGGAGGTCGTGGGCCTGTGAGCGCCAGTGAGGTGTCTGGTGCCCAGACTCTGTGTCCCAGTGGCTGCCCCAGGTTGGCCCTCCTCTGGGTCAGGGCTGCCCCAGGCCAGTCCCTCGGGACTCACGGTGGGCACTGCAGAAGCTGCTGCATGGGGGGTGGGTAGACGACGGGAAGCCCCGGGCGTCGGCTCCAGCATCCTTGCTTGGCTTCAAGAGACTGTGATGAGGAGGAGGCTGGCGAGCCATGAGTCCTGATTCCCAGCTCCTTCTCCTGGGGCCGGCCCGGATGCCCCAGTAGGGCCCTCTTTGGGCAGCTGTCCTTCCAGGGTTCCGGGCACTGCCCCACGCCCCTGCGCTGGCCCAGCTCTGGCCCCCTCCTGGGCTCCCTTCCAACTCCTTCCCACACCTCTGGGAACTGTCCCCTTTTCAACTCTGCTTAGGTCACTCAGCCCGAACGTGGGCTCCAGACCCTGGTGGACAGTTAGGGCGGACTCCTTAATCCCAGCCTCGGGGTCCCCATCTGCAAAGCGGGTCATAACAGCAGCTGCTTCAAAGGCTTTTCATGTGTTGCACTGCCCAGCACTAAGACAGGGAGTGCCAGCAAAGGGAGAGCGACAGAGACAGAGAGGGAGTGGGGAGAGGGGTGGGAGCCGCCTGGCAGAAGCCTCTCCTGCCGCTTTGGCCCCCTCCGCCCCACCCCGAGCGCAGCTGCTGGGGCCACCAGAATTCCAGGCCCGGCTCTCCTGGCTACCTCCCTCTGCTCATCCTTGGGGGTCTGGGTTCACCTGGGTCCCTTCGTGACCTCTGAAAGCAGAGGTGGGTGGGTCGCTGCCTGTCCAGCTACAAGGTGGGCACAAAGCGGATCCTCTGGGAGTAGGCCAGGTCGGCGACGTAGAGGAGCAGGTTGACGTAGGTGAAGGTGGCCACCACCAGCTGGCTGTCCCAGGGACAGCTGCCCGTCGGGCAGTCGGGGGGCCTCCTGGGCTCCCCGTACTTGGGGTCGAAACAGAAGACAGGCCAGATGACCGCAGCGCTGAGGTAGAGGAGCACGGCCAGGAAAGTGTACATCACCACCACGCGGTCGAAGGGGCAGCCCAGGTTCCCTGTGTGTCCCATCACGCTGAGGGCCACCACGGCCACCGTGGCCAGGAAGCACAGGCTGTAGACGGCCACACACCACTGGGTGGCCATGTAGCGCCCGTAGCGGCTGTCGTGGACCAGTGCGCCGAATATGATGCAGGCTACGAAGGCCTGGACGATCTTGAGGAGCCCCGACACGGTGGCCATGTAGCTGGCCACCTGGCCTGGCCGGGCTCGGGTCAGGGCCACCTCTGTGGCGTAAGCCAAGAAGAGGAGCCCCGCGAAGACGCTGGCTGCCAGGCGGAAGTCCCTGGCGGTGCAGCCCTCGGGCTCGGGTGGGCACTCCAGCCGCGTAAAGTAGAGCGGGTAGATGACGGCGGCCGTGGCAGACAGCAGCGTGGCCAGCATGGCGAAGGCTGCCGTGAAGTTTCCCCAGGACAGGCGCAGGCAGCTGTGCAGCCGGGTGAGCTCACAGGCCACCACCAGGACCGAGAGTGCGAAGCAGAAGCCCCAGGCGGCCATACAGAAGGTGCCCTGGACGCCCGCGAAGCCGCCCTGGTGGGCCACCAGGCTGAAGGTGGTGCAGCCGAAGGCCAGCTGCAGCGCGCGGGCAGTGCCCACCGGGGACGTCACAGCGCCCAGGTGCAGGTAGCCGCCCCCGGGGGGCTCCATGGTGCTGCCCATGTGGACGGCCTCGTCCCCGCCGCCCCACACAGCGCCTGGTGGCCCCGGGGTCTCTTCCCTGTGTCTCCTGCGGCAGCGGCAGGTGCCGGCAGCCCGCAGTGGCGGTGACGCGGGGTGACATTGCAGCAGAGCCGCCTCTGCCGCCTGTGTGGGGAGGGCCCCCCAGCGCTATAAATAGGTGACTGTGATCAGAGCTCTGGAATAGCAGCCTGCACGCCGGTCCCCATCCCAGAGGAACATCTGACCCTTGCGTCCCACGCCCAGCCCCTGCCCAAACCATTAACCCCTTGGCTGCTGGCACCGCCCCCACCTCCGAAGCACCTGCATCTGTCGGTTAGTCGCTCCACTGCCAGTGGGAGAGGGGAAGGGAGAAAGGCAGAAAGGGGCCGCCTCCAGGGGCAGCCTGTGTTGGAGTGGGGGAGGGGCGCAGTGGCGGTTGGGGGTTGCTCTGGGAGGGCTGGGCGGGTATTCCCCTGGTGTCCTTCCTCCAAGAGGGCTTGGTTAGGAGCTGGGGTGGTTTCAGGACCCCACCGTCTTGTCAGCTGTGATTCCTGGGAGGTGGTGGGGAAGGGGAGTGGAGACCCCGTGCCCCACTCCCAAGGGTGCCCGCCCTCATTCTGCACAGCCCCAGCCTGACCTGGGAGGTGGAGTTCTAGTTACCATTTGAGGGGGGCACAAAGGAGCTCTTTGCTCGTCCCTCCTAAACATGTAAACACTTAGGAAAAAACTCAACCTTCCCATTTTTTAGGCAAAAATATTTAAAATATAGGAAATATCTTTGAAGATTACGTGTTTTTGACTATAAGAGTAGAACCTGCTCAGGCCCAGTCAGGACAGGAACAGGTAGAGGAAAACGGCCTGTAATTAATCTGCCTGTAATTCTGTCTCTTGGCTCAACCGGGATGAACATCTCGTGTATGCTGTTGGCCCTCCACATGCACAGGTTCTCTATTGGGGGGTTCAGTCAACCGCAGATTTAAAACATTCGGGGGAGAAAAACTCCAGAAAGTCCCGAAAAGCAAACCTTGAATTTGCCCTGAGCCAGCAACCATTCACATAGCATTGACTTTGCATCAGGCATCACAAGTCATCCAGAAATGACTTAAAGTCTCCGGGAGCGTGAAAACCACAGGGAAACAGAGAGACTGCTACGATGAGCTACCCGCCAATCAACTGGGCAGCCCGGAAGAAATGGGTAAGTTCTTAGAGTCATGCTGTCTTCCAAGACTGCACCATGGAGAAACTAGAAAACCTTAACAGACTGATCACTAATAGAGATTGAAACATTAATTAAAAACCTCCCCCAAAATAGAAGTCCAGGACCAGATGGCTTCATATGTGTATTCTACCAAACATTCTATCTTTCTCAAAATCTTCAAAAAATATTGAAGAGTAGGGAAAGCTATGAGGCCATAAAAATAAAAGATTAAAAAAAATGAAAGATAAAAATTGAAAAAAATAAACGATAAAATTGAAAAATAAAGTCTACAGGAGGATTTGTATAAGTTATATGCAAATACTGCGCCATTTTGTACAAGGGGCTTGAGCGTTGGTGGATTTTGTTATCCTGGGGGGTCTGGGAACCAGTCCCCCTCTGACACCAAGGGACGACTGTATGCACATCCTTATGTATATTTCCCCAACTTTTCATTTAGAAAAATGTCAGGTTTACAGAAGAGTTGCAGAATAGTGCAATGAAAATTCACACCTCTTTCTCCCAGATTCGAGAATTATTAATATTTTGCCCTGTTTGTGGTCTGACTATCCCTCTCTCCAGTGATAATTCATAACAAATAATAACATTAATTAATTCTAGAGATACAATAATTCTCCCCTAGATACTTCCACGGACACCTCCTGAGAAGAAGGCAGTTCCCCTACAGAACCTGAACATGGCGATGGCATTTGGGGAACTGAAGCATGATCACCTAGAACACAGTCTGTCTTCAGGTACCCCGACCTGTCCCCAAAATACACTTTATAGCTCTTTGAATTTTTGCTCCGGGATCTGATTGGAATCATGCATCTGGCTGTTGTGTGTGTCTGTTCCCTTTGTTCTGGAATGGTCTCCACTATTTCTTTTCTTTTCTTTCCTTTTTTTTTTTTTTTTGCTAAAAATACCTTTATTTTCCTTTGAGAAAGTCCCTCCTCTGCTCCATGATTGCATGCAGTCTTTTTTTTTTTAATTGAAATGTAGTCAGTTACAATGTGTCAATTTCTGGTGTACAGCACAGTGTCCCAGTCGTGCATGTACATGCATTTATTCATTTTCATATTGTTTTTCATTAAAGTTTATTACAAGATATTGAATATAGCTCCCTGTGCTGTACAGAAGAACCTTTTCTTTCTTTCTGTCTTTGCACATTTTTTGGTTTGTTTTTATTTGGGGGGCAGGTAATCAGGTTTATTTGTTTATTTTAACGGAGGTGCCCGGGGATGGAACCGAGGACCTCTTTCCTGCTGAGCACATGCTCTGCCCCTGAGCTGCGCCCTCCCCCTCCACTTCTCTATTTCACAACACTGTTGCTTTGAAGAGCCCAGCAAGCAGCCTTGCAGGTTCTTTCGATGTGTACTTTGTTTCCTCGTGGTTGGATCCTGGCTAAACACCCTCGGCAGGAAGACCACGCGGGAGATGTGGTGTGGGAGGAACCTCGGGTGTCAGCCATGCCAGACTCAGCACCAGCTGCTGGAGCTCCCTGGGAAGGGAGGTGCATGCCCTCGGGGCTCCTTCCTGTCCTCTTCACACAAGGAAACAAGCTGCTTAACCTGAGCTGCCTGGTCCCGGCAGCCACCCATCCCCAGAAGGGGCATGTCTGGAACTCTCCAGGGAGCCACGCCCAGACCAGGGTCCTCAGAGCCTCTCCTGGGACCAGATTTCCTGACCCAAGTGCCACGAACCCCTGGGGAAAGCTCTTCCAGCTCCACTGGGTGGGCCAGGCCATGTCTTCCCCTGAAATGCAGCCGGAAGATGCAGGAGAGGGTGAGGGGAGGACCCCGGGCCTGGGTCCCACCCGTTCCCCTTTTCCCAGTTACTCTCAGCTCCTTCTCTGAAAGGCGCCTTCAGAATCTGAGAACAAATCCCCAGCAGTCACCTTTCTTCACTTTGCCGTCCCGGCTCCCTGCCCTTAACTAGGCACAGCCTCCCCCTTATCAACAGCCCTACCAGAGTGATGCATTTTTTACCATCAGTGGACCTACACTGACTCATCTCCATCCCCAGAGTCCGCAGTTTACATCAGGATTCACTCTGAGGGTTGTACCTTCCGTGAGTCTGGACAAACATGTGACGACAGGTCTCTGCCAGTGCGGTACCACGCAGAGCTGTTTCTCGGCCCTAGAAGCCCTCTGTGCTCCCCGTCTTCATGCCTCCCTCCCCACCCCTACCCCAGGCAACCACTCCTCTTGTCACTGTGTCCATAGGTTCACCTTTTTCAGGATGTCACAGAGTTGGGCTCACACAAAGTGTAGCCTTTTCAGATTGACTTCCTTCCCTTAGTCACATAGATTTAAAGTTCCTCACGTCTTCTCACAGATTGGCAGCTCATTTCTTTCTAACGCTGAGTAACTGTTGTCTGCAGTTTATTTACCCACTCATTTACTGAAAGACATCTTGGTTGCCCCTGTCCGGAGTGTTGTTGCCACTACAGGAATCACACGATGCGGAACTCGTACAGCAGCAGCATTGCCAGAAAAGCCGGGTCATGGGCGAGGAGAGCTCAGCATGTCCCCTCGATGGCCGCGCCGAGCCCTGCAGGTTGGCTGGTCCCCACTGTACTCGTGGGCCCTGGGCTCCTTTTGCCGCTGGTCCCCCGGGGAAAACACAGAGGCCGGAAGTAGGCTGAGCCTCTTTTCTTCTTTGTCAGGAACATGGGAGGAAGGGTTTATTCACTGGGTGGAATCCCATCGGGCCAGACCCACAAGTGTCGTGTTCTGTGTGCCTGGCACGCCC
Source organism: Camelus bactrianus (assembly GCF_048773025.1). Classification (NCBI taxonomy): domain Eukaryota; kingdom Metazoa; phylum Chordata; class Mammalia; order Artiodactyla; family Camelidae; genus Camelus; species Camelus bactrianus. Next base: position 59,331,479 of record NC_133554.1, read on the forward strand.
GAGACACACAAAGCCGCCCTCTGATCCTTTTCATTGGCCTCGGACGGAGTGAGGACCTCTGTGTGTGTGATGTCCCCGCCTGCTGACAACAGACAACAACTGCTGTCCAGCCAGCGCCTCCGGGGCCCCCAGCCCAGCTCCGACCGCAGCGCGGCTGCTCCCTCCGAGCAAAGCCTCCCCAGACTGGTGACGGCCAGGCCCCTTTCAAGTCCTCCAGCCTCTCCTCCCGCTGGGAACCCACGGCCGGTGGGTTGCACGGAGATTCCTGTTCATGGTCCTCCTGGGAGGCCGAGGAGGGGCTGCTCTCGAAAACCAGCAGCCGCACTGGGGAACTCTTCTTTCATCTCCAGCGTTTGGCCGCTCCATCCCTGACCTCACCATCTCCCTTGGCCTTGGAGACTCCGTGGGTTCCCCCTGGAGACTGTGGAGAAGTGAGTGGTCCATGGAGGAGACCATGAATGGGTCACTTGGTTCCCCCCGGAGAAGCCGATGCTGGTGCTGAGTGGGCCTGAGTTGGAGCTGAGCACCCGCAGGGCATATCCCCGGTCTGGTGGGGGAGAGAGGACGGCCGGGTGTCTGGCAATTCTCCCCACTCTGGAACAGAGCTGCAGAGGCGGCAGCTGGGGGTGGGGGTGGTTCAGAGGCTGGGAGCAGGGCCCAGGCTGACCTGCTGACTCCTTCCTCTGTCCCTCTCAACACTTCACAGAACCTCTCTGGGCCTCAGCTTCTTTACCTATCATCTGAGTTTATCATAAGACCTACTTGCAGGGTGACGGGAAGGAATCGTGCACCAATGCACGTGGGGCCCCAAATGCAGGGAGAGGAGCACCCAGGGCACCGTGCCCGTTGGCCAAGCCACCTCCAGGGAGGGCCCGTCAGTGTGTCGCCCAAACCGCAGGGGTGTCTTTGACCTGCACCCAACGGATACGCTGGCCCGCGTGCAGTGATGGCGACTCGGGCCCGCCACACAGCATCCCAAAGAGGGTGAAGCATGACGCCCGTTGCTGACCCGGAAGGTGCCACCTGCCTGCAGCTCTCTGTGGCCCCAGGATGCAGGGTGAGGTGGAAACCAGGCATGCAGTCGTGTGTGTGTGTGTGTGTGTGTGTGTGTGTGTACACGGGGAGGCCGGGATCCTCTAGAACTGGCCACAGATGCAGACCTGGGGGCCGGACTGGAGGGAGAATGTTCACCCTTCCACTCTTTGCACCTTTCAGATTCTGGACCCTGTGCACGTGTGACCGAGGGGAGTAACAGAGTTCAAACTTCTAAGAAAGTGTTGGCTGGGTAGGGAGCGTTTGTGGCAAAGTTTTGAAACTGGAGGTTGCTGGTGGAGACACGACGTCGTGGACATGGAAATGGTGAGTCGTGCACTTAGAAATGGTTGTGACTGTCACCCAAGAGCAAAATAAAGAAGACAGGGAGCTTATCGCTCCCAGGGGCTGCCTGATGCAGGCCTGTGACCTCTGATTGTGGAAATGGATGAACAGAAGGAGCAGGGGTCAGAGGTCAGGAGGCTCCAAAGTCACCCCCAGTCTCCCTGCTGCCCTTGGGTTGGGGGGGGAGTCAGGGTTGGGCGAGGGGTGTGAGAAGTGGGCAGAGTGTCCCCTCAAATAAACACATCTACAGGGCGAGTCTCTTTTGTTATCCTTTTTTTCATTATTTAAAAAAAATATGTTACAAAACAATATCATTCACCATATATTTCTTGCTAATTTTCCTTTTAAAAAAAATTAAAGTAATAAAAAAGTCACTTTATAAAATAATACAAAAGGGTGGGAGAGGGTGGGGGCTGGCTGGGAGGTGGCTCCTGGGCCAGGGGCTGAGGGATCTGGTGCTTCTGGCTCCCCAAGGTGGGGGGAGGCGGTGGCGGGGAGGGGGGCCGGGGGAGGCGTCCCAGGGCCGCAGAGGGGCTGACTGCAGGCCCACCTTCCCCGAAGGCAGTGGGAGGCAGTGCAGGCTGTCGGCAGGTGGGGGGTGTCCAGACCCAGGGTGGGGACGGCCTGGCCACTGTCCCAGGAGGGAAGGAGGGCCTGGCAGGGCGGCCAGGGGCGGGCCCACTAGCTCTCGCTGCTCAGCATCCCGAGCAGCTTCCCAGGCTCCAGGCCCTGCTGCTGTGCCACCTTCTGCACATCGAAGCCCATGTGCATGAGGAACTGGGCCACGTTCATCTCCTGCCCCGTGACCTGGTCCCGGATGGTGGGGCAGGAGGGGTTGCAGTGGGGCCAGGGGCAGCTGTCCACCAGGTGGACTGGGCAGCCCTGCAGGGGGACTTTGCGGGCCTTGTGGCTGTCGTGGAGGCTTCTGTCCCAGCAGTGCAGCGCCCGGGGCAGCGAGGTCCCTTTAACCTGGACGTCTGTCCAGTGGCTACAGACAGAAACCCAGGTTGGGGGTCACTCGGGGAGGGGCCAATCAGGGGACGGCCTTGCTACCGCAGAATCCTTGCTACACAGCTGGTATGTAAGTCGCTTTGAAAGCCCCAGGAAGGAGCCAGAGCCTGGGAGGGCGGAGGGCAGGCATGCTGGGGTGGGGGCGCCTCATGTTTGGAGCAGAGCCAGGGATGCGAGCTGTCCCAGGGCAAGGGCCACTGACCTCCGGGTGATGATCTCGTGGGAGAGGCAGGCAGGGGCAAAGCTGGCCCTGTTGAGGAGAAGACAGCCTGTGAGCAACCATCTCCCACCTCAGCCCCTTCCCTGCCCCAGAGCCCACAGGTCTCAGTTCCCCCTGCCCTCCGCCTGGCTACCCCCTCCCTCTTGCCAGGGTGCCAGCCCTCATGCTCCCTCGTCAGCCCTGTCCCTGCTGGCCTCCACATCCTGCTCGGAGTGGGGGCTCTCCTGGACAGGTGAGTACTTTGTTTTTCTTCTTTTTTAAAAAGATTTAAGGTTTTTAAAAAATATTTACTTATTTATTTATCTATTTGGGGGAGGTAATTAGGTTTATTTATATTAATTTTTTTAATGTTAGTTTTTTTTGTTAGTTTTTGGGGGAAGCAATTAGGTTTTACTTATTTTTAGAAGTGATGCTGGGGATTGAACCCAGGACCTCCTGTGCCTGCTAGGCACTCACTTCGTCACTGAGCTATGCCCTCCCCCCGACTTCAGTTTTTGTAGAAGTTTCAGGTTCACGTCAAAGTGGAACGAAGATGTAGAGAGCTCCCTTTTATCCTCTGCCCCCTGACACACACAGCCCCTCATGAGCAACAGCCTCCATCAGATGGCATCTTTGTTACAACCAAGGAACCTACGCTGACTCATGACTCATCTCCATCCCCCAGAGTCCACAGTTCACATCAGGGTTCACTCTGGGTGTTGCACCTTCCATGAGTCTGGACAAGCGTGTGATGACAGGTCTCCACCAGAGTGGTACCAGCCCAGCTGTTTCTAGGCCCTAAAAGCCCTCTGTGTCCCCCGTCTTCATGCCTCCGTCCCCCAGCCCCCAGAAACCACTGATCTTCTTACTGTGTCCAGGGTTTTGCTTTTATCAGGACATCACAGACCTAAAATCACACAAGCAGCCTCCCCAGACTGGCCTCTTCTGCTTAGCAGCATGCACGTGGATCTCCTCCGTGTCTTTTGATGTCTCAGTGGCTCACTTCTCTCTCACTCTGGGTCCCACTCCCATCTAGGGGGCCACAGTTCATCACCGACTGAGGGACGACTTGGCCACTTCCTATTTTGCCATCTTGGAGGCCTCTGTTTTTCAGTCGAGGGGTTTACTGCAGAGGGGTCTGAGGGGGATCCCCAGCACTCACGGCACGTCCTTGAGCGTGTTTCGAAGCTCACGGCCCAGGTTCTGGATGTAGAGCCACTGGCCCTCCTGCACCGGCTGCCCCGTGAGGTGCACATTGTCCACAGTCAGCTGGGCCTCATCAAACAGCCACTGCACCACGAACACCGGGCCTGGGGCCAGGGTGACGGCTCAGCTGGGCCCCAGCTCCTGCTGAGCACCCCCCCCCCCAGGCCTGGGGTCCCGAGGTGGCAGCCAGGCTCTCCCTGCAGGGTGCCAGCCGCCAGACCCCCGACCACAGCACCCTTCCTTGAAGAGGTGTCTTGTTCCACCCCGACCTTGGCCTGGTTCCCAGGGACTCTGCTTTGACCAAAATGTGGTGACAACGTCCCCCCAGGCGTAGAGCTGGGATGCCAAGGCACCACGCAGGGGCATGGAATCCAGGCTAAAGCACATTCTCAACTGTGGGTGTGGCCGGGTGACCTACCACCCTGGTTTGCCTCGAACCGAGTGGACTTTTTGTGTCAAGACTGGGAAAGTCCTGGCCAAACCCAGATGACTCTGTCACCCTTCCCAGGTGGGGCAGTGGCCTCCGGGCCCTGCCTCCTAGGGCTTGACTCCAGCTGGGTTGTCAGCAGGGGGAGAAAGTCTGGACACCGTCCCTGCCCCCCGCCCCCCGCGCTGCGTGCCCACTCACAGCGCAGGGTTGGGTAGACTTTGTAGCCGAAGAAGCAGTTCCACTCCTCGCCCTCCTTGAACTGGCGCCGGCAGCGCTCTGGGACCACGCCATTCCAGTACCTGGGCCACACGCGGCAGGTTAGCTGCCCCCCGTCTTCCACAAGCTTGGCCACCCGCTCTGCACCCACCCTGGGCCCTCTGCACGGGGGGCCACGAGGCCAGGCAGGGCCCCAGAGTGTGGGACAGGTCCTCCCTCGCGGGGCACCTGATGCCCCGGCGGATGGCCTCTGTGGGAGCGCAGGTGATGGTGTCGATGCAGTCCGTGCGGCGGTACTGCTTGTTGTCCAGGAACCAGCCGGAGTCGGCCAGGCCCCGCACCTGGATGGCCGGATAGCCCAGCTCCTCCAGCTGCTCGGCCACGCGGTCCACGTTCAGCAGCACCCCCGTGGCCCCCGCGCTGCAGGGAAGGTGGGACGTCAGGCCAGGTGGACGTGGAAGGATGCTCACCTCCCACGGAGCCCACCCAGCCCCAAGCCCATCCCAAGGGGACAGGGATCCCCATGCACTCTGAACTGCCAACATTGTCTGGGTTCCTGGCAAGACTCGTGGGCTCATCAGGGTCCTGAAGGCAGAGAAGGGCCGGGGGGGCTGCACTGACCCAGGGTCAGGTCATACCACTTTCTCCCACCCCTCCTTCCCTTCCTCTCTGTTTCCTCATCGGAAAGTGAGAATGACCTGTGTGGCCCAGGCCCCTTCATCTAGCTCTCGGATGTCCCCCTGGGTCCCCTACACGCCCGCAGTGATACAGTGGCCAACAGGTGGAACCCCTGGCCTTGGAGGTACATTGGTTCACAGATAACCCCTAACCAACAACCGAGGTCACTGCAGTCCCAGGCTTCCCTCACATCCAACAACCACGGTTCCAGAAGAGTCCTCTGGACAGCTTCTCCTACACAGCACGTGGGGGCCAAGCCTCCAGGACACCCTAGGATGCTGCTCTCCCCGGCCGCGGGTCTGCCCAGGCTCAGCCCCCTCCTCTCCCTTCCATGGGCACCCTGCCGCCCCAGCCCCAGCCCAGCCCACCTGCTCCCTGCCAGCAGCAGCACCTTGGCCCCGCTCAGCCCTTTGCCCAGAAGCTCGCGCACCACCTCCTGGATGATGAGGGCGCCCATGAAGGCGTACTCGTCTGCACGGGGAAGGAGGATGCTTCGAGTGGGGGCCTGGGCAGAGAGCAAGGCCTCCTACCCCCAGGTTGGAAGGGGGAGGGATAGAGCTGGGGGCCTGGAGGGTCTTCCAGGGGATGAGGCCAGGGGCTGGGGTAAACTGGAGGGAGGTGGATCAGGTATACAAGGCTGTTCTGAGGGCCCTTCCCCAGGGAACACCCAGAAGCGAGGCCCCCCAAGGGTCAGGCCTGCCATGTACAAGCCAGCCAGTGGGTGCTGGAGACGGGCACCCTGGGACACATCAAAGGGTTAGAGGAAGTGACGAGGCTGAAAGTCTGTATTTCCCCAGAATCTCCATCTCCCCTGCCCTGGCTCTGGGAGGGGGAGGGAGGGGGAGGCCAGGGGACTCACTCTTCTCAGACTTCGATGAAGCTCCACTCCAGACGTCACTGGAGCAGTAAGGGATGAAGCTGTGACACAGGGATGACGTGAGCCATGCTCCTCTGTTGCCCGAGGACCCCAGGAAGGACCACCTTCCCCAGGAAGGACTCCTGAGGTTAGGACCCCTGCCCCAGGAAGGATCTTTCCCAGGACAAGATCCTCCCAAGGACAAGACCCCTCAGATGGACTCCCCCCTAAGAGCCCCCTTAGGAAGGACTGTCCACGAAGGACTTCCGTGGACAGGACCCCCAGGAAGGACCCCTTGCCCCTTCTTACACCATGTTGGCATTCCACCAGTGGGGGTTCTCCTCTGGTTGGGAGGACAGGATCCCCGTGCCTGTGGCCGGGAGGACAGAGGCAGTGGGTCTTTCTGGGGGGGAGGGGGCATGCAGGGATGAGGACGGCAGGAAGGCTGGGGATGTGGGGGTATCCTACTTGGCCCCAGCAAGGAGGTGGGTGGTGACACCTGCCTGAACCAGGGTGGCCAGGGAAGTGGGGAATGGACGAGTTTAGTTACTGCACAGAGTCACCATGGCCAGGATGCCCAGCCAGGCTGTGATATCTGGCATGGCCACTCCACCAACTGCTTTCATTTAGGGACCGACCACGTACCGCGCAGGCACGGTGAGCCCTGGGAAGTTACCTGTGGAATAAGAATGAAGGGTGAGTGTGAGTGCTCCCTACCCTTGGGGGAGGGGAGGGGTGGATGGGGTGGGGCCTCTCTGGGGCTCTAGGGAGTGAAGGAAGGGGGCTTCTTCCAGAACTTCAGGTTTTTAGCCCCCTTCCCCCAGCAGGGGACTCCTGGGCACTCCATGGCCTGCTGACCTGTGCGAGTGCGTGGCCAGTCCTTGGAGCTCATGAGGCGCCTCATGGTGTCATACCGCGAGTCGCAGTTCTCCCGGTTGAAGCAGTACCAGCCTCCTGTGTGCACAGCCACCACCTCAGGGTCCAGTGCCCAGGGGACCCTCGCCCAACCCGCCTCCTCAGCCCCCTGGGACTCACCTTCCAGAAAGAGTAGCCACCGTCGGCTGCCCTTGGATTCTTTCAGGTAGTAGCTGCAAGGGAGGTCGGGCAGAGCGGGTGGTCAGCTTGGGCTGCAGGGCCCAGCTCCGGGGAGGAAAGGGTCATTCCACCTGTCGCCGAGCGCCCGCGCCGCACGGGGGCGCCAGCGGCCAGGCCCCCGCAGAGCGCGCTCGGCCCGGCCAGCATCGGCCAGTCCCGGGAGATGGCGCTCGCGGGGCGGGGAAGGGCGGCGAGGGGCTGTGTGGTCCGTGGAAAATCCCCACGGCCCGCCCCGCGCGGGACGCGCTGTAACTTCGGCGCCCGAGGCCCGGCGCGGGGGAGGGGGTTCTTCACTGGGGCTGGGGATTCTCCTTGGGACTCGCAGTGGCGCTTGGAGAGTGCAAAGCACCCTCGCTGGAAGAGTGTGCGTGGGGCAGAGGCACTGGGGTCGGACAGGCGGGCGTGGAGGGGCGCGGGCGCCACAGAGGCGGGTCGCAGCCGTCCTACCGAGGCCCGCTCTAACTTTGCGTTCCTCGTGTTGTGGAGTCGCTGAGGGCATGGGTGCCCCCAACTCCTCCCCAACCCCCAGCCTCGTATCCTTCCTTCATCTACTTCGGGCTGGAGATGGGCGAATGCCGCACCCTAGGTTCTTCCGTCCCACCTGCGCCCCCTGCCTGTCTCTCCGGCTGGCTGGGATCCCTGGCAGTCCAGGCAGCCGCAGGCAGCAGACGGGGCGAGTCGAGCTGGGGTGGGGGTGGGAGTACGGGGGAGGACTCTCCCCGCCCCGCTGTGTCGCCTCCTCCTGCTGGAGCCAGGGCCACTCTCGGACCGCCATCTCCCCGCCCAGGGACCGAAGGACGCGAGCACAGGGGCTGGGCACCGGTGGCCGAGGGGTCAGTGCCCGGGCTGGCCTGGTACCAGGGCTTCAATCGCTGCCCCACCCCCCGCGCGGCGGGTCGCCGAGCCGGGCCCTCTCCGGGGCCAGCGCCTCCGAGGCTCGACGGGAGCCCTCTCCCCGGGGCGAGCACCGCTGAGGCCAGCAAGGAGGGTCCAGCGCAGAGACTCCGTGCGTCTGGGCGGAAACAGGGAGGCGGTGGTGCGACCCCACTGGCGACAAGACGGCCCGCGGCCCCGGGGCCACCGGCAGGGGCGCGCCGGTCGCGCGGGCGGTTGCGGACCTTACCCGGCGGGGCTGCCGTCGTTGCATGTCACCGACGTGTTGAGCAGGAGGTGCAGACGCAGGTCCTCGTTGAGCTGCTGCGCTGAGCAGGGGTACAGGGACTGCGCCAGGCTCTTGACCTGCGCCATGAAGCTGTCCATGTTGCCCTCCACGGCCGTGAAGTCCAGCGGGAAGCTCTCCACCGGCTGTCCGGCCGCCGGCGCCGCCTCGGCCCGGGGCGGGGGCGGCGGCGGCGGGGGCTGCTGCTGGCCACGGCGCCGCCAGGTCTTCCTGCCCTCGCCGCCCCCGGCCCAGTGCAGCAGGCCCAGCAGCAGCAGCACGCGCACCCCTCGGCCCATGGCCGCGCCGCTCGGGCCCGCGGCCACCTGCGGAGAGCGGGCGGCCTTGAGGCGGCGCGGGGGCGGGGACGCCGGGCCGGGGGTGCCCGGGCCGCGGGGCGCCAGGCGCGCCTGCTCGCTCGCACCGCTCCCCGCACTGGGCCTGGCCGAGGAGGCGCGAGCGGCTTGGCGTCGAGGCTCTCGGGGCCGGGCGCCGTCGGCCTGGGCAGCTCGGGCTCCGCGCGCAGCCGGCCGAGGGCAGCGCAAGGTCTGGGTGCGCTGGCTCCGACCCGCGCCAATGAGCGGCGGGGGCCGAGCCTGGGCGTAGTTTGCGGGGGCCGCGGCGGCCCGGGTGCCCGCGCGTTAGATGTGCCGCCGCCGCCGCCGCCCGGGCTCGGCGGAGGGGGAGGGGGCCGCGCTCGCTCTTTTCTTGGCGGAGGCATCGCCTTTTCTTCCCAAACCGCAAGCCTGACGGAGGGGCCTGGACTACCCCGCCGCGGCCGCCGGAGGCGCTCCCGGCCCGGCTCCGTGGGGGGCAGCGCGGCCCGGCGGCCCCGGCGGCTCATTCACCGCGGCCAGCCCGGCGCCGCCGCCCCCGCCCCCGGGCGGCTGGAAGGGGAGGCGGGGGGAGGCGGGCGGGGGCCGCCGGGGAAGGAGCGGGGCTTTTCCGCGCGGGGGGAGCTCCGTCCGCCACGCAGCCGGCCGAGCCCGTCGAGCCGGGGACTCAGGGGGCGCGTTCACCTGAGCCGCCGGGGTCCCCCTCGCCCCCCTCCGCCCAGGGCCAGAGCAGCCCGCGGGCGACCGGGACCCCGGGCCGCAGCCCCCACCCCGAACCGTCCCGGAGCCCCGCGCTCACCGCGGCCGGCGCGGGCCGCCCCGCGGCCCCGACTCCTCGGCGTCGCTCGCCCAGCGCCAGCCCGCTGGTACGCCCGGCTCGGCTGCCTCCCCTCTGGCGCTGGCGCAGAGCCGCCCGGGACTTTTATCCAGCGGGGCCCCCGGGATCAAAGCGACGGCGGACACAGGGCTCCGCGCCGAGGGGCCGGCAGCAGCGGCGCCGGGGCCTCCCGAAGGAGCGGACAGGTGTGGCGCGAGGCCCCGGCGCCCTCGGCGACCTGCGGGAGGAACCGGGCGCCGCGGCACGGCGCCACGGGGGAGTCGCCCTGTCCCGCGCCTGGGTGGACAGAATCTGAGCGGCCCTCCGAGGCAGCGGGGGCAGACGGGGCGCTGCCACCTACTGAGGTCGGTGGGCCTCGGGGTGGGGTCCTGGATCCTCCCCGCGTGCACCCTGGCTTCGTGCCTCCCTCCTCCAGGAGGATCCCCAAGAACCCCTCCCTCCCCAGCCGCCACTGGGGCATGGGCAAGGGTCGAAGAGCTGCAGGCTTGATCTCTGTTCAGTGACCTCCGCCCAACGTAGCACCTCTGCTCCATCATCTCACCTTCCCAGCGCGCTCACTGGTGGCAGAGGAGATGCCTCCTCAGAAATCAAAATGGGGTGGGGTGCAGGTGTTCACTTGGGAGGCTTCCGCCCTGGCCGGCTGGGTGGATGAAAGAAAGAAAAGCATTTATTCAGCCTCCACACACTCCAAGTGCCATCGGCAGCTTTGGTGGACCCCTCATTCCCCTCCCAGCCGCAGCTCCGTGAATGTCATCACGCCATTTTAGAGACAGGGAATAGGTCTTATGGAACTGGGGTCTAGAACCGGGGCGGGGCTCCCTGAGCCCCCTCCTAGTCCAGGGCAGTGGGGAAGCTGTGTCCCCTGGGAGGCACCTGCAGCTCCTCTGGGGCAGGAAATTAGAGGTTGCGGGAGTTTCTGGCAGCAACGGGGACCCCGCTCCTGCGTTCCTCCTGCCCTGTTGGCCCCAACCACGGTCCTCACCAGTCCTGGGGCCAGTATCGAGCTGCAGGTTAGAAAGTTACAACACCCACCCTGCACACCACACAGCAGGCCAGGCTCTTGGAAGACACTCCAGGAGACCAGACAGGGCCCTTGAGAGCTGTTGGGTGAGGTTTAAGCTGGAACTTAAGCCTCAAAGCTGAAGATCAGGCTGAGGTGCCCTGGAGGTCGGCCTTGCCTGGGGTCACGCAGTGAAGGAAAGGGCAGGTTGTGAAAAATACAAGTCCTCCCCACTGGCACTGGGGAGCAGCTGTGCACCCATCTTCCTGATGAGGGAAACTGAGACTCAGAGACACTAGCGGAAGAGTGGACGGGGAGTTCTGTTCATCTGGAAACCCACGCCGGCCACCCCCCTGTAGTCAGGCCATCGTAATGGCCACGTGTGGGGCTGGCCAGAGGCAGGCACTTCAAACAAAGGTCCCCCAAATGACAGTGTCCCCCTTGCCCCCGGCTACCTAGGCATCGGGAGAACCTGTCCCAAGAGCCCTCTACCTCTGGGAGCCAGTTATTCCAAGTCCCGGGCAGGGAGGCTCTGCTGCCAGTGGGACGTCATGCCTGCCTAGGGTCGTGCTTCCTGCTGACCTGGCTCCCAGCCATTTCCTGGCAGGGAGATCCTGCGCAAGGCCCGCGACCTCTCTGTGTGCCTCCATTTCCTCTTCTTCAAAGCGGGGCAATGACTGTTCCTCCGTCAGAGGGCGGCCGTGGGATCGCGGGAGCCCATGCGTGAAAGCGCTCGGCGCTGCGGTGTCAGCCGTGATGCCGGCCAGTGGAATTCCAGGGCAAGCGGGGAGCATAGCGCTGTGCTCGCTGGCATTGCTGGAAGGAGTTCTAGCCTGCACGTTGACCAAAATGAGTTCCCGCTTGGTTGATTCCATGCTGCGGGCAGAAGTGAAGTGGCTTCTCCAGCACACCCCTGTCTTGCTGTGTCTTGCCTCCTCGTTCCCCCTCTGATGAAGCTTGGACCTCGACCCCTACCCTTGGTGGCGACAGCCCACAAGACCCTGGGCTGTTCACATTTTGCCCTCCTCTTGACTAGCACAGACTGGCCCTGCCTTTGGGCTCCATTCCCCCAGGGGCCAGCTCTGCCTTGTGCTCCTCAGACTCCCCCACTCAGAGTTTTCAGCTCCCAAAGTCTGGAGGGGGCCGTTCCCGAGACAGAAGATCCTTGGAGCCACTCAGGTCTGGGTCTCGGCTTCCAGGCTGCCTGCAACCAGCCCAGAGGCCACTAGGACCCTGAGAAGTGGGTTGAAAAGCAGCAGGTCAGAGGCCACCTCACACTCACTCAGATGATCAAAAACATGGGCAGCAACAAGTGCTGGTGAGGACGTGGAGGACCTGGGCCGGCATACTGCTGGTGGGAATGAAAAACGGTGCAGCCGCTGTAGGAAACAGTATGTTACATGCAGAATTAGCACATGACCCAGCAATTCCACTCCTGGGTATGGTCTCCAAAGAGATGAAAACAGATGTTCAAACGAAAGCTTGCACATGGCTGTTCACAGCAGCAGTACTCACTTCAGCCAAAAGGTGGAAACAACCCAAACGTCCACAGCAGATAAAATGGATAAACAAAATGTGGTCCATTGATACAGCGGAACTCCGTTCAACCATAAAAGGGAACAGAGTGCTGACACGTGCTACACGTGGGGGAACCTGAAAACACACGGCTAAGTGAAATGCGCCGGACGCAGAGGGCCACATACCCTAGGATTGCATGTGCATGAAATACCCAGAGCAGGCACATCTGCAGCGAGAGGAAGCAGCTTGCTGGTTGCCAAGGGACAGGGAGGAACAGAGAGTGACGGCTAATGGGTACAGGGTTTCTTTTGGAGGTGATGAACATTCTAAAATTGATTGTGATGATGGTTGGACAACATTGTGAATGTACTGTTATAGAACTGTACAAGTTAAAGTGGTTGTATATTATGAATTTTACCTAAAAAACCCCCAAACACCAATGAGGGCAGCAGGCCGGGTCTGAAGCATCAGGTGACTGGGGAGGTGGGATCAGGTGAGCGGAGTGTGGGGCTTGGAACGTAGTGGGCTCGCCCCGCCCCGGAGAGCCCCTGCTGGGGCATGGGATGTATGTGCCTCCCCGTTCCCTCCGTAGACGGATGTCTGTGGGGCTCCCACACTGCAGGGCGCATCGGGGGACCGGGAGCCCGACCTCTGCACGTAGGGCCTGGCTCTGCCCCCGCTGGGTCTCTTGAACTCCAGGTCTGTCATTTGTAAGGTGGGGACCAGAACAGTGCCTGCCTCCCAGGGTTCTTGGGAACATGAAATGAGGCCAGCAACCATGGATCAGTGACAGTCATTACTCCTGGGTGCTGGCCGTCCCTCAGGGACCAAGGGAGACTGAGGTCCTGGGCATGGCAGGCTCGTGGAATGTCTGAAGAGCAGACCCCAGAGCTTGGGGAGGAGAGGCAGGAACAATAACCCACACTGCCTCGTTGCCATGCTCCCGTGGACATCACAGATGCTGGACGTGGCACCCGCCCTTCTCTGCCTGCCCCCCCCCCACCATTGCCCTGTGCAGGGTGGGTTCTGTGTGGTTCCCGCCTCTCAGCTTCCTGGCTTCCATTCAGGTGGGTGGCAGGTGCTTCCAGCCAAGCTTAGATCGCATGTGTGCCCGGATGCAAAGAGGCCCAGGAAAGTGAGAGCTCAGAGGGAGCCTCTGCCTCTTTCAGAGGGGTGTCCCAGACAGAGGATGGAGGTGCAGGGGGCGAACCTCTGTGGGGGAAGATACAGAGACAGGAGCAGAGTTAGCCGACGGGAGTTGGGGTCCACTTGTGGACACGTGCCCAATTGCTGGGAAAGGGGTTTCAGAGACGGAACATTTCAGGACACATGAGCTAGGGCCCGAGTTGGGGCAGGCCTGGAGTCCAGGCTGGCCAGCGGGCACTGGGGAGGAGGGGGCAGTGGGTGCAGTGATGCCGGGGCTCCCACCTGGGACTGGGCCTTCAGGGCCTCAGGACGTCCAGCAGCCCCAGCCCCAGTGTCCCTGCCTGGACTTGGGACTGCCCTGAGCCACGTGGTCCGCCCCCTCCCGGGGATCCCCGAGGGCCCTGAGCCCAGGGCTACCCTGGGCCACAGCTGCTGCCTGTGTCCTGTCTGGGGCCCCCTGCTGCCTACTGGCCTCAGACGCCCCGCCTCACACACCACCTGGGCAGCTCTGTGACCCAGCTGCTGGCCTCTGAGGCCCAAGAGGGCAAGGAAGTGAGGCAGACCACTTCGCTTCCCACGGCGGCTGGCTCTGAGAGGAAGCCCTGCTCGCCTACCAGCTGAGGGTCCGTCACCAGCTCTGAGCGGGCAGGGGCCTCAAGCCCAGGCTGTGTGGCCGCAGAGCTTGAGCCCTTTGGGTCTCCCCAAGCCCCCTATCCGTCTGCAGGAGCCCCTCTCACCTCACATCCCAGGGCCCTGATGAGAAAAGCCCCTAGCCTGGAGGGGTCTCATGCAGAAGCAGGGGAGGGCAAAGCCGGGAACACCTGGTTGGTCACAGGCCTTCGTGGACAGCTCTCAGGCCTGATACCAGAAGACACCCTCTCCCGAGAATCAGATGGCTGTCAGCAGCCTTGGGGTCACTTGCAGAAGGGACCCACACACCCCTCACCCAGGACTGAGAGCATGTGGGAGTCACGGCTGTCTTCATTGAGTGGTGAGGGCCCCTGGGGCTCACTCTGCAGCCCCTCATGCCAGTGAACAGAGGACGCATGAGGTTCCCTGGCCCCAGGCTCAACTCCTGGGCACCCTGGACCCTACTGGTCATTTGTAAGGACCTGTCCACCTCTCAGTACCTCTGCCCCATCTCACCCTTCCCACACAGCCCCGCCTGGCTTGTGGGCAGTCTCAGCAGAGGGACCCTCAGCTGACCTGAGCAAACTGTGGAGCGTGGGTTCACCTGGGTCTGCTGGGAATGGCCACATTCCAAAGCTGGGGGGAGGAAGGGGATGGGGATGGGAGGGGCTGTCCACACCTCTGTGGAGATAGAGCTTCTTGGGGTGTCACGGAGCATCCCCAAAGTGCCAGGTGTGTTCCTCACTGTGCAGGTCAGAGGGCTTTGGAGAGGTCAGGCTGCCCCAGGCCCCGCGGGGAGGGCGGGACACCTCCTCCTTAGCTCTCCTAGCTGCTGGCTCTGCCGAGCCCTAATGAGCTCCGGCTGGTTCCCATCCCTGCAGCCCACTGGTCCAGGGAGGCCTGGCTGGCCATGTGACCTTCGGCCCGCCCCACTCCCTCCCTGTGATCCGCACGTGGCCTCTGGGGAGGCAGAAGCAAACCCTCAGATCTGCCACTGGGAACCTTTCAGCGCCAGCAACTTCAAAGGGGGCAGCAGGGCGGCGGGGGCGGCGGATGCTTCTCTTAAAGGGCCACGCCACTTTTTAATTTAAAGCAGATCCTGGGAACAGCTGTCAAGCCGCCACTGCCTGGGAGGGAGCACTCTGGCGGGGAGGAGTGGGAAGGTGGCCTCCCCTGCCCTGTACAGACCCCACTGTGTTGGCGTCCCAGGGCTGATTAGAGGGCGGTGGGGGCCGCACTGAGCGCTGGCTTACACCCCTTGCAGGGACACCTTCGCCGTCCACCTGGGGGCCAGGATCCATTTCCTAGAGCAGGACACCAAGGGCACAGCAAGCCCCTGAATCCAGCGTGCTGATTCTTCTGCCATCTGGTAGGGGGGCAACTTAGACATGCATTTGGGGAAATCAGCAGTGTGATCTCTCCTGCTCGTGTGAGGATGAGCCGAGGTTCTCACCTGCCCAGGTGTCTGCCCTGCCTGGAGGCCACCAAGTGACAACAGCGTGGGGCAGCCCCACGCGCTGATGCCCTCACAATCACACACTTGCTCACCGGGGTCCTGTCCCAGGCTTACCTGATGTGGGTGAGGTGGGGGGATGATGTGATGTCAGGAGGGGAGAGAAAATGGAGACACCTGGCAGAGGGCAGCAGGTGGGATGGGGTCAGGGAGGCCCCCTGTGGGTGACACGTGGGCATAGCCCTAGCGCTGTGAGGGAGCTGAGGAAAGTCTTGGGGAGCGGGCTGAGCGTGCCGGCACCCAGTGACAGAGAGCAAGGACTGGCGAGGCCGTGCGGTGCGGTGGAGGGCAGTGAGGGTGGACAGCAGGCGGCCACCAGGACCTTACGTTTCACTCCTTGGCTGTGGAAAGCCACCGCCGTATTGATAACACAGAAAATCTCCTGAAAGACCTGTCTTGGAAAGCAGATTTTAAGCTGATTAAATTTAAAATGCAATTTTACCACAATTATGTATATATTTGCATATGTATATTTCCAATGCATTTGGCTGGACTGTAAGCAGGGCATGGGGCAGGGCCCTGCCTCCCAGGGTCCAGCTCAGAGGGGCCGAGAAGCCACTTGCTCTGAGAGGGAGCCACGCATTTCCCAAGGGTTCAGGTGGGAGGAGATCGGTTCCCAGGCCAGCCCAGCCAGGGGATTTTTACCCTTAATCTGTGACCTGAAGTCCTAATGGAATGACAGTTGGAAACGTTTTTTGGAGAACACAGGCTTGGTCCCACTAGGGATACCTGGAAAAAAACCCCACCCCCCCACCCCCACCCCAGCACTCCGCCGGGGCCTGGGCAAGGCTTGAAGGGACTCTGTGCAGCCTGGGTGAGGACCCCAGCCTCACCTTCTGACTGGGTTCAGGGCTTCCTACGGCCACCTGGGGGAACTGCTGCCTGGGATGCTCTGTCTGGCTCCCTTGCCTGAGCCTCCACCTCCCTGGGTCTAGTTTTACCGACAAAGAACACAGGTCCAGGCAGCTAGGAGGTGTCAAAGCTCCAGTCACTGTGGGCAGGGGAGCCTGGACCTCACTGCAATCCACTCCCAGGGCTGCCTGGGTGCTGTGACCGCCCATATCACAGACTTTGTGCTCTGATGTACTGTGTGTAGAGGGGAGCGGAGTTAGACCTAGTCCCAGAATGGGACACGTAGGCTGTAGAGAAAAGAACAAAGAAGGTATGTTCTGTGTCACCTATTGTGGAAGAAGGAAGGAGAGAAAGAGCCTGCACCTCTGTCCACTTAGCATGCTCATCTCTGCGGGAAGAAAGGCAGAAAGGCTACCCTAGAACCTGAAGCAGATGAGTTCCCCCGGGGGCGAGTGAGAATGGATGAGGAGAGGTGATCCTTTTCTGGATATGTCTCTTCTTATACTTTTAACTTTTCAATCCAATAATATTTAAATAAAATAAGAAATATTTTTCATAATCAAAAATAGAACATTACATTAAAAAAAAAGAAAAAAAGACCTTAAAATTTAGTAATAGATTAACTTAGGTGTCAGATTAACATAATCACACAGAAATAAAGAATTTAAGTAATTTTCTGAGGACAAAAATACCTACAAGGAGGCCTTGACGTTTCCTTAGTAGGTCTGGTTGGTGGAAGGAATTCTGAAGCTATTTGGAGGGTATTTTGGAACAGAGCAAGTTAATAAATATAGTAATACTGCTGGAAAAAAGGGTTCTCACTGTGGAGAAAGGGTATCAGTGGAACCATGTAGGTTTCCCATATTTTGTAGACTGAAAATGGTTGACTCTTGGCAAGTTCATACAATTCCACCAAATGTAAATATGGAAGGAGGGGAGAGCAGAAAGAAGACTGAGGTTTGGTTTGAAGTGAGAGAGATTTGGGCGAATTCAGGATGCTAGCTCTGTCCCCCAAGAGGGGCCTACAAAGCAGAGGCACCCCAGTAGCAATGAGCACATTCAGCTCCAGATCTTGGTTTCTAAATCCCATTCCCCTCCGAAAGGGTCCAGGGCTTCCTTGAGAAACGGTGCATTCAAGGGCTGGGAGAGCCTAGGACGCCTTCTTGTGGCAGAAATGAGGAAGTGCTGGGAGAATAACAAAAACACCTCAAAAAGATGCAGGAAAGATGTCAGTGCTACAGGTGGTTGTAGAGTCGCTCAGTGTACGGCGTCACAGGTAGCTCTCCCAACGGCAAATCACGGCTTGGTGGTGACGTAAGGAAATGCCTGCTTCTTAGAAAACACCTCCTTCTTAGGAAACACATGAAGTGTTTAGCCACAAAGGTGCACTCTCCATTACTCTCAGGTGGTACAGAAAAATTTTTATATGTACGTGGACAAAGAGAGAGAGAGATGGTAAAGCAAATGCGCGACACGTAAACAACTGGCGCGTCTGTCTAGGAGCCACACGGAAGCGGGGGAGGGTGTAGCTCAGTGGCAGGGCACGTGCTCAGCACGCACGCAGTCCTGGGTTCAATCCCCAGTGCCTCCACTGAAAGTAAATAAACCTTGTGACCTCCCCCCTCAAAAAGAAAAGAAAAGAAAGAACGAAGATCCGAAGGAGGTCCTTATAC
Organism: Camelus bactrianus; assembly: GCF_048773025.1. Taxonomy (NCBI): domain Eukaryota; kingdom Metazoa; phylum Chordata; class Mammalia; order Artiodactyla; family Camelidae; genus Camelus; species Camelus bactrianus. The sequence continues at coordinate 59,349,211 of NC_133554.1, forward strand.
TGTTCTTGCAACTTCTGAGTTTGAAATAATATAAAAGTAAAAAGTCACTCCCCCCCCCCCCCAAAAAGAGGAGAACGAAAGTCAGCTTGAAGGGGGTCTCACCGGCCAAATCTGGGTCAATCTGAGCATCAGAAAGAATCACTGAATTTAAAAAATCCATTCATTTGTATTAATACTTCAGAATTTAAAAAATCTTGACCAAAACATGCCTATTAAATGTAGAGGAAGTGACAAGGTTGGAAAGTTGTGATTTTGCAAACATAATTATAACGGTGGATGTAGGCAAGGACCATCAGTTGATGCCAAAACCACTGGGCAAACGGTTATTGGAAACACATCACACTTATGCTCTCAAAGAATTGCCCCACACACAGCTTACTTAGTCTACGAGGGACCTAGACCGTGGAGGAACCTGCAGACCTCATCTTCACCAAGTGTTCAGTCTGTGCGTCCACACTAGGGGCACAACCTGATATCCTGGACTTCCTGAGGGGCTTCATCTACCCCACCTCACTGCCTCAGATGTTTAACTCCAGGAAACTATCAGGCAGCTCCAGCCTGCGGCCTCTAAATAATGCAAATGTCATGAAAATTCAAAACAAAACAAAAGATGGTGGGGCCGTGGTAGGTTAAGGGAGTGAAAACAGATTCAACGCAATGTGACAACCGGCTGTAAAGGACCATTTGGGGACAACAGGGGAAATTCTAAACTGGACTGTGTATTAGATAATATTATTGTGTCCATGACTGCATGGCTGTTGGGCATGGTGACTGGTTACGATTGAGTAGGAGCAGGTCCTGGGATTTTTGGAGCTGCTGAACTATTTGGAGGGAAAGTGCCTGGATCTCATCAACTTACTTTCAAATATAAATACACATGCTTGTACAAATGCAGAGAGAAAAGGCTACTGGGACAAAACGTGAACAGTTGGTGCACCTAGGTGAAGGTGTAGAAAAGAGTTAAAGCAGCGATTTATCATATTAAATTTTTAGCTTTTTGGGGCTTTGACGTTTTTTGAGAGTTTTATTGAGATGACTGTAGAGGTACATGCAGTTATAAGAAATAGCAGAGAGCAAGCCCTCCTGTATTTATGTACTTTCTTGCAATGGTAACATTTCGCAAAACTAGCACAAAATCCCAACCGGGATAGTGCCCTGAATACATTGCACCCATGTTCCTTCACATGCATATCATGCTGTATCCAGTCTTATCCAGTGTAGGTCCCTGGCGCTGCTCTCCCATAACCCCGCCTCCCCTAACGTCTGGCAACTCTTACTGTGTCCTCGATTTCTAAAATGCTGTCATTTCCATGTTATATAAAGAGAGTCACACAGCATGTAGCCTTTAGGGACCGGCTCTTTTCACTCATCCAGTTTCCCGGGAGACTCACCCAGGCTGCGGTGTCAGCAGTTTGTTCCTTTGATTGCCGAGTGGTGTTCCATGTGTGGATGCGCCACATCCTTTAACTGCTCACCCGATGAAGGACATCTGGCTTCATTCCAGCCTTTGACTATTAGATGAAGCTGCTGTGAATGTTAACATGCAGATCTGCCTTTTTTTTTTTTCCCTAAAATCCTTTGTCAAGGGCTGACTTTCAGTACACTGCAGTGAGGGAGCTGCTCTGCTGCATGGGAAACCCTGACCCAGAAGCAGGTCATCTACCAACGGTTTAACACCAGGTTCCCCATGAATGAGCAGTGCGTGATGGCCGAGGGGGTGGCCGTCTTTCTGCCCACGCCTCATGTTCCACGAGGAAGGGCTCTCCATGGGACCCTGGTCCCGAAGATCTGTCATTTTTTAAGATAGCAAATTGGGAAAGAAAAGTATGAGCTGCAAAAAGAGGCTGAATGTACTACAAGAACATTAAGGGAAGTCTCCTCTTTTGGGCCTCGCACACCTCCCAAACATGACCTCTGACCCCACAGTCAGCTCCGTGGTCTCTGCTGTGATCACATCCTAGACCCTGGGCGGCTCAGGTCTATGCCATGGGGAAGGTGAGAGTCCTTTCTGCTGTGGTGTGTGGCTGGTTTGTCAAGCCACCGGAATTTTTGGCTCCGGTCTGAAATAATCCCCTGTCCCAAGGGAGCCTCTGGAGGCTGGTCAAGTTGTGGTCCAGCACCCCAGGGCTCCGAGCAGCATCCAGGGAGCATCTCTGGAGCTTGTCTTCACGGGCACCTCACGGGGTCTGGTCTGTCCTGCTTGGTCTTCCCTAGGTCCAGTCTAGCCAGGCCACTAAGGGAGGTGGCTCTGCTCTGCCTCCCCACCTCCCACTGCCAGTGCCCAGACACAGACCCCACTAAGCCTGAGGCACCCCGCCCCCTCCAGGCAAGAATCAGCAGCCAGAGGGGAAGGCACACACTGGGGGACCGCGTGTTCATCTGCCCCCATCACTAGTCATTCCTCCCACAGATGTTGGCAGAGCATATGCCCCGTGTGGGGTCTGCTCAGACTGCATGCACAGTGCAGGCAGACAGGGCTGCCCTGCGTGGAGACAGCCCTTAAACAAGTGAGCAGGCACAAAAGGCCCGTCCCAGTGCCGATGAGGCTCTGAGGAAACCCTGAAGTGCTGAAGAGGCCAGGTTGGAGGCAACTTGCGATGCGGAGGGGTGGCTATCACAGAACTGCTCGTGGGGCTCTGATGGGCTGCAGGGTGGGTGGGAGAGCCTGATCAGGCAGTGGTCAGAAAAGCCCCAAAGGTGTCTGTTCCAAGGCCAGTGTGCTCAGCTACACCTGGACGGTAAGACCCACGTGAGCAGGTAGGAGGGGGCGGGGCAGGTTAGCTGGGGTCCTCTCTGAGCCAGACAACATCTCAGGGGAGGGGACTGGCCATTGGTGGTGGTGCCATGTGTGTGGCTTGGTGAGGCACTGAGGTTGCAGAGTGCTGGATGGGCCCATTGGACTGTGAGGCAGATTCTGAGGGGTGGCCCTGGAGCTGTAGCTACCCTGAGGCTTTCCCATTTTTTCCAACATGCCTGCAGGCATCTGTCAGTATGAGGATGCTCCTGAGACGGATGTGTCAGCTACACGAAGGCCTGGCAACACCCACATCGGAGGGGTGTTGGGATCCCACACGCCCCTCCTCCGTCCTCCCACTGATTGGGGAGGCTGGAATCAGGGGCCAAGTTCTACTGCAGGGTTTGGCTGCCGGTAGTGAGGGCACAAACAGTCAGAATGCTCATCGCAGACTTTTACTGAGTCTGCTCTCGGGTCTGGAGTTTCCGGCCCGCCTTTCCCCGCAGCCGCCTCCCGGCCTTCACACCACCCCACAGGGCTGGCAGCCAACCACTCCGCAGAGGTGCGGGGCCTCACTCCACCCCTCTGGACCACAGCGGGTAGGAAGGGGGACAGCGGGGCCAGGACGGGCCGGCAGGGACAGGGAGCCCAGGACTCGGCGCGCTCATGTCCCGCACGGCCGGTCGGGACCCAGGGCCACATGCCCGGCTGGGGAGACCGCGCCCGGCGGGTGTCGGACTCCGGCTCCCCCGCCCTGCGAAGGCACCGGGGGCGTGGCCGGGCAGGGGGCGTGGCCGGGCAGGGAGGGCCCGGAAGCGTGCGCTGGCCCCGCCCAGTCCCCGCCCCGCGGCCGCGTGGCTGTGCGTCTGGCTGTTGCAGATAAAGTTGTTTGACGCCGGGCCGGTGGGTCACGTGAACGGAAGATGGCGGCCCCGGCAGGCGGCGGGGGCTCCGCGGTGTCGGTGCTGGCTCCGAACGGGCGGCGGCACACCGTGAAGGTGACGCCGAGCACCGTGCTGCTGCAGGTGCGGCCGCGGGCGGGCGGCGGGCGGGGACTGGGCGGCGGGGACGCGGCGCGGGCCGCTCCTGCGGTTGCTCCGGGGGCCTGCGGGGCGGGGCCGGGCGGACCTGTGGGGCGGGGCCTGCGGCAGCCAACGAGCGGCCTCCTGGCTCGGCGGGTCCGCCCACTTCCGCGCCGGGCGCGGGGCTCCGGGTCGCTGCGGGTAGGGGGCAGGCGTGCCGCCCCAAGAGGCTGGCGGGGGTCGCGCTCCCTGCCACCGCCACCCGATTCCGCGGCCCGCTGAGCCAGCCTCCAGGGGCGCCCTCCCGCCCGGGGCGCTGTGGCCGGGTGTGCTGAGTCACTCGCTGCACTGCACCCGGCAGCTGGCCTACGTCATTGAAAATGCTCATTGGGCCCAGCTGTGTAGGGGACGGTGCGCACACTAGGTGGGGCGGGGGTGCTGAGCCGATGTAGAATAGCTCAGTGCGTGCAGAGCCCGGAAGGGGGGAGGTCCTGCCCAGGAGGGCTCTCCAGGGCCCACTGGGACTGGGTTTCTGAGAATGGGGAGGGGACCTCCTGGGGTGTGTGGGAAGATAGTCTGTGGCCTTGGGACCGGCTGTGGAGGGTCCCGCCGAGCTGGGATGACAAGACAGGTCCATGAGGACCTGCGTGAGCAGGATCTGCAGGGGAGGCGTGTGAAGCTTTTGGGTGGATAGTCAGTCACGTGGCTTGTACTAGGCTTTGTCCGGCAGAGCCAACCAGCTTTCCAGGAGGTGGACTCTGTGCCCTCAGCTACTTCAGTGCCACTTGACTGCGCCACCGCACTGGTCGGGGGAGGTGACCAGGCTAGACCAGTGGCTCATGCCCTCATCTCACCCATAGGTCCTGGAGGACACGTGCCGGCGGCAGGACTTCAACCCCAACGAATATGACCTGAAGTGAGTGTGCTCTGGGTGGCTACAGGGTCCAAGTCCATCCGCTCCTCCCCCAGGGTCCCGCTGGGGCTTAAACCAACACAAGTTTTTTCTCTCACCATCTGGAGCCCAGAAGCCCCTCACAAAGGTGTTGGCAGGGCCACACTCCCTCCAGAGTTCAGGGGCAGGACCATGTCTTGTCCCTTCCAACTTCTGGGGGCCCAGGCCTCCCTGGGCTTATGGTCACCTCCTTCCTGTCTCTGCCTCCCTGCTCCCTGTGTATTGTGTTTCTCCTCTTCCGTCCTTTGTAGGGACATTTGTCTTTGGATTTAAGGCCTACCAGATAATCCAGGATGACCTCACCTCGAGATCCTTTATCACATTTGCAAAGGCCTTGTTTCCAAATGAAGTCACGTTCGTGAGTCCTGGGGGCTAGGATGTGGATGTATGTTTTTGGGGGCCACTATTCCACCCACTGCCAGTGGGTTTTCGAGCATTAGGTTGTGTAAGTTCCTGGTGGGGCTCTGAGGGCAAGAGGCCGTGGTCACAGAAATGGGAAGAAACTTGCAAACTGTAGGTGGTTCTGATGGCCTTACAGCCCCTGGAGTTGTAGTTTAGCAGTATGTCCTTCAAGGTGTGGCTGTCCTCCCAAGGTAGGAGGGCCTACTCTGTTAGGCCCGCCCGTGCTGCCTCTTGTGTGGGGCTCTCCAGAGTGGGGTTCTGAGTGAACATGCCCTCACGTCATCCAGGATCCCTGCCTTATGGCTAGCCACTGAGAATCCCAGGGCCATGTTGGGCCGTCCCCCTGGGGCCCTGTCACAGAGCCGCACACCCTCTCTGCTTTCCCTGAATCTACCTGAGGCCTCTGCATGGTGTCTGGCGGGAGCTAGTCGGAATGTTGAGTCTCTTTCACACACGTATCAGTTTTTCTCCTATCTCCGTTTTATCCACTGACCGTGTAATTTGTTTAAAAAGCCATGGCCACTGCTGAGGAAGGCAGTCCCTCGCACATGTGTGTGTGCGCTGGTGCACGAGACCCCTTCCCGTCGCCTCTAGAGCTTCCCAGCCCACTGCCGTCAGGGTCTCCTTAGGTCTGCTGTTCTGTCTTGCACTCAGCGTTGAAGTTGTTGAAGATGGGTATCAAAGTTGTTCGTTTCCCAGGTCTTCCAGACGCCCCAGGCTTCGCGAACTGTTCTGCTCAGAAAACCGGTGTTTGCACAGGCACCTTGGCATTCATGCAGTCCAGTGACCACTTTGTGTGTGTTCAGATCTCACATTCTCTCGCCAGCACTGTAGTTTTTTCCCTAAACTTCAGTAAAAATAGAGCTCAGAGCCTGACTTTTGCGAGGTGTGAAAAATTTCTTTTATTCACTCTCCTGGTGATTCATTCTGGCCACTGTCTGTCTCCTCCAAAGTCAAGGCCGCACGGCAGTAGTGTCTTCTGCTGTGGGCGCGAGCTTTTCTCAGACTCAAGTGATGTGAGGGTTAACAGTGGTGGTTCTCGTTCCTGTAGGGTTCCTGGGAGCTAAGGGGGTCGTGAGGAAAGGGCCCAGGGTCAGGCAGGCTCTAGCTGCCTGGCCGCCACCCTCCCTGCCCACGGGTGTGAGTCTGGGTCCGGGTCTCCGAGGCCCCCACGCTCTCCTCTCTTTCTTCTTTCCCAAGGAGGTGTCGGACTCCTTGTCTGTCCACAGACGAGATGTGATCTGAGCTGGACATTAGGAGCTGCACATGGTCCCAGCGCTGCCTTTGGGTGGCCAGGGCCACCTGTCGGCACTTCTCATCTAAGTTTCCTGTTTGTGACACGTGCTGACCATGATCCTGGCCTCACTTCCCAGGAGGGCAAGCTGCCAATAGAGACAGCAGGTGTCTTGAGGTCCCTGGATTCTCCACCCGCCCTCTTCTCCTGGCCTTGGTTATTCCCCTTCCTGACTCACCAGTTCACTTTGCTCCCCCCACTTCCTCCCAGGATACTGTCCCGCCGTGGACCCGGGAGCTCTGTGCGTGAGGATCAGAAGAGGCTGCAGGCCTGTGTGGGCCTCTTCCTCATTCATTGGAAGCTCAAAGCTGCCAGGTCCCCACGCAGCAGCTGATACCTGCGGGACAGGGACACAGAGACTGATGGGCTGCTCCAGGCTGGGAGCCCCTGGCTTTGCGAGTCTCGGCTGCCATGAGGGCCTGGCTCTTCGCAGGGACTTCAGACCGGCTCATTTCATGTGTGGTTCTCTGGCACCTTTGCCATCTGTCACTGGTCTTTGGGGACCGGTTACAGGGAGAGTGACCACTGTGGCTGGACTGCTTCAACCACGGGGCATTGCTCTATTAGGAATTTTCTGGGTCTGTCTTCGGGCTGGTCACTGCTCCCCAGGGTGGGGGAGCAGGCCCTCGGCTTGCCCAGGGGTGACCTGCCCGTGTTCCTTCCATTCTTGCTTGAGCTGTCAGCACTCACTCTCTTTCCTTCCAGAGACCCTGTGCTGGGGTTGGGGACCTGCTGTTTCTGCGCGCCGGCCCTCACTCTGCCTGTTCCCTGCTCCTGGCTGGGCTGCATGGGGACTGGACAGGGGCGTGTTCGGGTCCGCAGGCAGCCCAAGGCTCTGGTCTGTTTTTCAGGTTTCAGAGAAATGTGCTTGACCTCTCTCTCCAGTGGAGATTTGCCAACCTGCCTAATAACGCCAAGCTGGAGATGGTGCCCATCTCCCGGAGCCGCGAGGGGCCCGAGACCATGGTAGGTGGCGCTCAGGCGGGGGCCGGCCATACTGCTTCTCCCGGCTCCCTCGTTCAGGCTGGACTGCAGGGTGCTCAGCAGGCCCAGCAGATGGGCAGGGGCATGCCTGCTGCCGGAAGAGGGCCCTGCAAGCCAGGCACCCATCCTCAGGGGGAGGCTGCCTTCTATCGGTCAAGCTGGGGCCACTTTTCTGCTTTGAAAACTGATGATTGGAGATGAGATTTTTCATTCCTTACGCTGAATGTTTTTGGAGTGGTGGGGTGATTAATTGTGCTGTGTCTGTCTCACCGTGCTGGCAGCATTCACCATGTGACCTGGTGTCTCTGGTCATAAAACCATCAAGAATCTTAGATCCCGCAGGGCTCTGTGCGTTGTCCAGCACAGCCTCAGTTGTGGGACGGGGAAACAGCTGGCACAGGCCTCTGTGGACAGGTTTTGGCTAGACCGCAGCCCGAGTCTTCCAACTGCAGCCCACTGCCTTCTACCAAATCAATAACTTTTAGGTCCCAGAGATTTAGTGAGTGACGGTTGGGTCACTGTGGATGGAGACCGTAATCACAGTGTTAGCTGCCCTCTTGTGCCTACGTGAGTCCTTTACACGCAAAGCCATGTGTTCTCCCAACACGGCAGGGAAGTGGTTTTCCTCCCTGTCCAGAGACAAGGAGTCTGGGGCCCAGGGGCAATGTCTGCTCTCCAGAGCGCGCTGGGAGTCGGCGGGGTCTGAGCCTAGTACCCCTCTTTTTCCATTGCAGCTGTGGTTCTCAGCCTTTCATGTAGAAGGAACCCTGACTTCCCTTGGGGATTCCTTGGGGTGTGATTAGGAAACCCCCTCGCACTTTCCCACGAGCAGTTCCTCCTTTGTTTATTACTGGGATTTCACATAAATAGTTGTGCCCCTGAAGAAGAGTCCCTGGGCCAGAAAGGCAGGAGCAGCTACAACCTAGAAAATCAATTGCTGGGCCGGGGTCAGAGGGGCTGGGCTGGGGCAGGTGGGCGGGGGCCTGTGGGCGCGGTCATGGGCGAGGCCGTGGCCCGTGGGTGGGGCGGGCGGGACCATGGCCTGTGGGCGGGGCCGTGGGCTGGGTGGGGCCGTGGCCGGTGGGGTGGGGCAAGCAGGCGGGGCCATGGGTGGGATGGGGTGGTGGGCGGGGTCAAGGCGGGGCCTTGGCCGGTGGGGTGGGGCAGGCCGAGCTCCTGCTCTGCGTCTGTCTCACTTGGCAGAGAGACAGGAGAGCACTTACCCCCTTTTGGGTTATAGACTCGTGTCTTAATTTAGGGAGACAATGGTTAAAGATGGACTTATAAAGCAGCGTCGTCATTTGTGAGAAGAATTCAGCGAACACAGCATGTTAGTTGTCTGTCATGTAACGAATTACTCCAAAACTTGGCCCCTTGAGACACAACAGCAAACAGACGTTTGCAGGTTTGGCAGAGCGTGTGCAGAGGAGTGGCACGTACCCTGGTGTTGGCTCCCACGTGCCCGTGAGACCCCCAGAGCCCCGGAGGTGGGGCATGCCCTCCGCCGGCCCCATGAGGATCAGACCCAGCCCAGCGGGACCCGCTGCTCTCCCTAACTGGGTTCCGCGTCTCCCCCGCAGGTGCGCATAGCTCTGCAGCTGGATGATGGCTCCAGGTTGCAAGATACTTTCTGTTCAGGCCAGACGCTCTGGGAGCTTCTCAGCCATTTTGCACAGACCAGGTAAGTGTCAGAGGGTAGGTTCCAGGCTCTGCCACCTTCTGTGGCAGGGATGCAGCCACGATCAGCGGGACTGGTCTCGACCACAAGCCCGAGCTGTGCCTGCGCCGGAGGCTGTGCCACTGGGGCTTTATGGCCCTGGTAAGAGAACTGGTGTGGGGAGACGGGCCGTTGTTCATCAGCTGTACCAGCAGGTGCTGGTTGCCAGTGGCCTGTCTTTCTTGCTGGGTTTCCTGTGTGACAGCTGGTCATAGTTCTCCTGGACGAGCTTGTCAGCTTCTATCTGGTGATTAGTGGTTTAAACTTTGCTCCTCAATGTGTCAAAATGGTAGTCTTTCAAGTTTTGGTTTTTCACTGTGGGACAAAAGTATGTCTGCTTTTGAAGATCTTTGCCAACAGTGTGGAAGGGACTGTGGGAGAGTGCACTGGTTGCTGTGTGGCCGTGGGCAAGTTGCTTGCCCTCTCTGGGCCTCCGAAGGGTGATGTGAAGATGAGATGACTTAATGTGTCTCAAGTGCTGATATCAGGGCCTGGCCCATGGTTTGTCTCTGCGGAAGAGGGGGCGCTGGGTAGGGCCCCCGGTGACGGGGCCTCACTGTAGGAAAGCCTGCTCTGGTCTGATTGATCTGATCGTGGCGCCCACAGCCAGATTCCTGCTCCCTGGCCCGCACCGCCTGGATGGGCTCCTCTGCCCACCTTATGTGCTGGTGTCCCCTCTTGCCCAGTTCTTTCTGTGATAAGACGCAGGGGTCCCTCCTTGCTCCTACGACCCTGCAGCCAGCCTCTGCCCTACCCGGCCACTCTCCTGAGAGAACTCTCCGCCCCCACTCAGGTGACCCCACCTGGTGCCACTGAGATGAGTACACAGGCCGCCACGTCCCTGTGCTGTCCTCGGCACCTGCCGTTAGCTGGGTGGTCGGGCTGCTGGTGCCCTTATTTTCAGCAGAGGGAATGGAGACCCAGAGGAGAATGGGGCTCCTCGGAGCCCAGGGCCTGGGATGCCAGCACTGGCCTTCTTAGCTGTTGTGCTGCTGAAACAGTGGGGTCTCTGCCTCTGTTTCTCCTTCATTCTTTCGCTTATTCAGCACGGGCCGGGCTGGGTCTAAAGCAGGGAGCTAGGGGCTGGTCTCCCAGAAGTGACAGGCAGGTATACAGAGCAGTCAGATTTCACAGAGAAGGCAAAACGCCGTGAGAGGTGGGGGGAGGTCTTGGAGGAGCCAGATGCACCAGGCTCAGGGAAGGAGCCACCTGGGTCAAGGGGCAGCAAGTGCAAAGGCCTGGGGGCAGCAATGAGGAGTGGGAGGAACACTTGGAACCCAGCGTGTGATTCTTCTCCATCCCAGAAAGCTTCTAAAATGACCTCAGGGGACTGTGCAGAGATACAGCCTGGAAGACGGGCAGAGTGGGCACGGAGCTGAGGCAGTGATGGCACAGGACGTGGTGGGGAGCCAGGGCAGGTGCTCGATGAGATGGAGTCCTGGATCCCCTCCCACTCCGTGCTGCTGGTGCCAGAGGTGGATCCCTGGGCAGGGTAGGCTCTCTGGACTGGGGGTGCCTGCATGGCTGGGGCTGTGAGCCCTGTCCTGAGAACAGGGGGTCAGGTGAGCCTGAGCCCCCCCCCCATGTGGCTCCCGGCACACCGGCAGCTCCCGATGGTGGGCCTGGGTGGCTCCCCAGGTCCCCACCCAGAAAATGACAGGCAGCTGCACTGCGGCCAGGGCCCCAGGTGTAAACGAGAGCCACAGCCAAGTGTGCCCAGATGTCTGAGCAAGACGACTGCTGTGAGAGGCCAGCACAGACAGCCAGGAAGAGACGGCCACTGTTGGGATGGGTGGTGGCGTTTGGTCCTGTTCTCCCAGGAGGGAGAAGCTGTTGGAACTGCGGCTGGGTGCCGTGGAAAGGGAATGCTCAGTGACAAGAAAGGGTGCTTGGGACGTAAAGGAGAGCCGCAGTGGGAGGTGCAGTGGTCAGCCCCGGCCACCTGTGACGAGGCGCTGCGGGGCTGCTCGTGTGCCCAAGGGTCAGCCGGCCTGGCTGATCTGCAGCGGTGGCAGACGCGTGAGGGCATGTGGGGCCATGAGACACTTGGACCCGGGGCGCAGGGTCCCTGCCGTCTTGGCTGAGGTGCCTCCTGGGGAGCAGCTGCAGAGCCAAGCGGCCCACCACTTGGAGGGAGGCCGGAGGAAGGGGAGCCGGAAGGCCAGGACGTGGCTCCTGCTGCTGCGTCTCTGGAAAGAGAACAGAGAGACACAAGAGGAAACGGGAGACGGTAAACAGTCCCGGAACTGAAGGTGTGTGTTTCCAGGGTGACGGCCTCCTGCGCCTGGATCAGTGGGACGCCTCTGGAGCTCAGCTTGAGGGCTGATTCCACAGGCCTCAGGCTCCCTATGGCCCCACCAGCAAGGTGGCCGAGCGGTGCCTTCAGCATGCTGCAGGAAATTGACCTGTTCTAGAATTCTCTGTTTTGCCAGATTATTGAGGGGTGAGGGTGGAACAAAGCCATCTTTGGACTCGGAAGGTCGTGTGTGTACCGCATGTACCCTCCAAGTTAGCTGCTGGGACTGCTCCGTCGCAGGGCAGGTGGGCGGATCCACCCGGGAGGAGCAGACGTGGGGCGCGGGGAGCGGAGGGGGCCCCTCGGGGCAGCAGACATTGGACACAGGTGCCTCTGGGGCCTTCTGCTCAGGCTGTTCCCACCAAAATGAGGAGTGACCCAGGGCAGCAAGGCCGGTGGTTCCTCAGCTGCCAGCACAGGGGAGCCCGGGTCACCCTGTTGTCATGATGGCCGAAGTTCCCCTGGCTCTCAGGCCATCGGCCAGGCGGTCGAGGGCCTGCCTCTGGGGAGGGCACCAAGGTGCTGGGAACACTGGTTCACACGAGCCTCTCAGGACTGGCTGACTTGGTAAGCTGGCCTTAAGATGTAAGGAATAGAACGGGTTGGGGGTGGTGGGGCAGTGGCAGAAGAACAGGGTGACGACAGGAGGAGGTAGGCCCTGGGGGTGATCACGTGGGGGGGTGTCCTCCACCCTCTCTTCTGCTGTGACTCCATCTTGTCTTCCTGGACACTCCCGCGGCCTTGTTTCCTGTTATGTGTGCTGCATGCCCACCGATGCCAGGCAGCTGGTCATTTCTCTGCTGTCACTCGGTGAGCGGCTGGAGGTCTGTGCCCCACTCTAGATGCGGCATTGCTGGACCACAGACCAGGACTTGCCTGGGCGTCATCTCCAGGAGCACGGATCCAGGCCTTTTCTTGGAAGCTGGTGTTTGAAGTAGGGTTCAGGTGAGCCAGGGTGGGTGGCGTCTTCGGCCCCCACGTTGTGGCCAGATACCGGATGAGCTGGTGAGGCTGTGCTGCGGCCGAGCAGGAGTGCAGTCAGCCGCCCACCACTGCGGGGCCCTGCCAACGTGGGGCGGCCCCCTGACACCCGGGGACTGGCAGCTCTGGGAATCCCAAGTCTTGGGGTCCCCACAGTGGGATGGGCAGGAAGCTGGTTTTTCTCACGGGAAGCTTTCAGGAGGAGGCAAGTGTCCAAGAGCTGCTGGTGTGCCGGGCATGGCCGGGAGCCGTAGTGGGTGAGCACAGGTCCACTCTTGGTCAGGCGGCGGCTCCTTTGCCTGGGGATCAGGGTGGATGGTGCCCGGCTCTGACCCCAGCGTCTGGAGCAACTAATTGTCCAGTGTTCGGGCCACGTGGGCCACATGTGCGGACACAGAGGTGATTCAGAGTGTTCTGGCAGCCACAGCAAAGGAAAGTGAAAGCAGGTGCAGTTAATTTCAGGAATACAGTTAACTCCTCCCGGCATGTCCCAGGTATCGCCCTCTGTACACGCGGTCAGCGGGGGAGGAGGTGTTCTATGTTGTTGTTGGTAGGAGCTCTCACACTTGGAGCTGGCCTCCCCTGTGCCGGCTCTGGGCATGCTTCAGGCCCACGTGGGCCAGTACCCGCCGTAGATAACTCTGGCCTCGAGTGGGCTGGCCAGTCTCACCTCTGCTTCTTGGGCATCTCTGCAGGGAAGGCTCCAGGTGCCACCGCCAGGCTAGATTCTCCCCGAAGCCCATTGCCCTCTGCTCCCAGCCTGGTGTCATGGCCAAGCCCACGGGTCACGGCCCAAGCCCATGAGGTGGCCTCTCCGCGGGGGTGAAGAACACAGCAACCACAGCCCCCGCCCCACCCGGCCCCTGGCCGGGCCACAGGCACAGGTTTGCTGGCCTTAGGGGGAACGAGACCCCACCAGTCCCCCCCCCCCCGGCACCGTCTTCCAGGCCAAATGGCGCCCCGTGGCTCTGCCCAGGCGGGGGTGTGGGGGCAGGTCCAGGGTCCAGGGGTCCCGGGAGCCCCGCTGAGTTCCCTTGGAGACCCGCGGACCTTCAGCAAGACCTGCTGGGGGAGGGGCGGCTCTCCTCCCTCACTCCCTGGAACGCCCAGGTCCCTGTTCTCGCGCGCGGATGGGAGAGGCTGCTAATCGGCCGGGAAGGTCTGGAAGCGATCGCGGCCACTCCTCCCCTCGGCGTGTTTACAGGCCTCTCCTCAGATCCCACACTCGGGAACCTGATCCCCCTGGAGGAGCCGACATCAAAGCCGCGGCTGTTTGATGTCCAAGGCCTCTGAGGGCGGCAGGCAAGCAGGCCTTCCCGGGCGCTGCCGCGCGCTATCCCTGTTTATGATCTGTGGTCCCCGTGTCACCATCGGGTGCCCTGGGCAGGGATCTCTGGGGAGGACTCCTGGCTGGAGACCCTGAGAGCAGAGGGGACCCCGCTTGTCCCGTGACGGGTGGTCGGCCCGCTTTCTGAGCCCAGGTGTTTGTCTCTGTCGCCCTTGGGAGAAAGGGGACCCCCACGCCTCCCCACCTCCTTCCCCCTCCTGGCCCTGCGACCCTGTTTGCTGGAGTGCACCTCCCTCGCTCCGCCTCTGTCTTGGCCTCAGGACGAAGAGCGCGGGCCCGGCTGGGGTCGTCTCCCTGGCGCCTCGGAGTCTCGTGTTTTCTTGAGGCTGGGGGTTGCTGGGGCTTGGTGGGCCAGTTCCCCGGCCCTTTGGGTCACGACATGGCCCCGCCGCGTGTGCAGGGCCACACCTACCATGGCTGCACTGCGTTGCTCGTTGTCCTGGTTGAGGGCCGGAAGCCTTCCCCGGGGAGCAGCTTCTTGGTAAAGGACAGGCTTGGGGAGAGCGAGCTCCTCCAGGGGCCCCTGCAGCAGGCTCTGGGCTGTGTGTCCTCGCCCAGGGGAACACTCAGAAGCAAAAACTGAAAGTGAATGAGAGAGGTGGCGAAAGGAGCTGAGCCCACACGGAGAGTGCGGTCACCAGTGTTTGGAGCGTCCGTGTGTGTTCACAGCCAGCCACTTTCTCCCTGTCCCGGCGGGGTGTGTCCGTGTGAGCCCTGGGGCCTGGGGCGTCAATCTGGGGGCCAGTTCTGTAGTTCTGTGTCAGGAGATGTAGTACTCAACTTTACTTGGTTGTCACAGGCCTGCTGTCAGGCATTTAACCATCCTGAGTCAGGGCTCGGCCACGCGGTGCCCTGTAACCTCGAGGGCCAGCGCAGGTCGGTGCGCGGTGGGGATGGCTGTCCCGTGGGTGTGGGTGACATTGTGTGCCCGCTCACCCGCATCCTCAGGCCTGTCCACCTGTCCTTCTCGGTGCCCTTCCCTCCCATCTTAGGCTCTGGTTTACAGGGGAGGACGTTGGTGGCTGTGTCCACCCCTCCGCTGCCCCATTTGTCTTGGTGTCACCCCCAAGCCCTCCTCAGAGTCCACATAGTGGGTTCGTGCCAAGTGCTACTGGTGCTTCTCAGGGTCCCTGGGAGGTTTTCACTGCCAACCCCAAGCACAGCTGACAGTGACCCGAGGCTTGTGCCCCTGCTCCGTGTCCTTCCTGTGCTCTGGGCCTGGAGGCAGGTGGGAGACACCCCCAGGCCACTTGCTGATGGCCAGCCACGGGGGCAGTCGGGGTGGGCAGTTTTCCACGGTGACTGGCTGGGTACTGTCCGGAGGCCCCCGTGCCCCCCGGCAGCAGCCACCTGTGGCGCTTTCTCTTCTGTCCTTGCAGGGAGCGTCTGGAGCAGCCGTGTGAGGCCAGCCCAGTCTGCGTGTACATGAGGGGTGAGGTAGGTGAGCTGCCGGCCCGCTCGCCCGGCCCGCGCCCCGCCGCCCACTCCCTGTCTCCACGCAGGCCCAGCCCCACTTTCCAGTTGGAAAATTCACTCCCTCAGACCTGCCTTCAAAGCAGCGACAGGGAGACTTGGGCTCTGAAAGCGTGATGTGTTTCATGGAAAAAAGGCACGACGCCGGCTCCACTGGAACCGACCGCGGGCCGCCCGGGCTGCTCCCAAACCTCCCTCAGAGCCCTGTTTGTTTTCTCAGCTTCTCTTAAAGCCCAGGAGTTACAAAAGTGGTTTCATTTTAATAAATATTTGCTTTGCTCTGTGTTTTGATCTTTTTCAAAACGGAGTGCGGCGTGGTGCAGGCTTGGCCTGGCACTGAGGCCCTGCTGTCCCCGCCTGCCCGCCCGTGACGGGGGACCCTCCTGGCGCTTGGTCCCCTGGCTCACAGGGGCTTTTTGTTTTGACCCTGGCCAAGCGCCCTCTCCTGGCCCTGGGTGGCCGCCATCCCCGAGGGCCCCGCGATGTGGACGAGACACGCCCACTTCTTTATCCCAGTTGGAGATTCCTGACCGGGGGCTGAGAGGGACAGGGGTTTCAGGGCTGTGAGTGGGAGGCGTCTGGGGCACGAGCCCTCCCTCCGCCGGAGGAGACAGACCACCGTGCCTCCGGCATCTGGGCCTGGATTGGGGCCATCGTGGTCAGTCCCAGCGCTCAGAGGGCTGGTGCGCGGTCCAGATGTGGCTCACCTGGCCCGAGCTCTGCCTGCCAAGCCCTCACATGGGGTGGGGTGGGGGGACCGATGCGGGCCAGCTGACAAACACGTGGGTGTAGATTAGGGTGCAGGGGCTGGACCCATGCCTTTGGGGGACCCTGCGGTACCCATGACACAGTGCCCGGGTGGAGGCAGGTGGTGCGTGGTGGGCTTGGCAGGTGGAGGGCGCTTAGGGAGGGGTCAGCGGGATGTCCTTCCCTCCCAACAGGTGACTGGCAGGGCTGCCCTGCAGAGCACAACACTGCAGTCGCTGGGCATCACCGGGGGCAGTGCCATCATCAGGTGGGGGCGTCTGAGTCTGGTTTGGTAAAGAGAGCTGGGGTCTCTGAGGGCAGGGAACAGCAAACATGGGAACGCCCAGCTGCCCTGCCCAGTGGCTTCTCCCGCCAGCAGCCTGGGAGGCTGGGCGCCGTGGGGCGCGGTGTGTCCGGTCAGGAGTCTGCTGGCTGCAGGGTGGACAGGGCTGCGTGGGGGCCCCGTATGTGCTCCTGTCCCCAGGAGCGGTGGACGGGATGGGGCCGTGGGGAGTCGAGCATCCACGGGACTGGATTCGGTGTGGCTGTCACCAGAGGGCACAACGCCGGAGTCCGGGGGCAGGGGCTGAGTGTGGAGTTTCACTTGCTCTCCGGGCCTCCCCCTGCAGGTTTGCCATGAAGCGATGTGACTCTGCCGGCAAGCAGGAGCCTGGGCCCTCCTGGAGCAAAAGCCCGGGAAGCCTGACGCCATCCACGGCGGCCGAGCCGGCCGCCAGCGGCCCTCGGCTTCCTTTGAACTCAGCGGGGCTCAGCCGGGGTGATGTGAGCCGTCAGGACGAGACAGCCAGCCTGGGGGCCGGCCTCGCAGACGCTCAGACAGAGCAGATCCTGAAGGAGCCCTCGCCTGCCCCTTTTGTTCCTTTCTCGGGTGGAGGACAGCGGCTGGGGGGCCCCTCCGGGTCTGCGAGGCCTCTGACGTCATCTTCAGCCAAATTGCCAAAGTCCTTCTCCAGCCCTGCGGGCCCCTCCAAGCCGAAGAAGTCGAGGCCTGGCCAGGAGCCCCAGCTGGAGCCGGAGCCGGAGCCGGAGCCGGTAAGGGCGTGCTGGGTGCCGGGGTCCTTTCTCTGTGTCCTGACCTCCGGCCGGTCAGCCTGGGGTACAGCAGGGTTGCCGGGAGCGTTGTCATTGTCTCCAGGGAGTGCTCTTGGGGTTTTGTTCGGTCTGAGATCAGCTTCGTTGAGTCATCGTTTTAGAAATACAGGTGGGTAGGTTTTGGCAAACCTGTGTGTCCCCATAGCCACGTCACAGCCGGAGAACCCGCCTCCTGGCACTGCCACTTTCTGCCTGGCTGCTGGTTTTGGCTGGCTTTTGACGTGAAGGAGGTTTGGCCTTGACTGTCCCACACACGCTTACCCCTGAGCCGGGCATCCCCCCAGCTCCCCTGCTGTCTGTGCCACCAGCCCGTGGGCGTGTGGGGCGCTCCCTGAACAGGCGGGAGAGGGCAAGTTTGCTCACCCTTCACAGGCGTTGTGGGTGGGGCCTTGGGCGTCTCCGGCAGGGACTGGGGCGTGGGAGCGCCTGGCCACCCTGAGCCGCAGCTGGGAGGAGGGCTGCAGCTCTCCCTGAGCTGGGATGAACTGGCCTGGGCCCTGGGCTGCCGCTTTGACGTCTTCCCTGTGTGGTTAGCTCTGTTGAGGTGGAACTTACTGTGTAGACACCACCACCAGTGCAGTGTTGGGCAGGTTTTGCCAGCAGCACGTTGTCTTCGATGCTGAGTCTGTCCTTGAGTGCCTCGGGCTCCAGCCGTCCCTGTCCCACCCCCTCCCCCACAGTGATGCCCACCCCTGTCCACTGCTCTGACCCCAACAGACATGAGCGGTGGAAGGCGTCCTGCAATTTGGGTCACACTGAGCAGGCAGTGACGGGTCAGAGAGTGGCCCCTCGAGCAAGGGCCCCCCCCCCAGGTGGGCGACACTTCTGCAGGTGGCTCTTGGCATCGCACCAGTGTCTTCCACCCCTCCATCTGATGGTGCCGGTCTGGTGGGTCAGGCTGCCCTGACCAGTTGCAGCCCTGTCGGAGCATCTAAGCTAGGGGACAGGCCTGAGCCCCTGTGGGGTCAGTTTTCCAGCTGGATGCTGGTGCAGGACCTTCTTCAGTAGGGCTGTCACAAGTCATACGACTGAGCTTCCACTGCCTTCTGGGGTCCCTCCATGTGACCGCTCACTGCACAGTGCTCACAGACCCTGCTGCCAGTAGAGGTATGTGGATTCCCCAGCTCTGGGCTGCCCACCTCCTGGGCTCGGCCCCTGAGGAGGCGCTGGGGGCTGGAAGGCTGTGGGCTTGTTGCTTCACTGGTTCCGGCAGTGCTTGGCTTCACTTGGAGTCTCTGCAAATCATGTCAGTTTTGTTTTTTGTCTTGATGCTCCTCCTTCTCTCAAGTGTTTTCTTGTCATGTCGCAGTGGCTGGGCCTCTGGTGTCTGTTGACTGGCAGCCAGTTCAGTGGGCTTCCCTGCTTGACCTTGACCGTGACGTTGGAGGCAGTAGTTTGCCTGAAGGATGATGTGTGCTGTGGAAAAGCCTTTATCAAGTCAGGAGTTCCTATTCTTAGTGTCCTGAGAATTTTTCTTTATCGTAAGCGGGCTATAAAGCTTTATGAGCTGTTTTTTCCACATCGAGATGACCCCATGTGTTCTTCCTCCTTCAGTTTGATTGTGTGGTGAGGTCCTGGGTCAGTTACCCCCATAAAGCCATCCTTGCCTTCCGGGTATCCATCCCGTTTCAGTGACGGTGTTAGCAACACTGCTGGTTGTGGTTAACTAACGTTTTAGTTCTGGAGCTCGCCGCCTGCATCCTGTCTCCTCTGGGGCCCCCTCCTCACTCTTGCCTCCAGGTCACACCCCTGGGGATGGGGGAGGGTTGGGCACCTGTGCCTGCAGGGCCTAGTTGAGGGGGGGGCTCGGCCGTGGGACAGAGCCTGGACCCCTGCCAAGGGGCAGGCGCGGGGACCACTCCTGTTCCCTGAGCCCCCCTTTGTGTGTTCTTGCTGAATGGACAGGGGAGGGGTGGGGGACCCAGGCAGTCCCCCTGACAGGCGTGCATCCTGGGGAGGTGGCAGTGGTAGTGCTCTGGCCCTCTGGGGACCCAGTAGCTTCTATGCTGGTGTTTGGACCCCATTAGAAACAGCATGAAGTCCCCTGTCTCACAGCCTGGACCCTGAGATCAGCCATCAGAAGCGAACACTTGTGGTTGGGGCCTGACTCCCACCGGACCTGCTCTCTCTGGAGGCCCCAGCGTTTGGGGGCCAGAAATCTGGTGCCAGGGCTGGCTGTCACTTTCTCCCACCCTGAAGGCTGCAGGTCTCTGTGTCTCTTGGGAACCTGCTGGTGTCTGGGGGGCTGGTGCTGGCCCGGGACGTGGTTACTGTCCAGGGGCAGGGTCCCAGTGCCTCCCCGAGCACTGACCCCAGGGGCTCCAAGAAGGAGGGGTCCTGGGGACAGTCCGCCTGGCCGCCAGCAGTGCGTGTCTTTGATCTGGGAGCCCCAGCAGCTGGTTGATTGTGGAGCGTCCCCCGCCCGCCTGCCTCACGCCTCCTGTCACTGACAGCCGCACACCCGGGGGCCCGGCCAGCCACATGGTGTCTGCTTTGTGTCCCCTTAAGTCCTGGGGGAGGGGAGAAGGGAACAAAACAGAACTTTTGGGGGAACTTCAAAGGTACACTTTGGTAATCAAAAAGAGTTTCCAAGTTCCCCATTAGTGTTTTGCCTGTGTGTGGTTTTGGATTTGAATAGAGAGTCAGAAGAGACAGGATAAAATGCAGGCAGGTCCTCGGCTGAGGCCCGGGATGGTTTACAGACCCGGGCGGCTACCGCCTTTGATCTCAGAACGTTAATTATTAGAAGGTAGTTTTACTGGCCGTCAGAGCCGGGTGCGGGGAGAGGCTGGGCTGCCCAGCGGCCCCTGGCCTGTCCTTTGAAGTCCTCCTGCTGGCCCCGGAGGCCACCCCGCAGCCCTTTGTGCTGCCGGTGTGATCCCAGCAGGCGTCCCCCCACGCAGCTGGCACAGGGGTCTGTGATCAAAGGCCCCGACCCCCTGGGCAGGGCGGGCGCTGACAGCGGTCACCCTCCCCCGACTGCCCCTCACCTTCCAGGGGGTGGTCTCGTCCGCTGGAGACGCGGCCCCAGGGTCTCGCCCGGCACTTTGCACCCCGCCTCAGGCAGGTGTCAGCCTTGCCTCCTGCTCCCTGCTTTACTTACGGGCAGGTTTAGAACACAGGGCTGGGAGGAGCCTGGCTAGAGCCTGGGGTGCCTGTCTGTGACGTGCCTTTCAAGAGCACCCCCGCTGTCCCCCATGTGTGGCCCCAGGTCATGGTGCGGGCCTGGCCCTGCCCTGTGGGTGGATGCCCCCCAGGCGCCGGTGGCGGCCCAAGGGCCCAACTGTCCTGAGAAGAACAGTGTTGGCCTCAACTGGAATGCCCGCCGAGGTTTGCTGGCAGACAGGTCCTTGGCTTTGAAGGTCCCGGCCAAGTCTTGAGGCAGTTTTTGAAGCCCGGTGACAGGCAGGTTCCCCTCCAGCTGTCTCTGTCCTGCCGGGTCTCAGTCACGATGACTCGGGGAGAGATGGGTGTCGAGCCTGCGAGCCATAGTGGACGGTGGGTGCGTGGGCACCCGGGACCCCCTGGTTTGCATTACCCGGTCCAGATCAGCGCACAGGGCTCCCTGTTGGGATTGCTCCTGGCCCTTTGGTCCACTGTGTGCATCCACCCCCTGCGGCTCACGGACCTGAGTGCCCAGCTTCCCTGGGCTCCCTGGGGGCAGCTGCCAGGCTTGCGGGTGAGGAGAGCCTCCCCCACCGTGCCCTGCGCCTGCTTCTTCAGTCCTTTGGGGGTTTGTGGACCTTGTGCCCGGACATGTGCACCTGGCCACACCAGGTGCCTGGGAGCAGCCCCGCTTCAGACGGTACCCGCGTGCCACCCTGGCCCAGCCTTTCCAGGTCCGGAAAGCTCTCCCCTCGTTTCTTCTGCTCGAGGAGGGGCGGGCCCGGGGGTGGACACCAGCCCAGGGCGGGCGGGCGGGCCAGGCGCTCGGGTTCAGGGTGCAGGGCTGTCCGGTCAGTCAGCCTTGTGCTGGCTCGGCGCTCCTTCCAGAGGGCGGCTGGCTCTGGGAGTGACAGAGGTTTGGCCCGCGTCCCTGGAGTAGTGATTCATTTAAGCTCCAAGCCTCAAGGGAAGAGGCTTTATGTTCCCTGTTACCAAAAACCATTGTCAGAGGAGAGTCTGGGCTGAGAGGGAGGTCTGTGGGCCAGCGGGAGGGAGACAAGCGCCCTCACGAGGCAGCTGGAAGATCTGGCGTTGAGGTCACCTCCGCATATTTTTCACATTTTTTCTCCGTGTGTCATCATGTCCTGGAAAATTACCGTCAAGAAGATGAAACCGCAGCGGCAGGGAGGCCGCTTCTGACATGAGGGGACCCCATGTGCCCAAGTGGGTCCCCGCTGGAGCACGTCCTCTGGCTGTCCCCCCCCCGGGCCTGGCCCTGGCCATGCCTGGAGCCACACTGACCTCCGTAGGGCAGAGGGCGGGCAGTGCGTCACAGCTCCCTCCCCGCGGTCTCCCTTGAAGGGTCTTCCTGGTGCGGCGGGGCTCCTCTGAGGCATCAGTCACCAGGTCCCCACCTATCAGCGGCCCTGGGCCTCTGGACGCCCCCCGCAGAGGGTGCCCCTGTCCCTCCCAAGAGCCCTCTGGGCCCTTCGCGGGTGTCAGCCCAGCAGACAGTCTGACCCATCCCAGTCTGTCTGGTTTTCTGGGTGTCCTCTTTGTAAGACCCTCGCGGGAAGCTGGCACCTGGGAATCTTTGCCAGGGTCGTGTGCTTGCGGGATAGAGCCCCTGCCAGGCTTCTCGCCAGAGGGGTCCGGTCCCTTGTGGCCCCCCGCTCGGAGCCTGCAGACCAGCCCCTCCTCCCTGCAGGATGGCATCCAGGCCTGTTCCCCCTCGTTGAACACGGTCACTTAGACGCCTCTCCGTGGGCTCAGACCCCGGCTCCGGCTGCATCCTCACTATTCTGCCCCTTCTCTCGCTGACAGCAGCATCTGGGCCACTGGGGGAGGGACGACTCCTCTGACTTTGCTGGGGTAAAGGATTGGGCGGGAAGACAGAGCTGGAGCTGTGTCTCTGGAATGGACAGCGCTCAGGAGCCCAGCCTTGAGCCAGTGAGGAGGGAAACCCAGGCGTTTGCTGGAATGTCCCAGGCCTGGTGATGTCGAGTTCTTGGTGGGGGCGCGTCCTCCATGTGGCTCCCTGGACACCTCTGGAAGAGCAGACCTGGAGATGCGGGCTGTGAAGGCCAGCCGCTCCACAAGCGTCCCTGGGCACCAGCTGGGACGTTCCTCCTGGAGCCCCGTCCTGGGCCCCAGGACTGGCCTCGGCCAGCACACAGGAGCCCACGCCCCATGGTGAGGGCACCGAGGCGTGGTGTTGGTGAGAGGAGAGACGTGAATGACTGTTGCCGCCATGTGGGTGTTTCTTTCTTAGTGATGTGTCATCCTAGATCTCTGTTCTCCGTTGACAAGCATCTCTGTAAACCCGCTTAGGATGGGAGCCATGCGTGATAACTGCCCGCGACCAGGGGAAGCGGGTGAGGCAATAGCGAATGGGGGCCAGGTGGCTGGCCAGGCGTCGGAAGTGAGCAGGGCCTGGGCTCGGCCTCCCCCGGCACAGCGTCTGCCCCACTCGCCCCCACGCGGAGCTGCAGGCCCACCCCTCTTCTCTCTGCAGGGAAACGTCTCTGTTACGCAGGCCACGTGGAGGCGTGTGAAGCCCCGTGGCTTCTCCCTTTGACAGCTGGGTGACCGTCCTACCGGCCCAGCCACAGATGGCCATCTGTTCTCGTGGGACAGGGCCTGCCCAGGGCCGGACATGGTGGCAGCTCTAGGACTTGGGTGGTCTGGGCCCTGGTGGGCAGCAGAGGCTGCTCGGAACCCCGGCTTCTCTGCCCAGAAGCGGGGAGGCCCCTGGGGTGCAGGGCGGTGCAGGTGAGTGTGTGAGACTGCTTCTCGAGGCAGCCCCTTCAGCTCCCGGCTCCTCTGGAGCAGAGCAGCGGCCTGGAGGAGGGGTGGGATCGAGGTTGGAGCCAACACAGAGAGAGATTTTTGTCAGTTTATTTTCTGATGGGAAGTCAGTGGTCCCTGAACAGCTTGAAGCTAACGGCTGTTGTCACCTGTGCTGGAAGGGGCCTCGGGGAGCGGACCGTGGGCTGGGGGTTGTGGGCAGTGCTAGCGGCCTGCAGTCCCCCCGGTCACCACCGGCTGTGCACTGCAGCACTGGGACGACGAGGAGGCCGGAGTGGCCTTCTTCTCTCAGGGACGGGCTTTACTGGCCGTGTCTGGATGGTCAGGCTCAGCTTCGTGCCATGGAGCGCATGTCACCTGAGTGCTGGGTTCTCCAGGGGGCTCGTGTGCCCGGGACTGCCGGGGTGGGATGGGGACAGGGCGGCCCCAGAGCCCGCGCCTTGGCCTGTGGGCTTTGTGCCCCAGGGCCCGGGGCCTGGCACTCGTGGGCACGGCAGTGCCCTGCTCGGCACACCCGCGTCCTCCCTCGTCCTCCCCGAGGAGCCCAAGCGAGCACTCAGCCCCTCTGGAATGCAGGCGCCGTGGCTGTGGGGGGCAGCCTGGCGCCTGGCATCTTGTTATAAAAAGCTCTGGTGTGGACTGCCTGCGGGCTGCAGGAGGATTGTGGCTCTGAGGGGGCAGCCCCCAAGGGCCTCTGTCAGCCACCTTCGGGCCCTGCTGCGCGGGCCTCAGCCACCCCTTCCAGGCCACCCTTCCCCAGTGCCCTGAGACCAGAGAGGTGTCCTGGCGAGAGCCCGCCTCCCTCCATCGTGAGGTGTGGCGCAGCTGGTGGCCTGGACGGTGTGGCTGGGGGAGTGGCCCCAGGGACACCTGGCAGGTGCACTGAGGGAGTGAGCCCCTGACTGCTGGGCAGCTTTTGCCCTCGACCAGCATGGGAGCCCTTTAGAACAGGTGGGGCTGCGTCCAGGCTGAGGAAGGGATGGTCAGAGAAGCCTGCTGAGCCGTCCCTGGGTGTCGAGAGGCGGGAGGCGGGATTTCCTTGCCGAGGCCGGGACGGGGCAGTGAGCAGAAGGCACCATGGCCTCACCCCAGAAAGCTCATGGACATTTTGTGGAGGGAGGACTGCCAGCCCTGCTGGACGCCTTGATCAGGCCTGGTCTCCCCGTGGTCGCGCGGGAGACACTCGCTGCAATTAGCCCCCCAGAGGCCCTGCAGGCCTGGCAAGCCTGCCTTGTAATTTCCATCCCCGTTGCTGCCAATTAGGAGGGACGCTGTCCCTTCCTGTGTCCCCAGGGTGGTCAGAGGGTGGGGCCAGCCTGCTCCCCCAGGGAGGGGGTGGGTCAGCCTCACCATGGGGCCAGCGGCTAGCAGGGTTCTGCCAAACCTCTAATTTGGGGGCTGTTGCTTCCCCGCCCCTCCCATGGAGCCCCTGACGTGGCCTTGACCAGGGTGCTACTCCCCAAGTTTGTCCCCTGCTTTGGGGGACCCTGATAGCGGGCAGCCCCCGGGGGCTCATGGGGGCTTCCCTCAGAGACAGGAAGTGAGCAGAGGTGCTGCCAAGGGAGGCTGGCCCTGCCGAGCTGCCGCCCACCCACTGCCCAGTACCCCAGCCACGAGGGTGTCACGAGGTACCTGCTGGCCCAGCCTAGCCGAGACCCCAGGACCACATGCCTTGCTGGTGGGTGAAGGTCTCAGCATTGGTGTGGCTGGACGGGCAGGCTCGGTTATCCCACATCCCACCCTGGAGACCTGGCCCTGGCCCTGGGCCCATAGATGGGGCCAGCCGTGGCCTGGGCTCAGCCTGGGTCTGCATCAGCACCCCAGTCCCGTGGAGTAAGGGCCTGGGCCCGTCCTGGGCACCTGTGTCAGCCGAGCCCTCCGCCTGCCCAGCCAGTGGACCGAGACCCCGTGGTGTGCCACCCCGACCTGGAAGTGCTGCTCCAGGCCTGGCCCTCGGAGCTGCCTGACGAGTTCTTCGAGGTGACCGTGGACGACGTCAGGAGACGCTTGGCCCAGCTCAAGAGCGAGCGGTGGGTGTGCCTTGGCCCCTCCGGAGGCTCCCTGCTGCCCAAGTCTGGGTCCCCAACACCCACGCCCTGGCAGCTCTGGGGAGGGGCGGGGCCCGGGCAGGGGCTCCCACCTGGCCCTGCGTGCTGGAACGGCTCTCAAAGTCCAGCTGGTGTGGGGCCTCCGCTGTGCCCGCACAGGCCTGGGCCTTCACCCCGCCCCTCCCCTCAGGAAGCGCCTGGAAGAAGCCCCCTTGGTGACCAGGGCCTTCAGGGAGGCTCAGATGAAGGAGAAGCTGCAGCGCTACCCCAAGGTACGCGGGGGGCGGGTCTGCGCGTGGCTCGGCTCCAGCGCCTCCTGCGGCTCCCGCTGCCCGAGCGCCGCTGGCCGCGGTCCCCTGCCTCAGCTGAGGGCTGCACACTCACGGTTCCTGAAGAACAGTCAGCCCCACCTTAAGTTGAAAAACATGGGTTCTTGGCTTGTCTTCCTGTGCAGCTCGTGGCCGGGGCAGCCGAGGTGAGGGGGTGGCTGGCCCAGTGTGGGTTGGGGGGCCCCTCGTGGTGGGCCCACCTGTGCAGCCGGGCTCTGGCTGGCCTGCTGACAAGCCGCCTGTCCCGGCCCAGGTGGTCCTGAGGGTCCTGTTTCCTGACCGCCATATCCTGCAGGGCTGCTTCCGCCCCAGCGAGACCGGTGAGCGCCCGGGAAGGTGGGGACCCTGTGAGCCCCTCCCGGCTCGTTCCCTCTGGGCTGTGGGACTGTGGCTGCTCGGCCGTCGGGCTCCGGGGCTGGCTGCTTTCAGGTCCCTGTTGTCTCTGTGGGGCAGGCAGCAGGCGCAGGCCGGCTGGGCGGCGACTGTGGGCCTGTGCCTCCGTGAACCCGCCTGCCCGGGGCGTGGGTGGGAGGGGGGCGCCCAGAGAGGGTGGGCCCACGGCTCCCCACACCCAGCAGTGGTTTCTTGGCCTGGCGCGGCAGCGATGCCACCGTTCTGAGCGGGGTACCTGGTGACCTGGACCCAAGACTGCAGGGGCAGCAGGCAGGCCCTCGAGGTCCCTGGGGGGGCCTTCCTGGGGCAGAGCTCAGGCCCTGGTGGTGGGCAGGGAGAGGGGCAAAGGGAGGGATGTCCCGCTGGCCTGGCTGCTGGGGGCGCCGGGCGGGAACATGCTTGGATTCAGCCTGAGGGGGCATCAGGGTCTATGCCTCCAGGGTCAGACTGCTGGGCCTGTAGGGGATGGGGGTCTGTGCAGAGGGGCCTGGCCCTGGAGCTGGTCTGAATTTGGGGTCCCCACTCACTCCGTGCTTCCTCCTTCAGTGGGGGACTTGCGGGACTTCGTGAGGAGCCACCTGGGTGACCCCGAGCTGCCGTTCCACCTGTGTGAGCGTGTCTCTGGGCCCTCCTGCTCAGCAGCCCCCACCCCTCCCAGCCCAGGCTCAAAGCAGCCTTTCCCAAGAAGCAGCGTCACCGGGCACGCGGGTCCCATGCTGGGGACCCAGGGTCGGGGAGGGAGGTTGGCCTCTCTGCCCCCTGAGTCGTACCTAGACCCTCTCTCCCACTCTCCCGCGGTGGGTGTCTGGGTGGTGAGGGGTCACACCACAGGACTGCACGGGGCACAGTGCGGGCAGGGTTCCCCCGCAGGTGGGTCTGCCCCAGGCCCTCTCCCCAGCCTGTCGCTGGGTTTTTGCTGCCACAGACAGTTGGGCAGGGTGCTGTGGGCTGATGGGGCTCTTCAGAAACCCCTCCCCTGAGGCCATGGGTCCCAGGCCTCCTCACTCTCAGGTCTGTCTTCCCTGGGGGTGGGGGCAGGGGCAGGGGGCTTCCTGACACAGACAACTGTCCACCTGTCTGTCCGTAGTCATTGCTCCTCCGAAAACCATCCTGGACGACCACATGCTGACCTTGTTTCAGGTACTGGCCGCCTGCTGGGCTTGGGGCGCTGCTGGGGCTGATGCTTGAGGGGCAGCCACCCAGGAGTGGGAGAAGGCCCTCTAGAGGGGGCACTGCAGGGAGCAGGGCACCTCTCAAGTCGGTTTTGGGGTGGTTTGGGGGCTTTCCAGCCTTCTTTGCTATTCCTGTCCTGGCAAGGATGGGCCTGCCTGGCTGGCTGCTGGCGCCCACAGCCAGGACTGCCTCTGGGGTCTGGGTGAGAAGGGACTGGCACATGAGGCGGCCAGGGGAGCCCCTGAAGGGTCAAGGGTCAGAGGCCTCACTGCAGGTGGCCGGCTGCCCAGGAGGGCCCTGGTATGCCAGCTGCTGGGCAGGTTTGGCTCCAGGCTGGAGGGGACGCTGCCAGGCCTGCTGCCCTGCCCCGCCTTTCCTCCCGGACCCGCAGCCTCTGTGGGGAATGCCAAGCCGGCCCTCCCCACTGGCTGGAGGCCCCGAGTGCTCCGGGGTGCGGAGCGTTGATCCGGTGCCCTGCTGGGCTGCTGTCCAGAGCTGAAGGAATGTGCTGTCCCTTCACCCCGGGAGAGCAGCGGGGGGGGGGCCTCCCCAGCCCTCTGGCCTAATGGTTTCCTCTTCAGAGTCTCTTCAGATATTTTAATTAGTAACAGAGGCTGGTCTTTGTTAAGTGACCGGTGGCCCTGCAGAGGTTGAGTTGGGGCGAGGGGGTCTGCTTCCCCAGGGCAGCCACCGTGATGGGGGGTGGGGCCAGACCAGCAGAGAGGCTGGAAGCCCACCTAGGAAAGGAGTCTAGGTCGGCGGGGGCAAGGTGCCCCCCAACCCCTGTTCCCCTCCCAGCCCCCTTCTGCAGTGCCCAGGAGCCCCAGAGGCACTGGGCCTCTTTCCTCTGTCCCCGTCCGCCCGCCTCGCTCTCCCTCGCTGGCCAGCCTGTTGATAAACATTGAATTTGGAAGATGCTTTGGGATGGAGGGGACCAGCGTTCGGGCCCCGCTCCGATTAGGAACCCTGGGGCGCTGCCTGTCCCGCCCACTCGGCCTGATTCCTGGTGACACTCTGCCCCCTGCTACCAGCAGCCGTCTCCTTTCATCCGTCAGCTCGCTCTGGAGCCGGGGGCCCTCCGCGCAGGGTGGTGTCCCTGCCTGCCTGTGATCAGAGAGCTGGCAGGGCCCGGGGAAGGAAGCCTTCCTCCCTCCCGCGGGTGAGCAGGCGCGGCGCGGAAGCCGCCCGCTTTCATGTCCCTGGCAGGGCTGCTCTCTGGCTGCTGGCTGCCCCGGGTCCAGTCCTGCACTCCAGAAAGTGACAGCTCACGGTGGGTGTGGGGGACGGCAGCCCAGCTGCCCTTCTTGGCCGCTGGATTGGAAGAGTAACCATTTGCTGGGCGAGGCGGAGGGTGAGGCCGAGGACAGGAGGACGCCATCTGTGGATGCAGAGGTCCCCAGCGCCCGTGTCCAGCCTCCTTCCCAAGCCTGAGCCCCCTTAGTGCTGGTGCTGCCGCAAGCCTCAAGGGCCTCGCTTCACCCACTGCCTGGCCCAGGGCCCCAGCGTCACCCTTGGCGGTCCACCGCAACCTGTGGCGGCCTCGTCAGCCTGAGCAGAGGGGTAGACCCTCCCTCCTGGTAATCATGGTGGTCTTCTGTGCTGTTTACTCCCTTGTTTTCTGCCGGGAACCCTGAGGCGCAAGCTGGCGGGCAGGGGGCTTCTGGCAGGTGCTGAGGGGGAACAGGGAGTCTGGGTTCAAGAAGAGCTGCCCAGAGGGGCCCTTCAAGGCTTCAGGCTCTGCGGCCCTGAGACAGCCCTGCTGGCTGGGTCTGGGTGAGGTCCTGTGAGATGGGGATGTGGCACCATGAGGGTGGCCCCATTGCCCGGTGGGTTGGCTGAGCCAGGGTCTGGCCTTGCTGGCCACCCGGGGAAATCTGGGCCTTTGTCCTCCCTGTGTCCCTTCCTGCTCCCCAGCCACTGCCCTGCTGCAGTGCCTCCAGGGCCTGAGGGCAGCCCCTGCCCCAGACTTGGATCCTGAGCATCACAGTGGGGCCTTCAGAACATTCACTGGTCTTGGAAGCTTCCTCTTGCTGATGCCCCGGCCTGACTCCAAGCGCTGGGAGCTGAGGGCACAGAGGACGAAGTCAGCGGACAGCGGCAGCCCTTCTGCAGAGGACGGGGCTTGCAGCCACGGTCTTCCTCGGGTGCAGGGGCAGGATCGGAGGGAGGTTACGACCCTGGGGGCTCTGGGGTCCTCCCTGCAGTCCTGAGTCTGCACCACAGTCCTGCCCCTGGCCTGGGAGGCCTCTAGGGGGTCAGGGGTCGTGTGATGTGTCCTTGTCCCACACCTGTACAGGTGCCACCACTCCCACGGGTGGGATCTCAGGAGGGGCGCTGTTCCCAGGCCCCCAGAAGGGGTGTGGGGACCCAGCGCAGGGGGGAGCTTCAGGCTGGCTGACCCTGGCTCTTCCTCACCAGGCAAGACCTGGTGCCGAGTCAGGGAACCCACATGTGGGCTCTTGGGTCTAGGGGGTGGACCAGGCTGGCATCTCTTGGCCTGGGACTCCAAGAACCCCCACTGCCCCATGCCAGGGCCAGTTGAGGGTCCCCCCAGGGCGCTCCTGTCCCTGTGGAGGCCCCCCTCTGCCTGCCACCCTCTCTGTTCTTTGGGCAACGCAGGTGAGGGAGTGGGGGGGCAGCGGAGGAGTTCTGTGAGCGCCTGCATCTTCTCTGATCTCTGACCTCTTGGCTTCCTGCTGAGGCTGGGGGCTTCCAGGCCTAGCTCCCGCGTTCAGAGTATTAACTGTTCACCCCTGAAAGCAGGCAGGAAGGAGGAGCGGGAGTTAAAATGCCAGAGCACACGGACCACGAGTGCTTCCTGTTC
Source organism: Camelus bactrianus (assembly GCF_048773025.1). Taxonomy (NCBI): domain Eukaryota; kingdom Metazoa; phylum Chordata; class Mammalia; order Artiodactyla; family Camelidae; genus Camelus; species Camelus bactrianus. Next base: position 59,378,954 of record NC_133554.1, read on the forward strand.
AGTAGGGGCTGGCCCCGGCAGGTCCCTGTGGTCCAGTGCCACCGCCTGGATCGCACAGTGGTTGGTGCCCGAGAAGGGACAGGCGAAGCTGGGCCTCGGGCTGTTCGGTGGGCAGGGCCTGGCGGGTGCAGTGCCCATGAGGCCACCCGTGGAGCGGGTGCAGCCCTCTCTGCCGCCTGCCCGCTGTGCCCGCCTGGTCCCTGAGCCCCCTCCGTGCCCCCCGCAGGCTGACCTCTTCCCTGCTGCCCTCGTGCACTTCGGACCCGAGGAGCCGACAGGTGGGTGGGGCCCCTTGCTCTGCCCGCCACCGCCGGCCAGCCCTGGGCCGCACGTTGTAGCTCGTCAGATGCCCCAGAGCAGCGGCCTTTGGGTCTGGGAGGGAGACCTCTGGCCCCGACAGCCCCGTACCCTACTCCCTGGGGGCTTCAGGGTGGGACAGTCACTTGTCCGGGCCATGCCTCCTCCTGGAACCGAGCCGCAGGGAGGTGAGTGGGGCCAGCTCCTCAGTGGCCTGAGCCTTCTGCAGGCACCTACCTGGAACCCAGGCTGCTGGAACACACCATCTCCCCGTCTGCAGCTGACGCGCTGGTGGCCAGGTGAGTGCCCAGAGGAGTGGGGAGAACCCACTGCCGCAGTCCCCACCATCTTATGCCAGCACCTTTGCCCTCAGGTGCATGTCCAGGACAGCCGGGACCCCGCCGCCACCACCGCCACCGCCAGCCTCCGACCCTGTGCCCTCGGAGTCAGAGCCGACTGCTGAGGAAGGGGCTGTGGAGCCCCCCGAGCCCGGCCCCCGGATGGCCCAGCCTGCGAGGAGGGGTCTGGGCAAGGTGCCCAAGTGGCTAAAGCTGCCAGGTCCCGTGGGGGCGGCTGGGCGGGGAGAGGCTGCTGGGCGGGAGCCCGGAGCCCGAGGTCACCCTGTGCGTTTGCACTGCAGCCGGCAAGAGGTGAGCGCCGCCGGCCCAGAGGTGCCCAGTCTGCCTGCCACAGGACCCCTGCCCACCCTGAGCGGGAATAAAGTTGCGAGCTTCTCTCGAGACCCTTCTGTCTTCCTTCCCTGGAGAGGGCTCTTTCATTCTCCGCCCTGCTCCCACCTCCCAGCCACGGGCCTCCAGCCGACCCTCGGACTGGATGGGCCACATCCTGGCCGGGCCGGGCCCTGGGCCTCCTCGCTAGGGCCTTGGTCTCTTAATGGGCACAAGTGTTCTCCGTGAACCTTAGTTTTTACCTAACTGACGTCATTAATTACGCTCTGAGAACTCAGGAGAAGGACCTCCAGGCACGGCCTGCCTTGGCTGTGCCGCAGGCGGCAGGAGCTGGGAGGCTGCAGCCCCCACCCAGCAGGGCGGGGCTGGCCTGGGGTTTCCCGATGCCCCGCCCGCCCCACATCTGAGTGCACTTCAAAGTGTCCGTGGGGCACAGGCTCTGGCACTGGTCGCCAGCCTCTCCCCTCAGGTCTAATTACTTCCACATGCACCCAGAGCTTTGAAGCCCCAAGACTCCCTGCCGGGAGCGGGGAGAGGAAGGTGGGGGGCAGAGGCGGGGAAGGGGTGCAGGGGGAAGACAGCAGGGCTAAATGAGGGAGGGAGGGCTTGCCCCGCCAACCATGCCATCTTTGGGCGGGGACGTGGCTCCTCAGGTGCCCGTGGCTGCAGGGGAGCCAGTGTCCCTCCCCAGTGCGCCAGGTCCGCTGACTCCGGGGTCGCTGGGTCCTCCTGGGCTCCAAGGAATCCAAGCAGCTTTCAGAATTCAGGGGAGGTGGATGCTGTGGGGTGCAGGTGGCCTGGCCAAGCAGGAGGAGGTCCCAGAGGGCAGCCAGGCTTTGCAGACCCAGCTTCTCGCAGGTCCCAGGTGAGCGTGGCCGGGTCACCCTGCCTGGCCCTGGAGTTGCCCTGGGCCAGGGGTCCTTCCCAGGGGCGTGACCCCCAGCAGCCCTGCCCGCTTGTTCCTGGGCCTGCCTGCCGGCCAGCAGTAACACCCCACACCCACAGCCGCCCTGTGGCACAGGCACCATCCCGGGCGAGCAGCCACACGTGCGGGGCTCCGCGCGAGCGCCAGGCCCGTGCACAGCAGGAGGCTCACACGTGAAGCAACTCGACTTGGGGTGATTAATGGCAACAGGAGGCTGTGCCTGGGGAGGTGGCTTTGATTTATTGATGTTGCTTTGTGGGGACAAACTTACAGTTCAGGGCAGCATCTTCTGGGAGGAACATCAAATGGCTTGGAGGTGACTTACGAACTTTGATGTCAGTGCAGAACCATGCACTTCCGTTTGTCTGTGGGGTACATATGGGCTAACTGCTTGGGCAACGGTCCCGCTCTTCCTGGCACCTGCTCCCCAAAGACCAAGTGCTTCTCAGCTGCCCCAGGAGGCGCAAGGGGAGGGCACCTGCCCAGGTTCCCCACTCAGGCCCCCATCCTGTCAGTGACACCCCCCCATCTGCTGTGTCCAGGCTGTCAGCAGCAGGGAGAGAGGACAATGAGGAAGGGCGGTACGCTTGCTGGGACCTGGCCAGTCCTCGGAGCTGGAGAACCTGGAGGATCAGCAGCTCCCGCCTCGTCTGAAGCCAGAAGCCGTGGAGAACACGTGGACATGGGACTTGCTGGTGACTCGGACAGGCTGCCAGTGAGGGTGGACACCCCTAGAAGTCCAGAAGCTGTGGAGGGAGGGGCACTCAGGGCCTTGCGGGTGCGTGCCAGCTCACCCCCCACACCCCCTCCGCCAGGCCGTGTTGCCGGAGGCCCACCTACCAGCTGAGGCAGCACCTTCTCCAGCTGGTCCAAGTCCACGCAGCCCAGCTCCTCCGCCTGGGCCTGCCGCACGCTGCGGATGGCTGCTTCTACCGCAACACGGGGGAAGTAAGGCTGGGGGGCTGGAACCCCAAACCTCCCAGGCCTCAGCCCTGGTGGCTCCTCCACCCCTGTGCCAGCTGACAGCTCAGAAGACTGAGCCTGAGGCCCCTGAAACACGAGGCTTTCCAGGGACACAGCTTAGGTGCTTGTGGGAAAAATGCGAAAAGTGTTTTGGTTTCTCCACAGAAACCAGAGAGATCATGAATGGTCTGCACAGGAGCGGGTGGGACACCAGGGGACGCTGCCAGGGCCCCTCTGCTCACCTATGACAAAGATCTTCAGGAGCTCCGCCGTGAGCTGCAGTGCGTCCCCACTGACTGCAAGGTGAAGGGGGTGTTAGGGGACATGCACCCCCTCCCTGCCCCACTTCTGACCTGGCTCGGCCCTGCTGGTGCCCTTCAGCCCCCTCCCCAGCCCTCCCTGAGGCCCTGGTCCCTGCAGAGCTACAGTGGAGCCCCCGGGCCTGGCAGCCCCCCAGCCCCCGCCCCCCCGTCACACACCTTTGGTCTTGTCCTCTTTAAAGTGCAGGTGCAGCAGCTTGCTCACTAGTTCCTGTGGGAACACAGTGGGCATCAGTGGGCCGCTGCCCCCCGCCCCGCCTCACCCCCGGCTGCTGCAGACTCCTTAGGCATTTAGTGCTGGTTGGGATGGGGTTGTGATTTCCAGCTGGAAACGCTCTGACAGTGGGGCCTCTGCCGGGGTGGGGAGAAATCTCCAGAACCAGAAATTAGATGCGTGTGGCAGACAGGTGGGAGTGGTCCAGGTGCCTGCCCGCTGTTTTCCGGGGCTCCAGTCCTCCTGGGATCCAGAGCAGTCTGGTGCTCCTGCCCCCAGGAACCAGGTGCTCTCCCCACAGTGGCCCCTTTACAGGCCAGTCCATGCCACCAGCACCGCCTAGCTTTGCCAAACCCTGCTCCAGGCACTTGGTCAGCTCCATCCCAGGTCCCTCCCTGGAGCCTGCTGCGTGGGGAGTAAGGGAATCTTCGCGTAACAGGGAAGGGCACCGTGGGAGCCACAGAGCTGGGCAGGGGCCGGGCTCCTCCATCAATGAGCAGTCAAGATGCGGGACAAGGGGGATGGGACCAGGGCAGGTCAGGGCCAAGACTCCTCAAGGCGGAGGCTTGAGCCCTAAAGGATGCTGCCACTAAGCAGAAGTGGATTCTGGGGCCCAGCAATGCAGGCGCTCAGCTGGGGACATGTTGCATGAGGCGCCCAAGCAGAGTGGCCAGTGAGTGGCTGTGACTGAGAGAAGGTCGAAGTTGGGGGGTGAGGATCTGGGAGGTGGCCGCACGTGGGTGGGCGAGGGAGGTTGCCCAGGACAGGAAGCGGCTAGAAGAGGTTGCAAATGAGCCGGTAGAGCAGAACGCCGGGGTGGCAGGAGGACACCAGCTGTGGGCACCCAGCAGCCCAGCAACAGGGTGTCGTGCAGGGATGGTGAGCTGGGGACCCATCAGGCCTCCAGCCTTGGTCACAGGCAGTGGCATCCCTGGCCCAGTGCAGCTCAGTAGAGCTGGGGAGCAGAGTGGAGGAGGGTGCGAGGGAGCAGGGCTTGGGCTCGGGACGGTAAGAGCTTGCCACAGGTCACTTGGGGCAGTGGCTGCACTGGCCTCACCCTCCCAGCAGTGACCTGTGAGCTTGGCGCCACCTGCTGGTCCTTGCTGTGTCCCTGAAAGGTACCAGAAAAGGCCCAGGGGGCTCTACTGCCCCACCTGCTCCCAGACCCTGGGGAAGAGCTAACTCAGCCGGGCTGCTGCACTGGGGGCAGGTGCATTAGCTTGTCGTGACAATTAAAGGAAGCAGCACCAGCTGGGAGAGGAGGTTCCATAAGCTTGCAGAGAGCAGGATGGGACGTGGGGTGCAGTCAGCCTTTGCCCCACTGCATGGAGGTACCACGACCCCTCCCTCCCTGTCACCCTGGTCCAGGACAGCCCTGAACCTGGGTGATGACCACAACCCCAGCTCGGGCCAAAGCCCTTGGGGTGGACTCCAGGGCTGCCCAGGACCGTGGGAAGGAGGCCCAGGCAAGTGCTCCCCTCTGCAGCCGTCATGGTGGGGGGCTCCTACAACCCCGCCAGTCACCCAGTCGCAGTGATTTTCCCTTTGACATCACTAACCCCTTTCAGGCCAGGGCAGTGGTGATCCTGGGTGATAAAGAAGAGGAAAAACCCTCACCGGGGGCTGGCTGCACAAGGAAGTGCTCACGGGCTGTGACCCTCCCTCCCGCCCCAGGTCCACAAAGGCCTGATGGCAAGGGCTCAGGGCCTACTGACCTTAGAGCAGGGCAACAAAGTGAGACTCAGAGCCCACTCACAGCCTGCAGGGTATGGGAGCCAGCGGACCTCGCTACCCGCCTACCCAGAGACGCACCCGCCAGGTGCAGAGCAAAGGGGCAGACTCCGGAGGCGGATGGTCCCACTGGTAAGTGGAAGTAGTGGTTGAGCAGTTAAGTGGGCTAACCTATGTTAAGTGCATGGAACAGTGCCTGACTGTGCGAGGTGTGGAGCTAAGAAAAGCACTGGTGGAGCCAGACACCCCAGATGACACAGCCGGCCGGACTCGGGTGAAGCGCAAAGCACAGAGCGGGCGTGACAGGGAAGAGGCCAAAAGTAAGCTTTAGAGGACGCAGGGATGTGACTACCAGCGAGCTGGGCCGCTCTGTGCTAGAGCACCTAGGGAGTCCCCCGGCACTTCCGCCGGCACTTGCAGACCCTCACCCTCCTGCCGCAGACCAGGGTGCCTACCAACGTTCTGCTACCCGGCCGCGAGACCCCATCCACGGAGGATGAAGGGCGCGCGGGGTGGGGGTCGTGGCCGGATTCTGGGGATGGGCCCACCCTAGAAGGCACCGGCCGGCAGCGCGGGGGCTGGCTCGGAACCCGCACGTGGGTCACCCAGCCGGCGGGGCTGCGGAGTCCTCGCCAGACCCGCGCCAGCGCCGGTCCCCCGCCCTGCCCGGCGCCCCCAGCCCGCTCCCCTCGCCCGCTACCCACGGCCCCGCGGGCCCTCTCTCACTTTCCGGAAGCCCGCGCCGGTTTCCTCCATGACTGCGGCCAAGACGCGCGTCTTCCGAAGCCCCGCCCCTGCGCCTTCAGCCAATGAGCCCTGAGCGCGCCTTCCGGAGCCCCGCCCTCGCATCTCCAGCCAATGGGCTGGCCGCGCGCGCCCGCTCGTTTGCCCTAATTGGGCCTGGGTGAGCCCCACTCCTCCGCAGGGCCTCCTGGGAGTCGTAGTTTCCGCCAGGCCTTCCCGGCTTTCCCTGCTCTTCCTGGATACCGAGGCGCGCCGCGGCCGCGTAGACCCGTGGCGAGGGGGCGGGGGTCCACGGCGCGAGGGCTGAGGCTGAGGTCCTGGAGCCCAGGGGCGCGTGCGACGCCGGGACCAGCCCCGGGGCTGGAGGCTTTGCCCCCGAAGACGCCCTCCTCCCCGGTCCCCGGCTCCAGCGGTCCCCCGACTGGGAATCACCCGCCCCCGTCCTCTTGGGGCCTCCGCCTGTAGAACCAACTCAGTTTGCTCCTCGTTCCTCGGCTGCTGAGGACTTAGGGTCCCTGTGCTCCGCACTGCGCTGCCGGAGGCTCTCTGGAGGCCCCCGGGGGAGAGGCCCTGCCCTACTGCCGACAGGGGCAGGAGCCCCGAGCAAGGGCCAGCAGTCTGCTTCCCCGGCTTCCCGGCCCCAGCTGGTGAGCGTTCGGGGGAGGCCCTGCTGGCACTCCAGGGACATGGAGGAGCTCCGGCGCGCCTACAGCCGGCTGTGTAAGGAGAGCGGGGCCGAGCCGCAGGAGAGTGTCCTGCAGCAATTGCAGGAGCTGTCCCGGGGCCGGCTGGACCTGGCCACACAGAGCCTGACAGTGGACAGCTGCAGGGCCCTGGGCAAGCTGTTGCAGAAGGGGTCACTGCTGACCGAGCTCATCCTGAGTGACTGCATGCTGAGCGAGGAAGGTGGGCACCGCAGGGCTGGCAGGAGCCAGGGCAGCCCTTCCAACTTCAGAGTTGAGGCTGGAGTCAAGCTCTGTGCTTCAGGGCAGCCTTTCCTGCTCTGCCTCGCTGCTTGTTTGCTGCACACGCCCCGTCCTTGGTGCTTGGCAGCCTCCAGCAAGGAATTCTCTGTCCTCCCACCCCAACCCTTCCCCGAGGTTTCTCCCCTTTACTGTAGTTACAGCAAGCAGCAGCATCTGCCCGTGAAACCTGTGAGCAGAGGGCTGTTTCTCTGTAGGGTCCCTCCACTTAGGAGAGTTCCAGCAAGGGTCAGCAGGCTGACTCTGCACTTGGCAGATTTTTTTTTTAAGTTTCATTTTACTTATTTTGACGGAGGTACTGGGGATTGAACCCAGGACCTCGTGCATGCTAGGCACACATTCTACCACTGAGCTGTACCCTACCCCCTCCGCAATGTGACACAGTGAGTAAGGTGACCCATTTTTGGCATGAACCCTGACTAATGGGGGCCACCGGGACTGTCGTCCCTCCCTGACGTTGGGGGAGCTGCCCCCAGATGGAGCTACCAAGGGGTGGAGAGTGACTGCCCTGCTGTCTTCCAGGGGCCACACTGCTGCTGCAGGGGCTGTGTGTCAACACCGTGGTGCGGTTTCTGGATCTAAAGGTGGGTGGATTTGTGCTCAGGGGCGTGCCACCTGAGAAGAGGGTAGAGGAGATACAGGTGTCCTGGCAGCCAGGGGTCCAGATGGCAGCCAGAGACTCCTTCTGTAAGCACTCGGCACACAGGCCCTGCACCGTTTTCTTGTGGTCTCTTGCTTGGGGGCCAGTGTCTGGAGGGCAGGAATGTGAGTTCCAGAGCGTCCACACCAGGAGCCCTCCTGTGGTCAGGGAAAGCAGAACCTGACAGGGGCCACATTTTCTGTCTAGAGCTCTCGTGGCCTTGCCCACTGCCTGACCACGGAGGTCAGAGCCCAGCCCGGGGTGGTGGGGAGTGACTGGCTGGCCTCTTCCTTTCCTAGGGCAATAACCTTCGAGCCACAGGGGCCGAGGCACTGGGAAAACTCCTCCGACAGAACAAGTCCATTCAGAGGTAGCGTGGGGGTCCCTGCCCTCGCTGCCCTCAACCACGGTTCTAGGTTGGCTCCAGAGAACGTGGTTCTGCAACATGAGAGAGCTCACTCCTTCACTCCAGTCTCTGTCTTTCCCACTTATGGGTGGGGAGTAGGTGGGAGCAGGCGGCTCCAGCCTGAAAGTGCCAGAGACCCCCAAGCCAGCACCCCTCCTCACCCCCTTGGAGCCTGTGGGAGCAGGATGCCCTCCAGTGCCATGACCTCATGCCCCTGCTTCCCGCAGCCTCACCCTGGAGTGGAACAGCCTGGGCACCTGGGAAGAAGCCTTCGCCACCTTCTGTGGGGCCCTGGCGGCCAACAGCGCCCTGCGGCAGCTGGACCTCCGCAACAACCAGATCAGCCACAAGGGCGCCGAGGAGCTGGCCCTGGCCCTGAAGAGCAATGCCAGCCTTCAGCAGCTGGGTGAGGCCACCCGGCACTGCCCTCCCGGGTCCTCAGGCCCAGCCAGGCCGTCTGGGTCTTGGGGTGGGGGTGGGGGTTGCATCTCCTGCTCCCCGGTCTGTGGCCGATCACAGGCAGCCCCAGCCCCACAAAGGAAGCAGCTTAGGCTGGCCTGGCCCTCCCACCCCTGCCAGGTGTTCTCTGTCCGGTGACAACAGGTTTCCTTTCAGACCTGCGCTGGAATCACATCGGCCTCCTTGGCGGCCGCGCCCTGGTGAACTGTCTCCCCAGCAACAGAACCCTGTGGAGGCTGGAGCTGGCTGGGAACAGCATCCCGGGGGATGTCCTCAGAGCTGTGGGTATGGGCGTGCGGGCTGCTGGCAGCTTCCAGCACTTGGAGCAGGTCATGAGCATGAAGCTGATCCCCTCTGACAGAGGCCTAGCCACCCAGGGTGGGCGGCTCAGCCAGAGCGCGTGAGCGCATCAGGACTGTAGCCCGTTAAAACCAGAGCGAGCGCTGACTGCCCGGCGCTGCTCCCGTCCTGACGCCGACAACTCACTCCCATGGCTCCTTGTCCTGCCAGCGGCGCCGGCCACCTGAGGGCCCAAGCTTGGGCTGGAATCTAGTGTGGGGTCACCCTGCTGCTGGGTCTGCCCAACACGTGGCCTCTCCCACTTGGTCCTTGGCCCTGCCTCCAGCTGTTGTCATTGCTTCTGGTCCCATGGCTGTTTCTGGCTGGCTCCTGTCCTGGATCTCTCTAGAACCCAGGAGCTGAGCTCAGCAGTTACCTCTTGAAAGTCAGGCAGTGTGTCTTTGATATTTGGGGCAGAGCCCAAGTGCCCACCTCTTGTGGAAGTGGAGCAGCCTCCTCCACCGCTTCCTGTGCATCCCCCTGCCATGTGCCTCCCAAGCTCCTGGCCTCACCGTCACCCCCACCCCTGCTGAGCCCCTCATCTGCTAGTGCCCTGAGGGGTCTGTCTGACTTGTGGGGTGAGACACTGCCTTACACGGGGCCTTCTGGGCACGGGGTTCGGCCGGCCATCAGCCACTCCCAAGGCTCAGCACCCCTGGTAGATGACTTGGCTTTTCCCAACAGAGCAGGCCATGGACCACAACCAGGACCGGCAGACCGCCTTCCGGGAGAACCAGGCCCGCACCCACGTGCTCAGCAAGGAGGTGCAGCACCTCCGGGAAGAGAAGTCCAAGCAGGTGAGGGTGGCACCGTCTCTGACCGCAGACGCCTGCCCGGCCGCAACCCCAGCCCTGCCCTGTGGATGAAGGGCCCCCCCTTGGCCCAGTGCCAGGGCCATCTCACTCCTTTGGCCCTGGAATCTCTCCAAACAGCCCACCCAGGCCCAGGAGGCAGCCTCTTGTTTGATGCCCTCTGGCTGGGTGGGTGGGTTCCCCTTCATGGGACCCATCCTCCGTTTGGATGGGGCTGAGCCGCTTGGTGTCCTGCTGCCTCAGTGCATGTTGGCCACCTTCCCGCCCGCATGGGCAGCGGGCAGGCTCTGGACCCTGAAGGGGTTCTGTCCGGTTCTGTCCCCAGTTCCTGGACTTGATGGAGACGATTGACAGGCAGAGAGAAGAGATGGCCCGGAGCAGCAGGTGAGCATGGCCCCAGAACTGGGGGCAGAGGGGCGGCGCGGTGGAGGTGCCCGGGGTTCGAATCCCGGCTCTAGCCTCAGAGTGACCTCACCTGTGGTCGTGGGGTGTATTCCCTGAGCCAGTGGGCTGGAGGGTCAGAGGCAGCACCGAGCACATTCTCAGCCCACTGTGTGAGCATGACGACCAGCGGCTGCTACAGGGCCAACCCCGGAGAGGCTCTGGGGCTTGGGCTTCGTGGACCTTCCTCTTGGCCCGCAGGGCATCAGCAGTGCGTGTAGGGCAGCTTCAGGAAGCCCTGGACGAGAGGCACTCCGTCATCAAAGCCCTCAAGGCCAAGTAAGGAGGGACAGAGCACAGGACTGGGGTCGGGGGTGCTTTGGAACACTTTAGAGACCTGCCCACAGGGCAGAGGAGGACCGTCCAGGCGAGGACTCAAGACCCCAGTGTACAAAGTAGAAGTGGGAAGCGGCTGGGGTGCCGACTTGGGAAGGCTTTTTGGAGGAGCCGAGTGTTAGCTGGGTAGACACCTGGCACGAGGGAGAACAGCAAGGACTTAGCAAGGCTGGAGGCGGGGCCGGGGCGGAGCTCACGGTCGGCTGGCAAGGCTGGCTCTTCCTCCTTGCAGGCTGCAGATGGCTGAGGCCGCCCTGGCTCTGTCGGAGCAGAAGGCCCGGGACCTGGGGGAGCTCCTGGCCGCTGCAGAACAGGAACGTCGGAGCCAGGCACAGAGACAGGCGAAGGAGCACAGGCTGGAGCAGCAGGTGGGCAGGGAGGGCTGGGCGGCAGGCGGGCGTGGGGCAGGCAGGTGGGGCATGGCGGCGGGTGGCCAGTGGCGCCCTTTCCCTGTCTCACCCCCAGGAAGCTGCAGAGCGGGAGTCAAAGCTCCTCAGAGACTTGTCTGCTGCCAACGAAAAGAACCTGCTTCTGCGAAACCAGGTCTGGGGGCGTGGGGCCAGGCGCCTGGAGAGCCCGGGGTGGGGCTTCGCGACAGGGACCTAAGCTTCCCTCCCTGGACACTGGCTCAGGTGGACGAGCTGGAGCGGAAGGCGAAGTCTCAGCAGGAGCAGCTGTTCCTGGCCCGGCAGGAGCTGAGCAACACGGCTGCCGAGCTGAAGCTGCGGGCAGTCCAGGCCGAAGGTAGGCACACCAGGCCAGCTGCTGGGGCCTGGAGACGGGGACCCTGGGAGCCAGGGGGCCACCAGAGGAGCCCTGCCCACGCGATCCCCCGTGCTTCCAGAGCGCCTGGAGCTCGAGAAGAAGAGGTCCCGGCAGAGCCTGGAGGACTCGGAGCACTTGCGCTTCACGGAGGTTCCTCATTGGTCACGTTCTCTGGCCTTTGTCCCTCACGTCCCCACCAGGGCCTGTGGACACCTCGGTCTGACACAGTGTCAAGGCACACTCCCAGTGCGCTCCCCCAGGAGCCCGTGGGGCTCTGGTGGCGGTTCTCCACCAGTCCTGGCAGGTGTCAGACCCAGAACCTCCTGACCAGTTTCTAGAAGGGACCCTGACCATGCTGTCACCCCAGTGCAAGCCGCCACGTGCTCCGTGCCATCGGGGGGTGGGGGGTGGACAGCGCTGGGATGGACCCTCCATCCTCGCTACCTGCAAGGCTGCTTGGGGCAGCCCTCGCTTGGAAAGGTCAGATGAGGACACGCGTCCCATCAGCACCATGTCCACCCCACCACGAGCCCCCACCTGGAAGGGTCCCCATGATTCACTTGCCTCCTGGGGTGGGGATCCGATGAGCTGAAGGTTGGGGAGCCAGCCTGCCGGCCCCATCCCTGCGCCCCGCAGGTGGAACACATGACTCGGCACCTGGAGGAGAGTGAGAGGGCCATGCAGGAGAGGGTGCAGAGGCTGGAAGCCGCGCGGCTGTCCCTGGAGGAGGTGAGCTGGGCGCTGGAGCTCTGCCCTCCCCTGGGGAGGCCGGATGTGGCCGGGATGGGTCCCTGGGCTGCAGGAAGGACCCAGGGATTGCTGTCTGTGGTGCAGGAGCTGAGCCGGGCTAAGGCAGCAGCGCTCAGTGAGCGGAGCCAAGCCGAGGAGGAGCTTGTCAAGGCCAAGAACCAAGTCCGTCTGGAGGAGGTGAGCCCAAGGCCGCTGCCTACTGCTGGCAGCGCCCACCATAGGGAGAGGTCTGAGGGGCTGCCAGGGGCTCTCTGGATTGTACGGCACCGCAGGCTTCATGGGGCCAGATCAGGGCTGTCCCCTATCTCTGTAGGGACGGAGTCAAGAATGGAAGCTCCAGGGGTGCAGGAGTGGGGAAGAGTCAGACCACATCCACCCCCCACAAAGAGCCAACATCTTCCAGGCCCGTGGGGAAGGGGTTTGGCCCAAACGTGCAGCCCGTGACGGCATGGTGGAAGTGGGAGACCAGAGGGCAGGATGGCATCAGCCTGGGGCCCGGAGGAGGAGCCCGGGGAGAGTGGTCCCCAGAGGCTCCCTGTTCAAGCTGAGCCCATTCAGAGCAGTATTCGTAACAACTTTAGCGACAGTGCGGTTTCCACACAGCAAATAAAAGCTCCTCTCAGCCTGAAGCGGGGAGTAGGGGGTCACTGCCCACGTGAGCTCACGGCCACGGGCCAGAAAGCAATTCACCAGCCCCTCCCCCATGCCTGCAGCAGCAGCGCCTGGCTCACCTGGAGGAGAAGCTGCGGCTGCTGGCGCAGGCGCGGGACGAGGCTCAGAGCGCCTGCCTGCAGCAGAAGCAGACGGTGGCCGATGCCCAGGCGAGGGCCAGCCAGCTGGGCCTGCAGGTGGAGGGCCTGCAGCGGCGCCTGGAGGAGCTGCAGCAGGTAGCTGGGACTTTGAGGGCTACCGGGGGTGCCCCTGCCCCAGCCTCCATCTCACCCCCCACCCACCCACATGCTTGGCAGGAACTGAGAAACAAGGACCAGGAAAAGGTCGCCGAAGTGACCAGGGTGCGGGTGGAGCTGCAGGAGCAGAAAGGCCGCCTGAAAGCTGAGCTGACGGCCCAGGAAGCGCTTAAGGAGAAGGTGGCAGCCCTGGAGCGCCACCTGAAAGGTGAGCTGGGCCCGGAGCCCCCCACAGCGTCTCTGCAGGACCTCCCTCACTGGGTCGTCCCACAGGGGGCTGGCCTGGCCTGCCGAGCCTGGCTGAGGTCTCAGCTCCCGGAGGTCCTGGCACAAGAGGCAAGTGAGCAAGCCTGGTCCCCCAGCCCCCAGGGGGCTTCTGGAATGGCAGGCGCCCAGACAGCGCCCAGCGCCCCTTCCTCACCAAGCTTCCTCCCTGCAGTGATCGCGAGTGACCACCGGGAGGCACTGCTGGACAGGGAGAGCGAGAACGCCTCCCTCCGCGAGAAGCTTCGACTCAAGGAAGCGGAGATCGCCCGGATCCGGGATGAGGAGGCCCAGAGGGCCAGCTTTCTGCAAAATGCTGTCCTGGCTTATGTGCAAGGGTCCCCCCTGAGGACCCTGAGCCCCCAGAAATGAGGGGAGGCAGGAAAACTCCAAGCAGCAGGAAGGTGGCATCTGCCGGACGTCTGGGTCATACTGCTGCCCATCCCTTCCTCTCAAGGGACAGGCCATCCATCGGGCAGGCCCGGGCTGTTTGGGCAGAGTCTACAGCTGGTGACTCGGAAAATCAGTGGCGGGGTGGATCTGAGAGCAGCCCCGCTGCAGGGGTCCAGAGGGCTGGCCAAGGGGGTTGGGGGTTGTAGTGGGCCCTGGCCCTTCCCCACTCCTTGGGTCCAGTCCCAGGGAGGAGGAGGATGTGCCTGAGAGCACAGACCCTGATGGAAGACGGGGGAGCGGCCCTGAGCCCTCCATGCCCCTCCGCCTCTGTTCAGTCACCTTCTAACAGCAACCCTGAGCTCAGCGGCCCCAGCACGCCCTCTCTCCGGCAGTTCTGAAATACAGGCTTTTGTACTTTGTGATACATTTTGGTCCCAGAGCCTTTCTCCCACATCAACCAGTACTCCCAAGGCTGGACCCTGCAGAAAATACCCTCTAGGTGTGGGTGGGTCACCACCCCCCCCAACTGCTGCCAGATGGAGGTGGTGGTCTGGCTACCGCAGCGGACGGGAGGGGAGGGTGACAGCTGGGCCCGGGGTTGCCCGCCTTGGAGGCCTCTGGTGACTGCAAACACCAGTTGTCTCCAGCTGTCTCCTGGTTGAAGGGTGGGTGGACCCTGGGAGTGTTCTCCCTGGAAGAAACCCTGTGCGCATGGACCACCCAAACCTGTCCAGGTGGGTGGGAGCCGTCTGCCTGCGCGGTGCCTTAGTGTGGGTCACAGGAGCTCGGGGACCGGATCGGGGGGATGCGTCATATCCCCGCCCCGCACCAGATTTCTCTGGAAGGCGCGTTGGTACGGGTTCGGGGCGGGTCCGCGCCCCCCGCCCGCCCGACCGGCCGCGCTCGGCTGTCTCCGCGCCCGGCGCTCGGCGGCGCTCGGCTGTCTCCGGCCGCTCGGCTCGGCGCTCGGCTCCGGTCCGCGGCGGCTGCGGCGCCGGGCATTTCTCCGCAGCTCGGCTCGCGGCCGCGCCCGCCCGGCCCGCGCCCATGCAGGCCATCAAGTGTGTGGTGGTCGGCGACGGGTGAGTGCGCGGCGCGGGGGCCGCTCGGCCGGGCACGCCGGGCAGGGGCGGCTCCAGGGACCCTCCCGCGCGGGGCGCTCGGCTCCCGGGCGCGGAGAAGGCGGCGCGCGCGGGCCCAGGACCCCGCCTCGGGGTCCGGCGGGGCGGCCCCAGCGCGCCCCCGACCCCCCCACCGACCGTGGGCGCCGGGGGACCCAGCAGGGGCGGGAGGACGCGGTGGGGGCGGGACACCCCCCACCCCCGGCTGGTCTCAGGGCGCCGGCCTCCAGCCCAGGCCCACCTGATGCTGCGGGCGGCCCGCGGCCCCGCCTGGCCTCTCAGTGGGTGGGTCCAGGCCTCTCACCTGGGCTGAACCTTCAGCCGGCCCCACCCTCCCCTGCCACCCTTCCAGCACCTGCCTGCAGCTGTGGGGCAGCTCGCCCCAGCCCGCACCCACCACTCTGCTCCCCCCAGAGGCCTGCCTACCCTGGTTTTCCTCCTCTATCCCTGGGTCGCTGAGGATCTGCTGGGCAGGGACCCCTGTCCCCACCCTGGGCAGCCTCACTTGGCTTGTGGCTCCGTGGGAGGGGATTGCCCTTGCTGGGCAGGGAGCTGGGGCGGGCTTGGGAGCAGCCTGGGCTCACCCTGTCTCCACAGCGCCGTGGGGAAGACCTGCTTGCTGATCAGCTACACTACCAACGCCTTCCCGGGAGAGTACATCCCCACCGTGTGAGCAGTTGTGGCGGGCTGGCGTGGGGGGCGCGGGTGCCTGGGGGCCAGGCCCACGTGGGCCCGGTCTGGGCTCCCCAGGTGGGGCTGAGGGGCCAGCTGGGCTCCAGGTCTGTGAGGGCCTGAGAGCCCCAGCCCTGGGCCGACCTTTCTCACTCCGCTCCTGCAGTTTCGACAACTACTCCGCCAATGTGATGGTTGACGGGAAGCCGGTCAACCTGGGGCTGTGGGACACTGCTGGGCAAGAGGACTACGACCGGCTGCGGCCACTCTCCTACCCTCAGACAGTAGGCGACCACAGGGCTGCCCACAGGGCTGGGAGGCTAGGTGGAGGCCCAGAGGTCCTGACGTGGGGGTACTGGGGCCGGCAGCCCTCCTTGACCACTTCCGCCTAGGCCTCTCTCTCCTTTTCTCCCAAGGACGTCTTTCTGATCTGCTTCTCCCTGGTGAGCCCAGCCTCCTTTGAGAATGTTCGAGCCAAGGTAGGGCAGGGCTGGACGAAGTGTTCATCCTCTGCCGGAGGGGAGGGGGCTGCCCAGAGAACTTGCCTTTACAGGGCAGGGGTTTCTTGCCTGAAGACCTTCCAGAGGCAGACTGTCCTTTGGAGGCAGAGGTGATGCCGTTCTGCTGGCTGTGGGGTCTGAAGGTGGTCCAGAGGGGTGACGAGGGGTCGGGGTGGGGCTGGAGTGGCGAGCCGCAAGGCATTCAGGGGAGGGAGGGCCCTGACTGCGAGGCCCTGATGGGCCTGGAAACTTCCTGGCTGGGGATTTCTGTCCTTGGTCATCTCCCCACTGAACCCAGCGGTCACCCCGTGAAGAGGAACGATTCAGGGTGGGTCTAGGCGCCACAGGGAAGGGGCCCTTGGGAGCCATGGCCTGCTCTGGGCCAGACTGGGGTGAAGGCCCCAAGGAGCAGGGGTCAGAGCCTCCGTCCCCACAGTGGTACCCAGAGGTGCGGCACCACTGCCCCCACACGCCCATCCTCCTGGTGGGCACCAAGCTGGACCTCCGAGATGACAAGGACACCGTCGAGCGGCTGCGGGACAAGAAGCTGGCGCCCATCACCTACCCCCAGGGCCTGGCTATGGCCAGGGAGATCGGTGAGTGGGCACCGCCAGACCGGCCAGCATGGGGAGCGGGGAAGAGAGGCATCCCCGTCTGCTGTGCACCTGTGCCGCCCCCACTCCCTCAGCGTCCCCCATCCCTCGCTGCCCCCAGGCTCTGTCAAGTACCTGGAGTGCTCGGCCCTGACCCAGCGGGGCCTGAAGACCGTGTTTGATGAGGCCATCCGGGCTGTTCTCTGCCCACCTCCCGTGAAAAAGCCGGGGAAGAAGTGCACGGTCTTCTAGAACCCCCACTTCTGGAGGCACAGCCCGTGCCCACCCATGTCTGTCCTGTCGAGATGTTCGATGTCCCCGAGTCTGCGGTGGGGGAGTGGTGTGGGTGGGGAGGGGAAGGAAGCATGGGGACCAGGCTGCTGCCCCTGGTGGCGGTGCTGGGGCTGGGTGATCCTGTCCACCTCTTTCCAGGGGCACAGCTCCGGCCTCCCCTGGTCCCTACGGGAGGCCAGAAGGGAGCAGGGACTCCCTCAGGCTGCAGGGGCGGGCCCAGGGCAGCCCCAGGATGGGCTTCCCTGCTGGGGGAGGTTGGGGGGTGGGTTCTGTTCTTGTGCCCCAGGATGGGGCAGCCCTTTTCTTATTTTATACAATAAACGTTCTCCACCATCTCCTGCCTGTCTGGCTGCCTGACCTGCTCCTCTCACCCTGCCTGCCCCTCTGCCCTCGGGTGCTCTGCCCCCAGTCCCCTTCCCAATTCATGGGTACAGAGCAGGTGACCTTGATCCCCCAACCCTGGGCCAGAGGAGAAGGAAGAGCTTACTGAGCTGTCAGTTTCCAAAGGAGGGACCCGGATCATAGAGGGAGCAAGTGCACTCGGCCCCTTCTGGATGAAGACAGCCCCCCTCATGTGGATGGGGCCTCTGGAGGGGCCCGGCCCGGGGAGCGGGTGGGCTCTGGCTGCTTAAGCAGCTCCCAGGTGTGGCAGGGGGCAGCGTGGCCCCAACAGCCGAGGGCAAGGCTGTTCCGCCCAGTCTGGGGAACACTGAGCGGAGTCCCAAGGAGCCAGGCCATGGGAAGGAAGGGCATCCAGGCAGAGGGGCCCATGAAGCTGTGGAGGTAGGACAAGTGTGGTGTGGACGGGGAGGAGGGACGGCAGGGAGCCTGGCCTGGCACCGACCTCGCCCCGAGGCCACAGGGCACCACTCCTCCTGGGCAGACCCATGATGAGAAGGCCACACTCTGCTACCAAACTGTGGGTCTCTGAGCCGACTGCTAAACCTCAGGAATTTTGCTAGCCAGTTTTTAAGCAGCTATTGTTAATAATTATATAAACTTACAACTAGTTCTATCAAAGACACAATTTAACAAATGCTCAAAGCACATCACTTTCTAATTATTTTTGTACATTATTATCTGTGCTTTCGGGTGGGTCATTTAGAGCTACTGTGTCTGCGTGGTGGGGATACCAGGCAGAGGTGAGATGCTCCCGTCTCTCCCCAGCGCCGCCTCAAGGACATCAAACAGGTGGGAGTACCTACACCATGGAAGTGGGCAAATTCTGCAGCTGGAGCTTGTGCTGTGCCTGTGTTCAGTACATGGTGAATAACTCAAAAAGTTGAGGAAATGTTCTCAGTAGTTGAAAACCATCGTCTGATTCAGCAAAGAAGTCACTCAAGTCAACAAAGTAGTGACTTTCCAACACTGCCTCCTCAGTTCACTTCTGTCTTTTATGCGCTGACTTCCAGGAATCCCAGCCAATGTTTGTGTTCAAAACACTACTGCTTCCACCCCAGAGGCCTCTCTGGACCAGGCCAAAGGCCATCCTTGGTCAAATTCACTAGCCTCCTTAGGAGCTGGCCTTCTGGAAAGTTCCATCTCCCAGCCCTGCCAGGGACTTAGCCAGGCCTGCAGACCTCAGGCTGGGGAGCCAGGCTGCCGCCCGGCCTGGGATATGAGTTGAATGGGCGTCTCTATCTGGGACTCACTCCCACACTCAGCCCCTGAGCTCTGTGTCTTCCAGCCACTCGACAGCAGCCTAGGAATCAGCATGCAGGCTGGGCAGAAGAGTCAGGTTTATTGGAAGAATGGAGAAGGGGAGGGTTAAGGTGGGCTCAGCGTGGAACAGGAGTACGTGTGGGTGGAGGGGGCTCAGGTGGCCAGGAAGCCCCCATCCAGCGGCACAGTGGCGCCCGTGATCATGCTACTCCGGTCACTCAGCAGGAAGAGGATGGTGTCCACCACGTTCTCCACCTCTGCGGGCAGGGTGGGGCTCAGGGTGTGGGTGAAGGGAGCTGCCCTCCCACCCCTCACCCAAGCAGGTTACTGGTATAATTCCCAGCTGGGCTCCTGCCCGACTCACCAGCAAACCTGCCAAGTGGGATGCGGTCCAGCATGGTCTTGGCCTTCTGGGGGTCGCTCCAGTTGGCCTGGCCCATGGGAGTCATCACCACTGTGGGGTTCACTGCGTTCACACGGATCTGCCCCAGGACAGTCAGGAAGTCAGCAAGGTGGGCTGGGACTCTCTGGGCAGGTGGGCTGGGGGATGGGAGGCCTCCCAGCGGGGCTCACCTTGTGTGGCCCAAGCTCCAGAGCCATCCCCTTGGTCAGCATGTCTAAGGCACTCTTGGTGGAGCCTGTGAGGGGGGACAGAGTGTGGAGAGCCTGAGCTGGGTGCTCAGGCCTGAGGGGAGGGGCGGGGGGCAGGGCACAGCCAGGGTTGGCTCACTGTAGACGCTGTGGTTAGTCAGGGCACGCTGGGAGGCCTGGCTGGAGACATTCACGATGGATCCTGGGGCTCCCCGAGCTATCAAGCCTCGGGCCACGATCTAGAATTGCAGAGGGAGCATGAGGCAGAATGTCACCCACCAATTCCCACCCCTGCCCTGAAGGCAGCTCACCTGGGACACTTGGATGACAGCCCGAAGGTTCACATCGAAAGATCTGGAGGTAGGTATGGATAGACCCTGGTCAGGGACAGGGGCTGCTGCTGCAGGGGACAGCCCTTCCCCCCAGGGTCCTCCACCCTCACTGGCTCACATGTCACACGCCTCCTTGGTGACCTCCAGGAAGGGCTGCAGCAGTGCCACGCCGGCATTGTTCACCAGCAGGTCCACGGGGCCCACACCTTCCAGTGCTCGCTCTGTGGCCTCCCAGTCACCCAGGTCCACGCAGACAGGCTCTACCCCTGGGCACTAAGTTAGGTGTGGGGAGGTCATCTACCAGAGGCTCCAAGAAAGCGTACAGCTGGGCCTCTGCCACCAGTCGGAGGGGGGCTGGATCTGGGTGACCTTTCAGTCTCACAAGCAGAGAGGTTACGGGGCCCAGAGGAGCCAGTCACCTTTTGGGGGCTCAGAATCCCAGGCTAATGCGGGGGACAGGGAGTTAACTGGGCCTCTGGACAACTCTGGGCTTGGGTAACAGGAACCTGGCCCCGCCTCCGGCCAGCCCACTTCCTCCCTGCGCCTGGGGAGCCTCTGGCCCCGGGCCAGCAAGACAGCCATTTCTGCCTCTTTCTAAATCCAGGGGGCGTCGTCATTCTCCCGACTAGTCAGCTGCCCACGGAGGCGGCGCGCCCGGGGAGGGAGGCTGGTTAGGGTCCTTGCTGAGCCCCAGGGCCCGGCGCCCGCGTGTCCCCGCCCGCCCCCCGCTGGGCTGGGACAGGGCGGCGCCTACCTCGCGGACCAGGCTGTCCAAGTCGGCCTCGGTCCGGCTCACAGCCACCACCTGCGCACCCACCGCGTGCAGCGCTTGGACTGTGCCGCGCCCGATGCCTGCGGGGAGCGCGGCTCAGGGCGAGCAACCCTCCCCGGCCGCCCCCAGCCGCCCCCAGCCGCCCCTCCAGCCTACCATTGTCCGCCCCTGGCCGACCCCAGCCCACCTTTGCCCGCCCCGGTGACAAGCGCCCGGTGCCCTGCGAGCCCCAGATCCATGAGGTCCGGCTTAGCCCTGCACACTGCGGCCGCCCTACTGCAAGCCCAGGGGTCCAGAAGGGCGCGGGGCGGGGCGAGGCGGGCCAATCGCAGGGCGGTATTCTGGCGGGAGGCGGGGACATTCAAATAGCAGCCTGCCCACGGAGGCGATTGGTCGAAATCGGTAGGCGTGGCCGGGGCGGGGCAGGCGGGGAGGGTCCCCGCCGGACACTGGGGCGGGGTTTTTCAAGCTGCTGGGTGGTGACTCTTCTACCCGGGGCGCTAAATTGGTTTAGCTGACCCTGCCAGCATTTTTCCCTTACCAAGATTATTAGAAAAAAAACAGGTGTGGTAGTTAATAGCAGAAAGAATGTGTAACTACACGCTAAATGGAGAACTCAGTGCCAACATTTTCTGTTTTGTTTCTGAGAAGAAAAGTTTGGTGAAAAGGATCGCATGCTCTCCTCCCCCAGACCTGGGAGTGGCTCACGCCGGCTCCCTTGTAGTGCTCAGAGGGCAAGGGTTTAGATAACCCAATAAGCCTGAAGAAGAGGCCAAGACCAACGACCGTGGGCTTTAGCCTCAAAAGGAGTTGAAACTCTAGCTCACTTGGCCAGCCCACAGAAGGCCACAAGCACTTTAAAAACATGGATAGGATGGGAGGGGATAGGCTTGGGGTCACTGGGGTACACAGTGAACAGCAGAGGCAAACATTGCCCTGCAGCTTTAGGGTCAGTTACAGATGTATGTGTGCTCCCGTGTCCACGTATTTGCTGGCTCCCCCTGTAAAAGCTACTTTGTTCTGTGGGTCATGGTGGGAAAGTCTAGAAACACTGCCCTGAGAACCTTCTGAGGCCAGGAGTAGGGAATTGGTGATTGCAGGGCGGTCGGGTCACTGGGGCCAGAGAGGTGGACAGTCTGGAGAAGAGGATGGCCAGGGCCAGCAAGAGTCAGATCTGAGAAACGCCTGGCGGACAGCCAACAAGCCCCTACCAGACCTAGCCCTGTGGTGCAGCCCACACCGCCTGGCCAACCAGCACACCCTGCCGTCTGCTTCTAACCTTGGACCCTGCCCTCTGCCTGCCCCAGGCTGAGGGTGGGAGACAGCCCCCAGCCTGTCCTTCCTGAAAGGCCTATCTGCCCAGGTCCCTGCACTGGCTTTTCCTGGCCCCCGGAATGGTGTCCAGATCCTTTCACTTGTCTGTGCTCCTCACTGAGCCAGCTGGACTGACCCAAGCCAACTTTGGCACAGACCTTGATTTAGGAGGCCCTGCAGCTGGCCAGAGTGGCCTCAGCACTCCTCACCCCTGCTCCGTGCCCTTTGCTCTCCCAGCCCAGTGGTACCAGTGCCTGGAGGGCCCCACCCCAGTCCCTCATCCCTTGCCCCACCCCAGTCCCTCATCCCTTGCCCTCTTGCCCAGGGTTGGACACTGTGCCAGTCCAGCTGACTGGTCAGCTCAGGCCTCGTCACACTCAGAAGTCATGTGACACTCAGGACCTTGACCCATGCAAGCACAA
This sequence comes from Camelus bactrianus, assembly GCF_048773025.1. NCBI lineage: Eukaryota > Metazoa > Chordata > Mammalia > Artiodactyla > Camelidae > Camelus > Camelus bactrianus. The sequence continues at coordinate 59,400,606 of NC_133554.1, forward strand.
CTGAATCCCAGCAGGCCCTACCTGCAAGACCCTCTAGCCGCTCAGGCTGCAGAGCTGTTGTGCCCGGATTCAGGCCACGGACAGTAGGTACAGCAGCAGCTGTGGACCCCTCCCCAGCTTGGGCTGCCCTCTCGTGGGTGGTCTTGTGGGGGAAGGTGTGCCCCAAGGTGGAGCTGGGTTCCTCAGGGTTGGATAAACTGTGCTGGTCCAGCACCCCGCTCCTCACGCCCAGGCTAAGCGTTCAGTCCCATCTCCCCTAGGGCTGGCCTATGGTCCAGGGCATCTCCCCAGACCCTCCTCAGACCCTCTCCCCTCTGCTGCCGGCAGCAGTCAAAGCGAGGACTCTGGGCTGAGGGACGGAGCCAGAGGTGCAGGCAGGAAAGGTGGCCACAGGCTGCCCTCCGTCCTCTGCCCAGAGCTGGTTGGGTGTTTTGTCAGGGACGTGGATATGAGGAATCTCTTCCTTTGCCAGGAATCGCGGCCAGTCAGCTCAAAGGCAGGGTCAGCGGTGGAATGGGGGCGTGTCGGGGTGCGCTTCGAATAGGCCACCTGCTCACTTCTTGGAAGGTGAATGTGCCCCTCAGCCCCGACCCTCCCCTCCCCAGCGTCCCGGCGAGCCCATCCAGAGCCCAGGGAACTCGCCGGCTGCAGGAGAATGGCCTGCGTTTATTTAGGCAAATCCACCCCGCACCGCAAAAGACGCAGTGGGTGGGGGCGACAGGGGCGGGGTCTCACGGCAGCGCGGGTGTGGGTGCCTGAAATGTGGAATGTGGTCTGGAAGTGGGGCGTGCTAGTGGGGCGGGAAGGGGAGCCCAGGCCGGTGGAGCCGAGCAGTGGGGTGGGGGCGGCGGGCCCTGTGGCGGGCGCAGAGGGGTGGGCCGGGGGCGTGGCCGGGCGTGGGGCGGGGCCCGGTGTAGAAGCGCGGCGGGGCGGGGAGCGGGGCCTAGCGTCATCCGCCAGGCCGTCCGGCGCAGCGCCATCTAGGAGGCCAGGTGCCCGGCGTCCACGAGGGTGCCCGAGCCGCTGGTGGAGGCGCTGCGGTCGCTGAGCAGGAAAAGGATGCTGTTGACCACGTCTTCCACCTCTGCGGCGGGCGGAGGGCGGGGTCAGCGCGGCTCGGCTCCGCTGGATGAGCCTGGCCCCAGACGCGCCCGCCGCTCCGCGAAGCCCCGCTGACCTGCAGACTTCTTCAGCGGGTGGCGCTCCTTCAGCTTCCGGGAAAAATCGGGGTCGGCCGAGAAGAGCTGGCCCATGGCCGTCAGCACCACCGTGGGATTCACGGAGTTCACCCGGATCTGGGGCGGGGAGGCCGGAGGGGCAGCCTCAGGTGGCCGACGAGCCTCGCCCCACAGCCCCTACTTACCTCTGACACCCTCTGCCCAGTTCTCGCCCCCAGCCCCCAGCCTTACCCACCACCCGTTCCCCCCCAGGTCCGGGCCCCCGGCGCCCCCAGCGCCGCCACACGCACCTTGTATGGCCCCAGCTCCAAGGCCATGGCCTTGGTCAGCATGGTCATTGCGCCCTTGGTGGAGCCCGTGGACGGAGCGCAGCACCACGGGCCCTTAGGGATTCAGCCCGTTTTGCATGCGGCCCAGCCCGGGAGTCCAGCGGCTCCTGCATGGAGTGGGGTTCGGGGGGGTGGTCCAGGCTGGGTAGGGGGACTCACTGTAGACAGCAAGGTTGGGGAAGGTGACGTGGGCCACCATGCTGGAGACATTGATGATGGAGCCAGGCACTCCGCGGGCGATCATGCCTCGGGCCACCATCTGGAAACCAAGAGAGGGGGCAGCCTGACCCCACCCAGCGCACCCCAACCTGGGCCACGTCAGTGCTAAGCCACACCCTCCCACCGGCGCACCTGGGACACCTGGAACACAGAGCACAGGGTCACATCGAAGGACCTAGGGGCATTGCAGACAGACAGACAGTGGCCATGCCCGCTCTGCCTCCTCAGCAGCCCTCTCCCCAGTCCACCTCCTCTCCCACTCCCCACCTGTCAAAGGCCTCCTTGGTGACCTCCAGGAAGGGCTGCAGCAGCGCCACGGCAGCGTTCTTCACCAGCAGGTCCACGGGGCCCACGCCGCCCAGCATCTGCTCTGTGGCCTCCCAGTCACCCAGGTCCACGCACACAGGCTCTATCCCGAGGCACTGAGAGGAGGCATTGGCCAGTGACCAAAGGGATGGTTCTAGCAGGTTCTGAGGGTCACGGGCCTGGGCTGCAGTGGGCTGCACACCTCACCTCCTTGGAGAGGCTGAACAGGTCGGCGTTGGTGCGGCTTATGGCCACCACTCTGGCTCCTGAGGCATGCAGGGCCTTCACAGTGTCGCGCCCAATCCCTGCAAGGGTGCAACTGTCAGGCAGATGGCCCAACACGTCTGGGTCAAGTCTGGGGCTGGGGGCTGCAGCTTTGCTGCTCAAGAAAGAGCAGTGAGAGGGTGCTGGCCCAGGAGGTGGTGGGGGTCAGAGGCCCAGCACCTGGGATCCGGCCAAGGGAGGCCCAGAGGGCAGCTCCTTCCTGCCAGGTTGGGGGAAGAGACCTGGGCTGCCCAGTCTGAAGGCTGCCCTTTCTGGAGGGGCCTTGCATTGAGCAGAGAGGGGCTCATGTCTGGTCCCAGTGGGGCCTGCTGGGTGGCGGGGAGCGGCCCAGGCCCCGGTCTGTGGCTCGGTGGGTGGAGTCGGGGGGCAGGTGCTGGCAGGACAGGCTGTGACAGGCATGAAGGGACACGCAGACCCCCAACGTGGGCCTGTGAGGCTTCAGGTCTGGCCTCTCCCACACCCCCACTTGCCCGGCTCACACCTACCTTTCCCTGCCCCTGTCACCAGGGCCCGAAGGCCACTGAAATTCAGCTACATGATGCCAACTCCAAGCCTCTGTCCAACAGGAGAGGCAGGCTTGGAGGGTTTATAGGCCTGGGCTGGAGTGGGCTGGGTGGCAGTGGGGTGTGGTGTGTGGGCTGGCCCGAGGCAGGCAGCACCAGGCCGCCTTGCACTGCTTCCTTGTACACAGAAACTTGCCTCCCTGGAAGGGGCCACCCTCCTCACCCACAACCCAAAGATGCCAGCCAGAAGCTCCATCCTCGGTTTTGGAAAATAAATTAAAAAGAAACCCTGGTGTGGGTAATATGCCCCTTCCTGGCTGCTGGGGGAAGGTGGCCTGGAGCTGGCCCCTGCAGCCTTGGGCCAGTGCCCCTGGGTGATGGCCAAGGCACACTGTGCTCAAGGCTGGCCCCCTACACCTGCCAACCCCGACTGCACCCTGGGGTCTAGGTTGGGCGACGAACTGAGCGCACCGGAGAGTCCTAACCCTGCTGCTTGCAGTCACCCACAGGATGGGTGGCTCTGCTCAGTGTGCCCACAGCCAGCTTCATGCGACCTTCTGTTCCTTCCACACGATTTCCTCCTGTTTCTGTGGATATAAGTCAGCAAGGCCACGCAGTTCCTCTGGTGTGTGCCTCACGCCCTTTGTGGGTCTCACTGCATCTGTCACCCCCTGGGCCCTCCTGAGACTTGAGTCTGGTTGAGGGTTTGTAGCAGGAGAGGCGGAGGGCTGGGTGCTCTGAAGGACCAGCGGTTCCCTGCAAGGCAGCGACCTCAGGGTGGCGGTCTCAGGTTCTTCAGGCAAAGTGGCCCAGACTGGGCTCCAGGGAGGGGGCTGGAAGGGCTGCTTCCACTGGGAGAGGAGGCTCAGCACGGCAGAGCGGGCCCCCATCCCATTGTCCCAGGCTCACTCCTTACCAGCTGATGCTGTGGCTTTAAGGACATGGTCCCTGCTGGGTTAGGAATTCTGCTTGTGATTCAGGCTGAGATGCTGAGTCTGGTTTTGGAAGTATCCCCCAGCAAAGCAGCATCTCCTCTGCGGCTACGCCAGATGCTCTCAGGTCCCTCATGCAGGCCTTGGGTGGGAATGTCCCTCCCCCCCGGGCTCTTAGAGGCGACCACCCTACCCTGTGATGTGTCAGTTGGGAGCCCAGGGCACATGACCAGGCGGGCTCCGGGGCTGGGAGACCTTGTGGAGGACACAACCCACTGCTCCAGCAAGTGGGTACCAGCCAGCCCCAGGAGAGGGGCAGAGGGCCTCACACCCCGCACGCCCAGCACACACCCCACAGCCAGCACAGCTCCGACACTGGCCCCACACTGCACTGCGGACTGGTTTTCTGCTCTTGAGATTCTGGGTTCTTCAATCTCCAGAATCGTCCCTCAAAGGCTGCTCTCTGCCCTGGGGTCAGAGGCTATGGGCCTGAGGCGAGGGGGAAGGGGAGGGGGTGCCTGCACCCCAGGGCAGCAGCTGGAGGGGATCAGGGCTGCCTGAGGCCAGGGTGTGCAGAGGCACCCCCACCGCCTCGCCCCAGCTCCCCCGGCTCCTGACACGGGCTCATCTGAGTCTCCAAAAGGAAAGCTGTGTGCTCCTGCCTGAAGCAAAGGGAGCGACCCCGTACGCTGGCTCACGCTCCGTGTCCACGATGCACGGGGCAAGCCACGAGCCCCTCCCTGGGGCTGGGCCCACGTGCACTAGCTTGTGTGCCAAAACCGCAGCTCCCTTGCGTCCAGTGTGTTTGATGGGTTAGCTTTTCTCAGAGAGGTCTGGCCCTGGCCTGCTCTCCTGGGGTGGGATCTCTGGGCCCCACAATGTCCTGCCTAATGGGAGCGTCTTGGTTGCTGGGGGTCTTGCCCACCTGATGGCCCAAAGTGCGACTTGTGCTCGGGGCTTCGGGAAAGCGCATGTCATTTCTGACCTCTGGGAACGGCTGGGTCTAAAGGACAGCCAGCCACATGGGCAGAAGGAGGTAAGGCCCCAGTGAGTACCACAGCAATACAAACACCACGAGCTTCCCCGGGGGCAGTACTCCGTGTGTGTTGTCACACATCTGGCTGCAGTCTGGCTCGTGTTTGGACCCTCCCAGACTCTGTCCTCTGCGTCTCTTCCTTCAGCTGAGTGCTGAATCCTTCTGTTACGGTACTGATCACAAGTACCACACTTTCCTGAGGTTGGTGGGTCACTCTAGCCAGCTGTGGGAACTTGGGTGTCTGGGAGACGGGCCGCACCCTCTGGGCCTGGAAACCAAGCCTGTCTCCAAGCACAGGGGTCTGGGAGCAGCGGGACCTACTGGGCTCCTGTGACCCATCCTGGCGCTGCCCCTTCTTGCAGGTCAAGCTGAGCCCAGGGCCCTCTCTTGCTCCAGACCCTTCCTCATCCTCCACTCCTCCTGCCCGGTGCCCACCAGGCCCACTGGCTCTACCGCACTGGGAGCCTTTGGTCTGACCATGTCCCCAGGTCCCCCTCCCCCAGGCCAGGCCACCTCCGCTCCCTGCCAGGCTCCCCTCCAACTTCTTGGCTTCTGGGCTCAGCTGGGGTGTTAGCTCCTGTGAGGGCTCCCCCTCTGGGCTCTGGCACCTCAGGTGTTGACTCTCAGCCCTCTGGCCACTCAGTCACTCATGTTCCCTCTGCCTTGCGATCACCTGCGTCCTCTGCACCCCCTGTTCCTTGGCACATGTGAGAGATGCTTCCAGCATGTGTCTGCAGAGTGAATGAACGAACGACACACCCTAAAACGAGGGTGACAGCCACACGCTGTGGCTGCACAGAGCACAGGCTGTGACCCGCGTCTGCGCAGGGAGCCTGCAGTTGAGCGGGCGGGGCGGGGAACAGGAGCAGGGCTGCGGGTTACCCTCACAGCGGTCAAGGCCCCCACCCCTGGCTCCTCATCTGGCCCATGTCCCAGATGGGTGGAAGTGGCTTGTTCTTGTCCACAGGGCTGTGACCAAGAAAGCGCTGTTAACAGCGAGGCCTTCTTGACACAGAATCCTCGAGTGGAGTTTAACTCCCCAGGCAGCATCAGGCCTCAGGCACTGCAGGGGGACTTCCTGGAGGAAGCAAGAGGCAGGTGCAGCTGAGAAAAAGCAGGAGGGGACCCTGGGAGGGAGAGGAAACCTGTCCAGGTCACTGGGCACAGGTCACCATTCCCGTCACCGCTCGTGTGTGCGCACAAGAGGGGACACACATGGGGACACACACAGGGAGACACACAGACACAGGAGGTCCCCGTGGGTGGGCCTGGGGAAACGCTCGCCCTCTGGGAGAGAACCCAAGGGCCACCTCGATGGCATATTTTGCCTTCTTCTGGGCAATGAGGAAGTTGAAGAGACCTAAGGCCTCCCACCCCCGCTTTCCCGGACACTGTGCTGGTCCTTCCAGCTCTCAAGACAGTCTCTGTGTAGCCGGCAGCCAGCCAGGGCCACTGTGCTGAGCTGACCCTGTCTGTCGGGGGCGTGGCCGTCCAGGTCTGTCCGCAGGGAGGGGGATCCCAGGCTCAGGCTGCCCCAGGAGCCCAGCGCAGTGGGGGGGGGGGCCTCGCCTCCAGGAGTGTCTGTGGCTCAGCATGGGGCCCTTCCTGCCATGCGCACCCCCCACCGCGTGTGTGTTTAGAGGGGTCTGAGCTCACGGCACCCTGAGGAAGGGCTTTCTGCACGCCTCCCTTGAGGACCTGGGCCACTACCTGTGGCCCCGCCATCGAGCTGGGGCCACCCTTCCTGGTCCCTCTCATGTCAGCTTGTGCTTGTTGGCTCTTTTCTTTACCAGCAGGGCTGAGTCCCAACCCTGCCGTCGGGGCTCAGAGTCTCGGAGGGGACAGCGACATGCAGGGAGGGGACTCCGCGTACAGTGGGCCCAGGGGTGGAGGGCCGTGCCCGGCAGTAGCTGATGTGGCCGGACTGGGGGAGGACCACTCACTGCTGAGTCTCAGTCCTCAGGACATCCCGCCCCCGCCTGCATCTCCCACCTCCTGGAAGCCCTGGCCCCACTCTGGAGGGCTCTGCCCTCTGGGAAGCCGACTTGTTCCTGGCTTGACCCCAGGCTTTTGGAGAAATGAGAGAGAGGCTTGAGGGCTGGGGTTGTTGGCAGGGGTCCCCCTCCCCAGAGGCTCCTGGCTCCCTGGGATCGGCACCTGCCCCTGGGGGAGCCGACAGCTTCTCTGATGGGAAAAAGCCTGCGGTCCCTGCCCACCCCACCCCCATATCACGGGATTACAGCGTGACTGGTGGGGCTCTGAGACGGGAGGCTGTTCTCTTTTGCCGAGAGATTAGGCTCTTGGTCATGGGAAGTTCTAGGGGAGGAGAGTTGCAGACTTTTCCTGAGGCACAAAAGCTCCCTGGGTGCCTGTAAGGTGATGCTGCTGGAGAAAGCCACCTCAGCCACTCCTGGAATTAGACCTGAGTGGCCGGCAGGGGGGCAGAGCCAGGGAGGGGGCACGAGCTCCCTGTGGCCCTGCCCCGGGGCCCGGGGGGCCCCACAGCCTTCTGGGGGGGGAGCTGACCCCAGCCTGGAGGCCCAGGGCCCCCAGCACTGAGCCTGGAGCTGAGGACCTTGCTCTTGCTCTTGGGTCCAGGATAACTTTCTTGGGGGTGAGGAGGGGTTGCAGGTCAGGTTGCTCAATCCTCAGCTTCTCCTGCCTGCTCCTACATACAATGAAGCTTTTCTAAACCGAATCAACAATTGTCGGGGCCCCCCCAAGCAAGACTTGAATGCAGCTGTTACAACTGTGGTCTGAGAATGAAAGGAAAGCTGCCTCAAGGGCTGGCGGGGCCAGAGCATGTGTGCTCAGCTGGGCGGGCAGGATGCCGTCGGCAGGGCTGGGCAGAGCTGTGGCTCTGGACGAGGTCTGCACCCATCCTGCATGGACGGCGGAGTCACCCTGATGCCACACATTCCCATCTGTCAAGTTTCGGAGAGATCTGCTGTCCTGGCCAACTTTTCAGGGTGCAGGTGCTTCTCGCTGCTCCTCTTAAAAGACGAAGGACTGCTGACCCCCCATAACCTCAGGTGGCGTGCGGGAGCTGTGACTGGGAAGAGCCTCTGTGTCCTATTAGAAGTTACTCACGAAAAGGGTGTTGCTCATTAGCTTAAATGACACACAATGGCCCATGTCTGGGAACCCTGCCTCCTGGGTAACAAGCGTTCAGCTAAAATAACTTTGTTGAGCTCACAGGAAACCTCCTGACCAGGCTGGGATGAAGAAATGAACTCGTCCCCTCCAGAGTCTGGCTGGAACCAGCCCTTAACCCTTTCATCTTCTAGCGTAAAAGGAGCCTGAATTCTAACCCTGGGAAGATGGTCTCTGGCGCATCTCACCATCGTCTCGGCCTGCCGGCTTCCCTTGCCCCAGCACGTCTCTGCTCGGCGTGTCCTGGGGCAAGCAATGCAAGCTTGGACTCTGCAGCAGAGCCGCCCTCTCGAGCCGAGGCACCTTCCTGCCATGTCCCTGCTTTTTTTCTTTTTTTCCTTTATTTTTACCTTTTCGTTAATGGAGGTGCTGGAGATTGAACCCAGGACCTCATGCATGCCAAGCGCACGCTCTAGTGCTGAGCTCTACCCTCCCCACCCTCCTCCTCCTCCTTTTTTTTTTTTTTTAATTTGAAGTATAGTTGATTTATAATGTTGTGTTAGTGTCTGGTGTACAGCACAGTGATTCAGTTATTTGTATATAGATTCTTTCTCATAGTCTTCATTATTTTAGGTGATTCCAAGGTGTTGAATGTAGTTCCCTGTGCAACGCAGTGGGACCTTGTTCTTTTTCATTTTCCTTTATTTAGTTTCTCTTCCCCGTGAACTGTGCTCAGAGACCTTGCTTCACACTCCGTGTCAGTGACGTGCGATCCCAGCTGCAGACGAGGTGACTGACGCTGGCTGAAACCATGGGAGTTCATTGCTCCCATGATGGCGAGCAAGGGATGACACCACAGCTGCCACCAGGGCCGTCGGAGACCCAGGAACTTCCCCCCCGCCCACCCTGCTCCTGCCTCTTCACGTGGTCCAGCTGCCCTGCCTGTGATGGTGGCTGTGGGGCTTCTTCAAGCCAGTGAAGCCTGGGGAGTTCATGTCCCTCCCGGGCTTGGGTGGTGAGTCTCCTTTTCGCCTTCATCCGACTTTCTTCTTGTTCCTCCATTTTGCCAGATGATGTGAGGGTGACTTAAACTACAACACGCTGGGCCCCGAAGGTAGAAGCAACCCAGGGGGTGCGGGTCTAGCTCTGTGGTAGAGTGCGTGCTTAGCATGCATGAGGTCCTGGGTTCAATCCCCAGTCCCTCCTCCTTAAAAAAAAAAAATAAACAAACCTAATTATCTCCTCCACCACCACCAAAAAAAAAAAAAAAAAAGGAAGCAGTCTGGGTTCTGGACTCACTACTTACAGCGGAGCCACCGGGCCCATCGCAGTGGGATGCGAACACGTGGGCTCCCAGGACTTAGTGGTCTCTGCCGCCTGGCCTAGCCCGCCCTGTCAAGTTCAGTCTCTAGCTTAGCTTTTCTTTAAAGTATGAAAAATTAATCAATAAACTAATTCTGGCACCTTTAAAACCTTTACTTATGTATTTATTTTACAATGTCATATTTTTAAATTGAAATATAGTTGATGCACAATATTATATGTTACAGGTATACAATACAGTGATTCACAGTTTTAAAGGCTGCACTCCACTTACAGTTATTACAAAATGTTGGCCATGTTCCCTGTGTTGTACGATATATCCTGGTAGCTTGTCAGGGACAAATCTGATGGTTTGTGCCTCTTAACCCTCCACCCCCATCTTGCCCCTCCCCTTTCCCTCTCCCACTGGTCACTGAGAGTTCCTTCTCTACATCTGTGAGTCTCTTTCTTTTCTGTTGTGCAATAACTAGTTTGCTGTTTTTTTAAGATCCCACAGGTAAGTGATATCTTACAATATTTGGCCTTCTCTGTTTGACTTATTTCACTTGGCATAATGCCCTCCAAGTTCTGGCACCTTTAATTGAAGTAGAGTCAGTTTACCGTGCTGCGTACATTTCTGGTGCACAGCATCATGTTTCAGTCATACATACACATGCGTATATTCCTTTTCATATTCTTTTTCATTACAGGTTACTATAAGATATTGAATGTAATTCCTTGTGCTGTACAGTAGGACCTTGTTGTTTATTTTATGTATGGTACTTAGTATCTGCAAATCTCGAATTCCCAATTTAGCCCTTCCCAATGCCTTTCCCCTCTGCTAACCATAAGCTTGCTTTCTGTGTCTGTGAGTCTGTTTCTGTTTTGTAAATAAGTTCATTTGTCTTTTTTTTTTTTTAGATTCCACATATGAGTGATAGCATATGGTATTTTTCTTTCTCTTTCTGGCTTACTTCACTTAGAATGACATTCTCCAGGTCCCCCCATGATACTGTAAATGGCATTATTTTATTATTTTTCATGGCTGAGTAGTATTCCGTTGTATAAATATACTACATCTTCTTTATCCAGTCATCTGTAGATGAACATTTAGGTTGTTTCCATGTCTTGGCTGTTGTAAATAGTGCTGCTATGAACACTGGGGTACATGTATGTTTTCGAATTGGAGTTCCTTCCAGATATATGCCCAGAAGTGGGATTGCTGGATCATATGGTAAGTCCGTTTTTAGTCTTTTGAGGAACCTCCATACTGTTTTCCACAGTGGCTGCACCAAACTACATTCCCACCAGCAGTGGAGGAGGGTTCCCTTGTCTCCACAGCCTCTCCAGCATTTATTGTTCGTGGGCTTTTGAATGGTGGCCATTCTGACTGGTGTGAGGTGATGCCTCACTGTCGTTTTGATCTGACCAGTGGAAACTTCTGACCCTAGAGATTTCTGTGGGAATGTTTTTGTCAGTAAGTTCAAGTTATGTAATACAGGGATATTTCAATTTTTAATTTCATCTTGGTTCACTTTTTTTTTGAAGAAAAGTATTTTTAATTGTATTTTTTATTGAGGTGTCATTGATTTACAATGTTAGTTTCAGGTGTACAGCAAACTGATTCATTCAGTTATGCATCTACATACATACATGTTTTTTCAGATTCTTTTCAACTATGTTACGTCAAGAAATTGAATCTAGTTCCCTGTGCTCTGCAGCTGATCCTTGTTTATCTATACTGTATATATTGGCTCACTTTTTAAGTGGCATCTTTACTGAGACGCCATTCGCATATCAAAAAGTGTAGTTTTGAAGGGTATATAATTCGGTAGGTTTTTAATTTTTTCCTTTTTTTCTTTTATTAAAAAATTAACTTTTTTCTTTTTCTTTTTGTTTTATGAGAGGGAGGTGATTACGTTTATCAATTCATTTATATTTGGAGGAGGCACTGGGATTGAACCCAGGACCTCGTGCATGCTAAGCACATGCTCTGCCACTTGAGCTACACCGTCCCCTATTTTTTGTTTTTCTAATTAAAACTTTCCTTTTTGTTTTTGTTTTTATTCTTAACTCAGTAGTTTTCATTACATTCACAGAGTTGTATAGCACCACCATAATCTAACTCCAGAATGAAGTTAATTCCCAGTATATTTTTCATTTTCTAGATACAATTTTGATTAGCCTGGTATCCCTGAGAGGCAGATTCAGATACAAACATCATTAATTCCCATTATTTGCGGAAGTACGAAGTCGCTATGAATACTGAATGACGTAATGCTGGGCCCTTGCTCTTGGGGAAATACACACACACACACTTTGCCGAGATTAGCATCTCGAACCCTACAAGCAACTCATCCCTGTAGACTCTGTTTCCCCTGTTTTACAAAAGAGACGGGGAGGTTCGGAGGTGTGAAGCGACCTGCCGGAGGCTGCCCCACCCAGAGGTACACGGCTGGGATTCAAGCCAGTCCCGCCGGCCCGGAGCCGGCGCGGCCTGCTTGCTCCGCACTGCCCCCTGCTGTCTGCATCCTCTCCCGGCATCTCTGAGGCAGAGCCTGGCCTGGTTCTCCCGCAGCTGGGGTGGGCACATCTGGCGACCCAAGGTTTTCACCGTTCTTCCCATGTCTGAGGGTGACCAGAAAAGCAGCTGTTGATTTTGGGGTTGCAGATAAATTTTATCTTGAGGGTGAGCTTGCAAATACAGAATCTGCAGATAACAGGGCCAGACTATGCTTCCAACCCCCCAGGAAAGGCCCCGCCCACCGGCAGCCCCGCCCCGCCCCGCCCCACCCCGCCCCGCCCCCGGAGGGCTGGCCCACTTTGGGGCTCACCCCTCTCCTAGTGCTCCCTCAGCGCCTGGTGCTCAGTGACGCTCCGCAAGTGGCTGTCCAGAAAGTGTGAGCGGGAGGGCCGAATGCATGCAACTTCATTTTGAACCTTATTAACAGAATTTTAACTTTTGCTCATTATGCATCTGCTGTATGTCTACTATAAAACATATTTGTTACTTATAAAATGTCAAAAAGTGGACAGAGAAACATTTTTTACCAATTTCTTGTGTATTTTTCAGAGGCAATCAAGCAAACATTTCTCTGAGTAGACGGACCACCCACTGGGGCAGACCTGGCAGCGTCAGGGTGCCGGCCAGCCCCGTCTCCCCTTGGAGGGTGCTGGGCTTGGGGGTGACTGCTCCCCTGGACCTGGCGAGGAGGGAGCCTGCACCTCTGAGGCTGGCCGTCCCGGTGGGAGGCTGAGGCTGCCCCAGCTGGGGAGGGGCAGTCTGGTCCCATGTGATGCTGCCCTGAGTCTGTGCTCTGCGGAGGCCCCCGTGGCTGGGGCCTGGGAGGCTCAGCTCATGTCTAGGTCCCGAGGAGCTGCTGCACATCTCATGTCTGGGAACGTGAGGGGGAGTGGCCGCTGAGCACAAACAGTCCCCGGTGACCTGCCAGAAACCTCTCCAAGGGACCGGTGCCCCACCACCAGCCTTTGCTGACTCCAAGCTGCTTGTTTGGGTACTTTACTGCTGGCCTGCCCTAACACAGAGACACATACGTCTGCCCCCCTCTGCACAGCACGCACACGTTCGTACCCACCTACATAGCAGCATACGCTCATTTACACAGCAGTTCACACACACGCGTGAACACCCGTGAACGTATGCACACACACTCATGGACGCTTCTGTGCCTGTGAGACACACACACACGTGCCACAGCGTTCTGAAAAAGCAAGCAAAACACCCAGGAAGTCTGCCTCCTGGGGCGAGGTGTGTCATGTTCCCCTCGTTTCTGCAGGATCCCCACCCCCATGTACGCTCCGAGTCACGCCGGGGAGTCCAGCGGGCAGCTCAAGGCTGACTGGGAGGCCGGGAGGAAGGCAGCTCTGCCCAGGTGGAGCTGGTCTCGGGGCAGAGCCTCACAGGGAGGAGCTGAATGCTGTGTGGCCCCGTCCGGAGCTGAGCTTCCATGTGTAGCCGGTTAACTAAGACAAGGACCAGAGAATAACAATCAAGCCTTTATTCACTCGCTGCAGCAGCCGAGCAGGAGCAGAGGGCAGGCGCTGCCTCCCCTGTCTGTTTCTCCTCCCTGGAAAAGTACCGTCAAGGTGAGTCCGCTGGCAGGACGGGGATGTCTCACTGCAGGGGGACCCCAGGCAAGAGGCTCCCACTGTTTTAAGGACGTGGGGTGGGGGGAGGGGATGGGGAAGCACTGAGCAGTGAGTCAGCCCCTGAGTGGAGATGCCTGGGCTAGGAGTGATCGGTGCCTAGTGCAGCCGGCCAGGGGCCTGCGTCCCGGCGTGCAGCTCCCCTCAGAGGCAGGGCGGCCCTGGCTGGGCTCCGAGCCTGGCGTGTGGAGGGCAGCCCCCCTGGGAGGACAGCCGGCGCAGCCGCTGCAGTTCCCGCTGCTTGGCTGCGAGACCTCACCCAAGACCCTGGCCTGGAGTCCCCTCTCCAGCAAGGAGGGGAGCAGGATGGAGCCCTGGGAGCCGGATGCCAGCCCCGTCCCAGGCCCCCTCACCCTTGGGTGGAGGCCCTTCAGGTGACAGTGGGGGCTGGGCTTGGAGGAGGAGCATCCTGCACGCTGCAAAGCCTGGACCCCAGGGCAGGAACACGGCGCCAGGCCTGCCAGGGGCCATGTAGGAGTTGGCAGGCCAGCCCGAGTGTCCCCCTGGATGAGGCCGTGGCCGTAGCCACCTGGGGCAGCTGACTGAGCCCAGGGCGGGCAGTTCCTGCTCCCTTGGGCAGCCGTCGCCCACCCACACTGGGGGCAGAGCCAGAGCCAAGTTTGGGTCACGGGTCGAAGGTCACCGAGAAGCGAGGTCATCCTGCTTCCGCGCAGGACACCAGTCTGTGTCCGGGTAGAGAAGGCAGTGGATGGACTTAAACCTGGGAGGGAAGTGGGGGTCAGGGCTGCAGGGAGGGAGGGCTGGTGCCAGCACGCCTCCCCTGCCCGCCCCTCACCTTGTGGGGTCCTGCTCCCGGCTGAAGCCTCCGGCCACGTTCACCACGTTCTGAGGGTTCTCAGGGCCCCCATAGCTCAGGGTAACCTGGGGAAGAGGAGGAGGGACAGTCGCTCTCTTCGGGCCAGCGTCTCCTGCTGTGCCCTCCAGGGGAGAGGCCGCTCGGCCTCCCAGTTCCCCAGAGCCCCCGACCCGGTGCCCTCAGGGCAGACTCAGGAGCAGCACTGGAGGGCGACGTGGGCTGAGGGCCGCGGGCGGCCTCGGCCAGCATGCAAGACACCTAGAGAGGTGGCTGGCGCACGTGTGGGGGTGAGGGCTTTGCAACCCTCTGCCCAAAGCTGATCCTCCCTCCCGTCACCCCCGGACCGCTGCCCTGGGCCCATCTGCCTCGGAAAGCCCAGATGCTACCCTTTTCAAACGGGCCCCAACATTGAGTCTGGGAGCCCCCTACACCCAGGATCCTGGGGCCTGGCAAATTTGCCGGAGTGCTGGGACCCACCCCTGAGTCCTTGCTCAACCAGGAGCCCACTCGGGCGCCGAGTGGGATGAGCGCGCGGGACCCAGCAGAGGGCAGGGGCCGGGCGGGCCTACCTGCTGGAGCACGGAGTTGGGCGGCAGCCTCTGCAGGTTCTCCAGGTGGGAGTGGAAAAGGGAGCTGTGCAGCAGGCGGGCACCCAGCAGCCCCTCCACGATGTAGCCCACCGTGCAGTCGTCCGGCAGCCGCACGCGCTCGGCGGTGCTCATGAAGCTGCCCAGGCTGGGGGTGGGCAGTGGAGGACAGGTCAGCGCCACCCTATCTCTGTACCCCCAGCCCGCACTCTCGCCGCCCCACTCACCTGGCCCAGGGGCTCATCTTGAGGGCCAGGCCCCGGCTCAGGCAGAACCCGGCCCCGCCTGTAGCGAACCAAAACTTGACGGTGGTCACCTGGGTGGAGAGAGCTGGCAGTCAGGGCTCCCCACCCTGACTCTTCACCTAAACACCCCGGGGGTTGTCCTTAAGCCGCCCTTCAGGGCTCCTAGGCAAGCGACAGAAGGCCCCTCGGAGTGCCGGGGAACCCAGACTTCTCCCATGCAGTCTCCTGTGGCCCCAGCCCCTCCCATGGCCCCTCCTCACTGGCCCAGCTCCCGAAAAGCCCCCTCTGGGTGGATCGGACACCTGCCTCTTCCCGGCTGGGGTCTCCATGCTCTCAGCTGCCCCTCCCCGGCCCCAGCACTCACGGTGCCACCTTCCTGGACCCGCTCAGTAGCCTCGATGGGGTGGTCCAGGCTGGGCCGCCCCAGGTAGACGTCCTGGCTAGGTGAGAAGGTGGCCAGCAGCTGCAGCAGGCCTTCCGAGTTCACGTAGTTGTCATCGTCCACGTGGCAGAACCACCTGGGAGAGGTGCAGGACTCTCTGGAGCGAGGCCTGGCCCAGGGGGAGAGGCCTCCACCCCAGGCCCAGGGGTGTGGGCCCAGCCTCGGCCCTGGGCACTCTGGGGGGAGGGCATGGGCGCGCAGCCACCACGTACTTGCGTCCGGACTCGATGAACTTGTCATACTCCACCGACATCTTGCAGCACAGAGCCTGGCGGGTGTGCACAGCCGAGCAGTTGGTGTTGACGACGTGGCTGCCTGCCGGGTGGAGACACAGAAGCATGGAGGCCAGGGCGAGGCCCACTGCCAGCCCACCCCACTGAAGTCAGGGCAAAATGCAGCTGTCCTGCTCAAGGCTCCAAGGCGGGGTACAACGGTAGACCTGTCGTGGCCCCACTCGGATGACCCTGCTGCTGACCTCTGAGGTCCAGACAGACGACAACCATTGAAGCCTACAAGGAGAAACTCGCCCGGAAACAGGACTTGAGGTGAGACCATCCTGATTGAAGCAGGCCTGGAAGGGACGGTTCCTTACTGGCACCTCTTCAGGGGACATGGCTCTAGCCAGGGACCCTGGGAAGTCAGCCAGTGGCCGAGGGAGGCAAGGGAGGCAGAGCGTGGCTGGCAGAGTGGGCCCTGGACGCTGGGTCAGTGCCAGGTGGGCATCCTGACTCTGTTCTCTACCAGTTGTGTGACCCTGGGAAGGTGCTTCAACACCCCCACCCCGCCTGCACACAGCAGGGGGCCGTGTGGCACTGGACTGAGGGACACCTTGGAGGAGGCCTTCAGGCAGGCCAGCAGGGCTGGGCTCGGGGGGCACGCACCTCCCTGGAGCTGCAGCTCAGGGTCGTCCCCGTCGGTGAAGATGAATGTCTGCGGAGAGACAGCCTGTGAGGCATCGGGGTGGGGGGGCAGGCTGAGCTCAAACAGGTTGGGGTCACCGAAAAGGGGGGGCAGTGTTCCAGGGATAGCCTGCCAGAACACTCAGCACGCCTGGTGCCACTGGGGCTGGGCCTGCTCTCACTGGAGAAGTTTCTGGGGTCTCATCCAGTATCAGCCGGAGAACCCACCCAACACTGAGCCCAGAAAGGGGCGGGAGAGGGTGGACATACTCATGGTCTGGGGCTTGACTGCCCTGCTGGGGACACAGCAGTGGGCAGCGGGTCCTGGGCGGGGTTGAAGGGGGGGGGGTCCCAAGGCGGAGGTGCCGGGTACAGGTCCCAGGTGGAGGATCCCAATGGTGGATGTCCAGAGGGCAGGAGTCGTGGAGGGGGTGGTGGCAGTGCCGGGATGGGGGTCCCAAGGTCGGGAATCCGGGGGGCAGGGATCCCAGGGCGTGAGAGGCGGCCGGGGTCGGCGGGGTCCCCCGGCGGGCGGGGCCCACCTGCCGTCGGGCGCGGGAGATCCAGGTGCGCAGCAGCAGCCCCAGGCGCGGCCCATGGTTTTTCCGGGTGGTCTTGACCGCGATGAAGACGTCGTCGGGCCGCAGGAGCGGGGAGGCGGCGGGCCGGGCAGGGGGCGCGCGCGGGCCGGGGTCGGGGGTCGGGGCCCGGGTCGGGGCCGGGGCCCGGGTCGGGGCCGGCACGGGCGCGCGGGACAGCGGCGGCGGCAGCGGCAGCAGCAGCAGCGCGGCCAGGGCCGCGGCCAGCGCGAGGCAGGCCCGGCACAGAGCCCCTCGCGCGCGGCTCATGCGGCCGCGGGACCCGCGGGCACCGCCCGGCCAGGCGCGCCGCGGTCCCTTTAAGGGCCGCCCCCTCCCGCGCCACGACCCGGAAGCGGCGGTCGCGCTGCCCCGGAAGTGGACGGCGCGCTGCGGCGGGGTGGGCGAAGATGCCGCTGCCGGTTCAGGTGTTTAACTTGCAGGTAACGAGCCGCGGCCGGCGGCCCCTCCGCGCCCCCGTCGCCGGGCCGGAGCGGGGCCGGCCGTGCGCGCCCCCCGCGCGGCGTCCTCCCCGCGCCCGGCCTCCGGCCGCAGCGTCCCGCCCGTCGGCCCCGCAGGCCCGGCGCGCTAACGCTCTCTCTCCTTCAGCAGCCAGCCAGCTCTGTGTCAGGGTCGGGGGGTGCAGAGAGTCAGGAAAGAATGAGGGCTGGCCCGGCCCCCCGCGCGGCCGCGTCGTCAGTGGCAGATGTGCACTGCGCCGCTCCCAGCGGTAGGTCAGAGCTCTTCCAGCCGGGCACGGCCGGGGACTTCAGCCTGAGTGCCAGCCTGTCGGCCTGTACGCTGCTTTATGAGGTACCTTCCAGGACAGGGGCCAGGACCAGGGCGCCCAGGCGACCCCCTCCCGCCTCCCGGCCGCGGCCCCGTCCCGCGGCGGGACTCGGCCCGGCGCTGCCTCTCCGGCTGCTCGGACGCGCCCGGGTCGAGGCCGCGTCCGTTTCGTCCCTGTTACTCGGAGGAGGCTGCGTCAGGATGGCGGCTGGGAACGCGTAGGGACCCTCGGGGGTCCCTGGGTAGCGGTCCTCCGGCATCTGCTTCCAGCCCCAGAGATGGGCTGTCGCAGTCCGGCCTGGGGTTCAGCTCCTGAGCCGCCAGTCTTGCCAGGAGGCTCCCCCTATGTGGCCGCGCTGGATGTGGTGGGGGTGCGGAGGGGCTTGGGGGACAGGAGCCCGCCCACCCGGGAGATGGCAGCCGGGCTCAGCTGGGGCACACTGAGGGTCTCTTGTCCTCCCTGGGCGACCCCTGCTCGAGGTGCCAAGGTGCTGACCTGTGTTGCAGGGGGCAGTGGAGCCCATGCAGATTGACGTGGACCCCCAGGAGGACCCGCAGAACGCGCCCGATGTCAACTACGTGGTGGAGAACCCCACCCTGGTACAGAGCCTGGCAGGTGCTGGGGGGGGAGGTTGTTGGGGTGTGTCCTGCTGGGAGGTCCAGGCTAGGCTCCCCACTCTGACCACGGCTTTTCCTGATCCAGAACCGTTAGGTCTCATAATGGGTTCCTAGTCAGCTCCAGAGTCTGCACCTGCTTCTCTGCCCCGGAGGAGCCCTGTGTGCCAGGCCGCCCCGCAGGTGGAGTTTCACCACCAGGGCAGGCCTTCCTCGCGGCCTAGCCTGGGAAGCACCATCTCCTTGCTGCTCAGCTTCATAACTGGCAGTTATGGGCCGGCGCCTGTGTGGCTCTGGCCACTCACCCCTGGGCGGCGCTCTACTCGAGGCCCATTCACTGGCCCACCCTGAGTGGCCTCTCGGCACCTGGACAGTAGTTTATTTGGTGCCCACATGCCTAGTTGTTCCCATAGTGGGTGCAGGGTCTCTCGAACCCAGGGAAGGGTTAGCATTCAGGCCCTTGCTCCTGACTCACTGGCCGGGGCTTGGGGTCTGGGGTCCCAGCTTGCACCATCCCCCCACCCCCAGGACCTGGAGCAGTACGCGGCCAGCTACAGCGGCCTGATGCGCATTGAGCGCTTGCAGTTCATTGCTGACCACTGCCCCCCACTGCGGGTGGAGGCCCTGAAGATGGCCCTCTCGTTCGTGCAGAGGACTTTCAACGTGGACATGTATGAGGAGATCCACCGCAAGCTCTCAGAGGCTGCCAGGTGAGGCTGGGGCTCCGCAAGACAGGCAGGGGCGCAGGCACTAGGGGCTGGGTGTGGTGTGTCTCCATCGGGGCCAGTCTGGGCAGGCGCCCTTCCTCTGCTCCTGCAGCGCCTGGTCCCACGACACAGTGAGAGGGCTTTCTTGTTGAAAAGCCAGGAGGAGCGGTAAATGGCCCATTGGGCTAGATTCTCACTCTCCCAGCTGAGAATTCAGGTTCTCTCCATGTCATCCTGGGCTGTTTTTGCACACCTATGTGTGTGGCAGTTCTGACACTGAGCAGAGCCAGTGGAGAAGACAATGTGATTCCTTCTCAGCACGGCCACAGGGCCCGTTTCCCGCTTGGCTTCCCCACCAGGCTGCAGGCTCCTGTGGTTGGGACTGCCCCTGTGCCAACTGGGCGCTCTCCTGGTAGGGGTGAGGGCTGCTGGAAGCACCCGCCTTCCTGTACGTGGGCCCTTGATGGCCAGGTCCTCCCTTAGGGAGCTGCAGAACGCACCTGACGCCATCCCAGAGAGTGGTGTGGAGCCCCCGCCCCTGGACACGGCCTGGGTGGAGGCCACCAGGAAGAAGGCCTTGCTGAAGCTGGAGAAACTGGACACTGACCTGAAGAACTACAAGGGCAACTCTATCAAGGAGAGCATCAGGTGCGCGGGGTAGTGGAGGGGCCCACCGAGGGCGCCAGGTGCACCTTCGGAGGTGGGGGCAGCCAGGCCCAGGCGCGCGAGGGGCAGGGGTGGGGGCAGTTCCTTCAAGGAGAGCATCAGGTGCATGGGGTAGCGGAGGGGCCCACTGAGGGCGCCAGGTGCACCTTCGTTGGGGGAGCAGCCAGGCCCAGGCCCCACCAGCGTCCACTCGTGGCCGGACCCACAGGCGCGGTCACGATGACCTGGGTGACCACTATCTGGACTGTGGGGACCTCAGCAACGCCCTCAAGTGTTACTCCCGGGCCCGGGACTACTGCACCAGCGCCAAGCACGTCATTAACATGTGCCTCAACGTCATCAAGGTGGGCCCTGGGACGGATGCTCTGAGCGGGGCCGCAGGGCGGCACTGTCGGTGGGCCAGGGTCGGGTGCCCCAGGCTGAGTCCATCCCACCCGCAGGTCAGTGTCTACTTGCAGAATTGGTCTCACGTGCTGAGCTACGTCAGCAAGGCCGAGTCCACCCCGGAAATTGCTGAGGTAACACTGGCTCTGTGCCCCTCAGACTCTGTCCCCAGTGGCCCTCATCCTCCTGGAGTCGCCCTTCTCTCCTCATAGGCTGAAGCTGGGACCAGGGTTGCTCATGTGTACCCCCTTCCTTTGCAGCAGCGTGGGGAACGTGACACCCAAACTCAGGCCATCCTCACCAAGCTCAAGTGTGCAGCAGGTGAGGGCACCACAGCAGACCCTGTCCCAGCTGAGGAAGCCCGTGGCCCCCACACCTATGTCACTGTCCAGCTCAGGTCCCGCATGGGGAGGCTAGTGTGTGACCTGTGGTTGGGAGTGGCAGTGTGGTTTTTTGACAGCTGCTGCCATGGCGGTCCCGTCCGTGTCCCATGTCCATCCCCCAGCCCCCGGGCACATCAGCCCACTAGACCTCTGCAGTGGGAGCAGCAGCTGCCCAGACTCCCAGGGCACCTGGTCCAGTGTCGCTGGTGCTCCCGTGGTCTCATTTCTCACGGGCCTGCGTTTCTGTCCCTGACACTGAGGGTCGTCTGGTGTAGGCCGCCCTGGCCCCTTCATCCTGGTGCTGGGCTTCATCCTACCCCCACCCCATCCCCAGGCCTGGCGGAGTTGGCTGCACGCAAGTACAAACAGGCTGCCAAGTGCTTCCTGCTGGCTTCCTTTGATCACTGCGACTTCCCAGAGGTGAGGGTCTCCAGGGAGGAGCCTTTGCTGTGGCTGAGAAAGCAGAGTGAGGGCTCTCTGCTGGGGTGTCTCCTGCACAGGGTGGGTCCCAGGTGTCCTCCAAGTGGGCAGTGGGTGGGTAGGGTGGGGGGACCCAACCCAGACTTCTGTCCTGCCTGCCTGTGACCCGGGGTCTCTGCACCCACCTCCCTGCTTGCCCCTCAGCTGCTCTCTCCAAGCAACGTGGCCGTCTATGGCGGCCTGTGTGCTTTGGCCACCTTTGACCGTCAGGAGCTGCAGCGCAACGTCATCTCCAGCAGGTGGGTGGCGGGGGGGTGGTTGCTGGGCCCTTTTCTCCGGCCCTGCGCCCAGCCACCTTCAGTGGGCAGGGGGCGAGTGGGGCTGTTCTGAGGAGTCTGCCATCTGTAGTTCTTTCAAGCTGTTCTTGGAGCTGGAGCCACAGGTTCGGGACATCATCTTCAAATTCTATGAGTCCAAGTACGCCTCGTGCCTGAAGATGCTTGACGAGATGAAGGTGAGGGGCCCGGCCCGGCCTGGAGGGCGGTGCAGAGGTCCCGGGGCCGCCGTCCCTGACCAGCTTTCCTCACCAGGACAACCTACTCCTGGACATGTACCTGGCCCCCCATGTCAGGACCCTGTACACTCAGATTCGCAACCGGGCCCTCATCCAGGTGAACAAGGGGATAGGGGCCAAGGCTGGGCGCCGCGGGTGCACTGGAAACTGGGCAGCTCACGTCCCCTCTGCTCCACAGTATTTCAGCCCCTACGTGTCGGCAGACATGCGCAAGATGGCCACGGCCTTCAACACCACAGTGGCGGCACTGGAGGACGAGCTGACGCAGCTCATCCTGGAGGGGCTCATCAACGCCCGCATTGACTCCCACAGCAAGGTAGCCAGGCCGCCCCCGGCGGGGGTGACATGAGGGGGCCCCGGGCCCTACTGAGCCCTGTGCCTCCCCAGATCCTGTACGCCCGCGACGTGGACCAGCGCAGCACCACCTTTGAGAAGTCTCTGCTGATGGGCAAGGAGTTCCAGCGCCGCGCCAAGGCCATGATCCTGCGGGCGGCCGTGCTGCGCAACCAGATCCACGTCAAGGTGCGGGCAGGGGTCCCAGGGAGAGGGATGGGGACGGTGTGTGCGCCTCAGGGCTGAGTGGCTGTCTCCACCACAGTCCCCTCCCCGAGAAGGGAGCCAGGGGGAGCTGACACCGGCCAACAGCCAGTCCCGCATGAGCACCAACATGTGAGGACCCCGGTGGCCTCCAGGACGCCTCGCCCCACCTGCTCCAGGCCTCCCACCTGCTCCCGCAGACGTCTGGAGGCATCGACTGTGGCCTCTTGTGGGACCTGGCTGCTGGATGATGTGGCCCTCGGCCCCTTCCCTCCCCCTTGCTGCACCCTGTGCCTGGGGCCCTGGGGCAGAGGTGGGCTTTGCTGGAAGGGGAGCCTGCAGGGCTCACCCCTGTGGCACTCAGGGCCCCACCCGGCAGCACACTGCCCAGCCCCCATGTTGGTGCGTCGTCTGGGGCTACAGTTGTTGAATCTCAGTCCATTAAAGGGCAGCCTGAGAACACCCCGCACCACTCCTTCCTGTCTCCGTGGGGTCCTCTGGCCCAGGCCCCAGTCCCTTGGGCTCCCCCTCTGCACATTCAGGCACCATGCGGGTGGCAGGAGGGAGCTGAGCCTCCCCCGCGTGGCTCTGCAGGGCTGCACCAGTGCGTGGCCCTTCAGGTGGGACGTTGCTACCCTTCCCCCGTCCTGCTGGCCCCGACTCCACCCAGGTCTGGATGACCTGGGAAGGCTGCAGGCCAGCTCTCTGCACGCCCAACTTTGAAGTGATTTATTGTCTATGTGAACACACGAGAGTTGTGAGGACGGGCCAGTTCTGCCGGGGAGCCTGCTCCCTGGTGCAGCACCTCCGGGCCCTCAGCCTGGGCTGAGGGGGACCAGCTTGAGCTTCCACGTGAAATAGCAGGAGGTTCCCTGAGTAAAGGCGTTTCCTTGAGCAGGATGTGCCGAGGCTTCGGCAGCGGGCCTGAGGCCTGGTGGGTGGCACGGGGGCTGCAGCTGCCCTTCAGGCCAGGGCACTGCCCACGACCTCAGGAAAGCCACTTGCTTCCCCAGGCCCTGCCTGCTGAGCTTCCTGCAGCTGGGGCCGGGCCCCCTTCCAGGCCAGGGACTTCTCCAGTTTGGTTTTAAAGAGCAGCCCATGACCTGGCAGAGGGGTAAGAGGAGGGAAACGGGGCTTAGGAGGCTGCAGAGCCAACTGCCCGGCAAGGGTGGGGGTGCTGAGGGCAGCAGGTACCCTCACCTGGGCAGTCAGCGGTTTCTCGGAAAGCTCGCTTCTTGCAGCAGCCACGGCAGAGGTTAAACACACACCTGCTGCCCTGGAAGGAGGAAAGCCTGTGAGCCTGGGGCTGGTGCCCTTCCCTGGCCGCCCTGGAGCCTCAGCGAGTGGCCAGGGCTGGCCAGGAGCACAGGAGGGGCTGTCCTAGGCTGGGCAGCGCCAGCCTCACAGGGAAGAAGCCCCTCCCAGCCAGGAAAAGGGCGCTCGCCCAGGTGCCCACCCCTCCGGGGGCTGAGCTCTGCCCTGGGCCAGGCCTCACCTTTGGGTTTCCACACTGATCACACTTGGCATATTTTGCTGGGAAAAGAACAAAAAGAGGTGCTGGTTGAAGGAGGCAGGCCCACCCACCATGGCCATCTCCTCCACAGAGCCCCCAGGGACTGTCCCCGCTCACTGGCTGGGCGGCTCTGGGAGGGCAGAGGACGCGGCGTGCATGGTCCTGCTGGGAAACCTCCTCCCACCCACCCAATGGTCTTCGGGCTCCATGCCCACCACAGACGCCTCCCACTGGAAGGCCCTTCTTGGGATGGCAGCCCTGAGGGAAGATAGCAGGCAGGGCTGCTGGCTGGGGCCTCCTGGAACCCACCAGCCTCCTTGGGGGCTTGTGGACAGGTCACAGGGCCCTTCCTGCTCTTAGGAAGCATCAGAGCACCTGTCCTGGGGGCCCCCCACGGGGGTGGGCAGCCTCCTCCCCAGACTCCAGCAGTGGGAGCAGCTTACGCTTCAGTGAGGGGTCGAAGGTCTTGTGGGGGTTCCTCAGCTGCTTCTTCTGCTTATTCTTGGACAAGATGTCCGTGATGCCCTCCTCGTCCTCCAGGGCCCGCTTGCTGCGGGCAGCCCCACCTTCCTTGCTCCCCTCCCTGGGCCTGGAAAGAAGGGGCAGCGGGTAGAGCTGGGGAAGGCCCACGAGGGGCAGCCGGCCCGCTGCAGCCCCAGGGTGAGGAAACGCGTGCAGCTCCTCTGGGGCTCGGTTCAGGCTGCCCAAGCCGGGGCTGGGCCCCAGTGGCTGGCACAGAGACTGGGACACGGTGGGGCACCAGGGTCTGAGCCACTGAGCAGGGCTGTGGCTACAGATGACAACCCAGAGGAAGCCCAGGAGGGTCACCTCCTGACGCCAGGACAAATTCACCCAGGATCAGAGGAGCTTAGAAAAGCAGCTTACAAAAAGAAATGATTTAAAACCTAAGCACAGGCTGACAACGGAGAGCCCGCCCCGTGCCGCCCCCAACAAGCGCGGTCCCTGAGGGGATGGAGCTGGCCCCCCTCGCCCCCCAGCCCACATGCAAGAGGCTCACCCTGGCCGGAAATAGGGCTGGCAGATCCAGTGGGAGAAAGGCAAGCTGCCCGAAGGCTTCTCTCCCTCCTTCTGCCTGGATATATCCTCCTGCAAAAGCCCAGAGGCCCCAGGGTCAGAGGCCCCAGCCCCTCTCCCGCCGCCCGGCACCACACCACTGCGGCACCCACCTGACACCGCAGCCTCAGCTCCCGGCTCACCGCCACAACGCCCTCCAGGGTCTTCACCTTGGCGAGCTCCTCACGAAGCTGCTGATGCACCTGCAGCCTGAGACACATGGCCCATCAGAGCCACCGAGCACTGGGCAGAGGCCAGTCTCTCCTCTGACTCAGGCCCCCTGCCTCCTGCCCCGCTCCATCACTGCAGCCCCCTAGACCTGAGTCCATCTTAAAACCCTCAGTGCCCAGGCAGGGCTCAGACCAGACAACTTTTGCCCTGGGGGCAACTCACGTGTGGTGCCACAGCTTGAAGAGGTGGGCACGGACGTAGGACAGGGGGCAGGGGTGCTGGCGCACAATGTCCAGGTACTCCTCGGCCAGCTCCCAGACGGCGGGGCTGCGGCCCTCAAACAGGGCAGGGTTGTGCAGGTTTCCCTCTGCAGGGGAAGGGGGCTTGAGGCTCAGGGGCTCACACCCCAGAGGGATGTGCCCCCTGCCTCACCCCCTGCCAGGGCAAGGCCAGCCACTGGCCTGAAAGCTCTGGCCTGTCAAGCAGGCGGGGCCCCTCAGTGCGGGCAGCATGAGCCTGAGGCCATTCAGCTGGGCCAGTGGCCCCACAACGCGGATGGGTCCCTTCATGGGCAAGGGTGCACCCTCACCTGCACTCATGACCCCCTGTACCCCCGTGTCCTGGAGGCAGCGCTCCACATCCCGCAGACACTGGATGTTCCCGTTGGCAAACACAGGGATGGCCACCGCCTTCCTGTTGGGAGTAGGACGGGCAGACACTCAGAAGAGGATGCTGGCCCGTCCCCACCCGTCAGACTCCATCCAGGCAGGGCCTCTCCCTTCCCCCAGCCCCCAGCCTCCCCACCCCAACCCTACACTCAAAGGGCTGAGTGCCCTGCCCTGGGGCCAGACTGTAATGCCCCCGGCCCCCGGTTTCCCCCAGGGCCCACTCACCGCACAGCCTTGATGTGCTCCCAGGACGCGCTGCCGGACAGGGGCCCCTTTTGCTCTTTGGTGCGGCCGTGCACTGTCAGCAACTAGGGCACAACAGCGCCAGCTCAGCCAGGCTCTCCGCTGCAGCCCCCAAACCAACTGCAGGGAACCCTCTGCCTTCGGCTGCGGGGCATCAGCTTCCCATGCGGAGCAGAGCAGAGGCCATCCTGTGCCTGGCTCACTCAGTCCCCACCCTGGTCCTCTGGGCTGCACTTAGGGCCACTGACACCGTGGGGGTGCTACCTGGGGCTCCCACATCAGAGGCCCCCCCCACCCCCAACGCCACCCAGGATTCAGAGTGAGGTCCAGACCCTTTCTCAAAAGACCCTGCTCTCTTGGAAGCAGCAGTAGCTCCGCTGCCCAAGGCCAAAGGCACGAAAGAGGAAGGAAAGGGCTGGGGGGGTGGGGAGAAGGTGGCTGAGGCTCAGCACCCCCTACCCAGTACTGGCGTCCCCAACCACCACCTAAAAGTCCCTGTGAATCCGGCCCACCCCAGGGGTAAGCCCTCAAAGGTGCTCCTAGAGGCGGGGGACAGCACGGGGCCCTCACCTGGCAGCCAGCCTTCTCCAGCATCTGGGCGTACCGCACGGTCTTGTCGATCTCTGGGAAGACGCGGATCTTGCACGTGACGGGGACGGAGAGCTTCTCGTGAGCGAGCAGAACTGGGGGACGGCAGCGTGGGTTCCGAGAGGCAGGCTGTAGGGGCCCACCCGCAGGCAGCCGCTGAGAGCCCCGCCTCCCACCCCCAGGCGCCAGGAGAGCCGGCAATGGGCGACGACGCTGCCCCAGCACCCACTATCTGGTTCTAAGGGGGTGGCTGGCATGGGACGGGCCACTCTTCACAGCCGCCTTCTACCACAGGGAGAGCGCCACGGCCAGGATTCTGCTGGCCACTGTCCTTTCCCGAGCCCTGCCAGGCTGTCTCTGGGGCTTGCCGCTGTCCACAGCGCGGCCCCAATCCCCGCAGGGAGCATGTGGCCAACTCACTCATTCTCTGGAGCAGGTCCCACTCCTCCTGCAGAAAGGCGCCGTAGTGACCTACGAAGGACAGACATGGCCTCTGCACCCCTCCTGCAGCCACACGGGCCAAGAGCTGCCTGGCCAGGTTCTATTCTCCACGTGGCCTGAGCACACGAGTACTGAACGGAACGCCCACCCTACACGGTCTCTGGTCAACTGGCACATCCTCAGGCCCAGGGACAAAGGCCAAGATGCCAGGGGAGCAGCCACTGGCACCCAAGGCAGCACAAGAGTATTGGGGCGGAACTCCTTTCAGCAAAACCCGTTTATCCAGAGGGAGTCCAACGACATAACCCAGCAACAAAGGGAGCGACTGGCCTCTACCAGCCAGCTGAACCCCAGCCCCTGACCCTGGCACCCGAGGTGGGCTGCCATCCAGAGAGAGGAGCAAAGAGACGACTGGCTGCCGCCTGAGCTGCCACCACCTGAGGCAGGGCCAAGCCTGCGCCAAGCCCTCACCTCGCTCGCTCCCAGGGCACCTGCGCTCAGAGCCACACCTCTGCCTAAAGCTGGCACTCACCGCGCTTGGCTATCATCTGCGGGCAACCCAGATTCAGGTCAATGGCGTCACAGTAATCCTGCGCCAGGAGAGCCGCCTGGACAAACACCTCTGGGTCATTGGCACAGAACTGGAGGAGACGAAAGTCGCCATGAGCCCCAGCCAGGCCCCAGCCCCCAAGCTGCCCCGAGGGGTCCACGTGTGACCAGCGGGGGTGTGGTCCCGGGGATGAGCACATGAGGCAGCCCGTCCCAAATGTCACAGTGTGACTGAGCTGGGACGCGTCCCCAGGCCAGCAGCAGGCTGAGTGAGAGACTCACATGGAAAGCCGGCATCGCTGACTTGGCCAAGAGCAGAGCCGTTCTTTCGAACGGTTCTGATAAGCAGGGAGCTACAAGAGACACGTGTGGGTGATGTCAGGGGGCCATGAGTCTTTCACAGCACCCAAGCCGTCTGTTCGCCAGAAGTCAGAGACTGCTCTTGGAAAGGGGTCAGTCTCGGACAAACGGCAGCCCGTGGCCTCAAAGTCTCCCCGAGGATCTCAAGGGCTGTTCCCAGGGAGGCTGAGGGAAAGGCGCCCTGCTGGCCGTCTAGGGCTCTCGCCCTGCCCACCTGCACGATGAGGGGCCGGTCCTCGGGGCACACTTCGCAGTACAGGTTCTCTTTGCGGTAGTTGGCATCGCGGACGAAGACCTGGGCGTGCAGCATGGGCGTGTAGCACAGCTGGGCCCCGTGGCGGCGACTCAGCAGCCTCCAGGCCAGCTCGCTTTGGTCCACCATGGGGGCCACC
The DNA here is from genome assembly GCF_048773025.1 of Camelus bactrianus. Lineage (NCBI taxonomy): Eukaryota > Metazoa > Chordata > Mammalia > Artiodactyla > Camelidae > Camelus > Camelus bactrianus. The sequence goes on from NC_133554.1 coordinate 59,428,598, forward strand.
ACGTGGCGGGCCCCCCCCAGGGTGCGGCTCCAGAACTCGAAGCCCTGCAGCTTTGGCATGGTCTCCACACTAAAGGGAGAAACCAGGGGCTGAGGTGCGGCCTACGGAGAGCTGGTGCAGGCACACACTGTCCTCGAAGCCACTCCAGTGGAGGCCTCGGGCAAGTCACTCAACCTCTCTGAGCCTTGACCCCTCACTTGTTAGCGGGATTAAGATGTCTGCCTGGCAGGACCGCTGTGACCAGTCAATGAAACGTGAATGCAATGTCCTGTTGGCACCTGGCCCAGAACTGGCCACCATAAGCAGCAGCTATAACCTGCAAGGCCCAAGGACCCCACCACCGCAGGATCACCCTGTGGCAACAGCGCTGGAGGCCTGCCTTCCCTGCCCAAGGTGGGTGCAGGCGCTCACCTGGCCACACTCTGCGCCCTCCCCCGGGTGTCAGGTGGTCCTGCACAGGGACTCAGAGTACTCTTCCCTCGGGCTTTACCTGGGCGGGCCAACCTCGCTGGAGGCATCCTCCCCTAAGAGGATTCAGTGGGCGGCGGCGGAGACGTGATTAGGACAGGAAAGACCAGGAGGGACAGGGTGTGCGGGAGGCTCGGTCTGCGAGAACACGGACTTCGCGTTCTCTTACCTAGTTCTGAAATTACTAAGCAGGGTCACCGGTTTAATAGTCGACTAAGTGCCCAGCCGCAGGTCTGACATTTCCGGAAACTGTGAAGTTACAGGCAGAAGTCACCCAGGCCGCCCATGCGCTGCCCAGACACACCAGCGCATGAGCGCGTCCAGCGCGGCGCGCTCCACCCGCACCCGCAGGAACCTACCTGGGCCGAGCCGGGCCGCCTGGGCGCCCGAGCCGGGCCGCGGCTCCTCCCGACGGGGCCGGGCCCTCCGGAGCCGGGGTGGGGGCGGGGCCCGCTGGGGGAGCCAGGAGCTCCGGGGGCGTGCGGCGGGGGTCCCTTGGGTGCGGCTCCCGAGCTCGCGCCGCGCCGTGAGGCAGCCGAGCCGGGGCCGCCGCCGGGCCGCCGCCGGGCCCAGGGCTCCGCGCCGGGGCCGCCGGAAGGTGCTCCGCCAGGGCGGTCCGGGCGGCCGCGGTGCGGCGGGAAATGCGTCCCCGGGAAACCGCGCCCGGCTGCCGAAGGGCCGGCCTCGGGGATGGGGCGGAAGGAGGTCGGAAGTCGGCTCCGCCCACCGCGGGAGGCGGGGCTCGCGGGGCTCCGGCTGGGGCCGCCGGGGCTCGCCCCCTCGCCCGAGCCGGGTGTGGCCGGCGTCCGACGCGCGCCCCGCCCTTCCTCCCGAGGGGCCCGGCGCTGAAGCCCCGCCTCGGCCGCGCGCGGAACCCCGCAAGGCTACCCTGGCCGAACGCGCTGTGTTACGGCGGGAACCACCCCCCGCGAGCGCCCCGGCCGGCGGCCCCGGGCCTGGCGGGCTCTCCCCTCCCCGGACCGCCGCTGCGTAGCCACCGCCGAGCCCCCGCGCGCCCGGGGAGCGGGCGCCGCCGTCCCTCCGCAGGCTGACGGCAGCCCCCGCGCACAGCCCCGAAAGGCGGGGAAGTCCTTCCGCTGGCAGAGCCGAGTTTCATTTTACCATCTCAGCCTTGAAGGGTCCAACGCTCCCAGGGGATCGGGGCTCCTCAACACGACCGCGCGTCACTGACACGCCTGGAAAGCAGCAGGTTCCCGGTGCCAAACCGCCGTCCTTGCCCGGCCAGCGTGGCAGCCAGCAGCCACATCTCGACGGTGCTTGAACGTGGCTGGTCCAAACGAGGATGCGCTGTAGCAGTAAAAAGGCACCCCACCCCAGGTTTCAAAGACTGAGCAGGAAGAAAAGTTAAATAGTTCATTTGTAATTTTTAAAGTATTGATTACCTGTTGGAATAATGTTTTTATATTAAGTTAGGTTAAATACATCATTAAAACTAATTTCATCTATCTTTTTCTGTATAGCTACTAGAAAATTTAAGTTTTTGTATGTGGGGGAGATTTCTGGAGTAGCAGATAGAAGGGCTGACCAAATCTCCCAAAAAAGCAATGATGAAACTGGACAGAACTTTTAAAAGCAACCATTCCAGGACTCTGAAAGTTGACCAAATGCATACAATGTTTGAAAAACACTTACTGAAAAAGAAAAGAAAAGAAAGCATCGAACATCTGTAAGAACGGGGGGAGTCCCTGGAGTTTTAGTATCCAGCTACTTTTATTTGCTCCCTCCCCATGGTAATTACACCACAGCAAGGTAGGCCTTGAGGACTTGAAGTTCCTACAGACACTGGAAGAAGGACTGGGGAAGGAGGAAAGCTCCAAAGAGTGTTTGTCAAAAACAGTTGCAATCACAGTAGCAAGCAACTGGGTAGAGGCCTAGACCTCAGCTGCCCGGGCCGTGGTGCTGGTTGGAGCAATAGCCCCGGCAGAACTTAACAAGGAAGGTCAGTGACTACGACAGCCATGGCGGGCATTGGTAAGATGCCCTTTGTAGTCTGCAAGGCTGTTCCTACAGTATGGAAAGACCAGAAAGGGCCCCAGCTATACACTCCTCTCTGGCTGAATATGAGGCTTTGTGCAAGCAAAAAGTAAAAGCCAGGCCCAGATTGCAAACTGCGTGAACTAGCCTATACACGGAGCCATCAGCAGAGGATGGAGGCTTTATTGGTTCAGTTTGTTAAACAATCTCTGAACAGTAACTGGCTGGCCACTGAACTATAATGATCCAAGGACAAATCTGAGGAAGCCAGACTTACATATAAAAAAGGATTTTTTTAGAGTGAGGGTCAAAGGGCGCTTCCTTCATGGGAAGTAATCATCTGCAGCAGGGAAAAAAGTGTTTAAAAAAATCTAGTAGCTACCAGGGGTCACACACTGCAGAGGGGACAGGCTGTGCGGAGTTCATCCAAGCCAGGTATGGGCAAACGAACAGCAGCACCAGGAACAGCCCGCCAGTGAGGCGGGGAGGGCTCAGAGTCCAGAGGTTCGAAAGCATGTTGTCTAAAATGCCCGGCATTCGTTAAAAAATTATGAGACATTCGAAGAAACACAATAATGTAAGTAGGCCATGCACAGGGGAAAAAAGTGGTTTGTAGAAACTGTCCTTGAGGGGGGCTCAGGTTTGGATTTAGCAGACAAAGAATTCAAAGCAGCTATTGTAAATACGTTCAAAGAACAACAACAACAACAACAAAAAACCATGGTTAAAGATTTTTTAAAAATACGATGACAATGACTCACCAGGTTGCGATTATCAATACAAAGACAGAAACAATTTAAAAAGGCCAATAGAAATTGAGTTGAAAAACAATACCTGAAATGAAAATTTCACTACAGAGGTCCAACAGCAAACGTGAACTGGAAACAGGAAGAAGCAGTGAACTTGAAGGTAGATCAGCAGAGATTATCCAATCTGAGAAACAGAAAGAAAAAAAGCATGAAGGAAAATGAACAGGGTAGGAGGGTATAGCTCAGTGGTAGACTGCATGCTTAGCATGCACAAGGTCCTGGGTTCAATCCCCAGTACCTCCACTAAAATAAATAAATAAATAAATAAATAGCCTAATTACCCCCTAACAAAAAATTAGAACATGAACAAACAGTACCTCAGAGACCCATGGGATACCCCCAAGCACACTAACATACATATATCACACATACACATCCAGATAAAAGGAATGAGGAAAAGGAGCAGGAAAAAGTTTTTGAAGAAATAATGGCCCCAAACTTTTCAAATTCAATGAAAAACATTACTGCACATTTTTAATAGGATAAACACAAAGATATTCACACCTGGACACACCATAGTCAAACTGCTAGAAAACAAACACAAAATCTTGAAAGTAGGAAGATAAAATGACTATCAGATACAAGAAAACTGCAATAAGATGAAAGATGACTTCTCCTAAAGAACAGTGGAGACCAAAGAGCAGAGGAGTATTTAAGATTTTGAAAGAGAAAATCAGGCAACCAATAATTCTACATCCAGCAAAACTATCTTTCAAAAATGAAGGCAAAACAAAGGCATTCCTAGATAAACAAAGACAGGGAGAATGTGTTGGTAGCAGACCTGCTTTACGTGAAATACCAAAGCGAATCTTTTAGGATAAAGAAAGTGACATCATATGAAGATACAAGGAACAGTACTAAAGGTCATTACATAGATAATTATTTAAAAATAGTATAAGTATACAAAAATGGTACCAGAAATGGTGTAAAACTACACAATGACATCTCTCAAAAGGACAGTTGCAAAAATCCTCCAGACGTTAGCAGACTTAATCCAGGAACATATAAAAAGACCAAGTGATATTTACCCCAGGAATGCAAGGTTAGCTTGTTACCCAAAAATCAGTTGGTGTAGTATACCATCTTACTACAACCACCAGATTACCTTAACTATAACCAGTTAGTGTAGTATACCATCTTACTATAACCACACGATCATCTCAATAGACGCAGATGACAAAATCCAACACCTACTCGTGATTAAAAAACAACCCTCAACAAACTAGGAACAGAGGGAGAACTCCCTCAACTCGACAGCAAGAATCTACAGAAAACTCTACAGCTTGTATCAGACTCAGTGGTGAGAGGCTGAATGCTTTTCTCCCAAGATCAGGAACAAGGCAAGCTTGCCTGCTCTTACCACTCTGACCCAAAATAGTACTGGCACTTCTAACCAGCACGATAAGGCAAGAAAAAGAAATAAAAGGCATACGGATAGGAACAAAAGAAATGTTCACCGGCACGTAAGACCAGTGAACAGGGCACAGGGCAGGTTGTCTTAACGGAAACCCCTAAGGAATCTACAAAAAATAAATTCTAACAAGTGAGTTCAGCAAGGCCAGTACGGAAAACTCAATCACGTTTTTATATACCAACCACAAACATGTGAAAACCGAAAGTTTAGTCACAATACCATTTACAGTTGCTCCAAAGAAAAGTAAATACTTAGGCAGCGGTGGAACACAACACGTGCAAGATCTGTATGCTGACAGTTACATAGTGCTATCCCCTACTCTCCCCTCCTTCCTTCCTGATGTTGGTAATTGGACACTTGATGAAATGGATAAATGCCTAAAAACACACAGACTGCCAAAACGGACTCAAGAACAGATGTAAAATCTGAATAGATTTATTACAAACGGAGAGACTGAGTCACTATATTCACATCATGGGTACCACACGGCATTAAAAAGGAGCAACCTTCGATACGTACAGCTGGCCTGGTCCTCAGGAAACTGTGCTGAGCTGAAAAAGCCAATCTTGAAAGGTATGTATGAGTCCACATATACAGTGCTCTTGGAATAACATAATCGTAGAGATGGAGAACAGGCTAGAGAACGCCAGGGCGGGGGTGGGGGAGGGAGCCAGGGCAGCTGTGGTGGGGAGCACAAGGAAGCCTTGGGTCAATTCTGTCTCGACTGTGGCGGCGGTTGTACACATCTACACGTGAGGTGACATCTCACACAACCACACACACACACACACAAACACACACACACACACACACACAGAGGAAGGCATGTGAGACCGGTGAAATCTGTCTAAGCTCTGAGGACTGCCTCAGTGCCAGTCTCCTGGGGTCTATATTGCCCCATCGAGATGCAGGATGCTATCACCGGGGAAACTGAGGGGAGGGTTTACAGCACATCCTGCACATTGTTTGGCAAGTTTCTGTAAATATATATGTATTTTTTAAAGTTTTTTTTTTTAACAAAGAAAGATAATTCACAATAGCCAAGGAATGTAAACAACCTCAGTGTCCACTGACAGATGATGAGTGGATGAAGAAAATATGATATGGTGGGGAGGGTATGGCTCAGTGGTAGAATTCATGCTTAGCACGCACAAGGTCCTGGGTTCAATTCCCAGTGCCTCCATTAAGATAAATAAATAAATACACCTAATTACCTCCCCCTGTGAAAAAGAAAATGTGATGTGCACTGTCATTCAGCCATCAAAAGGGAACCCTGAGGTTTGTGACAGTGTGGATGGACCTTGAGGGCATTCTGCTAACCGACATAGCCAAGACAGAGAGGGAGACAGACACAGCACAGCCTCACTAGTGTACGTGATCTAAAAAAGCCAGACGCCCAGAAACAGAGACTAGACAGGCGCTTGCTGGAGCTTGGAGGCTGGGGAAAAGGCAGATGTTGGTCAGAGCGTGCAGACTTCCAGCTGTAAGGTGAGATGTCCTGGGCAGAGGGTGTAGCTGAGCGGTAGAACGTGAGCTTAGTATACAGGAGGCCCTGGGTTCCATCCCCAGTACTGCCAGTAAATAAATAAACAAATAAATATACCTAATTGCCTCTACCCCCAAAAGAAAAAAAAAATTAATGAAAAAGGTTATGACCAAAATATTTCAGAGTCAACAGTGGGGGAAAAAATGTTTCGGACTTTATGGTAACCAAAAAAACCTTTAACTAAAAAAAAAAAGATGAGACATTCTGGAACCTAAGGTACTGCATGGTGACTGGGCAACGAGACTGCATTTATTGTACAGTTGAAAGTTCTCACAGTAACAGCAACAGAAACGTGGTGATCACATGAGCTGAGAGATGAGGTATATGTCTGTGTTTCGTCATCACATAAGCTTACACAATATTATAGGTCAGTTTTGCCTCAATTAAAGAAGAAAAAAGAGGAGGGTGTAGCTCAGCAGTAGAACACAGCGTGCACAAGGCCCTGGGTTCGACCCCCAGCACCTCCATTTAAAACCAAATAAATAAATAAACCTAATTACCTCCTCTCGCCGAAAAATTCTTTTAAACTTACTAAGAAAAAGATAGCTAGTTTAAATTTGTTTAAATTTAAATAAATTCTTTTAACGGTGTCTTTCAAAGAATAGGAATGATCCAACTTTGATGAAATCTAATAATTTAATCTCCTGTCTGGCTGGGCTTTTGGGCGTCACATCTAAGAACCCTGTGCCTAACCCAAGTTCACAAAGATCTTTTTCCTGTATTTACTCCTGGGAGTTCTGTAGTTTTACAATTTACATGTAAGTCTATGATCCGTTTTGAATTAATTTTTTTGTGTATTGTGAGGGATCAGTCTGTTCTTTCTTTCTCTTTTTTTTTTTTTTTTTGCAGATAGATAACCAGTTACTCCGGAGTCATTTGTTGAAGAGATGACCCTTTCTCTGCGGACTTGTCTTTGCGTCTTGTACACACGTGGTCTGAGCGGCCCGCCTGCGCCGCTCAGTCTGGTGTTTTGTCACGGCCGCCTGAGCAGACCAAGGCAGCCCCAGAATCTCTTATGTAAGTTGGATAAGTTGGAACTTGTTCAGAGTGGTTTCCTCACCAAAATTCTGAAAGACCTTGAGTAGAACTGGTCATGTTTTTCTTTTAAGTATGGACTAGACCTTGCCATTCAGGTCTGGAATTTTCTTTGTGGAAAGGTTTGTAACTACAAATTCACTTTCTTCAGTAGATGCAAGGGTGTTCAGGCTGTCCGCGGCTTCTTGACTTCGCCTTGTGTAGAACCTGTTCTTTTCTGAGTTGTCCGGTGGGCGCACAGTAGTTTATACCTGCTTCATCAGCCCTTCAGTATGTGTAGCATCTTAGTGACGCCACCCGTGTCGTTCCTAACATTATTGGAAATCTGTCTTCTGTTTCCTTCCAGCTCAGTCTGTTTTAAGGTTTGTAAATGACTGGTCTTCTCAGAGTAGCTTTTGGTTTCATTAATTTTGTTTCTTATTTGACTTTCACTCCAACACATGTTATTTCCTTTATTCTGCTGTGTTTGGGCCTCACTTTTTTTTCTCCTTAAGGTAGAATTTGAAATGATGAATTTGACTAGCGTCTTCTCTTGTGACCTAGGCCTTCGGTGTCCCCCAAGTGCTGCTTCGGCTGCATGCCACGAGCTTTGCTATGCTGCTTTCATTGTCGTTCACAATACTTTCCAATTACTCTTTTGATTTCTTTAACTCCTGGGTTATTGGAAGTACATTATTTGGTTCCTAAATATCTGAGGGTGTTCTAGAGAATTTTTTGGCCGTGGATCCTGACTTTATTCAGTTGTGATCAGAGGAAGTATCTTACAGGAGTCGAGTTGCTTTGAACTGGGACTGCTTTTAGGACTCGGAATGTGAACTGTCGTGGCAAGTGTTCCGTGCAGATTTGACAAGGATCCTGCTGCTCTTGTGGGGTGATCCCTAGGTGTCGGGAAGATCAGATCAGTTGACTGTGCTGTTCAAGTCTTTCATAGCTTTACCGATTTTCCACCTGTTCAGTTATTGAGAGAGGTTTTGAAACCTCCAACTTTAACTGTGGACTGCCTGACCCTCCTTTGAGATCTGTAACCTCTGCTTACTGTAATTTGGAGCTGTCATAGGAGCAATGTTTAGGGTCCTTACGCCCTTTGGATTGGTTTTTATTATGGTGAAGTGGCCCTTTTGATCCCGAGTATAGCCTCTGCTGTGAAATCGACTGTGTCTGGCAGTAACACACCTACTCCAGAAAACTTTTCACTCTGCTGTCTGAGGCTCATTCGTCTTGAGCACTTCCAGACCTTCATTCATTTGTAAGGCTGAATCATATCCATTATGTGGATGGACCACATCTGTACATTCACCTGTTTGTGAACACCTGTATTGCACCCACCTTTGAGCTGTTGTGCATGAGACGCTGCCATGCACACTGGTGTAGGTGCACGAGAGCGTTTGAGCCCGTTTCCAATCCTTTGGGTTGTAACTAGGGTGGGATTGTTGGCTCACATGGTAACTGTGTTGAGCTTCCTAAGGAACATGGACAGGCCCCTGGTCTGTCTCTGGGTTCAACACACCCTTCTAGAAGCCTAGCAGCAGGCCTGCTCCCCTGGCCCACCTCTCTCTGCTCCAGCTCACCTCTGCCGTCTGCCCAGAAGCCCCCGGCCCAGTGGGTCCACCTCACCCCTGGGCTTGGAGGGGTCCAGAGGTCCAGGGGTCTCCCTGTGTGATGGTGTCTCCCCCGCTGGTCTTGGCCAGTTAAGGAACCACTGGCCTAGGTGTTAGTGTGAAGGTATTTGGTCCATGTGATTCCCACCTATCTGGTGACTTCAAGTAAAGATTACTCTCAATAACGTGGGTGGGTGCCCTCCCCTCAGGTGAGGCCCAGGAGAGAAAACTCAAGGGTTCCCTGAGGAATAAGGAATTCTGATAAGGGGACCCTGGGGGGACTCCCACAGCTGCCACCAGATCCGTCACCAGCACCTGCCTCCTGCTCCCTGGTAGAGGCCCCCTCCCTCCAGAGTGTCCAGCCTGCTCTCTGGAGCCCGGCACTGCCAGGCACTGCCCCCGCTCCTGCCGGGAGCAGAGGGTGGCCCCCAGGCCCCAGCGCTGGCCCAGGATGGGAGAGGGAAGACGACTGGAGGCCGGAGCACACATACGGTTTAATCACAGGGAAGCTCCCGCAGGAACACTTCCACCGGGTTGGTGTAAAAATGAAACAGGGTCCAGACGTGTTTCTTTACACAGACAATTACAGAGAATTTCAAAATCTGAGCAGCAATCTGAATCAGGTTTCTTGAAACACGAACAGAGGAGCACAGGGGTGCCCGGCGCCCAGGGCTACTCTGCTCCCACTCTGCACCGTGGGCCCGGCTCCGCTGCTGCGCCCGCCTCACAGGGGGACCGGCTGGCGCCCCCCGGCGTCGCAATAAATAGGAGAAGCGACAGAGACCTGCGCGGCAGAGCCCACGCGGAGCAGGATGCTCGGCTGGCCTGGCGGCTTGCCGACTCTTCACAGACCGGGCGGGTCTCCGAGTCGGAAGCTGGCGGCATGGCAGGTGGCACGTCAGGCCAGCGGGGGGGGGGGGGGGGGGAGTTGGGGGGAGCGGGAGGAGGGTCCCACCCGCAGGACGCCCAGCACGCAGCCCGACGGCGGCCTAGCCCTCCCGCACGCTGACGCGCGGCTCGGCCAGGGAGCTGTGGATGATGCTCAGGATGGACTCCAGACCGCTGCCCTCCAGCAGCGTGCGGTGGTCGCCCTCAATGACGTGCACGGACACCTTGCCGTCGCACACCTGGGACAGGTTGTAGTCGGCGCCCAGGTCCTCGCCATAGGCGCCACCCGTCTTGGCGCGCAGCAGCGTCACATTGCCGTGGTAGGTGGCCCGCGGCATGTACTGCTCTGCGGCGCGCAGCTTGTGGTAGAAGGAGCACGCGGCGAAGCTGAGCGCGCGGCGGTCCAGGCCTGCGTGGCTCTGCATGATCAGCTCCACGGCGGCCGCTGCGCGCTCCTCCAGGCCCCCGAGGGGCAGCAGCGCCTCCAGCACCTGCGGGGCAGGCCAGTGAGCCGCTGGAGCGGGTCGGAAGGCACAGCCGCGTGGGTCACACACAGCAGGACCTAGCCCCCGCCCCGCGGACTCACCCTGCCATGCTCCACGTCCGTGAACTGCTGCACGAAGAAGCACATGGCCTCGGCCTCGGCCTCCGCCTCGCAGCCGGGGGTCAGCTTGGCACGGTAGCTCTGCAATGGAGGAGGGGCTGCTGCAGCCGAGGCTCAAAGGCCAGACTCCAGTCCCCGGCCCTGGCCCAGGGGTGTGGGGGGTGCTGCCTTCACCTGCGTGTAGGCCAGCACGTAGGAGTGCGAGCCGTCGAACAGGAAGAGGCTGTGGTTGGCGGGGGCGGCGCTCTGCTGGGCCTGCAGCTGTGAGCACATCTCAAAGGCCACGCAGGCCCCGTAGGAGTAGCCGGCAATGCGGTAGGGCCCCTCAGGCTGCACCTGCCTGATGCACTCGATGTAGTAGGCGGCCAGGCTCGGGATGCTGTCCAGCGGGGCAGCTGCGGGGACAGTGTGAGGCTCAGCTCTGGCCAGCCACGTCCGCCACCCCCGCCACAGGCCCTGACGCACCTCTCGTGCACTGCAGGCCGTAGGTGGGGATGCTGAGCTTGGCAGCCAGGTTGTGGAACACAGCGATGGAGCCTTCGATGGGGTGCACCAGGAAAAGGGGCCTCTCGGAGCTCTGCACCAGGTTGAGCTGCGTCAAGGTCGGGCCCTCAGGGTTCACCAGCAGGGTGCTCAGGTTCAGCTGGGCCTGCTGCCGGGCGGAGCTGTCCTCCTTGGGGGTGGGGGTTGCCAGCTCTGCGAAGAGGGGCAGATGCCAGGGTGGGCTGGGGCTGCAAAGGGCCCACCGCCACACACGGACACGTGCGTGTGCGCGCACACACACACAAAGGACTTGGGCTGCTGGTGCTAGGCGGGAGGTGGGTAGGGTGCCCTGGGACCCCACTGAGCACTCTCAGGACAGGCCCTGACCTGGGGAGCCCCAGGCTGCTTCGGGAACACACGTACCATCAGCTGTGCCAGCCTGCGAGGAAAGCTCCTGCAATTTGCGGAGAGTGAGCTGCTGGACTTCCCGCATGGACAGCACCAGCTCATGCTCGCGCTCCAGCATCTGGCGCACCTCCACAGACATGAGTGAGTCCAGGCCCAGGTCCGCCAGTGAACTGTCCAGGTTGATGGTGGCGAGGTCACGGATGCCTGGGGAGGGGTGCTCCGTTGGCAACTGGGGATGGGCTCCAGGTGGGTGCTGGCACCCTGGTGGCTGGGTCTTCCCAAGCCCCCATCACCACAGTCACGGCACGAGGCCCCCACCAAGCTCTGCACAGACCACATGCGTGTCTCTGTCCGTGAGCAAGCGAGCACATCCCCCTCTACAGCCAGGGAGGCCGGCTTGGGGGAGCCTGGAGTGTCTGCTGGTGGGGGGGGGGGGTCAGCAGCGAGCTCCCTCACCCAGAATGTGAGCCACGGCCTTCACCAGATCCTGCTGGCTGCTGCCGTCATCATGGGCTGTGGCCTTCTTGGCCAGCACAAAGCTGCTCAGGACTGGGTGGGGCTGGTTCAGGAAGAGATCCAGCACCTCCAGGCAGGAGGCGATGCGCTGGGGCAGCGTCCCGCCGATGACCGTGTCGTTGGTGCCCAAGGTCTCCAGGATGATGCCCACGTCACCAATGGCGCCCCACTGCACAGCGAGGCCTGCAGGCGAGGGTGGGCCGGGGCTGGTGAGCAGGGGCAGGAGTGGGGGTGGGAGTGCAGGAGGCGGGCAGGCGGAGGGCAGGCCCACCTGGGAGGCCATCTTGCCGGCGCTTCTCACAAATGCGCTCCATGGCAGAGTTGGCGAAGCCGTAGTTGCTCTGGCCAGCGTTGCCACGCCCGCAGCTCACGGAGGAGAAGACCACGAAGTAGTCCAGGTCGGGGCACGCCTCCCGGGTCACCCTGTGGGTTCTCGAGTCACCACAAGCCAGCCGCCCCAGCCCACCAGCTGACGAGCCTGGGACCCCTGCCTGCCCACGGAACCGCCCCCACTTCCCGGACCCTTGGCTCAGATCCAGCAGGGGCCCGTGTCCTGGCCCTTGGATGGCACTAGGAGTGCCGTGTGGGGGAGGGCGGGATGGGGCCCACCTGTCCAAGTTCAGGGTGCCGCTGTACTTGGGCTTGCTGACATCCTGGAAGAACTCGGGGGTCTGGTTCTCCAGCATGGCGTCTCTCAGGACCTGCGGTGAGGGAACCTTAGCACCCGCCCAGCTCCGAGGGCTTCGGAGGGCTCCGCCCGGGGGGCCCGTCCCTGGGCAGCTGGCTCTAGCCCCTCCAGAGCTGTCCTCACCATGGCCAGGTTGAAGACACCCCCCACAGGCCCGAGCTGCACAGCCTCAGCGATGAGGCTCTGGGCACCGTCCGGCGAGCTGACATTGCTGGTGGACACCAAGACCTGCACACCCTGGTGTCTCCATGCATGGATCTGCCTGGCCTGGTAGCCTGTAGGACACGGACAGTGGGTGGGTGGATTAGGGCTCTGGCCCCTGAGCCCAGACACCCCATGAGGACACAAGGACTGGCTGACAGGAACCCCCTTCCCAATGTCCGGCTCACCTGTGCGGATCCCGGAGCGGGAGGTCAGCACCAGCTTCTGGGCCCCTCGCACCACGAGCCACTGGGCCAGCTCCAGGCCAAAGCCACCCAGGCCCCCAGTGATGATGTAGCTCTTGTGGGCCAGGCAGAAGGTCCTGGACAAGGCCGCTGTTGGGGTGGGCCTCACCCCCCGCACCACTGCTTCCGGCTCCTCTTCGTGTACCTGCGGCCCAAGCAGCATCCCTGCTCATGCCCTGCCAAGAAGGGCTGGAGCCGGGGCACCTGGGGTCCCCCACTCACCTGGATGACCACTTTGCCAATGTGCTTCCCCTGGGCCATGTAGCGGAAGGCGTCCTCCACCTGGGTCTTAGGGAACACGGTGCGCTTGAGGGGCTGCACTACGCCCTCCTGGACGCCTGCCTGCAGCAGGGCCGACACCTCCCGCCAGACAGGTGAGTTTCCCTCAGTGATGGCGTCCAGCAGGATCCCGTGGAAGGTCACGTTCTTCAGGAAGACGGCCATGCCTGGGCAGGTGGTGGGTGGGGGCTCACCATTCACGGCTCACAGCCCACCCTGCAGACCCCATGCCCAGTCCCTCAGCCCCCTGTCCATACAGCCACCCACCAGGCCCGCTGCCCGGCCTCACCCAGCGGGTTGTTGTTGGAAAGGTCGAATTTGCCGATTTCCAGGAAGCGGCCATGCTGGGCCAGACACCGCACGCTAGCCTGCAGCTTCTCCTCCGCCAGGGAGTTCAGGACCAGGTCAGCACCTTGGGGTGGCGGGGGGGCAAGGGGGTCCTCACCATCAAAGCTGCTGCCCTGCCAACCTGGCACAAGTCTGGAGTGCCAGACTCTGTCCCAGCCTGGGCCAGTGTCTCCCCCAGCCTGGCCGGTGGGTGGGGTGGGGTGGGGTGGGGTGGGGTGGGGTGGGTGGGGCGGGAGGCTAAAGGATGGCCGACAGTGAGTGCTGGGGCCGCTCACCCTTCCCGGCCGTGTGCCACAGCACGTGCTGCTCGAAGGACGTGTCCCGGGAGTTGGCAAAACTGGTCTCGTTGAGCTGAGGGAACCTGGCCTGGAGGTATGCCTGCTTCGCGGCTGACCCTGGTGGGGAGAGGCGCCACTGGTGAGTCCAGGCTTCGGGGGCCGGAGGGGCAGCCGCGGCTCCGGGAAGGGCTGTGGGCTTACCCACGGTGGTGAAGACACGGCAGCCTAGGCTGAGGGCGATGGCGATGGCGGCCTGCCCCACGCCGCCCGAGCCCGAGTGGATGAGCACCGTCTCCCCGGGCTGCACCCGCCCGCGCACCACCAGCGCATAGTAGGCAGTGCTGTAGACGACCGGCACAGAGGCCGCCTCCTCCAGGGTCCTGCGGGCACAGCGCAGGGGTCAGCTCAGGCCTGGCCGTGGCCACATCTGTGTGGGGCCCCAAGGTCACTGCACAGATCTACTCACCAGTTGGAGGGTACGTCCCACAGGCTGTATTGGGGCACCAGGACGGAGGTGGCCAGGCCTTTGGCGGACACCAGGCCCATCACGCGCTTGCCACTGGCATCGCGACCAGAGAACTCCATGCCCAGCAAGCAGTCCTGAGCCGCCCGTTTTCCTGGGACAGATGGTGGGTGAGTCCCAGGTCTCCCCCGGAACCTCCTAGCTTCCTGAGCACTGTGGGGTCAGTGCCCTCCCTAGGTCCCGGCCCTGCCGCTCGGCCCCCCGTGGCGTGCTGCCCCTACCTGGAATGGCGTCAGGGGAGAGTTTGCCCGTGGCCAGCATGATGTCTCGGAAGTTGAGGGAAGCGTAGTAGATGGTGCAGAGCTGGACGCCAGGGCCAGGGGGCTGGGCGTGGCGCAGAGGGGAGCAGACCCAGCGGATGGAGGAGAGGTCCCCCCGGGTAAGAACGTCGACGAAGGCGTGCTCTGTCTGCTCCTCCGGCTTGTCTGAAGGGTGACAGGAAGTGGGGCTGCCACAGGGTCCCCCAGCCCTCCCCTCCTCAGCCCAGCCAGCTGCGAGGCGAGGAGCCTGGTGGGGGCATCACGGGGCTTACCCTGCTCCAGCGGGAAGTGCTGGAAGGCCCCCCAGGCCCCGTCCCGGTAGACGTTCATCACCAGGTCTCTCTGCAGCACCGTCTGCAGCTCTGGGGAGCCTGGGCCGACCTCAGGGGCGGGGGACGCGCTGCTGAGGCTGGATACCAGGACGCACCTGCGGGCGGCCAGGCCAGTAAGGGGCGGCTGGGGCGAGGGGGCGGGGCGGGCGGAGGGCACGTAGCTCGGCTGGCATCTCACCGAATCCGGTGCCCGCCGGGCTCTTTTCGGAGACATTTCGCCATGCCCACGACACCCGAAGTGGTGCAGCCAGTGGCCATCAGCCACACGCGCTGGGAGGAGGAGTCAGCCAGAATGTTCTGCAGGATGAGAGGGGGGCTGGTTCCTGGGAGGGTCCCCAAGCCCCAGGCATATGGAGCTAGGTCAGCCAGGCCTGAGAGGGGACTGACCTTCAGCGAGTCCACCCAGCGGAAGCTGGTGTCTTCCACAGGCAGAAAGACTGGGCTGGCCTGAGGGGCCAGCCGGCGGCACAGGAAGAGCACGGAGCCGTAGAAGGACCTCTTCAGGGCCACCAGGTGCAGGGATGCCCCAGCAAACAGGCCTTCCCACTGGTCCTGCATGTGTGGGGTGGTCAGTGCTCAGCCACCTCCAGCCCTGCCCCACCGCTCCGCCTCCGGCCCCGAACCCGCACCTGGCTCAGAAGGCCCTGCTGGCCTGGATGTGGCTCAGGGCAGGTGAGGAAGGCGACCGTCTCCCCGAGGGGGTATCCTCTGAGCAGGGTGTGCAGCAGCAGGAAACCGCCCTCCTTCAGGGTGGCTGCCATGTTGCCGAGGGCTGTGGCTGGGTTGCCAAGGGTCGCCAGGGCACAGTTACACACCAAGAGATCGGCCGCGCCCAGGCTGCTGGGGGCCAGGTCCATGGGGTCCCACTGGCCCTGGGTCATGTTGTGTTGCTGTAGCTGGGCCTGGGCAGCCTCCAGGGCCTGGGGGTGGCGGTCAGTGACCGTGTAGTCCAGCTTCACCAGGGGCTGAGTGCTGAGCAGCGCCGGGATGCGGGAATACAGTTGGCCATCAGCAGCCAGCACCTGGGGTGGAACAGCTTCCTGGATCAGCTGCACTGGGCAGACAGCCCCACCTCGGCCGGGCGCCCCCAGAAGAGCTACCCACTGATGCCTCTGAGGCTGCTGGCCAGCGCCAGTGCTGCCCTGTCCACAGCACCCCCAGGGCCCACCTCAGTCCCTTCCCCGCCCCTTCCCCTCCTGGGTCCGGGCAGCCTTGGCACCACCTCAGGTTGGACGACCTCGTGTCCAACAGGCCCTGGCCCTCCTTAGGTTTCGGGGCCGCCTGTGTCTGGGTCCGCTCGTGCTGTGCCTGGCTGCTGTGCTCAGCACCCACCTCTACCACCTTCATCGTGAGACTGGCCATGTTCTCCAGGGCAGTGTCCACACACGCCTTGAGCGCCGGGGAGTCGAGGAGGCCACAGAGCAGGGGATCGTCGCACAGCAGGGGCCTCTCCCGGGCCAGCACCTGGCCCAGCTCCAGCTGTAGGTTCCCGTTGAGTTGCAGCTGGCAGGCGGTGGCCAACAGTCGAGGCAGGCCCTGCTGTGGGGCCTCCCGGGGGGCCTGGGCCCCGTCCAGCCCAGGAACCACCATCTTCAGCCCCTGCTGGGCCACCTTGCTCTGCAGTGCCTGTGCCAGCCCTGGGCAGGGAGAGACGGGGCTAGGGAGGAGCCTCAGCTGAGCTTCCCGAAGGCCCCCAGAATCAGGTGTCTGCTTGGAGCAGGGACTCGGTGGTAACTTAGACTCAGTACCCAGCCCTGCCCGCTGGTATTAGAGGGACAGAGTGGCAGCCCAGTCCTCCGGGGCTGGGAACTGCATCAGCCACTGGGACCACTGGACAAGGGGCAAAGGGCTGTGAGGGGCCCTGAGGCAAGGGCTGCTGTGCCTCCCACCCAGGACAAGGCCCTCAGAGGGTGGGTTCCCCAGAGAGCGGATCTGGTGCCCTAACATCCCAGCACCCCCTTCAGCACAGGTGTGAGCCCTCTGCAGGGGGCTGTCTCACGCCCAGCCAGCTGGCTGGGGGCACAGACAGGAGGGCCACATCTGTCCTCTACGTGCCCTGGGTCCCCTTTGAAGACTGCGATGGTTAACAGTGAGAGGCAGGGCGGTGGCTGACGTCTGCTCTGGGTGGAGGGGACCGGGCGACGAGCTCCCTGTCTGAGGCGGGGGCCCAGGGAGTGGGGCCTCACCCCTGCACAGCTGCAGCCCCTCCTGCAGGGCCATGTTCCCGGCCAGGCACCCATCCTCCACGTAAGGTGTGAAGCAGAACTTCTCCAGGACGGGCGGGAGCTGCTCCTGTCGCCGAGGGGCCGTGGAGGAGTGGACCCGTGACATGAGGACGCCCCCGGCTACTATGCTGTTCACACACTTGTTCACCACCACACTGGCCACTGCGGGGACACGCTGGGTGAGTGCGGGCAGCACCTGGTGCAGGGACACTGGTGGGTGGGGGCCAGGGTTGGGCTACCTTGGGCCTCGCCCTGCAGCGTGTACAGCTTCTGCCGGTGGGTGGTGGGGTCGATGTGGATGGCGGTGATGCGAGTGGGGAGGCGCAAGCTGTGCGAGCCAAGGCCCAGGATAATGATCTGTAGCATGGTGTCCAGGAAGGTCACCCAGTTCTCCCTCCACAGAAGCCGGCCTGCATTGCCTGGGGCGGAGGGGCCGTCAGCTCGGCCAGCCGGGGTCTCTCCCATCCCCAGGCCCCGACCGGGGATGCCCCTAGTGGCTCCCTCCTGCCCACTCAGCCCTCCCTCCGCCTGGCCCAGGCAGCGGTGCGCTCGTGAGGCACACTCTCGGGGGCCAGGCGGGCCCCCTCCCGGCCCCGCGCCGCACCTTCCAGGCCGGCCTCCAGGATGCCCTGGAAGTGCGGGCCATAGTCGTAGCCACACAGGCGTAGCTCCTTGTACACGTCCCCCAGGCTCAGCCGGAGCATGGGCACGGGATCCGCGGGGTCCACACTATCCCGGCTGTCAAAGAGCTTCGGGTTGGGGTCCTCCCACTGGCGCACCTTCCCTGTGGGCAGGGGTGGCAGGAGAACCTGAGGGTGGGGTGGGCTGGGCCGGGGCGGAGCAGCCAGGGCCTATCTGGAGCCCCTCGCCAGAGACCCTGTGGCCTGGCCAGACGCCCCCTGCTCACCGCTCACGATCAGGCTGCCGTTATTAGACACCTCGAAGGCGTGGGAAGCCTCCAGAAGCCGCACCTTCAGGGGCACAGTCCCTGTGGGTAGCAGGGTCAGAAATCAGCAGCAGGGGTCAGCGGCCAGCACTCCCGCCCCCTTGGCCCGCAGGCTGCCCGCCTTACCTGTCTTGGGCAGGATGGTGGCCTGGTACAGCGTCACGTCCTCGAACACCACAGGTACCTGCTCCATGTTTTGGCCCAGGGCTCGTGCCAGTGTCTTCCAGACCAGGCACAGGTAGCCGGTGGCGGGGAAGATGACACGGCCGTCGATGCAGTGATCCACCAGGTAGTGGTCGGGGGACTCGGGGCTGGTGTCTGTGGAGGCCTGAGCCTCAGTGCCAGTGCCCGGGGGGAGAAGTCGCTCCCTGCCTGCATCCTGCCCGCCCATCCTGCGCTCACCTATGTTGTAGACAGTTGCGGAGGAGCAGCTGGAGCCGCTGGGGAAGTCTTTGGAGGCAGGCACGTCCCAGGTCTGGCTGTGGTCCCACTTGATGTGGGGGGAGATAAGAGGAGTCCCCCGGGGAGCCGGGAACTCCACAGGCGGGAACAGGCCATTGGGTTTGACGTCGATGCTGGAGGATGGGGGAGGCATGAGAGGCACACCTGGTCCAGGACCACCCTGTTAAACCCACTGCTGACCCACTGCCAACTGTTCTCCCCTAAGACCCCCAGAGATGGCTGAGACAGGGGTCGAGCAGGGGCCACAGAAAAGGGGTGAAGGTGGCTGGGCACCCCACAGGCCCACTTCTGGGGACGATCTCCAGGCCAGCCTGTGCCCTGGTCAGTGAGGGGCCTCAAGGGTCCAGCACGGATGGAGGACACACCCCGTCAGGTGGAGCCGGCCCATGTTGCTGAGGAAGAACTCCAGGTTGTCCTTGTGGTCCTTCTTCATCAGTGGGAGGATGGTGCAGCTGGACTTCAGGCCGCGCTTCAGGATGGCCTGGTGAGGCAGAGACCGGCTGGGCTTCCCTCTGACAGCTGCCTGCCTGCCCCTGCCTGCCTCCACCCTGCCGAGGCCACATGGAGCCTGACCACCCTGTCTCACCCCAGGCCCAGACCCTCAGCTTCTCCTCCAACCAACCCTCCTCCCCAGTGGGCGCACCTGCAGCAGGGCGTGGGGGGCGATCTCCAGCACCACGGCGTTCTCAGGCACGTGCCTCAGTGCCTCCTGGAACAGCACAGGGCTCACCATGTTGTTGACGTTGTACTCGGCCGAGGACGTGCGGGCCAGGCTGCCCTGCCACTGGGCCTCAGGGATGGAGGTGCTGAGCCAGCGCGCGGAGCGGGGCCGCGGCTCCCGGATCACCTGAGTGCACAGCCAGGTCAGCGGGAGGGAGCTTGGCCCACAGCCTGCCCGCCCAGGAGGCCTCTGCCAGGCAGCCCACCTTCTTGAGCGCCTGCAGCAGTGTGGGCGCAATGGAGTCCATGAAGTAGGAGTGGAAAGCCAGGCCGCCCGTCCGCACCTCCTTGGCAAACACGCCCTCCTGTTTTAGCTGCTGCACAAACTCAGACATCGTGGCCTGGGGGTGGGGGGCAGGGCGTTGGACGAGCAGTCTTGGGCCAGCGCCTGGGTCCCCGTGCAGAGCTCACCCTGAGAGGACTGGAGAGGATGTGGGGACCACGCCTCGCCTCCCAGGACCCACCTGAGGTCCTGAGATGGTCACTGTGTCCTCGGAGTTGTGGCAGGCGGGCACGACGCCAGGGGGGCAGCGCTGCTTACATTCCTCCCAGGACAAGCCTGGGGGCAGAGACAGCCTCAGACAGTGGCCGTGGGGCCTGGCGCCCCCGCTCCCCAGGCCTCCCCACAGGGAAGATGCTGCGGTGGTGGCCCTAATGACAGCCGCAGAGTGGCACCTTCACAAGGCACTTTGGCCCCTGCCACGTCTGCTCTCAGGCGGAGGTATCATTACTGCCGTCCCATGGGTGGGGGCTAGTTTCGGCCCCAGTACTGATGCAAAGGCTCCACTGCCCGCCTCACTCTCCTGCCAGCCCCTCAGGGCAGTGGCTTTCATGAGTCCCCTCCTGTCCTCAGTCCCACCTGCCGGAAGGCCCACTCCTTCCCCCAGGGTTAGGTGCCGACAGAGAGGAAGGCGGGCTGAGTCACCCAACACCCTGACTTCATCAAAACCTCACAGGTTCTCGTGTGGGGGGAGGTTCTCATCCCACAAGTTCAGCTCAGGACCAGGTGAAAACCACTCTGGCCTCTACTAATGTCTGTGGGCGAGTGTGCCAGGCACCAAGGCCACCAGGTGTGGGTAGGCCATCCAGGGCGCACCTGAGCAGGCCGTCAGGGTCGCTCTCACCCCACAGTGATGACAGTGGCCGGTGAGTCACCCTCAGGTCCCTGCCTCTGCCCAGTGCCGATACCCACTCCCAGGGAGGCCCTCGGGCCTGTGGGCAGAGTGGGGCGGGGGAGCACAGGGCGACACCTACCTACAGCTGCCATGGCCCCTGGCGGGATGTTGGCCTCCTTAATGCACTGGCCCCTCCAGTAGGCGCAGAGGACAGCCTCCTCCTGAGACAGGCAGCCGTCGGCGTAGCCGCAGGCCACCTCGCCCAGGGAGTGCCCAATGATGCCGTCTGGCCGTAGGCCCATAGAGGTCAGCAGATCTATGAGGGCGATCTGGGGCGACAGGGCACGCGTCACGCCAGCCCGACTGCCCTGCCAGCCCCCTCAGCCCGGGCCCCGGAGCGTACCTGGATGGCAGTGAGGCTCACGAAGGCATGGACGATGTCGTCGAAGGTGGCCTCGTCTGGGCTCTGCAGCAGGCCCGACACCTGCAGCCCCAATGGCTTCACGGTCTCGTCCGAGCGCAGGATGGAATCACGGAAGCTGTCCAGGCGCATGAGGCTCAGCCCCATCCCGCGCCACTGCGCACCCATCCCTGTCCCAGCGAGAAGGGTCAGGTGTGGCCTCGCAGCCCTGGCCCCGTGGCCCTCGGGGATGGCCTGGAGGTGGGCTCACCAGAGCAGATGAACCAGAGTGGGCGCTGGCCAGCCGGCACCTGCTGCACATCTTGCGGGCTTCCCTCGCCGCCCAGCACGGCATAGCCGCGGAAGGGCATGGCAGCTGGGGGGGCAGCTGCGATGTCGTTGAGCATGCTCACGAATGCCAGGTTCTGGCGGTGCCGGAGGCCCTGCTCCAGCAGGGCCTGCACGGCCTCAAGGGTGCGCCCGCTGGCCTGCAGCAGTCGGGGCAGGGCAGTGTGCGGGGCAGGGGGTGGGGGTGGCTGGGAGTTGGGCTGGAGAATGACATGCACGTTGGAGCCACCGAAGCCAAAGGAGTTGATGCCCACGTTGCCCCCGCGGATGGGCAGGGGCCGGTCCACCACCTGCAGCCGCCTGTCCTGCAGTGCTGGGATCTTGGGGTTCGGGCTGTGGAAGTGCAGATTGGGGGCCCAGAGCCCGTGCTCCAGGGAGAGCAGCACCTGTGGGTAGCTCGCGATCAGAGGACCCTGGGCTCCCTGCCCTGCTGGCTAGGGTGGGATTCAAGCACCCACCTTCCTGAGGGCCCTCTGAGGCCACAACATGGTTCTGCCCGCTGCAGTGGCCGTCCTTCCCCTGAGCCTTGCCCTCCCCAGTGCAGGGCCCTTCCCTTCTCCACCTCGTTCTCCCTCTGCGGCCTTGCCACCTCCCAGCCTGGTTGGCTGTGGGTCTGGACACAAAGGCTCCTCAGCCAAACCCCACCCCTGGTCCAGATCCAAGAGCTACAGATGGGTAGCTGGGGTGGCCCAGGGAGCCTGGACCACCAGGAAGCCCCTGCCACCCCCAGATGCCAGAGCGGTGGTGACCTGGTCTCCCCACAGGCCACCAGCAGTTCAGGAGGCCGTGGGGAAGGATGGGCCCTGAGGGGTGGGCTGCCCCGTTGCTTGCCGCCCCCTCTGTCTGGGTCACTCGTGGAGCAGGTGCTGGGCAGGACATCTGAGCCAAGGAACCGGGGCAGGGACTGGCCATACACGTGCACCCTGCTCCCTAGGCCTCAGTGACCTGCACCCCATGGCAAGGCCCGTGCAGACCCTCCTGCTATTGGATAGCTGGAAGCTGAGGAGGCAGGGGCAGGTCGGCCCCAGACCCGCCACCTACCTTGGCCAGTGCTGCGAGGCCGGAGGCAGGCTCTGGGTGCCCCATGTTAGACTTGGTGGACCCAATCAGCAGTGGGTCCTGGCGGGTGGCACACAGGGCTCGCACGATGCTGTTCAGCTCCTGGGGGTCACCCACCTGTGGGGGACCTGGGTGGTCAGGACTCCACCGGGAGCTACTCCACTGGGCGCTGCTCCATGGGAGGCGTACGCGGGGCCGGGCAGGCCTCTCACCTTGGTGCCGGTGCCGTGGGCTTCCATGTACTCCAGCGACTCGGGGGCCAACCCAGCCGGCTCGTACAGGGAGCGGATGAGCTGCTCCTGCACCTCCCCGGAGGGGAAGGTGATGCCTGTGGGCGGGGCCAGGCTTCAGCACACCGCGGACCCTCACCGCCTGTAGCCCTGCCGCCCCCGCCCCCCACCCCGGCTGAGCTCCCACCTTCCTCCTTGTAGCCGTCCGTGTTGGTGCCAGCGTTGAGGATGGTGGCATACACCCGTCGGGCCAGGGACTTCTTGGTCAGCAACATAGCCACCACGGCCTCTGAACGGCAGTAGCCGTTCCCTGGGGGCAGAGGGCACCTCAGGCCTAGGGGCTCGGCCGACCCCAAGCCCCACAGAGCTCAGGGGCCAGTGTCGAGGGAACCTGGGGTAGGGGTGTGTCCTGTGTCTCCCCTGCCCCCACCTGTCTCGTCGAAGGACTTGCAGGTGCCCTCGGGGCTGAGCAAGCCCAGCTTCAGGAACTGCAAGGAGGTGTTGGGCTTCAGAAGGATGTTGATGCCACCCACGATGGCTGCGGGGCACTCCCCGCTGCGGATGGCCTGGTAGGCGTTCTGCAGGGCCAGTAGGCTGGAGGAGCAGGCTGTGTCCAGGGAGACGCTGGGCCCTGCGGGCAAAGGCACAACGCAGGCAGTGGGACCCCCACCCCCAGCTCGGGGCCCTGGATGCTTGAACAAGCGTCTCCAGCCTGGAGCCCAGGACACTGGAACCCTAGCCCTGCAGGCCTGCTGGGCAAGGGGAGGCCAGAGTGTGGGAGGGCCGTGGCCACCCCCCGGGAGCGTGAGGCCCAGAGGGCTGCGTGAGCACCCACCTCTGAAGTTGAAGAAGAAGGAGAGGCGGTTGGCCATCATGGCACGCTGGCAGCCCACCATGCTGTAGCCCAGGAGTGTCTCCGGGTCCCGGCTCAGAGCCTCTGAGGCCTCAGAGCCGCTCACACCCACCCAGACACCAGTGTTCGTCCCCCGAAGGGAAGCCGGGTTGATGCCTGTGGGAGGCAGAGGTCAGACCCAGCAGCTGTGTTGCGCCCAGCCCGCCAGCTGGCTCTGTGGGGGGGGGGGGTGCGGCCTCCCCTCTCTGGCTCAGGTGAGGGGGCTCCATCCAGTTCGACTCTGATGGGGCCAGGAGTAGGGCAGGGAAGAGAGAACAGAGCTGCAGCGGGGCGGCCAGCCCAGGTGGGGCGAGAACGGATAACCAGGTCACAAGGAACTGGGTCTGGGGTGGGCGGGCTGCCAGGTGGGGCTCTAGGCTCTGGGTCAGGCAGCAGTGGAGACAGCCAGAGGTGGGGACAGAGGGCAGCATTGTCTCCAGGCTGCTCCCCTGGCCCCTGGTATTGTTGGCAGGGTCTGGTGAGCCCCAAGGGAGGCCTGCCCTGGGATGGGCCAAGATAAGAAGACAGAGGAAGACAAAGGCCGAGTGTCCAGGCTGGGGAACGAGGGAAGAACACCGGCCAGCCCCCGGGGAGCGGCATCCAAGGTCTCTGGATAGGGCCTGGGCAGTGGGAAGGCCTCCACCCCCACTCACCAGGGTCCTCTCTCCTCCCTGACCCCCCATCCCTCAGGCAGTGCATGTCCATGACCGGTCACGCTCAAGGGCAACCCCAGGGGCTAGCCAGCACCTGCTGTAGGACCTGCAAGGCCAGGTGACCTCCTTGCCAAGCACGGGTGGGAGTGGGCAGGCCCCAGGCTCCCCTCAGGGCTGAGCTCCGGCCGTCCACCTGCTGAGGGGTCACACCCCCATGCCCAGCCTCTCCTCTCCCACTGGCCAGGCCTTCTAGCCCCTGGTGCCCCTGGGACAGGTCTGTGCTTTGGGACAAGGGACAGCTGGCTCGAGGCACTTGTCTGAGGTCAGAAGTGACCTGGCAGAGGGGAGGGTGGAGGACAAGAGTCTGGGGCCGGATCCTGCCTCCCACTCTGCCTGGCACCCTGCCCTCGCCCCCAGATCCGCTGTGCAACCAAGAGGAAGGAAATTGGGGAGCCAAGGCAAACCCAGGACACCTCTGGTGTGCAGCTGGGAAGCGTGAACTGCCCGAGGCCCACAGCTCCCCAGCGCCTCAGGCCCAGACCAGGGCTGGGCAGAGACACGTGCTCCGCCCCTCCTCAACAGCTTGATGTCAGGGACGTCCTGCTACAAACGTGTGTTACTTTGAGAAGCAAAAAAGGGATGTTTCCCAGAGACCGGTACCCTGAGGACAGAGCCCTCAGCAGCCTTCCGATGACCCACCTCCATCCACGATGGCCTCGTAGGTGACCTCGAGCAGCAAGCGCAGCTGGGGGTCCATTGT
This sequence comes from Camelus bactrianus, assembly GCF_048773025.1. Taxonomy (NCBI): domain Eukaryota; kingdom Metazoa; phylum Chordata; class Mammalia; order Artiodactyla; family Camelidae; genus Camelus; species Camelus bactrianus. The sequence continues at coordinate 59,453,326 of NC_133554.1, forward strand.
GTGCGCCTGCTTGGGGTGGACTCCGAAGAAGGAGGCGTCAAACCGGGACAGGTCCTTCAGCTTGCCTGACCGCCGGGGCAGGCCGTACAGTCCTGTGGGGCACACGCAGGTGAAGGGGCCACCATGGGATGTCACAGTCCTGAGGGGTGGGCAGCAGACCCCAGTGCAGAGCACCTTGGGGACAGTGCCCCTGGGGACCCTCTGCCTGGCCTGATGCTGGCCCGGCGGCTGAGGCCAGGCCAGGCTCTGCCACACTGACTCACATCCCGTAGATCAGGTAGGTCTACTCTGCGGAAGAATGTGCTGGGTGTGAGGAAGTCAAGCCAGCTTCCTGGGAGAGACTGATAGCTTATCTGACTGCCTGGGACGTGTGGGCTGGCCAGGCTGGCCAGGCTCTGCAGGGAGGAGGTGGTGGGCAGTGGGGCCAGAGGTGCTCACCCACCTGGCCGAGCCCTGGCTCTGCCCCCCGCAGCTCACCTAGCTCATCTGTGAGACGGACAGACTGGCCAAGGATGACTCTCAGCCTCCTGCGGCCTGTAGCTCAGTCCCCAGCTCCCTCACCCCAGGCCTTCTGGTGCCGTCTCCAGGAAGAGCCAGCAACGCGGCCTTTCCTTGGGTGACTGTTGGGTCTGCAGGTGGGACTGGGGCTAACGCCTGAGCAGGCCTGCGCTGGTGGCTGGGAGGCTGTGTCGGAAGCAGCAGTGAGGGGAGAATGTCCTGAGCAGGAGGGGAGCCCCGGGCCCCACTCACCTGCCTTCCACCGCCTATCATCGTCCGTCACCATGTCCACGCCGCCAATGAGATTGGCCCAGAACTCCTCCAAGTTCTCTGACTCGGGCAGCTTCCCGGACATGCCAGCGATTACCACCTCCTCCATGGCTGCTCTCTCTGCAGGGAGGGCGGTGTTGGGGTCTGGACCCTCGCAGCTCTGCTGCCCCTCCCCCTCCTCTGGCTTCCTGACTCCCAGGGCACCTGCCTTCCTCCACCTAGCCCATCCAAGGGTCTGAGGGCAGCAGTTCAGAAAGCTCTGAGACTGAGAGCCACACGGCCAGCCCCTGCGCTGTGCGCCAGCCCAGATGGATGCCCTGGGTGAATGGAGTGTGCCGTCGGGGGGGAGGGAGGGCCACTAGTACAGCCTGCCTGCACCTCTCACTGGGAGCGTTGTGTTCTCTGGGCCTTGGCTCTGGCTGGCCTGGGATGACCCCACTGTAGCCCTGCTGCCCTGGGCCCACCCCCAGCTGGCTGCTTCGACCACCTGCTGAGGCACTCCCGGAAGGGGGACTCACAGTGGAAGGCCGGCAGGGCCAACCAAGAGAAGAGCCCAAACCCCTCTGAGGATGGGCCCACCCGGCTGGCGGTCAGTGAAGAGCTGGCCCAGGGAATCCACCAAGAAAAGGGGAAAAGGCAAACGTTGGGGGTGGGAGGAGCACCCACGATGCCCGGCTGGCGCTGCACTCAGAACCCAATGCTGCTTTCCATGCTGGGGCCATGGCTTGGGCACTGCAAGGCTTGGACGGGCTCTAGGGGGAAAGCTGTCCCTCCCCACAGTGGCAGATCCAGCCAGGATGGCCCCTCCAACCTGCAGAACCACTCCTGTTCAGGTGCCTGGTTAAGTGCTGGCCAAACCCGTGCACCTGCACAGGTGAGGCCTCAGGATTCTGCTTGCCTACCTTCACACAGCCTGCCTGACCACCCTGGCCCAGGTCCCCGAGGTGCCAGAGGGAGCCTGGGCTACCCTGAGCCTGTGGGTCCAGACTGGGGCTCCTGTGCAGCCCCTGAGGGAGAGGGCAAGGCCAGGGTTGGTCCTGCCACTTCCGCCAAGGCCCCAAGGCCTCATAGCGCTGGACATGGAGATGGGTGGACTCACCAACCGCCGGCCCTCTCAGGCTCTCTCCGAGCAAGGAAGAGTACAAGCAAGTGGAGACAGCGCCTAGCCCTTGGGTGGCCTGGTGGGCCTGCTGTCCCCGCAGAGAGGGAGCTCCCTCCCCCAGCGCTGAATAAAGAGCCCTTTGCTGGCCCAGAGGCACCAGCTCGGGCTCGGCTGCTTCCTGCAGAAAGCGCCGGCTGTTTTCCCCTATTTGCTATTCACTTGGAGTCCCGCGAGGCAAGGCAGAGGGGTGGAGACCCCTACAGCGCCCAGGGCCTCCTCTGCACCACCGCGGAGCCGCACCGGGCGCCAGCCGCTCTCCCCCTACAACTTCGGGGGCTGCAAACGGTGCCCACGTGGTGGGGAAGCCATCCCCCTCCGGCCCGCGCCGCCTCTGCCCTCCCTCCTTTCTTCTCTGGCCCTCGGGTTGGCTGAGACTTGCCTATCCGGCACCTGGAGTTAGGGGGATGTCGCGGGTGAAGGGGATCGTTGGCCCAGCCTGAAAGGAGGCTCTTGTAGACGCCTGGAACCGGCTGCGCACCGGGCGGCTAGGGTTCCTACAGGCCCTCAAGGGTCCGCGGCTGCCCGGCCCAGCCCAAGACCAAAATGGCTGTTCGCGGTGCTTCGCGGTGCTTCCCGGCGTCCGCCCCTCGCCATCCGCCCACCTGCCCCGCTGGGCCTGGGGCGCGGCGCGCAGGCCCGTCGCCACCAAGCCTCGGACGCCCCGTGGGGCTTGAATATCCAGACAGGGGGCTCGGACCCCGAGACCAGAGCAGGCTGCGCGGGGTGATCCCTCACCACACGCGCACCAGACCACGCGCACCCAAGGCCTGAGGATGCGAGCCAGCGGCGCTTCCCCCGCCAACGCCGGATCCCGGCTGCGCCGCCCCGGTCCTCGACCCTGGCTGGGCTTTCGGGCCCAGGACCCCGGTCCCTGGCTCCCAACCCGCAACCCCGGCCGGGCCGCTCGTACCTGGTCTGGGCGCGGGCGGCGGTGCGGGCGGCAAAGGGAGAGCGAGGATGGAGTGCGCCGCGGAGAGGAGGCCGGGCCGCTGCCGTCTCTCTGGCTCCCTCTAGGCCCGCGCCGGCGCTATTTAACCGCGGCCGTCCCCGCGCGGACACGCCACATGGGCTGACAGCTTGGCTGCGCCGCCCAGGCCAATGAGCGTCGGGGCTGCGCCCCGGGACCAGGCGCGCCGCCGCCAGTGGGGTGATGCGGCGCGCTGCCGCCAGGAGCCGGGACCGTGCGCGGGGACGCGCCCGGGGGGGGTGCTGGGCTGGGGGGCCGGGGACTCGGGGGGGGGCGGGGCGGGGGGCGGGGCGGGCGCGGCGTCACCCCCGTCCTCCGATTTCCGTTCCGCGCCCCACGCCTCCCGGGGCCGCCCCCACCTCCGGGGCCGAGTAGGCCACGTGTTCATGGCCCGCGGGGGAAGCGGGACGGGTCGTGCTTGGGCCACTTTGGGGTCACTCTGAGGGTCATACTGGGGCCACACTGGAGGCCGGACGGACCCTTAGGCGGACGGACTGACAGGCCCGTGTCCCGGCCGCGCGGAGCCGGGCCGGGGCGTGGCTCACTCCGCCACCGTAGCCAATCGGGGGCCGGGGGCGTGCGCGCTGACCCAATGGCAGCGCTCGAGTGGGCGTTGCTAGGCGATAGGGTGATGGGACGGGTCGCCCTGGGCGCTTTGCCGGCCGCCGCCGGGCGAGTGCGGTTGTTGACCCGGCCGAGGGCGCCCCGCGCGGGGTTACTGCCGGTCACCGCAGCGCAGCGCGGATGGTCCTCCCTGCCCCGCCTCCCAAATTCGCGGGGCGGGCTCGGGAACCAGTGGAGAAGGTCCTGGGGCCGGGCCGGCCCCGGGGCCGGGCGGGCGCGCCTCCGGCTCCCCCGAGGCGGCCGCGGGGACAGGGCACGGCCATTTGGCGAGGGGGCTGTGCACGGACACCTCTCGCTGTGATTTGAACAAAGGAGCCTCCCTGGGCAGAGGCACTCGCTCGCGCACGTGGCCACTAGCACTCACGGGCCCGCACACGCACCAGCAGAGGCTCAGCCCTTCGTCTCTGCTCATCCGCGCACCCTCCCTTGTAATTCCCTTCTCAAATATTTGCCGAATTTACAAAAAAAAAAAAAAAAAAAAAAAAAAAAGCCCTTAACTTGCAGACCAAAAAGAAACAGACGGCCGGCCTTGGGGTCACGTGAGAATCCAAGAAGCCTGCCCTCCTAGCTTGGCGGCCACGCCCTGCGGCGCCCTGGCTCCCTTCTGGGTGGCAGACAGACCCTTCCCAGGCCAGAGGAGCCCTGGCAGTTCCCTGGGGCCAGCCTGCAGCTTCATTGTCATGATCTCAAACTCTGTAGCGCTCCTCGCCCTGCTCTCTGGCAACCCCTTCCACCCTGCCCTCAGGAGCTCAGGGATCATCAATGGAGCAGGGCACTGGCCTGGGGCGTTGAGGAACAGCACAGAACCGGTCTGGCACCAGAACCCAGAGAACACGGCCACACTGCACACACACACCCCACGGTGTCCCCCCAGGCTCCCAGGTAGGTCCCAGTGGCAGCTCCAGCCTTCCCCTTGGCTTGTCACTGCGGGCCGCTGATTCACACACGGGGACGAAGGGCAGGATAGGAAAAGGGGAGAGAAGGCCCCGAGGCCCCACAGCTGAAGTGCTGTCCCAAACAATGTTTCTGTAGGATTTTCTTCTCCTTCCTACTTGAGAGATGTCCAGGACTGTGCTGCACAGATACCCCCAGCTCTTGGTGCCTTAGACTGTCCTTGGCTCGCCTCCTGCTGGTCGGTGGGGCTCTGCTCACTGTAGCCTGCCTGGGGCCCAGGCGACGGGGGACAGTTCTGGGCTGGGGGGCTGGGATTGAGAGCCAGGCTGGAACCACAGGGGGCTGGAGACTCTCGTGGGCTCTGAAGTGCTTCTAGGGAAGATGACAGGGCCTCTCTCCTCACTTTTTCATCTAAAGGAAGCCACATGGCCACCCCTCACTTTAAGGGGCACATGCAAGAAACAGCGGAGCATGGAGGCCACTGGCACCAGCAGCAGCAAAACCGCTCCCAGCCTGCTGCCTCCTGGCAAATCACAAGTGACCCATTGCCGCTACAGTTCCCCAAGTGTGGTGCGCCCAGGATGGACGTATAGATTCTGATCTGCCTTCTTTCCCCAGAGATCGCAGCCTGACAACCAGATAAATGAGATGAAGTTCATGAAAGGTGCACTTTCCAAGGGGCCCGAAGGGGCCCTGCTCCAGGGCCAGCTGGGCCAGGCACCCGAGCATCCTTACCTGGTGGGGCTGCCAACCTTCATGCCTGGCCAGAGTGCAGGCCACATGCTGTGAGGGGCTGCTCTCTCCTCCTCTTGGTGGAAGGACATCCAGGAGTGAGGCAACCCTCCCTCTTCCACAGAAATGTGCCCCCTCAGGAGGGCTGCCTGTCTGCCACGGGCACACCAGCTGCACATCTCTCTTCAGGCCCCCTGAGCCCAGACCAGGCCCCAGGCCATGACCCTGAGTGCCCCTCGGGCTGCCTTTGGTCCCCCCAACCCCAGGAGGAGAGGTGAGGGTCACAGGGCAGGCAGCCAGCTCAGGCCAGGAGTGAGCTTCGTGCAGACCCACGCACTGTGTGCCTGGCAGCTCCCCACAAGCTCTCTGCATGTCTCCAGGTGAAGCTCTCTGGGCACACCTGCCTCATACCTCCCCTTGTGGACCAGGAAGGCTCAGCCCTGGTCATGGAGTGAACCGTGAAATCTACAAGGTTGTGGCAGGCTTCCCGGGAGGTTCAACACCAGATTTGAGACTACGTGCTGCTGTGGTCCGGGACTGTAATGGGCTCTGTATTCTAAACTAAAATACAAACGGTGGAGCAGGTGTGCTGGTGCCCAGAGCACTGGCGGTCGAACCTTCGACTCACTGAAAACTTGGCCGCGAGAGCCACCGTGCAAAGCCCAGGAACCTTTTACTGTGCTCCCCAAGTTAAAAGAGCCATTCGAGGCTCTGCGGGCGGGTGGTCCGTGAGGCTCCTTACAGCCCTGGAGAGGCTGCTCTCAGCTCACTGCCCCCACCTACACTTGAGTGCTGGTGTGCCACATATGTCCCTGACCCTGCAGAGGGGATGCAGCACCAAGGAGGAGGAGGGGGAGAAGCAGAGGCGAGGGTGGGGGAGAGGATGTGGGGGTGGGGAAGGGGAGGGAGGGAGAGCAGTGGAGGCAGGGCGGCCAAGGAGGTCATTCCTTGGAGTTGTAGTTACGAATCTTGGGGGGCTGCTGGCAGCCTTGAGGTTTTGCCGGACGAGCCCCGGGGTGTCCAGTGGGCTTGCCCCTTGCTTGGGCTTCCATCTTCGTCCCTTCGACGGCAAAGGCCACCCAGGGCCTGGTGGGGCTCCCCTCGGGGTGCTGGAGGCCGTAGGCTGCTGGAGATGCTGGGCGCTCTAGCAGGTGAAGAGAAATCAGAAAAGAAAGCAAGTCATTATGGGGCAGGGAAGGGTAGAAAAGGGCAGTGGACTCAGAAAGCTGGGCTTGCGGACTGTGAGCGGCCTTGCTTCTGGCCCGTGGGAACCAAGAGCCTACACCCACCCAGCTTGCTGCAGGAGCCCATGCTGGCCAGAGGCCCTTCCAAGGGAACTGGCCCTGTGTCCTGGCACAGAGGGTCTGGGTGGGCACGTGCTCTCCAGATGCTCCGCAGGGCCTGGGCCTGCCCGTCTACTGGGCACTCAGGACATTTGGCCCCTAAAACGGCATCTCCTGTTGTGCGCATTTCGTAACGGGTCCCACGGGGGTGCAGAGGTTAATGGTTGACTCATGACACTTCCCAGCCTGTCACGCCCCCACTCCCCGCCTTCTGGCCATGCTTGTCAGGCGCCTCCAACCGCCCAGCAGCCCTGACACGCGTGGCCAGGCGCAGGCCAAGGACCTGGGGGCTGCACCACACCTCGTGGGCATGGGCAGCCCTTGCAAGTGTCAGCGATGACTGTCTTTGTGCCACGGCACTGTAGGTGATTTTTCAAAAGCCCTTTGAGCTTCTCTCTCTAGTACCCTAGTTTTTAGAACTCAGAATGTACTTCTTTTGTAAAAATACCAAGACGATGTTATTAAAAACCAATTGTGAGATGCCAGCTCGGGGCGGCTCTCCCCCAACAGTGGGCCCCACAGGCAGGGCGGGGGTCTGGAGCCCCAGGAGGGTCCACACCAAAGGAGAACGTTGCCCAGGCGTGAAGACAGGGTAGGTGGGGTGGCTCACCCGTGCGACGCGTGCTCAGTGTCACTGAATCCACCACCCTGGGCCTGGCGGTGTGACAGTCTGGAGGGCCTGCCCAGCACATGGCCATGTGCTGCACAGGGGGGACCGCTGGATGGGACCAACCTGGGCGAGACCTGAAGACCAGGACTGGCCAGCGGGGTGGCTGCACAGCCTCCAAGGGCAAAAGGGACAGGGCTGGCATGGAGCCGGGAGGTGGGGAAACGACCCAGGGCTGCAAGCACACATGTCCCGCACTCCGGGGTGCCATGAGCCAGGCACACCCAGGGCCCTGCCCTCCTATATCCTCGTGTTCCTCCTGCTCCTCTGGCATCTGGAGACTTCTAGAACCGCCCCTCCTTCCCTGGGGCCTTCCCAGGGTCACGCCCAGTAGCCTCCCTGCTGTACCCTCAGACCCAAAGCTGGGCCTGCCCTGCCTTCCTCCGGGCACCTAGAGGGTGGGTCCCTGGGCGTCCTCACGCTCCCCTCTGCCTCCTGTGACGCGGCTGCTTCCCTTTCATTAAGAATATGCCTGTGTCTCTGGTTCTTCAACCCCACACCAACTCCTCCTCCACACAGACCCTCCTAGCCCAGATGCCTTTACAAGTTAACCTGTGGGTTTACCTGCAAAGGAACCTCTGGTCCGCTCCATCCTGCCACCTGGGCCCCATGTTTGCTTGGTCTCCTTTTGGAATGCAGTGGCCCTGGGGGAGGGGCAGGGACAGGACCCTGAACACTGTGGTGCTGGGGGGTCCCTCTCTCCCCCCTCAGGGGTTCCATGGGTGTAGCCTGAGTTCATCCCAGAGGCACTGTCTGAGGAATTCCTGGGGATAGCAGGGTGGACGGAGAAGGGACAGCCCCGGTCTCAAGACCTTGGCTTGGGAGGCCCAGCTCCCTGTGACCAGCTGTCAGGAGCCAAGTGCCCGGCAGGCGGTTCCCCTGTTCGCTGGGAGCACAGGCTGGGCAGAACCCCCGCTTCCTGCCTAGGGGCAGGGCCCCTGAGCTGTGGGCAACCAGCTGGTTTCTGTCCTCTCCCTTCAGAGTTGCCCTGAGGGTGACTGGCTTCTCCAGAGCAGGGCAGTGCCGGCTCAGACACGAAGCTCTCTATTCTAAACTAAAATACAAACGGCGGAGCACGTGTGCTGGTGCCCAGAGCACTCGCAGTCGAACCTTCAGCTCACTGGAAACCCGGCCGCGAGAGCCACCATGCAAAGCCCAGGAACCTTTTACTGTGCTCCCCAAGTTAAAAGAGCCATTCGAGGCTCTGCGGGCGGGCGGTCCGTGAGGCTCCCTACAGCCCTGGGGAGGCTGCTCTCAGCTCACTGCCCCCACCTACACTTGAGTGTCCCCCAAGTTGGAAGAACAAACCTCTCATTTCCCAGTGTTAGAGATGTTGCAACGACGCTTCCTTGAGGACTGAATGGCCTTCCTAGAGGCTGCTCATGGTGACAGAATGTGGGTGCGGCCAAGCTTTCACGTAGCCTCCTCCATCTCTGCACTGAACTGTGCTGAACAGACACCTTTGAGTCCCTCCAGGGACACAGGGATGAGGTTCTGTATAAGGAGCCACATGAAGAACACACCACAAGAAGAGCTCACAAAGGAGAAAGCAAATTCAGAAGAAGCTGCTGGAGAAACAGGGAACTCAGAGCTACAGACACCCACAGCAATCCAAGTGAGAATTCCAGAGACTGCTGCTTGGACGGTGGCGGTGTGCCGGAGTGGGAGGAGGGGAGTGTGTGGAGAACCTGCCTGTGACGTGGTCACAAGTCTGAGAAACCAGTAGGGCTGCGAACATGGGTGTGAGCAGATGAACCCATCCGAGGGCAAAACCAGAACATGTAACTTACGAAGCAGCAGAAGAAAACTTGCTGTCACCAGTGAGCAGCAGGAATGTAGAAAAATGAAACAGAAAGAACGTAAATAAATTGGAAATAAATAATATGGAGAATGAAGTCCAATATGTAAGAGTTAAATAAATATTAATGAGTTCAGCTCACTAAAGAAGAAAAAAATTCTCAAATTGGAGCTATTGAAAAAAAAGCAAAGATCCAACAAGATGTTGTAAAAGGACCCATTTAAAACAAAAGACGAATAAAAACTGAAAATAAAAAAATAAAATACAATTAGGCATAAAGTGTCACAAGGGGCAAAGAAGAACTGTGCACTGGTGAAGGGACAACTTCACAACACATTAAGTGACATCTGATAGAGCTGCAGAGCGAAACAGATAATCCCAAACAGGCAGATGAAAGTTTCAATCACCCCTGTTGATCACAAGCCACACAGAGATGGCAAAGATTTAGTTAGTGGAACTAACTGGCTTGAGTTATTAGATACAGAGATGTATATTCAATATCTTGTAGTAAACTTTAATGAAAAAGAATATGAAAATGAATACGAAAATGAATATATGTGTGTATATGCATGACTGGGACACTGTGCTGCGCACCAGAAACTGACACATTGTAAGTGACTGTGCTCCAATTTTTTAAAAAAATAAATAAATAATTTAATTAACTGTTAATAAAGTTCTTAAAAATATACCATTATCAAGTAAAGTTTGTCCCAGTAACACAAGGCTGGTTCAGTATCAGAAAGTCTACCACCATATTTCACCACAATAAACAAATTAAAAAAAATATATATATATATGATTATCTCAATCAATGCAGAAAAAACATCGAATGAGGTTTAACAAGTATTTATGATGAAAACTCTTAGTGAATCAAGAATGCAAGGGGAAATATTAACTTGACGGAGGCTATTTTGTAAAACACACAGCCATCACTTTACTGAGTGGAAAACCAGCCTCAATCCCTTCAAGTCAGGGAGGAAGACAAGTTGTCCCCCGTGACGCTCCCAGGGCCCCAACCAGCTCTGCAAGGAAAGCAAAAGAAGTAAGGAGGGTGAGAAGAGAAGGGAAGAACCAGTCGCTGTCTGAAGACAGCATGACTGTTCCCGCAGAGGAAGCAGCCCTAGAGACGTGTGAACTGCTTGCTGGTGTGGACACGGACTCAGCAGGGTGGGGGGCAGGCCGCCGGGCATCCCAAGCACCCCCCCCACCCCAGAACGCAGCAAATAGAAGGAGGCTCTGGACATGGGGTCTCACGGGGACGCAGCCGGACGCCCTGTTGTCAGGGTCTGTGGCCGGAGGGTGGCTGCTGGTTTCCATGGCGGCTCCCGCCACCAGCACCTGGTGGCCTCCACTCAGCTAAGGGGGACCCAGACCATCGTCTCTTTACAGAGGGAGTGTGGAGTTTGCAGTGTTTTCCAGGGAGCAAATAACCTGTGCGAATCAGGAAGACAGAAGCGGGGTTTGATACGCTATACACTGATTTCCAATTTTTTTTTTTTTTAAGTTGAGGTGCTATTTCATCAAAGAAAATCTCGAGTGCAGGCCTCCAGTGAAGGGCAGCTCTGGCTGCGATGAGGGTACAAGGCCTCCAGCCTCTCTCGAGGCCCTTCCGAGGGACCAGACGCCCTGGGGGAAGACCCTGCCCTGATGACCTCCCCAGGAGTCCTCAGCGCCGCAGGGGAGAATAATTAAGAGCCCGAGTGAGTAAACACACAGGAATGAGAAGAATCCGGAGGCAGGAGGCCTGGTCTCTCCCACTTTGGCTCCTCTTCATTCAGCCTGTGTGGGACTCTGCTCTCCCAGACGAGCTACTGAGGCTGGAGCAGGGCCCCGGGGCAGGAGGGGCCCCGACAGCCGTGCTCATCGGAGCCACGCTCATCCACAGCGCCCCCAGCTGGAGGATGCTGAACGCAGATGATCCTTACTTGTTTTTTTTTAAAAAAAAAGATTTCTATTGAGCTGTAATTTACATACAATAAAGTGTACCCGCTGGACGTGTCCATTTCAGGGGGCTGTAGAAAACGTGCTCATCCATGTACCGTCGCTCGCAGTGTCCCTGCTCCTGCCCTGAGCAACCAGCACCATCACTGCCGAGATGGATGGTTTCCAGTTTCCCGGGACAGGAGGACACCAGGCCTTGCCTGATGCCTCGTTCTTGCAGAGGCCATAGAGACGTTTCCGAGACTCACTCCCCTTGTCACACGTGTCGGGGGCTCTCTCCTTGCGGGCAGTGGTCCTTCCTGTGGCTGCACAGTCACTTGCTTTCCCACTTATCTGCCGGTGGGTGTCTGAGTTGTCCCCAGCCCGACCTGTGTGTTAAGGCCTGCGGGTGCACGATGGAAGTGAGTGGTTGGGTGGTGCAGTCAGCAGACACTGCATGTCTAACTTCACAAGAAACTGCCCCGCTCTTTCCCAAGGCAGCTGGGCACAGCGCGCTCCGCCAGGTGTGTGCGAGGTCCAGCTGCCCCTTGATGACGCCATGCTTTTGTGTGTGTTCGGTCGTCTGAGTGAACACGCAGTGGCACTTTGCTGTGGATTGAACTTCCATTTCCCTGACGGCTACTGATGAACACCTTTCATGGGCTCGCTGGCCATCAGCATCTCTTCTTTTGTAAAGTGTCTTTTCAAGTGTTTTGGCTATTTATTTATTTACTGTTTAATGGATTGAACCCAGGACCTCATGCATGCTAAGCACATGCTCCACCACGGAGCTATACCCTCCCCGCTTGGCTACTTCTAAATTGGACTTATTTGTTTACTACTGAGTTGTCAAGTTCTTTGTCCGTGTGGATTCCAATATTTTACCCCAGCCCACGGCTCATCTTCTTGGCAGGGTCATGGGAGAAGCAGGACGCGAACATTTTGATGAAGTCCAAGCTATCCGTTTTTTTTTTCTTTATGGTTGGGACCGTTTTTGTCCTAAGAAATTTTCGCCCATCCCAAAGTCACAAAGATTTTCCCCTATGCTTTCTTCTAGAAGTTTTGTACTTTTTAGCTTTAAACTTAGGCCTGTGATGGATTTTGAATTGATTTTTGCATCTGATGTAAGAGTTAAGATTCACTTTGTTCCCCACATAGATACCTAGTTGTTCCAGCACGACTTACTGCATAAACCATCCATTCTCCTTAAACTGCAGTAATTGAAAAATCAGTGAGCAGGTCACTAGCTCAGTGGCAGAGTGCTTGCTTAGTGTGCATGAGGTCCTGGCTTCAGTGCCCAACATCTCCACTGAAAAAAAAGCAATGACCACATACATATGTGCGTATGTGCCTCTATTTCGTCTCTTCTTATGCCAACAACACGCTGTGCTGTTTACCAGAGCTTTACAGCGAGTCTTAAGGTCAAGTAGTTTAAGTGCCTTCAACTTTGTTCTTCTTCAAGACTGCTGTGATATTCTGTATTCTTTGCATTTCCATGTACATTTTAATTTTCAATTTCAATTTTTAAAGCCTGCTGGGATTTTGATTCAGATTCTGTTAAATCTATAGGTAAATTTTGGAAGACATGACATCTTAACATTGACTGTTCCAATCCATGAATATGGTATATATTTCCATTGTTTGGGTCTTAATATTCCCCCAGCGATTTCTTTTGCAGGATATAGGTATTGTGTTCAGTGTGTCCCCAGGTATTTCATGGTTATGGATGCTATTGTTAATAGTACTTTTTATTGCAGTTTCCAATTTTCATTGCTAGATAGAGTGATACAATTGATTTGGTATATTGATCTTGTACCCTCGGTCTTTGCTAAAGTCACTTTGTCATTCTAGATTTGTTTCGTAGGTTATTTGGAATTTTTTATGTACCAGATAACACAGTGTGTGAGTAAAGACGATTTTACTTCTTCTTTTGCAGGAGGATGTCCATGCTCCCTGTTTTCTTGCTTTATTACACGGCTGGGGCCTCTGGCACGGTGCCGGGGGGAAGGACTGCGCGCGGGCATCCGCCTTTCACCATGAAGTACAACGTTAGCTGTAGACTTCTCACAGATGCCCTCTGTCAGGGTTAAGACGTTTCCTCTGACCCCTAATTTGCTGAGTTTTTTGTTTGTTTGTTTGAGCTGGTGTTCAATTTTGTTGAATACTTTTCCTGTGTGTATTTACACAACTGTATGGTTTTTCTTTTTTTTTTTTTTTTTAATCTGTTAATATAGCATATTGATGTTTTAATGTTATACCAACTTGTCATTGCCAGAGTAATACCCACTGGGTCTGGATATCCTAGCCTCTTCATGAATCATTGGGTTTGATATTCTAATATTTCATTAAGAATTTTTTGGTCTATGTTCTTTAAGGATATTGGCCCATAGTCTTTCCTTCCTGGAATGTCTCTGTCTGGCCTTGGTATCAGGGCAGTGCTGGCCTCATGAAATGAACTGCACGTCTTCTGCCACCCTTTACTGTTTGCAAACGCGCTTGGATGGGATTAATATTCTTTCTTAGATGTTTATGTCACCAGTGAAGCCACCTGGCCTGGAGTCTGTGTGGGAAGGCTTTAAGTTCTACCACCAACTGCTTGGAGAGACAGACGCCTAGTCACATTTCTCCTTCTCCTTGAAGCAGGTTTGGTAACGTGGGTCTTGCAGGGAATTTGCCAGTTTTATCAAGCTGTTGGCCTGCAGTTGTTCTTACTTCATGATCATCTCCTTAATACCCCCAGGCCCTGCAGCAATGCCCCCGCTTTCATTCCTTGTAATTTTTAACTGGCTGTTGGAGATTTTCACTACGGTGCTCACATTTTCTTGTCTTTTTTTAGCATGTTGGGCTTTGCTCTTTAGGCAGTCAGGTGCCTCGTTTGGTCATTTCTAAGACTGGTTTTAAACTCTTCCAAGCTAGGTCTAGACAGGCCTGCCCGTCAGGGACAGTGCTACGACCAAGGTGTGCCTTCTCTGGGTCTCGGCTGAGTGACGGCTGGAGCATCCTCCCTACCCCTGAGGGCTCCGGAAATGGTTCAGCTTACAAGCTGTCTTTCCTTTGCCTGGATTTGCGGAGTTTTATTCCATACATCTGTGGGCTAGTACACAGTAAGGACTCAAGAGAATCCCCAGGCAGATTTCTGGAGCTTTCTTCTGCATACCACTCCCCTCTCTGGACTCTCTCCTGTGTCTTCCAGCCCTTCTGCCTCCCCGAATCCTGACTGCTGTTTCCTCCGCCCCGGAAGGCACTGAGCTCTGCTTGGCGATCCCCTCCCTGTGCCTGCAACCCAGAAACTGCCTCTGGGCCGGGAGCCGTGGCACCTGAAAGGCCCCGGCTGTCCTCCTTCCTTCAAGAGTCCCAGTCCTGTGCCGCCTATTTCCCGATATCTGAGAACAGCGTTTTCATATATTCTGTTTATGGAGGGGTGTTGACGTCTAGTCCTCAGCCTGCTCAGAAGCAGGAGTGGGCGCTAGTCATGCTGTGGCCCCAGAATACCCACCACCAAAGTATGAGCCAATCCGGCTACTTCTTAAAGTATTTACTTTGTTTTCAAAGTTATTTCAACACAAGTTTTTTCCTAAGTGGCAGAACTTGTTTCATCATAACAGCCTCAAGAGAAGAGCTAGTAAAGATCTGTTTGACCATCTGTTTCTCGAAAAGTACCTCCCCCAAAGTCTCAGGTTATGGGCATCGGTAAAGGCAGGGAGCTGGAGTTGCTCCCTTAATTCAAGACACTGCACTGCTCCCTCCTTTGAACAGAACGCTGCTTCCTCCGTTTCTCTGGCTGCAGTCACAAGAGGGTGCTGCGGGATGTGCACACCCCTCTCAGGACAGTTTCCTGGGGTCCTGGGCTCTCATTCAGTGCCGCCCTGATGAGACAGGAGGGGGCAGGGGACAGCCGTTCAAGGGGTGATACAGCAGTTCGCATCAAAATGGTGGAAGATCCAGCCCCCCGCAGGCCCTGAGGCTCAGAATGATGAGAGATTTCACTTCTAGCAGATCTTGAGCTTCATTATAGGCCGACTGTAATGTATCAGCAGGGTGAATAACACGCCCACAGGCACCGTGGCCGTCCCAAGGCTGGCCACAGAAGGTCAGAGTGGGAAGTGGCCACCTTCCTGGGAACCCCAGCCCCTTCCCCAGGCCACTTAGACTGGCCCTCCACGTATTAGCACATGAAGCCACCAAGCCCATAAATACTGGCAACATGGCACCTCGCCGCCACCTCTCTCTCTCTCTTCTGAGACGGCCCGCTCTCTGTCTATGGAGTGTGTACCTACTTTTAATCTGAGCACCCAGCCCCCACACCTCGTGGCCTTTCTCTTGCCTTTCAATGTCTCTCTGAATAAATCTACCTTCACTCAGCTGTGGCTCGCTCTTGACTTCTTTCCTGTGCGAAGCCAAGGACCCACGCTTGGCGGGGCACCTCCCAGGGGCTCAACTGAAGCCTGGGACACGGCCCTCCTCACGCCCCACATCTGTTTTCCTGCATCACTGAGAGTAGTAACAGGCAGAGCCACAAAGACAAAGGTGACACTGGCGACAATGGGGCAGGACACCTTTGCCACAGCGCTCAAGGAGCCTCCGGCCACATTCCCCTCCCCAATGCAGGCACTGTGATGGTGGTGAGCCAGCGCTGAACCCTTCTGACAGCGGCTCGTGTCCCATCCCCGCACACCTAGTGTGGAGGACACACCTCCCTGGTTCACACAGGCCCCCTTCCCCATGGGTGAGGCCTGGCGATCTCTGCGCTGGGTCTGCCCCCTCACCACGATACACCGGGAGCCTGAGGTCCACCTCCCAGAACAGAGCTCAGAGGCGAGGGCCAGTCCCTGGCTTGCACGTAGGTGTGAGGACCACAGATGGGAAGAACAGAGTGGAAGGCTCCAGGTGTGTTTACCCTGCAATCACAAACTGTCCTCCGAGGCCACCTGTCCCGTGTGACTGTCACCTTCTCCTTTGTATCACAGGTCTGCACCACTTGCTCCCCTATTCTCAGCCCCTGGGTTTCAGGACAAACAAAAAGCACCTGTGGGGAGGCCAGATGGCGAGATGCCTGGTCTCAAGTTCAGAGGATGTTTTTACGTCCTCAGAGCACAGCCGAGACAGCAGAGCCACGCTGAATCACAGCCCGACCTCAGAGGAAGGCCCAGAACCCTGCTTCTGAGTCCAAGCAGCCATCAGGGGAGGCCTGGAACGACCTCCTCTCAGACACACACAACTCCAGGAAGAGGTGTGTCCTGGGGCCCACTCGGCAGAGGCCGGGGACACCCCGCAGCACGTCCTGCTGGACGAGGACGCGGCCAGGCGGACCTGCTGCATGTGCTCTGCAGCACAATCACGTGTGCCTCCCAGGGCACGAGAACCTCAGAGCGCTGGAGGTCACTCTGCCAGAGGCTGTCCCCTGTGGCTGGGGTCAGGCTCCCCAGGCATGGAGCTCACAGGCTGAACTGCAATTTGGACGGTGCTTTGATTTTTTAACTAGTTGCCAATATTCAAAAGCTGAAACCTTCCATATAAAACACAAGATACCCAGCATTTCTTAAAGAAACGGAAAGATCTGGCTCGTTCGGCCTACACTGCCAGGGAGGGGCAGCTGTGGGCTGGCATCGCCCACTGCTTCTGCTGGACAGGCCAGCCGGCCAGCCCCCAGCCCCGTGTCAGCACTGCCCGGGAGGCAGACACCTGCTGCCTGGCACCCGGACACTGACAGCTGGACTCTCCTCAGCCAGGTGGGCTGAGGGGCTGGAGCCAGGCAGCTTGGATTCTGGTTGTGACTCAGGAACTGGGGGCTGTGTGACCCTGGGCAACCTGCCCAGCATCTCCAGGCCTGGGCATCTTGGTCTGATGCTGAGGGCTGGCCTCCAGGAGCTCCTGGGCAAGGAACCCAGTGTGGTGGACGGAGGCCTGGGCTAACAGCTACGGTGGCGCCATGTGAGCAAGGGTGGGGCTGAGAACAGGAGGTGGCTTCCCAGGCCCTCAGATTAAGAGCAGCCCGGCAGGTGTGGTCCAGGTACCACCTGTGCAGTGAGATCTGCAGAGAAAAGCTCTTACACACAGGGGGGTTAAAAATAACTGCGGATTAGCAGCCAGTTAACAGGCTCATGCAGGCCTCATCTTATAAAGCTTATGCAACCCTTGTTAAAGGGAAAAAATTTAATTTTGGAAGAAAATGGAATTTTCAAAAGAACAAAAATTTAAAGAAGAAAACCCTAACACTGTACTCTTGAAAAGCTTTATCCCCTCTCGCTCCCTCATCCCTGGGGGAGGCAGGTGGGGGACACCCAGGAGAAAGCGGGTCTCCCCAGACCCCACAGCAGAAGCCGGGTGCTGCACTGCTCAGAATGCAGCGGGGAAGGCGGTCGGCCCCTGGGGCAGGCCCAGTGGTGCCTGTCTTTCTGCGGGAGGCCACATTCCTCCCAAGCTCCTGCCCACTATCCGTGTGACCCCAGGGACAACCTTGGCCCCTCCTGACATCCGCCCAGAGCCCTGAGGAGGAGGCGGGGGTGGAATGCCGGCTGGGACTTGGGAATTCTGACTACCTGGCCTTGGGTGGTGACTCGGTGCCCTGGGCCTTGGTGTCCTCACTTGAAGACGGGGACCCAGTGGCTGGAGTGCCTTGGTTTACTGTGAGGAGCAGGGCCTTCGCTCTGGTGAGCCTCCAGCTGGACTCCGCTCTTTGAGAAATCGCTCAGATGGCCGTATTTATTATGGTAACAATTGGTATCCAGCCCCACCCTCCCCTGAGCCCAGCCCCCTCCCCAGAGCAGGCCTGCCGCCCCTTTCGGAGCACTTTTCTACCCTCCTGTGTCCCAACTTCATGACCACACGAACACGCATCTTCTTCCGTTGCAAGCTTTCATGGTCACCTTGGAAAAGGGTGCAAACCTGAACGACCCACAAACCACACAGAAAATGGCCAATCTCACCCACAATTTGAAAACTGCAAAATAAAATCAATGATGAAATACCATGTTTCACCTATCAGATAGGCAAACAGGAAAATGCCCGATGAAGACCTGCCAGTGCTGGAGAGAGGACAGGTGCTCTGCCCCATGGCCGTGGACATGAATTGAGCCAACGCCCACAGGGTGATTTGGTAACACCCTCAGAGCTCAAACCACCCACACCTCTGACCCAGCAATTCCAGGTTTAGACACACCAGATCCATGAGTGCCCCGCAGGCACCGCAAGCTCACTGCAGCGCTGCTGAAGCTGAGGACTGCAAGGGATCCCAATGTCCCTGAACGCGAGACAGGCTAACGTGGCGGGCCACTCAGCTGCCACAGGGCCTCTCCGCTCCACGTCCACCGCTGCAGAGTGACGCTGCAGACAGAGGCTCAGAAGCGGGAAGAGGACACACACGCACATTTCAACACACCCTCTACAGCCAGGGTGGCGTGCGGGCCCGTCCGAGGGGAGCGGGGAGCTGGACGGACAGCCAGGTGACCGGGGACGGGAGGAGGAGGCCGACTGTCACCTGGAGCCCCCTGCGCTGTTTTAGTTTCTTAGCCACGTGGGGCTGGACGGGTCTTCAGCCCCTCTGCGCCAGGGGATGCGCCACACGGCGCTGAGAGGGGCCACCTGCACACGCAGCGGGGACACATGGGAGGCTGATGACTCCCACAGCCCCCGGGACAGACCCACCAATAAATGCCCTCCAAGAAGGCCGAGCGGCCCGGCCTTGCCCCCCAAGGGCTGCCTGGCCTCGAGCTCAGATGCCTGTCTTTTCTGGTGCCGCCCGGGCTGTGTCCGCCCTCACGGTGCACCTGCTCAGCCTGGATGACTGACTTTTGCCATGTTGGAAATCTCTTTCTAGTTGGGTTAGTTATGAGGTTAAAAAAGAAGAATCTTAGAAATCAGGATTTTTAGGTCACATTTAAGGTTATCACCTTCTAGTCGCTTGTAAATAGTTCCAATTCTGTGTATTTTCAGGTTTGATTTGAAGGCATTTAACGGCGCCCGGCCGCGGTGGAGCGTGTGGTCAGAGGTGGGAAGTGGGGGAGAGGCCCACACCCGCCCTCGGCTCCGACATGCCTCTCAGCCCAGGCGGGGCCTCTGCCCTGCGCCGTGGTGCCCAGCCCAGGCCCACAGTTTGCCAGAGCAGCTGATGTGGATGAGGGCTGGGCATCACTCCACCCTCTTCCCAAGCATGTTACTGCTCTAGATATCGCAAAATCTAGTTTCTTAGCTTCAAGGAAAACTCTGTGCCTCTTTTGTTAGACTTGCACTCACTGGTTACTTCAATTTGGAGAAAACAGCTATCTTTCTAATATATTTTTTTTGTAAAGGGTTTTTTTTTTGTTGTGTAACATAATTTAAGGCAATAAATTTTTTAAAAGAATTTCACACATGTTCTGATTCTTTCCACAGCCCATCAACCCTTAGTTCCTCCAACGTCTGAGTTGTCATCTTCAAGACAGCCCTTCCAGTAATGTTTGCTCAGTCAGCAGCTGTCAGTCCACAGTTCTTCTCGTCGGGCTTCTATGATGTCCAGCGGAACATGAGCACGGTTCAAAGGCTCCTCACCGGGAACCTGTGGGATCCAATTTTCTCAAGCAGCTGACTTCGGGACTATCACATGTTTGGGGTCGGGGAAGACGGGTCTGCCTGGCTCTGAATTTCAGGCACCCTCTAAATATGCATTCAGTTCAAATCATTTACTCCTAAGCTCGACACACCCTAGACCAGTGCTGATCGTTGCCAATTCCCAAGATAAAAAAGTTTGACTGTTACTATGTTTTTCATAGTTTATTTAGCAGCTCTGTCTTGTAGTTCCTTCCACAGATCTAACATGTAGTTAGTTCTGTGAGTAAAGGAAACCACAGTTACTCTATGAGGCATTGACAGTGATGCAGGTCTACGAAGACGTATCTCTCTAATACTTAACACTTCTATCCAGGAAGAGTCTGTTTTTTCAAATCTTACACGTTTTGGAAAACGCAGCGTATCTTCTCTAATCACAGGTGCTCCCTGAGCCCCAGCTCCACTGGCTGGGCTCCCACTCTTCCCGGTTATCTCCCTCCATGTCCTGCCTGAGCTGGCCAGGGGTCAGGGGTCAAGGAAGACGCCCCCCCCCCCCCAGTTCTCCCAGCAGATGGAACAGAATGAAGATAAAGGAGGCCAGTGCTGAGGGGGAGGGGGATCCAGGTGAGGGGTGAAGCCTCGGAGGAGGTGAGGGCTTCAGGGGAGAGGCAGGTGCGGGGAGAGGAAGGTGGAGGGTGCCCACGTGTGGTGGAGGTCTGCAGGTGGGGGCAGGAGGGAGCTGGGCTGCACGTGTGGGAAGGAGGAGGGACAGGGTGGGAGTCCCTAAGCCACTGCTGCCAGGAAGTAGGGCGGGGGCAGGGGACTATCCTATGAGAAGACGGTGAGAGGAGGCTGGGCCTGGAGGGGCCACATCCCTTGGATCATGGATTCAGGAGGTTGGAGGAGGGGGCTGCGGTGGCCACAGGGTCTGGGGTTTGGGGCCGGGGTCCGTCTAACCGGGGCTGTCAGGCTGGGGCCCCACCTTGAGATGGAGCTGCAGCAGGACTTGGCCAGGCCTGCGGGGGCGCGGCAGGGGCGGCTCGGGTCCCACCTCAAAACCAAGAGGAGTGGGGCCTGTGTTACTGCAGACGCCACACTAAGCTGCAAAGTTCCTGGGCCCTGCCCTCCACTCAGCCTGCAGCCTGCGTTCCTGCCGCCTCACAAGGCGCTTCTGCTTCCTATGAACTGAAGTGTGTCCGGGGGGAGGGTGCAGGTCAGCAGGAGCGCGCGTGCTAGGTGGGCAACAGGTCTTGGGTTCGACCCCCAGCACCTCCTCTAAAGATGAACAAGTAAATACACAAGCCTGCCCCCCACAAATACACAAGTGAAAAGAAGCAACTCTCAGACGCGTGGAGAGACCACCACTGCGTGACGGGAGAGGCCCCGATGACAGTGACGGGGGCCTGATGGCGCGGCGGGGTGGGGGTCAGGGGGAAGCGGTGCCGGCCTTGGTGGGGTGGCTGATGGGACCCAAACCTCCGACAAAGCAAAGCCCTCGGGAAGTCACGCTGACGCGGCAGCACGCGCACCAGGCAGCGGTGCGGTGGGGGCCGGTTGCCGCGAGCTGATCTGGGAGAGACTCTGGGCTTCACACGGCGCCCCCTCCGCCCTCTCACCACACCTAGTCTCACATGGCCCCCACAAAGGTCGCCCCTCAGATGGATATTCCTAAGACCCTCACGGTTGACCATTAGAGTGGGCGAGCTCCCAGTGGCCAAGGACACGCTCTGGCCACCTGTCCTAGGGTCTCATTGTACACGGCACACCAAGCCCTTGGGCAGCGATGGTCCCTGTGGCCCGTGGACCCCACTCAGAGTACACGTGGTCCCCTTGACGCAGAGTTAGGGGACACAGTCTGTCCCTGGGAGACGCTCAGGGCGCGGGATTTACAGACCCCTAAGCCCCGCTCACTCTGCGGCAGGTCAGCCTGAGAGCCACCCCACACCATCCTCGGGCAGCGGCGCCTACCTGGAGCTGAGTCATCCGGGGAGGTGAGGCCGGAAGGGCTGGATCCCAGGTCGAGTAACTTCCAGGTGTCTTGGAGGGAACTGCTGACAACTGATGAGGACCCTTGGGTATGGGGGCCACGTTCCTCCTGGAATTCCTGAGCCAGGCGTGGCTTTGGGGACTGGTTTTCTTTCTGAGGAGTTGATCTGCAAGTCACTGTGGGGACTGGGTGCTGCCTCTGAAAGTCAGAGAAGAGAATTACCCCGGAAAGCCACCCTCTCTCCAGCCTGAGGAGGCAACAGGGCTCCCAGCCCCCTGGGGCGAGGTGATGGGGGGGGGGACTGGACCAACGCCCTGAGGCCCTGTCTCAGCAGCCACACCCAGAAGGGCCCTCGAGGGGCCTGTGTGCTCCCTCCACCAATGCACCGCTGGGACCCACCCGCAGAGGCCCCATCATCCCCAGGGAGGCGCCTGGTGACCGAAGCACTGTCACTCGGGGCAGCGGCCACCCTCTGACCCTGAGAACTCTGGGTCTGGGTGAGTCCTGCCCAGGGATGCCACACAGAGACCCTGGTCCTGGTGGGTCCTGCATACCTGCCTGGGCCTCGCCATGCAGCCTGGCCCAGTGTCCTTTCTGCAGACTGTCTGTGCCAAGTGAGCTTGGCTCTTTCCCACGCATTCAGAGAAACATTCTCTCTTGGCATTCTTAGAGTCCTGGCACGGGCGTTTAAATAAAGGAAGTTGAGTGTTCGTGGGTCACTGATGGGGTGTGTTAGGAAGAAACGCTACTCCCCAGATTTCTGGTATTAGGGACTTACCAGGCTCTGTGACAAGCCAGAGAGGGTGGTGAGGCCTCCTGGGGTCCACCAGCCAGGACGGGCGTGATGGCCTCTAAGTCACCCCCACCCTCCCAGGAGACCGGGCTTTTGCACAGCACACAATCCTTTCCCTGGTGCCCAGGAAGACAATTTTAAAAGATGCATTTTTAACCTAGCATATTGGCAAAGATTCCAAAAATAAATACCTAGGTGGGGAAAACTATCTAATTAAACATACATATGATACAGTTTGTAATTTAGTAAAATAGCAGGAAATGCACTGAAATGTTACTGGTAACTATGCTGGAGTGCTGAAAGTTGGAAGCTTTTAAAATTGTGTTAGACATACAGGTGGCCAACAGGCACATGAAAAGATGCTCAACATCGCTAACTATTAGAGAAACCCAAACCAAAACCACACTGAGGTAACACCCCACACCAGTCAGAATGGCCATCACTCAAAAGTCCACAAATGACAGATGCTGGAGAGGCTGTGGAGAAAAGAGAACCCTCCTCCACTGCTGGTGGGAATGCAGGTTGGTGCAGCCACTGTGGAAAACAGTACGGAGGTTCCTCAAAAGACTAGGAATAGACTTACCATATGACCCAGGAATCCCGCTCCTGGGCATGTATCCAGAGGGAACTCTAATTTGAAAAGACACCTGCACCCCAGTGTTCATAGCAGCAATATTTACAGCAGCCAAGACATGGAAGCAACCTAAGTGTCCATCGACAGATGACTGGATAAAGATGTTGTGGTATATTTTTACAGTGGAATACTACTCGGCCATAAAAAGAATGAAATAATGCCATTTGCAGCAACATGGATGGACCTAGAGATGATCACACTAAGTCAGTCAGACAAAGACAAATATATGATATCACTTATATGTGGAATCTAAAACATGACACAAATGAATTTATTTACAAAGCTGAAACAGACTCACAGACACAGAAAACAAACTTATGGTTACCAAAGGGGAAAAGGGGGTGGGGGGAAGGATAAATTAGGAGTTTGGGATTAACAGACACACACTACTTCATACAAAACAGACAGCCAGCGGATCTGGCTGTATGGCACAAGGGACTGTCTGGTGTCTTGTAACGAGCTAGAGTAAGGAAGAACATGTATACACACGTGTACACAGCTGAATCACCATGCTGCGCACCAGAAACTAGCACAGTGCTGCAAATCAACTACACTTCAACTAAGAAAAAACACATATAGTGAAAGAAATAAAACTGTGTTTACTATTCTTTGAAGTTTCTCTACTGAAAATGCAATACTTAAGTAATTAATAAAAGTTGTTAAAAATACGTTTCTTAGTTAAAGGAGTGTTACCTGAGTTGTGAGGTGGGGTTGCAACTGTCCCAGGGGTGGGTCGGGCGCCTCACCTGGGCCCTGGGCCTCAGGGGTGGGAAGGGGGTGACGAGGCGGTTTCCCTAGAAACGAGATGAGGGAAAGGGTCTGTCCTCTGTGTGCACATCGCTTCTGGGGCTCTCCCAAACACTCGAGAAGAAGGGCGTGTGCCCCTCCAGGACCACAGAGGACGCAGGGGAGGACAACTGGGGGCGTGTGACCTGGCGGCTCTTCAGCAGAGCTCGCGAACACCCAGAAACCTTCCACAGCGGCGCACACACCCCAGCAGCCCCTGAGAGTGACGGGCACGTCCATTCAAGGGCCCAGAGCACACCCTCCCTGCAGCAGAGGGAAAAAGGAGCACAAGTTTGTCAACTGGACGGTGAGTCTGGCGCTCAGTGCTTCCGCGTCCTGCCTTACTCAGAAATGATACAGGCATCAAACGAACATTCGTTAACTCAACCTAAAAATCTTGGAATTTATCTTGAGGCTGACGTCCCACAAGGAACAATCACCATTGAAATAGCATTTCTCAGAACAGATCCGCTTGGCTACACACGGTAGTGAGGGCTCCAGGAGTTCTCCGCCTGTGGGTTACGTGAAAACCAATACAGGGAAGGCAGACGGGGGCTCGTACCGGTGCCCAGCCCAGCAGCGAGGCCCCGCCTCTCCCTTCCTCACCTGTGCCCTAAAGGTCTTTACAGTTACAGTCCCCTCTGCTTCTTTTTGAATGTTTTCTTGTCACGTTTGCCTGAGCTGACAAGCACCGCTTCTCAGGCACCCGTGATCCCAGCTTAGCGCTCAGATCTCCACACAGCCTCTGATCCTACCCTTCTCAAAACAGAGCCCTGACTGTGAAAGAAGGTAAAACGTACAGGGTACCCTTTTCACCCTAAAATTATCCTTGAGATTTCCCAGAGGGCCCTGGAAAATCACAAAGATCTGTCCTTATACAAAGAGGGGTATAATACCCTTTAATGAAAGGAACATGAAAATACACACACACGATGCTGCACACGAGGAACTGACGCGTTGTAACTGGCTGTACTTCAAAAAGAGAGGGGTGCGGGAAATAATTGGGTCTATAAATGTGTTACGGTCGCTGAGTTTCACAAGAGGGATTGCTGGATCAGATGAGGTGCTCAGGCCACCCCATTTCATGTTACATCTGTCGGTAAAATATTACTCATAGAGCAGATCTGAGGGATTTCCTGGCACTCTGTCGGGGCCCTGGCTGCTTCCATGTCCATCCTCATCAGGGTCCTGAAGGGCTCGCCTGGCCGCGTGAGAAAACACGGGTGCAGCGCCTAGAGCTGAAAACTCAGTTACTGCTCTAAGTGTGAACCTGGTGACAGCCTGATTTCGCTCACGGGAACCCAGCATCTTCCAGGCCAGGCGTTCGCAGCTGGGGCTCCGCATTGCTCCATTGCCATGCCGACCGTCAGGACCAGCTGCTCCACGATTCCTGACTCTCCACTTGATATTCTTGGTGTATTCACAGTGCATTGTTTCAGGATTATTTTCTGTTCTATCTTACGAATTTTTCCTCTGTAAAAATTACGCTCATCCATTTTTATAAGTCAGATACACTGCTCATGGTCTTCTTTGGAAACAGGCATAGACGTCGTAGATTAACTTTATCTGGAACTTCTCTCGAGGACTAACTTTGTCTTGCAGGACACGGAAACAGCCAGATGCAGCAGGTTTGAGTAATGCCATTTGCAGTTGCGTTACTCTGGTTATGAACCCTCGCCAGACCTTTCCCTTTGAAAATGATCAGGAGGAAGTTAGCCACGGCCGTGTTAAAGCCCTGTCATCCACGTGGACAAAAAATGTTGCCTCCCATTTCGGGAAACAAAGAATGTTGCCTGCCACCGAACCACGAAGCAGCCCCCAGCTGTGGGCCCTGAGGGGACTCAGGATGGAGGAAAACAGGATGCTGGCCCCAGAGAGCTAAGAGGAGATCAAAGGAAGGGTTTTGGTGGGCCCAGAGTCTCACCAACTTCCCGTACCAAGAAGGGCGCTCAGATCATCACCTGGAGATGTCTGCTTTTTTTGTGATTTGCAGTAATCTTTAGGTGTCCAACTATATGGGTCTTTTTTTTTTTTTTCCAGCAAAAACTCCTATACACCCTGTCTCCTCCTTTACCTCCTTGGAACAGTCCCGCAGAGCTATCCGAGAGGCTATCTCCCGGGCTGTAGCCCTCAGTGTTGTCCTCAAATAAAACATAATTCTCAGCCTTTAGGTTGTGTGTTTTTATTCAGTCAACATCTACAAAGAGTTTCTGTTTTACTTTAACGAGAAAAAGAAAAAGAAAAAAAGACGGGAAAAAAGAGAAAAGAGAGCAAGCCGGGCTGCCGGGCCAGTGTGCTTGTCCTCAGCCAGGCCCGTCTCAGGCCCTCGGGGAAGCACACTGGGGCCG
The DNA here is from genome assembly GCF_048773025.1 of Camelus bactrianus. Classification (NCBI taxonomy): domain Eukaryota; kingdom Metazoa; phylum Chordata; class Mammalia; order Artiodactyla; family Camelidae; genus Camelus; species Camelus bactrianus. The sequence goes on from NC_133554.1 coordinate 59,479,272, forward strand.
GCTCCTGGCGGACTGGTGAGGCCATTCTGAGACCATCCAGTGGACAGAGTCAGGATTTCCATAACTCTGGTCAAGAAGCAGATGGAATGAAGCTAGAACACTTCCTTACACTATAGACAAAAATAAACTCAAAGTGGATCAAAGACTTAAACATAAGACAAGGTAAAATAAATCTCCTAGAAGAAACTATAGGCAAAACATTATCTGACATACATCTCAGAAATGTTCTCCTAGGGCAGTCTACCCAAGCAATAGAAATATAAGCGAGAATAAACAAATGGGACCTAATGAAACTTACAAGCTTCTGCACAGCAAAGGGAACCATAAGTAAAACAAAACGACAACCTACAGAAAGAATGGGAGAAAATTTTTGCAAATGAAACCGACAAAGGCTTGATCTCCAGAATATATAAGGAGCTCATACGACTTAATAAGAAAAAAACAAACAACCCAATCCAAAAATGGGCAGAAGACCTAAACAAGCAATTCTCCAAGGAAGGCATACAAATGATCAATAGGCACATGAAAAAATGCTCCATATCACTAATTATCAGAGAAATGCAAATCAAAACTACAATGAGGTATCACCTCACACCAGTCAGAATGGCCATCATTCAAAAGTGCACAAATGACAAATGCTGCAGAGGCTGTGGAGAAAAGGGAACCCTCCTACACTGCTGGTGGGAATGCAGTTTGGTGCAGCCACTGTGGAAAACAGTATGGAGATTCCTCAAAAGACTAGGAATAGACTTACCGTATGACCCAAGAATCCCACTCCTGGGCATATATCCAGAAGGAACCCTACTTCAAAAAGACACCTGCACCCCAATGTTCACAGCAGCACTATTTACAATAGCCAAGACGTGGAAACAGCCTAAATGTCCATCAACAGATGACTGGATAAAGAAGAGGTGGTATATTTATACAATGGAATACCACTCAGCCATAAAAACCGACAACAAACGCCATTTGCAGCAACATGGATGTCCCTGGAGATTGTCATTCTAAGTGAGGTAAGCCAGAAAGAGAAAGAAAAATACCATATGAGATTGCTCATATGTGGAATCTAAAAAAAAAAACAAACCCCATAAATATAAAACAGAAACAGACTCACAGACATAGAAATACAAACTTGTGGTTGCCAAGGGGGAGAAGGGTGGGAAGGGACAGACTAGGATTTCAAAATGTAGAGTAGATAAACAAGATTATACTGTATCGCACAGGGAAATATATACAGGATCTTGTGGTGGCTCACAGCAAAAAGAATGTGACAACGAATATATGTATGTTCATGTGCAACTGAAAAATTGTGCTCCACACTGGAATTTGACACAACATTGTAAAATGACCCTAACTCAATAAAAAAAAGTTAAAAAAAAAAAAAAAAAAAAAGCAGCAGCAGCAGATGGGCTGCTGAGACTTGGCCCCAAGACTGGACGGCACAAGAACTAACCGCCCAGGACGGAAGGCACTGATGAGGAAGACGCAGCGGTTGTTTGGAACACTGTGGGTGTGACTTCAGTGCGCTACCTTCTAGGCACACAAGGAAACATTCCTCTTACCTCTTAAGCTGTGTGTAGTCCATAAAAACCTAGCAGTCTCTGGCTTTGTACGCTAAACTGAAACATTTCTAAGTGGCATCTTGGTCTCCCTGCCTGAGTCCCCCAGAGTCCTGTGCGGTGTCCTCGCTCTCCTGGCAACAGAGCCACTCGTGCAGGCTCAGACCTGTCCGTGTTCTCACCAGAGCTGGACTGGAAACACAGATTCTGCAGCCGGGGCCCCACCTGGACGGCCGGCTGTGAGAATGATACTGACTGGGTCGTCAGGGCCCACCGCTTGTCAGCAGCCCACAAAGCCCTCCCAGGAGAGCGGCCAGGGACCAGGCCTACAGACAGGAAGGCCATCTCCCAGCAGGTCCGGGAACCTCAGGATATTTCGGAAACCTCAGGGAAACGGGATTTGCTCAACATCACCCGGCCGATGAAACATGGCGAGCTCTTGGCTTCTGGGACTAAGAAGCTTTCAAAAGTCTGATCTGAAACCCTGACGCAAACTTCCAGCAAAGTGAACTCAAGGCCAACGTGGTGAAGTAACCTCTTGCTGCACCTAAGGAAACAGTCAGGCCAGCCTCGTTTTGTGATAAAAAACACCTTTCTTTGAGTTTGTTTTTTTTTTTTTTAATCAAAAGGGAAAAAACTGCCTCAGTGGAAACGCACTGCCTCCCGCACAGCCCCGGAGCTGGGAGGGTCTTGCCTTCCCCGCACCCTGCGCCCATCCCTCGTCCCTCCCTCGGAGTCTTCCTTGGCTTCCCTCCCTCTTTAGAGAAACCAGTTCTGCCTCCTTTCGCAATTCAGTCCCTTTACTCCATTTAAATGGGTGCTCTCTTGACTCTTCCCGGGAACTGGCTGTAACATTCGACTGGTTTGGTTTCTGTTGGAGAGCTGTGCTCCACTTTTTTCTGAAAATCACCCCTTCACACTTGGTTTAAAAAAATAACATTAAGCATGATGAAACACCAGAAGGGCCGCTGAGTGACACGCGCCACGGTGAGCTACGACCATCACGAGCACGCCTGCTCTAAGTGGCGCGGCGTGAAAATGGATACGGCGCCGGGGTGCAGAGCGGACGGAGGCATGGACGGGGACAGGTGCCGTGCAAACTGCAACACAGAGATCACGGCTCTTGGCGTTCCAAGTCGACAGGTGTCAGAAGCTTAGAATGCTATTAATCACGTTTAATAAGGCTGCTCAATGGCACAGAGTCAAGAGCGGAACTCGGCGCGTGCTTAAAGGTAACTGAAGGAGTTCTGAAACTCCCTTTCGAAAATTAACCGAGGGAAACCTCACTAAAACGGGGTCAGGAGGCCAGACGGGGAGCCCTCACGTGTCCCACACGTCAGCTCAGATCCCAACGGGGAGGCCAACTCGCACCTCCCACGGGAAGCACCTCACAGCCGCCAGTGGAAGGGAGAAGGCCACTGTCCTGGCCTGGGAGCAGCTCAGACAACGAAAAGCCACTGCACTTCCAACTCCCGGCTCCCTCCAGCGGGCTCTTTGTTTCCGACAGCCCCTCCCGCCTTCCCCGGCTCCTCTGTAAAAGAGCTTCCTCTCTCCTGCTTCACCCAGCTTGCATGCGGTTCGCCGTGATTGGATGTCCGAATTAAAGTTCTTTGAGCCTCCTGAATAAACCCATTTTGCTGGTAAAATAGCTGTTTTAGGTAACATTACACAGAGGTCCCCTAGAGATGCAGAGCAGACCCCGACGACCCCCAAAGCTGGCGTGCAAGCAGGCCTGGCACCCAGAGTCCAGTGAGCTTCGCGGCTTTTCTCGGCAGCCCTGGAGTTTGAGGGTGAGTGCTCCCGAATCCAAGCTCATCTTTTTGCGTTTTGGAGATCTCTGGGATCTGCCTAAAGGCTTCATCCTTTCCATTAAGGCCCTGCTTTGTCTGTGAGCGCTCACTTGGCACCTCAGCCTGACTTGAAGTCAGGCTGCTCCTCCTGGAACTGTGCTGGCCTTTGGTCCAGTTCCTTTTGGAACTGGGCCATTCAGCCATTGGCCTGATACCTTTGGGATCAGGCTGGTCCTCCTGGAACTGAGCTGGTATTTGGTCTGCAAGCTGTTTAATAATTACCCCCTTTGCTTTAGAGAAAACAAAAACAGAAACAAAAACTCTGAAAAACGGGATTCCAGTCATACAGATGTTTCGAGGGCACCCCCCATCCAAGGGTCCCAGGTGATTTTATGTTTAAAAACCATGGTCCCTCTTCATGCACATTTCTAACAAAATGGACTGATTTAGCCCAAAGTAATTTAGAACATCAAAGGCCATCATGGTGAACTTCTGGACTTCTCAAGCTTTTAAAACTGTATTAGACAGCCATGGTAGGGGGGAGGTGGGTGTAGCTCCGTGGCAGAGCGTGTTCTTAGCATGCACGAGGTCCTGCGTTCAATGCCCAGCACCTCCATTAAAACAAACAAACAAACAAAAAGACAGCCATGGCTCTGAAATCATCAGAATTAAATTGGACACCTATTTTGAGACTTCCAAACATTACCAGGAATCTAAAACTGTCTCTCTGCAAATATAACAATTACATTAACAGAGGCAAACAATCAAAGAAAGACAAAAACAGCTCCAAAGCCTCCCGCCCGTCTCCCCTGACTGCTCTGGTGTCATCTCTCTGGCCCCCGCCCCCTTGCCTCTGCCTTGGGCTCCGCCACCAGGGCCATCTTCACCCTCAGAACTATCAGAACATGCTCTTTGAAGTGAAACCTTCTGAGGCTCCAAACAAACCCAGATTACTTATGGCCCCTGATGAAGGCCGAACTGCCGGACTTACTGAAAGTTTCCTAAAGGAACTGGAGACCCCGATGGGTTTGCTGAAGAATTTATGTGGTTATTCAAACCTACCAATCTGGTTTCTCAGGTTTACATCAGTTAGTCCACTTTTGGTGAGAGGCAAGCCAAATATCGGTTGAAACTAGCCAGATGGAAACACCCTAGAGGGGATTTAGTAAAACAAACGCTGGCTTCTGGCAAGCAGCTAGAACGCTAGCTGAGAACCTCCACCACAATCACAGTGGCCTTTCCTGAGCCTGTTGGTGGGAACAAAATCCAGGTCTGCACACAAAAATCTGATGAACCTGTTCCTGACTATTATAATCGACTTCAGATTGTTTTTAAAGAAAGTTCTGGTTTTCCTTCAGAGGGTGAAGCCCCTCAGACAGCCTTTAACTCCACACTAGCAAATGGGCTGAACCAGATCTTTCTCTTTTAGATAAAAGGACAAGGTGGGGGAGGGGGATAAAATAGGAGTTTGGGATTAACAGACACACTACTGTACATAAAACAGATAAACAACAAGGACCTACTGTAGAGCACAGGGAACTGTATTTAATTTCTTGTAATGAGCTATGATGGAAAAGAATTTGAAAAAAAAAAATGTATGTATAACTGAACTGCTTTGCTGTACACTTTAAACTAACACTAAATCAACTACACTTCAATAAAAAATAAAACTAAAAAAGAAAGGACAAAGGTGGAATGGGAAGCGACATCCACTCTAGATTTAGTTAACCTGGCAAACCAGCCCACTCGAGCCCAAGAAGTCGTCTAGAAGACAGACCACTAAATTCTTAACCTTCAGCTCCCGCAAAGGCCCCTGAACGAAACCAAACACCTTCTAGGTTCTGCTGTCTTGCAAAGGGCCAGGACGCTGGAAAAGGCCTGTTACAAGTTCAGGCATTCTGGGTGCCTTCAGGCGTCCGGACAGCCTTTCCGACCTCTTCCCAACTCCCAGGCAGGGGCTCTGAGGAACGACAGGGGCCCCTCCAGCCGTCTCTGAATCAGCTCAGAGAAGCCCCTCTGCTGACTGGGAACCCACCTGTCTGTCCTTGCTGACAGCAGAGCCTCTCTCAGCGCTCGACGCCCCCCCCCACGCCCCGCTGTAAAGCAGCCCCTGCCTCACGTGCTGACGTGGCCCAGGCACTGGGGAGTCCCTGGGGAACCTCAGCGGGGCCCTGGGTCTGAAACTGCTCCCTTCGCTGAGGCCCTCTGAGAGACACACCCTTCCCCTTAGCTCCTCCACCCCATTCGTTTACGAGGCTGAGGCTTCTTGGGAGAGTATCGTGTCGGGACCTCTTTCTCTCCAAACAGGGACATAGTTTTAAAATCTGACAGTCGCCATGAAAACAGCCAAACAGGTGAATTCAACGGCCCTCTGGCCTCTTTTATTTGCTCGTCCCCAACAGTCCTGGAGCTCATTCTGGAAGCACTGATCACTTTGTCCCCAGAATCAACTGCAAAATCTCCAACTGATGTTGGCAAAGTCCACAGTGCACCTTCTGTCCACGTTCAGACGTCCCCCCAGACCCCTGCCCGGAACCCGCCAGGGCCCTGCAAGTAGAGAAGCCGTCAAGGCAGAGAGCCCCCGACACTCGGCTCTGAGGCTGGCACCAGGGCCTGCGAGAAAACCCAGGTTCCCTCCCTTGCATGTGGCTCACCGCGGGTGCACGTCCCAAACTGCAATCCTCTGCTGCTCCCCAGTGAAGCCATTTTGCTGGGAAAGTGACTGGCCATTTTCTGTCTGGGTTAACACTCCCAGTCAACGTGAGGGAGACAGAAAGCCTGAGCCTGTAACGGCAGCACGTCTAACGACTGAGCACACTGATACCGCCAGCCCTCGACACCGCCGGGCGCAGCCACTCACTCCGATAAGAAATTCCATCTTAAAAAGTGCAGCTAGTGAACAAGAGAGAATAAAATAAATGCTTAAGAAAACAGGGAAAGAACAGTCAGGTAAACCCAAGGAAAGGAATGAACAAAGATGAAACGGAACCTTCTGATAAAGACACAGGAATCCGCCCCCGGCTCCAAGCAGCTGCCTCTGAGGAAGCCCCCGGACAGAAGCAGAGAAATTCCACACACGTCCGTGTGTACGTTGAGAAACACTGTCTAGCTGTAAAATGACTATAACTCAAAGAAAGTTATAAAAAAAAAAAAGAGCCCAGCGCAATGGTTTAATGGATGGGGGGGGGATCTTAAAAAAAGAAAGAAAGAAAGAAACACTGTCTAACACGCTGCAGAAGAGATAAGAAGTGGGAAGAGGCAGCATTTAAAGAAACAGTGGCTGAGAATTTTAAAGAGTGGAAAAGGCAACCAGCAAGTCTCAAGTCTTCACACACGGATCCCTGAGCAGCTCAGATGGAGGCGGGCAGCCCCGGGTGGATGCGGGACGGCACACGGGTCGGCGGGACAGGAGCGGGACCGGGTCAGGAGGAAAACCTCAGAGCAGCCAGAGGAGGGGGGCCCCCACTCCCGCCCCCACGAGGAAGGGGCTCAGACTGACGCCCGCTTCTCCGAAGACAGTGGAGTGCTGTGTTTAAGAAAGTTGTAAGAAAAGGCCAACACAGAGGCCTCTTTCCAGCTACACCATCGTTGCAGAAAGTAGGCAAAATAAAATCGTTTTAGGAAGACACAGAGAGTCCGCTGCCCACAGACTCTCCTTGAAGGAAAGACCCATTCCCCGGACAGAAGGCCCTTCCCTCCCCGGACCCTCAGAAGACGCGCAGCGTGGCAGGGCGCTGACGCCAAGGAGCAAACGTGGGAAGAGCCTCAGCTGACCAGTTCATGAATGTGTCTGGAAATCACTGCTTCTGAATCAGTAGGGTTCACAGTGGGGTTCTGGATGCGGATGTGTGACTACAGTCAATGACTGAAACGTGAAGGGGTGTTTTACCACCTGTGTAACCGTGCCTAAGAGACAGCGCGCATCGGCCCCTAGCCACTCAGAAAGAATGAAGAGAGACCCCTGACCTGTTCTTTTTCACCAAGTCAGGAGAACGACACGGTACTGAGATACCAGCGGCCAGAACACACAGACGCAAATTTAAACACAAATTACAGCGATGAACCACGCCAGCTCACGGAGTCGGCAGAAACCATTTCCTAATGAACATCTAGCTTTTGTGACACGCTTTCCCTGCGCGGATGGCCGGTGCTCCCCAGAGGGGACGGCTCGGAGCGCAGCAGCCCCGGGCCCGCAGAGCAGACTGGGGCCGCGGGACACGAGCGTGTGTGGCATCCTCCGGCAGGCGTGTGCGCACGGCTCAGCCACGTGGGAGCCTGAGCACGCACGTCCCAACAGACCGAGCACAGTCAGGAACCTGTGTTCCCGTATAGCTGAACAATTTCTCAGCCTTCATTTAAATTTTTACAGAGGGAGGGCGCAGCTCAGTGGTGGAGCGCATGCCTAGCACGCACGAGGTCCTGGGTTCACTCCCCAGTCCCTCCTCTAAACATAATCAAATAAACGAACCTAATTCTCTACCCCTCAAAAGTTTCTAAAATTAAATTAAAAAATAGTATTTACAGTGAGAAAACAGCTTTTATAATCAGAGGAAAACCAAAGGCCTTTTAAAGCACGTTAGCTGCCCTGTGCCTCGTACACAGTGTGAGCCCAACTCTATGACATTCTGGAAAAGGCCGGACCACGGAGACAGTGGGACGGTCAGGGGTCGTCCGGGGTGGGGGAGGGACACCTGGCACTGCAGAGGGCGTCAGGCAGTGGAAACACTCTGTATGACACTATCGTGGGACCCTGTCTTCACGCTTCTGTCCAAGCCCAGACCCACCCCGCCAGGACCAAGGGTCCAGGTGTCGATGCATCAAAGCAGCTCACGGTTGTGACAGACGCTCCAGCCAGTGCGGACGTTGTGACAGGGAGGCTGTGTGTGTGTGCGGCACGGGCATGCGGGCAGTCTGCGCCTTCTGCTCAACTGTGCTGTGAACCTGAAACTGCCCCCCCCAAGATTAAAGTCTTCGAGGCCTGTTAGATGTTAAGACCCTGCGAACCACCACCTCAAGGACTCCCGGCTGTGTGCTGGGTCTGGGGAAGGAAAAGCAGAGCCGGGGGCAGGAGGAGGGGCGGGGGGCAGGGGTGTGAGGGCATCGGAGCCTCCGTCCACTCCACGCTGCCTGTCTCTGGGCCCCCACCCCCACAGGCTGTGCTGGAGACGCTGTGGTCTGGGCCTCGCCCACAGCAGGTGGTGTGCTGGCCTCTACTTGGGAGGTGGGGGGCACTCAGAGCCAGGTGGATGCGACGTAAACAGGGACTGGGCCACCTGCGGACACTGCCCCCACCCCCTCTGCCTGTCTGGAAACGTGGATCTGGGGGCCTGGACCCGAGAGGGAGGCCCGTGGCTGGCGCAGGGGCCTGACCTGGTCCGAGGGGGATGTGGACTGAAGGCTGGACAGGTGGCGGCAGGTCTGGGTCTGCTCCGCCAGGGCCCCGAGGGATGAGGTCCCTTCCCAGCAGCAGACAAGTGAGGACAAGCCTCAGGGCGGGTCCTGCCTGGCGGCGCTGGAACCAGAGGTAGCCAGAGCAGGTGTGGCTGGACGGTCTTAAGGTTTTCATATTGCTCGGTGACGATGAGATACTTCTGTCATAGCAGGTCATTCTGTCCCAATGAATGACGGCAGCCACACAGTTTACGAACCAGATAAACCATCTTTGTGAAAAAATGCATAGACTAGTCTTGCCAAACGCCCCTGCTGTCAGGTCCAAACACTCGTCGGGGAGCTTAAGAAACCTATGGCCTCGTGGTGCATGGGGAGGGGTGGCTGACCCAGAAGGAAACAGACTGTGCCGGGCATTGACACAAACTGCAGGCGAAGCAGAGGTTCCCAGAGCAAAGCCCGCCCTCCTCCACTGTCTTCTCCCCGTGCTCCTCCCCCAGGACCCCGGGCACACACGCACCACGCTGCGGTGAGCAGCCTGGCACGCGCGGAGTGTGGTCGGCGGGCCAAGCTGGTCCTCCCCGCGCGGTGAGGGCTCCTGACCCCTCAGAGGCGCCCGGCCCCGCGTGTCTGGCAGTCCTGGGGGCTTCTCCTGGACGTGCTGCCGGGCCTCCCGCCGGCGCCCAGGGCGCTGGTCCTTTTTCCCAGCAGGTGTGTGGGAGACACTCCCCCAGCCTGTTACTGGCTTTCTCTGTGTTCTCGACGGCTCTTCCTTAGAGATGTTTTAAAATGTAATGACATCAGATCTGTGGATCTTTGACTTTCCCATGTCTAGCTGTTTTTTAAATTTGGGGGGGCAGGAGATTAGGCCTGTTTATTTGTCTATTTACTGGAGGCACTGGGGATTGAACCCAGGACCTCTTCTTGCACGCTAGACATAGTTCACGGAACAAGTTCATTGGAAGGAAAGCCAGAGGGAGCAGGAGGAAGGTCTGGGCCTCGGGGGTCCGGGAGGTCACCCTGGCAGAGGCAGGGCTTGGCTTGGAGGCCAAGGGCAAAGAACAGCAAAGTTTAGACGCGGCTGGGGAACCGATGGGATTAAGAAAAGAAATGGAGCCCTAAGGGCTGTTGGACACAGGCAGCAGGGGCAGAGGGCACGGCCCGAGCGCCCTGGGGACAGGCCGCCTCTGCAGTCGCCACAGGGACCTGCCGTGTTCCGCTCACACACGCTGCCAGGGGAGTGGGTTCACAGGGCTCTGAGCGGGGCCCCGCCTGGCCGCACTCCTGCGGGCGGCTTCTGCTCCCCCTCCGGCTCTCGGGTGGTCTGGGTCAGGCCCCCACCTCCGCTGGGCACCCCCTTCCCAGGGCACCTCTGGGCGCTCTGTATCCACCGTGCGGGAACCCAGCGGGGCAGGCGGCACTCCGGGTGGGACTCACTGGCGAGGTGGCCAAGCTCTGCGCGGAGCCGGTTCCCCATCTCCAGGAGCTGCTCCTTCTCCTGGCGCAGATGCAGGATTTTCCTGGCTGCCTCCTTGAGTTTCCTCTGCAGTTGAGGCAGGGAAACGGCCTTCGGGGTCTGCGCCCCCTGGTCCTCGGTCCCCGCGGGTCCTGCGTCTCCGCCCTGTGAACAAACCCCCGCGTCAGTCAGTGTCGAACAAGCCCTCATCTGGAAAAGGGGACACGAGTGTGGCGGAGGTGAGGCTGCAGACGGTGGGGCTGCCGCCTGACTGCTGTCCCAGAACTGGCACCACGGGGGACGCCCCTCCAGCACGACAGACAAAAGGGACGAGTGTTTCCCGCTCCAGCAGCGAGACAGAGACCCGCCAGGCATCTGGGGCCTTCTCTCTCACGGGGGTGAGGAAGGCCCTGGAGTCTCCCAGGCCAAGGCCTGTCGCCCTCGGTCACTCCGTGTGCCCTGCTCCAGCGAAGACGAGGAGCCAGTGGGCACCCGTACCTGGCCTCCAGTGGTGCCCTTGGACCGTGGGGGCTACACACGTGATCGGACCCCTTTGCGGGGCCCCGTGGTCACCGGCCACCCGTGTGCTGCCTTCCTGGTGTGGAAGGGGGCTGACAGAGACCCTGCAGGAGGCCTGTGCTGGGACCCCAGCCTCCCTCTCCTCTTCCCGCCCCGGGAACTTCTGGCCTCGCTCACTCAGCGCCCTGCCTTCTCTCGGCCCCGTGTGTCCAGACTCCTGGCTCCACGTCTCCGTCACTGTCCCCAACTGCAGGCCCGCCCAGGGTTCCCACCACCCTGACCCTGACAAAGGTGCAGAGATAAAGCAAAGGAGGCTGAGGGAGGGAGCGGCAGTCTCCTGGGGCCTTAGCTTCTAGGCCTGGGGCTGCCCTGGGCCAACACGGAGGCCTGAGTCCCCTCGCTGGGCAGCACCGTGCGGCCCCATGTCCCACTAGTGCCCCCACTACCCCAGTCTGGACCTGAGGTCCAACCGTGTGGCTCCTACGCAGATGCGAGGTCACACCCTCAGGTGTGAGGGGCCTTTGGAACGGGGTGGGGTGTCGGGGAGAGAGGGAAAAGGAGACCTTGTGCGGCAGCCTCTGGTCTGGGCGGGGGCCCAGGAGAGCCTGGTGTCCAAGGCCCAAGGCCCCGAGGGAAGAAGGTGGCCTACTTAGGCTTGGCCACTCCAACACCTGTGAAAAGCCACACCACGCAGACCCGGCCCGCAAGCTGGTGCCTAACGAGGAACCGGCTCTGCGCCCCTGGAACAGACCAGCACGCCCTGTCCCGGCCCTGCTTCCTGGTGTCCCTTCCAGGGCTGGCAGGCGCCCGTGCCCTCGGGTGGCCTGGGAGCCAAGGTGACAGCATGACGCTGCTTCCCATGTGCCTGACTGCGGCATGAAGGGCGTGGAGGTGACACCGCACGGCGGGGGCTCAGAGAATGTCCTCCGCCCGCAGCCCCGGGCCGGCCGGCTCAGGGGCTCCAGGGAACAGGACGTGAGCTGGGCCGCAGGCCGGCAGGGTCTCGGAGGTGTGGGTTCACATACGGGGCTGCACAAGCCCCGGTGGCTGAGCTGATCCGCCGGGAATGCCTCCCAGCTTCCAGGTGTGTAGCCTGGCTCTGGGGGACTGGCCAGGACACCCTCCAAGGCTGATCCTCTACAGGGACACGCTGTTGGGGTCTCGTGTTATTTTAAGTCAAGAAAGGGCAATACTGAAAACAGAGACTCTGCAAACCTCAGAACACCCAGAGATTTGAAAATCTCAAAAGCAGGCGCCCCCGCCCCCACCCCAGAGTCAGCCCGGACAGAGCCAAGGAGCTGGGACTGTCCAGGACGGCGCTGGGCTGGGGGCTGAGCCCTGGTCTCGACGGCTCAGGTTCTGATCAGCTCAGGTTCTGATCACCATGGCCACACGGGGGCGGGGGCTGCAGGCAGGGGATCCACCTCTCTTCAGCTCAGTTCCTGGCAAGATGAAGCCTATTCTGATGACTCCAGAAGCTCCCCGGCACGGACAAGATGCTCATGATGGCCTGAGACACCCAGGAGCTTCTGAACCGCTGTGTTTAGGGTCTGGGGTCCCACCCTGTCCACCCACCCGCCCTCCCTCCCTCGCCTGCGCTGAGCGCTGGTCCCGCATCTCAGCCAGAGGGAAATGTCTGCAATGCGGAGGAAAAGCTGAAGGGTCCTAATGACGATTCTGTTCCCAGAGGGAGGTGGGGAGGGAGTGGGCTCCAGGGAGAAGAGAGGCGGGAGGCCAGGCCAAGGCTTGGGGAGAGGCAGCAGGTCCCGAGCTTCCAGGCAGAGCCAGCGGGAGGGATTGCCAGCCAATACTGCCCCCCAGTGGTGGGGGAGGCCCGGGGACCCGGCAGCACGGCCGGCAGGAGGGCGGGGCCTGAGTGGGCACTAGGCCGAGGGACACTGGGCCGAGAAACAGGAGGCTGCAGCCGCCTGCCCCCCAGGGTCTCCTGTGGCTGTGGGGAGCTCCTGGGGTCAGCAGGTCCCTGACTTTCTCGGCGGGGGACGGGCCTCGTGGGGCAGGGTCTCAGGCCCGCAGAGCCGCCACGTACCTTCCTCCCCGAGACACTGGAGGGTAAGCTGGAGGCGTCGTGTGCCTTTACACCTGAGCACGTCCACGTGCGCCACCCAAAAGCAAGCACGTCTTCACAGTAACCTGTGACCCAAACCAGAAGCTTCCCAGGGACGTGGTGGTGTGATTTTAAAGCACAGCCCACGGGCACCTGCCCAGCAGTCCAGCAAGCATCCTTCCTGGTGCCCTCAGTCCCCCAGCAGGACGGTCTGTGGGCTTCAGTGTGTCCTGGGTCTGGGCCTGTCTGAAGCTTTGTGCTTAGACTCTGGAGTGAGGCTGTGTCCGTCTGTCCTGCACTGGCAGTGGGAGCGGATTCCTCGGTTGGGGGGGGGGTCCACAGGCTACCCTACTGGAAAGGCACTGTTTCCCTTTTGCGACTAAGAATTTGGGGGTAGAGGTGGGCATAGATCGGGGCAGAGCGTGTGCTGAGCATGCACGAGGTCCTTGGTGCCATCCCCAGCACCTCCATGAAAACAAATGTGCGGGTGCCACCACTCAAACAGCTTGTCCAGCATCCACTGAGGCCTTCCCACTGCCCATCTGCAGCCGACTTGGTCAGTGAGGAAGGGCTTTCTGTCCTCCTTTCCTTCCTTGTCCGCACACTTGCACCGGCGTGACTGATTCCCTGTCTTACTGCACTGTGACCCTGGCTCTGGGACTGATGGGCCTGGAACAGGTCATTGGGAGCCCTCTACCCCTGCAGGCTGGTTCCTGCCTCCTTGTCATGTCTCCATGGTGGGACCAGCCATGTACCCTGGTTACTCTCAGCAGAGCCAGAAGTTCAGGATCCTGCTCCGGGCCCAGGGAGTGCTCACCGCCGGCAGACAGCCCCTCGGGCCCCAGTGGGCAGAGCCGGGTGTGTGAACACCTCCATCTTAACCCCAGCTTTCACTCTGGAGACTCCAACCCCAGCCCACAGGGCATCCTGGCCCTCCTGACCGCCTCGCCCGGTCCTGGAAGCCCGGAGCCCGCACCCTCTGCTCCGGGCACCACACCCGCTGGGCTGTGATGGCTGGGAGCAGGGGTGGGTCTGGGCCAGGTGGAAGGTTTTCTGTGCCTCCAGTTTCTCACCCGGGAGAGACCCACTAAAATCACAGGATGGTGAGACCTGGAAGGGGCGTGGGACCCTGGTAGTCGTGCAGAAACTAAGGCCCCAGAGCTCGCTCTCCCACCCGCCCTGGGACAGCAATGCGGCCTCATGTTGCTTCAGCTCCCAGCCCTGCTGCCCTGGGATTCAACAGCTGGGGTTTAACTTCCTCTCACGTGCACGGTCTCGGCCCTCCGCGGGACCGGTGAGTTACGGGAGGGCCCCGGCGGCACCGGGAGCAGCGGCGGCATCGCTGCTGGCACCTGCTGCCCAGCCGGGCCCGGCGCCCCTGGACTTACCCTGAGTGACAGGGAGGTCTGGGGTCCTGGGAGACAGTACAGAGGGTTTGGTGCCCCCTCCCCAGCGCCTGCCTGCCCCCCGCAGCAGGCACTCATCACAAGTCCACCCCACCACGGCTCGGCTGGCCCCTTCGTGTTCCTTGAGCCAGAAAGGGCTGTAGGCCGCCTCTCCCATCCAAGTCCTCCCAGCCCCTGACAGTAGGTCCTGGAGCCCTGGCGCTCCTGTGTCCCTAAGTATCGCCCTCAAAGCCCGGCCTGTGGGCCGAGAGCCCCTGGGACACACGTGACCCAAGCTGCTTCTGCCTGAGGACCCCCAGCATCTTCCAGATGTCACTTTACTGCCCTGAAACCTTCGGTCATTAGCAGGTCACTGTCTGCAAGCCCAGGTAACACAGGCAACGCGGGTGACCACAGGCGGCTGTCTGTCTCAAGGGGCGGGTCTGGATGCCGGTCTTCACAGCGTTTCCACCCGGTGCACGCCGGGCGGGAAGGTGGCCCGGGTATATGCGCGGCCATGGTGTTCCCTCCAGGGCTTGGGACCCTGGCTCACCCCAGCCACGAGGCTGCCCTGGCACTAGGTGCAGGCCCAGGACAGGAGAGTCCAGGGCACCCACGCCAGGGGGCCGGGCCTCCCCTGCTCCGGGCAGAAGCTCTCGAGGACCTTGGAGCCCACCCACGAGGAGCCTCTGGAAGCGAGAGCCACAGCCTGGCATCCGTCTCAGGGCTTCACAGGCCCTCGAAGTGCACAGTCGAGGACTCTTGTGTCAGAGGAAACAGAAGAGCCCCCTTCACATGTGCAGGCTTCCTGCCTGGCTTTAAATGGAGAGACTTCTGAGACTGGAGGGCAGCGTGTCTGTGCAGGAGCCACCCCGACGCAGAGCCAGGCGGGGAAGACGGAGGGAGAGCGGGGCAGGCCCACCGCCGGCCGACCTGTCCTCAAGACCAGCCCCGCTTGGGACGCAGGGCGCCCACAGGGGAGAACCCCGGCCGGCCGACGGGACGCGGGGCACAGCCGGGAGGGCACCTACCTCTCCCCCAAGGGCCATGGTGTCTGAGGAAGGCGGCTGCTGCCTGCTGGATGCGCCCCCGCCTTCCTTCCAGGCTGACCCGAGATGCTTCTCAAGCTTGGCCACCTGCTTCCGCAGCTGCAAAACCTCTAGGTGCACCTGGTCCAGCTCGTGGGGAAGCTCTCGCTGGATGGTGTCCCTGTCCAGGGGCCCCCGCAGCACCTGGAAGACCGTTTTAGAGTCAGTGTTAGGAAGGAGGACATCGGCTCTGGAGCAGATCTTTGGGGAGGACAGGAAAACCAGAAGAACACAGGCCTGCCAGTCTCCTCTCTGGCTTAATTCCACCACCCGCAGACCCACACCCCCACCACCAAAGCCGCTGTTCTTCTGGCCCCCCTGGGCCAGGCCCCCAGGCAGCTCCACTCACGCCCCCAGAGTGGGCACATGGGGATGTGGGCACCTGCAGCAGCGCCCACACACTGGACCCCAAGGCTGGTCGGGGAGGGTTTGTGCACGGATGGGTCTGGACAGAGGCCTCAAAACCCTCTTCCTGGGCTCCAGTCCCGGGAGGCATGGACAGACGAAGTCCTAAGCCTGTCCCAAGGGAGAGGACAACTGGCAAGCAGACAAAAGGCCGAGGTAGACTGAAGGGGCAGGAGAAGCCTGGCCGGGGGCACGAGCTGGGGGCTGCAGGGCGGCCAGGAGACCCCGACGCAGGGGCCCGGCCAGAGCCCGGCCAGCCCTGCCTGCAGCGCCTCTCCCGATGACGGGGGGAAGGACAGGCAGGGGGACGGGCACACCTCTCCGCACCCTCGACTGGCCCGTTCGATTCTCAGTGAAAGAAATGTGACCTTCCTGCTCCGGGGACTCCTACACAGGACTCGTGGTGAGTGTCTCATTCTTTGTCACAGACACACTGGAAAAGGTGACCATCTGATACACAGACACTGGCAAGTAAGAAACTAACGGCACTTCTAGGCGGACCGTCTTCCTCAGGTAACCTTCATGGGCACCAAGAGAAAATCACAGCTCTCGTTTAACCGTTGACTTCCTGTTTGGCGACGGTGGGGCAGAACTGGGAAAGGCCACAGACCTGAAGACCACCCTCCCCTCGCGTGTGGTGGGTGACGGAGGTCTGCAGCCCCACAGACAGAAGCAGGAAAGGGGGCGCACTCGCCTCCGTCACAGCAGCACAAACGTGCTTCAGCCACGACAGGGCGTCTGACTTCCGCGCGCGGCCTGCTCCCTGCAGGGGATGGAGAGCTCAGAGTGTGGTCTTCACCAGCCAGGAGCTGTGTCACGGAAGACGCAGGGCCTACGGGATGGTGTTTCATGTACTCGTGGACTTAAAAGGACATGTGAAAATTGCCTCACGGGAAACACAGGTGCAAAGGCAGCAGGACGTGTGACCCCGCAGCACCAGCAGTGAGAACTGCGCTTCCAAGGGCTCTATCGAGACTGTGAGGACGAGCCAGGGACCAGGAGAGGAATTCTGCAAAGCGCATGTGCCAAGGGCCTTGTGTCCAGGACATGCCAAGAACTCTGGCAACTGAACAATAAAAAGACAGACAAGCCGGTCAGAAGTGGGCAGAGGACATTCACGGACGTTTCTCCAAAGACGACAGATGAATGGCCAATAAGCACGTGAGAAGATGCTCAACGTCATTTTCCACCAGGAAAATGCAAATCACACCGCGTCAAGGTCCACCTCGGGCCGGCGGGGACAGCTGCGGTCCGGAGGACCCAGGGGCCGGTGCAGGTGAGGACCACTCGCTGGAAGCTCCCCACGCGCAGCTGGGGGTGGAGCGCTGCAGAAACCCTTGGCGGGTCCTCAGAAAGTTAATGACAGAACTACCCTGCAACCTGGCAGCTCCACCCACGTGTGCACCTGGACACCTGCGCAGCCCGTCCATGGCGCCCCAGGGCCCAGCAGTTTGGGGGAATGGCAGCACGGGGTGTCCTCCTTTCTCCAGAGGAACGAGGTTGTGACACGGGCTACACGTGGATGAGCCTCAAGGACCTTTCGCTGGGTGAAGTGAGCCGGTCACAGGCGGATAGATTCTGCGTGACTCCACGTGGAGGCTCCCGGAGGAGCAGGTGTAGAGACAGAACGAGCAGAGGGGCCGGGGCTGGTGGGGGGAGCGGGGCGTCAGCGTTGAGCGTGGACAGGGTTTCTGTGCAAGTGATGAAAAGCTCTGGGAACACAGCGGTGACGCTTACATAGCAGTGACTACACTCGCCATCACTGAACTGTATGTGGGAAAATGGTGACCTTTGTTGTGTATGTTTTAGCACAGTTAAAGAACCCCACTAAAATAAGCACTACTGTGAATTAGCAGCAGCAAGGCGCGGGCTGTGGTGCCAGCTGGAGCCTGTCCCGCTGGCCCGTCTGCACAGGAAGCAGAAGGGCCAGCGTCCACCGAGGGCTCCAGACGGCAGCGGGGACTGCGCTCGGCACTCATGCCGTGGGCTCCCGCATGGCTCGGGCCCAGGGACCCGCCAGGGCAGGCAGAGACCGGGCTCCGAGTGCTCAACCACAGGCACTGCCCCTGTGTCCCCCAGGCTCCCTAACCTCACCGCGTGCCCTCCAGGAACACACAGGAGGGGAAGCGGCTGCCCCTACCGTGACCCCTTCCTGGGAGGGACCCTGAGGCACAGAGAGGTCATGGCCAGGTCCCTCTCTGGTCAGGAGACCCCCAGCTTGAGCATCAGCGTGGCCGTACCTTCTGTTTGAGTCGCGCCACCAGGAAGTTCAAGAGATGTGCCCTGTCTCGAAGCCGCCTGAGCGCCAGCCCCGTGGATGCACCACGGCCCAAAGCAGCTCCTCCTGCAGGAACAGCAGATGAGTCAGACACATCTCCCCGAGCCCAGGGCCTCCCCCACCAACCTCCGCGGAGCTGGGCATCCCGTCACCAGGGTGCAGGCGTGGCCTCTTGGCCCACTGTCCCCCAGACCTCGCGGGCATGGTGGGGTCCCAACAAAGACTGAGAGGTGCTGCCCGTGAAGAGTACTCCCTGCGCTGGGAAAGCGGGACTCTGCAGAGAGAAACCCCAGCCTGCCCAGCTGGTGTCCGGCAGGGGCAAGTCTGCACGACCGCCAGTCACTTGGCTGGCTGGGGTCACAGTGCTTGTGTGGCCCACAGCTCAAAGAAGGAATCACAATGGCCGTCAGAAATTTCGACCTGAATTATCGCAAAAGCATGACTATTAAAACTTAAGGAATGCATCTAAAGCATCCTTTCAAAACTATTTATTATTTATTTAGGCGTAGAAGCTTATTTTAGAAAAGAAGGAAGATAAATGAGCTGAACATTCATGTCAAAAATGAGGGGAAAAAAAGACAACCAGAGTGGAAGGAAGGACAGGACAAAGCCGACACTAAATGCTGTGGAAACGGGAAGCTGTGTGCGGCAGGGCGGACAAGACTGGCGGCGGTTCTTTGCAAAAGTCAGGACCCGGGAGAGGCCGGCCAAGAAACAGGGACGGAGACAGCGCAGCAAACGGAAGGGCTGTTGCTCTAGAGCCCGGAGGCTCTGAAGCCCTGCGGAGAACACACTCCCATAAGCAACTTTACGCCAAGTTTTTGGAAGTTTAAATGAAACAGACAATTTTCTAGCAAAATATAACATCAAAGAATGACACAGAAAGGAAAATCTAGACAGCCCTAAACCTGTGAAAAAGCCCGAACTCAGTTTAAAATCTTCCCACAAGGAGAATTCTCTGCCCAGCTGGTTTCACGATTGAAGTCTGTCCACTGGTTATGGAAAAATTAGCGTTAGGTCTAACACAAGCTTTTCCAGAAAGCAGAGGAAGAGGGGCCTCTCCCAACATGTCTGCGAGGCCAGAACAACCCCGACTCCGAACCCCGACGTGGACACCGCAAGGCAGGGGAGGCGCAGGCCAGCCTCACGCGGGAGCGTGGACGCGCTCGTTCTCAGCGAAGCGCTGGCGGAGGCCCCGCTGAGCTCACTCCGGAGACGCAGGGCTGCTTTCACACCGCAGACCAGTTGAAGCCTCTCGTGTGCCCCACCCGCCCTCCCCTAGGACAGCGGGAGCCCCGGACACCGCACGCTCTGCTCCGGGAGGAGGTTCCGGATGGTGAGGGAAAGCAGGCAGGGAGGCTGGGGGCTCGGGCTTCAGGGGCCGGGCCGCAGGGAGTCCCCCCCCCCCCGGCCCGTCTTCCTGCACAGGCCAAAGACACCACCAAGCTGAGACCAGGAAAAGGGAGCCCCGCAGCTGCCGGTGGGAAAGAAACAGAGCTGCAAAAGGCTCAGCGAGGGCCGGGGCCCCACGACGTGATCCTCAAGACGTCCACGGCAGAATCCAAGCTCCTCAATGGATCAACAGCAAGGAAAACCTCCCCTCGAATGAAGAGACAGCAGCAAGGTGACTGTGGAATTAAAGCTGCCCCAACAGGCAATCTGACACACCCTTAGGGCAAGTGGTAAAAACGGAAGTTTCAGCAAAGGAATGCAAGATACAAAGGGAAAAAATGGAAATTTTAAACCTGAAATGTTGTAAAAATCTCCCTGGATGGGCTCAGTAGGAGAACCTGAAGATACAGACATTCTCCAGCCTGAGAACGGAGAGAACACCGGGACAGACACCGGGGTCCAACGCTCTCGCCGCTCGAGCCCCGAAAGGAAAGAGAGGAGCTGAAAAAATACCTGAAGAAGTGATGCTTGAGAACTTCTCAAATCTGGCCAAAGACAAACACCTTCAGAGTCAACGTCCAAACGGATGAGCCAAGGAACCTATGCCCAGACCGCCATCAGCCGATTCTGAAACCGCAAACTCTCGAGAGCAGCAGAGCTAAGTGACGCTGGACCTGTGGGGACAAGGACTCCAACGGCACGGGCTTCTCAGAAGGAACCATCGCCCGAAGAAAACGGTGCAGTTTAAGTGCTGAGAGCAAAGAACCGTCAACTCATCATTTCACACCAGCGACTGCACCCTTCAGGGGTGAAGGTGAAGAAGTCTCGGATGAACGAAAAACCAAGGGAGTCTGTCACGGCAGCCCTGCTGGAAGGAACTGCTAACCACAGAGCTTCGGACAGAAGGCCATCTGGCAGCCTGGAATCAGGAAAGAGTCGAGGAGAAGGATCCGGGTAAGAGAACGGACCGCACTTTTCCTCTTGAGGTTTAAAATCATGCTAGACAGTCGAAAGCAAAAATGGAAACCCTGCCTGACTTCGCCACGTGCGGAGACGCGGCAGTTGCGGCAATGAGGGCGTGGCGGCCTGCCTGGTGGTGCCCCCACGCTCCCCCTCAAACTGCAACATGCTGACACCGGCTGACTGTGGTAAGTATACTGTGGTCTCTGGAGCAGACACTGTTTGCAAAGCACCCAGGGAGACACACTCAAAACCGCAGATGAATTAAAGTGGACACTCAAGCGCCTGGCAGGAAGCAAAGAGGAAACGGCAGAATAGGCTTACAACGTGGCACCAGCCTCCGGGTGCGGACGGGCCAGGCGCCTCGGCTAGAGGTGTCAGCAAGATGGGTTTAAAAACTGGCCGAACTAGTTGCTGCCTACGAGAAACTCCCTTCGAGTAACTCCCTTGGAGTGTGAGAGGGAGGTGGGTTAAAGGTCAGTGGGGGATGATGACACACAGGCAAACGCCTGTCAGAACAGCGCGGGGTGGGGGGGGCGGGCCCAAGAGGAAGACCTGGGAGGAAGCAGAGCGTCACAAACGCACGTGAAGGTCGGCTCGCCCTGGAAATGCAACGGCTCTAAATGAGCACACGCCTAACGGCAAAGCTTCCAAACACACAGAGCAGAGCCCAACAGAGTTGTGAGAGAGAGCAGAGGTCTGTGCTACAACAGGAGCTGAGAGGGATGTCCTTAATCTGACTGATTTTAAAAAAGTTAGTATTAAATCTAACAGTGAAATGTTGAACGTTTCAACATCGGGAAGCAAGCCAGCTGTGATCAGTGTCTCGCTGGAGATTCCACCAGGGGAAGTAACACCAGAGAGAGAAGTAGGAGACACCAGCGTCGGGGCGGAGGGGGCTTCCAGAACTTAGGACAAGACGACGAGGTAGCTGGACGCCCCGCCCGCCTGCCTCTCCCTCCTGGACAGTCAAGCCCACAAACCACAGAGGGGCCCCGGGCTGCATCCGGGGACCCTGGGGGGCCACGCAGCCTGGCGTGGCCATTGGCGTTCGGGGGGCCTGGCACAGAAGGTGGGGCCCCTGGGTGGCAGAAAGGCCTCCACGGGGGGGCTGCGTGCACCTAGGAACTGGAAGCGGAAGGAGTTGGGAGCCAGGCTTCGGCTGTTGGAGGAGGAAACAAAGAGCGAGGAGAAAGGAGACCAGAACGGGCCCTGTGATGCTGGCCTGGCCATGGAGCAAGTGACTGACCAGCAAGCTTGTTGTAAAGTAAGGCCTTTGGCGACGGGTCCCACCATTTACGTGGGGACAGGGCGAGGGGTCGGGACGGGGGGCTTAGGGGGACCGGGCCCTGGCTGCCGGCCCTGGGGCAGCGGCACAGCACGTCGAGACAAGAACTCTCACCGGTGGGGTCTGCGGGGGCCGGGACACTGGGCTGGAGGCCAGCACAGGGCACAGACGTCCTCGAAGGGTCTGTTACGTCCTCCAGTTGTGCTTCCAGTGTTTCGAATTTATGCTTTAGATTCTGCATTTCTGCTTCAAGGGCCAGAATGTAACCTTCCAAAAAAACCAGTAAACACAGGGCGCATGTGTTTACACCCTCGCCCTTCACCCTCAACCTGCGCCCTCCCCGCCCGCCCCTCAGGCCGCCCTGCTGCCCCCAGACAGAGCGCAGGGTCCAGAGTCGTGCTGGCCGAGCTCCCCAGGGAGGCCCAAGCACGAGCAGGGGGCGCCTCCTGCCCCCCAGTCCCTCGGGACACAGCAGCTGTGTCCCGAGCGCAGCCGTCCTAGCAGGTGCTGTGCCCCCTCGCTGCTCCTCGGGGGCCCGCTGTGACCAGCACGGGTGCCCCCTGAGGACCGCCCGGTGCCCCCGACCCCCATCGCTGTTCCTTCCACTTATCGGTAAAAAGTCTTGCATATTAACACCTGACTTCAGACCCCTTCCCTGGGAGGAAAGGCAGCCGTCAGACGTTGCAGGAATTTATTACAGGGGATGTTCTTGGCAAAACACCACACGAAGCCTGTTTTCGACCCCGAGGAGCCTGGCCCTCACCCTCCCTGTCCCCCTTCTGCTCACCGGGAATGGGGGCGTCAGCTGCTGCCTGTGGGCCAGGCGGGTTTGCTCCTGTGGTCTCCCCTCCTAACCGGGCAGAAGGAAGAACCTGATCACTTAGAGCTTCCATTTCTTTCCTCATCTGTGCAATAGCGTTCCGCAAGCTTCTGTTCTGCTCCTGTAGTCGCTGGATCTCACTAGATGGAAGACTTGCACTTGTGTCTTCTTCACAATGCCTTGGAAACATCTGTCAAATACAAGAGGAAAAAGAAAGAAAAGGAAAGAGAAAGAAAGCGCAAAGTTACAACCAAGGACCAATGGTTCCCCGTGCGTCTGAGGCCGGCTGTGTCTTCCCGCCCCTCCGCCCCTGCCCGCCTTCTGTCCTCGACGTGGGGCAGGTTGACAGAAGTACGAGAAAACTCTTTTTATTCTAGGTTTTGTAAAGACAAGACCACTGCTTTTCAAAACAACTTCTATTGGGGTTTTGGGGGCCCTTCCTTTTCGGTCAAGAAGCCATTATTCATCCACTAGGGGGGCTATCATAAAAAGACACGGCCAGGTGTGGGCGAGGGGGAGGGGGAAACGTGGCCTTGCGCACCGTAGACAGTAAAGGTTGCAGCTGCCCGGGGTGTGGGTGGTAAAGTGAGACGTGGTGCGGCTGTTGCAGAAGGCGGCCCCGGTCCCCACACGGTCCACAGAGCCAAGAGCGCCAGCAGGTCCTCGACCAGGGGCAGACCTCAGAGAGCCGATGCCTGTGCACGTGTTCAGAGCAGCCAAAACGTGGGAACGCTTGGGCGCCCGCCAACATGCAAACAATCAGTAAACCGTGACACAAAGGAGTGTTCTTCAGCCAGGGAGAGGAAGGGTGCTATGACACACGCCACGCGTCCGGTACAGGCGAGGGCTTCAAGGCAGCTCCCGTAAATATGCTCAAGGACTTAAAGAGAAACATGAACGTAAAAAGAAGAGAAATGGAAGACAAAAAAAAAAGAATCGGGGGAGGGTCTAGCTCAAGTGGGAGAATGTGTGCTCAGCAGGCACGAGGTCCTGGGTTCAATCCCCAGCACCTCCTCTAAAAATAAAGAAACCTAATTGTCTGCGCCTCCCCAGAAACAAAACCAAAAAATCAAACCAAACAGAAATAAAGAACCAAAAAGCATCTTCAGGGATGAAAAACACATTATCTGTGAGAAAATTCCCTGCACAGGATGGGACTGAGAGCAGATCAGACAACACAGGAGAAAAGGCGGGAGGAGGCGGGTCCGCAGAGCAGCGTGAAGGAGCCCAGGAGGACTGGGGCAGCACAGCCCTCGAGACCCGGGCACCGAGGGGACAGAAAAGCACCAGAAACTCATCGGCAAAAAAAGTGTCAAACCTGATGAAAACCTAGGTCCAAGAAGGCGACAAACCTGAAGCAAGATGGACACAAAGAAAATCACCCCAAAGGGTCTATCGCAGCCACGCTGCTGGAAAACCAGGACAAAGGAAAACCTCCCACGTGCTACGTCACGAGCAGAGGACAAGCCGAGAGCCTGGCCATTTCTCACCATGAGCCCTGGAAGGTGCTGGAACCGTGCGACCCTGTCGCCGCGGGTCCCGCCCAAGCAAGCAGCCCTTGGAAGAGACGCAGGACAGACTCCTGCCCTGGAGCGCGAGGGAGCCGCGGACGGGGACCTGCCCCCGGCTGCAGAGGCGCAGGGACCAGATGAGCACTGTGAACCCACGGCCTGCAGATGCCGCCCGCCCAGAACCAGCCTGGGGTCAGGGACAGCGCTGGGAGACAGCTCTCGCTATGACGCACGTTAACTGCCGGCCCCAAGTAGCACGTGTACTCGGGGTTGAGGCTTCAGAGGCTCAAGGCATCAAGCAGACGGAGCACAGAGTCACCCTGACTGGCTGAGGCGCAGACTCGCCCTCGCTGTGCCGGGTCCCAAGGGGCCGCAGAGACCTGCCTCCAGCGCTGGCTCTCCTTGGGCCGACTCCCATGGCTGCCACCCAGAGCGGGTTCAGAGAGCCCTCCTCCTGGGGGGGGGGGCTCGGAGGAGAGGGGCCCTCACCTGCGCCTCCTCCTTGGGGTGGAACCTGTGTGCCCTCAGCGCCTGCACTGCCTGGTCTCTCTCTCGGGTCACGGCCTTCAGTGCTGCCTCCTGCTCACGCAGCACCAGCTCTGTCTCCTGGAGCTTGGCTGCCTCCTGGGAAAAAGGTCGACTCAGTCCATCTGGGGCACGGGAGGGTTACGAGGGAGCGGTGCCAGCCTTCAGGGTCCCGGCCAGGGTCCCCACCCTCCTGGGAAGCAGACAGCAGACATGCAGGCGAGGCACCCCGGAGACACGCGGCCCTCGGAGCCGGCGGAGCACAGCGGGCGTTGGGGCCGCCCCTGCCCAGGGTGCCCTCCCCGCTGCCCTGGCCGGTGGCCTGTAATCTTGTTACAAATGGAGCTGCTCGGTGAGGCTGAGTGTTTTCAGAGGTAGAGGGTGACCTGGGAGGGCCCGGGCCAGCCCCTGCTCGCTGCCACGGACGCTCCCAGCCTGCCCTCCCGCGGAAGGAGGTGGGACAGGGCAGTGGGCCAGGCAGGGGCGCAGACCTGGTCTCGGGCCGCGGTCAGCGCCTGGATCAGGTCCTCGGACCTCTGGTACTGCTCCCGCTCCAGCCCCTCGCAGCGGCGCTGCCAGTCCAGCTCCAGCTGCACCTTGTCCCGCTCCAGGCTCCGCTCCCTCTCGGCTGCCAGCAACAGCTGCTGTTTGTACCTAAGGGTGGGAAGCCGCCGACCGTCAAGTGTGCCGAGGTCCC
This sequence comes from Camelus bactrianus, assembly GCF_048773025.1. NCBI lineage: Eukaryota > Metazoa > Chordata > Mammalia > Artiodactyla > Camelidae > Camelus > Camelus bactrianus. The sequence goes on from NC_133554.1 coordinate 59,504,398, forward strand.
CATGTGCGTGACGGCAGGGCTGCACCCATGGGAGGAGCACCTGCGCGCAGCTCAGGTCCCGAGGGGAGCAGGGAAAACCCAGCGCCGGGAGAGGGGCTCAAGCTTGAGAAAGAGAAGGGCACCTAGCAAGGGGAGGGGAGGAGAAAGACAACGAACCCGGACAAGCAGAAAACGGCTCCGCGGGAGAAACAAGATTCTCCTGCCGGCTGGGCCGTGGGGGCCATGTGGCCAGGACGAGCGGCTGACGGTCAGCAAGGCGACAGAGACCTCGCCCCCTAGCCCTGGAATGGACCGGACTTCCGCCGACCCTGGCCATGGGCCTCGCAGGGGAGCCCGAGCCCTGGGAGAGAGGCAGCCCCGTGACCCTCCCCGCCGACCACGGAGAGCCGGGAGGGGGCGGGCACTGAGGGCAGCCGCTCCACTGGTGGCCCTCGGTCACAGGGCAACAGTCACACAGCTCTCAGGGGATTTAAAACCCGGAGGGAAAAGGGTTTAGAATCTAGTGTCCTGACCCAGTGAAATGAGACTCACACAGTGAGGCAAAAATAAAGACATTTTAAAACACAAAGGCTCAAAGCTAGACAGAGCCCTCCGGAGAGGCAGTTACCAGAGGACACGGTAGAGCAGCATGTGTCACACTGTGGGGAAGGGCCAGGTCCTGAGTTCTGAACCCAGGCCACTGAGGACCAGAGCTTCAGCCGGCCCACTCAGAGCGGAGGCTGCAGGGGCCCCAAGGGAGGGGACGCCATTCGTGGACTCCGCGCCAGTGTCCGAAACAGGGCCTCACTCCCACGAGCAGGAAGTACTTAATAGAAGCTACTCCCCCAGACAAATCACGTTGGTCACTGCTGGCTTTGCAAGGGAGAAAACCTCTGTCACAGACACACGGGCTTGTCCGGAGACCGGCCGGGCAGGTCCAGGCTCCAGGGCCCCCTCCCAGTTCTGGTCCAGGCCCTCATGTGCGGTGGGTTCACCAACCCCAAGTGCTGGCCTTGTCCACGCCGCCCAGGGTGCCCTGCGCCCTCCCCAGGCTGAGAGGGAAGGACGCAGGCCTGGGGGCCCCAATTGAGTCCAGCATTCAAAGCTGGGGCAGGAGGGGGGAGAGACCTGAGCGCAACAGAGAGTAACAGAGCAGACAAAGACCCACCGGGATCACAGGCGGCGGCCCCCCCGTGGGTGTGAGGTGAGAGAAAGCCTCTGGAGTAGCACCTGCCACCAGCCCCGCCTCCCACGGGGACATCCAGGACTCAGACGAGGACCCCGAACGGCTCCAGTTACCAGGCAGCGGGCAGGGTAGGCCTGGGGCCCCTAGAGACAGACCTCCGGGGATGAGTCCCACACGGGGGTGGGGGGCGTGCAGGCCCCAGTGCTGCGTAGCGGCCCGGCTGGGTTTAGAGCTGGGAGGATGAAACAGCTCTGGGACTTCCCGAGGCAGAGGAGGGAGTTCCCGAATCTGCTTGGGGCCCCTCTGAAACTCAGCGGACGTGTGCTGTAGGCCTGTGGGGCTGAGACAGGCTGGGCGTGCGGGTCCTGGGGGTCAGCAGGGGATGACCAGGGCGCCCGGGGGGACCCCGGGCCGACGCGGCAGCAACAGGGCTAAACTGGCCTGGTGAGGAGAAGGCCCTGGAGCCTCCCTAACAGAGACTTCACGCCTCAAAGGACGCCTCCGCTCAGCAGGTACAGCTGACCAGTTAGCCAATCGCAGCCGGGCAGCAGGTGCCTGTGAGAGGAGGAGGACCAGGTCTGGGGCCGGCGGTCACGTGTTGGACCCCCAGACGCTTGCGAGACGTGGCCTCTGGCCGCGGGGACAGACCTGGGACGGAGGGACTCTGTACAGCAGTGACTGCAGACAGACGTGCTGGGAGAGCACAGGCCGCCGCACAGGAGGAGACGGAAGCCCCGCCCACCTGGCAGAGGGGACTCGGGGAGACAGCCCAGCCGGCTGCCAGCAGCCCGGGGTGCGCGAGCCGGGGTGGGGGGCAGATGAGCACGTCCGCCCCTGCCCCAGACGCCGGGCAGCCGGCTGACCGCACACCAGCGACACAGAGAAACCCGCGGGCCTGGAGGAAGGAGGACCGCAGCACATGGGGGAACGGGAAATGCAAAAGGGAAACAGAGGGCCAGGACGCAGACCCACCTCCAGGGCTGGAGGGGAAGCAGCAGCCTGGGCGCTCCCGCCCGCGGGGCAGGCTTCAGACCGACAGGGCAGGAGAGCCTGCAAACGCAGCCGCGGAACCGTCCGGGGCTGCAGAGCTGGGCGCCCGATGGAGACCTGGGCTTGATTTTCCCTTTTAACTTTTTAATGAAGAACAACAGAAATAAATGTTGGGGAAAATACAAGGCTCTTATTCCTATTTTTAAGGTGATTTTTAATTGAAGTATTGCCGATTTGCAGTGTTACTGGTACACAGCATGGCGGTGCAGTTTTACACACACACACACACACACACACACACACACGGATTCTTCTCCCTGTTCTTCTTCATCATAGGCTATTATAAGACATTGAATGTAGTTCTGTGTGCGACACAGCAGAACCTTCTTGTTTATTTAAAAAATTTTAAAGGACAGTTGTTTGATCAAAGTGGAAATAACAGTAACCTGTGACTACAGATGCAGTTTCCACACAGGTGTGAGATGTACGGCAGCACAGGAACAGGGAGAAAGGCCAGAAGTGGTGAGGAAACAGGCAGCATGACTTAGAGCTAGGCCGTGCGCCCTGCACTCAGGGCAGTCACCAAATAAAGAGGTTTATAGAAGACAACGGCGGGAAGAAGATGGACTCCTAAAAATACTCAGCTGATTTTTTAAAAGGCAGAAAAAGCAAGACACAAAAACTTTGAGGAAAATAGCAAACAAACAGCACACTGGACATTTAAACCCAGACGTAGCAGGAACAGCGTCAGACTATCTCAACGCTCCAGTGAACAGGCAGCAACGTCACAGGAGCTCACAAAGCAAGGCCCCCAGAGCAAGTGCAGGCAGGGAAAGGGGGAAACTCACCACGCAGCCCTGGCGAGCGCACAGGAGACCAGGACCCCAAGGAACGAGGCGTGGTCCCACGCGTGGGGTGCTGCTGCTCACAATGAGCAGTCATTCAACAGGAGGCTACAGAGACCCTTAATGCAGAAGTGCTTTTTAAAAGACCTCCCGACATGTAAAGTCACATCCATTAGAACTGAAAGCCACAAACAGCCTCCAGAGGTGCAGACTTCAGCCTCCCAAGTAGCAGGCAGATGAGCCCATGGGAGGACACGGGTGGCGAGAACACACCAGCCCGGCCCCGTGCCATCTCCAGCCCTGGAACTGACAGGAGCGCATCCTTCAGGTCCTCCTCAGTCACTGAGACAGGACACATGCCAAAGCTACACAGAGCGTGTTCGCTGTCACAACAGAATCAGACCAGGCAGGAACAGAGTGGCATCTGGGCATCTCAAAACAATGGGAAGTTAAGCACCACGTGTCTAAGTCCACAGACCAGAGAAGTCGCAGGGAAATTAGGAAACATTTTTAACTGAGTAATATCAACATTTGTGGGATGTGGCTAAGCAGTGCTTGAAAGGAAATACCTGTATTTCTCAGAAAAGAGGAATGGTCCAGAATTAATCATCTGAGATTCCAGCATTAGAAGCTGCCGAAACGACATCAGATCAGCACCAAAGGAAACAGACGAAAGACAACACCAAGCGTGAGAGCAGGTGGCAGTGAAACTGAAGGCAGAGAAGCAACCGGGAAAAATCAGAGGAACCAAATACTGGCTCTTCGGAAAGATGTGTAAAACTGGCAGGTCTCTAGTTAGACTGACGGAGAAAAAAAGAACACACAAATCACCAACATCAAGAGGGAGAGAGGACACTGCTACAGACGCACACACCGGAGAGAGAGAACAAAGAAATACCATAAGCGATTTTATGCCAAGAAAGTCAACAGTCAGGTAAAATGGACAAACTCATCGAAAGACACAAATTACCAAAGGTGACAGGGAAAAAAAAAGGAACACAGAAAACCTGACACAAATATTCAAGTAAACATCGAAAGAAGCCAGACACGAGAGCGTGTCGAGCGCCGGGCCCCAGGCGGGCCGAAGCCCAGATCAGGAGGCCCCAGCGACAGGGCAGGCTGGCGGGGGCGCGAGGGGCTTCGGCGCCGCAAGGGTTCTGCGCCCTGACGGCGCCGCGGTTAGACTGCCGACTGGCGCGCCCGTTTGTCAACATTCATCAAGTGCACAGTGTCAGCGAGGACGCTGGCTGTACTTCGGTGATCCTCAAGGAAGACAGCAGAGTATTCTCTTCACTCAAGTGTTCGTTCCAACGGGCAGGAAAAGACACTGAGGCGTCAACAATCAGACGAAAGGCCTCAGGGGTGATTCCTGACCCGGACTGAATGGCACACTGGCTCTCACGGCCGCGGTGCAGACGGAGGACCCTGCTCCAGGGGAGAGGCCTCCCGCCCCCACCGCCTGATACCTTCCGATGTCCTGCTGGCATCTGGCCACCTGTGCCTTCAGCTTCATCTCCTCTTCCCGGAGCGACTGGACCTGAAGGTCTTTGGAGGTCATCTCCTCGGACAGCTGAGCGATCTGGGCGTCCCAGCCGGATCTGAGAGCTGCTGCATCTTCCCGAAGTCTAGGCAAAGAAGGGGCGCCCCGTGAACGTGGCTGTGGCTCTCCCCCACTCCCTCCTCCACAACACACGTGTGCGCAGCGCAGCCAGTGTCGCTGCCACGCTCGAGTCCCCGCCTCGGGGCAGAGGCTTCCTGCTCAGACTAGGAAATCCCCTAAGAAGAAACACCCACCCGCCCACCGCACTGGCCCGGGCGCCCGCCGCCGCGGCACGCTGAGCCTGTGCTGGGCCCGCACCAGGCGCGCGGGGAAGGGCGGGCCGCGCCTCTCGGAGCCTCCAGTCCTGAGGCAGCGCCTCCTGACTCACCCCGACACCCCCGCCACGCCGGGCACAGCGCTGCCGTACAGAGACGTTCAACACACATTTTCAAATTGAGTAGTAAGACGAGGTTCTGCAGGAACCCTTATACTCCCTGGGAGAGTCACCAAAAACTGGGTAAACCTCTCAAAAAGAAAAACTCTAGAGGAGACCCTAAAGGTGCTGACTCGAGTAGCCACGATGCCAACCACACAAAGCTCGTGGGGCTCACTGTGTCTGCACCCGGGCCATCTCCCTCCTCAGCCGCACTCGGCGTGCCACAGGGTGGACGCTGTGCTCAGGTGTCAGCCACTCCAGAGCCATGTCCCACGGGCAGGCCACAGAGTGCCGCACGGGGGTGACTGGGCCACGGGAAGGCAAAGGACCACCAGCCGACAGAGCCCAGCGCAGCTGCCAGAGCCTCTGAGAACTCACCCACACGCGGGCAGGGACGGGCAGGCGACAGCAGGGAGCGAGCGGTCCACCGCGGGGGAGACGCCCTCAGGCACCCCAGCTGCAGCAGCCTCCAGGGCGAGGCCGGAGCCCCGGCTGAGATGCCCTCGGCAAAGGCCAGCCTGCACTGAGCTGCGGCTTCAAAACTTAGCGCCAAGAAATGCAAAATATCCCAATCCTCATTCCTTTATACAAGTTCAGTTACCCTTTTTCCTCAATCGTTTCACATTGATGACTTAACGTGACATTCTGGACATACTGGGTTAAATAAAGTGTCACTGAAGTTAATTTCCCCTGTTTCTTTCTCTGTCTCAGCTGTGCGTCCCAGGAAGTCACAGTGCCGTGTGGCCCCACCACAGTCCGTGTGACAGGTGACCTGGCTGCCACAGTGCTGTCTCGGGTCATGCTTCTCTCTTCACCACTCAGGAATGAACGCCCAGGGAAACCATCACAAACGGGCCCAAAGAGACAGCTGGCTCACAGCACGGGCTGCTCCGATGCTGCCTGCTGACGACGACGTCCCCGTGGGGTACAGACCCCGACGCTCCCTCCCAGGGCCCCAGCGCCCTGGCCTGACTGGCCCCGATGCTGCACTTCACAGCCCCTTGACCGGGCGCGTGGAGGGGCAGGAAGGAACCCAAGGATGGACACACCACGAGGCGAGGGCAGAGGGATGGAGGCCTCCACATGAGGACGGTCTGTGCACCCCGACGCTGGCCTCTGAGCCGCTGCTCAGGAGCGGGGCCCAGAGACAGAGCCTTCCCAGCAGGAGGAAGGGCTGGGAGACACGCCCATCAGGCTTCGGTCGCCTCTGCTCCTCCAGCGCTGCTGCCTGCGTTTCACAGGTCGAACAACAGACAGGCCGTCTGGCGAAGCCACCCCTGGTAAGCCTGAATCTCCTGGTGTTTCACAGTTGTAAGAGCTATTTCCCCTTAACGAGAAATACAACTTGGCAGAGAATTCTCTGCAAAGAAGAGACAGAAATATTTCCCGAACAAAAGGGAAAAGCCAGCTGCTAAACACAGTAGACTCTACAAATGACTTAACTATCCTAATTGTCTTCAGCGAACCAGCTTCTCTAAGGATCACATCCCTAATGGCAGCCAAGATATGGGCTTCAACTAGAGCTTCAGCCACAGCGGCCCCGCATGTCGACCCCTCCCCCCCGACACAAGGTCCCGCGTGTTGCTCCCCCCCAGACACGAGGCCCCTGGGTGTCTGCCCCTCCCCCCAGACACGAGGTCGCGTGTGTCGCTCCCCCCACCCCGACACAAGGCCCCCGCGTGTCGGCCCCTCCCCCCGGACACCAGGCAGCGGGACAGGGCTGCTTACACATCGTGGCCTGACTTAGATGCCTAAAGAAAACTGGGTTTAAAAAGAAACTAGTTTATGGAGAAACTGGAACCCTTCTGAAAAAAGGCAAAATGGTACATCCACTGTGGAAAACAGTCCGGCAGCTCCTGAGAAAGTCAAGCACAGGATCACCACGTGATCCAGCAGCTCCACGTCTGGGTGTACGTCCAAAAGAACCAGAGAGAGGCCTAAACAGATATCTCACACCCACATGCACAGCAGCACTGTGCACGGCAGCCAAAGGTGGAAACAACCCAAATCCACCAACAGATGAGCCACTGAGACACAATGTAGTTACATACAAACAATGGAATATTATCGAGCCTTAAAAACTGGCTACAGCAGGGCTGAACCTTGAAGACGCCACCCCAAGTGGAACAAGCCAGTCGCAGAAGGACAGAGTGTAGGACTCCACTTGCACGAGGCCCTTACAGGAGTCAAACTCAGAGACAGAAAGGAGGGTGCCGGGTGCCAGGGGCCAGGGGAGGGGACGGGAAGTTACTGTTTAGTGGGCACAGTTTTAGTTTTACAAAGAAAAGAGTTCTGGGGTGAATGGGGTGACGGTTGCTCACCAGTGTGAATGTACTTAATGTCACTGAACCTGACAAGGGTTAAGATGGCCACTTTTACACTCCGTGTATTTTACCACAAATAAACACGTCCACACATACCAGCTACGCAGTTTCAGAAAAAGAAAAGAAAACAGGAATGGTTAAGGAAAGCAGATGCCCAGGGGCCACTTCCCTGTGGCGGAAACACCAGGGCTCACTTGTCAATGGCGGCGTCCTTCTCCTTGGCGACGTCTTCCTGCCTCCACTCAGCCCTGCGGAGCTGCACCTCCAGGTTGTCGCTGTGAGACTGCAGCTCCAGGACCTTGGCCTCCAGCGCCTGCAGCTGCTCCACGTGGGCACCCTTGGCCGCCGCCAGCACCGTGTCCTTCTCCCTTGCCAGACGGTCCAGCTCCTCGTGCCTGAAACACACGTGGTCCCGGGGCAGCAAGCAGGCCCGGCTAGGGACCCCCGACCACCAGGCCCCTGCAGGGGCGCACCCTCCACCGGTCGCACTCTGCGGGCCCGTTCTCTCCACAGACACCGCGCAGTCGCAAACACCAGGCCCTGCCCGCCCCCGGAGCACATCCCACGGTAGACGGACCCCCCAACAGGTGCTCTGCTGGAATGCCACCAGCAGCCTCCCCAACAGCAGGGGCAAAACACAGGGTAGATGGCCCTTCCTCTCAGCCGCTCCCCCCAGCCTCCGAGCGTCCCACCACGCAGGCCGCTGGGTGCATGTCTGTCTTGCTGGAGCTGCCAAACCCATTGGAACTCTGTCACCAGAGCCGACGGTCACCTGGATGACACACCAAGCTGCTAGGTGTTGCTGGCAACTGACTGACAACGCTCGTGGCTTTCTATGCTTTTACTCTGTTTGGTTTACTAAGAAGCAAAAAGCCATGAAGAAGACACTCCTACGTGACTTCTCTCCAGTCCCAGCAGCGTTGCTCAACCAGCCACGCCACGTACCCTACATCCCAGTTACAACCAGTCCTCGTCTTGTTCAGTATTTTCCACCGTCTGTTAGCAAAAAAGGACACACACGCCAGGTGCTGTACCCGCTAGTTTCCGGCAGGATATACTTTTTTCACCAAATCTCAAGAAAGGTTGGGTCATGAAGGCGAGGGCGGTAAGGGAGTCATTTCTGAACCAGGCGGGTCCTGACTGCCGGCTGGTTGTTTTCAGCAGGCAAACCGCCAGACCACAGGGCGGAAGCGCCCTCCTCGTGCCAAGGGGCGCAGGCCCCTGGCCGCCGTGGCTCCGTGAACAATGCTGCACGGGCTGCAAGCGGCTGTGCTGACCACACCGTGCACGGGGGACAGGCGCCTGTGTGCACCCCTGCCCTAGAGGCCCTGCTGCAACACAGGAGAACATTGGCACTGAACGCTCTTAGCCCAGGGGGCTTCCCTGATTCACTCACAAGGCATCTTCTGTGACCCTCAGGGAGGTGGCGTCCCCCTCTACACACACACAAGCAGGCTCATCTGAGCTGGAAGGTGGAGGCACACTCCCAGGGAGCAGGCCTGATCCAGCAGTGGCTCCGCAGAAAGGCTGGGCCCTGCCGCCGAGGCGAACCGGGGGTGTTTTCCCCAGGCCGAAGCGGGCGCCACAGAGACTCACTTCCTCCTCAGCGCCTCCTCTTCTCTTCTCCTGGTAAGCTGCACAGAGTGAAGTTCACCCTCCAGCTCTTTTATCCTGAAAAGAGTCCAGCGTTAGGGGAAAGCCGAGAGCGGCTAAGCCGGCCTGGAGCAAAGCGGGCCAGCGTCCAGACCACACCACACGGCCCCCAGCCCGGGCGGGCTGCGCACCGGGCGTCCTTCACAGCGGCCAGGTCCCTGAGCGCCCAGTCTCTGCGCCGCAGCTGCTCCTCCAGCCCCGAGTTGGCCGCCTCAGCTCCCAGCAGGGACTCCGCGGCCTTCGCGCCGGCCTCTCTCAGGGCCGCGAGCTCTTTGTTCAACAGTTTAACCTTTGAGAGGGAAAGAGTTCAGCCAGACGTAAGTGGTCCAAGCGGAGCCGTCAGAAGTAAGCTTTACCGTCTCACCAGGACTGAGAGAATAAGAGCTGAGATTCAAGGAGCAGTAAGACCTGAAGACGAAGGTATGTCTGTATGTGCACGACTGGGACACTGCGCTGCACACCAGAAACCGACACGTTGTAAGCGACTGTGCTCCAGTTAAAAAAAACAAGCAGCAATAAAGCAGTGAGACCGGACTCGGACTCCCGTGGCCGCGCAGAATAACAGGGCGTGCAAGCCCCTGGGCGTCCAAGGTTCACGCAAACACCAGCCCACACCTACAGGTGAGGCTGGAAGAACGCAGCTCACACCCCAGCCGCTGCTCTGGGCCTCTGTCGCCCGGGAACACAGGCCGCAGCGCCAAGTCAGCCCTCCTGGGTCGGCAGTGATGCCCTCGAGGGGCAGTGCTCAGGGCACCGAAGCCGACCCAGAGCGGATGGGGGGCCCGGCCACTCCTCCCTCCTCTGAAAGGGCGCCCTAGGCTGTGGTGGTCAGTAGTCCCCGAAGTGGCCTCAAGGGGGCACTGTGGGGCAGCCCCAGCCTCAAGGTCCTGCTGGCCCTGGGGTCGGGGTTGGGGGAGCAGCCCCCCTAGGGGGGATTCAGGTGGCCTGGCGGAGGGGCCCTTGCTGACCACTAGGGCTGAGTGTCTAGCTTGCAAACATCTGGCTGGATGCTGCCAGGTGTAACCAGCTGGGGCCAGCAGGGCCCAGCAAGTGTCACCGCCACTCCCCATCCTTCTGCACAGGTCCCCCTTCCCCTTGAGGCCGGGCCCTGTCTCAGGGCCAAAGGTCAGGCCTACATGTTCCTCACGGGAGCCCAGGCAGGGCTCTAGAGCCGTGTTCAAGGAGAGGCAGCTGGCACCACAGCCCGAGCACCAACTGAGAAACCAGGAGGCCCTCCCATGTCACTCCTCCAGGACCAGTGGCACCTCCTCACAGGCCCATTAGGGGCGTCACGGGAGGACACAGGCTACGGACAGGCTTTGCAGGGTCCCAGGCATCAGCTGGGATCAGAGGGGCGGTTTTTCCCGGGGAGGCACCCTCCCAAGGTTGGGCTAACTGGCTGCAGACGGGTGGCACCAGTGCCCTCCTGGCGGGCAGAGTGGCAAGTGTGTCCCCCACACGTCACCCCGGCTCCACATGCAAAGACCCCGGCCCACGCAGGAAGGAGCAGGCCTTCGCGTGAACCCTAACTCGCAGGCCGCCTCCCCGCAGACGCAGACGCCACCACGGCCCGAGGGCGCCCGCTACCTTGAGCTCCTGCGCCAGCACCGCGCTGCTCATGCTGTCGGCCTGCAGGCGGAACTCGTGCTCCCGCTTCCGCATTTCTGACGCAAACTCCTGCAGCAGCTCCTGGAACCAAGACGGCCGGTGGAGAAAGGGGCACGTGGTTTACAGCCAGAAACCCCGCCCCTGGTCGCAACCCAGAGGGAGGTCCCAAACTGGAAGCAACCCGCGAGTCTGGGATGTGCACCGGGGAACGGCAGCACTGGCGGGAAGGAACCAGCTCCGGACCACACGACACGAATAGCCTCGGGGAAGAGCCTCGGGGATGTGAGGAGTGCAGCCGGACCAGAAAGAGCACTGCCGTGAGGCTCACCACACACACACACACACACGCGGCTCAGAGAGACCCACCTCCCCGCAGGCAGCAGAGAGCAGATGGCCGGTGGCCGGGCTGGGGGGTGCTCCCTGCCTGCGAAGAGGCACGGGGGACCCTGGGCAACAGGGAAGTCCTGTCCTGGTTGTCACACGGCGAGCACTTGTCGAACGGACACTTACAACGGGTGTGCAGACTGCAGGTAAATCACAGCTCAGCAAGGCTGGCTCTTCAGAGCTGCCCGAGGGCGCTGACCCTCTAATGTCAGATCTGCGCTGCAGACACCAGGGCCCACATGGCGGCCTTCCTTTGCCCTGGGAAGGTAATTCCATTTCTTGAAGGAAAACTGCCAAGCTCCTGTCTGAGGAAGGGGCTCCCGGCTTCTGAGTCCTTCATCCGCACATGGGGCGGGGTGGGGTGGGGGTCACTGCCCCAAACACAGACTGCCACCTCACGTCCTGCACGTGGGAGCCCCTGGCGCCCTGAGTCCTAAGCTCTCGGGGTCTGCAGGCCCACAGCCCCCGCCCACTTCCGGGGGAGGCAGAAGCTCAGGCATCCACAGGCCGAGGCCTTTCTCTCGCTCCCATCACTGCTGTGGGTTCTCCCAGTTCCTGTTCCCAGTGGTGCCGGAGCAGGAGTCGTGTGTGGTTGACGCGGCCCTGGGACTGGAGGTCTGGGTAGGCTTGTTCCTCAGCCAGGTCCACACATGAAGGATGGAGACGCAGGACTCACGGTGAAAGACAGAGTCTCAATGAAACAGCGACTTGACCTGGCACTTGTGGCTGCAGCAGGGCACAGGTGACAGCCACACCTGCCTGCGAGGCAGTGGCCAGTGCGGGAAGCCATCCACAGAGGGGCTGGTGGGGACAGGCTCAGAGACAACCCAGGGCCCCGCCCAGCGCGCGGAAAGCACAGCACATCAGCAGGATTCGAGATTTCTGCCCAAGTACTGGGGCCCCTGCTTCAAAGGGGACTGGACAGACTCAGTCACCAGAAGGCGGGGTCTGGGGGAGGCGAGGCCCAGCGGAGCGCGCCCGCCTCCTCCTGGGACACACGCGGCGGGCTCTCTCCCCGTCTCCAAGGGTCGAAGGGGCTGCAGAGATTCTGTGCTCAAGGACAACTGAACACATACATTGCACATTCCTTATCCTCCGAGAAGCAGGGTGAAGTGTGAGGGGCCATACGAGTAACCCTTACGGGGGTCAGACAGTGAAAATCGTGGAGATTCACTCCCCCCACACTTTACAAAACAAGCAAGCGTTTGGTTTCCGCTCCAGGGTCTATAGGTGGTGGCCGCCAGGGGGCAGGGAGCCCTCGGCAACGAAAGCCCGACCGCGCTTCGCCCTGCGGCGTCCAGGCCCACTCCGCCCCTCCCTACCTGGGGACACGCAGCTCCGGTCTCCCCTCCCCCCAGCAACCCCCGCCCTGTGCAACGCCCCTAAACCTTCCTGTCCTCGCGTGCGGGGCTCAGCTCGATAGCCCCTGTCTCCACTCACCCTGTGGGGACGCACCCTGTGACCCGATCTCCCAACACACCCGCGGGAGCCCAGGAGCCACCTCCCCAGCAGCTCCCCAGGCGTCCCCCCACCCTCCCCCCATGGCCCAGCTCCACACATGGCAAGCTGGCCCCCCGGGGTGTCCTCGAGCCCGCCGCTCACACCGCCTGAGAGACCAGTGTGTCCGCTGGCCTGGCCAGGCCAGTGGTCAAGCCCCTGCCTCCCACTGGGGCTGCAGCAGCCCCCTCGCCGTCCCCTGCTTCCCTGGCTGCATGGTCTGTCCCCAGTCCAACAGCAGGTGACCTTTCAAAACCTCATGAGCCTCCAAGGCATCCTCACCTCACTTGGAGCAAAGGCCATCCTCCCAAGGGCTGGGAGGCCTACACCACCCCACGTCAGCCCCTTGAACCGGAGCCCTGGCCCAGAGACACCCTGGATGCGCGGGCACCTGCCGCCCTCTGCACACCCTCGCCACCCGCAGACTCGGGCTCACAAGGCCTCTCCACAGGGCGCCCCTCCTCACGGTTACGCAGGGGAGGTGAGCTCCAGCCAGACTGTGGTTCAGGCGTCCATGCAGTCCCAAAGGCCAGTGCGCTCCCAGGGCAGCCCTAATGCCACGGCCCAGGAGGGCGCCTGACAGAAACTGCTTGTCAAATGAGTGAGTGAGTCAGTGAACCATTCTGCTTCTCCTCCAGTGGCTTCTGGTCCTGTGACTGCTGACCGACAGTGAAGACCCTTCCTCAAGTCCACCGTCCACAACCAGCAGACACCATCAACACCACACAGACTAACTCAGTTCCTGTTGTCTTGTGTTTCTTTTTTGAAGGCGTGAGGGCTGCCGCGGAGCGGACGGCGCGCGGCACCCCGAGCCCGGCAAGGCCCGGCTGTCCCGGAACCGCACTAGACAAGCTGCACGGCCCTGCACAGAGCCCACGGCCGGAGGGACGGACGTCCAGGCTCCTTCCTTCCAGGCGCACGGCTGGTAAACGCCCACGCCTGCGGGGCCCTCATGGGTGGACAGGCTGGGGAGACACCCTGAGACCCAGCCCGGCGACCCTCCCCCCCACTGCCCCAGGGGCCCGGTGCCTCCAAGGGCCCTGCCCGCCCTGCCGCCTGGGACGGACCCCACTGCCCACAGCCTTCCTGACACCCCTTCTTTGGAAGGGGCTCTAGCGTCACCTGAGGAAGCCTCCTCATGCCTCGGACGGTCCCAGCTGCTCTTTCTTGGTTGCCCAGCTCAGGCCCCAGTGACCTCCAGCTGTTTCCAAGTTAGCCCCTAACACACAAAGTTCTTTGGTCCCTGAGAACTCCAAGAGAAAGTCCCCTGCAGGGAATTTCAAGAGCACAGAAGGACGCTCTGAGCAACAGAGGTGGCTCGGGCAGCGGACTGGAGCTTCCAGAGGGGCCGGAAGGCCAGGGCCGTGGCTGGCAGGTATCAGCATGCGTGAGCGCGGCTGGAGGGACCTGGGGGCCCTCAGGTGCCTTTCCGCCCCCACTGGAGCCGACCCTCTTGGGATGCTGCCCTGTCCTGGCCACCGAAACCACTGGCACAGGTCTGTCCTCGAGAACTGCCGACCCTGGGGCCTGGAGCAACGCCAGCACAGGCAGGTCCCCACGGGGAGATGGGGGCAAGCTCCGAGTTCGGCGGCCAACCCAGCATCGCTCCAGGAAGAAGTGGGGGCCAGCCCCAGACCAGCTCCCTCTCCAGCATCACAGACACAAGTCTAAAAATAAGACGTGAGCGGTTGCCCTGGGGCCCGAGAGTTCACCCGCCAGAGATGTCTTGGAGTCAAGTTACGGTTCTGCGGCTTCTCCCGGGGCACCTTGGGCAGGTCACTTAACATCCCTGGACCTCAGCCCCGCCTGTCAGACGTGGATCCAACCTGAGTGTGTCGTGCTGAGCAGATACACTCACACGTGCCCGAGGAGCTCCGTGCAGGCAGAGTCCACGCGCACCGGCCCCTGCTGTGGCGAGCGCTCGGGCAGCCCTGCAGGAGGGGGGGCCAGGGGCCCATCCCCTGCAAACACACAGCTCTGCCAGACGTGGACGTCAGCCGTGATGTGAGGGACGCCCTTCACCAAAGCCAGCATGGCGCAGTCCCTTGGAGGCGCAGGCTGAGTTTCAATGGCACCAAGGAGAAATTCTGGTGACAGGTTTAAGTGTCACCATCAGTTGACAGATCTATATTTAAACTTATGATTATTTATTATTTTGTTGAAAGAAATAGAGTGATTGCAATTTGAGTTCCCAGCTCTTTGCTACAGTAAATAACTGTAGCTTCATAATACTTCTTTCTAAAACAAGTAAGGGAGGAAAGGAACCCTGGAGGGGGTCACCACTGAGGAAGATTCCGACACCCCATCGCATTTCCCTACAGGTCAGCACCAAGCGGAAATCTGCTGTGATCCCAGGACACCACAGGTGCCCACCTTCACCTGGCACAACTCTGGTTTCAGGGCCAGCGGGCGGGCACCTGAGAAGGGACAAGGCCCCGCACCCTACCTGCCGCTGCAGAGCAAGTTCGCCGTCGAGCTCCTGGAGCTTCCGCTCCAGCTTCCACTTGAGGTTTTCGTACAGCTCCCGCTGCTGGTCCATCTCACCATTCTTGTCACTACGTGGAAAACGCAGCATTAAGAAGAGTCACACTCAACATTCTCCAGACTACACAGTTGCCAGGCCATCGCTGCAGACATGAGGTGACGGGTGACTCCTGCAAACGAGAACATGACACAGGATCCGGAGTCTCACAACAGGATTCCCAAAGTGCCTAGGATACAATCAAAGTCACCGGGCGGACAAGGACCAGGAAAGTCTCCACGTGAATGAGAACAGACCATCAGCCGCTGCCAGTGACGATGACACAGATGCTGGGATCCTCACAGGGCTTGAGGGCAGCCACCAGAGAAGCGCTTCAGCAAGCAATTTCACACACATGAGACACATGGGAAACAGGACTCTGAGCCAAGAGAAAATATAACAAAGAATCAAATGGAAATGTGAGAGCTGAGAAGTACAAAACCAAAACAGAGCACACGCTGGGCGGGCTCAGCGGCAGAGGAAACAGCGGAGGGGAGAGTCATGGAGCCTGAAGACAGGGCAGCAGAAGTCACCCGACTTGAACCACAGGAAGACACAGGCTGAGAAAAAATGAACAGCGCCTCAGGGATCTGAGGGGCAACAAAAGAGCAAGCATTCACATCGCCGTCACTGGGACCCCGAAACAGCACAAAACAGAGCCTGGAGATAGAAACTCATGTGAAGAAATAATGCTTGAAAATGCCCCAAATTTGCTGGAATAGAATGAGTAAAATACTCCAGGAGGCACTTCTCGGAATAATGTAAAGCACCTGAAGAACACTGAAACCGCTCCAACGGCCAAGAGGGAGAAAGCAGTCCCCATGGATGGCGACGCGGCTGTACAGGTCACAGCATCAACCACACCTGCCTCTGATCCTCCCCATGCGCCCCACGTGCCTGGACAATGTGGGCGGGATGGCCCGGACCCCAGCAGCTGGGAACCGGCCCTGCTCCACTCAGGACCGGCTGACCTGGGTTGGACTCGAGCGCTTTCCTGGAGCCTGGTGGAGGGCCAAGCCACACCACTTAGATAAATGACACTTCCCACAGGGACCAGGAGCCTGCAGGGGAGCCAGGAGCATCTCGAGCCTCCCTGAGGACCATGGCTCCTGGGACAGGAGTGTCCACTGCAGGGACCCTGCGTTGTTACAGGTCAGGGGCTTGCAGCAAAGGTGGCCCCACTCGGGAACATGGTACCAGGAACACGCGTCCTGAAGTCAGGGGAAGGCAGCAGCAGATCCCGTAGGTGAGGCCTGTCTTCTTTCTTACCCTGAGCAGAGCCTCAAGTCAGCTCACTCACTTTCAAATTTAATACATATTCACATCATTAAAGTAATAAACTCATACATGTTTTGTGAAAATGATATAGATCTGAAATTTATGGGAAAATACAAATACTTAAATCCATCTCCACGAACTTCAGTTGCACCAGGACCCAGAGAGACACCCAGGTGTGGGCTCGCCGGCCTTCGGGCCACAAGCTGGGGCGGTGCGCAGGCCGGGGAGCGGCGCCCGACTCACCTGTGGGTCCGCTCCAGCTCCAGGTGGTGCTCCTGCAGCTTCCGCTGGTACTGCTGCTGCAGGTCCCTGAGCCGCTGGGCCTCGCTGGCGAGTGCCCGTCTCAGCTTGGCTACCTCGATCTTGAGCTGGCTCGCCTCAGCCTGCCTGGCCTCCTCCAGCCCGCGGGCCTGGGCGAAGGCAGCATCGTAGCGCTCCAGCTCCCGGTCCCGCTCGTCCAGCACCTGCAGGTTGTAGACAAAGTCCTCCTGCAGGCGCTGCAGCCTCCCCTGCGCCTCCTCCAGCCGGCTCTGCGCGTCCTGCAGGGCCGCCTCCTGCATCTGGGAGCGGTGGGCCTGCAGCGCCCTCCACTCCTCCTCCTTGTGAGCCAGTAGGGCGTCCAGGGCCTGTTCCGAGGGCGGGGGTCGCATTTCGGCAGCTACAGCAAAGAGAAGACAGGCATCAGGTTCACCGGGAGGGAGGCTATCTTCCCACGATGCCCACTACAGGTCCCCATCTAGGTGACCACTGTCACGGAAGCAGGAGGGTGCTCTGGGCGGGGTACCAGCCGTCTGGTCACAGCCTGAGTTCTGGAGAGTCACAGGCAGCACCCGAGGGCCCAGCAGGCCAGGGGCACACCAGGCCCAGACCCAAAGGCAGAGGGAACAGGGCAGTCAGTACAGGATCACAGAGGGAAGAGAGGAAGGAAAGACAGGAGACGGTGTTTGCTCAACAACGAGAGCTAGGCTCTTTCAAATGGTTTCCCAAAGATCTCTCCATTTTGCAAATAACACCCAAGGCCGCTGCCCTGTCCCGCCCCTCGCTCACCCCCGGAGCTGCCCTGGGAGGCTCACCCCCAGGAGCAGGCGCCTTTGCTCCTGACCATCGTGGATGGATACTTTCGTAAAACACAATAACGTCCTAGGAAAAACGAAACTAAAAACACAGAGATATATAACACACAACTCTAATTTAAGTTAGATTCAACAGCATAAAACTTTATCAAATTCTCAACAAGTGTCTCAAGACCTGTTCCCCGCATCTGCCGAGGCTGGTCCCCAGGGGCGGGGCTGCTGATGGTTGCTCCCCAGCAGGGCACCCCCATGACAGGCCCCATTCTGTCACCTGGCAGAGGAGGAGTGGATTTGGAAGCGTAAGACCACTTGGGGGGTTCTCCCAGGCCTGACCTTTGCGATGGGCCCAGGCCATGGGTCAGGCCCCGCCTGCGACGCAACAGCCCAGAGGGTGTTCAGGCTGGCATCTCCAGGCAGAGGGTGGCGTGTGAACAATACCTGCTCTGAACGCGTTCCCGGAGGGCCGCGTGGGGTCTGAGGCCGGCGTCTGGCAGTGGCTTTTGTGTATCTTTGTCCCCAAAGGATCTAAAATGTCTGATTAATTTTAAGTAGGTCTTTTTCAAGAAGAGACACACACCCTGTACCAGGTCCTCTCAACTCACAGGGTCAGCAGTCACGGAAGCCCTCCGGGCCGACCGAGATCTCTAACAGGAGCAAGATGTCAGGGCCTCTGAAAACGCCCTGCACGTTGTAGAGGTTCCACGCAGCCCCCTCCTGAGCGGACACTAGCAGCATCCATACTGGTCCCCCTTGGTCAATGCAAAGCAAATGTCCACAGACAAATGCAGACGGAACAGGACAGCCTGAGGGGTTTTTCTTTTCTTCCTTTTAAACACTAACTCTGGAATGCTTAAGCCTGCAAACACTCTCTAAATCAGGAAGAACACTACTCTTTAGAGACATGAAGACCATTTCACTCCTGAGATCACTGACGACAAATACCAACAACAGCTCTACAATGAAACATTGCTTTCTAGAGCCCAGTGGACGTAACAAACAGACAATTTCTTCATTTTACACAACGCTTTGATGGCATCAGATTTATGGTGACTGAACTCTTTGTGGGACCTCAAGTCAGTCCTCTACTCGGAGCTGCTGCCACCAGCACCCTTGTCCACAGACAACCAAGTCCTTGCTCAGTGTACGAGCTTGAACACCAGGCCCTGCCTAAGGTGCTCACCAACAGCAGAGCACACAAAGCCCTGGAGAAAGGGGAAAACACGCGCACACCCCACCAGAAGGTTATCTGTGTAACCAAAACTATTACTGTTAAGATCTTGGTAACAACCACCACAACAACAACAAGTAAAGGAGAAATTGTCAGAAAGGTCTGGGCTAGAATTCGGAGAATCTCAAAATATTCCGTCAGGACTAAACAACAGCGTATGTTTTCCGGGAGAAGGCGTGTGTTACGTACGCACTAGAAACACGAAACAAGCTTTTGACACTCGTCGCCTCTGAGTGCAGCACAGCAGTGCTCAGCACGCAGAGAGGACGATGAGAAGGCGGGCCCTGACCAGCAGCAGGACTGGGCCTTCGAGGCGCCTAGGGCGGAGGGCCCGCTGGGGCGTGGGGCGCCCGGAAACCGAGCTGCCGCAGGGCATGCACCCTCCGCAAGGAAACCGGCAGGCGGCTCCTCGGGCGAAGCCACTGCACTTAGAGCCACATGAACTCCTCGTGTAGCTTTGCTTTAAGGGCAACGAGCTGTGCAGGGCAGGGCCTGACAGGCTCTCTCCGCGCAGGGCCAGCCAGTTAGCACGTGGGGCTGGCAGGCCACAGGGTCCTTGTGCGAAAGCAGCGGGAGGGCAGAGGGCCCCGTGCAGGGGAAGCCGCCGTCAGCACCCGTGACAGGGCTCTTGCGTCTCGAGGCTGGTCCCTGCAGCCCCAGTCCTCAGGGGCCCACCCCGAGCTCACCCGGCACAAGCACCTGCCCACAGCTCTTCTCTGTGTCCCCGGGCCGCAGGCCTGCTCGGGCGGGGGGCACGCACTTGCAGCCCAGTCCGTCTGGGGCGACTGCACCGGAGAGGGGGCGAACGTCCCGGAGGAGGGGCCACGGGCACCGAGGCTGAGAGGGTGGGGGGAGCCCGCAGGGCCCCGTGTGCTGTGACAGTGGGAGATGCCACACTGCCCTTCAGCCACGGCTGCCAGCCCGAAGCTCCTGAAACCTTCCTCAGTGGCAGCAGCTACGGGGCTTCTGTAGTTATCTCTGGCTTTGAAATGACTCCAGGTGAAAGGGTGTCTCCTCGTACTGGTAACAAACCTCTTCCAACCACACCCGAGTTTCTGTTAATGTGGTGGTTCTGGAAAGATCCTGGATGACCCAGGATAGGGGCTATTGCCAGGGGACCCAACCACGTGGTTAGAGGGTTGGAACCTTCAACCCCACTGCCCACCTTTCAGGGGGAGGGGAGGAGCTGGAGGCTGAATCAATCACCGATAGCCGACAGTTTAATCAACCACGCCTGTGTGATCTGGTCAGGACTGCCCAGATCCTGCCAGGTGGGCCTCCAACCCACGATCTGGACAGGACTGCCAATCTAGCAGAGGGGCATTTCTTTAACAAGATCACTCACCTAAGATATCTCCCAAACCCCAAGACCCATTTCTTTGCTGCAAAATGAAACTAAGGGCCAAAGGTTGGCGGCACCCGGCTGGGGAAATGTGGGGGACGGTCCCTGGAACAAACGGACCAGCCAGCTGTTCAGACCATCCATAGGCCCCCTGCTCCGGCAAGGGGCCAGCGAGCCTCGGGCAGCAGGTCTCTCTGACTTACCACCAAGTGTTACCTAACAGGTTCGTTCTGCTCCCGCACAGCAAGCCAAACTGCTGAGCCCCGGAGGTCTGCAGCCAAGCAAGGAGAATGGATCTCAAGTCCCACCTCCCTGGAGGCAAGGGGCTCGGGTATTTGTAGGATCAGGACTAAAGAAGCAGGGCGTCCGAGACGGGGGCGCGAGGAAAGGTAACTGGGAAAAGGCGTGGTAACCGCTCTGCGCAGACTTGTCCAGGCTTCTGCATGTTTTGAGGGTGGTGTCTCAGACCCTCCAATGTGAAAAGGTCACCAAGCAGCCAATCCCCCTCCTTGGAGCCCAGTGGGAGGGTCCATGGCCCACCCAATGTTAACTGGCTCGGCTGGAAGCAGATGCAGGTGCCTCCAAGCCCCTGGGAACCAGCCAGGCAAACCCCGTACGGTTTAGGTGGCCTGCAGCCTGGGGGCAGGCCAGTCTCACACGACCCTGATTAGTGAAGGCAGCTGGATGGGTTTGACTAACCATTCTGCAAGGCTTCAGAAGCGTCCAGAGACCCCTGAACTCCCAGGTCTGCAGAGGCCCGGGCTGCGGGCTGGCGAGCACGGGGCCTGCGCTGCTCCTCCCTCTGGTGGCTCTGGGTCATATCCACGGGAAATAACCTAGTGATCCAGCAGGGAAAGCGCTCTCCTGAATGCTGGGAGCTGCGCCAGCGGCTCTGAACGGAGGAGAGTTGGTGTGTGTGTGGGGGGGCCTTGATTTACAGCACTTGGGCAGAGACAGGCGACAACCTGGACTTGCAACTGGTGATGGGAAGGGGCCATCTGGGGGCCTCAGCTGGCCCCTCTGCTCCGCCCTTGCCCTTCTATGGCCAACAAAGGGATCTTCAAAAAAAAACCCTTCCCCCACCCCGGGCTTCCTGCCCCTCTGTCCACTGCAACACCTGGGCCTGGGCCGCCACGCTGTCCGTCTGCGACCCAGCCGCCCCCGCCTGGAATGCTCCTCCCAACCGGCATGCAGGCCCCTTCTGTCACTAGACCACCTCGAGGGTCCCTCCAGGAACTCCCCCTAACCTTCCTTCCCGAACCGAGCAGCCACCACCGGACTCCAGTTCCCGGGGGGTGGCTTACTGCTTGAGTCTCCTTCCTCCCAGCACGTCCTGGAGCTCCAGGACACAGGAGCTGCTCAGCACTAAGCAGCTAAACGGAGAAACTACCACAGGCCAACACAGCGTGAGCTCCAGGGCTCCAGCAGAGGAGCAGGCGAGGCAGGCGGGCTTCTCTGCCCGCCACCCCGGCCCCTCCTTCCCCTCCCCTCCCCCCACCGAAGCCTCGGCCTTGGCTTCCATACGCACCGCCTTCAGAGCCCACCGCTCAGCCCCGGGAGGCTCCCCGACAGAGCGCCGGCCACCTCAGCTGCCCCGACTGTGGTTTCTCTGGCTCCAAAATACCCACGCGCTCTGGCCGGCAGCCCTTCGGCTTCAGTCACTCTTGATCTATGACACCTCGCTCTTCAGGTGTGTGAATGGATGTATCGATGAATTACAGGAAAACTAAGGACATTTACTTTAACAAGTTTTGAATTCAGTAAAAATTAGGGTTATCGGCTTCAAGTTCAGTCAGTTGCGTGGCATTTCCCCCAAAAAGACAGCTAAGGGGACTCCCCGGGGATGCCCTGCAGTCACCTCACTCAGTCCTGCCCCCCCCCCCCGCCCCGGCACAGTGAAGGACACAGCAGACATCTGCTGCCACTTCATCTAGTGTGACGTCACTGCGGCCAGAAAAACAGGGCCATGTAAATTCCCCCGGGCACAGCAAACTTCCTTAAACCCATTCATTCATTCACTTAACAAGTGTTTACTCAGCACTTCACTGCGCGCCAGGTGCTGTCTCCCCTGCACCGACAGGCCGGCACCCCTGCTGGGATGCAGAGGGCGCCGAGGAGGCAGCTCCCATGTGACCAGAGCGGCTGGGGCCCAGGGCTGCTGGGGCCCGGGTCAGGGAGGCCCCACCCACAGGGAAGGGGTCTGTGATGCGCTCTGCTAGGCCTTTGGAGGCTCACATCCTGCTCAGCCCTTGGCCCCGCGCTGGCGGCAGGGCGCCCAGGACCACTGGGAAACCAGGGTTCCAGCAGGTCAGGCTGCCACCAAGCTCAGGGCAAGGCCGGTGTGGAATAACGAGGCGACTGGGCCTCCACGGCTGGAGGCTCACCCAGGATAACAGGACGTCTGATGGCTGGCCCCCAAGCCCCAGCCACACACAAACCCGGCCAACTGCAGTGGCGCTGCATGAGTGCGTTCTGGGGTCCTGCACCATCTTGTCGGCAGGAGCCGACGCCCACACAGGCCCCACGGGGTGGTGCACACTCACAGCAAAGGCAGGATTCAGGCAGATACACAGCCTTCCGTGATGCCGATGCTACTGTGATCTCTGATGGGGTGCCTGTGAACCACCACTGCAGTCTTTACAGAGGGAGTGCCCGCGTCTGTGTCTGTGGGGCCAGCAGGCCCCTGTCTCCGAGGACCATCCGTCAGCACCCTGTCCCCGCCGGGCGCCCTGCCCCCAGCACGCCCCTTAAATGCACCGGTCCCACAGCCGCCCCGAGGGTGCTGTGCCTGGGGCTTGTGGCCCCTTTCAACATAAACCCCAACCTGTTTGGCGAAGTGTACAGAGCCCCCACGCCCCCCACAGCTCCCTCTGGACCTCCAGCTCCCCCCACGAAGAGAGAAACCAGCTTCTACCACGTCCGCCCCACTGTACCCTGACACACAAAGGCTATGTGCCCAGGGCTCAGGCTCCTGTCCTTCCAGACAGACAGCCTGCCCTGCTTCCATAAAAATCTCACAAACCCTAAAAGCCCCAATGCTGAGACTAACTGGCCTTTATTAAATGTCACAGATTCAAAATCTGGATCCAATCTGACATCCAGCAGAAGTCCCCAGCAAGCACCCAGTTTTCAGGAGGGACCACACAGAACTTTTGGGGAAACCATGGAAATCTCCAGGAGGCAGAGCACTGTCAACCAGCTTTGCCCATGTCGTTCAGTGTTCCGGGGTCAGCCGGGGATGGATCAGGACTGAGCTACGCCATGCCAACACTCTGACTTTCTCACCTGTAAAATCTGAGTTTTCTAACCTTTTTTTTTTTTCCTTTTTAAATCTAAGGCAGATGTTCATGTGTCAGGTCTGAAAGGCACTTGGAAATCCCTGGGTCTTGGGAAGATGGAAACAACTCCTTGTCTGCAAACAGACACAGCAGCAGAGGCCCCAGACTGACAGCCTCCATCATCAGTGAGTTTGAACGCGCCCCCGCACACGACACAGTGGAGCGTGGGGCACCCGGGGCACTCGCTCCGGGAACCCACCCGGGCTGGCCCAGCCTTCTCAGATCAAAGGGAGTGGTGAGAAGGAGGCTCAGAAGTCGCACTCCTGGGTAGTGAGAGACCCTGCGTGAACCTACTCACAGATCACGTCCCGGTGGGGCCTCAGGAAGAGGCTGAGAGGACGCCTCTGTCCGGGCCAGCCTCACCCCTCGCCGAGACGACCTGATCATCGAAGCGCCACACGCTAGAGTCCGAGAGGAAGGCTCCGCTCCTCTACTGCAGATGAGACAGTGGAAATAATCACCCTTGTGTCCAGCCGACCAAGAACGCGGAGCAACTATTTTAGACTAATGCTTGCTAAGGGCTTAGAAAAGTGCTGTATGACCTAAAAGAAACAAAAGCTGTTACAAACTCCAAAATTTACACAGAAGGACGTTTGTAAAGGCTAAAAGTCAGTCCCCAGACGCTTGGGCACACTGGCTGCGCAGAGGCCTCCAGAGCAGGGGTTTCCTTTGCACCTTCCTCTGACGGACCGCGGCCCCAGGTGCGCTGGGCGCCCCGCTCAGCCGCCAATCCCGTGCAGAGGATCCAAATCTACTTCAGCAGGACTGCTGTCTAGTTGTTGCTCTGTGAATGTATTTAGTATGCGTAATTCACAAACCAGTGTTGTGGGCCCAGAAGGGAAGCCCAGAGGTGGCTCATCTCCACACCCAGAACAGGGGGCCCACTGCAGGCACCGTCTGAATCCCAGCACGGACCGTGTGAGCGACGCTCAGTACAGGTCATCTTGAGGGGCTCCGGGGGATGAGTGTTACGGGCCTGGGACCCCAAGCCTTTCCCTGTCCTACACTGACTGCCACATAGCACCCACGACCACTTGGAGAACCTGAAACAAGAGGTGAGCAGCAGACAGACCCTGATCCCATCCCTGGAACCTGCGGGGGGAGGGACACCACTACAATGAGGGGAACATGGTGCTCTTTTTCCTTTGAATTTACAGCCGCTGAATTCTCCTGCCCCCTGATCCCCATAAAGTGAATAAATGAGAGATAAAATGGAAGAGAAGTTAAATAATTTTGTAGTTAAGAGCTGTTACTCTGCTCACTTTTAGAACCACGTAAATGTTTCACATACAACAACTCAAAACCAAGGGCTCAAGCTGAAATATAATCAGAACAAGTGAAACTAAATTTATTGCAAATGAGTAACAGACGCAGTGCACTAAAGCAGCTTTGTGAAACAGTCTTTGACTCTATATTCTAAAAGCAGAAACAAAAACAACCGCAGGCAAGTATTGTGCTCTGGTGAATAAATTCGGTTTTCACAGAACTATGGGCTGGCCATACTGACACTACACGTAGTCTAGGCCTGAGCAGATGAGTAAATTGAGGACTGTGCAAACTGAGGACAACAGGAGCCAGACTGAGAGAGGAAAAGTAATGTGGAATGAACCTGTGGTGATGGATGGGAACTGGAAGTATGAATATAAACTCAGTTTTTAAGATGCACACAGATACATGAGTATAGAAATAGGCATGGATTATGTGGTATATTCAAATATGTTCCCTACCTCTGCCCACTGAGAAACACAAAAAGCAATGACATACCTCCCCCAGATTATGATTTCTTAAATAACCTTCTAAACTAAAAGGAACCAACACTCCTTAGAGAAATAACTGAGTCCAGGGGTAGGTCAAGGAAAGCACAGGATGCATCTGGAAATAAGGAAGTGCTCCAAAAATGTTGGGGACAGGCTAAAAGGACACAGAAGCCAACTTAAATGGACTCCTCATGGCCAA
This sequence comes from Camelus bactrianus, assembly GCF_048773025.1. Classification (NCBI taxonomy): domain Eukaryota; kingdom Metazoa; phylum Chordata; class Mammalia; order Artiodactyla; family Camelidae; genus Camelus; species Camelus bactrianus. Next base: position 59,529,576 of record NC_133554.1, read on the forward strand.
ATCTGGGCAAAAGAGCAACAAAATAGATGACAGAAATGGATTATAACCTATGAAATAAAAATAAAATCAAAATGTCTGTACCAACATAAATAATTAAGTAGAAAAAAAAGGAAGGTTCTTCCTTACAGTAGAATTCCAACTAATAAAAGCAGAAGAAATAATGGAAATGGAAAAAAAACTCATTTGGCAAATACAACATTCATAACTGTTTCAGAAAATGCTCCCTTCTGGATGCTAAAATTAGTGGCAGTGTGGTTAGAAACAAGGTTGTTTGCATGGTTCCAAAGCATCTCCCCATGAGATATTATTTATGAAAGGAAAATGGGGAATTTGTGATGGAGACACCTTGTAGACATCACCTAAAGCACACGACCAAAATCGGCATCAAATTGGCATCAGGTGTCTCCTAATGAGATGCGTAGAAGAAAACACAATTTCACTGGTGAGGTTTTTCTTACCAGAAGTGCATAACTTGGAAGTAATCCTAAGGGAACATCAGATAAACCCAAACTGAGGAGCCTTCTACATAACAACTGACTCATAAAAGTCAAGGAACGACTGAGGAACTGCTCCAGATTAAAGAATAAGAAAACAAGGATGGTCCTGGACTGGACCCTGCAGAAGGGTAAAGTCATCCGTAAGATAACTGCTGAGTCTGAATAAATCCTGTGTATTAGATCATGGTTTTGTATGAGTGTTAATTCCCTCAGTTTGCTAAATGAACCATGGTAACGTAAGAGGTTACCATCTGGGGGAATCCCGGCAAAAGGGACAGAGGAAATCTTCGTACCCCTTTCGCAACTTTTTTTTATGTCTCGATTAATTAAAAGAAAAAAATCGCCCTGGACCGGACTGCCTGGGTTTGAACCCGTCCTCACCGGCGCGGAGCCTGGGCAAACGCAGCTCTGCAGCGCCCACCTCATCCGGCGCTGGGAGGGCCGTAGAGCCCTCGGACAGGGCGCGGCGCCGCGAACGTCTCCGGCCCCCACCCCGCCGGCGAGGCGGGCGCTGCGGGGAACAGACGAGCAGGGAACAGCCGCGGCTCGGGCGGGCTCGCGGGCCGGACACCGCTCGCGCCCCGCAGCCCCGCGGGGTCGGCCCGGCCGGGTCCCCGCGGGAGCGGCGGCGTCTGGCGGGACTCCGACGCCTCGGATTTTTCCGAGGAAAGCGACTACGCCCGTGACAAGCCGCGCCCCCCGCGCTGCGCGCCCCGCGGCGCCCCCCGCGCCCGCGCCTCACCCGGAACGCCCGCCCCGAGCGGCCTCCGGGCCCGCCGCGTTGCCATGGTGACCTCAGTCCGTCGGTCGCCGTCCGGGCGCGCTCCGTGCAGCGCTCGCGTCCCGTCGGCCGGAAACACGAGCCCCGAGGAGCCGGGTTCCGGGCCCCTCCCACTCCGCCCGCGCGCAGGTGCGGAGGAGCCGGTGGGGCCCTCGCCCAGCCGGGCTCTGTGATGCCGCCGGTCTCGTAGCCCCGAAGGTGATGGCGACTCCGACCGGACGGGGTGGGGGCTGCACGGAGCGGGGGCTGGACTGTACCCAGGAGGGGAGGGGCCCGGGCTGCCCGTGGGGCTGGAGCGCAGGTGACGCGGGGCAAAAGCGGGAGGCCGCCAGTGATGCTGCGTCACGCGTGGCTCCTCCAGCAGTGAAGAAGCGGACACGACGGGGGCGCCGGGCGACTCCACTGGTGCAGAGGGCCAGGCAGGCACTGAGGCTCTGCGGGGAGTTGGGGGCTCAGGACGCTGGAGTGGTCTTTCGTTCTGGGCACTGTTGCCTGGTGTGCTTGCTTGGTGAAAATTCATCAGTTTGTGTGCGCTCACAACCTGTGTGCTCTGGTGTTTGTGTGTTCAATTTTAAGCTGAAATAAAGAAGCAAAACCACCTCACAGAGGCCAAAGGCAAACCTTTATGCCAAGACCCCCATCCCGGGCTTAGGAACACCCTTCCCCAACATCTGAGGGTCCACTGAGGCTGAAGAGGACCCAGTTATCCCAACAAGTGGAGATACCCATGCCCACCCTGCTGGCCGGTGGCACTGCTGTGGCTCCAGGCAGTGGTGGGCACAGTCTTTGGTCCCGCCCCTCCTCTCTTCTGTGTTTTCTCCACCCTGATGGCATTCTGGCTGCTCAGGGCCTGTCCCCTAGCTGGCCCTGCCCGTAGTGTGCAAACTCAACTCAGTTAACCGTAAGAAAGACTGCTCTAGGAGGGAGCTCTTGGCAAGAGGTCCAGGGGTTATTAAACACCAGGCAGATCAATAATTCAAGCCTCATGGAAGATGTGATCCTACCAGTGCAGTGAAAACAGCCCTGCCTGCCTGGAGAAGCCACGGGGGTCCCCATGACCTTTAACCTACATCCCACAGGCCTTGGGCACCCTCACTGCCTCCAGACCAGGATGGCCTGCTTGACAGTCCAGGTTCAAATCCCAGCTCTGCTCCTGCCTTGATACAGCTTCCTGGGACCCTGCTTCTCCATGAAGTAGGGCTGGCACCCACCATTTCCTGCAGATTTGAGGGTCAGAAACAACGTGTGAACAACGGGGGTGCTGGTTCACACCCATGAAGGGGCTCTGGGGTGTCTGTGTAAGCCAAAAGGGCCAAGAGAATACGCCCCTTGAAAGGGAGACAACTCCTCACAAGGGGTATGAGCCCCGCCCCTCACCACCCATGGCCTCTAACCCTGCCCCTGCAGTTCCCTCAGCCTTGACCCTGACCCCACACTAACCCTAACCCACCCCTACCCCTGACCCTGACCCTGGCATTAACCCTGCGGTGGCTCAGGCGTGGCGCAGCCTTGATCCCCGTGGCAGGATGAGCTCTTCCGCTCCAGTGGCCCAACAGCCCCGGAATTTCTGATCCCCTCCCCTGAGCCCCAGCTAAGGCTTCTGCTCCTGCACCTCACACAGCCCACAGAATGATGGAAGCCAGCGGTGGGCCCTGCCAAGACAGGGGCTCACCATCCTGGGAGGGGCCTCGGCACTCCTGGTGGACCACAACGGCCCCCTAAGGTCTGCAGTCTCGTCACTCGGGCTTTGGAGCTCGGCCCCTTAACTATGCAGGCCTCGCATGAGGTCCCCAAAGCACAGGGATCTAGGTGGGGCCAGCCTGAGCGCTGACCTGCGTGGTCCTGAGCAAGTCGCTGCCCCCGGATCAGGAAGACGTCTGTGTGGGGCTGCAGTGACCTGTCCACTTGCTCACAGGCCCAGGGGCAGGAGAGGCTGGCTGCCACCCTCTGCCTGGGCCTCTGGACCTCCAGAAGGGGATGGGCACATACGCTGGGGGGGGGGGGTCCTGAGGAAACGGGGACCTGATGAGGGGCTTCAGTGGGAGATGTCTTTCCATCCCTCACCGTGTGTTCCAGGCCATGGACAGCCAGCTGGATGGTCCCTGCCACTCCAGAACAAGGGGTGCCCTGTGAACCAGGCAGCAGGCGGCAACCAGGAAGGGACTCTGGTGGGAAGGACAGGGCTCCTGGAGGGGACAAGAGAACCAGGGGCCCATTGTGGCCATTTCCCAGCAGTCAAGGCCTGGGGGCGGAGGCAGGGCGATGGGTGCAGGCAGGACACAGATGGGTGCTCCCTGAGAGGCTGGTGTTGAGCTACCCAGGGGGGCAGGGGCACCAAGACACGGTGCGCCTCGCCGGGCCAACTGGCCCTCACAGCCGACTTGAGCAGGAGGCTGGCGTCCACCTCACTTTGCTGCACACTGCACCCTGTGAGGGGTCCCGGGGGCTGCGGGACTTCTGGGGAGCTCGCACTGTAACCCCCACAGTCGTACGGTCCACCCTCTGGGATGAAAGCGAGGAGACCAAGGCGTGGGAAGCCAGATGCTCAAGTGGCCAAGCAGAGCAGGGACAGGGCCCGCCCGCCCTGGAGACCACCCGCGAGCTGGTGTCACCGCAGGGGCCAGGGACTGGCTCCAGGCTGTCAGCAGGCCATGGGCGGTATCCCCCATCCCTCCCTGAGCTCCCCCGAGCACCGGGGAGCTCACTGTGCTGAGTCACTGGGAGGAGGAGGCCTGTGGTCGGGGCAGGAAGGTTGGGCAAGCCTCGCCCTCCCTCCCTGTGGGCTGCAGGGAAGCTCAGAGCTGGGCTCACAGCCCGCCCCACTCCCTCGGCCCCTTCACTGGCCCCTTGCCAAGGCCTGGCTGCAGCCTCCAGCCGTCCATCTGGCCTAGCGAAGGCCACGGGCAAGGTGGTCAGAGACACCCATCCTCCACCTCAGGAGGGCTTTCCGGGGCACCCTGTGCCAGGCAGGGCTGGGTTATGACCTCTGTCCCCTGGGCCGGGATGCTCCAAGTTGAGACTGCGGGGAGGGTTGGTGGGGAGCTGTGACTACGGGGGCCTCCCGGGGGGGTGGCCCAAGTGAGCCGAGCTTGGTCCCTGGAGAGCAAAATCAGGTAACAAGGTGGGCCCCACCTGGGTCACCCCTCACAGGTACGCAGAGACCCGGGGGTGTAAGGTCAGGAGAGGCAGCTGAAGCAAAGTCAGGTGCAGAGTATGTGGGTAGGACTAAGTTACCTGGGCATCAGGCAGCCCGCCCGAGCGGGTGAGACCTGTGCAGTGGCCGAGGAGGACTGGCAGAGACCCGTACCGGGGCTGGTTTGGGAGGCCCCCTCTGGGGACGGGCCACGGGGGCGGAGAGGAGGCTGGACAGTGCGCGGAGGTGCTGTTTTCCCCATCATTTCTCCCTCACTTGCATTCACGTAGTGCCTGCTCTGTTCCAGGCACTGTTCCAGGCACCCAGGTGGGCAAAGGCTCTCCCAGGCTTGGGGGTCCACCACCCAGGGCATGACGAACTGCAGGAGTTGCTGGGGCCTGGATGTGGAGCGAGGAAAAGAGAGGACCCGGAGGGAGGCCCGCAGTTGAGAGTTCTGCTTGGGCCCAGGGCGTTGAGGGATCCTCAGGGAGCCTGAGCTGCAAGGTGTCTTGGGGTCACCCACATGAGGATGGTCTTAAGGGCCCTGAGAGTGGATGAGGCCACTCCCCAGATAGAACGGATGGAGAGGAGAAGAGGGGTCCTGGAGGCCCGGGGCTGAGAAATGGCCACTGCATTTGGGCATTGGGGCCAGAGGCCTGGACAGGAGCATGGGGCAGCGAGCAGGCACCTGGGCAGCATCGGTTCAGCCAGCCTCCTCCGTGGTCCCCGACTGTGATGGGGTGCTGCGCCTCACCCGACAGCGGGTGCGGGTGCAGGTGCAGGTGCAGTTCGGCTACCCTCAGGCCGCCAGGGGAACAGGCCACTGCCAGCAGAGGTCGTGCAGTCGCCAGCTCTGTTCCAGGCACCAGTCTGAGGAGGCCGCCTGTGCGTCCAAGCACAGGTGAACTGGAGCAAGAGAGAGGGAAAGGATGAGGGGGAACTGGAGCCAAAGGGCCTGGGGCAGCAGGTGGGGGCAGGGAAAGCCCAAACCCTAGGGACCAGCCCTATCCAGCCTCCAGGCCAAAAGGCTGAGCTGAGAGGGGAGGGTGGTGCCTCCCACCCACCAGCCCACCTGACCAGCCCGCTCCTTGGGAGAGAGGAGTCCCTCTGATGGCAGGGCCAGCCCCACAGAGCCAGTGGCCTTCACTGCAGCCCAGGCTCCAGACATCCCATGCCCTTTGTGCTGGGGAGGCTGCTCCTGCACCGGCACCCAGGCAAGCCTGCCCCCCGCTCCACACCCACCATGAGGCCCTGGCCAGTGATCTGCCCACAGAGGCGAGTGTGCTGCCGGGGACAAGGGGCTGGGGCGGGGCTCTGCTGCCCCCCAGGAATAGGAAGAAGAGAGCCAGGGCAGCCTCTGGACCCAAAGGGAGGCCCCTTCCCAGCAGTGTCTACTCCAGTTTAAACTCCAGAGCAGGCTTATTTTTCACTCGTTTTTGTAATTATGGAAGTAACAGCCCAGCAGGTGATGCTCTCTGACAACAGGACCCCCACGTGCAAAGAGCGAAGCCTGGTTCCCTCTCACACGTGCACAGAAACCGACTCAAAACTCAGCCACCAACACAAAGAGCCAAAGCCAGAAGTTCTTAGAGGCAGACACAGGGCTAGACCTTCACGGCAATGGAGTATTAGATGCAATACCAAAAGCACAGCAACCAAGAAGCGAAGAGGAAACTTCCCTGCATTAAAGGACAGTGTAAGAGAGTGAAAAGATAGCTCACACAACAGGAGGAGCGTGTATCTGACAAGGGTCCAGAATATATAAAGAGTTCTAAAAACTCAAGCAAAACAGACAGTCCCATTTAAAAAATGGTATGGGACTTGAATGCACATTCTCCCGAAGAAGATGTACAAATGGCCAATCAGCTCATGAGAAGATGCTCATTGTCCTCAGCCTGAAGGGAAATGCAGCGGGGAGGGTACAGCTCATGGGAGAGTGCTTGCCTAACGTGCACAAGGTCTTGGGTTCAAACCCCAGCACCTCCATTAAAAATAAATAAGTAGAAAAAATCATAAAAAAGTATCTCCCCTCCAAAATAAATAAATAAATAAATAACAGAAAATTTTAAAAAAGGAAGGGACACACAAACCGGAACCACAGAAAGATACCACCTCGCACCTACTGGATGGCTTCGAGTTTCGAAAAATGGAAACCAACAAGTGTTGGCAAGGGTGTGGAGGAACAGGACCGCTCACACATTGCTGGTGGGAAGGGAGAACATGGTGCCACTGGAAAACAGAAGTTTGGCGGTTCCTCAAAAAATTCCACATACAGAATTATCACGTGACCCAGCAATTCCACTCCCAGGTGTAAACCCAAGAGAAATGAAGATGTCTGTCCCCACAGAAACTGCACAGGAGTGTTCCCAGACAGCAGCACGACCCACAGCCTCCAAGAGGTGAGAGGACCCAAATGTCCAAGGCAGAAGAGCAGGCGACCACAGGTCAGACGTTACTTGGTCATAAAGCAGGGTGACGGGATATGGACCACAGTGGGGGGTGAACCTCGGAAACGCTGGCTGAGTGAAAGCAGCCAGACACAAGGCCACGTCCGCTGTGGCTCCCCTTGTGGGGTGTACCGGGGATGGGCAGCTCCATCGCCGTGGTACAGGTTAGCGGTTCCCGGAGGGAGGGGCACGGGAAATGGGGAGTGATGACTCAGTGAGCACGGGCTGGTTTCGTAGGTGATGAAAAGTTTTCGCAATTGGAGAGCTGGTGTTTGCACAACGTTGTGAGTATGCTGAATGCAACTGAGTTGTATACTTTATGTGTTTCTTGTATGTTACGTGAATATCATCTCAACTAGGGGAAGAAACGAGTCAACAAATAGATATTCCCTGCAGGAAACTGGGAAATTCTAGAAAAGCGTAAGGGGGAAAGTGAATATAGCCCTCCCCGATCCCTCCTGGGGTGTGTGCCTCTGTCTCTCCAGAGTCCTGTGTGTATTTCTAAAAGCAAAAATGTGAGCTACTTTGACTCGACTCTGCACAGTGCTTTCCACTCCTTCAGAAGCATGACTGGCTGGGTAAACCGAGGGGGACCACAGCATCCTCCATCCTTCCGGCTGATCTCAGTGGCCGAAGTTAGCAGAACTGTCACATCTGAAGCCCCAGGGCCCAGTGAAGGGACCGCGGACAGGCCAGGAGAAGGGGTGAAGGGTCAGCCCTGTGGCTGCATCCTACAGTTCAACACCAGGGCTGAGCAGCTGGCCTGCGGGGCTGGGGGTGCCTGCACAGCCCTCAGGCCACAGCATCGTGTCCACTCACCCACTGAGACACACCTGGAAAGGGCACCGCCTGGAGACTTGCGGGCTGGGGGTGGGGAGGGAGGAGTGGCCGCCCCCACCCCGGCCCACGCGGGCCCACTGGCCCACCAGGGGGGTGGGTGGTTGTGGCCCTGACATCAATTCTGGTCTGCCTCCAGCCGGCCAGCCCCGTCCCCTTCCTTCCAGGGTCTAGGGTCTGCAGCCTCAGGGGCCTCCAAATCTTTTCATCTTCCTTCCAAAGGTGGAGCCAAATTCCCTACTTCTTGCGTGTGGGTTGGACAGAGTGCCTTTAACCAGTAGGAAGCCACCGGCCTGATGAAGCTGGACTTCTGGGACCGGGTCTGCGAAGGCTCCCTGGCTGTCTTGGTCCGTCACTCTGGGGAGGCCAGCTGCCGAGTGCGAGGGCACTCAGCAGGCCGACCGAGAGGCCTCTGAGCAGTGGAACTGAGGCCCCCACCCACAGCCAAGGGAGGGAGCCATCCTAGAAGCAGGTTCTCCCAGGACCCCGACTGCCCAGCTCAGCCACCCCCAGACGCCTGATGCTCAGACCTCAGCAAATAATAAATGCTTGTTTTTTACGCTGCTAGGTTTTGGGGGTGATTTCTTATGCAGCAATAGAGAACACATGCAGCTTTTGTCCTGGGGCTGAGGGGGGACCCAACACCAGGCACCTTATCTTATGTTGGGGCCTCTCCCAGAGCCGAGGCTCCACACCCACAGATGGGGAGGGGCAGGATATTCCAACACCAGGGTTTTGACAGAGGCCTGCAGGAGGGAAGTCAGGGCTAAGCACTGGGCACCACGCCTGGGATCCTCACACGGGCTCCCTGGCCTCTCCTGGGAACAGGGCACAGCACGTGCAAAGGCACGGAGGCCTGGAGGAGATCAGACAGGAGAGTCTCAGGAGCCTCTCGGCCTGGTGGGCCTGCACCCAGGTCTCCACCTCCCCCAGCAGTGCAGTCCACACTTGGCCAGGCCAGCGGCTCCTCCCTGCGCCCCACATCCTGCCTCTGCCCACCTTGCCCTGTGCCTCCTCACATCTCAGCTTGAGTCTTGCCTGCCCCCTTCCCCTCCCCCCCAGGCCCATTTCCTCATCTGAGGCGGGTAGGGAGGCAAAGAGCTCCCGAGGGCATCACGGTGGGGGGGGGGGTAGTGCCCCAGGGCGAGGCTGCCTATCCTCAGAGCCTGTGTCCTAAGATGTTCCTCACTGGTCCTGCAGGTGCCCCACCCTCAACACCCTCCCTGCCCATCCAAGCAGCGCTCAGCTGAGGACAGGGGTGGGTGGGGTGAAGGGCGGCTTCGGGCTGAAGCTGGGCAGATGGATATGGGTGCAGGAGGGGTGGGTGGGTGCGTCCACATGGGAGCCCCAGCCTGGGCCTGACCCATCTGGCAGGATGATGGGGTGGGAGGGGGACGCCCCTAACAGGTGAGCTTTCCAACCCTCCCCAGGGCGGTCAGGAGGGCGTCAGCGCCCACTTCACAGACAGGAGACAGAGGCTAGAGATCTCAGGGTGGGGCAGGGCAGCCTGCACATCTCCCTCTCTACTGGGCTCCTTCACCCACCTTGGCCATTTGCACATCTGCCCAGCCGGCCCCACTGACCTCGGGCTCTGAACGTTCCGGCGGCAGTAGCGACCCTGCTCAGTTCTGTCTCTCAGAGCCACGGGTGAGGTTGCTCGGCACCCAGGGGGGCTGCCCCCTGCCGGCCCCAGTCCCCCATGCTGGGCCGGGGCTCCTAAGCTCCCAGGTGGGCCCCTCCCTCCAGGGCAGCTGCAGGGTCAGGAGGCGTGGACAGCTGGGCCAGGCCCTCTTGTGACCAGCCTTGGCCTGAGGAGCCGCGGCCAGCCAGGGTCCCTAGGGGAAAAACGACGGCCATCAGAGAGATCGCCCCCCAGGGCCCAAGCCAGGCCCCAGCTCACACTCCCCCCAAGTCACCCCAACCCCCACCAACACCCCGACCTCACACACAGACACCCCAGCCCCACCCACACCCTCACCCCCGTGCCCAGCACCAGCCCTGGGGGTCGAGGGCCGGTGAGTCCAGCTGGGCCGGGCAGGGGTCTGGGCTCTGCAGCCTGCTTCTGCCTCTGCTCACAGCCTGGGCCAGTCGAGTGGTTACTGTGTTTATTTTTCTGGAGCCTGAGCTGATTCGAGAAAAAGGAAAAGCTGAGGGGGAGGGGGAGGGGAGGGAGAGTGGCCTAGTTGGGGGAGGGGCCTGTGTCCCGCTGGCCTCAGTCATCCGGAAAGACAGCCTCCCCACCCTGAGTCTGTGGTGTGGCCCCAGGTATGGCTGTGACAGTCCCGCCTCCAGGTCACTAAGGAGGGCAGGGGCAGGAGCCAGGACCCCAGGGCAAGCAGCCCTGGCAGGGCCAGAATCTCCATCCTGACTTGACTTTCTTCAAGCGACCTGGCCTGTGTGGACCCCGATTCTGAGCCTGGGGTGGTGGCAGCCCTGGCTGGGTGGCACGGGCAGCTTACGGCAGGATGGATACCCTGGCTGGGGCCTGGACTCCAGTGGGGCGGTGTCCAAGTCTCATGGGTGGGGCCTCTGCCTGGCTCCATCAGGCCCCCGGAGGTCCCCTGGCGCCCGAGATCTGGTCCTGAGTAGGAGCAGAAGACCTGTCCCCCGACCGCCCTGGGGGGGCTGCTGCCAAGACCCTCAGAAGTCTCTCCAGGTTTCCAAGAACATTTTCAGGAGGAGCCTGGCTCCCATCCTCCATCTGGGTGGAAAATGGAGATCGGATGTGGACAGGTGGCGGGACAGGTGGACATCCTGGCTCCACACCCATCCTCTCCTCTTGGGAAGGGCAGAGCCCAGGCCCCTCCCCAGGAGCTGTGCTGGTTGGGGACGGGGAGCACGTTCCAGGGCCTGGTGCGACCTACAGCTGTGGCTTGGAACAACTGGAGGAATAGGAGTTCAGGAGATGGAGGGGAGGACGGGACAGGTGGGGGCACCTGGCAGGGGTGCGGTGGGCCTCGGGGGAGGGTGGGGCCAGGAGCAGGTTGGGTCACAAGGGAGAGTGTCTGGTCCCACCTCCCCTGGGATGGCTACACCTCCCTGGGCCACCCATCCTCTTCCCTTTCAGAAAAGGGCAGCCCGGGTTGGGGACTGGCCCAGGGCCACCATGGGGGACCAGGCATCGGAATCAGATCCAGGGTGGGTGCCCCTGGTCTTCCTCGCCCCTCCCCTGCTCCGAGGAATTGCACCCACTCCTTCCCGCTATGCTCTGGGCTCCTGGTCCTGGAAAGTGGACTGAAGCTCCCGGGGGAGTTGGGGGTTGGGGGCTCAGAGCCCCTCTGGAAGGCCTCAGGGCATGGAGGATCCTGGCCCTCCCCTGCAGAGCCCTGGTCCAGGGGAGCCCTGGGGTGGGAGACTTCCTCTATCAGCAGGTCGGTTACACTGCAGGCTTCACTCTGCCACTCTGCTCTGGTCTTTCTCCACACCCCGGCAAAGTACTGGAACAGCCTACTGGGAGTGGGGGTGGCTGGAAAGACGATGCCTGATCAGTCTGCTCTCTGTGTCCCTGGGAGCGGGGAGCCCCCACTTCAGTTCCGGGTGGGACCCACACCCACAGAAGGCTATGCCTGAGGGGCTGTCCTCTCCCTCCTCTGGGCTCCTGCAGGACCACAGTGTGCCTGGCTAACCCCCAGCCCTCCTTCAGGACTCCTCCCCCTTCTTGGGGGACAGTGGTGGACCCCAGGCATCCCCTTAGATCGCTAAGCTCAGAGAAGACCCAGCCCTGGTCTGAAGGACACCAGGAGGCGCAGGAAGACAGCCACCCCACGTCTGCCTCTCCTGGTGGGCTGCTCTGAGCCCTTTCATTTTGGGGTGGGGTTGGGGCAGGAGTGGTGGGTCAGAGGCCCAGGGTGGCACAGCTCCTACTCACAGGGAAACTTGCATCTCTGGGGTGAGGGATGCCAGCTCCCAAGCCTCCCGCAGATGGCTAGGTGGTGGCAGGAAGGACCTGCTCAGGGCAGGGTGTACATGTAAATGATCTGAGGCCGGGGAGGCTAGGCGCCGCCCCCAGAGGCCCTGAGCACCACCGCAGGTGAGGGGTGCCCTCCTGCAGCTCCGCCCTGCTCCCCCTCAGATGCCCTCCCGTGCTAGCACACCCCCACCTCTGGGAAGCCAGTGAGTGCCACTGGTGCAGGCAGTTGGGGTACCATCTGAAGCTGGGCTGAATCTTCCTTCCCAAGGGTCCCTTCCGACACCCAGGGTCCAGGCAACTCCGTGGGCTTCACCCTGGAGCCCTCCACTGAGCTGCTGCTGGCGGCTCGGGCTGCATCTCTCACTTCCTCACGTGTGTGTGCTAGTGTGGCGACATTTTTAGAGTTTGGGGTGAGGATGGTTGGGCTCCAGGCAGGGGCAGGGGCCAGACCCCACCCAGCCTCTGTCAGTGCCTGGGGGTGGCTGGCGTCTCCCAGCATCTGAAAGAACGAACAGGAGGCCTCAGTGGACTTGGTGTCCCAGAAGGGCTGGTCAGATGGTGAACTCTGGGCCAGGAGGCCAGCTCTGCCACCCTGCCCACCTCTCTTTACTGTGCCAAGGGGGTGGGCTGCCCCACAGACTCCTGGAGGCAGTAACCCCCCGGGGACGCTCACTCTGTCACCCCATCCTGGATGAGCTGGGGTCTTTGTGATAAAGCCTCGAGTCACCAATGCCTGGCCTCCTGTAGTCCCAGGAGACTTGGGTGTCATTTCAAAGTTGGTGACGTGGGAAGCGGTCCTGTAGCTCCATGGCTGCTACCAAGTGGTGTCCTGGGCCCAGGCCACCTATGGCCACACTCCACAGCACCTCCCCAAACCTCAGTTCTTTCCATGTTGCAGATGAGAAAAAGCACAATGTTTGAAGCACTGTGCCCGGCTGGTACTAGCCCTGATCAATGTTCCCTTAGGTGAGGGTCTGGGGCTGTGGGTGTGGGGAGCAGCCTTGGGGCGCAGCTGGGCCAGCCAGGTTCTGGGAGCGTGAGGGGAAGGGCAGCGACTGTATCTGGCTCTAAAGAGTGCGGAGCCACAGAGGGAAACGGAAGTCAGAGACGATGACGGTCTTGCCCAAGATCACCCAGGCAGCGCGGGGGGTGGGGGGCAGGCGCTGCTCTCCTACCTGGGAGAAGCCGCCGCCGCCCGCGCCCTGGAGGAAGCCAAGGTTTGGATGGGGGCGCTGATCCTAGGGGGCGAGAGAGGCCTGCTGACCCCAGAGCTGAGGAGGGAGGCGGAAACCCCGCAGGGTCCGCGGACACTTCCACGGCGTGGGGTGCGGCTGTGTGCGCACCCCCACCTGTCGGAGGGCTCTGCCCGGGCGTGGGAGGCGAGGGAGTCACTGTCCCGGAGGACGCGGGACCCGGTTGCGCTCCTATCAATCCGGGGCAGAGGGAGGCGAGCGCGCAAAGAGTGGGAGATGGAGGGGCCGGAGGGGCCGCGCGCCCAGGCTCCCAGCGCAGCATCAGGGGCTGGCGAGGTCGGGGGCGGGTCTGAGGGCGCGGGGGCGCTGGGCTGGCAGGGCGAGAAGGCACAGCTCCCGCCGGGGTCCGCGCCGTCGGGGAGCGCTGGGGCGCCACTCCGGCGGGGTCCGGGCGGGGCGGACAGGGGCGGCGCCAGGCAGCGGTGACGTGCACAGGGGACGTGACTCGCGAGCGACCGGAGCCCTGAGTCGCCCCCGGCTCGGCGCCCGGCAGCGAGGAGGGCAGAGGCCGGCGGCGGCGCAGCGGCGGCAGGTAGGCGCGGCCCGGATGCTCGGCGGGCCGGGGGCTGGGACCTGCGAGCCGCCGGGGCGCTGGGTGTGCTCCCGGCGTGGGGACGGCCCCCGGGTCCGCGCTTTTGCTCCTCGCCTCTTCCCATCCTGGGCTGGGGGCGCTCCGGGCACAGACGAGCCCCCCCGACCCCCGGCGGCCCCCGGTAAGGGGCCTGGGAAGCTAGCCGCACCCCTTCATGCCCTCGGATCCGGGCCGGACCGGGCCGGTCCGGGCCGCACGACCTCGACTTCCCCGCCTCGCCCGGGGGCCTCTCCGTCGGATGACCCTCGGGGGCTGGGCTCTGGCCAGCAGGTAGCTCCGCCGGAGGCCAAGCCGGGTCCCGGGTATAAATAGCTTGGTCCGCGGCTAGCGGTGGGGGCGCGCCGGCTATATTTGGTGGGGCTAACGCCCGGGCCAAGCCCCCTTACCGAAGGAGCGAGGAGCACGTGCGCTCCGGGCCCAGCGGCGCCGAGGTGGTGGTGCCCAACGGCGGTCCTCTCCCTCACCTCCTCCCGGTTCTCACCGTTGTCCTAAACATTAATCCACACACGCCCTCGGGCAACGGCTTCCGGTCCAGACAGGGAGGCGGGGAGTCCCCTCCCCGGGATCAGACTGGACTCCCCGAGCTCGCCTTACTTCCATCCCAGGCCCATAGCCCTGGGCAAACGAGTTGGGGGCCTCAGGGGCCTTGGTTTACTCACCTGAAAAGTGGGCTGACAGCTCACCTAGCTGGGTGCTGCACCAGGCCTGAGGTCGGCAGGCATGGGAGTGGAAGGGAGGCAGTCGGGGTCTTGGCCACTTGCGGGGGGGTGCCTGGAGTCTGGGTGAGGGATGAACAGAGTGCTTCTCTGTCCAGACGCACTGAGCTGCACATCCAGAGGGGCCTGGGCTGCCCGAATGATTCTGCGATGACTGTGGCCAGGCTGAGTGGTCTGAGGGACAGCAGATGACAGCTGGACCCACTGCCTCAGGCAACCCAGGCCACAGGCGCTTCTCCAAAGCCAAGAGCAGGGGTGAGTGGCGGGTGGGTTTAGGGGCCTTTGCCTCATTCTGAAGGCCCACGGGTCTTTGGGGGTCAGGTAGGTGCTAGGAGGACAGGGGCAGATGCAAGAGTGTCCTGGAGGGTGAACTGGGCCCCCGTGGGCCCAGCAATTGAAGAGTTGCTCCCACGGTGGGAAGTCTGCCCCTAAGAGGCCCTGAGGGCATGCGTGGCAGTGCCCAGGAGGGTGTGGAGCCTTCCTGCCCAGCAGTCTGTGGTGAAGGCAGAGCCTGGGGTGGACACTGAGGCCTGGTCCTAAGGCAGGCTCTGAAACAACCCCGTGTGACCTTGGGCAGGGCCTTACCCAGGAGGCAACCTGGCTCTCACCCATTCCAGCTGGATACCTCAGTTTGGAAGGCAGCTACGGGGCAGGGTGGGAGGAGAGTCATGCTCTCCAGGACACTGGCCAGGGAGTGTGTGTGGAGGGCGGCCTGTGGGGTCCCACACACTGGCTGGTGATGTCCCTCTGACAAGGCTGACTTGCTCCAAGGCAGTCCTCACGGTGACCTGGTGGGCTTGAAGGGGCCCAGTGCTGCTCCTTAGAGGTGAGGAGCCTCATAGAGTGACCCTGGGGGCCCTGGCTGGCCCTTCTAGAAGTGGCCAGTGGAGAAGAGGGCTGTGTCTAGCCATCAAGTCATAGCAGGGGCCTCCTGATCAGGCCTCCATGCGCCCAGTACTGGGCCCGGAGGTAAGGGCGGGGCAGGATCAGACAGGGCCTGGGGCTCCCCAGGGCTTTGCGTTGGCCAGTGCAGACCTTCCGACCTCAGTCTCCACCTATGAAATGGGCCAGGCAGGGAAGCGGGTCCCCGAGACCTAGAGTTCTCAGTCAGTGTTTGGAGCCCCGAGCCGCGGCCACCTGGCCCGGCCCCAACGGAGGGAAAATGAAGCGGGCCCGGTCATGGGGGAGCCGCGGGGTCCCCTTCGGCGAGCGGGGATGCCCAGCGCGGCTCCGGGTCTTGCTGACCCCGGCGGCCCCGAGCGTGGAATGTGCGCTCCGGTCAATACGGTAGCCGACGAAGAGGGCGCCTACTCCAGGCAATACGGCGGCGGCTCCTCCCTTGGCGCGGTCACGTCCCCCACGTCCCGCGCACTGCAGGCAGAGGAGCAGGGCCGGGGCGGGGCCCGCGGAGCATCCTCCCTTCCCCTCCGCCGGGCGGGGTCGGCCCGACCCCCACCTGCCCATCCGGAAGCTGGAGCGGGAAGGAGCGGCCTTCCTACTCTCTCCAGCGCGGAGGCGGGGGTAGAGGGTGGAGCCCAAGGTCCCTCCACGTTCCCTACCCGGCCTTCCTGCCTCCCCAGCCACCTCCGCCCACTTGCCCTTGAGGCCCCGTTGGTGGAGTCGGGAGCTGGGGGCCCGGATTTGGCGGGGCTGGCGGGGCTTGCTGACACAGAGACCACCTCTGGGCCTTGGTCTTAGGTCACAGGCTTTGGGGGTGGGGGCTGCAGGGAGTTGAGGAATGGGACAAGGTGGCTACGTGGATGGGCAGCGTCCAGGCCTGGAGGAGGTGGCTTGGGCCCCCTCCTGCCCCTCCTCACTGCTCTCTGAACTTTCTAGAGGAGGAGCTCGGACTCGGTTAGCACAGAGACGCCCCAGAGCCATCCTCCAGTAGCCTCCTCTTGGTCATAACGTGGTGACGGTGGTGCAGAGCGAATGCCTCAGAGCGAGGATTCAGAGCGAGGGGCAGGCCTGGGGCGCAGTGTCCACTTTGGTGAATGAGGCCACTGTTTCCACCCCACCAGCCCCTGCAGGAAGACGCAGCCCACCTGAGAGCTCTCGGGGGCACTGGGCATGCACTAGAGAGCTGCGTGGTCAGTGGAGGTGGGGTGGAGGGCTCAGGCCGGACTTAGCAGGCCTGATCAGGCTTGGGGCAGACCCTCACCCACTGCACCCCTCCCACCTCCCCAGAAAAAGCCCCAGGCACCTCCCTCCAGTCACAGCTCCAAACACAGGTCTGGGCAGGGCTGAGGTGAGCATCTGGAGTCCTGTCCCCTCCTTTGAAGGGGACAGGCACCCTGACCAGAGGTGCCTTCTGAGATCTGCTGGCTACCTGCTTGCACAACGGGGTAGTGGGGGAAGGAAGAAGGGTAGCCCTCCTCCTCCCTCCTGTGGGTGCAGCACCCCCTTGCCCGTCAGCCACCCCCATGGGCTTCAGGGGCCTTAGGCCCTGAGGAGCCAGGTGCTAGCCACCCTGGGCTGTTTCCCCAGTGCTCAGGTGTGCCTCCCGGGCCTCCTGGTGCGAGGAGAGTCAGGAAGGACCGTGACTGCCCCTTTCCTGCCCCACCCGCCCAGGAGCTGGTCTCCGAGGACTCGAAGTCAGTGAGGTAACTGGCCAGCCGCCCCAGAAGGCACACTGACTACGCCCTGGGGACAGGCCGCAGGGACTAGGGCTGGGGGCTCCCACACTAGACTCCACGCATTCATGGCCTGCTCTGGGGACTGCCAGGCCACAGACCCTGGACCCAGGGTGGGTGAGGGGACTGCTAGTACAGAGGCCTAACAGGGTGCATGCCAGGGTGCGCCAGGGCAGCAGTGGGCCTGTGGCTGCATCAGAGTGGCTGGTGGGGGGACTTCTTGGGAGGTGGTGAGGCCAACAGGACGTAGAGGTCACGGCTCTGAGGTGGGGGTGGGAGAGGTCAGGTTGGGAGCATGGTAGGAGGTTTGCACTAGCCCTCTGGGTGGAGATGGGGGGTGGGGGTGAGGCCGGACACTGTGGGCACCGAGATGGCATTTGAAACCGCGTGAGTGCAGGCAGAGAAGGGGGCACTGGGGAGACGGGTGATGCAGGAGAAGCTGGAGCCTGACCCCAGCTTGGGTGCTCACCCCAAGGGGCCTGAGGGAGCAGCTGGTAGGAGACCCTGATTTGGGAGGGACCTGGTGCACGCTCCTCCTCAGGCCTTCCTCTGCTCGGCTTTCGGCTGCCAGGACTGGGGTGGGGGGGGCAGCCCCTGGAGCCTTACCTGACCCAGAAGCGGGCACGCGCACCCCACCTTCAAGATCAGCTTTCTGAGGCCCAGAGGGCGGGTTATTTCTGGGCTGGGGACGTGGTTTGCGTGCTTCCCTGGGAGAGTAAATGTCACTGAAAGAACAGCCGGCCGGCATGTGCCCACAGATGTGCTGGTGCCACCTCCCTCTGCATCGCACTGAGTCCCCAACCAGCCCGCGGGCGGCTGCTCCTCCCACCCTGGGTTTTCCTGCAACCATCTGACTGTTGGGCAGCCTGTGTCTGAGCCGGCCTCCTCTGCGGGGTGGGCTGGGCTGATGAGGCCACTTTGCTCTGGTGAATCCCAGTCCCTTCCCAACTCCCCCTGCTGGGCGGAATCCCTTTGCCCCAAACCCAGGCCCGTGCCCGCCCGCCCTGCACTCCACCCTCCATCCTCTCTTCCTTGCTTGCCCAACCCCTCCCTCTACTGGCTGAGAAACCTCACTCTGAGGACCGGCTGGTGCCAGGAACCAGGGTGGGCGCATTTCAGTGTGCCTGGCACCCGGGCTGGGGAATTAGCTGGCAGACAGCAGTGTGTGAAGATCCTCTGGGGCCTTCAGGAGCTGGTGGGAGGGATGACCCCGCTGGGCCTTGGTTCAGGCACAGAAGGTGGCCCCCTCCCTGCAGGAGCCTCACGTGGCAGCTACTGGGCCCACACAGGACCGTGGACACGCTGGACCCTCCTGATCTCTGGGCCTGGGCGCCCTCCCAGATGCTAGTTCTCCTGAGGAGCCTGGGGACCTGGCGGGCAGAGAATGGGCCTCAAAGGCTGGGGCACCAGGCACGGCTGCTGCAGCCAGGGAGGTCTCTGGGCGGGCCTCAGGCCTCATCTGTTCTCGGGGTGTCGGAGTTGGGCTGCAGCTGCCTGGCCCACACACTCCCCCCGTGGCGTCCGCGTGGCCGCTTGACTCACCTTAAGTGGTGTTGCTGCGTCACAGTGTGTTCCTGTTCCCAAGTTATACTTACTTTTTTATTAAGTCACCCTGCTGCGCCTGCCTCGGTGCCCCCACCTGGTGAGCCTGGCTGCGGCTGACACTTGCCCACGTGTCCCGTCCCAGGCTCGGGCACGTGGCTGCGCAGTCAAGAGGCTGGGCCCTGGAGGAGCGCCTGGGGTGGGCCACGCTGAAGCTGGGCTCAGGCTGTCCGGGTGCAGAGGAACCCTGTCCTCACTGCAGACTCCTGTTCCAGGTTCTGTGCACCTCCGGTGCAGAAGTGGCCACCCAGGGCTGTGCCAGGTCCCGTGTCCGCACACACAGCTGCAGGCAGCGGGGCTCCCTTGGCTGGGGCATCCCTGTGCACCTTCCAGCCGTGTTCCCAAACAGCTGCCCAGCCCTTGGCCCCAGACGCACCCTCCATTCTGCTCACTGAAGTCCAGGAACCGTCCGAGCACCGGGGCAAAGTGCTTGGAAAGCACTGGGGTCTGGGTGCCGGGAGAAGCAACGGCTTCTCTTGGTTTTCCCGAGAGTGGCCCTGCAGCCCTAGTCCAGCTGGGAACCAGTACAGGCTCTGAAGGTGGACCTCTGGCCCAGCCTGGGGTGGGGGCAGGGCTGCGGTTCTGCTCCGGGGGGCTGGGTCTGCCGTGCCAGCACTCTGATAGCCAGCTGGCTCCTGGGGGTCCGGCCACCAAATGGTGTCATGGACAGCAGTCACTGCTCGGAGCCCCCTAGAAAGCCCTTAAAAACACCCTCCCCAACACGCCTGCCAAGTCAGAGCCCGGATCCCCAGAGGCCACTGAATCAGGACCCCAGAGAGCGTAGCACCTGTGGCCGGGATGCTGGGGGCAGGCTGGAGGGGGGGGTGATGTGGTGTGTTACTCTCCACATTCTTTTGCCCTCCACACTGAAACTCTGCTCAGACTAGCCAGGCACAGAGGCCCTTGTCCTCACTGCAGACTCCTGTCCCAGGTTCTGTGTGTGCCTCTGATGCAGAAGTGGCCACCCAGGGGGCTGTGCCAGGTCAAGACGGATCCAAGGAAAAGGGGCGGGGGTGGAGCCAGGACCGATTATGAAACCCGGGTGGGCGGGCTGGTAGGAAGGGGGCTGTCGTCGCCACTCGCCCCAGCTCAGAGTTCTCCGGCGTCCGTGCAGGTGGACACTCACACCACAGGATCGGCAGACCCGCGTTTCGGAGAGCTCGTTTGTAGGCCACTGCCAGCAGTGGGAAAAGACAGAGCTTCAGTGGGCCGCGAGCCGCTGGGTCCAAGAAGGCGCGGGCCTCGGGGCAGCTCTCCCCTCCTAGCGCCTGCAGCGAGGAGTCTCTCCTCCGGACAGCTTCTGTCAGGTGAGGTGGGGGACCAGGCCACCAGGCTGATCTCTGACATTGGGGATTTCTAGAGCTATGATCAGAGAGGGTTGAGTGGTCTCTAGATGGAAACATGGCCATAGCATTTCAAGTTACTGTGCCTCAAACGAGCTGAGTCCCTGGGGTTTAAGAGGGAAGTCGGCCCTGGGCCTCGGCGATGGGGTGGGGGCCATGGGCTGGCAGTGGGTGCGGCCAGCTCCCTCTTCCTCTCTGCAGCCTGGGGGCTGGAGTGCTTCGCTCCAGTGGCTGGTTTTCTTGTCAGAGGAGTTATACTCCTGCAGGTGCCTTCTACCTGGGCTGGCCCTGCAGGTCCCTGAACTGCACGGAGGGGAGGCTGGGCCGCTCCCAAAGGAGCTGGGTGGGTAACAACGGTGGGAACAGTCAGGGCCTGCACGCTGGGCGGGGGGCCTCCATCCCCGCTCCCCACCTGCTCCTCCCCGCTGGCAGCCCCCACTCCATCCCCACAGGCATAGCCTGCGTAAGCCTCTTCAGATGCTCACTGTGGTGCCGTGTGATCAGAGTGGGCAGGATGGGAAGCCCTGTCCTCCCTGGGGTGGAGGAGCAAGGCTGGCCACCATCTAGATAGAGGACTCTGGGGACACCAGCCTAGATCGGCCCCAGGTCCCCACCAGGGCAGCTTCATTGCCTGAGGAGCTGCGAGGTGCTGGCCGTGGTGGGACACCAGGTCAGGCTGGAGGCGGGAGCAAGCTGGCTTCTCTGCTGGGGTCTGTGCTCCTCAGGAGGTAATCTGAGCCCTGGCTGAGCCCAAAAAAGCCACTGCCCTTTAGAGCCAGCTGCATGGGAGCAGGCCAGGCCTGAGCAGAGGAGGGAGGAGGGAGGAGGGGCCGTAGTTGCTGGTCACCCCAGACCCTCCTGCCCTGTGCCCAGTGCCCAGCACAGGTGAGGCCCAGAGGCAGGGGCAGCTGGCCTGGCTCAGGGCTGAGCTCCTGCTGGGGGCGGAGGCCTGAAGGGAGGGGTGGCCGGCCTTCAGGTGCACCTCTGTC
This sequence comes from Camelus bactrianus, assembly GCF_048773025.1. Lineage (NCBI taxonomy): Eukaryota > Metazoa > Chordata > Mammalia > Artiodactyla > Camelidae > Camelus > Camelus bactrianus. Next base: position 59,550,309 of record NC_133554.1, read on the forward strand.
CCTGCAATGCTGGGCTGGCTGGTCCTGACAGCCTGGCTTCCTCTTTCTCAGGGACGCGGAACTTGCCCTCCTGGCCATGGGAGGGGCCGTGGTCGACGAGGGCCCGACAGGCATCAAGGCCCCCGACGGGGGCTGGGGCTGGGCCGTCCTCTGGGGCTGTTTCGTCATCACGGGCTTCTCCTACGCCTTCCCCAAGGCGGTCAGCGTCTTCTTCAAGGAACTCATGCGTGAGTTTGGGATCGGCTACAGCGACTCGGCCTGGATCTCCTCCATCTTGCTGGCCATGTTGTACGGGACAGGTGAGGGCTGCGGCGGCCAGGTGGTCACCTCTGGGGGTCCCCTAAGTTCAGTTCAGAGAGCCTCCCTTGGGCAAAGAGGCCCTGTGGTCGGGGGTTGGCCGGTACATCCCAGGTCTCCAGGGGTGCCTGGAGAGAAGCCACTGAGAGTGCTGTGGTCCCCACTGGGCAGACCGAACACATGCCGAGGCTGTGTGCGGCCCTGTCCAACGGGCTGTGTGTGTCCAGCTGTACTCGGTCCTAGAGGACAGGGGCTCCAGGCCCTGTGCTCTGCAGGTTCTTGCTGTCTGCACAGACTAAGCAGACGCCTCTAGCAAGGAGCTCTCCTTATGAACCGTGCTTTGCTCAGGAGACGTGCGAGTGTGATTCCCACTCTGGGCGCCCGGTGCTCCTGGAGTGTCTGCTGAGCTGGGGGCGGGGGTGCCGGGGAGAGCCTCGGTCTGCTCCTCAGTCGCTGCCACTCCCCCAGGCCCACTGTGCAGCGTGTGTGTGAATCGCTTTGGCTGCCGGCCTGTCATGCTCGCAGGCGGCCTCTTGGCATCCCTGGGCATGGTGGCCGCGTCCTTCTGCGGAAGCATCATCCAGCTCTACCTCACCACTGGCGTCATCACAGGTGAGTGGGGCCGGCAGGAGCAGGGTGGGCCGTGGCGCCTCTGCTGCTCAGTGGTGGCCAGGTGGCGACGATGGCTCGGAAGGATGGGAGCTGGGGGAGGGGGGGCGGCCGTGGGGTGTCCGCACCGGCGCCAGCCTGTCCTCTGTCCCCGTCTCTCTCCGCGGGGCGGGGCGGGTCAGGCCGGGCCTGTGCTGGGAAGAGCGGGGGCCGGGAGGGAAAGGGCACGTGCTCACTGCCCACCGTCCGCCGCCCCCCAGGCTTGGGTCTGGCGCTAAACTTCCAGCCGTCGCTCATCATGCTCAACCGCTACTTCAGCCGGCGGCGCCCCATGGCCAACGGGCTGGCGGCGGCGGGCAGCCCCGTGTTCCTGTGCGCCCTGTCCCCGCTGGGGCAGCTGCTACAGGACCACTACGGCTGGCGGGGTGGCTTCCTTATCCTGGGCGGCCTACTGCTCAACTGCTGTGTGTGCGCTGCGCTCATGCGGCCGCTGGAGGCGCCCCGGCCGGCTGCGGGGCCCGCACCCCCGCGGGCCCCCCGGCGGCTGCTGGACCTGAGTGTCTTCAGGGACCGCGGCTTCGTCGTCTACGCGCTGGCTGCCTCCATCATGGTGCTGGGGCTCTTCGTGCCACCAGTGTTCGTAGTGAGCTACGCCAAGGACCTGGGCGTGCCCGACACCCAGGCGGCCTTCCTGCTCACCGTGCTGGGCTTCATCGACATCTTTGCCCGGCCCACCGCTGGCTTCATCGCAGGGCTCAAGAAGGTGCGGCCCTACTCTGTCTACCTCTTCAGCTTTGCCATGTTCTTCAACGGCTTCACCGACCTCACGGGCTCCACGGCGAGAGACTATGGCGGCCTGGTGGTCTTCTGCATCTTCTTCGGCATCTCCTACGGCATGGTGGGGGCCCTGCAGTTCGAGGTGCTCATGGCCATCGTGGGCACCCAGAAGTTCTCCAGCGCCATCGGCCTCGTGCTGCTGCTGGAGGCCATAGCTGTGCTCATCGGGCCCCCGTCGGGAGGTGAGTGCTGGCGGCAGGGTGGGGAGCCAGCTGCCTCCCCTTCCCGGGGCCAGGCTGGGCCCTTGGGGCAGTTCTCTTCCTGAGGAGGGGAGGTGCCATGCGAGGGCCCTCAGCTGGAGGAACCCCCGGACCCCTGCCTGGTCTGGCCAGGCCACCTCGTAGCTCTGCACACCGCCAGCAGGTATCAGGAGGGAACATGGCCTCGCCTACATCCCAGGACCTGCTTCGTCCACCGTGGGAGGGGGTGCCTGGGCCCAAGGCAGGTGCAGGCCTGAGTCGTGGGGACAGGTAATGGCTCCAGGGTGGAGTCCTGGCCCTCCTTTTTGGCTGTCCCCACACACCGGGGATGTTCAGAGCTGAGGCCTGGGCCAGTTTTTGCTACGGTGGGCTTTTATTTTTTTGATGGCTGATAAAATACTGGTGTGGGATTAAGATGGCATGGACTGTGGGACCAGCATGGCCACAGCCCCACCAGGCTTGGTCACTGAGTTTGGGTCTCTCTACCCAGCCCTGTCAGACCCCTACCTTCTACCTGACCCTGGACCTCTGGCTCCTCTCTCCTGGAGGGGTCTGGGGCAAGGGTGGGGAGACACCTGAATCGTCACTGTCCTGGGGTCCTCCTGTGGGGGCCACTGGTGGGGAGGCTGCCATGGTGATGGGCAGCAGGGCCTCGCATGAGGCTCCACCCAAACCCTGGTCAGAGCCACTCTGGTTCAGCCTCTGGGTATGTGCTGCCTGGGGAACGGGGTTGGCGGTGGGGGCAGCCGCCTGAGGGCCCAGCCTGCTCTGGTGGCGCACTAGGGGTAGGGGGTTGGTGGGAGGCTCCAGCCCGGGCTGACCCCGCCCCCTTTGCAGGCAAGCTCCTGGACGCGACGCACGTCTACCAGTACGTGTTTGTGCTGGCGGGGGCCGAGGTGCTGACCTCCTCCCTCGTGCTGGTGCTGGGCAACTTCTTCTGCATTGGGAAGAGGCCCGAGGTGGCCACGGAGGAGGAGCGCCACAAGCCCCCCGAGGATGTGAGGGTGGACTCTCGGGAGGTGGAGCACTTCCTGAAGACGGAGCCTGAGAAGAACGGGGAGGTGGTTCACACCCCGGAGACGAGCGTCTGAGCCGGAGGCCGGCAGGGGTTCAGGGAATCGGACAGAGACCGTCAACGCTCGTATTTATTTCACAAACAGGACTAGCTGGGGTGGGGCCGTCGGCTCGGTGCCGGCTGCCCGGGCAGCGGATCATCGCCTGATCAGTGTTTTTCGGGGGAGGTGGTGGGGTGGGAACGTGTCATTCCGAGGTGGATCTGTGGTGAAGCCAAGCCGCGAGGTTACAAGCCATCTGCCCCAGGGCCCCGCCTGCTGACCCCAGAGGCGCCCGATGCCCACCACTGGGCTCAAGGACCTAGAAACCCGTGCTTCAGAGACAACACGGCTTTAATCAGAGGGTGGGGCCGCTGCAGAGTGGGTGCTCCCCTGACGGGCCCTCCCTGTGTTCCTGTGGCCCCTTCCTGCCCGGGCCTCCACTGTGTGCCCCAGCCCACCCGACTCCGAGTGCCTAGAGGACAAAGCTCCCTCCTTCACGTCTGGAAGCCAGAAAAGCCTGCGTGTGGGAGGAGCTGCCCCGGGAGGAATGTCTTCCAGGAGCTGCAGTTCTGGAGGGGCAGCGAGCGGTCTGGCCACCCACCCCAAATCCCACTTTCTCAACAAACAGCCTGGCTATTTTTACAGAGTGGTTCTGGTCCTTCTCAGCCGTGCAGCTTTGTAAGCCCGGCTGGTCCTGGCCCCGGCCCTGCGGTCCCCGGTCAGCTCAGAGTGGTCACATGGGGCCCCGGCGGCTGGCGGGGAGGCCACACTGCAGGGGTGTGTGCACTTCAGCTGAGACATAGGTGTGATTTCTGCTCCCTGGCGTGTGTGTCTGAAGAAAACCATCTTCCTGCCTTCCACGTATCCGTCCCTCGGTTAGCTGACGGTCGCCCACGTGGTCAGCGCCCGGGGCCGCCGTCTGCCCCATCCTCCCCACCCAGCCCCGCTCAGCCGCGCCCAGGGTACCCACACCCACCTGCCCTCTGGCCATTGGCGGCCTGCGTGGCTGGGGGACCGGTCGGGGCCGCTGGAGCGCCCTCAGTAGGTGGTGCGTCGAGGGCGCTGGGGACGGCAGCGGGCGCCCTGGCGGGCCGCGTGCAGCCGGAGAGACGCCACGTCCCTGCTCCTCTGCAACAAAAAGCAAGCGAGAGCTCACGTCTCGAGCCCACCACGGAGAGGTCGCCCTGCAGGGCTGCTGCCCCGTGAGCTCTTGGGTACCAGGCACCTGCCCGCTGCCCCCTTCACACCCTTTCTGTCCCTCTGTCTCCAAGGCCAGGGCTTGGGCTGTGGGTGGTGCTGGAAGTCACAGGGGTCGAGTGGCAGCCCCGCACCTGCTGACCTCGCCCCATGTAAGGTGGGCCAGGCTGGGCCCCTGGCAGCCGGAGCACAGCCGAGCCGTGAGCACCCCCGCTTGTCAGGTCTCAAAGGGACAACCCCACCTATGGTCTCTGTGACCCCTACCTGAACTGGGGGGAGCAGGGAGAAGGCAAGTGGACGGCCTGCCTGTGCCACCTCCCCAGCCGCCCTCCACTCATCACCCCCGTCCCCTTCTCTCGAGGTGATGAGCTTGGCCTGGCTGCTGCTGGCCGTTGGTTTCCCTGGGTACCCTGGCCCCAGCTGTAGGTGGTGACTGAGCCCGAGGAGCCCACACTGGGGTGCCCCTCATTCTCACCCCAAGCTGCCCCATGCGTCCCCCTGGTTTAAGTGTCCAGGGCCCCCCCAGGCTGGAAGCTGATCTGTGGGGCCTGGGAGGGCGACCAGACAGTCTTATCTGCCTAGTTTCCTGATTCTGGGTGTTTCCAGCTGCGCCCAAGGCAGAGAAAGAAAACTCCTTGTGCTGAGGAAACGGGCGGCCGCAGGCCCCGGGCCCCAAGAGGAGTGGAAGAGTGGTCAGTGCTCTGGGCAAGGGGGACCGGGGGCCATGGACGGGGCCGCCCCTGCCCTTAGACGTTCCGCCAAAGAAGACCCCTCCCCCCAGTGATGCAGACGCCCGGGTCGAGCCCACTCCCACGGGCCCTAGGCCCCTGCCCCTCCCTGGACGGCACACACATACCACCTTAAATCAGAGGTGGGGGGTACATATGAGCCAGGCACCCTGGGCTGCTACCGCCACCCTGGCCAGGCCTGGGGCACTTGCCACACACACATGGAAGGGCCCTGCACTGGGAGAGCCTGGCAGGAGAGCTGACCCTGCCCTCCGTGGCTGCCCAAGGGCTCTGCCAACAACGGTCTGGGAGACAGCATCCAGAACCTTGAGGTTCCCAGGTGACGTGCCCCTGTAACCCTAAACACCCCTACAGGCAGTGGCGCCGAGGGGGGGCTGCTTCCAGAGCTCCCAGCAGAGGGAGGCGGGCAGGACAGGTTGGGGCCAGTCCTCCAATGCAGGGTTTTCCAGGAGGAGCTCCAGGCACCCCTCTCAGTGGGACAGGGCCTGGGGGAGGGTGGGAGGCCGGGACCCAGAGCCCGCAATGTGGGTCACAGGGCTGGGCTCTCCGTGTCAGGAGACTGAGGTGACGAGGGGGCCAGGGAGCAGGACAGGTCGTCTGAGCTGGGTCCAGGTGTCAGCAGGCTGGGGTGACGAGGCCAAACCTCAGGGACCACCTGGCACGGCTACACTGGCCTGGGAGGGACCAAGAGCAAGTCAGCACGGGGGTGGGGGTACGCCTGCCCCCGGGTCTCCAGGGCAGGAGCACACCCACTGGCACGCACACGGCCAGTGTGTTCAGCTCCAGGGATGAGTGGGTGTGGAGCAGAAGTGCTTGGTCAGCACACAGAAGCACATCTGTGACTGAGGTCCCCGGCAAGAGGGATGGACACACCCACAGCCCAGGGCCACACCTCAGGAGGACGCGGGCCCAACCGCCTTCGGGGCATCCGGGGCTCTCAGGGAGGCGGTGTCTCGGGCTTCAACAACTACGGGGGAGAGGAAAGCAGCGGAAAGCAGCGGCCGTGAGCTCAACAGGTGGACGGACGCTGCCTGTGGGGAAGGGACGGTGCCTGCCAGACCTGAGTCCCTGGGTCCCAGCACGGGCTCACTCGGGAGCCGCCCCATGGGAACCATGTGCCGGCCGCTGCGCTGTTCACTCCCTGGAAAACCTCGGGGACCTGGGGCCGGCCCTTTGTGAAGGTGGGGCCTGTGCGCGGGCTGCATGGCATCAGCTCTGCCACGTCCCCGTCTCACCCACCTGCTCCCAAACAGCTGACCAACCTCACCAAGGGGCTTCAAGAGGGCAGACACGAACGCCAACTCAGAAAATTAGTTTTCACAGTTAATCTACACCCGTCAAAACTCAAGCTGACGAAATAAAGACCACGTGGCAGGGGCGGAGAAGAAAGGCAGAAACCGTCATGAATTTATTATTTACACGGTGGTTAGGTACACAAGTACAGTGGGCGCACAAACGCGCAGGCCCGAGACTGGCCACGGACACACAGGTTGATACAGACAGTTCTCACTCCGCTTCCTGCAGGTCAGGTGGGGAATCAAACATGGGGCTTGTGGGCACCAGCTGTTCACATGTCCACAACCGCACTACTGAGGGCTCAGGGTTGGAGCCCACATCCCAAACGCCATCTGGCAATTTCAGGCAGCAACCTGGATGCTAACACCTCCCCAGGAGGGAAGGTCCCCTCTGCAGAAGGCACTGGGCCACAGTGTAAAAGCCCCCAGCTTGCTCTGACTCACCCAAGTTCCGCCTGCATGCCCAGAAACACAGCCCCACCTGGCCAAACGCCTACACCTGATCACTCACAGCACAGCCAGCCCAGGACTCAGAGAGAAGCGAACAGCTGCATTCTACATGTCAACACAGCAGTCAGGGCCCGCCAGCATCCCGGGGCTGTGACTTTGGGGGCAGGAAGGGAAAACGCAGATGGGGCACCTTTCAGGTCCCTAGCTTCCCACGAATGCCCTGGTGCCAAGTAGCACACGCTGCAGCAGAGTGACAGGAAGCAGCAGGAAGGAGCCTCAGGACACACAGGCTGCACCTCATCTCCTGTCTACTGGCTGCCACCACCTCTGCAAGACCAGGGGGCGTCTCAGGAGAGCTGTTCAGAGGGTCCCTCTGGGAAGACTCAGCCCTGCCCCCTTCTTGACCTCCATGGGGTTCACCTCGTCCCAGCACAGGTCACAGAAGTGTGTGACCCCCTCACCCTCCCGGACAATCAGGTCGTCAGGGTCACCTGCTTCTTGGCACTTCAGAGAGGATTCCCTTGGGCCAGCCAGCCACTCTGGGCAAAGCCAGCATCCAGCAGACGCCCCGGCCCCTGGTTTTGAGCACACAGATGTTAGCACAGATGAAGGGCCAGCCTGCACCGGCAACACTGTCTGTTCAGAAGACTTTCCAGGTTCAAAGGCATCGAGGCAGCCACGGCCAAAACCACCACACACAGCCCGAGGAGGGGCCAGCGTCTCTCAGTCCGCATCCGCTCCCGAGGGTTGGCAACACAGCGCAGTCTTCAGGGCTCCTCGCTGCGTCCGGGAAGATCAGCCCATGGGCAGCGCTGTCTGGAAGCACCCGCTGCACCCGGGGCAGCCGCGCTGTCTGGCCGCTCTCATGACCAACCGTGAGGATCTCGGCGCTTCCGCGGCGAGCAGGCGTCTCAGTTCCCAGTGGGGAAGGGGGAGTGATGGCCAAGACCAAGTGAGTGAGGTCACGAAACAGCACACGACACGCACAGACACACACGTCACTTACACACGTGTGTACACGTGACAGTTTCTGATGAGAAAACCCCTCTCCGCGGCGGACCACACAACACAACACCACGAGACGCGGACCCCGGAGCCCACGTGCTCCACTCCCTGCCTCACTCCTCTACGCGAACTCCACGCCAGCGTCGGCTTCACAATTCTTTAAAGTCAGCATCTTTTTTAAGACCGCAAAAACAGACATGAAAGAAACGATAAAAAGACAGATTTCTTTACACAGATTTAAGCCAATAATTTTTAGCAAAATGATACAAAACTGTCTTAACCAAGTAGAAGGTCGGTGGGTACAGTAGACTCGGCAGGGCCCGGCTGCACCGGAGGGACTGAAAGACTCCTGGGCGGGAGTCTGACTCTCCGCAGCCGCCTCACTCAGCTTCTCGTCCCAGCCCCGCTATCACCGTGTTCCCGGGGGCCTGGTACAGCCCCCGGCGATGGCAGCGCTTGGATTCTGTCTGGTTGGGTGTGTGTTTGGTTCCCCATGGGCGTTGCCGGGTGGGTGGCCTGGAGCTCCCGGTGGTAACGTTCCGGTTCTAGACCGGGGGGGCGTGTCACTAGTAACAGAGGAGATCAGCCATGCATCGTCTGCCCTCACCGCAAAAGGAGAGTTCTCATCGGTGCACGACAGACTGAAGACCACTGGAAGCCACCCGACCGGGAATCTGTCGGAGCCAAAGCACAGGAGGTCAGCGTGAGGCCAGGGGAACGGAGCCAGGCAGGCTTGGACACAAAACACCAAGGACAGCGCCCTGGGAGGGAGGGGACACAGATGCCACCTAGCCCCACTCGCTACACGCGCGCCCCTAGCCACTCCGGAAGGTCCCTCTGAGGCCAGGACACGTGCAGCAGGAAAGGCGAGAGAAGACAGGGAAGGAAGAAGAGCCATGCAGGCAAGGAGGCTGGAGGCCACAGGGCTGCCAGCTCACGATCGGTCAGACCAGAGTCCAAGCGGGGAAGAGATGCTTGCCCCCAGCCCCCTTCCTGCCAAGTAACCTGCTGTTCTGAAATCAGAGACCGGGCCCCGCGTGGTGGGCACTGGCACTCCACCTGGGACGAGACGTGAACACGAGCCCCCATCAAGAAGCTGCAAGAGTGCAGTCACGTCACGACCGACAGAAGCTGCGAGCCCCCAGCTGGGAGGAGCCGCCAGGAGGGGGCCCGGCTCGGACAGCCAGCCACGCAGCGACGGCAGGGAGCAGGCGGCCGTGGCTGATGGGTTAATACAGAAGAGAACGTGGACGAGATGCTGGGCAGAGACCGAGTTCAAAAAGAAAAGCAAACAAGGAAGACAGAGATCGATGCTGAAAGAAGAGAGATGACAAAGCCAGGACAGCAGAGACCACCCAGAGGGCCCCACGCAGCGGAGCCCCACTGAGCGCGGCCCACACGGCGGAGCCCGGCACGACACACCCGCACGGCCACGAGCGTTCTGGGGCCACTGGGCCGAGCCTGGGCTCCCAACTCCAGACCACTGTGGGGCACAAAGACCAGCGGACAGCGAGCAGGATTCTGGGGCCACCCCAGACTAGAATCCGCATGAGAAGACCTGGGCAGAGGCCCTTGCTTGACCTGCAGCGCCTGGCATGCAAGCCCAACCCCGCAAGCCCCCGGAGGGCGAGGGGCCGTCGGCTCCCACCCCGCCCGATGCCTGCCACCTACTGAACCCCGCCAGGCGCACACTCACCCAGCGCTGCCTTCCGACGGGAGACGTGCAGCTACTTGCCGTGGTGCTCGAAAGGAATGCTATTCTGAGGTGGGGGGAAAAGACAGCTGTTGGTAAGGGTTCCCCAGGCTGGACCAGAACGTGAGACCCTCCTGCATCTGAAGGTGCTTCCTTGCCTCACCTCAACCAAGTCTGCAAACACAGGCCGGGCTGCTAGGGGGACCCCAGGACCACGCAGGAGCTCAGGCTCGCCCCTCGAGAACGGCCCCCGGACACACGGCCGCTCCTCGAGGGTGGGTCTGTCAGTGATGCTGACGAGGGGCCAGGACAGACCCTGCCGACCCCTTGGGCAGTAAGAGAACCAGATGCCCCGCGGCAGCCCCTCCAGCCGCAGCTCCCAGAGGCCTGTGCTGGGCAGGTGAAGAGGACAGCACCTCCCATGACACACAGACTGGACACAGTTCCTCACAGATGCAAGGAGAGGACGCGGCACAGACTGCACTGGGGGGTCACGGATTAAAGTCAGTCGGTCTGAAAGAACACCAGGGACCAGTACTACGTCCCACCGACAGTGCTGGACCAATGAGCACTTTCTCACAAAGAGAAAAACGTCACAAACAGGTTCACCCACCAGGAGCCCTTTAGTCTCCCCAATTTTCTGGCTGGAGAGGTCAGACTCCCAGCCAGGAGCTGGGAACATGGGACCGTGGTCCCGTGAGAAGCACGTGGGGGCGAGGAGGAGCAGCCAGGAGACAGGGCACGGGTTGGGGGGTGGCAAGAGGCTATGCACAGTCCTACTGAGGGTGAGCTGTGGCCTCGGACTGGGAGCCCCGCACAGGACACACCACCTCCTCCTTGGGGCGCGGGGGCCGTACAGAAAGTGGGTGGGAAGCGCCCCCACCGGGCGGCCGTGTGACTAAGGATGTGCACGTGCAGGGCTGCGGCTCGACCAGTGCGTCCGTGCTCCCCCTGTCCCCCCACTTTCTTAGGGGGCGGTGGTGAGAGGCCAGAGAATTGTAAAAGCTGGAGCCTTGGTGGACGGGGAGCCTTTCACAGTCTTTCAGAAGAGCACTCAAGGGTGACCAGGAGAACCCAAAGGGGAGAATCAGGAGGGCACCAGGGACACACCCTCAGGGGCTGTGTCCTCAGCATGAAGACCCTGAGAAACTGCCGGGGGTGACCAGGGGAAAAAGCGAAGGTGCTTCTGCAGGGCTACACCACCAAATCATATCTCTTCGGAGACCCATCCCTACCACTCAGGCCCACGTGAAAGGGGAGAAGGAGGGAGCGCGCACACGAGCGAGCAGACATGTCTGCGAGGTGGGACCTCGGGGCTGTGTTTGGTCGACGCCTGGGGCGGGGGCTGAGGCTGCACCCAGACCCTCGACAACCCAGCACCCTCAGCACCCTCTCTTTCCTTTCCCTCAACGGTCCTCAAAGCAAAAGACATTCTCCCATGTTTAAAAAAGGGCCTGCACCTTCCTCAGTCTCTGCTGGCCCAGGCATTCTGGGGCCACAGAGCCAGCAGCACACAGGGCTCGGGGACCCCAGGGCTCGTGGGAAGCAATGTGAAGCCTTCTCTGTGCCCCGTGGTGAGGGAGGGAGGGTGGGGCCAGGGGCCAAGAGAGGTCCAACCGCATTGCCTGGCCAGATCCCAGGTGATCAGACTACCTGTATCTTCAGTCTCTGTGAGAGACAGCTACCCTGTAAAAATCACCCATTTCCAGTAGAATCACCAGGAAATCAGAAGTGTCCAAGAGGAGAAGGTGTAGCTCAGTGGTAGAGTATGTAGCTCAGTGGTACCCAGCATGCACGAGGTCCTGGGTTCAATCCTCAGTACCTCCATTACAGATAAATAAATAAAAACCCAGTTACCACCCCCCCTAAATAAAAAATATATTAAAAAAAAAAAGTGGTAAAACTCTTACTGCTCCTGGTCAAGGGAAAGTGGTTGGGAGCAAGCCCCCCCCCCCAGCCCGGGCACGCCTCGTTCCTCTGCCTGAAGCCCAGCTAGACTGGACGCCAAAGGACTGCGGTCCTGGTAGTGCTTGCAGCCCCCGCCCTCCTAACCTGCACGCTCAACCCACCAAATTCACCCACAAGCTACACCCAGTGCCCCACAAGCGCTGGGGGGCCGGGTACCACATGAACCCGAGTGTCACAGTGAACCTGAGGAGGGCTCGCCCAGCACACAGCCCAGGGCCTTCCTGAGACCCTGCCCTGCCCAGCAGATACCACAGGGTCACCCGACCCCACCACCCACAGGAAGGGACCCCAAAAGCTGCTGGAGGAGAAGTATCAGTACAGAAAGGAAGAACTGCTCTGTCAAGAAAGGTGTGTGGTGAGTGCAGCCCAGTAACAGCGGCAGAAGAGAAGACGCGGCGAGCGGAGGTGGTTCTGGGGCCCGGGCCGCACCTCGCGGGCCTCGGAGCGTGCTCGCCGTCAGAGAGGAGACGGGAGCTCCTGCCCTGCGACACGCAGCCAGGTGCCAGGCTCTAAAAGGCCCCTGCCGACCACAGCACGCAGTGACTGCCAGCAGCACGCCGCCCCCACCCCCGATGGGCGCTGTGCTGGGGGCAGGCCCGGCTGGCAAGGACCAGGACAGAGTCTCCAGGCGGGCGTGCCGGTGACTGACGGCACGAGCAGGCGGGCGCTCCCCACCCAGCAGGGAAGACGGCCGAGCCTCCCAGACTGGCCTGCGGCCAGGGCCCCACGGAGGGCAGCAGAAGAGAGAAGTCCCCATTACATGTCCCAGCACAGTTGGGGGGTGAGCCCTGACCCCGCACAGCCAATCACTGAGATACTCAAATAGGGCCGAACAGCACCGAGGGGGCACCTTTCCCCCCGTCGGTTCAAATGCTCAGAGATGGGGAGGAAGGGGAGGAAGGGAAGGAAGGGAAGCAGGAAAGCCTCTGAATCCCTCACCCACCCCGGCCTGGAGCCAGGAGACCAGACAACGCGGAGAAGTCAGAGGCCCGCAGCATGGGGCCTGCGGGGCGCGCACCTGTGAGGTGGACATGCGGGAGGTATCTTGCCGGCCTGTGAGGTCGGACGAGGAGATGTTGACCGGGGCGCCGCGGTGCAGCCGCATACTCACTTTCCGCTCTCTTTCCATGCCGGACACGGGCCGAGGAGAGGTGTTCGCTGGCAGAGAGGAAGACAGAGGCAGAAGTGAGGCCTCGGAAGGCCCCCCCACACTCCAGCATGGGCTCTCCACTGGGAACTGTGGTCGAGCAAGGACGCCTGCAGCCTCGGCACGGGGCACAGGACATGCTGCTGCAGCCCAGTACTGGGTCGGCACTAGCGACGCCAGCCTCGGGCCCGAGGAGGGTCACGACAGGCCCGTGAGGAGGGAGGGGTTCGTCGGGGGCTCTCCTTTCGTCACCAGGAGAACGTGAACAGCAACAGGGCTTGCAAGGAACTCAGCCCTTCAGGAGACCAACGAGGAAACAGATGTTCCCAAAGGCGCCGTCCCAGGCTGTTCCCGGGCCCCTCTAACCTCGGGAACAAGAATCAGCCAGAACAGGAATGCACACAGCTTGGCCCACGAGGCCCACCCGGTCCCCAGTCCCCACTCCCAGAGCCGGCTCCCCGCAAGGTCACACTGGAGGGGCCAGAGCAACCAACACACAGAACAGAAGCTGTTGCCTCAGAGCGGGAGGCTGCGGCACATCCAGCAGCCCCAAGACCACTCACCAGTGTGTGAGGTAGGGGTGAGGGGTGTGGGAGGAGCCACTTCCTGTGTCCCCCTCAGCCGGCCAGAGGCCGTGGAGGGGAGGCCGCGGGTGGCTGGATTTCGGGAGTGTCTCAAGCGTTCCTCTCGGTCCCGGCGTTCCCGCTCGGCATCGTCAGCTGCCCGGCTGGCTCCCTGAGAAGGAAAGAGGCAAAGACCTTAACTGAACTGGGTTTGCTGAAAAACCACCCCAGGCCTCTGGCTGCGAATTGAGCCAAGAAAACACCAGGGCATTGGGGACAAGACACGAAGCCATCTGGAGCCACGCACAAGTCCAACGCTCCTCCGCTGGACAGCCCCAGGCCGGTCCCGCACCCCTGCAAGGAGCAGAACAGGTGTCTCGGCCCTCGTCCCAACACAGCAAAAACCCACACACCAACAGCACCCGTGGGCCCTCTTCCTGAGCACCACAGGAATGGGCACCCATCTAGGTCAGAGGTGGCCGAACAGCACAAGTCGGGAAGCCTGTGAGGCAGGCGGGGGCGGCAGCACTCGGTGGGCTGAGGGGTCCAGCGGAATGCAGAGCCCCGGCCTGCGCGAGAGTCACATCGGCGCACACGCGAGTCGAGGGGCTGGCAGCCGGGCCTGTCCCAGGAAGGCGGTGTGGCGAGCACCGCCTCAGCCAGGTTTGCTCCTGCAACAGCTTGTTCTACATCGAACCACAAGCTCGGAGGCACCTGATTTTAAATGGTGACGCGAAGATTAACTGTCCTCGTAAAGGTTACCAGCACTTTAAGGCAAGGGTGTAAACTGAGCCCTCGTGGGCCAAAGGCAGCCCGTCTGTTTCTGTAAATAAAGTTTTCTCGGCATGGCCACCCCAACTTATCCCCGACCGCCCCGCAGTGCTCTGGTTACCAGTCAGGCGGTTGCAATGCCGTGCAGATGGGAAAGCTGAAATTATCTACTGTCTGGCCCTTCACACGAGAGGTCTGCCGAGCCCCTAAGAGGGATGACGATATCAGAACAGAGAACTTCAAGTGGCTCCGGCAGAAGGCCCACTCTGATGTTCAGACTCCAGGCGACCTGTGGCACCCTTCTCCAGGGGTCGGCCACCCTACCAGAGGGCACAGGCCAGGTCCAGGGCAGGTGGCCCTTGCTCCGGAGGCAGCAGCCACCCCTGCCACCGGGTCCCTTTACAAGCACCCCTGCACGGGCGAGGCCACGGGTACGGCCTCCTGCTCTGCATCCTCTGAAGAGGAGGTTCTGTTCCTCCATCACACTTGTCACCCTGGAAAGGTGCCACTTTCCGTCTTAAGCTCATAACTAAGTAGAACAAATTTTTAATCAAAGAGGTAAAGTAAATTCCCCCAAACCCTGGAATTCCAGCAGTGGTGCCCAAAGATTAATTAAATTCATACAATGGACCCAGGAACAGACGGCCTATTCTAGAAGGGAAACAGATTAAGGTCCAAGCTCTGCCCTCTCCACACCCTCAGCCCCAAGCAAGCGTATCTGTGCTCACAAGCTCACACCTGAGAAACCAAGGAAATCACATGAAGCTCATCCCAGGACCAAACGCACGCATAACACACAGGCCTCCCCAGCCGCCTGCCCCCTCGGAGGCCAGGCCCCAGCACGGGTCTATACCCTACCTCACGGCACACACACACCCTTGCGCAAGGAACGCGCAGGCCAGAACAGCCCCAACGCCTCGTCGTGATGTGGATCAAGTGACCTCAGTGTCAGGGTAGGAGCCCAGGCTCTAGGCAGACCTGCACTGCAGACTCAGCCCGTGCCCTGGGAGCCCCAGTCCCCAAGCCTCAGCCCCGCTCGGAGCGCCCCGGACGGGCCGGGGAGCCCCATCCACAGAGAAGTCGCTGGGCCCGCCGCACACTTACGAACTTGAGCATGTTCCAGTCGAACACGTAGTCGTAAGAGAAGCCCTGCCGGTGGAAGAGGTTGCGGAAGAGCTGGCGCAGGTAGGAGTAGTCGGGCTTGTCGTCGAAGCGCAGGGAGCGGCAGAAGTTCAGGTACGTGGCAAACTCAGCTGCGGGCACCGGGACACCTGGAGGTAGCTGGCGGTGCCGGCTACGAGCCGGCGTGGCGTCGCCAGCAGGACCCCTTCCCCCCAACACCACAGGCAGGCGCAAAGGACGGAGCCTAAAACCCCAGGGAGGGGCGGGAAGGACGGGGGTGAGAGAACCCAACACCACGGGGCCCTTATGCGGCGGGTGGGCCCACGAGAGCAAAAGGAAAACTCCAAGCTGCGGCCCGGGGAGGCAGGGAGCCCTAGGGCAGAGGGATGCAGCCGGGTACAGAGCAGACACCTGCCTGCTCTCCACGCTCCCCGCCACCACACAGGACCCTCCGAGCCTCGGAGGGCCCCCCGCCCGCGCTGGACACTCACAGGGGTAGCCTTTGCACAGCACCTCGATGGGCGTGGACATCTTCTTCTCGCTGATCCTCTCGTACTTCTGCCGCTTGGTGGCCGCCTTCAGTCCCTGCCAGGGCAGCGAGCCCAGGTTGAAGTACATGAGCACATAGCCCAGCGACTCCAGGTCGTCCCTCCGAGATTGCTCTGGGAAGAGAGGGCAGTGGTCAGGGCAGCGCGGGCCCCACAGATGCTCCCTGGGGCAGGAACTCAAAGCCCCAGGGAAGAACACCTCAACTCTTGTTTCCGAACGAGTCCCCATGACGTCCCGGGAGGCGCCTCACACTGAGATGGCGACGGCGTCACAGCCGCCTGCCAGGAAGCCCCGCAGCCCACAATGCAAGGTCTCAGGGCCTGGGAGCCAGTCTTTGCCACAGAGGGTGATTACAGGCTCCAGATTGGGGCCTCAGCGGGGCTGGCTTTCCCCAAGCTGGGAACAGGCGCCCAGGCCGCTGGGGGAGCTCACCGATGCCGAGGTGCGTGTTGATGGAGGCGTAGCGTGCCGTCCCGGTGAGGTTCTTGTTCTCGCGGTAGGGGATGTGCTGGTGGGTGCGGGCGTCCCGGTACTTCTTGGCCAGTCCGAAGTCGATGATGTACACCAGGTTGCCCTTCTTGCCCAGCCCCATGAGGAAGTTGTCCGGCTTCACGTCCCGGTGGATGAAGTTCTTCGAGTGAATGTACTCAATACGACTAATCTAGAGGGGAAGCACGGCGAGAGGTCACCCCAGAGCAGCGGCAGCCATGGGGAAGCAGCCCAGCACTCCCGCACCCTCGGTTCAGACAGGGGACTGAGCTGACCACCTCCAGCCCCACACCGGCTCTCAGGGAAGTGAACAGCCCATAACCTTATGTGACGCTGTCCTTTCGGGGCCAGGTCCCCAGGGAACCCAGGGCCCATTAAGGAGCTTCCGTTCTCTCCCGCTGCACAAGAGGCACTGAGGCAGAGAGAGCAGCCCTGGCACCCCACCAGGCTGAGCGCCCAAGCTGCCCTGCTCTGGACAGAAGTGAGCTCTTACCATTTGGTCAGCAAGAAGCAGGACAGTTTTGAGGCTGAATTTCCTGGAGCAAAAGTTGAAGAGGTCCTCTAGGCTGGGCCCCAGCAGCTCCATCACCATGACGTTGTAGTCCCCCTCCGCCCCGCACCACCGGATGGTGGGGATGCCCACTGTAAGAGAGCCACGTGTCAGCCCGCCTCTCCACCCGGGGTGGGGGGGAACCTGGCCCACCTGCCCATACGCTGTGACCGCTGCACAACAGACACTGACCAGGGTTAGGCAGGAGCAGTCGGAAGTGACACAGGGAAAGAACATGGTGCCAACTGCACAGGCAGAGAGGGGGGGACAGGGGCTCCGGAGAAGCGGCAGATATCCCCCCAACACCCAGCTTCCCCCTCGACGGTCATCCTACAACAGCGCAGGCGTGTGTCACAGTGCGTGTGTCAGCGTGTGAACCAATACTGACCAGTCACTAATCACAGCCTATTCACGTTTCTTCCCCCTCTTTTATTACACTGAAGCACAGCTAATCCACAACGCTGTGCCAGTTCCTAGTGTACGGCACAGTGATTTGGTCACACATGCGCACATGTATCCTCTTCCATGACACGTCATTACGAGACACTGAGTACAGCTCCCTGTGCAACACAGCAGGTCCTTGTCCTTTATCTGTCTTATATACAGCAATTTGTATCTGCACGTCCCAAACTCCCAACTGACCCCTCCCCGCCCCCACCCCAGGGTCCCCCAGGAGACACAGTCCTCCCGTCTCCTCTGGCCCCTCCCAGCTGACCAGGCTGTGCAGGGTGCCAGGCAGGGCCCTGCAGACCGCCCCTCTGCAGGGGGTCTGCTGCTCTCCCCATCATCAGTCTGGGCTGTGGGCTCGGGGCAGGGACACTGCGCAGGGAAGCGCCTGCCCGCGCGTGCGCTCAGGGTCCTGGCTGTGGGTGTGGAGGCGCCTTTGCCTGTGGCTGGGGCTGCCGCCAGGCATCTGCACCGCAGGGCTCCCCTTCTCTCACCCCATCCCGTTCCCTCGGGGGTGGGGGGTCTTGCACGCAGATTTCTCTCCCCTACCTACTCAGCACTTTTCCCACCAGTACGACCCACGAGTGAGCGAGCGTCTGTGTGCTCCGCCCCGCGCCCTGGTGCTCCGCCCCCTACTCTGCTGCTCAAAGCGCCCCGCCTTGGCTGCTGGGTGCTCCTCAGTGGCTCCTGTGGCCCTGAACTCCTGACTGCCGCAGGCTTTGTTTGTTATGAGCACTGCCTTACTTTCTGACACTACAAGATGCTAAATATTTTTAGTCTAGTTTCATAAGTTTTGGTATCAATAAGGCAACCTCCTTTCATTTCTCCAGTTAAGTATTTTAAGAGTACGTTTTACATTATCACAGGAGAACAAATTTAACAAATCCTTAGTTTATAAGGCATGATGTAACATCAGGCCGCAGCCCACCACTGCACACAGACCAAGGACACCCACAAGTGACCCGCACCGTGCGCGCCTCCCTCCCCTCCCTCCTCTCACACTGCGCCCTGCCCCGCACAGCACTGCACCCCGGCTGCACTCCTAACAGCAAGCGCGCCGTCTATCACTTCGCTTGGAGGACAGAGCACATTTCACCTTCCTTCTGTCATCTGACTGTTCAGGGTTGCTTTTCCTATCATAAAACAGTGTGCTAAGCATATTCTTATGCACGTCCACTAGTGAAAATCCTTACACGTGAAATTCTCATTCGAATCTAGTCCCACGTATGACAAACACAGGATACGAACTACCTGACTGCACCAGCCACCGCAGGATAACCGCTTTACAACCCCACCAGAAACGAATGAGTTAGTTCCTACTCACGTAAGAGTCTTTCCAGAGTTCTTAAGTTTCATCAATCGAGTGAGTGGCTATAAAATGGTGTCTCAACGAACTACCTGGAATTTTTTTATTATTCATTGGCAGAGCATGCTTCCTCTTCTCTGAAATGCCTATGCATGTCTTTTGTCAATTTTTTCTATGAGGGTGTCTTTTTCCTATTTATAACAGTTCTTTTATAAATTCTGGACACTAAGTATCTTTGTTTTTACCTGAGGCAAGTATCTTTTCTTAGTTAACGGCCTGTTTTCTTACTTTCTTTTGCTGCAGTCTTTTGATGAAAAGAGGTACTAAATGTTAGCAGAGATAAACGCACCAACCTCTCCCTTTATGAGTAACGTTTCTGGCACCCTACGTGAGACCCTGAGCTCAGAATCAGGAAGAGATGTTACTTCTTAAAAATACTTCTACTTCCAGCCAAGGTGGCGCAAGGGGGACCCCACCCCCCTCACGCCCACAACAACCAGGAAGCGTGAACAAGCGACAACATACGAAAAGACACAGGCTTCTAGGCACTCAGCATGAGGCAATGAATGACACGGATCCCTCAGGCAGGACATGCCCCTGTCCTACCCGAGCACATGAGCAGAAAAACAAAAACGAAAGTGATGAAAGTAACTCAGCTCCATCTCGTAACTAAGCTGAGGCAGACTGGGAGGAGGGTAAGGTACCCAGCACACAAGGACGTGAAGCCGGCAGCTAGAGACGACCAGCCAGCAAAGAGGCAGAAACAGGACCCACCCCGCAGACAGTTGACACTAACTCCGATGTCAGAATCAGCACAGAAGGGCAATAAAATAATTACGAACACAAATTCCATGTCAGAAACAGTTCAACAAAGGCACGCACGAGAGAGACAGAGAAGACCCGACCTGACTTCTAGAGATGAAGACCACGACATCTAAGAGGACACGGTGCTGGGTGACGGCGCACGACGGAACTGCTGGGAAAGCAACAAGAGCCCAGTGGCTGTGGGACAGCGTCTGTGGGACAGCGTCAAGGCACCTGCCGTCTGTGTAACTGCAGCCCTGGGAGAGGGGAGGAGAGGGCAGGCCCCTGAAAGGAAGCGCTGCGGAAAGCAACAACCCTGCAGAGCTGGGGAGCTCGACAAGCCCCAGACGCGAGGACCGTGAAGAACAGGACACTAATGCACCTGACGGTCAAAGCGCTCACAACTAGTGATGGACAGATCATCCTGGAAGCAGCCAGAGAAAAAGAAGACACATTCGCACACAGCAGAGGAGCCCCTCTAACGCCTGAGAAAAGACCTGGCAATCTGCCCCAAAACACCTCCGCAGAGACATAATGAAGACATTTTCAGATGTAAGAAGCTGAGGACTCAATTGCCAGCACACCTACACCGTGACACATGGACATCCTTCAGGCAGGAGGTGGACGCTGCCACGTGAAGTCAGGGCTACAAAGACCAATGAAAAGCACCGGAAATAACAACCTAAGCACACGTATTTAAAAAAACTATATAAATTTACAAGATATGACAGATTAAACAAAAATAACACGAGGCAGCGTCGCAAGGGCGGATGCGTGCCAGCTCAGGCTCCGCTCCGCAGGAGGTGGCCTCCTGCCACTGGAGGACGTGACTGACCCGTCAGCGATGCACATGGTAAACCCTACCTCGGCCACAAAACAACAACACGGAGCGAGTTCAACAATTCAACACGGGCTCATCAGAAGAAAAATGATTAAGAAATGTAAAAAAACCTTGATTAATCCAAAATAAGGCAAAAAAGGAGGGAAAATGAAACAAAGACCAAATGAGACAAAGACTAACAGCAAACCTAATCTTGCCATTAGTCACGCTAGTGGCGTGTGAACAGTCTAAATGACCCAAACAAGGAAAACCTCTGCGGACGAGACAGAAGAGCAAGCACCAGCTTGCGCGCCGCCTGCAGTGATGCGCTTCAGACACAGCAGGTCACAGCTGCACAGTGAGTCCGCACACCAGCAGCAGGCGAGGGGCAGAGGGCTGCCGCGTGGGCTCCTGGCGCCGTGGCTGGCGCGGAGAGCTTCCGGGGAGGTCACCGCCACCTCACTGAAGCCGGCGTCCATCCATCAAGAGAACGCAACAATTCTAAGCACTTACGCAGCTGACAACAGAGCTTCAACATTCACGAAGCAGAATTGCAAGGAGACAGACAAGCCACAACCTAGCGGCAGACTTCACGAGGTCCTCGCAGTAGCAGAACCCACCTCCTTCTCAAGTGCACACGGGGCATTTATCCAGACACACCTCACTCTGGACATAAAACAAGCCTCAGTAAAGTCGTCAGAAGGGTTCAAGTTACGCAACACATATTCTCTGAAGAAGTGAGTAAGAGCTCTCTGGAAAATTCCCGAGGATATGGAAGCTAAAAAATACACCTCAAAATAACCCATGGATGAAGGATCAAGTCAAAAAGGGATGAGCATCTGAACTACATGGAGATGAAAACATATCAGGACTTATGAATGCTGCTCCAGGAGGGAAATTTACAGCCACGAAGCACCTCTCCTGGAAAAGACAGACCAACGATCTCAGCTTCCTCCGTAAGAAGATAGCTAATTAAACCCTAAGCCAACAGAAAGGAAATAAAAGATCACAGCAGAAACCAACGAAACA
Source organism: Camelus bactrianus (assembly GCF_048773025.1). Lineage (NCBI taxonomy): Eukaryota > Metazoa > Chordata > Mammalia > Artiodactyla > Camelidae > Camelus > Camelus bactrianus. Next base: position 59,571,261 of record NC_133554.1, read on the forward strand.
GAGAACAGAGATACAACAGAGAAAGTAACTGACACCAAAGCTGGTTCTCTGAGAAAATTATTGATCAATCTCTCAACAGACTGATCAAGAGAAAACAGAAGGCACAAATCACCAACACCAAGAGTGAGAGGTGACCTCACTAGGTTCTAGAAACATTACAAAGCTAGCAGGAAGCGTGATGAACATCTTCATGCCAATACCCTCAGTAACCTGGGTGAAGCGGACAGGTCAGAGACTCGCCTGCCGCTTACAGCGCGGCAGGACCCAGTGCGGTGTAGCAGCTTCTGAGAGGGAAAACAGGAGCCCACTTTGGACTCCATTCCTACACACTCCCCCAGGAGGAGGGGACGAGCAGCCACACAGACACCTGCACAAGAGCTCGCAGCAGCTTTGTCCGGAGTACCTGCAGGCAAGTACTCAGCTACTGCTGAGCTACAACCCGTCCAGAAAATCTGAAAGCTGCAGCCAACCCAGCTGCCCACGAACAGGTGCAAGACAGAGACAGACACACAGGGGAATACCTCTCAGCAACGAAAAGGAGTAACCACCAATGCACAAGTGAAATCTCAAAAATACACACAGTATTACTACTCGTACAGGGAACTCTAGGAAATGCAAACTAACTTAGGGTGACAGAAGCCGAGAAACGTGACCTGGGGACAGAGGGCGGGGGCAGAGGAACCACAAAGGGACCCAAAAACCTGGAGGGTGAAGGGTATGCACACCATCTTGATTATGGCAGTGGTTTCCCGAAGGCACACACACCGCAAAACTTCTCAAATGACGCGGTCAAAATAGATGAAGTCTGTTACACCTCAATGATGGCGATTTAAAAAATCAAGGTGCTCTTGTCTTGCTCTTCACAGTGAAATCTCCTGCTGCAGCTGGAAGTGGGTTTTGGGTGAGGTGAGGCAGGACTCCCAGTGTCCTCGGCACCGTGTTCAAAAGACCCCTCCCACCGATGGTGACACCACCATCTGCATGTCCCCAAGTGGGGGGCACAGCACCGTAGTCAACCACACGTGACACTCCGAACACTGACACAGCCCACACTCACACCTCCTCACCTGCGTGTCCCAATGACGTCCCTCACAGTGGCCCCCTACCCAGCATCCCATCTAGGACCAAGCACTGCCGTGTAGTCCCCATGCTTAGTCTAGAACAGTTTTTCCACCTTTCACCACAGACATTCTGAAGAGTTCAGGTCAGTTTTGTAGAATGGTTCTCAATTGGGAATTCAACCTGAAGTTGTGTCTGCATCCATCTCTGACCTCCGCCTAAGCCCATCAACACCAGAACCGAGGCTGCAAAGTGGGACTTTCCAACGGTTCCGTCTGCACTTCTGCGGAGCTTCACTGTGCATGAGCACACGTGTGAGACTCTGGACTCAGGAGTCCTCCTTCCCTCCTCGTGTCAACATCCGTTCCTCATTCTGTGGCTCTAACTGTCCCAAGGCTGGCCAACAGATGCCGCTTCAAGCTCGCTCCCGTGTCCTCTGGACTCGTGCCCCTCGGTTTCTGAGCACCTCTTTCCTTTCAGCCACGACCTGCTCCAGATTCGCCCTCTCTTCCTGCCCCACCCTGGGACCTCAGCTCCTCTGGGGAGGGAGTGATTCTAGAAGCCCCAATCCGGGTGCTGGGTTGTCACTGGCTCCAGGCACTTTCTGTGAGTGTGGTGTTCCCGTCTTGGTCACCCCGTCTCCCGGGGAGAAGAGCCCTGCTAGGCTGCAACTGGAATCTCACTGGACTCAGAGCAGCTCTGGGAGATGACATCTTGCTGAGTCTTTCTCTGCATGAAAAGAACGTCTCCACTAGTTCAAGTCCTCATCAGCATCCTCCAACAAAGTTTTTTATTTAACTTTTTTTTATTGTTATAGTCATTCTACAATGTTGTGTCAAATTCCAGTGTAGAGCACAATTTTTCAGTTATACATGAACATAGATACATTCATTGTCACATTCTCTTTCGCTGTGAGTCACAAGATCCTGTATATATTTCCCTGTGCTACACAGTACAATCTTGTTTACCTTTTCTGCATTTTGAAATCCCAGTCTGTCCCTTCCCACTCCAATAAAGTTTAATTTTTTTTCCTTTTTAAATTGAAAAAATTTTCTTTTATCCAATGACCTTTTGAAATTCTTCTGCACACTGGTCACACCTGGCTTATGATTTATCCCTGTTCCGTTTTACACTACTGTAAAGAGTATTTTAAGAACCATACTTTGGTCTCTGGACTTCACTGGGGCCAGTAACCACCTGTCCAAGGTCTAGGGGCCAGTGACCATGGGCTCTGTGTCCTAACAGCTGTTTGCAGGTTAGGGGCAAGGAGCCACAGCTCCTGTGGCTCCTCTCCCAAGGGGCAGAGGAGCCACAGCTGCTGTGCAGGGCCAGCACCTGGAAGTGGGTCACCATGCACTTGGGGTTTAGCTTCCTGTCCACGAAGAGCACGCTGGGGTCACACTTGACCTCCAAGTCAATGTCTTTTGAGCCCCCTAGTCAGCTGCACACACAAGGCTTCCAGAGTTTGGAGGGCGAGGCAGTGGAGCTGACCTTTCAAAGTCTGCCAAGGGTCTGGACTCACTCGTCTAGCGCCCTGGTGGGTGTTGTGTGTCAGGAGTGAGAGGTACCGAGGGGCAGGAGGAAGACGGGGGGAGACAGGCTGGGGAGGATATGGGGAGGTCTAGGCCAGTGCGCCAAGGAATCAAGCTGCTGCCCCCGCCACAGCACACCAGCCACATGGTGGCCCCAGCTTACAGGCAACGCCAATCTACTTCCAGGAAGAGGAGAGTGCAGCTCTACGAGGTCCAGAATGGAGCCACAGTGAGTGGGGCAGTCTTCTGTGCTTATAAGGGTTAGAGGAGCACAGTGGGGAAACAAGGGAAACGTGGGTAAGGGCCTGGCCTTGGGTCTCAGGCATCACCCTTGGCAGGGGGCGGGGAGGGGCTCTGCGCAGGTGCCTGAGGCTGTCAGGGGCGTCCCCCCAGAGCCAGTGTATTTACTGGAGTCTTCACCCCAAATTTATAGCTTTTCAAAACGGCACTGAGAGATGGCTTCTCTCTAAAGGATATGCAGTGACAATTACTTCTTGTGTCGGAGCGAGGAGATTAAGTGCGAGATAGGAGCACAGGCCACTTGCTCTCCGGGAGGGGCCCTCAGTGCTGAGCAGGGTTTCCACACTGGCCTCCTCCGGACCCAGTGCCAAGGCAGGGTGGTGGGGCAGGGTGCAGGGGGCCGCTGGGCAAGGGGTTCAGAGGAGGGGCTCCTGCTCACCCGCTCTGGGCCAGCAGCACTTGCTTGCTGCTCCCTGGGGTCCCGCTTTCTCAGGATGCCAACTGCAGTAACTGTGTGTGCATCACCCGTCCTGTGTGTTAACTCTTCCCTCGATGCCAACGTTCTGAGGACTTCGGTCTCCGGTGCACGTTCAGGCAGGAGTGCTCTCGGGGGAGGCGGCAGGGGCCCCGGACTGCACAGCATGCGTACCTTTTGATGCCTTGCCACCGAGAACAATTTTTTGGAGGCCAGAACCTGATGAACCACCTCACTTTTGCCGATGAGACCTGGCTTCTCTGCCCCAGTGTCCTCTCGAACCCCCTCCATCTTCAGAGTTCCACGGGAGATAGGTCTGAACCATGCGGCCCCGTGACTTGATCTGCTCTGACTGGAAGACTGGGAATCGGCCTGGACAGGGAGGGCAGCATGGACAGGTCAGGAAGGCCGGGGCCGAATGAAGACGCCGCGAGGAAGCCGAGGCCGGGGCAGGGTTGTCTGTGATGAGGGATCCCGGGTCCCAACTGCCAATCTTGCTGCCCCTCCCCGGTCCTTCATCAGGGTCCTGTGTGTTGGGAAAAAACAGTTTGAAGGGTACCTCTGCCCACCCCGAGCTGCTGGGTGGCCGTATGCAGCAAGGACCAAAACCCTCCACCCTTGAGGCTTCCTGAGACCTCAGCGAGGGCTTCTCCACAGTGCCTGGCGCCAGCGTCCTGCCCGCAGCAGCAGCGGTCAGTGTCGGGACGGGGTGGACGTGTGGAAGCGCGGGCGGGGGTGTGAGTGTCTGATGCCAGGTTCTGCCACCCAGCTGCTGCCCCTCTCGTTAGTCTGTGGGGGCTGGAGGGGACTTCATGAGCCACTAGGTAGCCTCATTGGTCTTCCCCCATGTTCTTCTGGAGTTTTGTTGTTTATAAACTTCATATTGTATTGAAGAAAAACAGCCAGACACAAGGTCCTGCACCAGGCAAAGGATGTGAAACGCAGACTTGGGGGAGGCCCTGTCAACGGGGGGCCTTGAGCCATCCTTCCTTCTGTGTTCCCTTCTCCTATTTCAGACCAGATACTCTGTCCTAAAAATGCGACTCCTCCCCCAATCCCTCCTCTACCCCCCCGAAAGGCGCACACACCTGCACACTTAGCATGTGGGGTGTCTCCACAGCCCTTCAGTGATTTGTGCGAAAGTGCCGAAGAAGTGGGAACACTCTGCGCCCCGCTCCCAACCTCTGGAGGCAAGACCACCCCGACTGATGACAAGCACATGGCTGCATCTGGACGGGCCAAACCTACATTCACCTCTCACCCCTGGATAGAGAGAGGCAGGGCGGCTTCCATGCAGGAAGTGGGGTCAGGAGACCAAAGAGAAAGGTTACTTACTGTCTCTCCAGGTCACTCAGGAAAGTCTGTGCAGGTACAAGAAATTTAGGTCAAAGTGGCCACAAGACTGTTTAACAGGAGGCAGACAAATGTAACTCTATGTTCATCGCTCGACGCTAGAGCTGTGTTTGGCATCTAGACTTTACAAGGAGGGAGGGGTCTGCCCTCTCCTGGACCCCTCCCCTTGCTCCTGGACCAAAGGAGACTCAGCCCCAGGCCTGGAGGGCGGAGACTCGGCAGCTGGGCCAGCACTTCCGCTCGCCACTGACACGCTGACCCGCCCCCTCCCTGTTCCCTGTCACCTACAACTGCTGGTTGTTGGCGAAATGAAATGAACTGATTTTACATTTTGATCTTAAACTACAGGGCTCAATGCTCTAACCTATGCAGAAAGTTAGATTGTGTGCAAGTAACAGTTTTATTTCTTCCTTCTCCATTCTTATCTTTAAGTCCCTCTTCTGTGCTAGCTGGGACACCCTGGGTCACACTGAAGAGAACAGTAACGAGGCTAAAGACAACGTGGGTCCGACAGGGGCCCTGACATCGTGCAGGTGGGGGCGTCACCGCGCGAAACCACCTCAGGACGTGTCCCTGCGGACCCCGCAGGCCAAGCACTGCCCTGGCCACGAAACCCAGCCCCCCTCCCAGACTGTGCACCAGGAGACAGGGACTAGGGAGTCGTTAAGGCACCACTCTTAAGAGCAGAACACTGGAAGGCAGCCACGGCTCAGCACCAGGAGGGCTGCTCACGGAGACAGAAGAGTCTACAAACAGCAAGAAAGCCACAGAACTACCGCTGTCAACACGAAAGAACCTCAGGAGCACAGTGGGTCAAAGAGGACAGTCGCAGCACACACCCAGCAAGACTGTATCACGGGTACTCAAGAGTGTGTGAGCTGAGAAGACACGGGCCTCACTGCCCATCCGCTCTGATGGTCCACCTGGCACCACCGACACGTCATCCGTGGACAAGGTGCTCGTGCTCAGTTCTCCAGCTGGAAGAGGAGGATGCTGCGTAGCCCGCTTCACCCTAAGCAGACTGTCTGCAAACTAAGTGGGGAGGGCCCAGGAAGCAATCAGCTATAAAGCCACTCTAAGAGTGTTCCCACAGCCTGTCCACAGACTGCTGCTCGGTGGCCTTGGACACCTGCTGCAGCGAGGTCAGGAATGTGAAAATGCACCTGCTGCCAGAGTGCTGCCCCAGGGCTGGTGCAGGACACCGAGGCTGCCAGGGCTGGAAAACAGCCAGCAGAGGCCGCCCTGTACCCAGTCCTGCCAGGGACACGCAGCTGCCCCACCCATGCACCCTTAGGATGGGAAATGTGTCACTTGGACTGTGACGTGTAGCTCTGCACACTTGACACTTTTCCCTCATAGGGTCCAAAACACACACTTGGGGGTGAGAAATGAGGGACAGTGCCAGTAAGTGCCTTCCATTTAACTTGGGGGGCATTTCAGCACAAATATGGGGACTCGGGGTTAACACCAATACAATTTTTCCTAAAGTGTTCGGCAACTCAACCTGAACACAACTGTAAATACAACTGCCAAACGTTTCTGGGCAACATCATCAGATTTTTAAAAACAAAGTTCTTACAGGCTGATAAAGGAACAAAAATTTAAAGACAAACTAGGCAAGGGCTGAGGGGCAGGCTGTGGGCTGCAGGGGGCCCAGGGGCGTCCTGCTTCCTCCCTCATGCAGCTGGGGGCTCTGGGGTCCACTCCAGATTCCTGACACCCACGAGCTACGTACATTCTCTGGAGCCATGCACTGCTGCGTAACACAGGTGAGGGCTGTCTGCCCAGGCGGCTGAGACACGGCGAGATCAGGGGGAGTGGCTGCTTCCGCTGCACCGGCGGCCCAGAGCCTCCCCAACCCTGGCCGGGGTTCTCTCACACAAAGGCCTCCTCTCCCCTCCCACATCCACTGTGGGCCTTAACAGGCAGCAGCTGTGAACTAAACTGTCTCCACTAGGAGCTTCCTGGAGGAGGACATGGTCTGAAGATTTTTGGGAGGGTATCAGGATTGCAAAGAGCAGGCAGCCTCTAGGGCTGACGGTCCACTCGGTTTGGATAAAAACTCGGTGTCCACCCAAGTCCTTCACCAACATACTAATTTACAATGATTTCGGCTATTTCAGGTTTTCACCCACCACACCAGCCAGATGTGGGGCATATTCTTGGACACTGACCACCATGGAGGGCAGCTACCCTCCTTCCCAGGAGCAGACAGCTGCCTGCAGGAGTGGCTTGGGAGCCACAAGGCTCAAGTTCCAACCTGTGTCCTGTGGAAGTCACACAGCTGCAGTTTCCTCACTCGTAACGTGAGGCTGATGATGCTTGCTGCACACAACTGTGTGGCAGAGAACACGCCAGCCTGCGTAAAAGTGCTTTTAACGATACCTGACACTAGCGTGTGACTTTCTTTCTACTGAGGTAAAACTCATACATAACGTGTTAGTTTCAAGTGTACAACACAATTCAATCTTGGTGTACGCCAAAAAGTTATCACCACAGTAAGTCTGGTTGCCAAATATCACCGTACAATCGAACCCCCGCACCCATTTCATCCCCCAACCAAAGCGTGATTTTTTCCTAATGCCGACCCCTCCCCAGGTGGCTTGAGGGACCGAGCGCAGCAGCCCTCTCTAGCTCAGCACTGCAGGGCCACCACCAGAGGCAGCTCTGGGCTCTGAGCTTTCTCCTACATGCCATCAGCAACAACCACCTGCAGGGAAGCCCAGAACTCAGCACAGAAGGAGTAAGTCTGCAGAGAGAGACGCACCCAAGTGAGCAGGGAGGTTTCTAGGCAGAGCAGACCCTCACCCCTCTGCCGCCACAGGACGAGTTCACGGAACACTGCCTACCAGGATGGTGCGCTCTGCTTTTCTGGACAGAATCTGTTTTCTAAAACAGACAACTTTACATCTTGACAGTACCCACCACGCGCGCATATGAAACAGGAGTAAAACCCAGTATGTGTGGGGAAGGGCCAGACTGGAGAAGATCTATTTCCAGAGTCCCAGTGGGTTTCCAGGATCCTAGAGGAGGCACGTGGGAAGGCCCGGAGAGCAAGTGATTCTTTACGTCCTGAAGCAGGGGTTCCAAACAGGAAGTGACGGCGTACCCTGGGGCATTCACAGTGTCTGGGGACATTTCTGATCATCCCAACTGGGGGGAGGGGTGCTGCTGACCCAGAGGATGCTGCCCCACCCCCATCCTTCGTGCAGAAGACAGCTTCCATGTCCAACAGCAATGCTTCCAAGGAGGAGAAGCCCTGTTCCAACTTAGTAAACTCTGCTCTGTTCAGTCTTAGTCTGCTCAGCCAGCCCCTCTAGGCATCAGCCGACTCTTCTCCTTCCTCGGATGCCCAGCTTCTGAGTTCTCACACGTGCTGCCCCTCAGAGCACATGCGGCTTCTCGGCCAGAATGTTTGTTCAGCCCGGCACCAAGCTCCTCCCCAGCATCCAGGCCACATCCAGGTCACCTGTTTCTACTCATCTTAAAAGCTGTGCAGGCCGTCCCCAGTGCCTGAGAAGCCTGTCGACGGCTGTTGGAGGGCCATCACACTGACACACCCCGCCCTGGGCACACGAGGGGCCAAGGAGCGTCCTTCCTGTGTGCCGTTCGAGAACACAAGAGATACCCAAGACAGGAGGAACCAGACAACCCCTAGGCAACAGTCTCACAGGACTGTGTGTGTTGCTTTGAGGTGCATCTGCTCCTAAAGAGACACCTTGTGCTGTGTAAGCTGAGAATGTTGGTTTCTGGTAGCAGGACAGGTCAAACGGCTTCGTGAAGGAAGGATGTCAAGGACTCACATCACCAGCCCTCCCTTTCCACCTGACGAAAGGGCCAACACGGGCTCTGAAGACAAGCTTTCCTTTCGCAAAGTGCTGAGAGCCCCCCTCCAAACTATGAAAGTACCCCGGGGGGGTTCTGATTCAAACAGCTCCCAGAGAGGAAACAGCACAGCCAGGCTTCACACACGAAGCCCTGTCCCCAGGGACAGCTCAAGACCCTGCGGGCCAGGCCTGGGCCTCCTGAGCTCCCTGGGGAGCGGCATGGGCACACCCTTCAGAACACTGCTGTGTCTTCAGGACTCTGAGGCCCCCAATAAAACCCCCTCCTGCTCCATTAGCCAAACAATGTCAGTGTCTGGAGAATTCCAAGAGTCAGACTCTGACATGGGAATGGGTACTCTCTGGTATCAGGTACCCTAAGGCCCAAGGGGAGGCGTCCCAGAATCAGGACAGGACTTGAGCTGGGAGGGGTCACAGAGGCCGCTGAGTTCAAGCCCCTGTCTCACTCAGGAGAGTCTGCAGCGACCATCCCAAAGCAGTGGGCGTGACTGAGGTGGCCCGGGAAGATCAGCAGTGTGTCCAGGTCGGCGCTCACACTAGCCTGCGTTCAAAGACATGGTTACGTACCATGAAGCTAAGGGAACATTTAAGCAAAAGCATAAACTGACATTTCTCTTTGTCGACAGAGGCCCTCTGTAGGCCTCCAGGATAGTACTTGAAGGAAGCCACCCGCTGGGGTCACGGGTGTGAATATTCCCCTCCACTTCCCAGATAAACCAGACTTTGATTCACAGTATCTGCGTTCTCCAGCATCAAACACATCTCCTTGGTTTTCTTTCTTAACAGGTAAAAACCATACCTCCTCCCTGCATCATCTTGTAGATTTTGCTCTCGATGTGGAGCTGAGGGTGTTTGGTTTTGACACACTCAAGCTTGATGGCAACTTCTTCTCCTGCAGCAATGTCCGTACCTTGGGAAACAAAGAAAATCACCAACATTAATCATCTGGTGCCTCCCCTCAACCCAAGGCTGCAACACACTGGAGAAACAGCCAGGGCTACCCGAAACTTCCAAGAAAGACCAAAGGATGGGCATACTCTACTCTCTACCGTAAGATGGTGTCAGTGTCACTTTTTACAACAGGAACATTTTGTATGTACAGAAAAGTCTTATTCGGCATTCTACCGCACACTTCCGCGTGTCCCTACTCTGACCACGGGGGACCCAGAGACAGGCCCTGTGGTTCTCTCTGGAGGACTCTCACCTTTTCTGGTCTGAACCAACCTCTCCAGCCTGTTGGTCAGCCCTGGATTCACCCATCCAAGGCCAGACCCTGGAGAGCCCCAGAGCAACATATTCCGCACGCCCCATTTCTCCACGCTGCCTCGACAGGCCTTTGGGCATGTGAGCCTTTCTCTAGCGGGAAGGCTGGGTTTCTGATGCACACCGACCTAGCCTCAGTCCATCCCCGTCCGTGCGGCCCCGGTACTGAGCTGTGTGCAGCTCTGAACAGGCCAGGTGCCTCTCAAGGCGGCTTGTTTCCCACAACGTGGCAGGAGCTATCACTCACCCATCACGGGCCAGGCCAGGCCCAGGGAGGCCCAGCACACCTCTCCCTTCCTGAGGACAAGGACATCACTGGACCAGGGCTAGGCTCTGTTTTCAAAGCCTTACCCACACCTATGCAACGTGCACTTTTCACTCACCTTTTGCTAGTTTTGTGCTAAAACCAGCAATCCACGCACTCATACCTCCCGATTGCCAGCCCATGATTAAGATTAGTTTTTATCTCAAAATGCCATTCTCTTCTTACTCCAGTAAGGACCTGCAAGTGTGACAACCGCCCTCCAGGCTCCACACATGAACACTCCCGTGTGCCAAGCTGCCCCAGCTGTACTACAAGACCTTCGCTCCCTCTGAGTATAAGCACAGTAATCCTTCCCAGTAGCACGATTACTTGAGAAGGAGTTAACAATGGCTCCAACAGCCCAGATGGAACCTGAGACACTGCCTTCCCAGGGAGACTCACCCTACTGGGCAAAGCAACCCGGCCAGTCCTCGGCAACCCAGCCTCTATCTGAGCTTGGTGGGGAGACCTGCCGTTTGTTTCATGAGGGAGTTGTGGGGATGAATGGGTCAGTGGTGACAAAGCACTCTGAGATTCCCAGAGGAAAGGCAGAAGAAGGCTGGCAAGCATCAGAACAGCAGCGGCCTGCAGGAGAGCTGCCCGCTGGGGTTCACACGTTCAGGCAATGCTCAGGAACAAGAGAGAAACGTCCTCCTCTGGTCGCTCAGACTAGCCTGAGAGGCAGCCGCTTCCAGCGAGCCTGGATCCGAAACCGGTCATCAGTGCTGGGGGTTCCATGGGTATTACCGCCATTTGATCACTCCCAGTGACCATTCTAGATTTAAAAATTTCATTTTCCATTCCACAAAAGACTCCTGGGCACTCAGAAGAAAGACAGGTAATGCATACACTTCCTTCCTCCTTCTGGCCTGAAGTTGAGACAATCTATCTAATTACAACAAAAATGACTTCATCGTAAAATGTATTGTGCAAATGAAAACTGAACTCAGAGTTCCTGCAGGACCTGGAACTCTGAACTGAACTCACCAGCCCAGGAGGAACTGATGACTCATCTCACTAGTTACGTCAGCAACTCCCCGCACCCCAAAGCAGGAGCAGCGAAGACTGTGGGGAGCACTGTCACCCTCGCCAGGAGGCACGTCCTCAATGACAAGAGAGCCAGGGCCTGCACAAGCTGCCCACCCAGCTAGCTCCCACTGAACAAGAAGGCTGAGAACACTTCCAGCTCAAGTGCACTGTGCCTCGTAAAGCTGATGTCTGACAGTCACCCTGCAATCCTGGGGCTTGGGGACAAATGACCACAGGCAACTCTGGAACACAGAATGAATTCCATCCTCCCCCAGGAGCCACCAACAATAGAGCCAGCCCTCTACAGGACCACAGATGGGAAGGTCGCCGAGTCTGCTGACTCGAAGAGGAGAGGCTGGACAGGGGTTCTCTGCCAAACAGACCTGTGCACAGCACATACTCCGGGCCACCTCCCCTGAGAGGTCGTCACCCACTAGGAGAAGCGGCACACCTTCAAGTCGTGTGCAGTCCATGGGAGGCAAACAGCGACCACTGAGCAAAGCTGTGGTCCCCCAGTCAAGCCCTGCAGTCCCATCCCACCTCCCTCGGCTGACTGCGCTCCATTGGCAGTGCTGCTCCAAGTCCAGTCTAAACTGCCCCCAGCCCACAAGGGGACAGATGCAGGACAGCGCGGAAGCTCCGAGGAGCTCGGACAGCAACGTAACTTTGCTGCAACCTTCAGTCTTATTTTACAGAGGTGCTGGTCTGCAACAGGTTGGAAATGACAAACCTGGTCGGGCACACAGGCGACTACAAGAAGTACTTCCACACGGGGAACTAGAATCTAAAATATGCCACTGAGCTCTGGGTTCCAGGTTCAGGGAAAGTCAAAATCAGCGGCACGGCACGTTTACTCAGCGCCTGCTTACAGTGAGGTGTTCTGTCTCCCAAACACCTCAGCTCTGCCGTGCAGCTGCAGAGCCAGCCAGCCAGGAGTCCCCTCACCAGGGGAAGAGGTGAGTCTGTGGTCCTTGGAAAACAACATCATGTCCCTCAGGTTGAGCAAAGGCAGATGATAAACTAAGTGAACTTAACCCCACGCTTGACCCTGTCCTGGGACAGAAAGGTAACTGATGACCAACTTATCGAAGAGATGGGGCAAGGCCTCTGTGGCAGGGCAAAGGTCACTCTCGCAGGGCAACCACTGACAAGGCAGCAGACACGGTACCACAACTTCTCACTGGAAACGCTTGGGCCCCCACCCTAACACACACAGGCAGACAACTGGGAAAACTGCCCTCCTCTCCTGGCTGGCCAGCCCCCATTTTGGAGCCCCTACTGTGTGCCAGACACTCAGCTAGGTGCACCAAAGAGAAATGAAAGTCAGTAGTGGGAGAAACATGAAAATCAAACATGAAGAGGTTACTAAGCTTTCGCTCCCAAAAGGCATTTGTGTACATTATGAAGTCAGACCCCACAGTCCACCGGGGTAACAGGTGGACAGGCGAGGCCATCCTCTGACAAACCAATGAAGTGACAGGATCGAGTAGAAATGCCAACAGCTGGCAGGAGAAAACCTCCACTCCGTCTATGACAAAGGAAGGGGGTCCGAGGACCCTGCCACCGTCCCCAGGAGACAAATAAGGACAAGAACAGAGCTCCAGGGGAACAGGGGCTCACACTGTCTGGTAAGGACTGGAATACCCAGCAGGGCACAGTGCTGCCTGCCCATGTCAGCACAGCAAGCAGCCGGAAAGGGGGGCCGGCACTGGGTCTTCTTGGTCCACAAAGCACTCAGCAACCTGAAGGACAGCTTCTTCCTCCTCCCAGCTTCAAACAGCTGAAAGCATGAAAAAGTCCCAGGAGGAAATCCAAGACCCCAAACCCCAGGCTTAAAACTAGGTGAACCTACCTGGAAGAGTCAAGAGCATTGTGACCTTCAGCAAAGTGACAGTAGTAGGAACGATTTTAATTGTCGCACCAGAATACAGAGGACATGCCAATTTTTAAGACTAGGACCCACTAATGATTAATTAGTTGGCTAACAAACAGAAAAAAACTGTGGTACAGAGGACTCAGTCCATCCAGTCTTTGGATCTGCCCTCCTTGGCCTTTAACTACAGTGTAGGGTGAGTTTCCTCTGCCCCACCATTCCAGTCACACCTTAATCTAAAGAAGATCACTTCACATTTCCTCAGTAGGGTAGCACAGAACCTGAAGGGACTGCCAAGGGCCAATGCTGATGGAAAAAAAAAAATCAGTTGTGCCCAACCCCACACAAGCAACTCCCAGTATGCTCCAATGAGCGGGCCGTGTGCGTGCTCAAAACAAGGGCGGGAGAGCCACAGTCCACCTCTCCTAGAATAAGCATGCAGGAGACCGAGGACAGACCCCTCTGGGACCGGTCAGCCTGATCTGTATCAAGCGCTCCTGGTGCACCCAGAGGCACAGCTGTGAGTAAGCCCTCAGGGTCTCCCACAAAGCTCCCAACACTTCTATGAGCGACTTGGTGACAACGCTCCCCAACGTGACTGAAACCAGCTTTAGAAAGCAGAGGGCTGCTGGCAAGGCCTCAGACCAGAGAACAAAAAGTTGCAAAACACTGACTTTTTGATGCCCGTGTAAGGGTGGCTAAATGGACTGGTCTTCCAGTACAGCCGCTAGATCCTGGATTAAAACTTTTGCCAAAATCCATTGTTCTATAAATAAGGCAAACAGTTTGCATTCACCTCCCAAAACACTGCTGAGAAGGCAGCCCCCGATTACTGGACATAAATATTTAAGTAGCAAAACCCAAGAGTCTCTCAAGCACACTTTACTCAGCAGGACGGTGAAGCACAGAGCAGCGTGACACGGGCACCCCGGGGTAGGGCACCAAAAGCCGTCCTGAACTGCCCTAGCGTGGGCTCCTCGCAGACCGTCAGCCCAGAGGTCATGCGTCCTCTCCAGGCGACAAGAGGCACGGATGGGGCGGTGAGCACACGCACTGGGGACCCTCTGAAAGGCATAACAGAAGCGTTACCGACACACAAAGCTATGCCCGACCCTCCCTGACAAGCACACCAGCCAGAGAGGAACACTGCGGAGCGGGCTGCGCAGCCACAGAGCATGTTTACCCCCAAACCTGCGCAAGGACAGTCCCTCTGCACACACAGCGTGTGCCAGGCTGGACATCCCCAACGGCGTGGGAAGGAGCAACTTAAACACAACTCCTCTGAAAAACGCCGATAAATTATTTTTCAACTTCCAACGTGAAGGTTCAAGCCAACCTCTTACCACCTATGTATCTCTGCGCATTCTTTCACGGCGAACTGACACAATCCAGAACATTCTAACCCCGTATCGTCCACTCTACCTTGACAATTTTCCCAGCAAAAGGACGAGCTCACGAGTAGAGCTTTGCCACTTGACTGGCCTCTGATTTTGACGACACCTTAACGCTGACTTTGCCCGGAGTCACCTGAATGTCACTCTGCTGTACGCCGGGCGCAGCGTACGGAACTTGGATGCGCAACATGTACTCAACCGGCCTTCGACCGGCCGCCCCGCCCGGGCCGGAGGGGCCGCTCGGCCGGCGCCGCACTACCGCGGGGGCACCAGGAGCCTCGGCCGGCGCCGGGCCTCCCCCGTGCCCACCGCGCGCGCAGGACGCGGGGGCCGCAAGCCCGCCGACAGCCTTTGTCTGCCTGCGGGGACACTGGGCGCGCCCGGTCCCGGCCCCTCCCCGGAGGTCCTGGGCGCACGGTGGGGCAGGACCCCTCGGAGGCGAGGGTCGGACCCAAGAAAAGGCCGCAAGTTCCTGCCTGGGGAGCCCGGTGGAGAGGGGGTCCGGCTCACAAGCGCCGCCGGGAGCGGGTCCCCGGGGCGGGGTCCGGGGTCCGCAGGGGGTCCCGGGGCGGGGTCTGGCCGCCGGGGGCGGGGTCGCCGGAGCGGACCCGGGGCCAGGCAGACGCCAGCCCGAGCCCCAAGGGAGGGGCTCCTCACCAAGATAGATGTCTCCGAAGGAGCCGCTGCCGATCTTCCGGCCCAGCCGGTACCTGTTCCCGACTCTGAGCTCCATGGCGGCGGCGGGACCGGATCGCTCCTGCCCTCCTGGCCGCTTCCTGGGTCTGAGCTCGGGGAGGCGGCGCCGCTGCTGCCGCTACTGCGGGTCCGGCTCCCGGCTCCGCCCCCCTCACGGCCCCGCTTTCACCATCGCTTTCCCTCCGCCCCACCGCTCCCAGCGCCTCAATACGGGGCGGATGGGACAGTCCGAGCGCCGCTGCCCCTGCTCCGGCCCCCGCCAACCCCGCTCGCCCTCTCCCTGCCGCGGATGGACTCGGATCTCCCGGGCCTAAAACCCCCTTCAGCTGCCTGAAGGAGCCGCCGCCATCGCGCTGTGACGTCACTTCCCTTAGCAACCTGGAGGGGCGTGACCGTGCTGACCGGGGGGCGGGGCCGGGCTTCGGGGGACCAGCCGGCCACGGGGCGAGAGCTCTCTCGGGGCGGGGGCGGGGCCACACTGCCGTAGGGGCGGGGCCACAACCTCGGGCGACAGGGCTGGGTGGGTCGAGCGCGTTCGAGGGGCGGGGCTGGGGCCAGCGCACTCCGGAGCCCTCCCGACCCACGGCCAGACCGGCCAGCCCCATTCTCTCCTTGCGCCCCACTTCCTGCAGCAGTCCGGGGCCGACAGATCCCCTCGCCTGGCTCCCTCCTGCATGCAGGATTCACATGCTCGCGCAGGGGCTTGGTCCGTCCCTGCAGGTGTCTGGGAAGCCAGCGGCTCCTCGCCACAGGTCTGGGACAGGACTCCAGGCAGCGCCCTTTGCAGGAAGGAGAGGGGACGGAGCTCGTCCCTCCAGACCCAGGAACCTAGCTTTCGGGACTCTCCAGGAGGGAGTCATCCTCCCTGCGCCGGCGCCTGCGGGGTGTGACACAGGCCAGACTACGGAGGACGCAGCTGTGCCCAGGCCTCTTGAGCCGGCCGGATCGTGCACTGTGCAGTTCCCCTCCCGCCCTATGTGCCAAGTGCCGGGCCTACAGCATACTCAAGCCTAGGGCAGAAGGAAGAGCAGTCCCAGGGCCTGGTGTCAGACCTAAAGGGTGAGGCCCACACTGCCTGCCTCTCCAGTCCCCTCGCCTGGAGACTAATCAACTTTTTTATCTAGTCTGCCTTGGATCTGGAGGTTCTTACTTGCAAAAAAAAAAAAAGTGTTTAAGTTCAGGCTGATGACCAGCTTCATAGATCTGGACTCTTGAGTCAAATCACTGTGAAGGGAGGCCTGCAGAGAGGTGCCCAAACCCAGAAGGAATGACTTTCATGTTGATGTTTCTCCAGGCCTATCTCCCACCCCAGTCAAAAAGAAAGAATCGTAAAACCAGACATTAATACATATTTCTGGACATATAACAAATATACTACTCTGTGCACAGGGGTTACATACAGGTGTGGATGACGTTCAGGGTCATCTACCCTGGTTGCAAAGGAGGAAAGTGGCTGGTTTCTCCATTCACAAGCCTTCCCTCTACACCACTTAGCCTCAGTCCTGCGGCCCCTGTTCAAAAATAGTTGGAGGTCAAGCTGGGGTAGCAGGCATCACCTCCTAAGCACTACACTGCAGTACCCAAAGATACAGGAGAGGCCGCCAGGCAGGCCGTGATCAGCTGCTAACGAGCGGTGGGCACTAGGGAACACCCCATGTCCATGCACACTGGTTAGCCTGGTTTCTCAGTCTCGTGAGATTTTCGCTAGTCCTCATCCTCGGTGAGGCTCCCCTTCCACTGGACCCGGCACCAACAACCCGACAAAGGGAGAGGACGGGACGACGGGTCTGAGTCCAGGAGTGAGAGAGGAAGAGGTGCCAGGGGAGGCAGTGCGAGTAGCCCCCTCCCCGGGAAAACCTGTGTGTGTGTGCGCGCGCACACACACATGCACACACACACGCAGAAGGCTCCCCGCGGCTGACTAGAAAGGTGTCTGCCCGCGAACTCACTGGAGGAGAAGTGGTTATGGATGATCACCTGGAGGCCCAGGTAGAAGAAACAAGTCACATCACAGAGGAAGGATGCACCAGGGAGGGGAGGAGAGGAGAGGCTCAGCCCTCTGTTATGCGTGGAGTCCCTGAGGGGCAAACCGACAGGTGGTGAGTGTGACCAAGACATCTGATGGAGGATGAGCACCTCCCGGGCTGCAGGAAGGTCCAGGCCTGCGGGTGTGAGAGGACCACCAGCCAGGCAGGAGGCCCCGGCAGGTCCCACAAGGCCCATCCCAAATTGCTGGTGAAAGAAACTTTCACATGCTGAGGCCTGGGGCAGGCATTCCGGCCTGTACTTAACTTGAATTTGATGCTAATTAAAACCACCTGTTTGTGGCCCAGCCCAGATGCATGTACCTCTGCTTTAATTACTAAAGAAAAGGTTGCACTGACCAAAACTGAGGAATGACCATGTTAAAACAGAGATTAGAAGCCTCCCTTTCTGGGACATCAGTGCTGGTCCTCCTTTGATGGTAAGACTCCCTTAGGCGCTGAGGCCACACTGACTCCCTGTGTATGTGCTGGTCTGTCTGGTTTTTTTTTTTTTTTAAACTTGAAGGAATGTATCCCTGACTTGTTTGATGTTCTTTGTTCTGACAAGATATAAAACTGTGCTGAAAACCCTGCTTCTCCAGAGCAGCTCCTCAGAGTCATCTGAGAGCCTGTCTCCTGGGCTCTAGTCCTCAGTTTGGCTCAAAAAAACTCTTCTATTCTTAGATTATTTTTGTCGACACTCCTAAACCCCACCGGTAAAGAAGAGATTTTTTCAAAGCTTCACTGAGAAAGAAGTTGCTGACAAAGGACACAGAGCGAGACTGGCACTGGGTCCCTGTGTGACGGGGCAGCCTCGGCTGCTCCCAGGACTCACGCAACAGCACCAACACCACCTGAGTTGGACACCCTGAGCCCAGCCAGGAAGGGGCCCAGAGAGACTTCCTGGTAAACAAGAATGAGACAGCCCCCTGCCCTGCTGATGCCCGCCTTGAACCAGTCCGGGTCCTACACAGCCCTTGTCCCATGGGTAGTCCCTTCACTTTGTGATGTTCTCACTGCCCCAGACAGGGACTCAACTGGCAAATTTTGTTACTTAAATGGGGATAATCGTTGGTGCCGGGGCCAAGGGATGGGCAAGGGATGGGCAGGGTCCTGACTCTGGATCTGAGCAGGAGGCTCCTGGGGAGGGCCCGGCCCAGGGTGATCCCAGTGCACAGCCTGAGGGGCACTGCGCTGCCTGCTGGAGTTGCCCCGAGGGTGGGGACCTGGGACAGGAGGAGCCTGGGGCCAGGCCCAAGCGCAGGCGTCTGAACGGTGCTTGGAGCAGTGGTGAAACTGGTTGGTTCAGCTTTTTCAAGAGGAGCGGGGAAGCCTGTGTCCCCAGAGGCGAGCCCTACAGCTGTGGTCCCCTCGCTGGCCTGGCCACACAGGTTCACGCCCTCACCCCAGGGTCTTTTCCTGCTTCGGGGAAGGCTTCTGGGGGAGAGACAGGCCTTCCAGCGACAGCAACAAAGTGCTCAGAGTAGGAGGGGCTGAGAGCAGCTGCAGGGTGACCCCGGAGTGACCAGGCTGATGCGTGGGGCCCAGGTAGGTGAGGACCCCTCCCCCTCCCCCGGCCCCTCCAGCTGCACTCTGGCCTTCGAAGGCAACTTGACCTGGTGGGTGCCACTGAAAGGTCAAAAGCAGTTTCCATCAGCCGAGGGTGTTTGCTCCCCATGAAGGAAGCAGGGCCTCCCTTTCGGCTCGGGGATGGGTGCAGAAGGAGTGAGGGGGTGACACATCCTGAGGGACAGTCTGTGTGGGCTGATCTCCCCCTACCCCTCTAGCCAGTGGCAGTCTCCTGTGTAGGACAGGGTGAGAGAAAGGAGGAGAGGGCCAGGGGACCAGATGGAGTAGGGGGAGGGGGAGGGGAGGACTACAGGAAACCCAGCTTGTCCCAATGACCCTGGACTCACCTTGCCACACCCACCCTCAAGCCTGGGGTGGGGGCTCAAGAGGGGCAGCCCCTACCCAGTTCTCAGGGCCTGCGTGGCCATCCGGAGCCCCCCTGCACTGCACAGCCCACCATGTGGCACTGGAGGACAGGAAGGCTGCTTGTGTTTGTCCTGGCATCAGGGGAACCCCGGACAAATCCAGACCCTCAGTCTCACTAGCCACAATGATCAGACAGCACAGAGCAGAGCATTTCCATTGTCCCAGAAAGTTCCCTTGGGCAGGGCTGCTGGAGACCAGGGATCTCAACTGGTGGGGAGTATTTGGCAATGACTGGTTGTCACCATCAGGAGTTGACTGGCACCTCGTGGGTGTGTTGCTGGTGGATGCCTGCTTTAACAGGTGGAGGTTAGGGATGTTCCCAACATCCTACAGGGCACGGGGTGGCCCCCCAACCCCCAACAAAGAATGACCCAGCCCTAAGTATCACCAGGTCCGGTAAGGCTGTGAGCTCGGAATGTTAGAGCAGGCAGATAGCTAGATATGAATGGAGAAAGGGGGACACAGACCACAGGGCAGGAGTGGGCAGAAAGGAGGGGCACAAGCCAAATGCAGAAAACCACACATCATGTGAGCACCAGGGGTCCCTGGGCAGAGAAAGAAAAGCAGGAACCTTTGGGCTGATAAGGGGTCACACCTTTTGGGGTGATGAGTGGCCTGGAGACCAACAAAGAAAGGTAAGAAAAGGTGAGAATTTCCAGTGTCCGAATGTAACCATTTGCTCATTATGCCCTCATTTCAATAAAATTAGCCTTGCAGATTAAAAGCACCCATCATGTACCTACGCCATGACACTTCCAACCCAGACTAAATAAGGACAAACCCCCCCCACCCTTTGCGAAGGTGGAGTTGGGATGACAATCAGGGAATGCGACCCCAAACCCTTCCCTCCCCAATGAATATTCCACCCATTCATTTTTACACCCAGTGTAACTAACTTGTCAAAGAAACAGGACAGCTGCTCACCTGAGCCTGCCCGCTCTCCCCTTGAGAGTGTACCATCCATCCTTTAATAAATCCTCACTTTACTTTTTTTAAACACTACGTCTTGTCTCTGAATTCTTTCTGGGACGGGACAAGAACCTGGAACACCGGTTGCATCCACTGGCAATGAGGAGGCCAGGTGGATGGCAGGGTCTGCTGTGCCAGCCTTGGGGGTACTAAGGACCCCACAAATGTGAGCGTTGCCTGTCCCCCTGCCAGGCCGGGGCTGCCTGGGATCTGACAGCTGGAGCCCCAGCTTCAGAGCTGCAGGGTGCAGGGGCACAGGCCACCAGGGCTGGGTACAGCTCAGGTCTTTGGTCTCTGTTTCCAGGCCCAGCTCAGGAGCTCCCCACCCCTACCCCAGCCCCAGTGGGTCCTCAGCACCAGAGGGGCAGCAGGGCCTGAGGCAGCTTAGTCTTGCAGAGCAGGCTGGACCTCTCCCTGGAAGCAAGTCGACTCTGATCTTTGAACCCAAGCTTCTCACCCCCTTTTTGTGGTTCCCGGTTTACTTCTAAGCCTGAATCCCTGGCTCAGGTGGACCCAGAAAGACCAGATGCTTCCTGGAGCTCACCCTGCTGTCACCCACGGCCGATGGACTCAAGAGGGCCCCAAAGTGGCCCCAAGCCCTACTCCTGGACAGGAAACAGGTCCCTGCAGCCTCTTCTGGAATCCAAGGGCAGCGCCCTTTTCCCCTCAACCCTGCTCCAGTACGAATGGGAGGCTCTCTGGTGGTAACCTCTGTGAGGGCCCAACATACTTTTTCCAGGCCCTGTCACCTCTCCTCTCTGCCCCTGGCCCAGCGCCAGAGCCCCACCACCCTCTGTCCACTGTCATCTCCAGCCAGGCAGGGTAAGGCTGTCCTCTAGTCGGGATCCAGTCCTGCTCCTGCCCCTCCCCGCCCCTCCCGGCTCCCTAGAGAGCCCTTCTGCTGGCCCTGAGGATGGCAGGGCTGTAGATGACGTCCGAGGTGCCAGGGACAGCACCTGTGCGCAGGGGGTGACGCCACGACTGGGGCATCTGGGGTTCTGGCCCGGACAAAAGGAGGTTGGGGTGACCTCCAGATTCCCCTCCCTGGTCTGTCCCTGGCCTCGGGTGTCCTGTCTCTCGTGGCTACCCCGTGTGTCCGGTGGCCAGCCGGCTGGGAGAGCTCAGACCACCTGCCTGTGGATCTCTGCTGTGTGACTCGGCAGTGAGTCACTGGGCCGAGTTTCTGCCCCAGGTGAGCAGGGCCTCCACTGGTGCCATCCAGTGAGCTGGCAGCCGCAGGCACTTCTGTACCACTCCTTTCCCCGAGGCCTCACAGGTCTGCCCGCCTCAAGTAGGTTGGGGTTCCCGTCACACACCTGGAAGGTCCTATGGACCAGTCCCTGAAAGGGAGGGGGCCTCTGACAGAAGAGGGTCCCTCCAGCAGGGCTCCTGCCAGAAGACACCATCTCAGCCAGCAGAGGATGTGTGGATGAGGGACCCAGCCCTGGCCCCAAGCCTGTTTCCTTGGGAGGCTTCTAGGAGGGGTGCCCTGGGCACTGGGGCAGGAGCTGAGGATTCTGGGGTCAAATCAAGGCTAGACGTGGAATGCTCTCAAACGGGCCTCATAACAGCTGCCTGGGGGCATGGGGCGGGGTAGGAAGCTGCTGTGCAGGTCTCACCCTGTGCAGGACGCACAGACACTGCCAAGCGTCAGCCGTCAGAGTGCCGGAAGCCATTGCAGTGACGTAGCTGTCTCGAGACTGGCTCTGCACTCACTAAGCGTAGGTTCCAGAAATGCAGTCTGATTCAGAGCAAACCCAAGGAAACAAGGAGAAAATACAAAAAGAAATGTAAAAGGGCAGAGATCAGTGGAAGAAGCGGGGTGTGGAGGGGGAACCAAAGCTGGTTCATTGCCAAGAATAATCAGATGAAAGCACCCCAGCAAGAAGGAAGGAAAAAAGCAAGATGCTGCAAATCAGATGCCCAAGAGAGAACTGCAGACACACAGACGGAAAAATCACAGAACGAGAAACCCTTATAAACCAATAAAACTGGAAACCTAAACGAAGCAGGTAAATTTCTGGAAAATCATGAAATGACAAAAAGAAAGGCAAAATAAAGCAAAGAGCAGGAATAGACTAAAAAGCGGTTTTGGAGCCCTCCCCATCCCCAGCCTGGAGCCCAGGCTGCTTTCTGAGTGAGTCCCACCCCATTTCCAGGGACCGGTTAATTCCTGTTTTGGACAAAATGTTCCAGAAAGTGGAGGAGAGTGGGATGTGCCCAGCTCGGTGCGTCTGGCTTCTAATCAGACAAACAGGAAGAGAATATAAGGGGTTTCTTTTGCTCAGAAACTTGGGTGCTAAACCTCTGAAATAAAACACTAGGTCACTGGACCCAATTATAAGTGAGACATAGACCTCACGGTCTGGATTTCTCTGGTTTAACACCAGACACATCAATGCACTTCCTCCCATACATAGAGTAAAGGAAAAAGATCTATTACCTGGACAGGTGCAGAAAAGCATCTGATGCCTGTCTTGAAGACAACAGATTCAGTCTATTCTGTTACCAGTTAAAAGAGCATTTCCTTCTGGTGATGGGGTTACACCCCCAAGCCTACAGCACCAGGGGGCGCAGCGGAGAACGTGCAGTGGCTAAGACCATGACCTGGAC
Source organism: Camelus bactrianus (assembly GCF_048773025.1). NCBI lineage: Eukaryota > Metazoa > Chordata > Mammalia > Artiodactyla > Camelidae > Camelus > Camelus bactrianus. The sequence goes on from NC_133554.1 coordinate 59,593,925, forward strand.
AGCTGCTGGGTGATGCCCTGGTTCCACAGGGTCCCAGGGGCTACACCGTCCTACACAGGCTGGCAGTCATGCTCTGCTATCAACCGAATGTGGGTTCCCGGCCCCTCCAAACCACCTTCCTATATTGAAACCCCAGCCCCCAGTGTGACGGTGTGAGGAGGGGGCCTTTGAGAAGTGATTTGGTCCTGAGGGCAGAGGGATTTGTGCTCTTCTAAGAAGTGGCCTGAGAGCTCGCTCTCACCCTGCTCTCCGCCAGCGAGGACACAACAGGAAGCCCTTCTCTGCAAGTCCGGAAGCAGCCCTCACCAGACACGTGATCTGCCTGCTGGCACCTCAATCCTGGACGTCCTGCCCCCAGACCGTGAGAAATAAATGTTGTTGAAGCCACCCGGTCTATGGTGTTCTGCTAGAGCTGCCTGAACTCAGACATGCTCCTAGGTCTTCACCCAGCTGAGTCAAAAACTTACATCCACACAAAAACTTCATACAGATGTTTTTAGCAGATCTGTTCAGAATTGCCCCCAACTAGGAGTAACCAAGATCTCCTTCAGTGGATGAACGGATAACAACCCTTCCAGGGGCGCGTCCTTGTCACGTCGTAGTGGCCACAGCGTGGTGGGCCTGCCAGGGAGGCCTGATGTCTACACTGCCTGTCTCTGGGCAGGTCTCCTGGGCCGGGCTTAACGGGGCTGGCGAGTCAGGACCATGCCGCCCGGGACTGAGCACGCCACCGACCCCGCTCCGGATTCGCGATCCCGAGCCTCCCTCCCGAGTCGCGGAACAGTCTCCGACCCTGTGGCCTAGCCCAAGTCGCCCTTCTGGCGGATGCACCAAGGGGCCCGATGGACCAAGCAGGCGCCGGGCGGCAACGACCCTCCGGAGGCCCCTCGCGTCTCGATGGCTCTCTGGGCTCCTGGCGCCCCCTCCCGGCTCCCCAACCGAGCGCCCCCAATACTCAAACGGACACCAGCGCACCGAATATACCCGTGAGCCCCTCTGAGAGTACGGCCCTGGCTCCGCCTCAAACGCACATCCCTGGGCTCTGATTGGCCGATTATGGTCATGTGCCCACCCATGGCCCAATCACAGACGCCGCGGTTTGTCCCGCTGACAGGCCAGGCCTGGTCACGTGCCGGGAGATGCGGTGCGGGGTCGCGGCGGGCAGGCGGGGCCCCCGTGGTCGGGAGGGCGGGTCCGTCGGGTGCGCGCTCGAGATGGGGGAAGGGAGGGACGGGGTTCCCAGCAGCTTCCTGGGGCTCGGTCCGGCTGGCCCCGCTCGCGAAGCCCAGCGTCCCAGGACCCTCGCCTGGGACGAATCCCGGGTGGACAACCTGAAGACCAGACTCCTGCCTCAGGATTTTGTTTAATGGATAATTTCAAACGCAGCAAAGTGGAAGTAATTTTCCAGTGAACACCACCCAAATCCTGCCATTAACAGTTACATCCATCAGTCTGTCTTACTGTTAGACATATAAACGTCTTATGAACACATATCACAGTATACAAACATGGGAGGGGAATCCTTTAAAGCAAGAAGATGCTGCACATCTTGGGTAGCAGGACCCGGAGAAGCACAGGAATAGATGCAATTTCTGGAAATGCTCCAGTTTTGGTGCTGGAGGTAGATTTACAGGTGCTCCTTATACTACACCATTATAGTAAAGCCCTATTCTTATTAAGTTGCAAATGTAAGCACACTGCCCCCCAAATACTTAAGCACACAGACTATTTGCGTGTAGCACTTGTTTACAGATTTTTAATGTTAAATTTACAATGAAGTACATAAATCCTAATCATACCTTTGCTGAGCTTTAGCGAAGACATGTCGCTGTGTGAGCCAAGATGCTATCCAGACAGACGCGTCCATCACCCCACAGGGTGCCCCCCGCCCTTCCCATTTCATGTCCACCCTAATGACCAGACGTACCCACTGTTCTGATGTTCTCCACTGTAGTTTTGCCTGTTGTAGGCGTCATGTAAATGAATCACAGAGTACACACTCTTCTGTAAAGCTTCTTCAGTTAGTGTAATGCTTCTGAGACTCATCCGTGTTGTTTCGTGCACCAGTAGTTTGTCATTTTGATCTTGCTAAGTAGCACCCCACTAGGCACATCGGTGTTCATCCGCCCTATTGACAAACTTGGGCTGACTCCAGTTTTTGGCTATGGTGAATAAAACTGCTGTGAACATGCTTTTTGAAGTCGTTGCGTGGACATATGTATTTATTTCTCTGGGCAGACATCCAGGACTGGGACAAAGGGTAGCACTGTTTAGCTTCACCAAAAGCTGACAGATCTTCCACTGGGGCTTTCAGTTTGCATGCAACCAACAGCCTATGAGGGTTACAATTTCTCTTCATCCTCATCAGCACTTAAAAAAAATTGTTGCCATTCTAACAGATGTGAAGTGGTATCTCACTGTGGTTTTAATCTGCACTGTCGTGAGGATGAACGACACTAAGCACTTTTTTCTTTTTTGAGAACAAATCTTTTGTCAATTTTAAAAAATTGGTTGTTTTAACTTAAAAAAAATTTTGCTAACAGTGGTATTTTATTAGAAATGTACTGTCACAGGTAACTTCCACAAGGGCATGTAAACTGAACTATTACATGGAACAGGAATTTTCAAATACCCCTCCCTGCGTTTAAACCCTTGATTAAGATAGCAAAAGTGTAGTTGGTCTAATTAATGGGAACACGTAAACCTCTGTGTTGCAAATCATGTTGCCAAAGATGACTTTCACACTTCTGGTAATTCTGGGCAGGCACCCCTCACTCTGCCAGCTTCAGTCATGTTGCAGGGACAATATCTGATAACTGAATAGTAATGAGGTTAGTGTACATTTTATGTAACTTTCTCTCATGTAGGCAATTAAAATGTTACATCTGAAAAAGCACATATTCCAATTTCTGCCCAAGATGTAATACACTAGCTTAATCTGGATGCTTCTGTTTCATGTCCTTCAGTTAATGACAGCTCCCAATGTACTCTCTTGGGTGGGGTGGCTTTCCTCATTGAGGTGCACTGGTGACAAACACCAAGCCATGGACTTGATTCTTTAAAAGACAGTTGTATTCATGTCCTTGCTTTGGCTGGCCCTTATCCAAACGTGGTCAAAAAAGCAAAAGTGAACTAGGACGGAGTTTTCCAAGTGGGTTGTTTGACTTTTTATTTTGAAGCAGTGGTATCTCTTTGTTTAGTCTGGAGACCAGTCCTTGTCAGGTATTAGTTTTGCAAATATTTTCTCCCATAATGTGGCTTGCTGATTGGCTGTCTTAACTGTGTCTTTTCATGAACAGACATTTCACATCGCAGTGAGTTCTGAATTCTCTATTCTTTTCTGGTTTTTGGTTTCTGAGACCTCAGAAGCCTCTGTCACTAAGTCAAGAAGATATTTTCCTTTGTTTTTCTCTAAACTTTACAATTCTAGCTTTCACATTTAAATCTACCGTGTGTCACAAGTTAAGTTCTGTGCATGATGTGACATTAGGGTTCATTTTTTCCATGTGGATGTCTGGTTATTGCAGCATCATTTGCTGAAAAGACTTCCCTTTTTTTGTTGGCTTGCTCTGGCACCTTTGTAAAAGGTCAGACAGTATGTCACTGTCTGTCTGCCTGTCGTTAACATTTGCCTCTTGGAGAAGGCAGTGTTGGAGCAGATCCTCCGTGGGAGTTTGGCAGAGGGCCCTACAAGGAGCCCCTTCATCCAAGGACTGTCTCCTGGGCTCTGGCCCACCGAAGGTCTGTGCCGGGGCTGGCGGTGCCTGAGTCTCTGCATTCAGACGAAGACTCAGAGGGCCTCCATGCGGGGGTCTCCTCCCAGGCGAACGGACATACCCAGGCAGGAGGGTGGGCCTGGTCCTCAGCCGGGCCCTGGCCCTCCCAAGACCCTCAGTGGTCCCCGGGGTTGGAGGCGACAGCCTCTCGGCTCATCTGGCTCCCCGCGGGTGGGTGGCTCTGAGCCGGCCCCTCCCTTTCCTGCGCCCTGCGGCGGCGACCCCTCCCCTTCCCGCCGCCCCGCGGCGCGCGCACGCACCCGGCTGCAGTCCGCAGGGGGCGGGGGGCGGTCCCGCTTCCTCCCTGCGTTGCCGGTCGCCGTCGGGGGCGCAGGTCCAACGTCACTTTCGGGTGCCCCTTTAGCATTCCAGGTGCCGCTCTCTCAAACACAAAGGGAACATAAGGTTACTTTTGTTTCTAAACTAAAACAAAAACAAAGCGCGTCCTGGCTCGCACATACTGCGTGGCCCACGGGCCCCGCCTAATTTTTGCTGTTATCTTGAGACATTTTGCTACTTCGTCGTCCTAGGAATGACTTTGTCTTTCCTCATCAACTACTCCCAGCGATGCCCGCAATGACTGCAATGACTGAAAGAGGAAGAGAACGGAAGGATGACGGCGAAGAGTGACAGCCGGAAGGCTGGCGCAACAGTGACATCGGCGGGGCTTCGGGGTCTTCCCACGCGGCCGCCGGGGGCGTCCCCTCTCAGCAGACGCGGCTCTGTCGCTGCTGTTTGCTCTACCTGACACGGTGGAGGCTCAGGAATTTCCCATTTACCACCCAAAAAAGGCAAAAGGAAAAACTGACAGGCGAAGCAAGCCATCAGAGGATGAAAAGGGGGCAGAGCCACCCTGGCCGCTCTGCCGCCCCCCCCGCCCCCGCCCCGGAAATGGTCATCAGGTGACCAGATCCCAGTATTTTGCCACCAGCACCTGGACCAACTCGCATGACCAAAAGGCCCCAGGGCACTATTCTTTCATCTTTAGTGATGTCTGTGCTTTAAAACCACTTGATAAAAGTAGAAAGAGGCTTTCTGTGCTTAAATTCTTATTAAAATTTCTAATAAAGCATTTTGCTTTCCTTTTATTTTTATGTTTGTTGATTGTTTGTAATCTGAATTAAAACACAAGAAATAAAAAGGGGACCATTGTCTGTTTCCTAGCACACTGGGGTGAGGACTGCCCTCAGTACCTGGGGCGGGCAGGGGGCAGGTGGCCTGGACCTGCAGGTCCCTTCCCTCTGAGACCACGGGGGTGGGAGCAGAGGGGAAGGATGGGGAGGAGGCGTTGGCCTGAAAAAGCTGGTAGGGGTGAGGCTGGAGGGAGGGTCCAGGCCTGGGTGGTGCCACGGGAGGGGGATCAGGTGCGCCTCTGTGAAAGGTATATGTGGGGGAGGGCACACCGTGGGTGTTTTTGTTGGGGCTAGACTAGGGGACTGGTGGGCTTACCTGGGCCCAAGACCCCTCCAGGAGCTTGTGTGTGTGCTGGGGTGTGGGTCTCCCGCCTCCACAAAGGCTTCTTTTCTCACATGTCCAACATGTGCTGACTCATTCCAGGAATCTTTTCACAAGCAGGTTCCCATTCAACACCTGACTCAGCAGATCGTCGTCAGGAAGCCAGGCCAGCCTCCACCGGGAAGTCTGGCTGGGGGTGGTGACACGAGCTATGCAAACACACAGCCCCTCTGACAGCAAACCTCGCGGAGTCTGTGGAAACACAGAGCCACAGCAAGCCTCAGGGGCCACCTGTCTCCAGCACCCTGCTCCCCCACTGTGCCCCAAGCTTCCCCACCGCAGGGCCACCCCAGGGCTGGCTGGAGTTCCAGCCAGAGCAGCATCCCCCAGGAGCCCCGTCAAGGCCTGGGCCAGGGGCTTCTCTGAGCAACTCTGTCCAGCACACACACAGCTGTGATCCCCAGGCCTTTGTCCAGGGCAGGGATGGGGGAGCAGTCGGCAGACTGGTCTGGGGGCAGGAGTGACGGGTGTGGAGGGACGACTACCTCTGAGGCCACGTGAGCGTATCAGAGGCTCCCAGTACCTCAAAGATCAGCACTTGGACGCCAGTCAAAGTGGTAAAAATAGCTTTGATTCTGGAGCTCTGCCCGTCGGGAAGGAACTGAGCTCCATGCCAGATCTGGGCAGAGGTGCTGTGGTGCTTCAAAGGGAGAACGAGGGCGTCGGGAGGGGCATAGTGACTCAGTGGAGTCAGGAAAGTGGAAAATCACAGAAGGGGGAAGGGGCTTGGTCTATGTGAAGCCCACCTGGGCTTGCTAACCTACCCCTACTGGAGCGAGGTTCCTGCTCTCCCATGGAGGTGGGGGGTCGGAGCCCCCCTCGATGGCCAGACAAGGAGGAGCAGGGTCTGGAGCCCTGGAGGGAGGTCTCTGCGAAGGGCCAACAAACCATCCATTCTGCAGAACGCTGGCTGCAGCCACCTCAGGGAAGGTCTTCACTTCCCTCATGCAGCGCGATGGGCCTGGAGGTCTGGGTGTTGGCACTGAAAGAGAGAGGCTTCCCCAAGCTGTAAGATCTTTGGCACTGGGACAGGCCTCAAAGCCCAGGACGTCACAACTCCACTTTTCATGCCCGGAAACTCCTAAGTTTCCAGGGCCAGGAAGCCCAAGTGTTCTCAGACCCCGCCAACTCCAGGGACATTAAAATCTCCAGCCACCATCCTAGGAACCAAGCTCTGGGTGATGGGAGATGTGCCTGGAGGGGCTGCGGGGTGGTTCAGAGGAGCTGGCGCCCCAGGAGGCTGTCAGAGGTTTAGAGGAAAGGCAGGGCTTGTTTCGGGGATTCAGGACAGGAGGCCATAGGGCGGGCAGGCTGGAGGGCAGGTGGGGGTCAAGGGCGAGCAGCAGCTGGATCCCCCAAGGGCAGCCTCCAGCCTGGGTGGGGGGTTGCCCTGAGGGGAACGCAGACACCCCGCATCCGGGAGCCACACACACCTGGCTGGTTCTTCCCTCCAGGCCCGTCTTGGGCCACTACACGCTGATTTCTGTGAAAGGAACAAACAGTGATGCCTGTGTCTTCGCCCCACAGCCCCGAACCTCAAAATTGGCTGTCGTTGAACCATCCACACTGCCACCTGCTGGCCTGCATCAACACGCCTGTCCAGAGAGCATCCGCGCAGCGTTCCTGGTGGTTTGGGAACTCTGACACTTAGCCCGCAAGGCTGGGGTCATCAGGACCAGCAGGGCTCACACCCCGGAGTCAGGGATTTGGGGGGCTGGAGGGGACACAGGGCAAGGAGCCAATGTTCCTCATGGAGAGAGCACTCCTGAGACGGAGAAGGACGAGAGGCAGAGAAGGTGGGTCTCAAACAAGGTGACAGCAGCCGTAGACACACGTGAAGACACTCGCCCACAGCCACAGGAAGGCAGAGGGCAGGTGCCAAGTGTGGCTCTCACCTGTGACCTAGCAAAGCCTCCGAAATCTGAGTACAGCACGGCAGCGCTGCGGGGAAGCAGACCCCTCACGCACGACATCTGCTTTACAGAGACGAACCCACAGCTGCCTCAGCCAAGACCCATGGCCGTGAAGAGAACTGGCTCCCTGCCCTCTGTCCCCTCTGGCTCCCTAAACCACTGACTCTGGGCCCCCAAACCATCAGGAGAGTCGTGGGGATGCTCATTTCTCAGGGACAGGGTGACAGCCTGGTGAGGCCCTCTCGCTGGTCCTGACCTACGCCCAGCCCACTGGAGGAGTCATCCCAAGGCTGAGGGGGCTCCTGCCGCCTCTGGGCCTCAGGCTCCCCAGTTGTCAGCGAGCGGCTGGACTCCATGAACTTGGCGTTCCCTTCCCGTCCTGGTGTGTCAAGCCGGGAATGCTACCCGGGCCGGCTCCCTGCTCTGCCCCGTCCTGCCACCAGAGGGCAGGCGGCCCCATGCTCCGCAGTGCTCAGAGGGTGGCGTGGACCAGATGGGTTTGGGCGCCACGGTGCCCACAGGGGCTGGGGATCCCTGCTCAGGACCCATTCAGCCACCGTGCTGTGCCAGGCTGGGCACTGGGACACCACCTGGAGGCAGCTCATCACCTGTGTCCCAGTGAAGGGCCAGCCTTGAGGATTCCCACAGGAAGAGAGGAGAGTGGTGGCAGGTGCGCAGGGGGCTGGCGATAGTGTGTGTGTGTGTGTGTGTGTGTGCGTGTGTGTGGGGTTGTGCAGGGTGTGCCGTGGACACAGCTGCTCCTCTAGGCCCCTTCCATTGTTCCAACCCTTCTTCTGGTTCCAGAGGAAGTGGATGGAGAAGCTTCAGTTTCCACTAAACCCACAAGAGGTTCTTGGGGCAGTGCAAGGGTAATTGGCTGGGATGATGGGGAGGAAGGGCCAGGACCTGTGGGCCCAGCTGCTCCACCAGCCGCGGGTGAACTGAATGGATTGGGTAAGGCCATCGGGGCTCTACCCGGACACCAGGGAGCACAGATGGTGGTGTCCCAGGGGCAGATCTGAGCTCAGAGCAGACTCTCTGGGCAAAGAAGGAGGCAGTGACCCAGGCCTTCCTGTCTGGGCACTGCGGGCATCAGAGGACCGGAAGAGAAATCGACAAGTGGGGAGGAGCTGAGAGAGGGATCCAGGCAGGGGTCCAGCACGCTTGAGGTTGACCTGGGGGCCACACTGTCCTGGGAGGAGATGAGAGAGGCAGCCCCACCTCTAAGTGGCCTGGCTTCTTCGGACAATGAGATGTGACGGGCTGTGTGACAAGCCCACCCACCCAGGCTTGGTGGCCAGGCCCAGAGGTCCTTCCTGGGGAGGCCGATGAGGCCCAGGTGAGGGGCATGGGTGTGTCCCCAGGACTCCAAGGCTGGAAGTCACAGGAGCACAGACTTCTGGGGCTGACTGCTGCTCTCCGCCCTGTACTGGCAGGTGATAGCCCCTTGGCAGGGGGATGTTGGGGCCCAAGGAGATGCGAGACTGAGACCAGGCAGAGGATCCTTCCAGCCTTAGCCTGGTGCCCCAGGGGACCCCACGGAAAGCAGCTCTTTTGCCCTTTTCCTGTTTGCCCACTTCTGTCCCTCTCTAACCTCGAAAGGACCTAGAAACGAGATCACTGAGCAGCTGAAACTAGCATCTGACTTACGTGCTCCTGAGTGCATATCTGCCTGCCTCCTGGACAAAAAGAAGAGGAGTGAGGCAGTGGAAGAATGACTGGTTCTCCACCCCCAGCCCCCTGAGCAAGCCTGCGGGCAGATCAGGCGGGCAAGATAACAGGAGGAGACAGCCAGCCAGTCTGCGCCCAGCGGAGAAGGATGAAGACCCCACCCGCTGCCTCCATGATTCACTGAGCTTCTTCCCCCTTTTCCCCTTGAAAAACTGTCATGACTGAGCAGAATCTTCAGAGATGGTCTCTGGACCCAAGTCCACCTTCTCCCCAGGTTGCCAGCTTTTCTGATTAAGGCACCTTTCCTCTCTACTAACACTTGCCTCTCAAATTATTGGCTTTTGAGCAGCGAGTAGACAAACTTCCCAGCATGTGAAAGGCTGAAGCCTGGAGCCCAGGTGGAGAGGGACCCACTCAGGGGGTGAAAAAGGCAGATTGAAGACACTGAGGTCAAGGTGATCTCTCTCTGGATGTGCCGGGTGCAGCTTGGAACTTCTTGCCCTCTACCACATCCAGGAGAGAATGTGGGGCTGCCCAGAACAGCCTGTACCCACAGGTTTGGCCGTCTGTCCCTCCCCTCAGACTCCCTCTTTCCAGAGATCACATGACTCACCCTCAAGCCAAAAGCACTCAAATTATATGCAGCAAAATCCCTTCCATGGGGTTTGGAGAGAACGCCTTCTGAAGTCCTCTGCCAGGTGGGGGTCCTCCTGGCCTGGGCTGGAGGGGTGGCTGTTGGGTGCCTGAGCCTTTAGGAGAGCCAGGGAGCTCCATCCTACCATGACGGGTTGGGGCTTATAGCGTGGGGACCCCAGAGGGCCTGACTGTGGCCTAGGCTGCAGAGGGCACCTGGTGGAGGCCCCAGCACAGGGGAGACGGTGGTTGTGGCTGGAGAGGACACTGTCCCGGAGCAGGGTGTGTTCACAGAAGGGCACCTGCAGGAGAGGCAGGATGTGGCCTCCCTGCCCACCTGTGAGAAACAGGAAGCTGGGCCTTTGTGGTGTCAACCTGTGGGCCCTGCCGGGTGAACTTGGCCTGCGGGAGCTGTGGGTCTGGCTGGCTCCCAGTGGGAGATGCCCCTGTGCTATGGGGTCCTCACAGGGTTCAGACAAGGTGAGAACTGTTCCCGGATCCCAAGCTGGCATCCCTACGTCTGAGGGAGAGGGCAGGAGGGGCGGCCAGGTGGCCAGAGTGGGCCTGGAGCCTGCGACACAGGGGACAGGTACCTCCTGGGCTCCACTCAGTTGCAGCCTGGGAGGCTCCTTAACACTCGGGGCCTGTGGGCCACATCTCGCCCAGAGTCAATCTCTTGTCCACAGCAGCTGCCCCCTCCCAGCGGCCAGTGCAAAGACTCATAGGAGCCCAGGTTGGGGTTCCCCAGCTTTCTGGAATCTTCCTCCATGGTCTCTAGGCAGGGTTTGCTCTGACTCAGGAAGCCCCAAGACCGTGCTGAGCCGTGAACACAGTGAGAGGTGCAGGCTGCTGCTCCCCGGAGCTGTGGGGAAGGGTCCTCGCTGCGGGGCCTTGGGTGTGGGGGCCCCTCCCCTCCACCTCCTGGGACTGCTGTGTCGGAGTCGGGGGTGGGCGGTGCTTCTGACGCGGGTCATGAAACCCTTGTCCAGCTGCAGCCCCAGGACCCGGTGGTGGCTCCCCACACCCAAGGGGCTTGGGGGTCTCTCCTGAAGGGGGCCCTCTTCCTGGGCCATCCAGCAAGGCGGGGGCTCAGGCTTGGTTTTTGTCACGGGGGTGGGGGTGAGGGGTTGCTGGGCCGTGGCCTTGTGGGGACCGAATGCAATCAATGGTGCCTGGTGCCCAGGGCCGGAGCCTGGGCGAGGCAGATGCTGGGGGTGGGGTCTGAGGAACTGTGGGAGCCCCAGGGTGAGGGGCATCACCTGAGCAGGGAGGTCACCTGCCCATGGCCGACAAACCCCTGGGAGCCCAGGGGGGCTCAGAGGCCCTGGATGCCGTCCACCAGGTGGTGGGTCGGTCAGAGTTTGCAAAACCAGGAGACTGAGGAGGCGGGCGCAGAGAGGAGGGGAGGAGGTGGAAGAAGCATCCAGGAGCCCTGGGGCGGGGGGGGAGGTCTGGCCGAGGGCTCCAGAGGAGGTGGGCGCAGCACCCAGTGCGGGGCCTGGACACCCCAGGGCTGTGGGCACTGTTGGCTGAGTGGGGGCAGGGGGCGGGGCAGGGCAGGGCAGGGTACGCAGGGTTCCAGGCCAGCACTGGGGCTGTGGGTCTTCATTTGACAAGGTGGTGATGGCAGCTGGGTGGGGGTGCATTTTATTAGCCGCCACTTCCCTGGTTTAGGTGTGAAGGGGTCTGGGGAGGATAGGGGCTGCAGGAGTGCGCAGGGCCGGGGGCGGATGTGAGGCCAATGTGAGGCTGCAGAGGGCGTGAGAATTTGGGGTGGGGGGGCACTGTGGGCCCTGTGGCTCCTTCCTGCATGGGGAAGGCAGCCCCAAGCCCCGGCAGGGAGGCCGATGGGCAGCCACACTGACATTTCTGTGGCTGCTCATCTCTGCCTGTGGGGGAGGGGCCCCTGTGTTCACCCCTGCCCCTCCGGGCCTGCAGGCCTTAGAGTCCTCCGCGGGGGCAGCATGTTGACTCAGCTACAGCCTTGACCTTGACCCTCAGCCTGGTGTCCGGCTGAGGTCCTCCTGCTCCCCAGAATGTGTCCTTGGCCCCAGTCTGCACCTCCCACCAGCAACTCAGGCCAGCCCAGCTTTGCCCTCAACCCCGTCTCTCAACCCCCGTCAGTCCGCCAGGGTGTCCCAAATTGACACTTCTCATGGTCCTCAGCCTCTAGCAGCTCCATGCACTGCTGTGCTGAAGACAGCTTCACTGACCACTGTCACCCAGTCAGAAGGACCCTGTTATGCCCTTGGTCAGGTCACATGGCTCCAGCCCTCCCAGAGTGAGCATGTCACCCGCTCCCCTCCCCTGTGCCACCTGTCCCACCCCCCTCCTCCCTGCACTCCTGCGTCCTGCCTCCAACCAGGCCCCCAGATCCAGTGGGAGCGCCACCCGGTGCCCCTGCCCTCCTGCCCCTCCTCAGGACACAGTCTCCCGGCCCCACGCAGCAGCCCTACCTGCTGTTTCTCATCTCCTGAGGGCTTTCTTTCCCACCTCCTTCCCATGGCCTGAGCGCTGGCTCCTCGGGGGAACGGCCCTGTCTGCTCATTCACCCCTCCGCTCACAGCACCCAGACCCGCACCCACACGGGTTGGCCACTCAGTCAGTATTTGTTGGATGGAGAGAAATCACCATCCACGCCTCGGCCTCCAGAAGCTGGGCATCGGTGGCAGCTCCAGCTGGAGCTCAGTGTGTCCGGCCCTCTCTTAAGACACCCAGACCACTGCTGCCCGCTCCCCCTCCTCCATCCCCACGGGACCCCTGGTGGAGGCGGGTGAGGCTGGCTGGGCTCTGGTTCTTATGTCCCTTCTCCAGCCAAAATGGGGGCAGGAGTGGGGAAGTGTCCCCCGCTCCCCGCTCCTTCCCCAAAACTCTCACATGTAATCACTTAGGCTGCCATAGTCCTAGAGGACACTTGAGAGGTTGTCACGCAAGCCTCCCCTCCTCAGCTCTGAGCTAGCTGAGAAATAGACACTGGAGTTGGAAAGGGGAGAAGAGAAGCCTTTTATGTCCAGCAAGCCAGGGCTAGGGGCTGAGCGCTGACCCCCCCAACTCCCCCACGGCCCTACCCTCCACCCCCACCCTCTGCCAGCTGCTTGCTGCCCCAGGCCCAAGTCTGCCCTACAGGCAGGTTCTCCCACTGCTGGAGGGTCAGGGCAGCAGCGGGACAGAGAGGCTTCCCTCCTGCTGGCTCCAGTTGTCCAGAGCAGCCTCAAGGGTGGGAGGCAGGAGGAAGGGCTTCCTGGAGGAGGCACCGGGAGCCCGACTGCTGTGGACTGCCTGTGTGTCCGTGCTGGGTCAGGCGGAGGGAGGCTAGGGCCCTGCAGGCTCACTGGTATTGGTTGGAGGTGGACGCGGTGTTGCAGCGGCTGCGGGACATGTCCTCGTACACCACACACACCGGGCTCTTGTCCTTTGCGCAGCAGAGTCTCTGGACCTGAAAGAACGCCGGAGGTCTCCCTCTGGGGCTGCTGGCTCTGGGGCACCCTGTCTTCCAGGCACATTCCCTTAGGAAGCTTTCAGATTTCTGGGGGGCCTGGGTGAAGCCAGGTCATGAGGGGCCTCGGCCAGCCCCCCAGGTCTCTGAACTGCTCAGGCCTGGGCGAGGGGGCAGGCCAGGCCAGGCTGGGGGGCAGCAGCCGGGAGGTAGAGGGTGGAAGTGACTCAGCCTCCTGGCCCTGGACAAGGAGGGGCCCCTCTGGCACAGAGAACGTGGAGCTGGAGGCGAGCGGTGGAGGAGGGGGCCACGGCCAAGGGACCGGGGCAGAGCTGACTGCTTCCCGGCCCGTCTCCCTTAGCCCTCCCATCCCATCCCACCTCCAGCACACATTTGCCCACAGATTACATCCCCACTGGCCTCACACTTGCACTCACATGCACATTTGCATATGCACACGCATGCACACGGGCTCACACACGTGCCCTCCTTCCCTCCCTGCTCTCTGAGAGGAGCCGGCTTACAGGGATCAGGCGGCATCTGAAGGTCACACTGACCTGTGTCCTCAGCACACACACAGCCCCCAGCCCCAGCCCGACGAGGAAGAAGCCCACAGCCAGGGCGATCGGGAGGGCGAAGCGCATCAGCTGAGCCTCCTGGCACGTGTCCACTGCCTGGGGCAGTTTGTCTGGGCAGAAGGAACAGAGAGAGGCCTTTGGCAGATGGGGAAGTTCATGAGAGCCTTCGGGGTTCAGGACAGGGCAGGGCTCTGGAGTGTGTGTGTGTGTGTGAATCCAGGGGGCCTCCTGAAGAGGGGGTGGCTTGAGCTGGAAGGAACATCTCAAGTGAGTTTGGAGGGAAGGTCCCCAGACAGGGGCATGGAGGCCGGGCTGCCCAGCAGGGAGGCGGAGTGGTCCCAGGGGTGGCACAGTCCCTACCTGTCACCACGACCAAGGTGCCAGGGCCCCAGACCTCGTCGCCCATGATGGCCTGGCAGGCGTAGGCGCCGGAGTCCGCCAGCTGCAGACGGTGCACGCTGATCGTTAGGTTGTGCTGCAGCCCCGAGAAGGTGATGCGGCCCCGGAACCGCTTGTCCACAGTGGGCTCCCTCTTGTCTTCGTAGTAAATCACATTGCTGGGCTCGGGCCACCTTTGCTTCAGGTAGATGCCGAGCAGAGGCCCAGGGGTGGCGCAGGTGATGTTGATGGAGCCCCCCTCCACCGCGACCGTGTAGCGGGGGGACTGCCGCACCTCTGTGAGGAGGACCTGCCGCTGTCACCACTGGCTCGGCCAGAGGGGCAGGGACCCTCCTCTGGTCAGGGCACGGTGGCAGGGTGGAGGCCCCTTGAGACAGTCCACTGCCACATGTCACCACGGATGAGTCACCCCTCGGAAGCCTGGGAGCAGCTCATGGTGCCAGCACCCCAGGCTGTCCTCGGGTTCTGAAGGGCCCTGGGGGTCAGGGGATGTCGGCGCTGGGGCCTCTTCCGTCCAAAGCAGTGAGCCCTTCGCTGAGAGCTCCGACCACTCTCCCCAGCGCTACACCTTTCCCCTCTTAAATGACAGCTCTGGGGAGAGCCGGGGGCACCGTCCTGTTGGCCTCTCTCCTCCCAACGCTGACTGCCTCGGTTTCCTCACCATTTACAGGCACCTGAAGCCAGTGGCTCTATGGGGGAGGGACATCCTGGCTTGCCTGTGGGACACCCAGAAAGGGCCCTGGTCTGCCCAGCCAGGACCAGGAGAACCGGCTTCTTGGCGCAAACATAATCTAAACATCAGCTTCTCAGCAAACGAAGTCCTGCAGCTCTTTTTGCAGGGAGGGGGCACGAGGACTGTGCCTGCCGAGCCCCTCATCCCACCTTCAGAACTACTCTCTACCTTTCACTGCAGAACTTCCTACAAAAGGCAAACGTTCTCACAGGACGAGGCTGCTTTGCTGGTCGGAGAAGGGAAAGCCCCCAGACATGCAGGTAAAGAGATTCAATCTCGGGGCTTCCGCAGCCAGACATCACCAAAGGTCCTGATGCCGCTTGTTTTGGGACTTGTGTCCAAGTGTCGAAGGCCGGGCCTGACCTCTGGAGGGGCTGCTCCGAGAGCAGGCATCTCGGACCACCTGCTGTCTGGGAAGGAGCGTCCCCAGGCGGGGGCTGCCAGAGTGGGAGCACTAAACCCTATGGGCGGTGCGGCAGGGGACAGGGTGAGGGACAGTCAGGAAGGGCTTACCTTGGGCAGCCAGGTTGCAGGCAAGCACCAGGAGTAAGGGAAGCTGGGGGAGCCCCAGGAGCCTGGCCATACTCGCTGCTGGGGGCAAAGGGCAGGGCTCCCTTTCACGGGGCTGTCGAGACTCTTCCTGTCTGCAGTACCCAATCGCGTGGCACCACCTGGAGGCGGTGCGTGAGTGAGGGGAGGGGCTGCGGGGGAGAGAGGGTCGGCCCTCTTCCCCTCCCCCGCCCCTGCCCATCCTGCTGAGCGCCCACAGGTGGACCCCGGTCCGGTCCGGTCCCAGTCCTCCGCCCCTGCCGCATCTGCAGAGTGCCCATCAGGGAGAAGAGAGGAAGGGGAGGCTGGGGGTGGTGACCAGGAGAAATGCGAGGGGGCCCCTGCCCAGCTGAGGCGAGAGGTCAGGCTCCAGCTGCCCTGCCCTCTGGTTTACTTTCTGTTGGGACCTAATTTATGCCCAGAAACTTGGAGTAAGTTAGCCCCACAGCATGGGGGCTGGGGGTGGCCGCACGGAGCCCCACCTCCGTGCAACCGTAGAGAGGGGGCCGGGCACGTGCCTAAGGCTTCGGCTGTGCTGCCGGAGCAAGCGGCTTCCGATTCTGTTTCCTGTGGATGCAGGGGCCGGAGGCAGCTCAGCCAAACCACGTGATCAGCCCCCAGGGCAGAGGGAGACCCATGCTGGGCCCCTGACCCCAGGGGCATGGAGGTCCCTGGGAGAGAGACCTACTCTGGGGAACCAGGAGGTGCATTTCTCTGTCCCCAGGGCTGCCACGGGTCAGATGGCCAAGACTGGCGCGTTGGGGCCCAAAGCCACGTGTGGGTGTGTGCACAGCTCACACGTGGACCTGCAGTCCTGAGCTGTTTCCTCCCTGGAAGGTCCTCCATTGGCCAGGTTGCTCCTGTCTGCTGATGGCTGGGAGTCCTGGGACGTGGGTGGGGTTTGGGGGTGGGACTGTTCAGGTCTGAGGGGCTGACAGCCTCAGGCAGGGGCTGCTCTCTTGCCTGCAGATCCTCCTTGTGTGAGGGACGTATCTGTTTGAGAGGCGGAATCTTGCCAAAGGCCCCGAGGGTCCTTGCAGGTTGTTGGCAGGAGGTGATGAAAGCACAGGGCTTGAGGAAAGAAAGGCCTTCCTAATCCCATTCTTTGTTCATCACCAACACCCCTGGGTGCCTGTAGTGCCAACCCTGTGCCGGGAGCAGAGGGTAGAACGGACAAGAGGCCAGGGGCCTGGACTGGCCTCCAGAGACAAGTGGACCTAGGGCAGGATGCGCAGTGTGCCAGGGGAGGGGGCTGAACTTAAAGGAGCCGTAGGAGTAAAGGACTGAGGAGGTGAGGGAGGGTGATGTGGTACCTGGGAACAGTGTTCCAAGCAGAGGGATCAGAGGTGCATGATCCCTGCGGCCAGAAAGTGCCTGGTGTGCTTAATAGTCTGAGGGGGCTCAGTGTGGCTGAGAAGGGGGTACGGAAATGGGAGGCAGGGTCTCTAGAGCATTACACAGACCCAGAACTAAACTCCTTTTAGAGAAATCCTTGAAAATACAGATAAGCAACAAGTAGAAGATAAAACTGTCGAAGACCTAGACTCAGCATTTCCTTCGAGGTTTCCTGCCTACATGTGTCCAGTGACTTCTGTGAGCACCCCCCACAACATCAATGTTAAAATGACCTTTGATGTGACTTTAGGTGCATCAACACTTCCCGTCTGATTCAGGCAAAATGGAATAGATTTCCACGGCCCCGGAAGCACAGAGGTCCCAGGTGCCGAGCCCGTGGTGTCTGCTGGGCCTGGCCCAGCAATCCCACGGCGGGAACCTCACCCTCACTCAAGAGACGCAAGTGCAGCCCATCCTGGACCTGGAGCCAGGCGCTGGCCAAGCTGCGCCTGTCCGCCTGTGAGGCCGTGGTCACAGGCACCGGCAAGGTCTCCAGTGTGGGGTCCTTCGCGGTGAGCCAGGCCCGCCAGACACCTGCGTCTCCAGACGCCTCAGGACTTTTTGGGGCTTTAAGACTCGAAGCAGCTTCTGGCAGATTTTTATTTTTCCCATTTGAAAGTGTGTTTCTCTGCTCAGTTGGTGATTTGCTCATTGGTTTAGTTTGCTCAGCCTAAGGGCTGGCATTATGGATGTTTGCAACGCACTTGAATGCAGCACTTCCAGAAGAATCCTCTCTTTTATCACCCTATAGGTACCTTTTAAGAATATGCTCAGTGGAGTTACATGGTTTTGATTATGAAGATATCTGGCATCAACAGATTTGGGACCTGGAAGGGCCAGCGGGTAGGCGGGGCGGCGTCGGGGGAGGAGCTCCGCGGGAGACGTGGGGGGAGGTGGGCACAGATTGCGCCAGCAGCCATGCATCGGCCTGGATTCCAGAGGGGCCCCTGCAGCCAAAGGCTGCTGCACCCTTGAGCAGTGGCAGTGGGGCCAAGCCGCCTTCTCATGCCCCGAACCCCTGCATCTTGGCCCCCACAGCTGCTGGCAGGAGGGTCCCCAAAGCTTGTTCTTGCTCATAGTCCAAAGACAGGAGTGTGTCCGCAATCAACCTGAGATGCCAGAACGCCAGACTAGAGTGTCTCCGAGGTAACTGTGGGGTCCAGACACCTGGCAGATTCCTGCTCTGAGGCCCCTCTGCTCCAAAGCCCCTCAGGTGCCCAGCTGCTGCCCTTAAAGATAACAGAGAATGCTGCTTTCCTAACATACCTGCCTTAGCCAAGAGAACGACCGTCTTCACGATGCCCGGACGCCTGGCCACCAGGGCCGGTCACAGCCCCCTACAAAAATCATACCCCCTTACCAAAATTCCTGGCTCTACCCTTCCACGCCCCACTCCCTTCCCTGCCACTTGAACATCAACCAGCCAGAGAACTGCGCACGAGCTGATCACACATGTTGTGACCCCTTGGTTCCTGGTGTGACCCTCCCTGATTAAAGACCTGGGCAACCGGAGCTCAGAGCTCCCACGGGCACCCCAGTCTGTGTGGCCCGCTGCGATCTACGGCAGCGTGCCTACTGAACTCCTTTCCTGCTTTCACCCTTGTCTTTGGTACATTTTTTTACCACCCAGTCCCACGGTGGTCGCAGCAGCAGCATGGCCCTCCTGCCCAGGGGAGGAGCCAGGCCCCCAGGGGCGGGAGAGGGTCCTGTTGGGTCCAGTGCTTTGGAACGTGAGATTTGTGCAGTTCTGGCCACAGGAGCTGCTGCAGAACCCTCCGTGGCGTGTCAGGGAGAGGCCAGGATGCTTTAGGCCTCTCCGTCCTCCCCCTGGTCCTCCCCTCCCCTCCCCCCTCGGTGCTGCACAGTGTGGAGTCCAGGGCCTCCTCATCCGGGGAGGGAGTGAGGGACGAGAGCTGCACACAGACACCTGTGCCTACAGACGCACAGGCTCACCTGCAGACACCCCACCACCCACACTGCCTAGGTCCAGCCCCACCCCCACCCCGCCCTGCTGTCCTCCAGGGTGTCCTGGAGACGGTGGGGACCTGGCAGCCCGGCTGGGAGCTGGTACCTGCAGGAGCTTGTAGAGCTTCAGGACACCATGCCTTCTGCGCCAGGCTAACATGCAGGCCAGTGGGAAGACCAGGGCGACCAGGGCAACCAGGGCGACCATGACGAGGATGAGGACAACCGCCTGGCCTGTGCCCTCAGGATCAGGCCTGAGCTCCCTGAGCAGTGTCTCCGGGCCTGTGGGGAGTGGGCGGGGCCTCCACCAGCTGCTCACTCACAGAAGCCACCGCTCCCTTGGGGCACCCTCAAGGGGGCACCACCTCCGCCAGGAAGCCCAGGGGCAGGAGAGTGGGGGGAGGGGTGCACAGGCTGGGCACGGGTGCCAGGCACAGAGGGCGGGAGTGTCAGGGGGAGACCCGAGGGGGCTTCCTAGTGGGCACCTGGGCGCTGGCCCCTCTTCTGTACCCCAGGATAAAGACAGAAGCACCTACCGTAGGAAGGTGTGAAGAATGTGTCTTGGGGCTCTGCCAAAGAGACATACCGGGCCAGTTAGGGGTTGCCTGCCCAGGGTCAGCCCTGACGCAGCCCCTCCGCCCCAGGTGTCAGATGAGCCCTGGATACAGGAGTGTGAAGGCCTCACTGGGATCCCTTCCCAGGGCGCAGCCAGGCCGGGGTGCCCTTCTCAGCCCCTCCTACTGCCCCTGGTTTCCAGAGCTCAGGGCAACCATGACTGCATTGGAACCAGGTGGGGGCAGGCAGAGAGCCAGGGGTGGTGGAGACCGGGGGCGTTTGGCAGCAAAGGAAGGAGGGAGGGGAGGAGGTTTGGAGGGAGGGAAGGGCCCGGCAGTCTGTGCAGACAGGGGAGGGGGCCCAGGGCATGCGTACAGGGGCTGTCCCGGGGAGAAGCCGGAGGGGCACAGACGTTGCGGGGCGGGGGGGGCTGCTGCCCTATGCGGACCCTTCCCCTGGCTCTGGGCACGTCAGGTGGGCAGGAGCTCCTCCTCCCTGGCTGCAGCCCCGGCCCCTCCCCTCACCTGAGACGTTCAGGGTGGTGATTTCAGAGTTTCTCTGGTTTCCCGTAAGAATCCAGCGGTACTGCCCTGCCTGGGCGTCCTGGGCCTTTTCAATCACCAGCTGCGCCTGGCCTCCTTGAACCCAGAGCCGCCACCCATCCCGGGAGAAGTCTCCAGGGGCCGGCTCACTGAACACCAGCTGCCGGCTCTCTCCACGGTAGGTGCACAGGGTGATGTTGATGTGGGAGAAGGGGTTGGAGATGTTGCAGGCCATCACAGCTGACTCACCCCTGGACACGGAGACCACGCCCTCGGTGCAGCTGGGGCTGTCCCACTCTGTGTGGGGGGACAGCTGCATATGTGGGGCCTGGCTGGGCCTCAGGGTGCTCACTGGCGGCCCCCCCCCCCCCGGGCCCCTGACATTGCCTAGGGCCTGGGCCCTCCCTGGGGTCCCTGACATTGCCTGGGGCCTGGGCCCCTCCTGGGGTCCCTGACATTGTCTGGGGCCTGGGCCCTCCCTGGGGTCCCTGACATTGCCTAGGGCCTGGGCCCCCCAGGGTCCCTGACATTGCCTGGGGCCTGGGCCCCCCCTGGGGTCCCTGACATTGCCTGGGGCCTGGGCCCTCCCTGGCCTGACCTAGGTCTCTCCTCCCCCTACAGCTCCCCCACCCAAGGGGGAGCGCCCCTGGCAGAGTGGGGCCGAGAGCCTCACCTGTGCTCTCAGCACTGCCGGAGGCAGCCAAGAGCAGGAGGGCCCAGAGCATCCTGGGGACGGGGAGCAGAGATGCCAGGGTCAGCATGGCTGGCGGGAGGGGGGTGCAGGCCTCCGGATCCCTCGTCCTCCTCACTGGTCCTTGGGACGCTCCCTGGAGGAAGGAAAGCCGGTGGGTCAGAGGCCCCTGGGCTCCTGCAGAAGCGAGTGGGAGCTGCCACCGCCGGGCCAGGCGGGCAGGGGTCCCCGAGCTCCTCAGGACCAACTCTGCCTGGTGCCTGAGCCCCGGCCCCACCAGTCTCTGCAGCTTCGTGATGTGCTCGGTGGGGCTCCTGTCAGACAGATGAGAACCATGCACGAGACAGGAAACAAGCCACTGGGAGACAACCCTGTTTACACTGCAGCATTAGCCTTCGGTTTGATACACAATGAGCAAAACTGCCTGAGCTGTGCGTCCTACGGAGACAGACGGGTCGTGCCGCACGGAAGCTCAGGCAGCCGCCCGAGCCTGACTCCAACCGGAGATCGCCGCGGACGCCCCCAGCCCCTCTCCCGTTCTCGCACGCCGAGGCTGGACACCTGGGGACGCCCGGCCCGCTTGCCAGATTTGCTCTTATCAACAAAAGCGGCCTTCCTGTGGAACTCGTGGGTTACAGGTCCTGGAAAAACGGGACTTTCACGTCCTCTGAAAAAAGCGCCCATCTCAGGTTTCCAGTAAAGTACCCTGATTACCCTGATTAGTTTGAACTATTTAATTTAAACTAATGAAGCTTTGATTAAATAATAATAATAGTAGACTTGTTTTGCCCCCCAGTTTGTGCTCCTGGGTGAAGCCTGCCCCAGACCCTCACACACGAACCCCTCCACGCTTCCCCAGCCCCCAGCTTTCCCCTCCCTCGGGTCATCAGGTACAAACCCCAGACATTGGAGGGAGCATTTTGGGGTCATGTTCTGTGTTCCTCTGTGCCTGTTTTGCGGTGCTTTATGGGTTAGGTCTGGCTCCCCGGACCCCGGACCGTGGACCCCGGACCCGGAACGCTTAACTTGGGCCCTTCCGCACGGCTCCCAGTGCACCTCCTCGCCCCCGCTTTTCCAAGTGACACCGGCTGCTGTGTCTCCCAGCTGCCGGGGGGTGAGCCGGCTCATCGTGCTTTTTGGCCCTTTGGGTTTTCACGTTGCCACTGCCTTTGCAAACCCTTTGCCCACTTTTCTGGGACAGTCTGTCTTCTTACAGGTTTATGAGACTTTCGTGCCATAAAGAAACAAACCGTCATCCGTGATCATCTTTCCTCCCCAGCTGTTTCTGGAGTAAACAGATTTGTTTGGTGTTCTGGCGTTTGTCATCCTGTCTGTCTTTTCCTTGAAAACCTCAAGGTTTTGTTTCAAAGTGTTTTTTGTTTGTTTAAAGTGTCCTTTTAAAAAGGCCACCCAGATTGTTGCAAATCCACAATGGCCAAATTTTATCTAGTTTTCTGTTCAAATCTTGAAGCCACATCAATGTCACTTTGCAAGTGGCGTGTGACAGGGTCCATTTTGCTTCCTTCCAGAAGGAGGGAAGGGGGTGCCCAAGGCATTTGAGAGTGAAGCCCCCATCCCCTCCGGCCGAGGTGCCCCCACCACATGGGACCACTGAGGACCTGCCGGCGGCATCTCCACCCCGGACGCGGCCGTGGCACGCGTCCAGGGAGCTGTGTTATCCGCTGTGTTTCACCCGAGGGAGGCGGCTCCTCTGCTGCTCTGTTTAGCTTTCCCACAAGAACATTAACCCAATTTTAACCAATATTTTTAGAATCAAGAATTTGGTGATTGAGTAGGGGAGTGGCTGCCCCGATCCTGCCCAGATTCGCTCGGAATAACACAGACGAGGCTGAGATTTCACAACGGGACGCTGTCCAGCGGCAGCCTTTCTGATTTCGCTGCCTGTCAGCGATCACCTGGATGGGGCATAAACAGCTCATCACCACTCAGTGCTGCTGGGACCCTTAGGTGGGTGGAAGGTTCCAGAAAGAGGGGTCATAACTTTCTTTACTGGGCCTTTTCCTGGCACCTCAGATAAGATCTGCTCAATCCTTTTCCTGAATATTTTTACAAAATAGTAACTCTTCTTAAATTGGGAGGTTCTGATACACAGAACGGTATCAGAACAGCTGATACCCCAGGGCCCAGCGGCGCCCTTCTGGTGGTGCACAGTGACCCCAGGCCCCCGAAGGGAGACGCCTGTGCAGACCCGGAGGAAGCCCTGGGCAGGACCGTCAGCCCTCCAGTCTCCTTCTGCCTTAAGAGCAGAACCGTCTCCCGATGCCCCCCCACCAGCCTCTCTCTGCCCTGCCACCCCCACAGCCTTTGGCCCCCACAATTCCCCGGCCTCCCGACGTGGGTCCAGGTACCCCGTCGACCAGAAGGCAGGCCAAGTTCTCCCCTGACCAGAGGTGCGGGAGGACATAATCCCTGGGGGTCAGCGGCCTGGCCTCCCTGACCCCCAGGGCTGGAGTGGGCAGGTGTCCTCACGGCCACATGGAGGACTCATCCCCAGGGCACCAAAGCAAGAATGCTACCTGAGCGCGGGCGGTGCTCCAGGAGCGGCGGCCCCTCCACAGTGTGAGTGACAGAGCATCCTGCGGGTGGCCTGGCCTGGGTATCCACTGAGCGGCGCCCCCAGCCCTCTGTCCACTTATTTCCACCACGTTCCTCACACGTGAACTTGGGACTTGGCAGGAGGCAGGCGTGCTCTTCTGGGAGAGGGGCGCCCAGGGCTCTGTGGGGTCCAGAAGGAACCCCTCCTCACACATTGTCCTGACTGTGGTCAGGTGTTTTTCCTTCCAGTGACTCTAGGGTCTTGTTTCACACTCCGAGTACACTTTCCGGGATGTTGTTTGAGAATAAATGAACGGTTGGCCTAGTTCACAATCCTGGACCGTTCAGGGCCTCACTCCACGTGGAGCCTGGATGGCCCGGCCTGGTGGAGCCACCTCCTCTCTGGAGGCCGCTACAATCTTACTTCTGCTCCCCGACCCCTGCGAGGCTCACCCTCGCAGACACACACACACTCAGGGCCTCCCACATGCTCTGCATTCAGAAGGTGTTCAATCCCTGTGGACCTGCTCAGGCTCCCCACTGGGGCCGTCCTGTGTCCTGTGAAGGCTGTGGTCAGTCCCCCACAGTGGACCCTGGGCAGGAGCCGCAGCTGAGCTGGGGGGGTCAAAGGTCAGCCTTGGTCCTCATCTGGACCAGTGACACGGAGAGGGGGTGACCTCAGCAAAGGTGTGTTTATGTGGCAGGTGCTGACTTGGCTGCTGGACTTTGGGAGCAAGAGGAAAGTGAAAGGAAGCAGCGGGCTGGGGTCCAGAGGTCAGCCCAGGGGACAGACGGCCACCTTCTGCAGCGAGGGTGCAGCCCTCGGGGAGGTGTGCAGGGCTCCCCATCAGTCAGTCCCACCTGGCCACCCTCTGCCCCCGGGACTCCATATTGTGTCTGCCTGTGAGGGACTCTCCTGTGATGCTGGCTTCCAGCCTCCCTGCCCAGCCCCAGCAACCTAACAACTGTTCCACGTTGACTCATAGTTTTAAACATTATGATTTAATTTAGCCTCACCTGTGGTCATTAGCTGTGTGTTTATACACGTGCGTCTCACACACTATGAAATGACCAGAAAACAGGTAAACCAGGAGGTGCCACAGACCCCCTGCCACTGCCCTGTGGGGTATGACCTACGGAAAGGTGACCCTTGGCCATCCTCTGTCATGTTGTCCCAGAGAGGCTGGAGACTGCTGACAGTATGGGCTCCCAGACAGGGCTGGCTGGGGCTCCAGGCTCTTCCTCCCACTGCCCAAAGCCCCCAGTCTCCTCTGAGCCTTCTCCCGGCTCTGGGGGGCTCTGTCCTCAGACACAGGCACCCCTCAGTCACTCTTCACGGCTCCCTGAGGTCCTCCTCGCTGGGAAAGCCCCTGGATGCTTCCAGAATCCAGATAAGGGGACACCTGGGTCACATACTCCCTGCCCCCAAACTGCTCCCATCTTGGGCCGGGCTCCTTACCGTTAGGGGCTAGAGCCTAAGGGCTGGGGGTACCTCCAGCCTGAGGTAGACCCTCTGAAACCATGGACAAGTCTTAATTCAACTGAACCAAATCTGTAAAATGGAGGCAAACTTCCACCTCATAGAGCACAGGAAGGGCTGTCTGCAAAGAGTGGGACTGGAGGCAGAGGGGCTGGACCGCAGGGGGAGGGAGCACCCCGTCCTCAGGCGCATTCTGCCACCCTGATCTGTCTGGGGTTCTGCTGTTGTCTTACTTTTAAACATCAGTATGTTCTGTGCAATATTTGGGACATACTTGTATTTCAAAATGATTCATTGAGGGGAGGGTATGGCTCGCATGCCTGAGGTACTGGGTTCAATCCCCAGTACCTCCACTGAAAAATCAAATAAATAAATAAACCTAGTTACCTCCCCCTGCAAAAAAGAAAAGAAAAGAAAAAAAATGTATTCATTAACTGAAATTCAGGTAGGTCTGTAAGTCTGCAGCTGAACACTGCCTGAATCTTCTGACTTCCCACCAGTGCTGCAAAGGACAGGGAAACCGGAGAGAGGGAGGGCCAGAGCACAGCAGCGAAGTGAGGACCGAGAAGGCAGAGGCTCAGGTGTGAGGCAGGAAGGCTGGGTGTGTGAGCAAGAACTGGAGCGGCCTGGAGACTCCTGGAACTGGGAAAAGCAGAGGCAACAATTCAGATTTCTCTCAAATCACCAGGCCAGGAACTGGCATCTGCACAGACTGAAATGCCGCCATGCAGTCACTGGGGAGCGGATCCCACGTGGAGTCAGCGAGACGTCTTGGGACGCGCACACCGTTGTCAGCACCTTGTGCTGCCATGGGTCCTCGGGGAAGCTGAGGCAGCAGGTTGTTGGAAATGAGGTGCCAAGTGGCCAGGTACATAGGGGCCCTCAGTCGGCAAGGACCCCCACCCCACAGCACCCGAGAGCAGCCTGCAGCTTCCCCATCTGCCGCAGGGGCTCAGGTAGCACCCACTTGGCGGATTACATGGGGAGGTGAGCCTGGGCACCCTCTCCCCAACACTGGAGAGGGAGGCGACCAACCACCTCCAGAGGACAGCTGCAAAGGCGCCGAGCCCCACCCTGGCTCAGAGGGACGAAATGCTCCAGTCCTGGTCCCTGCTGCTGGGGCCGCGAGGGGATCCCAGCTGGGCAGTAAGTCCTCCAGGCCTAGGGACTGAGCCCGCAGCCCTTCCCGCCTCAGCCGCATCCAGGCTGTCCACCCCGGGTGGCTGCCTCTCGCGCGCTCTGCTCCGCTCCGCTCCGTTCACAAGGCACTTCCTCTGAAAGCCCTTCTCCCCCTGCCCGGGACCCTGCATACCCCCACCACCTTCACTTCATAGTCCCTGGGGACAGGAGGGCCTCCCGGGGGCTCTGGCTCCACAGGCATGGAAAGTGGTTTCCAACTGCAGATCATTAACCAGCAGTGGGCGGGGAACTCATTGTAGTGGCTGCTGCAGACAAACCAAAAACGAAAGGGGAGCGCAGGAAGGGGCCGCTGGGGCCCCACCACCACCTGAGGGCAGTCTCAGGGGCTTCCTTTTGTTCTACGAGTGTTTGTGAGTGAATTGAGCTGCGAGTGAACGAGTGTGAGAGTTCACGCGTGTGCGCCAGCGCCCCCGGAGCACTCGCAAGTGTGAGGGCATCGCTGCTGGGCCTGGAGTGGGCGCGGGGGCAGGAGCGACTCTGTCCGGACGGGTGTCCCCGGGAGTCCGAGCTGCCACCTCCCTGCCCCTCCAAGAGCCCAGCCCGGGGACGCCCCGCAGAGACGCAGTTCCCCACCGCGACGCGAAGCCCAAGTCCTTCCCCGCCCGCGGCGCGCCCTCGCGTCCCCTTGCGCCCCGGCCCCTGGCTCTCGGACCCCGGAACTCCAGCCGCGTCTCGCGGGCAAGAGGCCGTCAGCGCGGGAGGGGGTCCGGGGGTTCCGCGCTCCGCGGTCCCCACCCCGGCCGCGCGCACCTGGGCGCACGGACCCGCCCGACACCCGGAGCCCCGCCCCGTCCCTGGAGCCCTCTCGCGGCGGTCCCGGCCCCCTCGTGGCCTCCCGGCCCGGCCCGCGCGCCCCTCGCCTGCGGCCGATCCCCTCACCTGCAGCCCCACTCCCGGGGCGCGCGGCTCCACCACGCCCGCAGTCGCCGCTGCTCCCTGCGCTGGAGACGGAGGAAAACTTAAGGATCCCAGGGCGGAGCCAGGGGAGGAGGCGCGGCGGGAAGGAGGATCCTGGATCCGCGCACGCGAGGTGCAGCACCCAGGTCCCAGACGCAGGAGGAAAACCCCAAGTTATAAGAAGTCACTCGAGTTTCAAGAACTGCCTGCCCCAAATTCACAGAAAACGTTTACGACTTTCTTGGTAGTAAATTCCTTATTATGTTTTTATCAGAAGCGCCGCAATAGACGAACGAAGGGTCTGCGGAAAGTAGGAGGCGCCAATGCCTGGAGATCTCTACGCTCAAGCTCCGTCAGAGCTGGCGCTTCTCTGGGGAGCTGGGTGGGCTTGCTTCCCTGCGTGCGTCAGGGGACCACAGCGAGTCCCCTCCCGTGGGCACACCCAGGGCAGAGCCTTGCCCATTGGGAATCGTCAGGGTCCAAGGCTGAGTCGTAGGAAACGCAAACCGAGTCCATCTGGACGGGGCTGGGGGCTCAGGCAGGAATCAGGGGCAGTAAGGAGCAGGAGCCGGTGGTGAAGAGTGAGGTTAACCGCCCCTTTACTTGCTGTTGAGAGGAAGGAGCCCCTCCTCCCAGCCCCCTCCCCACAGGGGGTCCTGCGGGTGGGCTTGGAGACACACGTGGAGGAACTCAGTGTCCTGAGGGCGCACCTGTGTGAGGTGTGAGGGTGGAGGGGGGCTGACAGGTGCCGAACTCGCAGACGCGCGGCGGCGGGGAGTTCATCACGGGGCTCGCACATTTCTCACTCACGGATGCCTTGGGTGCTATCATGAAAGTCGCCAAGACGTAGGTTTCTCTTTCAGTCTCCGAGAGTGGGGAGTGGGGGGAGGACACGAGTGTTTCTTGGGTGTGGAAGGGTGGAGGTGTTTGACTCATTCTTTCTTGGGCTCTGGTCTCCATTTTTCAGGCTGCTGGCTGGGAGTGGCTGTTGTGGCCTTTACTCCTGAGTCCTTGCTCCGTGTCCAGGCTCACCAGCTCTGGGGGGCTCGCCAGCCGGGTCCAGCTTCACTGCAGCCCAGGAGGCAGCTGCTGGTCCTTCATTCACTTGTTGCCATTCCCCACTGACGAACCCGCTTACACACAAGCCTCCAGCCTTCATCTACCTCTTGGCAGAAGGCCCAGGCGCAGTCTGTGTCCCGTGAGCTTCCACCTGGGGCGTATGCAGGGCCTGGCCTGGCTTTCCCTGGGGGAGCAGAGAGGCTCGGAGAGGGAGACCCGGTGGCGATGCTGCGACGGGGAAGGGGGGGCAGGAGAAGGTGTTTGTCTCCATCCAGAGTGACTGGGAGGGCCCTGGGCAGGGTCGTCCAGCATCAGACCTGCACTTCCAAAGCCCACTGGAAGGCAAGGGTGGGGGGTTGGGGGCAGCGAGTTGGGAGGTCCTGACAGTGATTCTGGGGGTGTCAGTGGTAGCGTGGGGAATGCTTGGAGGTGCATGGAGGAGGGAGAGCCCACAGATGGTGGTGGTTTGGATGTGGGGTGATGAGTCCTGGAGCCCTGCAGTGCCAGCCAGGTGGCATGTGGGCCATTCCCTTCCACTCAAACCCAGGGTGACACACTGGCAGTGTGCAGAGTAGGGCAAGGGACAAAGAGGTGTTTCTGGGCCCCCGGGGGAAGGTCCCACAGGCTGTGGACCCGTGGGTGGGCAAGTCCTTGCCAACAGGCAGTGAGCGGTGCTGGGGTGGTGATGCCCCTTTTTCATGAAGAAGGAGGAAGATGCAGAGCTGAGGTCAGGGAGCCCTTGAATTTTGGGGGTGCAGAGGAGGGGCCTAGACTGGACAGGACAGAATGTTCCAGTTACCCCCAAGTAGAGTGTTTAGAACCTACGAGGTGGTCAGAGGGCGAAAAGGGCCACCTCTCCAGCTGAACTCCAGGCCTGAAAGTCAACCAACAGCCTGGCGTCTGGAGCCGGGCAGAACAGGACAAAGTCCTACTGGACGTGTTACACGGGCAACCTTTGCCTGCTGCACAGATGAACTCGAAGCTGGTCGTCCTTGTGGGAAGATGGCACCAAGGTCAATGTGAAATTCCAGCCCCCCACAGAGGGGCACAGAGGCCAGGGTCCCCGGGCCCACCCAGAGGGCCACGCGACACTAGAGACAGGGCTCACAAAGGACCTGGCCTGGGGACTGAAATGCCACACCCATGTCCCCGGTGCCCGCCCCCTGTACCCATACCCCCCGGGCTAGAATGAGGGGTGGCTTTCTGAAGCCACCTCCCAAGTCAGCCTTTCTGTTCCCTCCATCCAGCCTCACCCCCACTGAGGGTCTCTCGAGTGGTGGGAGGGTGTCCTGGGGTGGGGGCAGATCAGGCAGGAGGGGAGGAGTGTCCCGCACCCTGAGGGGCCTTGAACGTCAGCTGAGGGCTCAGAGTCTCCCCGTGAAATGGGAAATGGGATCCCACGGGGATCTGTAAAGCATTTGTGTTTTTGAAAGTGAAACCAGTTTGTTTATGTTGAAAGCAAACCACTGAAACACCGTAGGAAGACAGGATAAAGTGAGCTGTGCCGTGTCTCCTTGGGGCCTTGTCCACCTTGCAGAGGTGGCGCTCGTGGGCACGACCTCATATGACGTCCCAGTTCTCTGTGTGCGTACAGACACGTGAGCTTGTCCAACACGGGCAGCCTTCCCGTTTGAGGCTCTCCAAGGACCCGGTCCTCGGGGGCCCTGGGCTCCCATGCTGCCTGCCCGGCTCTCTCAGGACTTCCTTCCTCGAACCTCGGCTCCCGCCGCTTCATGTGAGAGATGGAGTTTCATTTTCTTTCTGTTCCAGGCATTTGTAGATTTAAGTTACGATTTCCTGTCTAATGAAAAAAGTACTCAGCAGCATATTTGTCATATTCCCGAAGTGCTGGCATGTTTGTTTTTTTGTTTCCAACTCGTCACTTCATTCTCTGGGTTCCCTCACTTTGACAGGATGCCATTTCGAGCCTCAGTTGTCACACGCACACACAGACATGCACGTCAACTGTTGCAAACACCTCGGGGTCCTGGAGATGTCCGCTGTCTCTGGAGTCCCTCCCATGGATGTGCTCAGCGGGAGGCGCAGACCCTTCGTGTACTTGCCAACTTTTGACGGCGACCCCAGGAGGGTGGGCTGGAGTCTGATGGAATCATAGGCAGTGTGTTGTTCTTCTGAAATGGCTGCGTCCCCCCAGCATCTGGGTATTTTGTCCTGAGCTGCCCCACCCTTCCAAGCTCTTGGGTTTTTATTGTCTTTATAACTCCATTTTAGAAAGAATCACGTTTTTAGTATTAGCCCTTCCTAACCGAGACCTAGATAATGCCTTTCCATTATCTGAATGCTCTTTGACTTTCCTCAGAATATGATAAAGTTTCATTTATAGAAGTGCTTCGCGTTTCTTACTAAATTTGGGGTGCTTTGTTGCCCTTCAGAGAACGTGAAGTAGCCCGGCTCTGCCGGTGCCCGTGAGTTGGGAACGAGGGGGGCTCCAGGAGTCCCGGACGGATCCCCCACGATGGGCTGAGCCCACAGCTCCACAGGGTCCCTGCTGGTTCCGTGCCACCCAGTCCTGGGCGCAGGCCGGGCCACAGCTGTTTGGACACTCTCCTCTCCTCTCTGGGGACAGGCCCGGCCGGTGCATCTCGATGTCACCTTCCTCAGGCGGCACCAGGGATGGAGATGGGGCAGGAAGCAGCTCTGCCTAGAAGGGCGGGCTTCGTCAGGCAGGGTGGGCGGCCCAGCACGCTGCCTCCATCAGCATGCCAAGCAAGCCCTCTGCCGCTTGAGCTGTACCCTCCCCGCCAACAGCAAACATTTGTGGGGGGCTGCGTGGGGGCCAGCACCAGGAGGGGCAAGGCTGGTGCCCCAGCCCCCAGGAAGTCCTGGGACCCGCAGCTCCGGGATGGAACAGGGCGGAGGTTCACAAAACAATCCGAAGTCACAGCCCTCAGAGCAAGTTTCCTTCTGAGTCACACTGAGCAGAAGCGAGGCCCCCATGGCCAGCGTCCCTGCTCCCTGGCGTCACCCCAAGTGCCCCCAGAGATGGCAGTGCGGGAGCTGCCACCCCTGCACCCTGTCCTCTCCCTTAACCATTGACCTCCATTCCCAGAACTACCCGAGAATCGGGACACTGCCCTGGGAAGACACTAACCCCAAGCCACACAAAGGGCAGGCCGGGGCCCTGGGACCGGCTCCCTCTGATCCTGGAGGAAGGCTCTTCCCGCGGGAACAGGAGGGAGTTTCCATCCCGGAACTAGCAGTTCTAACAAGAGGAACCGCCTCAGCTGTCTCATCCCTCAGGGATGAGGGGCAGGGGCTGGGAAAGACCTTCCCCAGGCACTGTTTGAAAATGGTCACCGAGGGGGAGGGCGGGCCCTGGGGTGTGTTGTGAGGAGGGGGAGGGCCGGCCAGGTGCTCACTTCAGGTTGCTGCTGACAGGAGGCCCTGGTGCTCCTGCCACCACCTGCAGGTCTAGGGAGAAGCAGAGGGTCCGGCTGGGGAAGCTCCTGTGACATCAGCTAATTGGCTCCAGGCTCCACACTCAGCCCCTGTGCATGGAGGTGTCTGGTGTGGATGGCGGGGCTGCGGTGAAGCCATGACATGTCTGACAGGTGTCTGGGCACCCACAGAAGCAGGTGGCCAGACCCCAGTCGTGCAGACAGCATCGTCCTAATTTCATTTTAAATACTGACAAAAGAAATATTCACATATTGAGATGTAGGGAAGTCATTCTGGCTTATACGTGAGTTAACTTGAATTTCATGCTAACTAAAAACAGCCTGTTTGTGGCTTATCAAACATACATTATCCATCTGCTTCAATTATTAAAGAAAAGGGCACGTTGACCAGCAGTAAAGAATGTCCATGTTAAAAACAAAGATTCAATGCCCTCTTTCCGGGGCACCAGTGCTGGTCCTCCTTTGATGGCAAGACCCCCGTCCCAGGTTCCAGGGCCACGCTGACTCGCCGGGTATGTGCAGGTCTGTCTGGTTTTTTTGGAACCTTGAAGGAATGTAACCCTGACTTGTCTAATGTTCTTTGTCCTGACAAGACCTAAAACTGTGCTGGAAACCACACTTCTCCAGAATGGTTTCTCAGAGTCACCTGGAAAGCGGGCTTCCAGGCTAGTCCGCGGTTTGCCTCCAAGAAAATTGTTTTCTATTCTTATTATTGCTTGTTTACGGGGTTTTTTCGTCAACAGTACCCAGAGACATACAAACTTCCAGGAAAGCTAGGAGTACGTGAGCTGTTGTTAAGGGTTAAGTCAGAGTCGGGGAAATACAAGCTTTTGTAGTTTCTTCTACTTTTGTTTTCCTCCAAAATTTCTCCAATGGGCATGTGCTTAAATGATCGGGGCGGGGGGGGGAACTGTTCTTCAAGAATAAACAACAATTTTTATTAGATTAAGGAGAGAGGGATTATTTGGCAGAGAAAGGACAGTAGGGCGACCCCACAGGGCTGACTCTGGGAGGCTGTCCCCAAGGCCCCGGGGTGGTGGGGGGAGCTGCAGGGAGGGGCTGAAACACCCCTGGGCTCCAAACGTGAAACCACGGGTCTTCCGAAGGCCATCACCCCCCCACACACACACACCCATGCAAGGCCCTTCTCAGGGGAGGGGCCGTGGGGCCCTGGCACTGTCCCGCTGCCCCTCCAGGGCGAAGCGTCACCTCAAGGCCATCTGGGAGGGGCGGGGGCTCCCAGGGACTCCCAGGTGGTCACCAAGACCAGGGGCCTCCCTGCAGCCTGGGTGGGCCCAGCCCTGCAAATGAAAGAAGAGAAAAGAGTGTTTTGCTCAAGATCCAATTCTGCAAAGAGTAACCCGCGGCAACTGCTGACCCGCAGTGCACCCTGCGCTCCAGATGGGAAGTGAAAGGCAGTAAGGAAAGGGTGCTGTGGGCTGGGACAGCAGCCCTTAGGTAGTTAGAGGGGTCGCAGGAAGAATTTTAATGAGCCCAGCTGCTCACATCTTCCCACACAGAGAGCTCCACAGCTGCTCCCTGGCGACGTCTCTGCTCTGCGTCTAGCAGTCTTTTACCAAGTTGTGGGCTTGACAACTGTGCTCCCTTCGGAAGGTCACACATGGGCAGGCCCCCCAGCCCCGGGAGTGGTTCTCTCAGATATTCTGAGCAGCCATCTTCCTGTCTCCCTCGCCTCACAGCTCTCATCAGTCCTGTGGTTTTTTCCAGCGGACAAGCCCCCGCCCCAGAGGGGTTCACTCAGCCTCCAGCAGGGGCTGGATGTTTCTGGGGGCCCCCTCTGCCCCCTGGCCTGAGAAGGTTAGCTCTCAGTGCCGAGACATTTCAGGGCCCCCCACCCCACCCCCCAGGGGGTTCTTCCTTCCTCTACATCCTTGTTTAACCTCTGACCTCTTCTTCTGGCCCAGGGCCGGACCCAACAGGCCTGAGGCCACCAGGGTCTGAGACTGACAGGGGATTGAGATCCGGGACAGGGACAGCCCACATATTGCCAAATGACCAGAGGGGACCCAGGGGAGAGCTGTGAGCAGGAGACTGAACACGGGTGGTCAGAGCCCCTCGAGCCAGCCCCGGGGACAAACGCAGCAGCACAGGCTTCAGCTGGTCAGCACATGCCTGTCTTGGTCCCCGCATTCTGGAATGTGCCAGAGCCGGCCGGAGAGGGAGGCCCACGGACGGAGGGCAGCGCTGAGCCCACTGAAGGGCTAGCGGAGATGCTGCCCAGGCTGGGTGGAAGCCCCAGCAGACCGCACGCCGGGCTGGGCTCCCGCAGGCTGGGAAGGGCGGGGAGAGGCACCATCCTGGCCGGATCCCTGCTCTTCCGGGTGGACAGACACCCACTGTTTGTATACAGTAGGTGCTCAGTGAGCGCTGCAACAGCCAAGGGTGCCCTTCGGGCAGAGGAAAGGGTATTCGCAGCACCTCTCCCGCCACCCCCTCTCCTGCTCTGGAGGCCAGTGTTTTCTGGAGAATTCTGAGTCCCGCCAGCTTCGTAAAACACACAGGATGCTCACAAAACTCACTGTGTTGCTGTTCGGGACAGAACCTCGGGACTTGGCAGGTGGCATGTGAGTGAAGGCCCCACACCATGCGGTTTACCTGGTGCCACGTCGGGGACGGAGCGCAAGCAGAGCGTGGAGCCCCAGCAGCAAACCCAGCCGTCAGGACGCTGTCACCACGGCCCTTACTTTCCCGTGAGCGCTTCCTGGCTCACCTTAAGTCAGTCTGATATTTTCAGCTTTTAGTGTCTTTTATTTTAGGTGTGCTTCTCGCAGAAGTTGTGCAGCAGATTTTTATTTGTCCGTTTGTTTGTTTTTTAAGCCAGCCAAGATGTTCTCTGTGCATTTATAAGAAGCTTTACTTCATTCATAGTTCCTGTTGTTACCTGGATATTACACATCCTATTTCTATACTTCTGGCAGATACTCTTAAATTTTAAACAAAGCAAAATCAGTAATACTTAGAAACTATATATATTTGAATATATTCAAAACGACCGTCTCGGAGCCTGGTCTGTGGGAACGAGGGCCCCCAACAGCCAAAGCGCTCGGGAGCCTCTGAGACGCTGACCCACACGTATTAACCATGTTCTCCAGGTTAAATCAGAATTTTACGTCTCCAGTTACATTAAGATAAAACCCAACCTGCATCTCCCTCCCCCATCCTTTTCCACATGGAGTATGTGCGACTTGGTTTCCATTCTGCTGTTGGATTTTCACCGGCTCAACTGATGAAGGTTTGAAAGAACATTTAGAGGTAAAGGAATGTGGGGATTGTCGTGACTCAAGGACCAGACTGACTGGGAACCGAGGAAGTTGCCCTGCATCTGGAACCCTGGTCACCCTCGGTCATCCCTGTCTGGCATCCTGCGTGGGGGGGGGGCACTGGCCCCGGGTGGGAGGCTGTCCTGTCTCGAGCCGGGCTGGTGACTGGGCAGAGGCCCACGGAGCAGCCCAGCCTTCTGACTCTGTGCCCAAGAGCGCGGCCCTGCTGGAGAGCAGATGTCTGGGAGGTGGGCGAGGCGCTCTGCTGGGGTTGGGGTGGTGGCGAGTGGCAGTTCCGCCTTGCTTTTCCAGGAATTTTCACAGTTGGCCTGCGTTTCCTCACAGAGTGGAGCCTCGTCAGTGTCTGCACAGAAGGGCTGAGTCAGCCACACAGCTGCTTCCTGCTGCCCCTTCCCGTGGGCCCACTGCGCTGCCCGAACGGCCCCCAGCTTCTTTCTACGAGTCTCCTAGTGCTGTTTCTGGGAATGGGGCTGTCCGTGGCTCTCACCCTAAAATCAGAAGGAGCTGGAAACATCGGGGCTTGATCTGCTCAAGGATACAGGAGCCGGGCGTGGGGACCTGGCCTGGCTGGGGAGGCCTTCTGGGTGGCTGCTGTCCGGGGAGGGGTCCCATTCTGCACTGGGACCCGTGTTGGCAGGCCTGAGTCGGGGGTGCCGGCCTGGGGCCCAGCTCACACTGACCAGACCCTCATCACCCGAGGCTGGTTCGCAGGCGCTACCTCCATGAACACACATGCCCTGCCAGCAGCACCCCTGCCCAGGCTGCCTGTGCTCTCTGCCTTGGAAGAGGTGTCTACACGGGGGGCCTCGCGGTGGTGGCCTGGGGGGCACTCTGTGGAAATGGGGGCCTCCACAAGTTCCCCGGTCCTGCTCAGAGGTGCCTCTGCAGGGGGCCTGTGCCACCAGGTCGCTCAGGGGCCTAGGCAGGCAGAGTGACAGCGCCGTCTCCACGCAGCTCCAGAGACCCACCCTGGGGCTCACCCGCCTTGGCCGCCAGCATCCGCGTCGCGTCGGCAGGGCAGCTCCCGGAGGGTGGGGGGGCTCCTCGGCCACTTTGCCCCGTCTCCTCCTTCCAGCCCAGATCGACACTTTGTTCTCTCAACAGACATCAGTATAACCTGCATTCACCTTTTTCTTTTTCCTTCTTTTGTTTAACCTGTACCCAAACAGCTTTGAGACTCCGGCAGAGTGACTTCACCTTGGAGCCACAGTGTGGGTGGGGGGCCAGCTGGAGTCCCTCAGGCCTGGGGAGGTGTCCCCAAAATTTTGTCATTTCGGGGGCGCACTAAGCACTTTCGTGACCCCCTCTATCCCAGGCTCAGCCTGTCCCAGGGGAAGGAGACTCTGGGGAAAGTGCCTCTTCCCCCCAGACCACCAACTTCTCGGCCTGCCTGTTTCTCGCCAGCCTCTCCTGAGCGCCCCTTCAGGGAAGCCTCAGTCACCTCAACCCTAAGCCGTCTTCTCCATGACCTCTGCCTCACGGGCCCCAGATCCCCAGCTTAGGTCTTGCTGCAGGCCGTGGAGTGGGCGGGATTTTTACACTTTTTAAAATGGGGTTTGAACCAGCGACTAAGCCATCTGAGTAGCAGATCGAGGAAGGAGCGAGACTGTGTCCTGCTACCACGTTCCTCCATATCCTTCCCGAATTTGTGGAAATGAAGACACAGAGAAATCTGTGTTCTCCCCCCTCCCGCTTTATACACGTCACTCAGTTGCCTCTCACTCACCAGCTCTCCTGGAGACCTCCCTGCCCCCGAGAACACGCACACAGCCCGCCGCCTGTGCCGCTGTGCACGGCCCCACACCTGCACACACCCACGCGGACGCTGGCCAGCACGGGGTCAGGTGCACACACACAGTGCACCCCCTGGAGCCGGGGGCCGGAGGCAATCACTGCTGGCCTGGCATCAAACTACAGATAGAGCTCCGTGGCAGGTTTAGGGTTAAAAACTGTCGGAAGAACTTTTATTTTTAAATTAGCCCCTGCTGAGGGGACGGGGTGGAGGGGGGTGCTCTGCTTGTAAATACAGGAGAAGACACTAGATTTCAGGATAGTGCCTCGTGTGGGCGAGCCGTCTCCCGCCTGCGCACACCTGGGTCTGGGGTGTCGGGGTGCTGTGCGCTGCTCTCCAGCTGCTGCTGCTCTTGGCCCACACGGGGGCGAGGCCTCCATGAGCCGTGCGCACACCTGCCACTCCTTGCACACCTGCTGGCTGCGGGAATGCCAGAGATTTGCGTCAGGGGGTCCACCTAGTCCGCAGGCAGCCACGCATGGACGGTACGGCCTGCGGTGAAACCCTCCCCACAGCTGGACGAGAGGGAGGGGGTCCTTGGCTTCCCGAGCTGGTTGGTGGCCAGAGCGCCGTCTGTCGCCCCCCAGGACGCACAGCGGGGGCAGGTCGCAGCGCGGCACTGGAATAATCAGGACACGTGATGCCCAGAGGACTTCCCGTGGTTTCTCTTTCACCTGAGCCAACGCCCTCGGCTTTCTGATTTGTGCTTCCTTTGAAGAGCCTCGTGCGATCTTACTCCCACTGTAGAAAGGGGGGTCTGCGTTTCTATTTTGGTTCTGGGGCCCGCTGGTTGGAGGCATGGAAGACACAGAGCCTGAGGCCTCTGAGGCCATGAAAAGGGAGCCGGAGCTGGAGGGGCCAGCCCCCACCTTCCTGCCCCACCTGGGAGGGGGAGCGGGCGGTCAGGCCGAGGCCCCTCCCTGAGGCCCCCACCCCGAGATTCCTCGGAAGGTGGTGCCGCTGTCCGGCCCCGGGAGTCGCCTGGCAACTTTGCTTCCTCTCTCTCTTTCCGAAACTCACCTACACCCACATCTGATGCACTTTTCTTTAGGTATCCTTCATTGTAGGTGGGCAAACCAACGGTTTTATTTTTCAAGGAAAAAAAGTCGTATCAGTCAATTTGGAGCTCCTGCACAAGCGAAGTAATGGAAGTCTTCTTCCTTCCGCTTATTCAGAAACCAGCCCCACGCTGGAATCCAACTGTCAGTCATAAAGCAGGCGGGACCTTCGCTCCGGGCCCATTCGCTGTGAGTCATGAATGAGCCCCCGGGAAACGCAGAAGGCCTGGCCCACACAGTCAGCACAAAGGCTGGGCCTCCCGCCTGCGATACAGATGGAATGTGTGTCCTGCAGTCCACTGTGAGATCCCCAGCGCGACTGTGCTGCGGAGGCCTCTGGAGGGGGATCGGGCTGCGGGTGGAGCCTCGGTGGGATTTGGGTCCACATGAAAGAACCCCCAGGACGCCCTCTCCCCTTCCCCAGGTAAGGACGCGGCAAGAAGACACAGACTATGAACCTATGAACCGGGAAGAGGGCCTCAGCAGACACGCAATCTGCCGGCTCCCTGACTTTGGACTTCCAGTCTCCAGCCTTCGAGAAACATACATCTGTTGCTTGTCAGCTGCCCAGGCAAAGACACCCCAAGTGAACAAACCAAAAAAATGCAATTTTTAAAAAATTCCGAAGGCACAAGTACACATTCATTGTCGAAAAACCGGCAGATTCCAAGCACTGTGTGTGAAGGCATAAAATATGCAGAACCGCAGTGTCCAGAGGTGGCATTCCTGCCCGTTCATTACATCGCAAAACCGTCTTGAGCACCCCGCCCTGCCAGTGATTTCGCGGTTTTGTTTCTGGACTTTCCCTGCCGGGTTGTTATTTTGAGACTTCTTTCTGTACGGTCTTCTTAGGGGAGAAGCACACGTGGCCCCCGGCGTGGGGGGCTGAGCTGAACCTGCAGGTTGCTGGGCCGCGGGGCAGGTGAGGAGGGGTTCTGGAGGAAGGGGCACCAGGGCGAGAGTGCTCTTCGGGACAACAGTGAGAGGCAAGGCTGCAGGGCAGAAACGTGGAAGTCTGCAGCTGCTGCAAAAGCAGCAGGTTTCCCTTCCTCCCCGGAGCACAGGTGCCCAGAAACAGGGGCACAAGGACCCCGGCCTCTGCCTCTTCTGCTTCCTCCCCCAGCTGCCCGGGAGCCAGGCGCCCGAGGCTCTGCTCAGCGGTGATTCCTCCACCACACTCCTGACCCTCCCCAACAGCCGGCGCTCCCTGTGCTGATTTGCACACAGCTTAGATTTGGAGACCATGTGCACCTTTAACAGCACTGTTCTCAGTGGTTTTCATAATCATAAGACTGTTACAGTCGGGAAAAGGCCCATCCCTCCTGTTCCCCCAAGTCATCGATATAAAGGATTTTAAAAGTTTTCTGTCTGTTACCAAGAGAACAACATTGAAATAGACATGGATTTCCTGTGTCGTCCGGGCTGAGGATGCCAGCATCTTTTAGCCTGAATGTCCTAAGAGTCCCGCCTTTCAAATGGGGGCACAGTTTGTGACTTTAACCAAGGGCTGCACATGGAGGGTCTGACCCACGGCGTGTCCTCTCGTCCATGGTCAGGCCCCACCCCACTGCAGGGACACATCACTCTGTCCCATTACTTGGTGTTCTCAAAAAGCTTGGATGTTAAGAGATGGTGTTTTACAACTTTATATAAAATAGATAAAAAACAAATTTCTACAGGGAACTATATTCAACATCTTGTAGTAACCTATAATGAAAAAGAATATGAAAACAAGTATGTGTATGTGTGCGCACGGCTGGGATGCAATGCTGTGCACCAGAAAGCGACACATTGTAACTGACTGTAATTCAATAAAAAAATTTTTTTAAACTTACCCCTAATTCCTTCCTTAAAAAAGAAAAAGAGAGAGAAATGGTGTTTTGGGCCAGAATGACCCTGGAGTCAAACCCTCTCATTGTGATGGAAGCTGTGGGGGCACTACCCCTCCTCGGGGCCTCTCCCCAGGTCCCTTAGGACAGAGAGGGCCATTTTCAGGACAAGATGCCCAGGGTGCAAGTCAGTCAACACCAGGCCTGAGCAGGTTGCACAGAAGTTTTTGTACACTAGGATGACCTTTGACCCACCATGCAGAGCCCTGGATTCTGACATGGCATCTCATGTTTCTCCTGTTCTCGGGGGAACTGACCCAGGCTGGAGCCCAGCTGAGGGACCGCACCCAGCGGGGGGCGTGAAACCCTGAGGGAGGGGCCTGGCCTCACACATCTGAGGGTGAACACCCTGTGTGTTTACGTGCACGTCATCTGGGGCCTGGCACAGGGCAACCCCCAGACCAGTGCGACTGTCCCTGGAGTTCTGTGACAAAGATCAGCTCCAGGACCCGACCTGGAAACCCCCACCAGGGCAGTGTCACCGGCTCTCAGCATCACCAGGAGTGTCCTTGGGAGCCCATGCTGCCAGCCACAGCCTGTTGGTTGAAGGAATCTCAGTTGTCACAGAAAGAGGCAAAATGGTCCTCGAGGATGGTGCCACATCAGTCCTGGCGGGGTGGCCTTGGGCCCCTCCGGTGTGGAGCCCGGCACACCTGCACCCCACTCCCGGGCCTGGCATGGCCAGCGTTTTCCATCTGCAAGGGGAGGTTGGACCGGCGACCTCGATGTCCCTTCTCCAAGCTTCTCCGTGGCTCTGCGCCACCTGGATTGTGGACACAGGGCTGCAGAAAGGGTGAGAATGCCACAATTCTTTGTTTTACTTCCACGGTAGTTCACGTCCATTTTAGAAACCATGGAAAATACAGATGAGTGGAAAATGTGAATGTTCCGTGTCACCTTTTGCCTACAGCTGGGTTTCAGTCCTCTAGCTTTGTGGTCCCTGCCTTCGGGGCCAGACCCTCTGCGCCCCAAGGCCCTGTGATTCCTCATCGAGTCCTCCTGTTTACTGCAATTCACCGGTGTGGAGTGGTCTGGGCGGGTGGGGCCCCAGATCCAAGATACCTGCTCTGAGGGTCCAGAGGACGTGCCGACCAGTAGGTGCACAGGCATGCACACATTCCCACATGGCGCACCCGCACCCACACGTGAAAGCACGCGCACACTCACGAGGACACCCTCACTGGATGTCCAGGGCCGGGGTGGGCAGCAGAGCCGGCCTGGGGATGACTCGGACATGCCTGGCCCACCGGAGGGGGCATCTGCTGGGAGAGGCCTCGGGACCGCACGTCCAGTGTCCTGACTTCCCAGACCGGAAGACGGGCCAGGGCAGTTGCAGAGCTGGGGTTTCTCTGGAGCTTTTAGAGGATAAGCCCGTGGTTCTGGCTCTTCAGGCATTTGGCTGGGGCTCCTTCACAGGAGGCGATGATTTGGGGCTGGGACGTGCCAGTCCATGCAGCCTCAAGTCACCACCAGGGGGTGCCCTCGGCAAACAGTACGGCGCCCCTGAACTCCAGGCCTGGAAATCGATGCTGCCGGCCCTGGGCTGTCACCAACGTCCCTAGGACCCCCAGGAACATGAGGGGCCTGCCACAGGCCAGGGGCAGCTCAGGTGCATCTGGAAGCCCCCAGTTTACATAATCTTTGCACTGCCTGAGGGCTCCTGGGTTTGACTCGGTCCCGTGTTACCCTGCTGGGTTTCCGTAGTTGTGGGTCTTCAAACGAAGCACAGCAAGCAGCAGGGACGGGGACACAGTACAATGAACCTTACCCCTTCTTTCGGGCAGGGTTCTCCATGCGGCAGGAGGTGGGCACGA
This sequence comes from Camelus bactrianus, assembly GCF_048773025.1. Lineage (NCBI taxonomy): Eukaryota > Metazoa > Chordata > Mammalia > Artiodactyla > Camelidae > Camelus > Camelus bactrianus. The sequence goes on from NC_133554.1 coordinate 59,634,742, forward strand.
CCCCCCATCTTCACTGGGGAAGGGAGGCGGCTCACCGAGCCTGCCAGGGGGCAGGGCAGGAGGGGTGGCTGTGCAGCACCTGTGGGGTCGCCGGTGTGCCTGGTGGTGTCCCCTCGGGGTGCCCCCCAGGTGTCCAGCAGCTTGTCACACTGCACCACGGTGGTGCCGAGCACAGTGGGACTGATTTGAGAGCCACCCTCATATGTCTGGTGGTTTCTCCGGCGGGGGGCCCACGGGCTGCGGACAGGAGCCCCTTCCTGGAGCGGAGGCCGAGCGCTTGTGGCCTGTGCCTGCAGCGTGTCTGACCCTCCCAGCTCACTCCCTGTGCAAGTCTGGTTTTGCTCTAACTTCAACATGAACAGGTTCAACTGAAATAAATAATAAAACTGGTTTTAATTGAAAACTGTGTCGTTCATCGAGCGTCTCGACCTCTCCCTCAGACGATGGGCGGCGATGAGCCTGGTGTCCGCGAGCGCCGCCGCCAGTCGCTGGGCCATGGCGGTAGGTTCGCCAGAACAGTTAATCCTCGTCGTTGTCCCTTTAGCTTCACTCACTGTGTTTTAAGGAGATGACATCGTGACAGGGTGACGGGAGAAAAAGAGGAAATCCACCCGAATCATCCCAGGTCTACGTCTTTCGTGTCCGGTAGACTGAAGCAGACAGGTCTGTGGCTGAGGCCCCGCGTCCAGGGGGCCACCCTCCACCTCCCGGTGGGGCCGGAGGAGGAGGCTCCGCCCAGGGCAGCGTGGCTCAGACCTTTAGGGTTGGAACCTTCCCTCAAATCCATGCACCCGGGAAGCCTGGACCCTGAGTCAGCTGTGGGGGCCCTGTAGGGGGGGCGGGCGGCTGCACTCAGGTCCCATCTTGACCTGAGGGGGCCCCGGAAACCCACCCTGGGTCAGGGGGCAGCATCCGTTCCTGCAGGCGGTGGCAGGAAGGACACACAGAGCCCTGGCTGCCGGGGTCAAGTGTGTCCCACCCCAGACCTGTGAGATGAGGGGGCAGTGAGGCGGGTCGGAGGGAGTGTGAGCAGAAGCATGTGCTCCGTCCCCTCTTTGGGAACTTTTCAGCAGTGGAGCCTACGACCCCAACCCTAAAGGTGCCCAGAATTCCATGCATCTCCAGGTGGGGCTGCGGCCTGCGAAGGAGGCATGTCCCAACACCCTAGGGGCACTTGGCCTGAGGTGACAAGTCTGAGCTCTTTGCCACCGGCAGGCAGGAGCACTCAGTGACAGTGGTGACAGGAACCATGTCCCCCACCTGCCCCCCCAGGGACCCCGCCTGCCTCCAGCATCCAGTGCTCCAGGCGCCCACCGGGGACCCCTCCCTGCCCCAAGGTGGGCAACTCACCACGGACCCAGAAGGCAGGTGGTCCGACACCAGAACCCTCTGCAAGGAAGAGGCGGTTTTCAGGAGTGAGACGAGATGTCAGGTCTCGGTTCTTACCTCCCACGTACACTTCCTGAAGGAAAGAAGCAAGATTTCTCGGCTACATTCCGAGAAAACCAGGGCAGTGAACCCAGGTGGTCTGCGTGGCTCTGGGATGGGGCTGCGAACCCCAAACGCAGAGGAGGAAAGGCTGGGGGCATAGGCGTTTGAGGGACGCCCTGCGCCCGTAGACCCTGCCTGGGCCCGGGCTGGTCACTGGGGTGGGGCCTGGCACCCACTCTACCACTGAGCTCTACCCTCTCCACCTTGGAAGCTAACTTTAAGAAGATAGTCTCTAAGCCCATGACAAGCAGTGTGAGAAGAGTGACTGAGGGTGGCAGGTCTCACAGCTGTGGTGACACGGCCAGGGCGCGAGGATGCACTCCCACACCGCGGGGTGGGGTGGCAGTGACCCGAGAGTCTCAGGTCAGGCCTGTTTTAAAGAGGCCCCACCTCATTAGCACAACCTACTCTGCTCACCCACCACCTTCTCCATCCTCAGCCACACCTTTTATCATCCGACTCCTGCCCAGAGTGGAAACTGCACCCCGCGAGCTCTCCCTGTTGGAGCAGCGCTGGTGGACAGTGGGGCCATTAAATGTTTACTGATTGATTCCAGCGCCAACCGCAGAACAGCCATCACACAGATGCCAAACGTCGCTGGTACAACTTACTGACGTTCTAGTCACCCAGAGCTCTGCATGTCACGTGCCTGTGTCACATAGGTTGCTGGCGTGAGTTAATGTGAATGCGAATGTGTTTGTGCGTGCTGAGTCCAAAATTCCATAAACCAGGCTTGGGATTTGGACTGGATATCCACCTGGTTCTCAGAAGATCTGGGCCAACGCTGCCCACCATCACTTCCACTTTTCTGGAAATACTTACTCTGGCCCAGTCCTCTGTCCTTCCCAGGAATTAAAACCGAAAAAGCCCAGACACGGTCACCTGCAGGCTTCCTAACCGGGAAGCTTTAGATTTCCTGAGTCACCCTGGGTCACGGAGACGGGTGAAATGGGTGTTGCCAGGATTGATCTGTCTGGTGGGAGAGGGCAGGCCCATAAACAAGGACTGTCTGAGGAAGAGCTCTGGACAACAGCTCAATGCAAAGCTCTACGATTTTATTGAGTTTAAAACGACATACAAAGAAACAGGAACTAAATTGCCAAACAGCATAAAATCGCCAACATTTGAACAAAGTCTCTCCCTCTGCAGAGTCCCCAGTCCTGATAACAGGGTTCTGAGGCACCCAAAGGTAGAGAAGTTACATGTCCCTGTGGTGCCCCAGGTCCAGCATGTTCCTGGGAGTGTGTCACACGTGATGCGGCCAGGGCAGGGCTGGTGCACAGATCTGTGTGCTGCTCCCAGTTTAATGCTGCACACCCTGAGGTGCCTCAAATTCCTAACTCAGTGACACCTGACAGAGAGCTTCTCTCCCAGTTACAGGGGTTTACCCCTTCCACTTGGTACTGTGATGGGTCCCGTTTCTCAGTCTCCCGGCCACTCACCACTCTTCCCCCACGGCCCCCCGTCCCCATCCTCTGCCACTTGCTACCCTGGCAGGTCTGCCAGTCCTTCCCAGCCTCTGGTGTCCTGGGGAAGCCAGGACAGCGGTGACCACTCGGGCCTCAGTCCCTCAGTTCTGGGGCCCTGGGCCGAAGGGCTGGAAACACGGCAGCTCCCCCGGGGCTGAGGCTCCCGGGACGGCCAGGCCCTCCCCAGGCCCTCTGGGCCCGCTGGGGCCCGGGTCCCCTCCTCGGCTGGAGGGCTGTGGCCCAGGTGCCGAGTCCCCCTCCTCTGCCTCCCTTTGGGCCCAGGGTGAAAAAGAGAGGATGGAGAATCCCCTTTTAAGCAGGGCCGAGTCTGCAGGGACCAGCTCTTCATTCCCCGCCGGAGGAGAGGATTCCAGAATACTGAGCTGCCACCGGTGCAGGTCCTGCACCTGGGGTGCGTCTTGAAGTCTCACCACCCACAGCTCGTTGGGCTCCAGCACCAGCTTCCAACGCTGGCCTGGGGTCCTCAGGGCCCGTGTCGGCTTCATCTTGCGGAAGTAGATGGCATCGTAGAAGCCCACCATACAGATGACCTGCAGGCCCAGCAACCAGGCCTCGGCCTCAGCAGGGTCCACGGCCTGGGTGGTGCCCAGCTCCAGGACCATGGGCGCCCCTGGGGGCAGGTCCACTCTGAGAAACCCCTGCCAGGGAAGAGAGGAGCATGGCCAGTGCGAGCAGGTCGGAAGCCTCCCAAGTCTCCAGGGGAGGCCCTGGACCCAGTCAGCGTCCTCGGGACCCAGGCCCAGGGGCACCGCGTTCTGAGGCTCCAGCTCGGTGGGCACGAAGTAATGGTCCAGGCCCACCTCCTCGTACCCCACAGGGCCTGCCCCCAGGGGGTCCGGCCCCCAGGCCACAGCCCCGCCCTGGGCAGGCCCCCCTTGGGCCTGCCCCCAGCCGGGCCCCACCCCCGGGGATGCCCCCAGCTCAGACCCCGCCCCCGTGTGCACCACCAGCTCAGGGTTCCAGTCTTCATCTTCCCAGTCCTCCTCCTCCAAAAACTCTTTAAAGTCCAGAAAGGCAGCCTTGAAGCAAGCGAAGCAAACCCTCAGCTGGTCGCCATGTTGAAGCTGATACACCCAGGACGCGTGCAGGTAGGACATGCCCTCCGCCTCATGCCGCAGGCTGACCGGGGCGCACATGGCCACGCTGCCGGCCTCCGACGAGCTGGGTGGCCGGAGCAGGACTCGCTGGGATCCTAGCTGCTCTGGCCCACAGGTGGGCGCACGGCGCGGTGCGGGGCCCGGGGGGGGGGGGGGCGGGACAGGCGAACAAGGAAGGAAAGGTGAGGAGGTGGGGGAGATAGGGGTTCCTGGTGCGGGGATTTGGGGGTGGGGGGGAACCGGGTCCCGACTCAACAGGGACCTGCAGAGGGTGGGAGGGAGGGAGGAACGTGCAGAACTTTCTTCAGCCGACGCAACTGCCTGATCTCTGGGGAGCTGCAAAGGAAAGCAAGTGAGGTGAGGGCCCCCAGGCAGGCAGGGTGGGGCAGACCCCGCAGGGTCGAGCAGGCTGCGGGGCTCCGGGGGTGGGGCTGTGGGCTCAGACTTGGCCCTTCAAGCTCTGCCTCTGCTCAGATGAGCTGTCCTGGGGCCTGTGGGTCACACGGCCCCTCCGCCACCCAACTCCCCACCCCCGACCCCAGGGACCCCACACCCAGTCAGCCTTGCCTGAGGGAACCTGACAGAACCTGTGGGAACCTGACAGAACCTAAGAGAACCTGACTGAACCTCAGAGAACCTGACAGAACCTGAGGGAACCTGACAGAACATCAGAGAACCTGACAGAACCTGCAGGAACCTGACAGAACCTGAGGGAAATTGACAGAACCTAAGGGAACCTGACAGAACCTGAGGGAAATTGACAGAACCTAAGGGAACCTGACAGAACCTGAGGGAACCTGACTGAACCTCCCAGAACCTGACAGAACCTGAGAGAACCGGACAGAACCTGTGGGAACCTGACAGAACCTAAGGGAAACTGACTGAACCTCCCAGAACCTGACAGAACCTGAGGGAACCTGACAGAACCTGTGGGAACCTGACAGAACCTGACAGAACATCAGAGAACCTGACAGAACCTGTGGGAACCTGACAGAACATCTGGGAACCTGACTAAACCTCAGAGAACCTGACAGAACCTGCGGGAACCTGACAGAACCTGTGGGAACCTGACAGAACCTAAGAGAACCTAACAGAACCTGTGGGAACCTGACTGAACCTCAGAAAACCTGACAGAACCTGAGGGAACCATACAAAACCTGTGGGAACCTGACAGAACCTAAGAGAATGTGACAGAACCTGCGGGAACTTGACAGAGCCTGAGGGAACCTGACTGAACCTGCGGGAACCTGACAGAACCTAAGAGAACCTGACAGAACCTGTGGGAACCTGACTGAACCTGAGGGAACCTGACAGAACCTGTGGGAACCTGACAGAACCTGTGAGAACATCAGAGAACCTGACTGCCAGAGAACCTGACAGAACCGAGGGAACCTGATAGAACCTGCGGGAACCTGACAGAACCTGACAGAACTGTGGGAACCTGACAGAACCTAAGAGAACCTGACTAAACCTCAGAGAACCTGACAGAACCTGCGGGAACCTGACAGAACCTGTGGGAACCTGACAGAACCTAAGAGAATGTGACAGAACCTGCGGGAACCTGACAGAACCTGAGGGAACCTGACTGAACCTAAGAGAATGTGACAGAACCTGCGGGAACCTGAAGAACCTGAGGGAACCTGACAGAACGTAAGAGAACGTGACAGAACCTGTGGGAACCTGACAGAACCTAAGAGAATGTGACAGAACCTGCGGGAACCTGAAGAACCTGAGGGAACCTGACAGAACCTGAGGGAACCTGACAGAACCTAAGAGAACCTGACAGAACCTGTGGGAACCTGACTGAACCTGCGGGAACCTGAAAGAACATGAGGGAACCAGACAGAACCTGTGGGAACCTGACAGAACCTAAGAGAACCTGACAGAACCTGTGGGAACCTGACAGAACCTAAGAGAACCTGACAGAACCTGAGGGAACCTGACAGAACCTGTGGGAACCTGACAGAACCTAAGAGAACCTGACAGAACCTGTGGGAACCTGACTGAACCTCAGAGAACCTGACAGAACCTGAGGGAACCAGACAGAACCGGTGGGAACCTGACAGAACCTAAGAGAACCTGACTGAACCTGCGGGAACCTGACAGAACCTGAGGGAACCTGACAGAACCTGAGGGAACCTGACAGAACCTGAGGGAAACTGACAGAACCAGAAGGAACCTGACAGAACCTAAGAGAACCTGACAGAACCTGAGGGAACCTGACTGAACCTCAGAGAACCTGACAGAACCTGAGGGAACCAGACAGAACCTGTGGGAACCTGACAGAACCTAAGAGAACCTGACTGAACCTGCGGGAACCTGAAAGAACATGAGGGAACCTGACAGAACCTGAGGGAACCTGACTGAACCTCAGAGAACCTGACAGAACCTGAGGGAACCAGACAGAACCTGTGGGAACCTGACAGAACCTAAGAGAACCTGACTGAACCTGCGGGAACCTGACAGAACCTGAGGGAACCTGACAGAACGTAAGAGAACCTGACAGAACCTAAGAGAATGTGACAGAACCTGCGGGAACCTGACAGAACCTGAGGGAACCTGACTGAACCTGCGGGAACCTGACAGAACGTAAGAGAACCTGACAGAACCTGCGGGAACCTGACAGAACCTGAGGGAACCTGACAGAACCGGAAGGAACCTGACAGAACCTGAGGGAAACTGACAGAACCAGAAGGAACCTGACAGAACCTAAGAGAACCTGACAGAACCTGAGGGAACCTGACTGAACCTCAGAGAACCTGACAGAACCTGAGGGAACCAGACAGAACCTGTGGGAACCTGACAGAACGTAAGAGAACCTGACTGAACCTAAGAGAATGTGACAGAACCTGCGGGAAACTGACAGAACCTGAGGGAAACTGACAGAACCAGAAGGAACCTGACAGAACGTAAGAGAACCTGACAGAACCTGTGGGAACCTGACTGAACCTCAGAGAACCTGACAGAACCTGAGGGAACCAGACAGAACCTGTGGGAACCTGACAGAACCTAAGAGAACGTGACAGAACCTGTGGGAACCTGACTGAACCTCAGAGAATCTGACAGAACCTGAGGGAACCAGATAGAACCTGTGGGAACCTGACAGAACCTAAGAGAACCTGACTGAACCTACGGGAACCTGACAGAAACTGAGGGAACCTGACAGAACCTAAGAGAACGTGACAGAACCTGTGGGAACCTGACTGAACCTCAGAGAATCTGACAGAACCTGAGGGAACCAGACAGAACCTGTGGGAACCTGACTGAACCTAAGAGAATGTGACAGAACCTGCGGGAAACTGACAGAACCTGAGGGAAACTGACAGAACCGGAAGGAACCTGACAGAACCTGAGGGAACCTGACAGAACTGGAAGGAATCTGACAGAACCTGAGGGAACCTGACAGAACCTAAGGGAACCAGACAGAACCTGTGGAAACCTGACAGAACCTGAGGGAACCTGACAGAACCTGTGGGAACCTGACAGAACCAGAAGGAACCTGACAGAACCGGAAGGAAGCTGACAGTACCTGAGGGAACCTGAGGGAACCTGACAGAACCTGTCAGAACCACCCCCACTGGAGATGACCCATCAGGCTGAGGCCTGAGGCCTCGTTGCACCACGTCGGCTCTTCAGCCTCCAAGCCCCACACTCCTCCAGCCCGTGAGCCCCAGACCCGCTCCTTAGTCCCAGGGGCTCTCACCGGGCCGGGTGCTTCCCTCCTGAGGGTGCCCCCGGGAAAAGGAGGGCACAGAGCCCACCTGGGAATATAAAGGGCCATTTCCCATGGTGCTCCAGGCTCATCTGCATTTCTCCCATGAGCCTTGGCCTCCAGGAAATGAAACTGCTGAGTCATCCCCCCTCCCCCAGGGGAGCCTGAGCAGCCCCCAGGGGGGCGGGCCTGTCCCCCAGCCCCAGCCCCAGCCCCAGTGTCATCACCCTGTGATGTCTGCTCCTCTGAGAAAACGCTTCTCATCGCCCTTCCAATCTACAGGTGCCTGAGCCTGTGCGCCTGACAGTCTCTCTGCGGTCACTGTCCCTTCGTGGGCCCCAGGTGACCTGCCTGGTCATGGGTCCTGTCCTCCTGGGTCTGAGTGGATTCCTTCTTTGTGTCTCTTGATTACAGTTTCTTTATGAATTCCAGAAATGGATCGATCGCCAATTATTTACACTTTAACGGTGAAATTTCTGTCTCTTTGGCTCTTCTTTTCGCTTTTAAAATAAGGGCTCCTTAAATGGACCCTTTTTTTGAAAAGAGGCACTATTTTTAGAGCAGTTTTGTGTTCACAGCAAAATTCAGCTGAAAGTACAGAGAGTTCCTCTATTTCCCCTGCCCCACACAGGCACAGCCTCCTTAAGTATCGAAGTTTGCACCAGAGTGGTACAGTTGTAACAATCAGCGAACCTATGATGACACACTGTGATCACCCAATGTCCCTGGGTTACTGCAGGGTTCACTTGTAATGTCCTACATTCTATGCATTGGAACAAGAGTCTAATGACACATATCCACCGTTACAATGACTTACACAGTAGTTTCACTGCCCTAAATAAAATCCTCTGTGTTCCCTATTCATCCTTCTGGCAACCATTGATTTTTTTTTTCCTCCACAGTTTTGCCTTTTTCAGAATATCGTGTATTTGGAATCATACAATATGTAGCCTTTTCAAGTTGGCTTCCCTCACTTAGTCATATGCATTTAAGTTACCTCCATGTCTTTTCATGGCTTGAAAACTCATTTCTTTTTAGGGCTGAATATTCCATTGTTTGGATGGACCACAATTTATCCATTTGCTTAAGGAAAGACATCTATCTTGGCTGCTTCCAAGTTTGGGCAATGATGAATAAAGCTGTTACAAACATTCATGTGCAGGTTTTTGTGTGGACATCAGTTTTCAACTAATTAGGTAAATACCAAGGAGTGTGATTTCTCTATCACTTGGTAAGAGTATGCTTAGTTTTGTGAGAAGCCATCAAACTGTCTTCCAGAGTGGCTGTACCCTTTTGCTTTCCCACCAGCAATGATCAAGGGGTCCCTGTTGCTCGGTGTTCTCCGTGTTGTGGATTTTGGCCTTTCTGAGAGGTATGTAATGGTATTCTTTTAATTTGCAAGTCCATAATGACATACGATGTGGAGCATCTTTTCATATGCTTATTTGCCATCTGTATACCTTCCTTGGTGCGGTGTCTGTCCAGGTCTTTTTCCTATTTTTAAAGTCAGGTGGTTTATTTTCTTATTGCTAAGTTTTTAGAGTTCTTCATACATTCTGGCTAACAGTTCTTCATCAGATGTGTCTTTTGCAAATGTTTTCTCCCTGTCTGTGGTTTGTCTTCTCATTCTCTAGACAGTGTCTTTTGCAAAGCAGAAGGTTTTATTTTTAGTTAAGTCCAGCTGATCAATTATCTCTTTGATAAAGTGAGACTTTTTGTATTTAAAAAGATATAAATATTGCCATATCCAAGGTCATCCAGATTTTATCCTGTTGTCTACTAGAAGTTTTACAGTTTTGCATTTTACATTTAGGTCTATTATCTATTTTGCATTAATGTTTTGTGCAGGATCTGTGAATAGATTCATATTTTTGTATGTGGATGGCCATTACTTCCAGCACCATTCATTGAAAAGACTATCTTTTCTCTATTATATTGCCTTTGCCTCTTTGTCAAAGATCAGTTGACTGTATTTATGTGGGTAACAGACGCTTTTCAAAACAAAGACTTGTTAAGAGTCTTTTACATATAAGCAAATATGTTAATCATTTCTTTATAAAAACTTTTGGTCTTTTAAAGTACACCCTACAACCCAAGGCTGTGATGTCAGTTTCCTCAATCTTCTTCTCTAACACTTTTGTTTGTTGGCTTCCTGTGTTACTCAGCTGCGGCTGCCATGAGAAATTACCAGACTGAGTAGCTTAAACAGCAGAAACTTATTTTCTCACAGTTCTGGAGACTGTGAACCCTGGGTCAGGGTGCAGTGTGGTCAGGTTCTGGTGAGAGCTCTCCCCCTGACCGAGACGGCTGCCTTCCCGCTGTGTCATCACATGACAGACAGAGGGCGCTCTCTCCTCCAGCTTCTTGTAAGGCACAGGCCTTCCTGATTAGGGTCCCTCTCTGAGACTTCATTTAACCGTTAATTACCTCCTAAAAATCCTATTCCAGATACAGTCATAGTGGGGGTTAGGGTTTCACATAGGAATTTTGGAGGAACCAATTCAGTCTATACCCTCCTTCCATTTTTATGCAAAATGCAATTTAAACAGAAGTTGCTTTTATTAATAATACAAACATGTAGATGGACAGCTTTTGCAATGATTTGCTGCATTAGTCAAGTAATTCAATCTTTCCAAACTGAGCAGATATGTGCAGGTGCACCAGCAGTGTCTCCCCCAGATGTCTGAAGAGCCTCCCAGAATGAAGGGATCTGGGTCGGGGTCCCCAGTCAGTGGCTGGATGTGGACTGGGCAGTGCCTGCAGGAAGGAGACAAGCTGCCTGTAGAATTAGACCGCAGCGGGAGTCCTCGGATAAGTGGCTCCCGAGTTTTGCTTGATGTTAAAGCTTCCTTGGGAGCTTTGACGAGTCCCAGTGGCCACATCGTAGCCTGTGACAGACACACCCAAGGTGACCCCCTGTCAGTACACCCTCCCCATGACTGGGGGTGGAGCCTGTGATTTGCTTCCAACCAATAGGAGTAGAGAAGGTGGCAGATGTCACTGCCTTAATGAGGTTACACCGTGTGGCAGAGTGTCCCCCCTGCAATGACATATCACAAACTTACAGAAGACTCCTGGCCAGCTCTTGTCGCTCCTGCTGGCCTTGAAAAGGGACGCAGCCATGCTGTGAATGTGCGTCCAGCTGACAGCTAGTAAAGCCAAAGCCACTAGTCCTGCAACCCCAAGGAAGTGAATTCTGCCAGCTGTGAGTGCAGCTTGGCCAACACTTTGGGTGCAGCTGTGGGAGACCCTTGAGCAGGGGGCCCAGCCAGGGTGCATCCCAACTCCTAACGCTGAGAAGATGAATGTATTGCTTTAAGTCAGTCAGTTTGGTAATTTGTTACTAAGCAAAAGAAAACTTATGTTCACCCCACGCCAGTGATATCAGAATTCTCCCTTGGGATCCAGAGGCCAGCAAGGCCCTGACCTGGCCCCCAGCCTGCCCATGGTCCAAAGTCCACCCTGTGGGCCTGGGACACATGCTCTTGCAGAGGAAAAGGGAGAAGGGGGAGGGGGAGGACCAGTGGAGACGAGGCTGACAGATTGGAAGGCGCCAGGACAGGGGCTGCCCAGGTGGAGTCAGGGTCCCGCAAACACCGCTGAGACCTGGGAGGAAGGAGACCAAAGCCTCGCCACGTGCCCTTAGAGCACCGGCGCCTTCACACTACAGCAGAAGTTACCATCTCACCCTCCTGGCCCTTCTCTGCTCCTGAGGCTTAGAGGACATTCCAGAGATGTTTGCGGGGTGGACACATTCCTGCTCCTCCGCTGGTTTGGTGACCTCCATCCCTCAGGATAGCCGTCAAAGCGTCACCCACCTGCAGTGTTCCTGGGCACCGCATCTGCATCCATTGGACAGGTTCAGAGCTGGCCTGGACCGGCGCCTGCGAGCCACAGGCTCCGCCAACGCGTCCGGGAACCCGACCTAAGCACGGCCAGCTGGGCCCGAGAAACCACCCAACCCACAAAGTCCCCGCGGGCTGGGACCTGCGGGCAGCGGACCCAGCTGGAGTCAAGCCCTGGCAAGAAAGAGAAGTGTGTTTAGACCATCAAGTGACTCACCAGATAGAACCTTCTTGAGAACTGTTGTAGCAATCAAGACGAGTGAGGGCCATTGCGTATGCTGGCGGAGTCCAAGTACTTGGCTCTTCAGCAGACATTTACGTTGCTGCTCTTGTATCACAACATCCAGCCCTCAGCGCCAGTCCCCGCAGCTGCGCTGAGAGCAGCAGCAGATGCGACCGCATTTTTATTGGCTTCCCCCCTCATCCCTCCTCACGGGCAGTAAAGAAGGACATGAACACTTTAATATCCTTCTTGCGTAAATTCACTACCGAGAGCTCCGCAGAGAGACCTGCCTGTCGACGCAAAGGAAGCCGCTGCTTCCGCGGGGGGCAGCGCCCGCGGGGCCCGGTGGGCGGGTGTCCCCGTCGCCCCGGAGGAAGATGAGCTCTGAAAAGTCGCCTGTCTGTCGATTTTCTACTTTTTTACTGACTTGCCCTATGAAGTTAGAGTTGTGCCTCCAAAAGGAGCAGAAAGCCGTGAAGACAAGAACAAATAATGATTCTCTGACCAGCTGAGGACTCCAGGGAAGCCATACAAATGAGGCAGGTTCATGGGTTTACTGTAAAGTCACTCCCAGAGCCCCTGGTTTCTGTCTCTGAACCCTCATGGGGGATAGTTGGGGTCACACACGAGGGGGGCCTCCAGCACCATCTTCCGATTTCCCTTAGAGGCACACGTTCTATACGGACATTACATTTTGAATCATAATAAATCTCAAGTAAAAGCAAGAATCTTGGATCTCCATTTTCATATCATATGCACCTAAGTGCAATCTTCAGTTGTTTCCATCTTACCATTAGAAGTTTCTAGAATCAAATACTTCAGCTGCCTGTGTTTCCCCGTCTGTTCTGATGCGCTGGTCTTCGTTGGCCTCTTTCCCATCCACCTCCCAACTCTCCTCTGGTCACGGTTTCTGCCTCCAGCTGCCACCGGTCAGAGGTTTGACCTCAAAGGACGTCTTCTCCAAACTGGCCCCTTGCCCATCTCCGGCTCTGGGTGGCACACAGGAGGCTCCATGTGGGATAACGTGATGCCGATCGGCCTCCTCATGGAGGGCCTGCCACGTGCCACCCTCTGCAGGGACAGGCCAGCAAGGGCCAACCCCTCCACGCCGCCGCCCTCTGAAGTTAAGGTGCTTCTCCACTGAGGAGGTTACTGCTAGTCCCTCCTCACGGAAATGGAGCCCACAGGGCAGGAAATGTCCCCTTTCTGCCCTGAGCTCCCCACTCAGGACAGGCCCCCCGCAAGTATCTGTCCCACGAGCGGGTGATGGTTGGTGGGGTGGGCTGCCGGTCCCGGAGGAGCGGTCTGAATGGGCTCTGGAATCCAACCGCCCCGTGTCACTGCAGCTGGACCTCTACGTAAATTAAATGCGCCGGTGAAAGGCTTGTTCCCCACGTAACAAGCGTCACTACGTGTGGCATCCACGCTTTTCCCCAGGGGAGCTCGTTTCCAATTGCATCGCTAAATTGCATGGCGATGGGGTCCAGTAAAGAGGCTACCACTCAAAAGGACAGGTGGCTGCCCAGGGGTGGTTTGGAAGAGCTGGGGCACTGGGGGAGAGGGGACGTCGTGGTCCGAGTCACTGCCCGGCAGGTGAGGGCCAGGGGCCCCAGGGCTCCCAGCTGCAGCCACGGTTCACAGTGTGGGGGTTTCCTTCTTCAAGATGAGCAGGAGGGAGCAGCGCCCGTCTGCTTGGAGTCAGTACACATGCATGAGCGTGTAGGTATGTGTAGATGATGGATGTGTGTGAAAGCAAAAAACGTCTTCAGATTTCCTTTGGCTAGGGAAAACAGGTACTAATGCAGATCTTTCATAAAAAAAGGAGTGGCGAACTTTCAAGAAGTGAGGAATATCTGTATCTATTCTCTTGTATTAAATTTTTTACAAAAGCAACTTACATTCAAATTAAAAAGTAAGAAACAAGGGAAACAAAAAACATGGAAGAATAATATGAAAATACAAGAAACTAACATTGTGGTCTTGGGGACCTGAAGATGCTCTTTACCAAAACCAAAAAATTATTTTCTCAAAAAAGAGATGGACACATTTGACCATATCTGCACACTCTATAAACAAACTGAAAAGTTGAATCACAAAAAAATGTGCTTCAAATGTATTTTCAAAAAAGTGTGCATTTAAGGAGACTTTATTTTAAAAGTGAAAAGAAGAGCCAAAGAGACAGAAATTTCACCGTTAAAGTGTAAATAATTGGCGATCGATCCATTTCTGGAATTCATAAAGAAACTGTAATCAAGAGACACAAAGAAGGAATCCACTCAGACCCAGGAGGACAGGACCCATGACCAGGCAGGTCACCTGGGGCCCACGAAGGGACAGTGACCGCAGAGAGACTGTCAGGCGCACAGGCTCAGGCACCTGTAGATTGGAAGGGCGATGAGAAGCGTTTTCTCAGAGGAGCAGACATCACAGGGTGATGACACTGGGGCTGGGGCTGGGGCTGGGGGACAGGCCCGCCCCCCTGGGGGCTGCTCAGGCTCCCCTGGGGGAGGGGGGATGACTCAGCAGTTTCATTTCCTGGAGGCCAAGGCTCATGGGAGAAATGCAGATGAGCCTGGAGCACCATGGGAAATGGCCCTTTATATTCCCAGGTGGGCTCTGTGCCCTCCTTTTCCCGGGGGCACCCTCAGGAGGGAAGCACCCGGCCCGGTGAGAGCCCCTGGGACTAAGGAGCGGGTCTGGGGCTCACGGGCTGGAGGAGTGTGGGGCTTGGAGGCTGAAGAGCCGACGTGGTGCAACGAGGCCTCAGGCCTCAGCCTGATGGGTCATCTCCAGTGGGGGTGGTTCTGACAGGTTCTGTCAGGTTCCCTCAGGTTCCCTCAGGTACTGTCAGCTTCCTTCCGGTTCTGTCAGGTTCCTTCTGGTTCTGTCAGGTTCCCACAGGTTCTGTCAGGTTCCCTCAGGTTCTGTCAGGTTTCCACAGGTTCTGTCTGGTTCCCTTAGGTTCTGTCAGGTTCCTTCCAGTTCTGTCAGTTTCCCTCAGGTTCTGTCAGGTTCCCTCAGGTTCTGTCAGATTCCTTCCAGTTCTGTCAGGTTCCCTCAGGTTCTGTCAGGTTCCTTCCGGTTCTGTCAGTTTCCCTCAGGTTCTGTCAGTTTCCCGCAGGTTCTGTCACATTCTCTTAGGTTCAGTCAGGTTCCCACAGGTTCTGTCTGGTTCCCTCAGGTTCTGTCAGATTCTCTGAGGTTCAGTCAGGTTCCCACAGGTTCTGTCACGTTCTCTTAGGTTCTGTCAGGTTCCCTCAGTTTCTGTCAGGTTCCCGTAGGTTCTGTCACGTTCTCTTAGGTTCTGTCAGGTTCCCTCAGTTTCTGTCAGGTTCCCGCAGGTTCTGTCAGGTTCTCTGAGGTTCAGTCAGGTTCCCAGATGTTCTGTCAGGTTCCCGCAGGTTCTGTCAGGTTCCCACAGGTTCTGTCCAGTTCTCTCAGGTTCTGTCAGGTTCTGGGAGGTTCAGTCAGGTTCCCTCAGGTTCTGTCAGGTTCCCTTAGGTTCTGTCAATTTCCCTTAGGTTCTGTCAATTTCCCTCAGGTTCTGTCAGGTTCCTGCAGGTTCTGTCAGGTTCTCTGATGTTCTGTCAGGTTCCCTCAGGTTCTGTCAGGTTCTCTGAGGTTCAGTCAGGTTCTCTTAGGTTCTGTCAGGTTCCCACAGGTTCTGTCAGGTTCCCACAGGTTCTGTCAGGTTCTCTGAGGTTTAGTCAGGTTCCCAGATGTTCTGTCAGGTTCCCGCAGGTTCTGTCAGGTTCTCTGATGTTCTGTCAGGTTCTGTCAGGTTCCCTCAGGTTCTGTCAGGTTCCCTCAGGTTCTGTCAGTTTCCCTTAGGTTCTGTCAGGTTCCCACAGGTTCTGTCAGGTTCCCACAGGTTCTGTCAGGTTCTCTGAGGTTTAGTCAGGTTCCCAGATGTTCTGTCAGGTTCCCACAGGTTCTGTCAGGTTCTCTGATGTTCTGTCAGGTTCTGTCAGGTTCCCACAGGTTCTGTCAGGTTCCCTCAGGTTCTGTCAGGTTCTGGGAGGTTCAGTCAGTTTCCCTTAGGTTCTGTCAGGTTCCCACAGGTTCTGTCCGGTTCTCTCAGGTTCTGTCAGGTTCTGGGAGGTTCAGTCAGGTTCCCTCAGGTTCTGTCAGGTTCCCTTAGGTTCTGTCAATTTCCCTCAGGTTCTGTCAGGTTCCCTTAGGTTCTGTCAATTTCCCTCAGGTTCTGTCAGGTTCCTGCAGGTTCTGTCAGGTTCTCTGATGTTCTGTCAGGTTCCCTCAGGTTCTGTCAGGTTCTCTGAGGTTCAGTCAGGTTCTCTTAGGTTCTGTCAGGTTCCCACAGGTTCTGTCAGGTTCCCTCAGGCAAGGCTGACTGGGTGTGGGGTCCCTGGGGTCGGGGGTGGGGAGTTGGGTGGCGGAGGGGCCGTGTGACCCACAGGCCCCAGGACAGCTCATCTGAGCAGAGGCAGAGCTTGAAGGGCCAAGTCTGAGCCCACAGCCCCACCCCCGGAGCCCCGCAGCCTGCTCGACCCTGCGGGGTCTGCCCCACCCTGCCTGCCTGGGGGCCCTCACCTCACTTGCTTTCCTTTGCAGCTCCCCAGAGATCAGGCAGTTGCGTCGGCTGAAGAAAGTTCTGCACGTTCCTCCCTCCCTCCCACCCTCTGCAGGTCCCTGTTGAGTCGGGACCCGGTTCCCCCCCACCCCCAAATCCCCGCACCAGGAACCCCTATCTCCCCCACCTCCTCACCTTTCCTTCCTTGTTCGCCTGTCCCGCCCCCCCCCCCCGGGCCCCGCACCGCGCCGTGCGCCCACCTGTGGGCCAGAGCAGCTAGGATCCCAGCGAGTCCTGCTCCGGCCACCCAGCTCGTCGGAGGCCGGCAGCGTGGCCATGTGCGCCCCGGTCAGCCTGCGGCATGAGGCGGAGGGCATGTCCTACCTGCACGCGTCCTGGGTGTATCAGCTTCAACATGGCGACCAGCTGAGGGTTTGCTTCGCTTGCTTCAAGGCTGCCTTTCTGGACTTTAAAGAGTTTTTGGAGGAGGAGGACTGGGAAGATGAAGACTGGAACCCTGAGCTGGTGGTGCACACGGGGGCGGGGTCTGAGCTGGGGGCATCCCCGGGGGTGGGGCCCGGCTGGGGGCAGGCCCAAGGGGGGCCTGCCCAGGGCGGGGCTGTGGCCTGGGGGCCGGACCCCCTGGGGGCAGGCCCTGTGGGGTACGAGGAGGTGGGCCTGGACCATTACTTCGTGCCCACCGAGCTGGAGCCTCAGAACGCGGTGCCCCTGGGCCTGGGTCCCGAGGACGCTGACTGGGTCCAGGGCCTCCCCTGGAGACTTGGGAGGCTTCCGACCTGCTCGCACTGGCCATGCTCCTCTCTTCCCTGGCAGGGGTTTCTCAGAGTGGACCTGCCCCCAGGGGCGCCCATGGTCCTGGAGCTGGGCACCACCCAGGCCGTGGACCCTGCTGAGGCCGAGGCCTGGTTGCTGGGCCTGCAGGTCATCTGTATGGTGGGCTTCTACGATGCCATCTACTTCCGCAAGATGAAGCCGACACGGGCCCTGAGGACCCCAGGCCAGCGTTGGAAGCTGGTGCTGGAGCCCAACGAGCTGTGGGTGGTGAGACTTCAAGACGCACCCCAGGTGCAGGACCTGCACCGGTGGCAGCTCAGTATTCTGGAATCCTCTCCTCCGGCGGGGAATGAAGAGCTGGTCCCTGCAGACTCGGCCCTGCTTAAAAGGGGATTCTCCATCCTCTCTTTTTCACCCTGGGCCCAAAGGGAGGCAGAGGAGGGGGACTCGGCACCTGGGCCACAGCCCTCCAGCCGAGGAGGGGACCCGGGCCCCAGCGGGCCCAGAGGGCCTGGGGAGGGCCTGGCCGTCCCGGGAGCCTCAGCCCCGGGGGAGCTGCCGTGTTTCCAGCCCTTCGGCCCAGGGCCCCAGAACTGAGGGACTGAGGCCCGAGTGGTCACCGCTGTCCTGGCTTCCCCAGGACACCAGAGGCTGGGAAGGACTGGCAGACCTGCCAGGGTAGCAAGTGGCAGAGGATGGGGACGGGGGGCCGTGGGGGAAGAGTGGTGAGTGGCCGGGAGACTGAGAAACGGGAATTGCTGTGACCTCAGCAGAAAGCAACACAAAGCCAACATTGAGAGAGAAGCTTTTGCCCAGGGACTGTCATGGAGGTAGGACAGGATGCTGACAAGGACATGCTGGTGCGAATAGCTGCTGCCCAGAGTGTGAGGCAGAAGGCAGCGTGCCGCTCTGCACGCCAGCCCTGCCTGGGACTTGTGGAGAGATGTTGTGGGGGGATACACTCTCCCAGGACCACGCAGGACAGTCTCAGGGCTCCCTGGAACCGTGTTTGCGGCAGGAGAATACCTGCTTTCAAACGTTGGCATTTCATGCAGTTTGAGGGTTGACTTCCCGTTATGTTTTTGTTTTTGATTAAATAAAGCAGTAAGAGTTTTGCATCAAGCCCTGTGCTGCCTGATCCCCAGCCAGCGGTTGGCTCTGTCGTCTCAGTATCTGGTTTGAGCCACTTGTACCGGTTTGAGTCCCTGGGGAGCAGGGGACAGAGCTTGGAGCGGCCCAGGCCAGATGAGGGTTCTGATCAGGTTTTTGGCTACTGGTGGGAGTTCATTTCCCAGGTGTTTGTCACGTTATTTATAAACCACAAACAGAAACACACAGACTTAAAATAACGAAGTACCATGCTTTGAACAACAAGAGAGTGTCCGCAGATAGAGATTTTAAAGAATCTAAATATGTGCCCCGGATTCTTAAAAAAACCTACAGGCAGAACCATGTGCAAAGATTGCTAACAACGTTCCCGAGCCAGGGCAGGGGCCAGGGCTTTGCAGCGGAACCGCCGCCCTGCGCACCTCACTGCAGAAGGACACTCCAGAGCTCTCGCCACCAGTGAGGGTGCTGTAGGCAGGGCCGCGGCTCTTCATCGGCTGCTTCCCTTCCCGTAAATGGACAGTCTGGGGGTTTCTGCAGCCCTCCGCGGGGGGGGCCCGGCTGGCAGAGTCTCCTCCCATCCCAGGGTGGGCTGTGTCCCTGTCAGTGCAGGATGCGGGTCCAGGAGTCCACTCCGGGCGGGGGTGGCCGCTGCTGCGTTAGGTACTGATGGGGGCAGTCTGTCCTGTCACCGGAGTTTGAGGGCATCTCTCTACATACCTTTCAGAAGTGAGTTTCGAGGTCTTCAGTCGTGAAGACTTCCTACATGGGTTAAGTGGAGGGAAGGCACTGATGCAGCAGCCGTTGGCAAAGCCTCATCTCCACACAACCTCATGGTTCTGTGGGTGTTTATTGCCATGGAGTCTGTGATCGAATGTGCTCCTGGCTCTTCTTCCAATCAACCCAGACTGGTCTCATCCTTTCCTGTCTCTGTCCCTCCAGGTCAAATAGTCTGTTTATTCATTATTCCAGGAAACCCTTGTTTGAGGCAAACTTTTTTTTAGATGACCCGGCTGCTTTGCAGTACGGCAGGGATGCTGAGGTCAGGAGGGCCCCCCTCTTTGCCTCTTTCCTAAGCAGCTGTATCTGGTTCCTCAGCTCTTCTCACCTAAAAACGGGGAAAACATCAACTCCCATGGTTATAGTGAAGGTGAAATCAGATCAAATGTGTCCTCAAAAACTGGAACATAAGACAACCATACGACCCAGCAATTCTATTCCAGGTGTGTACCCACGTAAACTAAAAACCTGTATGCACAGGCTCATAGCAGCATCAGTCACTGTCGCCAAAAGGTGGGAACAACCCAAATGTCCACCAGCCGATGATGGATAAACAAAATGTGATCTCTCTGTAAGATGGAGAATGATCGTGAAAAGGAATGATGTTCTGGGACATACTGCAACGCGGATGAATTTTAAAAACAGTGTGGTAAGAGATTGAAGGCTGTGGTTACAAAAGAGCACGGAGTGTGTGATTTCATTTATATCAAATGTCTGGAGTGGGCATCGGCATAGAGACGGCGGCAGATGAGTGGGTGCCGGAGACGGAGAGAAACAGGGAGGGGGAGTAACTGCTCAATGTGTGTAGGGTGTCCTTCTGGGGTCATGAAATGTTCGGAGACTAGACAGGCCACAGTCGCACAACACTCTGGATGCGCTATGTGCCACCGAGTAATTTTGTGTTAAGTGAATTTCACCTCAATTAGAAGAAAAGAATCAAACGTACAAGTTGTAGCACCTTGGCCCAGAGTAGGAGCAACTGTCCACTCTCTTCCCGGAGGGTCTGTGAAGGGTGGGAACAGCCCCCCAGCCCCCCACCCCCGCTTCACTGTGAATTAATCCACTCTGGATGAGAACAGCTGCAGTCAGGTCGGCCTTTGGTGGAAACGCTGCCCCCGCGCTGCACACAGTCACCGGGTGATTCGTCTCCTGAGCCCAAAGCAGCACCACAAACAAGGCCACTCGTCTGCAGTCGCAGCCTGGGCTCCTGCGGACGCACGTTCCCCTCGGGTGTCCCAGGTTGCGTGAAAAACAGCTCAGCGTTGTTGACCAGCAACTGCATTTACCTGGGAGCCATCGTCTTATCAGGTGACTCTGCACCGGCCCTGGGAGTGAGGACGTGGCGCGTGTCTCTGAGGAGCGAGGCCGAGCGCAGAGGACAGAGCACGGGCCAGCGGGGGTGGGGCCCAGAGCAGGCGAGGTGGATGAGAACTTGGGGCATCTGACCTTCTGCAGCTCAGGCGCCTTCCAGAAACATCTCCTGCGGCGCTGACAGCGTTCCCAGCCCTGGAAGGGCCAAAGCATGGTCAGGGGACGTCCACTGTGGCTTCTCCACCCGGTGGGGCGGGGCTGGGGTCCTCTGACTTCCAAGGGGAGCAGGGACAGGACTGACTTGTCCTGATATTCTGTGCTGACAGGAGCTCAAAGGACACGGTCAAGACGCCTGTCCACATTGCTGACCACAACCAGGCCTGTGCTCCTCCCGCCCCAGAGGGGCCCAGCCAGTCCCAGCCACCCTCCCTGGGACGTGGGGGCATCTCTGTGTTGCGGGAGCCTCTGTTTCTGGGGTGGCCCGTGGTCCCCAGTGCCCAGCCCTTGGGCACTTGGTGAAAACACTGCAGGAATAACAAAGTGTCTCCACAAACTGTCCCTTGTCGGGGGCAATGTGGGTGAAGGTACGTGCCTGCTTCAGGAAGAGGGGACCCTGCCCCAGTCTGCAGACGAAAATCTGGTAACATTACTGGGGCTTCTCTGGAACTTTCTGTGTCAGGCAGGGAAAACAACTGGGGACTGAGACTCCCCTACCCCAACTTCAAGGCGGGCAGGCGCTCAAGGTGACAGGCATCCCCACTGCCAGAACCTGAGGAGGCGACACTGGTCCAGATGTGGCCTGTCCCCCCAGGGCCCGAGCATCCCGTGAAGGGGGTGCACCCCTCTAGAGTCCGAGCCTCTGAAGACCCAGGCCTGGGGGCCTCTAGGCCTTGTTGCTGCAGCTGCCGAGGGGCCACATCCAGACCTGAAGGGCCACTGCAGCACAGGGCACACGTCCAGGGACCCAGGGCCTCACAGCACCCAGGGGACAGCTGACCGCTCCTCAGCCTGAGCTGGGACTGTGGCCTGTTCCATCTTTAGTCTCCATCTTCTGGGGGCTTTAGCTTTGTGCCTGGCAGGTCACCCCGCACGGACCCCTAAGCTTTAGAAGAATCACCTCCTCCTGCCGCACCCTAGCAGCCCACAGCCCAGGCAGCCCCCTCCTCCGGCACTCCCCCCTGGACCAGCCCCTCACCGGCTCTGTGATTGGAGGTGATGAAGTCTCTTCCCCTCACTCAGCCGGGAGCCAAACGAGGCGCCCCGCTGTTTCCTCTCCCCACTGGGCCAAACGCTCCTCCCAGGCAGAGACCAAGGCACCAGCCTCGTCTCTGCGGCGCCCCGCTCCTGACCGCCAGGCGGTGCCAGTGGGGTGCCAGCGCTTCATGTGCTTTGACTCCTCTAAATCTCAATGCTCGGATGAGGCAGGTTCTACATTTAGTCAGATTTTGCAGATGGGGAAACTGAGGCACAGAGAGATGTGGTAGCTCCCCTGAGGCCACAGGTGACAAGGAAAGGCACCCAGATTCACACTGAGGCAGCCAGAGTCCAGACCTCTTTGGCCATCTCTGTGTCCGGCCCGGAGCCCTGCCCGACTGTGGCCAGCATCTGGCCCCAGGCACAGGGTCCCTGTGCAGCAGCTGGCGGTGTGTGGTGGAGCACCACAGAGCCTTTCAGAGGGGTGAGTGGGCTCCTGTCTGTCCCGTGAGGGAAAAAAGTGCAAAAGGAGAGCGACAGTATTATTCCATTTAGAACATTTTAAAGCACGTTATTAATGGCCTGTGGAAAAGACCTGATCAAAAAAAAGTTTGGAGGAGCAGCTCTCAGAGCTTTCTGAGATGCTCATCCCAGGTTATAATCCTCAAATTTGGCTCATATAAAAATTTTCCGTTTCTTTCTTAAAAAAATAAGTTTGGGAGTCACCCCAAAGTCAGGGCAGTGGAGCCTCTGGGGAGGGAGAAGACTGGAAATGTGGAGGGCTAGGCATGTGTCATTTCCAAAATCAACAATCTGAAGCAAAGACGGAAAAATACTGTCACCTGTTCGGAATGGTGGTGCCCAGGTGTGTGTGTCATGTGCTGAGTGAGTGTAAAAAAAAGGTGGTGGTGACTGTGCTGATGGTGGCGGTGAAGAAGGTCCCCAGGAGAGACCTGCAGGAGTGGGGACCCCACCCCTTGGATTCTGGCTGCTGCACAGGCCGTGCCACTGGTTTGGGGGCTAGGGCCCCCCACTGCTGTCTGCATGGATGGGGCTGAAGGGCCTCAGGAGGAAAGTGGGCCCCCTGACCTCCTTGTTTCCCAGGGAGGCAAGGGGTGGTGCCATGGCCCTGCTGAGGGGAGGGGTGCTTCTGTGCTGTTACTTGGACAGATCAGGAGTTAGACCCCCGACAGTCGGGACACGTGGCCTCGGTTGTCCTCTCAGGAGAACCTGGAGCCCCTGGGGTTTCCTCCCCACTCCAGCATGACTCCCCCTTGGCAATCCGCAAGAGGGCTCTCAGGGCCTCTCACCCAGCCTCTTCACTCACAGCAAGCAGCTTCCTGGTCCTGAACTGGGACCCTTTTCCGCAGGTCAGCCAGCCAGAGTGGCCCCAGGGACCTGGGAGGCTGCAGGGTTGGACCTGCAGCACCTGTGCAAGTGGCAGGAGGCCCACAGGGCTTCCCCTGGGGCCCCCAACGCCGATTCCAGGAGAAGAGGTGTCGTGTGGCCTGACACGTCTCACCCTCCCTGCGCTCCAGTGCTTTCCGTTGGGAGTTACTCTGAGCTCCGAGCTGCCTCCTGCCAGCTTGCACTTCAGTCGCTTGGATGGCTCAGGTGTTGGAGGCGCTCCACTGATTTTTAGGCGCCTGCCTCCAGCTGGAGACCTGCGCGTGTTTTGATTGGTTTGATTGATACCCGCATCCCTCCAGCTGGGTCTCAGATCTTGGGGTATTTGAGACAAGGCCTGGGGAAATTGTAGTTTTTGAAATTGAAATCAAGTAATGACATTAGCAGCAGCTCGAAGGGAACGGTCTCCTGGAAAAGCACAGGTAGCTGCTGACTGCAGAGGGGCTCTGGGCTGGGGAGTGGGGGAACCAGGCAGGTGTGTTCCCACTGGGACCTCCCTCTAGAGCAGATGCCCCCAGGTGGGTCCCAGATAGCCTCTGAGCTCTGGGTGGGGCCACACCAGCCCACCCCGTCCTCCCAGCCTTTGCTCTGAAGCTAGACTGTTGGGGGTACACCGCGAGGCCTGTGCTCCTCCCACCCCCAGTCCTGCTCTCATCCCTTTTCCCTTTCTCTTTCCCAGGCACTTTTTTTTGGAGGGTGGAGACGACAGGATGTGCCTCTGACGAGTCTGTGGTCGGGCTGGATGTGACCCCAGCCCGTGAGGAGACCCCACAAAGCCGGATTCTGCCCATGGAACCTCATTTTCCATGTAATTTAATAATACAATTGGAAAGGAGTTCTTGCAGGAAAATTACCGTTTCAAAACACATTTAACTCGTTACATGCAGAGTAAAGCTTCGAAGTCACATTTGTGGAAAGTGAGGGCTTTATGATTATGATTCAGTGGCCCATACAGTGAATCAGAGGTGGGCACGGAGCACAGCATGTTTTAGGGGCAGGGCCCCCAGCCCAGGGCCCACGGCATCAGCTGCCTGCAGGACCCTGCCCCTCCTCTAACCCTCCCAACCCCGTGGCCACTCAGGTCCTTTGGGGTCCAGGCTGAGGACACAGTGCAATAGAGGAGGGCTCTCAGGCATCTCCCTGTTGGTGCCCCTGGGGGCATACCCGGGCCACCAGCACCTTCGGGCCTCACAATATCTCCCTCCCCAACCCTTGGCCCCTGTCGTTCACCACCCCTACCCCACCGTCCATGGGGTCTGCCCAGAATGCACGCTGGATGGGTGTCTGTCCTCCTGTGGTGCAAGCAGGGAGAGGGCCATGGGACAGGTGGCCTGTGGCTCTGCAGGACGTCATGACTAGGAGATGAGATCAGGTTGCTCCGAGAAGGGCAAGGAGCTGACTAACACGTAAGCAGATGCTGTCCTAGGGCATCCGTACATCCTGGCCAGTGGCCCTAAGGGCCTGTGTCAGGCTGGCTGCTCAGTGACCCTGGCAGCTGACCCTGGCTGTGTTCCTGGCCCCGCCCTGGTCACAGGGTGCTTGGACAAAGGCAGCAGGTGGGTCTGAGCGCTGTGAGGCCGGCCAGCCCATCACCTGCCCACAGAGTGGGAGGAAGAGAGTGAGACCCACCCTTGAGTCCACTTGTCCAAGACGGCAGTGCGGTGACTCAGATACTCCCCGGTGCCAAGATCCACTGGGCTCAGGGACCCCATCTGTCCATGGAGAGTGGGGGCCATGCTCAGGGGGCCCCAGGCTCCCTGGAAGTGCTGGAGTTTCTGAAAAAGACCTGACAAGAAGGATGCCTAGGATTTTCAAAGAGATAAAGGAAGGAATGTGACCTATTAAAGGAAACAAAGTAGCAGCTCTGGTCATCAGCAGCCAAAGGGACTGCAACCCAGGAGAGTCCATCGTGGATGAAGGTGTGGACAGTGGGATATTATTCAGCCCTGAAAGGGGAGGGCATTCTGGCCCTTCTACAACACGGAGGAACCCCATAGTACGTGGAAGGAGCCAGACACTGAGGGACAAACCCTGGATGACTCCGCTGTAACTGGTCGGTAGAAGAGTCACATCCATGGAGCCAGAGGGAGAATGTGGATGTCGGGGGCTGGGAGCGGGGGTGCAGTGTTGTTCAGTGGAGACAGAATTTCCCTTGGGTTGATAAAAGGTTTTGGAAATGGGGACGAGTGCACAACATTATGAATGTCACTAATGTCACTGGGTTCCCCCTTCCCCCTCTCTATCCCAGAACCACCCCCACCCCCGCTGTCTCCCCACCAAGTGCACGGGAGGGTCCAGAGCTTGAATGACAAACGGGGAGTTTGAGGCTCAGCACCTGAGAAACAGGGGTGGGGGTGCCGAGGGCAAAGGGACGCAGAAACGCCCCCAAGAGCGGCTGCAGCCCGGCTGGACGCAGCTTCACCCCCATGGACACGATAGGGGTCCTAACGGCGGTGTGACCCGCCGATATCCCACCCCAGGGAGCGCAGCCCAGACCCCCCCATTAGGGGCTGCGACCTCCTGCGACCGCATCTCCTCGCCATGGGGCCTGACGCCTCCTCTCCCTTCCCCCTCCCCGCGCCCCCCCCAAGCCCGTCCCCCCCACCCCGCGGCCCCGGGTTATTAATATCCGCGCCGGGCGCAGGGCCGCCGCGCATTCCCAGCTGGCGGCCGGGCAGGTGGCGGCGGCGCCCAGGGGCCCGGGCGCAGAGCGCGGCTCTTCTGGCGGGACCGGGCGGCGTGCGGGAGGGCGCCCCTGGGAGCGCCCACGTCTGTCCGGGGCCGAGCCCTCGGGGAAGTTTCCCGCGCCGCGCCGAGCGTTTGCAGACGCGTGGCGGCAAGAAGGCCGTCCCGAGCGCGACCCCGGGGCTCGGCGCACAGCCCTGATGGCCCAGTGACCGAGGTGGGCGTGGGCGCTGCGACGGCCGCGGCCGGTGGGCGCGGGGGGGCGGGGCCGGGCCGGGACCCGGTGCGCGGGGTCCCCTCCCCGCCGGCCCGTGCGGTCCCCAGCCTAATCGCCCTGCCACGGAGCCCTCCCTGCGTCCTGGAGAGGATGCGCGGCGCTTCAGTGCCGGGTGGCCAGCGGCGAGGTGGTGAGCGGGCTCGGCGAGGGCGTCCCTTCCCCGGGGCTCCGAGGCGCGGTCCCCGGCAGAGGGTCATCCCGCCGCGGCAGCAGATGCAGGGGCGCCCTCGACTGGGGAACCCCGCGCCCCGCGGCTCGGTTCCGGGCAGCCCCGGAGGAAGCCTCTGGAACCTGGGACGGCAGCCGGGAAGGGGAGGCCCCTAGCCCCCCAACCCCAGACCAGGGACTGGGCAGGATCCTGTGGTCAGGGGGCCTGGGCAGCATCTCTGCACCCAGGTCCCCTTCTGCGTGGAGGGCTTGGACATGCCGGATGGATGCCCGGGGTTTACCTGGGCTCGTATCAACGCTGGATGTGCAGAGGGGAAACCCTGGAGCCGGTATTATCCCTGGATACGAGGAGATGGGCTGCTAGAGGGGCCTCTCCTCTCCGTTCAGGTCTTTTTTTTAGGAGGATAATCTTCACACAGTAAGCACAGGTCTTAGGTGAGTAAATCTGAGCGTTTTTACATGTGTCTACACATGTGTGACCATCCCCCAGGGTGCTCTCCAGTTGACACCCCTAGGTAATGCTGTCCTGGAGGCTTGGCCTGTTCCTGAACTTCGGGTAAATAGAATCACACAGCGTATGCTCTGTGTCTGTTTTTCCTTCGCTCAACGTAGCGTAGGTGAGTTTCACCGTGTGGTTGACTGCAGGGTAATTCCATCTTCACTGGAGCATCCTGATGGGGACGTCACAGTTTCTGCCTCCACTCTACTGTCCGCAGATGTCCCGGCGGTTTCCAGCTCCAGCTGCTGCGAACACTCTCACTCTTCCCTTTTGTGGACATTGCACTCATTTGTCTTGGGCACAAGCCTAAGAGTGGATTTGCTGGGTGAGAGGACATGTCCTGACCAGCTACACCGATGGTGCCAAGTTGCTTTCCGCAGGGGCTGCACCGTCCCGCGGCCCCAGCAGCCTTTCAGCAGTTCACGCCCTCCCAGCGCTCGGTGTCTGCCTTTCTGATTCCAGCAGCCCTGGTGAGGGTGGAGGGGGTTCTACCCTCGTCTCATGTGCTTCTTGGCCATTTGGAGGTCCTCTTTTGAGAATTTCCTGTTCAAATCTTGTTTGTTTTTTTCTCTTTCTTCCAAATGAGTTGTTAGCCTTTATTGATCTGTAATTCTTTCGTATATTTTGGTGGCTAGTTCTTTGTCTGAAATACGCCTCTTGACAATCTTTTCCCAGTCCATGGTTTACATTTTTTACTCAGTGTAGTTAATTTTAATTAAATCATCCTGATGGGTTTTTTAATTGCAAGTATTTCTTGCTTTTTTTTTTTTTTGAGAAATCTGCCTACCCAAGGTCATGCAGATATTCTTCTATGTTTCTTGCAGAGCTTGATTAATTAATTGACTTAACCTATTGCATGCTGGTACAGTCCACCTTGAATTGTCTTTGTGTGCAGTGTGAGGTAGGAGTCAAAGCTCACTTTTCCCGTGCGGATACAGGAAGATTGCAAGGGTTTTCCCCTCTTTACCAAACAGATTTTCCTATCTGAACTCTAAAGTCATCAGATACTACTTTGGCAGTCTGAACAGAACGTATTTTTCAAAGCACACAGGAGAAATAAATTGGGAGAAGGGACTCTGGGGTCCGCATGGCCTCCCTGCCCTTCACCGATGAGGAAGAGAGGCCTGGGGAGGGTTCCTGGTTCCATCCACTGCTGACCCCACCCCTGGGGGCTGCTGTGCTGTGCTCTGATTTTCAGAAAAGTCCAGTCAACCCAGAGGCCTTTGGACTTTCACTGAGGCTGGCGGTGGGGAGGGGACAGCTGGTCCAGGTGGTTCTCTGGGTCCCCTGGGTGACTGGGGAAACGAGGCCAAGGGGTGGAGCTCTGGACGGAGGGTCCCCCAGGGGTGTGGACAGATGGCCAGCCCCGTCCCTCTGCCGGCGTCCCCAGCCCAGCGGGAACTGTGCCCTCTCATGGGAGCGAAGGGGGTGCCTGACCCACATCTTTAATGGGCTTCCTTTCCCTCAGGACAAGCTTGTCGCCTGCAGATGCCCCTTCCCTGTCTGAAGGAGCAGCAGACTCCAGCCCCAAGCCCAGCGTAAGGTAGCAGAGACGGCACTGAGCCCGGAGCCGGCAAGCAGGGTCCCCGTGCCGGCCACCATGGGCAGCACCGTGCCCCAGACACCTGGCACCCCCAACGCCTCCCTCAACAGCTCGTGGGCCAGCCCGACGGAGCCCAGCTCCCTGGAAGACCTGGTGGCCACGGGCTGCATCGGGGTGGTGCTCTCGGCCATGGGCGTGGTGGGCGTGGCCGGCAACGTGTACACACTGGCGGTCGTGTTCCGCTTCCTGCGTGCCTCGGCCTCCATGTACGTCTACGTCGTCAACCTGGCACTGGCTGACCTGCTCTACCTGCTCAGCATCCCCTTCATCGTGGCCACCTACATCACCAAGGACTGGCACTTCGGCGACGTGGGCTGCCGCGTCCTCTTCAGCCTGGACTTCCTGACCATGCACGCCAGCATCTTCACCCTGACCCTCATGAGCAGCGAGCGCTATGCCGCCGTGGCCAGGCCGCTGGACGCCGTGCAGCGCTCCAAGGGCTACCGCAAGGTCCTGGCGCTGGGCACGTGGCTGCTGGCACTGCTGCTGGCGCTGCCCATGACGCTGGCCATCCGGCTGGTCCGCCGGGGCCACAAGAGCCTCTGCCTGCCAGCCTGGGGCCCGCGCGCCCACCGCGCCTACCTGACGCTGCTCTTCGGGACCAGCATCGTGGGGCCCGGTGTGCTCATCGGGCTGCTCTACGTGCGCCTGGCCCGGGCCTACTGGCTGTCGCAGAGGGCCTCCTTCACTGAGACGCGGCGGCTGCCCAACCCCCGGGTGCTGTACCTCATCCTGGGCATCGTGCTGCTCTTCTGGGCCTGCTTCCTGCCCTTCTGGCTGTGGCAGCTCCTGGCCCAGTACCGCGGGGCCCAGCCGCTCACGCCCCGCGCCGCCCGCATCGTCAACTACCTGACCACCTGCCTCACCTACGGCAACAGCTGCGTGAACCCCTTCCTCTACACGCTGCTCACCAAGAACTACCGCGACTACCGCCAGCGCTCGCTCCCGGGCAGGGGCATCGGGGGGCCAGCGGGCGCCCGCACCTTCCCGCGGGGCCACACCCCCTGCCAGCGCGGCTCCGGCCGCTCCCTGTCCTCCAGCAGCCAGCAAGGCACCGAGGCCATCACGCTGTCCCAGGCAGCCCCCGGGGGGCTCTGCGCCTGAGTGTCCAGCCTCCCCCAGAGCCCAGGTCACTCCTGCAGCACCCCACCTAGTGACTGCCCCCTTCGTCAGTCCTCTTCCAGAAAGTCCCCTGCCCTCCCCCCCGCCATGGCTCACTTCAGCTCCATCAGCCCAGCCGCCTTGCCTGTAATGCCCAGAAGTCCCCCACCCCGTCCTCTGGAAGGGTCTGTGGGAGGGTCTGCGGGAGGCTGAGGCCCAGGACCGGCTTCTGAGGACCACAGTGAGTGGGGTCTTGCCCAGCCCAGCAGATGTGAGTGCCCTGCCCGTGCCTGCCTGACCCGTGGTGGGGCACGCTGTGGCACGTGACACTGTGTAGGCACACAGGCTGCCTACAGAGGACCCTCCTCCTGGCCCCAGGCGTGGCCCCGGTGGCACCTGGCCCTGACCCCATCCCTCCCGGCTCCCATGTGGCTCCATCCCCCGAAGCTTCAGCACCCGGAACAATAAACCCGGAGCTCTTTGAATCTTGTCCTGTCTCAGACCTGCGGGTGGGCCACCGAGGGAGGCAGGACCCCCCAGGACGCCTCCAGCACCTGGAGAAGCCCATTGTTCTGGCTGGGGAGGGTGGACGTCCAGCCGTCCTGACTCTGGGCAGGTGCCCTCCTGCCTGAGCCCGGCCCTGGGAGTGGGGCCTGAAGCCATGGAGGGAGGCAGGGAGCCGGCTCAGGGAGGAGGGGCAGCTGGGGGCATCACTGTAGGGCGGGAACACAGGACCCAGACTGAAACCCCCAGCCAGGATTACTCTCCCACTGGCAGCTCCCCTGCCTTTCCCTCCCCAGACCTTGGGGTGGGGGTGAGGGTGGGGTCAGGTTCTACAGTTCATGCAGGGGCTCATCTTGTGCCTCCTGAGTGCAGCATTGAGCTGGGCCTCCTGGGGACACCAAGACCACTGGGCCCTGCCCACAGAGAACCCCCCAACAAGGAAGGGTCCTGGACCTCTCCCACCCCCTCACCCCCGTGGCCCATACCCTCCACAGTGTGGCCCCAGCTCCCACTCAGTCCCAGTCTTACCAGACTCTGCCGACCAGGTTCCTCCTGGACCCCTTTCAAGGCCCCGACAGGATCCTAACATGCGGGCGGGTGGAGGCCTGCTGCCACACCCCTCCACTGGCCCCAAAGTATGGGGTCTGAGGCCATCGGCCCCACTTGGGACCCCAAGTACTTCAGGAAGAAAACAGTCCGAAGTTTGTACCTTGACTAAGACCTCTGCTTTCCAAATCCTGATTCCAGGTGCGCCAAGAAGGCCCCGGCCTTGGAGAACAGAGACCCCCAGAACTGTCCTGCAGCCCCCATTCACCTGCAGGTATGAATGCTCGTTGCACTGTTTCTTGGAGCCATGCTGAAGAAGTTACATTTTTGGCCCCAAACTTAAGACCTAGCTTCCCTGTTTAACACTCTGGTCAGGCAGGGGGAGCTTTGCCAGGCCTGGGGACACCTGCAGGGGCTGCCCGCCCACCTCCCACCTGGCAGTGCCTGCTGTCCTGCCAGCCTCCGGGGAGCCTCACAGTGACTCCCTGAGAGCGTCACACACACACACGTGCACACTCACACGCTCTCACACCTCCGCACGGGCACCCACTCACAGCTGGGGGAAACCACCCAGCCCGCTGGGGCTCTGCCCGTCTCCCTGCATCCACCGCCCAAAGCCCCGCCCTCCTCCCCCCGCCCCCAGGACCCACCCCCAGCTGGGGGCTGGGATGGGAGATTCATGGAGGCCTGGTCTGGCTCAGGACCCACCAGGCACGGTGCCTGGCCCTCGGCAAGCTGGACCGCGGAGGCCCGGAGTGAGGGGTCGACCCGGGCAAGCGTGCGTGTGGCTGGAACAGACTCTGGGCACCTGTCAAATGTGGCCGATTTATTGGGCAGTTATGCGCCAAAAAAACTCATCTGCTTAAACTGCAAGTAGTGACTTTCAAATGACAGAGCCGCACAGCTGTCACCACCATCCAGTCTTGGGACGTTCATGAGTCAGGGAGCTCCGGAGAAGCCGGACCCGCAGGATATGCACGGGGGTGCTCTGAAGGAAGTGGCTCAGCGCCTCATCCCCAGCCCCTGCACCCTCTTCCCTGAGTCGCCCCACCCTCCACGCCCCTCAGTTCCTACAGCAGAAAGGTGGAGTGGGGATGGTGTCCTAGGCAAGCGGGGGGCCTGGGACCAGGACAGTGGTGGCCAGCTCCCAGCAGGGAAGGAATGAATGGATGGATGACCCGTGTCCCTCCACCGGGGTCTCACTGCTGTCTCTTATTCTGCCTTCTGTCTTCCTGCAGGTGGGGGGGAGGGGGTTGGTGGGAGGTGAGAAGGAGCCAGAAGCCGGCGAGTTCACAGCCACATTCACAGGAGGCTGGGCATCCACGCTGGGATGGCAAGTAATCGGGTGATCGGTTTATCAGATGCCCCGCAGGCCGGTCAGTCTCCAGGAGACTCAGGCTTGGCTGGGACTGGCTGCTGACCCGTGGGCGCTTTCAGGCCCAGGAGCATGGCCTGGCCCAGTCCAGGAGCCTGTGCCCCCAGCCCCACCCTCCCACCCTCTGAGGCTCTTCAGCAAGGCTGGGGCTGGGGGGTAGGGGCAGCGCCCAGCTCTCGCAAGGAGGACTTACAGAGCACGTGTCACCGGGCTGCACACCCAGGGCTGCTGCACTTTGTATAAATTATTTATCAACAAAGAATTGACACAGTCCAAAGCTTCTCCTACTCCTGGTTTTTCCAGGAGCTCATTATTTGGGACTGACTTGCACCGACAACCAGTAGACACCACTGTTTACCTGCCCAGGGAGCTCTCTGCTTTAGTAGACCGCCCTCACCAAATGGAGCTCTAGGGGTCGCTGCCTGGGATCGTGGGTGACTGCAGTGACAATGGCCCTGCCTGGGAGGGTGGCCCAGCCAGTTTGCAGAGACCTGAACTCTTCCCTGAGTCCACATCTGAGCATGCCCAGCTGACAGGTGTGCCTGGCCCGGGTCACCTGGAGGGCCAGCCTTGGGGGCAGGAGACACTGGGGCTCCTTTTCGCCATAGAGAAAGCAGTCAGCTCTCTCCCTCCCTTGCTCCTCCACCAGGCAAGAGAAATGGGGGGGCTCAGCCAGCAGAAGGTGGGAGCCCCCATCCTATGCAAGGGCCTGGGGGTGGCCAGAGTCTAGCCTGCACCCCAGACACCCGCCAACCACCAAACCAGGAACCTGGGAGCCAAAGGGGCCACCTGCAGGAGCAGGTTTTTCCATTGGAATTCCAGATGGATGATGCTCCGAGCAGAAAGCCTGAAGGCCGCCAACGGCCAGCAGCCAGGAGCCCCAGACTCTGGCCTTTTCCAGGCCGGCTGAGGGCCCAGCCCTAGTTCTGCTTGGGCTGGGCGAGGCCCCAGAGGGAAACCTTGTCCCCTGAGCTGCCCAGGGCAGGCGTCTGGGCTAGACAGCTCTGTCCTGCCACCTTCCCCTCCTGGAGCTGTGGATACTGAGGCCTGAGTGCTGAGCCAGGTCAGAGCCGGGAGGCCACTGGGGCAGTCGGTAGCCTGAGGACTCCAGCCCAGTGTTCCAGCCCCTCCCTGCCCTCCCTCCGTGTGCAGATTCCCTGGCCCCCAGGTGGCCCCCTCGGCAAGCTCACCATTGGGTCATCTTTTTTACAGAATTCTCTTATTCCTGCTCCACAGCAGAGGAACCAGGCCACCAGGGACCCACGGGGTGTGTCGAGCAGGGAGCACCTGCCCTCAGCTCGTGGGTCCTGCCGTCCTTTGCCCTCGGTGGCCTCGGGTGCCCCACAGCGTGATTGAAAGCCCAGAGCCTAGTCTCACCCCAAAAATATGTGTCAGCATGAAATATCGAGGCTGCCTGGGCATCAGAGCTGCTGCCTTGGGCCAAGATTCCTCCCTGGGGCTGGGCGAGCCAAGGCTGGACCTGGGCCTGGGCCTGATGGGGTGGGGGACCTCCATCTCCACCCGCGGCCTCCCAACCCCCTCGGTCCCTCCCCTCATCCTGCTCCACCCCCCAGCCCATGGCAACTGGGCAGAGCTGGGGTGGACCATGTGAGCCCCACGACATGCCAGGCTAGGCCACAGGAGCCGGGGGCCAGAAGACTTCTCCACCAGAGATGTGGCCAGGAGTTGGTCCCAGGGTGGGTGATTTAGGGGTAGGGGGAGGTGCTGAAGGAGCAATGTGAGCTGCGTGCCCACCTGACTGCGAGGTCGGGGCACCAGCTGGGGCCTCATGGGCGGGTCCTGACCAGCTGAGGGGTCTGGGCCCCGCTCTGAGGGGGTGTGTGCCTGAAGCCAGGCCAGAGGAAACACCCACCCACCTTGGACGTGAGGCCTCAGCCAGGGCTCTGAGGCGCAGGTGGGGCGTGGAGGGCAGGAGTCCCCCAGGAACAGCGGCCACAGCCCCATCCTGCACTGACCACCCTGTTCTGCACGGCCCCCATCTCTCTGCCACGTCCCCCTCTCCCACAAGAACTGCTAGCCTCGCAGCCCCTACCGGTAAGAGCCAGGGGAGGGGAGGCTGCCTGGGGTGGGCAGGGAGGACTGGCTGGGGGCCGGGGACCCTGGGAGGGCAGCAAGGGTAAGCACGTGGCCCCCTCTTCTGGGGAGGAGGTCTTCGTCCAGGACCCACCCTCGTGTGCAGAGACCCCAGATGGTGCCCGCCTGCCTCCTCCTTCGTCCTCCCTCCCTCTTCCTCCTCCTGGCTTACTGGGATTTTCCAGGAATGGGCTCCTTTCTGAGGCCCTCCCCAGCCGTCTGTTCTTTACTGAGGGGCATGGGAGGAAACAGGTGAATGACTGCAAGCACCAGCAACCCAGGGCTGGCTGGCAGGGGCGGGGCTCAAGTTGGAGCACCTGGCCAGGTGTGTGACTGCAGCAAGGATCCGAGCCCCATCTGTGTGTCCACTGGGATGAGGGCTGGTAGCCATAACCCCCACGCTGCAGTGTGGGAGAGGTGCCCTGCCCTCCCAGAGCCTGCACTGGCCTTCTCGGGAATGGGGGATCACCTGCACCCCCAATTCTGTTGGGATCTGCTTGGCCCCAAAGGTGCTGAGATGGAAGGAATGTTAAAGTGGGACCAGGAAGAGCTGCGTCACGTGCACGCAGGACTCACATTGCTGGGTGGTTGGGTCCTCGGCCTCCAGTGTCCGGGACGAGCAGATGTGTCCCCAGCTTCCTCGTCCCTGTGAGACCGCTAGGAGGCGTGGGAGGCGCTGGGACACTGTGACTCCAGAGGGGAAATGAGCCGGTACCCGGCGGGGGCGCCCGAGCAGACACCGCCACTCGGGGGCTGGGGGCCAGGACCGCCTCCTGAGATCACGTGAGGAAAACGTGCAAGCCCACAAGATGCTCTCAGGAGTCAGTGCTGCTGGTGGGGCGTGAGGGCGGGTGGGGGCCGGCGGCTCGGTCGCCGCTCCCGGTGTGAAGAGCCTGCTGGAGGGGGAAGCACAGGGTGAAGCGGGCCTGCAATTAAGAGGGCGGGACTTGGGGTGCTGCTGGCCCGCCGGGGGGGCCAGAGTGGGAACCCTCCTTCCAGCAGAGACCAAGGCTCAGGCTCTTTGATTCAGACTAAACACTTTCTCTAGGAATTAAGTCCTCAACAGAGGACATCCCAAGACGCCTACTTCTCCCGGGAGCAGACCGTGTCCGCCCCGGTGGGGACCTGCTGGCAGGACCAGGAGCCCACGTGGCCACGGGTGCGTGCTCCGGGGGGCCGCCGGTCATGTGCACAGGCGCCTCCTGGGCAGCATGCTGCTTTCCACTTTAAAAGAAAGGCATTCTTGCTTTTGCCCGAATATCTTTATTTCTTTGTCCAAGTACCTCTGTGATTATTGTGAACAGGGTAAGTAGCAAAGAATGTCAATTAAAACCAACACCTTACTTACTTCGAAAGCATGTCACCCACCACCCGATCATCAGACCCCCCTCCTTAGACGGGGAGCACCCGAGGCCGCCTGCCTGTCCTCAGGCCCTCAGACCAGGGGAGGGCGTCATTCAAGTAACTCGAAGGTTATGGAGCAAGGGGAGGCTTCCCGGGGCTTTCCTCTGTCAGAATTCGAAGCGTCCCAACCCTCGGCCAGAGCCACAGACCTCTGAGAAGTCCAGACAGGAGAAGCCAGAGGACAACCAGGGGGTGGGGCAGCTTTTCCTGCACAAGACGGAGAAGCCACTCCAACCTAGAGACAGTGTCTCTGAGGCATCGCCGACCTCAAAGGTCAGCCCTGCCGGCTACCGGAGCCCGGCCTTCATCCTCCCCAGATGGACCCACGTCCTTTAAAAACGGGAACCAGGACGCAGGCTCCCACGGCGAGGGGTGACCCGCCTTCCTGGAACCTGCTGCCGTCACCTGGGTGGAGCCCATCCCACACCACCGCCTGCCTTCACAGCCCTGAGGTCCGCACATCGTCGCCCAGGGTGCAGGAGGGACCCTGAGCAAACCGCAGTACAGAGCTGGGGGCCCCGGCTTCCAGACCCTCGTGCAGCCTCAGGGGCCTCAGGACAGCTCATCCCAGGACCCGCGACCGCCGCCCCTCTCTTCACAAGCCCCAAGCATCTCTGTGGCTGCAGAGTGTGGTGGCCGGGGCTGCAGCCTCCTCCAGCACTGGGGGCACATGTCCACACGTCCACACGTCCATGCTGGGTCAGGGGGGCCCAAAGGGCCCTGCACCCACAGCCACGCCTGGAGCTCTGTTTGCATGCACGGTGGGTGAGGGGTGATCAGCCCTTCTCCCAGGAGGTGCCCAAACTCCAGACCAGTTGCTTTGTGGGGCTGCCCTGGGACTGGCCTGGCCGTGGCAGGAGCTGACTGATGGATGTGCCCCTCTCCCTGGGCCTTGCTGTCCAGGCCTCCCCCAGGCTGGTCTATTTACTATTCCTGGCTCCCCTGACCATCACTTTTATGTGAAAGGTGGGGATGGCACTGGGACGAGAAGAGAGTGCCAAGATCTGAACCTGAGCAGACAGACCCTCAACTGGGCAGTGGGCGGATGGTCGCGCTGGGAACAAATTCAGACCCCGGCCGGTGATGCGGCAGAGCCAGGCTGGCAGAAATACGGTGCCAGGCGGCTCTCGGGGGCTGGCAGCACTGGGGGATGTGCCCAGACGTCCCCTCTGCTGGGAACCCAGCAGCACCAGCTCTCCCAGCCCTCCCGCTGCTGCTCTGAGAGCCACCTGACCCAGAACCTTCCCCAGGGTGTCAGGGTTGCTGATTCTGCTTCGTGAGCGGAGGCTGCTGGCCCTACCTGGCTCTGTCCACACTTAGGTTGGTCCTCAGTGGCCAGGAATGACCCTTCATCTGCTGACGGGCAGGGAATACCCACGGGGCACAGGGGCTCTTCCTGAGGACGGAGGCCGTGGTGGCTGCTGGCTCCCAGCCCCGAGTTCGGCACAGCAGGCAACCTTGACCTTGGGAGGATAATCTACTCCCCTCTATTTACTCTCAGATGAAAAATGACCGAATGTTAGCAAATCAAAACTTGGGGTGATTCGTAAGGCACCTTGTTCAGCGGGAACGGGCTGAGTGGGCGGGATCGGGGCGTGTCCACAGGAGCTGCTTCCTGGCAGGGTGGCGTGGACAGGCCCGGCTACGTAAGCGCGGGGTCTGCGATGCTGTGGTCGGGGTTGCAGGTGAAGGCGATGGTGATGGCATAGCGCGTGCCCCAGCAGACCTTCTCCACCCGGTGCAGGTTCTCGGACCCCGAGGTGAAGAAGGACACCCGACCTGGGGAGAGGAGAGCAGAGGCGGGACCGTCAGGCCGCGGCGGCCCGGGCCCTCCGAGGACGCAGCAGTCCTAAGGAGCCGACAGAACAAACCTGGCGGGAAGGAGGGGGTCGGAGACGAACCAGCAGGCCAACTCTCGTGCAGGACAAGGGGCGCAGCGCCCAGTCCAGCCTGCGGAGCTCTCTGCGGGGCGGCCAGGACGCGGGGGTACGCCCTCTGCTCACGGCCTTTCAGGGCCCACCTCAGGGTCTTATTTCTAATCACACTAATCACACGTGAAGCAAAACCGAACCTGGAAGGGTGATGACGCTTCAACAGTAACTCTGCCCACACGGCGGGAGCAAAGACAGACTCGTGACATTCACACAGGGGACGGCCCACCTAGCTCCAGAAAGGTGAAACTTCCAGGCTCAGAAAGGGTGCTTTCTGGCTTTTCCCCTTCAGTAAACAATTAGATTATCACCCGCTTCTTTAAAGCAGGATTTAGCTCGGCCACTTAGTAACCAGAAATGCAAAGTAACCTCGGGTTTGGAACCCACGTGTCCTTTTCCTCTTCGGCAACAAGCATCCTTGGATGCCTCCCCGAAGCACGTGGCGTGTGACACCCAGGCTTCCCACCAGCAGCTTCTCTGGCTCTTGGTCCATTCAATCCTTGGAGCTGCAGGCCGTCCTGAGTCCCCTGCCCACTGACCTGGCCCCGGGTTGGCCCCACTTCCGGAGCTCACCCCCAAGGGAGGAGAGCCAAACCTGAGCTGTTTCATTCCCTTTCTACGCCTTCTGATGCCCAAGCCACCTTCTGTGGGGATCCAGGGCTACTGCAAGGACTGCCCACTGGCCTGCAGGACTGGCCCTTGGCCGACGGCAACGCTCTGAACCAGCATGAGTGGATGGCCTTGCTGGTGTGAGCTGTCTGCCGCCAGGTGGGAGGGGACACAGCAACGCACCCAAGGAGCCAGGGAGGTGACACCGTGGGGATGGGTGAGCTGCGGCAGCAGGTGAATGGCGTCGGCTCATTCGAGGCGCCCAGGCCAAAGCCAAGGGGCAGGGCTCTGCGAGTCTCAGCTGGGGATGGGCTGGGGCCTGGGCGGCCCGTCAGGAAGCCCCCAAGAGTCCCCCCTCCACACTCCCCACCCCAGGACCCGGGGAGGAGAGGGGACATTTATTGTTCCACACATGCTCGCTGGGCAGCACTGAGTGTCCACGCTGGGACGGGGGCAGTTGGGGCTCTGGGACCACCAGGTCAGGGAGGCCAGTCCCTGGGCTGTTCCAACATTATTAGGTCAGAATCACTGCCCGGACTTAAGCTGCAAGTCGCTGCAGGGGATGGAGGGGAGGCCAGCTCTGGGAACTTGCTCTGTGGTGACAAAAGTGACCGTGGCCACACCCGCCGCCTCCTGTGAGGAGCAGGCTCAGTGGACACCCTGTAACGCAGCACCGGGGAAAGGTCCTGCCCACGTGTCACCTGCTCTCGGCTCCACCGTCCTGTTGGCCCCCTCGTCCATGAACACGAACCGCCCGCCGCCAAAGTCGTCCAGGTAGTCGGAGAGGTACAGCAGTGAGGTGTAGTCAAAGGACCCATAGGTCACCTGCGGGCAAAGCGCGAGGGCGCGTCACCGTCTCTGCTCACAAGAGCGTCCGTGCCTCAGGAACGGCCAGGGCCAGGCCACGCGCTGCCCTCCTGACGGCAGGAAGCCCTCTGCGGAGCCCCGGCCACGCGGTCCTGTCCGCTCCCCGCACAGCCCACAGGCGGTGACTCCAGGAGGCCATGCCACCACCAACCAACAGGCCCCTCCCGCGTCGGCACAGGGAGCCCTTCCTCCAGACGTGGGCCCCAAGCCCTCTTGTAAATTGTGGGAATGCGCCAGCCGTGCAGTGCACCCCTCTACCCACCGCCGAGCGCACAGCTCAGGGACAGGAAGCGTGTTCACACTTGTGCTGCCAGCCCCGCGAGCCGTCACAGCAGCTCTTCGTCCCCCAGGCTGAGACCCTGTCCCGTGAGACACTGGCTCCTCACCCCTAGTGCCCACCCTCCTCCTGTCCGACCCCGTGAACGGGACCCTCCGGAGACCCTGCTTCGGGGAGCCCGACACTGTCTGTCCTCTGCCGGGACGTCCTCCTGGAAGACGGCGGGGCAGTGCACAGGGGGCCCGGGGGATGAAACCTGTGTTTCGGGCTCGTCTGAGCTGGGCCCTCTGCGCCTGAGTGTAACGTAAGCAGGGGGAGCCCCCGTTTGTTCCCTAAGAAGCCCTGGAAGTCGAGTGGGAAGGCAGCCGCAGGCAGGTGTCTGCGGCTCAGGACTTTTTGTGGGTAAGGGATGTCCTATGAGGAAGCTGTTCTCAACGGGAGGAGTTACAGTTTGTCTAAATGCTGATTTAGATCTCTGAGGCAGGGTTAGCTGTCCACAACGTGCAAGGCAGGTGTTGCTTCCAAGGGCGTCGTGCGAGAACTCGCACAAGTTGGCTCCTCGCTAACGAAGGGCGCCCAGGAGATGGGCTCTCTTCTTCACGTGAAGACAATGGCGTGCACCGCAAGGAGTTTCAGTCACGTAAGGACGTTTCCCAGCCTGATGAATCGTTCAGTGAGCAGGTCTGGGGCAAGAGACAAAGTCCAGGGCGCAGCCCTGAGTGCCTTCCCACCGCACCTCTGCACAGCCTGCCTCCCTCACCTAAGCTGTCGGGTCTAGAAATATAGAGCCTTCAGCAATTTTATTGACACCTGGAGGCACCTTGGGAACTGGACACAGCGGCCCGAGGCCAATCTCTGCAGCATGTTTGATCAAGGCTCACAAAATCCAAAACCCCTTCTCCTCCTGCACCCAGCTAGACCCCCATCACCATG
The DNA here is from genome assembly GCF_048773025.1 of Camelus bactrianus. Taxonomy (NCBI): domain Eukaryota; kingdom Metazoa; phylum Chordata; class Mammalia; order Artiodactyla; family Camelidae; genus Camelus; species Camelus bactrianus. Next base: position 59,674,598 of record NC_133554.1, read on the forward strand.
ACAACAGACGTCCCCTGGGGGGTGGGCTGACCAGAGGGAGGGGCAGCAAGCCGCCACAGGTCCAAGGCCCCCCCGCACCCTCACATGAACTCAGCACCACCGCCCATGGTGCTGGACCCTACGCAGCCTTGGCTCCCTCCGTGCTCCCACCAAGACCCCATCTCGGGGCCCCTTATCCGGCCCCAAATACCTAAGGGACATAAACCTGAGAAGGGCCCAAGGGAGTGCTTCTGCATCGCTGCAGTGGTGAACCCATGTCCATGAGCTGCAGAAAACAGGGGAGACCGGGGGGTGTCCAGGAACCTGACCCTCTCCCACCCACTCAGCTCAGATACGGCAAAGGAGCCCCCCACCCCCCACGCAAACACAGTGACTAGGCAGGTGGCGGGTTGACGAGCACTGAGGGGGGGCGGGGAAGGCAGAGGCCGGCGGGGCTCTACCATGTGGCTGTCCTGAGCCAGAGGCCGGAGAAATCGCGGGCAAGGGGCAGATGCCCCTTCCGGGAGCCCCTCGTGCGGGGCCGTCTTCTTGCTGTGTCCATGCAAGAGCGGCCCTCGGCTTTGACAGCTGCCCTGGCCCGCGGACCCTGTCCCGCAGCCGCCCCACGAGTCACTGTTGACTCATTCTCTCTGCCCGAAGACTTTCTTCCTTATCTTTGAGGCTTGGCCACCGAACCAGGCTCCGTCCAGTGCCGTCTCTTCCTGGTACGTGCAGGGCTGCCCTTCCTCTGCCGGGGGCTCCCTCCCTGTCTGCTGTGCATACCCACCTTTCCTCCACACACATCGTCTCTGCCCCCGACCCCATAAAACCTCGGTTTTCCCTCTGCAATGTCCACATGACCTTACACCCACTGAAGTTCTCAACCCTGGTCTCCTAATGAAACAGCGCATCTGGGCAACGGTTGTCGATGGAACTGGAGCTGTGTGGGGAGAGCAACCGCAAGGCTGGGTTGTGAGCAGTGGATCAGCCTGAACCCCCGATTGACCTTAAGCCCACAGCGGGGGGACGAGCAGACACAGGAGGCCCCGGGGTGATGCCCACACATCCAGCCTGAGCCTCGTCAAGCCCCAGGCGGCTGCCTCAGTTGAAGTTAACTCCTGCAAACACCGGCTTCCTCAGCCTCATGACCGCGTGCGAGTGCTCCCCTCCTCCAGCGCACTCAGACATCGAGATGAAATAAACACATGAGCATCTGACGAATCTCAGGCAGAAGCCCAGTCTGCCAGCTTCTGCCCAAACTCTCCTGGTTATTTTTCACTTCGCTTCCTTTGTTCCAGCCTCAAGAGACACGGGGACTGTCTGGGTCGCCTGCTGGGGTGACCGCCAATAGCCCTCCGCCTTTCCCGGCAGGCAGCTCTCTCTGGGCGGAGCAGAGCTGGGCTTCAGCCCTGCTGGTCAGGGGCAGCGGATTAGGGCTCACTGTGTCCAGAGAACAGTGGGAGACGGGGAAGGGGAATCTGCAGAATCCTGAGCAATTGAGAAATTGACACCCAAAAAAGGTGAGAAGTGGGGTGGGGGCCTCCTGGGGGATGCAGACCGGAGGAGAGACCACCCGACAGAAAGGCCGTTCTGGTGACGCCAGGAGCAGCTCAGGCTTGGGGCCGGGGCGGGGCCGGCGGCTCTGTCTGGGAACCAGCAGTAGAGGGCGGCCCCAGGCCCGGCTGTTGCTAATGTTGCTCCCCTGCCTTCTCCGACCTCCATCACGAGGGAAACGAATGCTGCTTCCTCGACTGCATCACAACCAGAGCCCTGATGGCGCAAACACCGCGGAAGACGCCTGGAAACCCGGAGGGTGCTGGGCTGGGGCGGCAGGCGCACCCGGCCATGCGGGGCCTCACCTTGTCCACATGCGCGTGCCAGTACTCGTCATGGGCCGTCCGGGCCGCCGTGCTGTTGATGCGGGAGAAGAAGGTGGGCTTTGTCAGGTACAGCGAGGACGCGCTGATGCCAAACGCCTGGGCGATCGCCAGCTGGACCTTCTGCCGCACGTCCCTGCCGAGAGGAAACACCCGTCACCCAGAGCTGCGTGGCCGCAGAGGAGAGAATCCTCTACGGGACTCAGTCTGTGCTACGCCACAACGAGACCCAGGCTGGAGAAGCTGGAAAGGTGAACAGATGCACACACGGGTCCCGCACGTGTATGCCGGCGTCTCATGTGCACGCCCAGGAACCCAGGGCCAGTTCTCTTTAGAATGACCCCAGTACCAGGCCAGCTGGGCAGTGGCTGTGGGGACAGCAGGAGCATCAGGGGGTGGGGGGGGTGGCCCTCTGCACACGGCCCATCCACTTCCAAGCAGTGTTGAGGCCTGGGCGGCCCGGCCCTGGGCAGAGGACTGCACAGTGCATGGTCAGGGCTGGGGCAGCAGCCTGACCCAGCAGAGGGGTGCTGGCCCATGGAGACCTGGCCCCTCCCTGGCCTGTCCGGAGCCTGGGCTCCCAGCCCAACTGTGGGCACAGATTACCGCATCAGCATCCACCCCTCCCTGGACTGCAGCCGACCCCCGGGACCAGGCTCCTGGGAGCTGCAGGGAGCTGACTGCCCGGGAGGCCGGACACAGGGAGCAGTGCTGGAAAGGGTAGCTGGGTCTCTCAGGTCCACCTACACACCTCCCTACACACGGACACACTGGACACACATGCACACAAACCTCCCTGCACGCACTGTGCAAACCCACATACATCCACACACGTGCATGACACGTGCCTGCCTGCGCGCGCACACCTGCACGACGGTGCCGCGCTGCCACCCACTCGTGCGCAGATGCGTGCGCTCACAGCACACCTGCAAGTACACCTACCCCGTGCACACGGACGTAATAAACTCGGTCCTCCGCCCGTGTGCCAAGTGACAGGGCCTGAGCACAACAGCCCACAAACCCTCCCCGTGCTTCCACACCACCAGCTGGTCTTCCGCACGCACGGCACTAGGTAGGGGTCCCACCCAGGCCAGGGCGCCAACCCTGGTGACTGGCCTCTTCCATTGACCCCGCAGACTCATCTCGGTGAGCAGAACGTTTATCTGTGTCAACAATGGCGTTCGCGGAAACTCCGCTGAACCAACAGCGACATTCTAGTGTTCCTGCCCTTCAGGAGGGAGCGAGACGTGTGAACGCAACGTCTCTCATCAACTAAGTCGTAGAATTACTCTCCGAATGTCAGCTATTTCCCCTGCTTCATTTATCTTCGAGCCTTGACGCTATGCAGGCTGCATTATCCACATCTGAGTTCAGCAAACTGGAAGAACTTAACATTCGTGACACCGTCCCGCTTTCCTCAAACAACGAACGCCTTCTAGGGTGGCGCCCGGACAACCGAACAGGTCTCCTCTCAGAGCTGACCCCTTGTTTTGCTCCGAGCAGAGGCCATCTTTCCCGGTTTCTCTGTTGTTTTCTGCTTTTCTTTCCTGGTTTCCTCCCTTTCTTCCTCCAGGCCCCTCATGCTCACCACTGGTCACGTTGACCCCAACTTACTGTTTCTGTGGGAAGTCACAGGGAGGGCCCGTCCCCCGGTCCCTGTGACCTCAGCTGCCCACCGAGGACTGTCCTCTAGTTTTCAGACTCCGGCTTCCTTTGTCACAGGGTACAGTGTCCCCAATGTTCAGGTGACAGATGGTAGTGGAGAAAGCCTGGCCACGATGTGTGGTTTTACTTTCTGCACCATCCAGAAGAAGTCGGAAACAGTGGCTGAGAGTCAAATGACGCTGTCCTGCCGTGGTGGCAAGAACTCTGCTCCCGAGGCCGCACTGTCTCCACAACAACCCAAGGGGCTTCCAGGATGTTTGCCCTAAACGCTCACCACGAAGCTAGACCTCAGACCAGTTCCTTCCAGCTGCACGAGATCAACCAACGGGTGCCGTTTGCACTCTGTGTGGTTTATCAGAGCCCTTCGTGGGAGATGGGCAGCTCCTCTGAGATGTCACTGCTGTCAGAGCTCCCCCAAACTCTGCTCTCTTTTTCTGACAATCTAGACCATACGTGTGATCACACGGATGTCCTGTGTTGGTAATATTCCTGTCGTGTCTCAAATGCTCAACCATTTTTAAGAACAGAACATAGGGCATTAAAAAAGATTCTGGTGGTCCCTCTGAACACCGCCATTTATGTTATAGATGCTTTGATGGTACGTTTTTGGAAGTTTGAATCATTTTATTTAATTATTTCACTGTAATTGTTTTAATTAGTTAATTATTAGCTACTAACTATCCAGTTATTTTAATAATTGTGTTTTCTTGTTGGAACTGATTGGTGAGGTTCCTCCTGTTTCCTCTTTGATGATGACAAACAGTCCTGGGCTTCTGTGGACAAGACGGACATCCCGGTGAAGTTGTGCTGGCCCGCCCACCTCCTTCTCCCACGAGCACTGGCTGCGCCCAGCGTTCCAGCCTCTGGTCACATGGTCGACTTGGTTTCCACCCCAGGAACACCAGCTGTTCCGTCTGCCCCGACTCCCATGTTGCAGATGCCCGGGGCCGCGGGGCCCTCGCGACGGTCGGACTGCAGCTAGGATGGGCGTCCCTCCTCTCTGCAGGCCCGGATGTGCACGACTGTGCGACTCAGATGGGGCACGGGGCCACTGCTTTCCCTTCATTCTGGGTGTTCACTTCTGTTCCACAGAGTCTTGAATTTATAAATATCAAGACGCTGCCGCACACTTTCTACTAAACAAGAGTGAACCCATCAAACCATGGGTCCCAGCAGCACGGCGGGTCACGGTGGTCATCACAGACAGGCCCAGCGCTTCCCCAGGTGTGCGGCCAGCCGGGGCGACACCAGCCTCGTCCGCGGTCTCGACGGCAGTGTCGGGACCCTCTGCTCACGGCGCGCAGGACCAGCCGCTGGAAGGGCGAGTCCCGCCGGAGCCTGGCCTTGGCTGACGGTACTGCTTACTGCTCACCCCGCCCGCGGTCAAGAGTGGAACCTTGTCCACAGCAGGAGCCTGGGCTTCACGCTGCAGCTGCTTCTGTGGTAACGTGGCTCCAGCCGGTCATGGGCCCTGGTGGCTGGCGGCGGAGGGGCAGGGCCGTGGCGCTAAAAGGGCAGCAGGGCTCCGCGGCGCCTTACAGACCGACACAGGTGAGTCACTCCACGGGACCAGACACGCCCCTGGGTGAGCGAGGCCAAACGCAAGCCTGAGCAGGACAGTGGGTGCCTGGTGTCGGTTCCTGGGGCCTGCACTCCGGTGCTCGGTGTCAGGGGAGCTAGGCGACGGTCCTCGGGGCCCCCCTGCGCCACCTCTCAGAACTGTGTGCGACCTTGATGATCTCAGAACGAGGAGCTGAGTTAAGATAGCAAGCGGCCCAGGTCTGTGAGGCCGCTGCCTGGGCGGGAGGGCTGAGCCTGTGACACGAGGCCCTGGGGGTGCGTGGCGTGGCCCTGGCAGGGCCCACGGCTGCTCACGACACCCTCGCAAGGCCTCTGGGCCCACCCGGGCGGGCTGTGGCTCTGCACCACTTCCTGACTGATGGGAAGCGCTTCAGCTTAACATCCACTGCCCTCCCAGGAAATTCCGGCCAGATGTCGGCCCAGCCCGGCCTGAGGAGAGAGCCAGGACCCGGCCGCCCTGCGCCCGCACCACTCCCAGCCCCGCCAGCCACCTTCCCCACCCGAACCCGGTGGTCGTCCCCTCCTCACCGGTACAACTGGAAGTCCTCTTCTGAGAAGACAGTTTGTATTTTATCCCCAAAATACCTGTGGGAAAAAAAAAAGGAGCATTAACAAATGAATCGTTCTGTTAATGTTTCCTTATTTCCCTTACGTCCTTCCTCCGCTGACCAGCGTCCCACAGCCCAGCTGGTCCTCATCATCTTGGAGCCGCTCTTCCCATGATACCTGCGGGAGCAGGAGGGGGCGCTCGGCACCTGGCAGGTGGGGTAAGATTTATCAAGGCCAGGGGTCTCTGGCTTCCCCTGGCCCTAGGGGAGGGTCAGAGCCCCAGCTCTGAGGGGCCCGGCTAGCCGTCACCACTCCCACCTCTCTCTCTGACCCAGCCCCTCGGCCCGTCCTGAGAAGCCCCTGCTGATGCACTAGACTGTTCCCTAACGAATGGAAAGCAAGGATGCCGCCCCTCGGAAGGGCTGCACAGCCTGGTCCTCGCCCAGCCACAGCTTGATGGCAAACATCACGGTCTGCCCGAGACTGGAGCCGCTCCATCCCAGATGCATAAGCCTCACGTGGGGGTCGCCGGCTAAGAAACGGGCAGAGACCTCCCCCACCAGGTTCTTACCTGTACAGGTTCACAAAGTGCTTTCCGACAGACAGGGCCCCAGAGTGCAGGTCCAGGATGGACGCCTGGAAAAGACGTTGGCAAGCGGTGTGAGGGCCAAGACAGAGCTTTGAAGGCCACCGTTAAACTCGGGTTTCTGAGACCCGTCCTCGCACACCCAGGTCAGGGAGACGGCGCACACCGGCGGGGTTTCGAGACGCCTGGACAGAGGCGTGTGAGGGGGATCTTTCTCTGCGGCCCTAAGAATGAAGACTCGAAAGTTCTGAGAACAGCCCACAGATGCAGTTCCTCCAAACAGATCCCAGGACTCTTGTGGCTGAATCACAAGCCCCTCCCCTGCTCTGCTGAGGGACAGCCAGCACCCGATTGGCTCCTGTTTACGTACAATTTGACAAGTTTCGATGTTGACGTTTACCCTCAAAACCACCCCACTCTCGGGAGAGTAAACACACCACCCCCCAAACTTACTTGCACCCTCTGTACCCCTGGCCCTCCCCAGGCAACCACTGACATGCTTTCTGCCACAGCAGACTGGACAGTTTCTAGAGCTTGTGCCCTGGAGTCTCACAGGTGCACTGGCTCTCAGCCGGGGCCCCTGCCCTCAGCGCCGCCACCCTGCGGCCCGCTCACATGGGTGCTGGCACCCGCCGTCCACTCTGTCCTCGGGGAGCACTCCGTGTCTGGCTGCCTCACCTGGGGGCCCGTTCCCCATTGAGGGCTGCTCCCCACGAAGTGGCTGTGGCACTGGTGGACGCTTCATCATGGGGGGCTCTTAGTCTCCCGGGGAGGCACCCGGCCCATAACTTAAAAGGAACCGCCAGGGCATCTCCCGCCCCTGCCCGCCCTGCCTCCGCGCGGCCTTCCCTGCACCCCGGCCAAGGTGGGCACCAGCACGGACCACCTCCACCCTGGCTGAGTGTCTCTTCTCACTGAGGCAGCGACCAGCCCAGGGCTTGGTTTGAACATGACTTGGGCTTAAAAAATGTTAACTGCAATTAAAGGCATCAAACTTGGCTGATTCATCACAAGACAACTTCTCAAGTGAATGCTGAGCAGAGTAAAGGATGAGTCCGTGCACAAACAGGTCTTTGACAAATACTCCCCCCGAACCGAACCAAAGCAGAAGCTGAACGGTCAGAACTCGAGAGGAAAGCGTTTGCAGAACAGAAGAGTCACAGAGGTCATCACCAAGCTACACGGGGGAAAGGGTGGGCTCCCCCAGCCCCACATGCTGGGCGAGGGGACCCCCACACGGGAACTCAGCCCAGTGGAAGGTGCACTGGCCTGAAAGCAGCAGCAACCCCGCCTCTAGCGCTGGAGGCCGGAAGGGTGGGATTGAGGTGTCAGCAGGGCCCCACTCCTTCCGAGGGCGTCAGGGAAGGATCCTCCTTGAGTCTTTGGGCTCCTGGTGGTCCTAGGCGTCCCCGGGTTTGTGCCATCACTCCGTCTCTGCCTCTGTCTTCCTACGGCCTCCTCTTCAATCCCACTCCTCCCCTCCCTTCCTCTCACAAGGACTCTTGTCACTGGACTGCGGGCCCACCTCGTAGTCCAGGATGATCTGTCTTGAGACCCTACCTGAACGACAGCAGCAAAGACCCTTCTCCCCAGTGAGCTCCCTTCACAGGTTCTGGGTGGACGCACCTTTCAGGAACCACCGCTGGACCCCCGCCGACTCACACGGTGGACGACAGTCCCCACGCAGCGTCTGCGGGGCCTCCTCCACCCGGCACCTCCGCACCGTTTCCCCGCAGCTCCTCAGCACGCCCCGGCTGTCCCTGCCCAGGGCTTCCCTCCTCACTGGCTCTGCTGGTCCCCTGCTCTGTCTGCTCCCTGCCTGTGACCTCCGCTGGCCCCAGACCGGGGTGCCTGACGTGTGGGTGTGACTGGAGGCAGGCCGGCTGTGACACACCGTGAAGGGAGGGGCACTCTGCCACCAGGAGTGGGACCTGCGAAGCCCCTCGGGATGGGGGGAGAGCAAAGTCAAGGGGGTGACAAGCGGCACACGACTCACCCCTCCGTTGGATCCTCCGAGGGAGAGCCCCTTCTCGGCTACGCTGTGGGGAGGAGAAGCTTGAGTCAGGATTCAGTGAAGGCCTGCGCACCTCGGCACACGTCAGTCAGCACGGTGACCATGTCGTGCTTACAACAAAAGCACACGCTTAGACAAAGGACCCGACTCTCGGGCTAGGTGAGTAAGCGGTAACATTTGTCACCGTCTCGTTACCAGCACGTGGCATGGTCTGGGAACGAGAAGGCTTAGCTTCCGTCCTCAGCACAGGGACCTGCTGCTGAGTCGAACGGCTGAGCTGCCCCAGCGGGTCCCTCTCCCGCCATCACAGGCTGGGGGCAGCCTTTAATCGCCAGCGGGGTGCGGGGCACAGGCCCCGTGCTGGCCACGCGGGACCTCACAGGACCACGCGCCTCACTGAAGATGCGGGGCTTCCAGTGCCTTTGGCTGAGGCTTCATGGCCACCCGGGGAGCCAGGGGATGGACCCTCCCTCACACCAGGGACCCCCACCCAACGAGCCCGGCAATGACATCTGCAAACAGGAGTGTCTGCCCTCTGGGACCCCGAGCTCAGCACGTGGGCCAGACGCCGCTCCACCTGGCGCCTGCTTGTGTCTTAGTCCTTGATGGAAAACCAAAGCTCTGAGATCTCGTCTTTGAAAGATGGGGCCCCCATGCCTGATGGGCACATAGCCCCCCCAAACCCAGCGGGCCAGAACCGCTTCCCCTGGAGCGGGCCCAGGCTCCGGAAGGTTCTGTCAGCAGCTGCGTCATGGAGGGCAACAGCCTTTCCTCCTGGAAACCAGAAAAGCCCAGCTCTGCCTTGAAAGTGCACAAGGGAATTCTTAGGGAATTCTAAATGAATTTCTTTACATTTACACCCCCGTTTCAGTGGTCATTCCCTGCTTCCCACCCCCAGCCCCACTCTCCTGCTCCTTCAGGACTGAGATGTGTGTACCTGCGAATCCTCCGGGCTTCGTCCCTGGTGATGACAGCATCGGAGATGCCCCGGCCACACTTCCTCGGGGAGCAGCCTGGAGGGTCGAGCCAGGGTGAGACGCTGCCCCACCGAACCCCGACAAGGAGCTGCTGCATTTGTGAGGGACTCACCTGCAGGCGGCCTCTGCCCCCAGGGACAAGGGAATTCTGTGGGATGGGGCCTTGCCTTCCACGAGATTAGGGATGGGATTTGCAGCGGTGACTGCTCAGTATAGGCACACCCCCTGCAGCACACGCCCCATCCCACTGGGCCTGCGTGTTTCTGGAGGCCCCACGCCAGGCAGGTCATTCCGGGAGCACCAGGCGCTGCGCCCACCCTTGGGAAGACAGCCCAGAGATGACATCTACCACATTCTAGAACCATCACTGACTGCAGAGCCAGACTCGTCGGAAAGTCCCTCCAGGATGACCAAAGCTGTGCCTGTAACTCTAGTCACTGTCCTTCCACGGGGCCCGGCAGTGCTGCCCCAAGGAGCCTACCCGGCCTCCCTCTGCCTCTGCACCTAGGACTGCAGGGAGGAGGATGGGGGCTCGGATGGGGACGGGGCCAGGGTCAGGGTGGAGTCGCAGTGGAGACCCGACCTCAAGGCTCCCAGTGACTGTGGACGGGGAGGCAGGGGTCCATGAGGACAGACCGCACACACTGTGGACTAGGAGACACGCCGAACTCCACGGCAACCGTTCAGATACCCACACTTTTCCAGGGACACACGGAACACTAACAAAAACGTGTTAACCCAAAAGGGAAGTCCGAACCAGCGTCACAGGCTCTGTGTCATGCAGGCTACCTTCTCCAGCTACGAGCAAAACCCCTGCCTCTTGAAGCTGTAAAGTCCAGCAGTGACACAAGAATGAGTGTCAAAAGCACGATTTGGGTGAGGCAGCGAGTTGTGCGCAGCGACAGCCTTGCTGCGCAGACAGGCGTGCACAGACTCCAATCAGCAGACACGCCGCCCAGCACACAGGCCCCCGTCAGCCGAGGGGGCAGTCCAGAGGCTTTAACGTCCACTCCAGCTGTTTTTTTCGGTAAAGCATACACCCCCAAGTTTACCTCTTAAACTGTCCTTAGCATACAGTTCAGGGGCATTAGCTACATTCACACTGTTGGGTAGCCACCACCACCACCGTCTCCAGAACTTCCTCATCTTCCCAACGGCAACCCCCTCCCCATCTACACTAACTCTCCCGCCCCTTCCAACTGTTTTTAATGTTAATAAATTATTAAATGGGTAGGAAGAAAAACTTGTCTTCAGCTCTAACCACTGAGAAGTACTTTCTCAAAAGTTGGGACTTCGGAGGGAAAAAGCTGACTAAGACAGAGAGAGAATCCCGACGACAGAAGCCGCTCCTTTCCTGGCCCCTGCGGGGAAAGGCGGCCTCCATCCGCGTCCCTGCCAAGGGGCTCACAGGCCTGCGGTCACCCAAACCCCGACTCTGCGTGTCACAACAGCACCCCCTGGTGGAGGGACTCAGCAATCTTTTCTTGGTTCAAGGTTCAAGTTCAAAGCCTTGCACTGAATTCTTTAAAATCCCGTTGCTCTGGCTAGGTTTTCAAAAGTGCTGCCCGCCTCAGAGCAGGCAGGCGCCAGGATGGGACACACAACGGGGGGAGGGCCTCTGGGACTGACGTCCCCTGTTGCAACATTTTCTGCTGCGACAACACTCTGAGACACTCCACAGAAAACGCCTTTTCTGGGTTCAACTTTAGCATTGTTACCTTTCCAATTCTGTTACATCCTTCCAGGCAAACCATCTCCTCCATCAGATAGCGCCCCCTGTGTGGGGCACCTCCGTGAAACACGCCATAGCCTGGGCAGAGAGGCCTGGGCAGTGACCGGTGGGCCTGCCCCTGCACCAGCAGGGCCTGAAACACCTGCACTTCCTGGACCTGGTGTGAACTAACCAACCTGGAGGCCAGGGAGGGCACTCGCCACCCACTCCCACTACTTTCAACCTGATTCCCACCAATTCATTGTAGTAAAAAAAGATGCATTTTGAATTCAACAAATTCCTTGTCAAGAAGCTGCTTTTTCCTGGATCACCTCGGCATCACGTACCTTCAAACCTTCGGTGACTGTCATAGTCCTCAGAGCAGGGCACCTCGATGAACCTGCCTGGCAGGACCTCGCTTTGGAGAGCTAGGACCTCAGTGATGCCATCCTCGCCCCCTAGGCTGCCCCAGAGCAGGAGAGCAGCGAGTGAGGTGCAGGCTCCCAGGACAGCAGCTCTCAGCCACTTCCTTCGCATGTCCCAGGGCCCCCGGACACTCTTGGTGCTGAGAATAGAAAACCGTGGTCACCCAAATGCACCTGCGTGAGCTGAAAAGGCAGCCCACCTCAACCAGAGACCATGACTATGACCAGAGACCACACCCACACTTAGTTTCGGCCTTAAACTGTTCCCACACAGACCCTTGTCAGAGCCGCTCTCAACCAAGCCAGAGGCACTCGCCAGGATGGATGGAAGTGGAGGGGAAGGTGGGGGGGATTTGGTGGGGAAGGTGCCCCCCACCCCACATGGCTGGGCAGGACTCACTGTGCCCCCAGAGCAACAAGATGAGCCTGTCTGGGGGTTGGGGTTCCTGGCAGAGTGGCACTGATCATGTTGCCTGCATTAGAAAATGACTGCCACAACCCCACACATGTGCCCCTGGTGCACATGCGCACATACACAGACATACAATGTGAACTAAGTTAAGTGTGAGTCAAACCCATTTTACTAAAACCACCAGCCAGCCAGGAAGAAAATACAAGTCCAACAAATGATTTGCAAGTAAGACACTTTCTGTGCCAGCCAGGCTAACTGGGGGGTTCACACTGCCTGTGCAGCTGTTGCAGGCATGTCTGTATGTGTGTGCACACGTGTGCCTGTGCATACACGTCTCTCTGTGTTTGGGTGACGTATACGCATGCATACGTGTGTCTATGTATGTGCACGTGTGCTCTGCTATCTAAGAAAATCATGCAGGGCTTGAAGGACTGGGAGCAATGAGAAGAGAGATCCAGTCACCCTTCCATGGAGGTGCACCTTGTTTCTTCAAGTATATGATTAATTCCTAAAAAGCAGGAGGCTGCTTTTTTTTTTTTTGTATGTCCCGCCACACTTTGAATTGCTGTATAAATAACACCCAGATTATGATTAAATAAGTCCCAAGGTGGCACAGCTCAGTCAGACCATGCTGGGTGCGCACACGATCATTTAAAACAGGGAGTACAGATGCCCAGCTCACAAAGACCCCCACCCCTAGAACTGCTGTCCAGCATCCAGCCCACCTAGCCTCCTCTGATTAGACCAGGGTGGACACCTAACTCCAGCGGGCCCATCATTTCTCTTCCCCAAGAATTCCTAACAGAGGGAGACTGCCAGCTCCTCTCAGCCACAGGCGGCTGGAACCCTAAACTACAGGGGCAAAGCCGTGGGGGACACGTTCTCCTGGGACACCCCGGCTGCTGGGACAGAAAGGGATGGAAAGGGAGGTGCAGAGACGAGAGGGGAAAACAGCCTCCTGGGCCATATTCGAACGCCCCTTCCCCTCGGGGGTCTCCTCAAAATAAGCACCCCTGTCCATGGTAATCTGGCTCAAGCAGCACCCCGAGAATCTTGCCAGAACGGAAGAGGATTTGGACGGGACAAGCGCGACGACACAGTGATTCGTCCCGGAGTGATTAAAATACACTCTGGCCTGAAAGCTTCGGGCAGACTCCCCTCGAAGGCTACGTGTGAGCTCACGTACTCATTCATTGGGTCACTCAACGAGGAACCCCCATGTGCACACCCTAAGGAAAGCACGCAGAGACCAGACGACGGGGCCGCGGAGCCCCGTCCCCGTGCGGGAGGCCCGGCGCGGAGCCCTCGGTACCCACGGGGGAGGGGCGTCGGGGAAGGTTTCCCACCCCGCTGCCCTCCCCCTCCAATCGCGCGCCCCGGGCGTGATTCTGCAGGCCACGCCCTTCGGGTAGACCACGCCCTCTAGGCGTGCGGTTCGCCCAGCACATGCCACGCCCCTCGCGATCGGGCCTCACCCACACTACAGCCCCGCCCCCAGAAGAGGCCCCGCCCCCGCCCCGCCCCTCTCGGCCAGGCCCCACCCACCCCGTCCGCCTGCTCCCCTCGCCGCCCAGTACCTGCTCGGTCGCCGGCGCTCGGCCGCCCCGCTGCCCTCTGGCGCCTTGGGCGCGCCCCTCCGCTGAGGTGCCATCGGCTAGGCCGCCGGGGAGCCGGGCCGAACGTGGGAGCCGCCGCGAGCTGGGACGAGCGCCGCGAGAGGGAGCGCGAGGCCGGCGCGGCCAGGGACACGAGCGACGCGCTCGGCCGTCGACCTCCGGGCTGGTGGCAGGCCCGAGCAATCGGAGGCCGAGTGCCGAGCGGGGCGGGGACCCGAGCGCGGGCCTGGCGCGCACCCCGCCCGCGCCGCACCCGCCCCGGCCGGACCTGCGCTTCTCCCGTGCGCTCTGCGGAACCGGACGGGCCTCCGCGCCTCCGTGTGACGAGCGTCCTCGCCCCGCCGTGCGCGCTCTCCCGGGGGCTCGTGCCCTCTCCGGGGTCTCCACGTCCCCTTCCCGGGCCCGCGCCACGCCGAGGGCACTGGGTCCAGTTGACGCTCAGCACACAGGTATCCCTAAGGCCTTGCCGCTGCTTTTACAGCTTTCAACTTCCCTAGAGAACCTTACGTCTAGTGGGCAAGAAGTAGGATCTTAACCAGCCCTGTCCAGATACCTAAGATTCTGAATGAGCAGTTAGCAGTGAGGTTCATTCACGAGGATCAAGTCTAAAAAATGTGCATAATTTACTGATACAGGGGAGAAGAAAACCTTCCTAGACTCATTGGACAAGAAAAGAGATCTGCCCAACAGTCCTGAAACGGGGAAAATCAGTGTGATCAGAGGCCATTCAGGGGCTCCACAGAGCTTACCTAGAGGCCGAGGCAGGGACAGGGACAGGGACAGCTGCAGACCTGCCAGGCAGTCTGGAAACAGTAGTGACAGCTGACCCAAGCCTTTGAAATAATGTGATTTCTACACACCTCTTGCAGCAGGAATCAAAGCAAAGGACCTACATGCTCACAAGACGGAACCCTGACTCTCTCTTGTTCTTCCCCTTTACACTCTGTCCTGAATTTCTCCTCTAGGAGGAAGTGCCCAGACAGGAGGAGGTTTTCATTCTATGACTTCATCAAACATAGTGCAATGTCGAGTTCCTCACCATTCAAGATGCGATTAGTTCATCTGGACCTGAAAGGTGCTCCACCAAAGGTCTCCTACCTCTTGGAGGTAAGGGCTCCTTTTTTTCCTCTAGAGAATCAGTCACCTTTGCCTTGGGTTTGGTTTTTAAACAATGTTCTGTAGAAATGTGTGCTTAGAACACAACAGTGGGTTCTGGGTTGGGGCTTGGTGGTGACAGCAACATAGATGTTGAATTTCTTCCAAATCCGCTTTCAAAATAGACAGCAACCAGGAGAGCGAAAGGAAAAACAGAGAAGACAAAAGAAACCACAGCCTCTTTGTTGTGAGCTGAATCCTGTCTCCCAGACAGTTTTTCTTAAATCTTAACCCCTCGGACTTGTGAATGTGACCTGATTTACAGATTGGGTCTTTGCAAGTGTTATCAACACAGGAGTAGGCGCCCTAATGCAAGAGTAGTGTCTACGTAAGGAAAAAGACAATGATGTGAGACATGGGGGTGGGTGGCAGGGCACGTGGGGCAGAGGCAGATTGGAAGCCCAAGGAGGGGGGCCAAGGGTGCCAGCATCTACCAGAAGCTGGAAGCAGCAGGAAGGATTCCCCCGACAGCCTTCTGAGAGAGCACAGCCCTGCTAACACCTAGATTTGGGACTTCTGCCTCCAGAACTGTGGCAGAATAAACTCTTATGGTTTGGAGCCACCCGGATTGTGGTGATCAGTTCCAGCAGCCGCAGGAAACTCACGTACTCTAAACCAAATGTAGGTAACGGGATGTCCCCACGAATTCCAAAATGCAAGGGGGTGGGGCCAAACCACAGACAGTATAACACCCATGTGGGGCCAGCAGCCGGAGAGAGGTGGTGGAGGCAAGAGAAAGGAATTTCGACACTGTCAAGACTAGAGGACCCAGAAAATAGCCCCACAGTAAGGGTCTGTCGAGATAAACTGGGGAAAGGCTTCACTGGCTCCAGGTCGAGTGCAAGTGCAGAAAGACTCAAAGGAGGGAGCTGGAGGCCCAAGGCCTCAGGGCTTGAAGAGATAAAAGTGTGTGGCAAACTGCAGAGAAGACAGGCAGAGAGGACCCAGCTTCCTTGTAACTGGAATCCCTGTTCCATTACCTGCTGTGCTGATGGACCCCGAGACTTAGAGGTTCAAACAACAATGTTTACTCCTCCCATTCCCATGGGTTGGCTCGGTGGCTCTGGTCTGCCTTGGGCTCCCTGGGGGCTGCAGCCCCATGATGGTCCCAGGTGGCTTCAGCCCCACATCTGGCATCAGTGCTGATGGTTGGCTGGACACCGTGGCCCTTCTCCACGGGGGTCTCGTCCTCTCGGAGGCCAGGTCACCAGGCAGTGCTTCGAGAGCCGAGGGCCAGAACCTGCTAGCCTCCCGGGGGCCTGGAGTTGCTCCTGGTAAGGGGAGTCCACGGTCAGCCTAGATTCAAGGCTCAGGTAGATGCACAGTGTTGTGGCCGTGTTTTCCGTGTCCAGCAGCCCTCCAGAGCGGAGACGCCACAGCTCAGAACACTGCACCGAGATCGAAGGATACCTGCACCTGCGTGTTGACTGGGCATACCCCGTGCCTGGAGGACTTTACCTGCAGCGACTTACACCAGGGGATCTCTCAGTAAACGTATCAGACTTCAAAGAAAATGAAAGTGAGAAAGCCTTTTGGGCACACAAGCAGCCCCAGTCATGTAAGGGAAGAGAGTCAGGTTGCATCAGATGGCTTTCTTCAGACAAGAGAGTAGGACCTATTGGTGGTCGTGAGTAAGGAGGGGGGACAGTGCCAAGGCTCTTGGGAGTCCGGGGGCCATGACTCAGGATGTGTCTGACCCCACAGCCATCCGGGATGAGCTGCTTTTCTGCCACCACGTCTTCACGTTCCTCTGCATTACACTTGGTACGTCCCCACTTCCTGGAGAGGCAGGAAGAGCTGAGTCAGGAGGCCTGGGCACTGGGGCAAGGGAAGGCAAGCCCAAGGCTGCAGCACTCTGACCTTGTGGAGGCCGGGGAACCTGAACTTGGCCCCGCACAGGGCCTCCATCACATGCTGCCTGTTCCGCAGCTGGTCTGGGTGGATGTGAGGCCTGGCCACTGTGCCCCGGGACTTTCCAGAGGCACCCATGTACCTGTCTGGAGCCTAGACTGGGGACAGCATGAGGTCAGACATGAATGTCCACTGTGAAGGGCCGTCTCCGGGTCCCTTAGGGTGACCCATGCAGGTAGCAGGCTGCACACACCACCGTGGAGGCTGCTGTTTGCAGACACTGCGCTCCAGGCCCCACGGAGAAAAGAGCATGGTGGGGTTAACTGGCTGCAAAGGATCAGATATTGTGACAGAAGATAAGGGTCAGGGTCAGGGTTAGGGTCGGGAGGTGTATTTAAAATACTCAGAAAAATAAATAATGAATCAAGGATTTTGTATCCAGCCAAACTGATCTCTAGGTATAAAGGCCACAGACCAACTATTACAAACATCCAAGAACCAAGCGAGCTTTCTGGGGAATAAGCTTCAGCTGCAGCATCAGGACAGGCGAAATCAAGTGACTGCAGGGAGGAAGTCCTGTCAGGAGCTCCAGCTGGAGACACAGGAGGGGCGACGGCACTGGACGGTCTGGTCTCCACCTGGAGACCACAGAGAGGGAGTCCTGTAAAGAATTCCAGCCGGAGACATAGGAGGGGTGACGGCACTGGACAGTCTCCACCTGGCGACTGCGGAGAGGGAGTCCTGTCAGGAGTTCCTGCCAGAGACACAGAAGGGGTGATGGTGCTGGACAGTCTCCACCTGGCGACTGCGAAGAGGAAGTCCTATAAAGAATTCCAGCCAGAGATACAGAAGAGGTGACGGCACTGGACAGTCTCTACCTGGCAACTGCAGAGAGGGAGTCCTGTAAAGAATTCCAGCCAGAGATACAGAAGAGGTGACGGCACTGGACAGTCTCTACCTGGCAACTGCAGAGAGGGAGTCCTGTAAAGAATTCCAGCCAGAGATACAGAAGGGGTGACGGCACTGGACAGTCTCCACCTGGCGACTCTTTGGTGCTGGCTGGGTAACAGTGGTCAGCGGTTGTAAAACCACTAGGGTCCAGGGTGGATCTGACTGAGGCCCCCTGAACCCACTGGTCAGCCCAACATCACTCCAGTGGGACAGCCAGACTTGAGTCTTCTAGAACCACCTGTGAGATAATGCCAAAAAAGGAAGCCAGATCCTTAGCACGCCTCCATCTCTGACCGCCTGCGTGCACAGGAACGGCAGGCACACGGAGGGCTGTCCTGAGAATACCGCCCAGCAAAGCCACAGTTTGGGAACCTGTACAAAACAGATCACTTGGATTTATCAACAAACATGTTGGGAAAAAAAAAAAGCACAGGGGTTGTTGAAAATCAAAAGACCCTTAAAAAGATCCATTCCAAAAAATGCAGCTTTGGACCTTGTCTGGATCAGGTTCAAACAAGCCACCTGTGGAAAGATTCCAGTGACAGGAAGATCTGGACCTGAGTGGCACCAGGGAATTACTTGTCCGGGTGTCAGAGTGCTGTTGTGGTCATGCCCTGTTTTGATAAGTGCTCATCAGAGATAAACAGGTGATCCTTGAACAACGTGGAAGTTAGGGGCTCTGACCCTCCACGCAGTCGAAATTGCCTGCAACCTGGAGCTGGTCCTCCGTAGCACGGTTTGTCCACGTCCACTGTTCCGCAGCCACGGATCCAACCAGCCGTGGACTGTGCAGCACTTTAGTGCCTGTTCAGTGACAGAAGTCCGCGTATGGGTGGACTCGTGAAGTTCAAACTTGTGTTGTTCAAGGGCCAACTGTGTACTGAACTGTTCATAGGTGAAAAAACACACTGTCTGGGATTTGCTTTAAAATGTTCCATTCACAGAGGAAAAGTGGAAATTACGTGAAATGAAATTGGCACAGTGTTGAACCTGAATGCTGGAGGCGTGAGGGCTCGTGGCATAACACTCTTGCATTTGTGCGTTCGTACAGCTCTGTGATAAAAACCTCCTCCGCCCCAGTCCAGTGCCTGGATGCAGGGGAGGGACGTGTATCGGTGACTCTCGGGCAGCTGGGACTCCCAGGTCCCTCAGGCTGAGCTTAGCAGCCTCTCAACCACCCATAGCACAAGCCCGCCTACAACAAACGTCAAGGAGGCCGCCCCGTGGGCAGATGGCCCAGCGGCTGCGAGGCAAACAGAAGCAGAAACGCTGAGAAAATGTGAAAATGCTGTAACCGGCGTGTCTCATCTGTGCACATGTCCAGCCTGCGTTAGTGACTCCTTCCACGCTCCGTCCTTCTTGTAGCTTGCAGTCGGTAGTTTGCTCACCCATTTCGTGAATTGCCAGCTGATCTCCCTGTCCTCCCAGCGTGGTTCAGAACGTCCTGCGTTCTTGGGGAGAGAAAGCTGAGACGGGGCAAAATCAACAAGGGCGCTGCGGTCGTGCCAAGTCTGCCGCCGCCCTTGTCTGGAGGTGGCTGTGCTGTTCTAGGTGCCTGCCGGGCATCCCCTCCCACAGCGCCACCCTGAACTTGGCGCCAACCTCAGGGCTGTGCGCAGGAGTGTGAACTAGTTCTGAAAACCCTGGAGGACAGGAAGTAAAGGCAGCGAGAGAGGTGGGAGAACCGGGGAGGCCCCCGAGCCAGCGGGACAGCCTGTCTGCTCCCGCATCCCCCTCCTCTGTGGCTCCTCCCAGGCGCTCACCTCCTTCTCTTCAGGCCCCCGAGGCCCCCGCAGCCCAGCCCCCAGCTCCCTGTGCTCTAGAAGCTCCCCACCCCCTCACGCACGCTGCTCTCCTTGATGACTAGCCTTCTGTCCCTGCCCAGCCCGGCCACCAGGCATCTGCGGCTCCGCAGCGCACTGTCTCCCTGCCCCTGCCCTGCCGTGTCAAGTGAACACGTCGCCGCGGTAGAGTTTGACTTGGTGTAACTCAGAGTTCACGTTGCAGGTGACGAGTTTCCAGGGAAATACGGAGATCTGCAGTCCCGGTCCACAAGCTGGAAGTCTGTGGCAGCACGTGCGTCACTCCCCGTCCATGTCACTTCTTCATGGCATCCCCGTCTCTCCCCAGATTTTCCCCCTGTTCCGGGCCCTGGGTGCAGACGGCCTCCTCATCGAATATGAAGACATGTTTCCCTACGAGGGCCCCCTGAGGTTGCTGCGGGCCGAGCACGCGTACAGGTACTCCGGCCGCCTTGGCGGAGCCGGAGGGGTTTGCGGGGGGGGGGGGGGGGGGCGGGCAAGAGCTGAACCCAGGACACCCTCTCCGGTGTCGTCAAATGCCCATCTTTAATCATCAGAGTAAAGCAACTTCACTGAAGGAATTTGGAACCATTTAAAAGAGAAAGAAAACGGAGGGGAGGGTGCAGCTCAGGGGTGGAGCATGTGCTTAGCAGGCACGAGGTCCTGGGTTCCATCCCCAGCACCTCCATTAAAATAAATAAATAAACCTACTTACTTCCCGTCCTCCAAAAAAACAAAACAATAATAAATTAAAGAAACAGAAGAGAAGGGTCAGCTTTGGTTCCCCTCGAGGAAGCACGGTGACCCCGTGCATCAGTCTCATCTTTTGGTACGAAGTGTGTACAGAACACAGCCAGGGTCCCCACGGCAGAAGGAGGGCTGCTCTTTAAGGTCACGAGCGGGTCTTCTTCAGGGAAGTGGAGAGTGGAGGGGAGTGGAGGGGGTCAGTGAGGTCAGGGTGGTCACCAGTGCACCCTGCCTGGCCTTAAAGTGATGGGTGTCCCTATAAATCAGCAACAAATAGCCCGAACGGAAAATGGGCAAAGAACATCTGATCCCAGAAAAGAAAGAAAAGTGGCCAATAATCCTATGGTAGTAATAAATAAAACAATGAAGTGCCATTCTGGCCACTGAACTGTGAAGCTTTTAGAAAAATTATAATGTTCCGTGTCCACAAGAGTGAGAAAAAGCAACCCTCTTGCTGGTGGCCTGGGGGGCGGTTTGACTCCGCGAGTGTGTGTGTGCACACGTGTGTTGTGCGTGTGTGGACGGGAAATGGGAATGGTGTGCACCAGAGCCGAGATGCTGTGAGGTTGCCCGAGGTGTTGGTGTTTCTCCCTACGGTGAACAGGATTTGTTCCTTTGTTCCTTTAAGTGGCAAAGGTGGCAGGGTTCTGGTGAAATTAGAAAAAAGGTGTATTTAAAGACAGAATTCTATGTTGTTGATACATTTATAGAACTGGTTAACTGTAGAGATGGTTCAAACACGTACAGAAACTGAGATAAATTCACAAATGACAACTCACGGTGGAGCAGGCAGGGGCCCTTCTGGGGTGGCGTCCTCACTGGCCTTGGCGGGGAACGCTGGCCCGGAGGGCCCGCAGGTGCGCCACCAGCCACTTCCTTACAAGGGCTCACCCACCTGCAGGAGGGGAGCTGATCCCCAGATCTTGAGCGTCTTCCATCTCTCGTCTGTTAAAGGGCCACCAGCTTTTCCTGGAAAGGGCCAGACGGTAGGCACTTCAGGCCGCGCGGCCCGCCTGGTCTGTGTTACGACTGGGGGTGGGGAGCAGTCACAGGAGACGTGACGAGTGGCCACGGCTGTCTCCCAATAAAGCCCTGTTTGTGGATACTGAAGTGTGGATTCCATACAGTTTTCACATGTCACAAAATACTGCTTTTTAAATTTTCCTCAACAGTTTTAAAATGTAGAAACCATTCTTAGGTCATGGGCTGTACAAAAACAGGCGGTGACTTTGCTCTCAGGGCTGCTGCCTGCCCCCGCCCTAGAATATGATCCCTTGTGTGGCCCAGTTTCCTATAAAAGGACTTTAGCCTCTTGCAGAGTTTGGGACAGAATAGCTGGTAAAAAGCAAGCTCTGAATTGGCGACATAGCAGAGCACCAACCTCCTGAATTCCAGGACGGGAGTCTTCTCTGAAAACCTGAGGGTATCTTTGGGCTTTTCAGAGTTACTGCCCTGCTAGTTTCCTCTGTGGAGTCCCCGGGGAGGCTGGCCAGGACGGGCCGGGGGACGTGAACCGGAGCTGGCATGGTCTTTTGTCTCCCAGCCCCTCGGAAATCAGAGAGATCCTGCGCCTGGCCGCGCTGAACGAGCTGGAGGTCGTCCCCTTGGTGCAGACGTTCGGACACATGGAGGTGAGTTGGAGGAACACAAGCCACCTGGTGCCGCGGCGAGGGGTTTGGGGTGCACCAGGGGTGCTGCTCAGCGCTGCAGAGAGGGGCTCTGCCCTGGGGACTGCAGGAGCATGGAGCTCCAGGTCACAGCCCCCCTCAGTCCAGGGGGCGGTAAGAGCTGGGGTGCCCTGGGCGCCCTGCATGGGGGCAGCTTTCCTTTTTAACGTGTATCCATCAAAATATTCCTGTGTGAGGTGAAACACAGTATTAAGAACACGTGCCTTCTGTTTTCTCTGTCTGCATCCTTTCTGACCTAACACTGAAAATATTTTTCCGAGCTTCTATGTGATCTTCAAAACGTTTCATGTCTGCCTCAAACAAGAAGCAGATTAAACGTCATGTTGATTTACTGTCTGCCAGGTTCCATTTTCCCTCCAGCAGCTACGCCAGCAGGTCTAGGCCGTCCTCCCCCTTCGTCTTCCCTCCAGCCACTCGCACCTCCTGTGCGTCGCCCCCTGATCTGGGACCCCTCCCATGGTCAGCCCTCCAGCGTCCCGGTCACTCCCTGCTGTGCTCTATGGGCTCCTGTCCTGACTCACCCTTGTCACTTGCCACCCTGGAGGAGGCGACCACATTCCCCTGGGGGTCTCTTCCGAGGCCACCAGAGTCCTCCGGGTCACTAAATCTGTGGTAGGTTTCAGTGTGCCTTTACTTGACTCTCTGGGCTCTTGGCATCACCGACAGCCCCCGTGGTCCCCGCTTCTGGGGATGCCCCAGCGTCTGCCTCGGACTGGGTGTCCATGGCTTCTCCTGAGGGCCCTCCCTCACTTCACATTCTTCTCTGGACAGAGCCCCTCCCTCCTGCTTCCCTACGCTGTCCTCAGGCTCCCAGGAGCCCCATCTCTCGTGCAGACCCTGGGCTCCAGTCCCTCATCTCCTCCTCCTCCTCAGGGAGGGGCTGTGGCGCCCCAACCCCCCACCCACTGCCCTTCCCGTCCCTGTCAAGTCCTGCCTTCGCTCCTCCATCTCCCGAATCAGCAGCCCCTCTGTCCCGCTGTCACCGTCCTTGTCTGAACCCCTGCCTGAACTACTGGAAAGCCCTCCCCCGAGGCTCCCAGCATCGCTCCATCTCCCAAGCCCTCCCCTGCCCAGGCACAGCCCAGCTGCACCAGGCTCTCCCGCTCCTGAGGAAGCCGTCTGCTCTTAGGGCGGATCAGAGGACAACCACCCAGGCAGCTTAAACCACAGAAGTGTGTTCTCTCATGGTCTGCAGGACAGAAGTCCAGAGTCAAGGTGTCAGCAGGGCCAGTCCTTCTGGAGGGGACTCGTGTGTTCACCTGGGCCAGCGCCTGGTCCTCTCGAGCAGTGAAGCGCTGTCTGAGTGTTCTGCCTGTTCTGCTTTCTGAAATGTCGAGTGTTTTAAGCGATTTATGCATTCTGGATACAGGTCTTTTGTTAGATATGTGACTTGCAAATATTTTCTCCCAGTCTTCAGTTTGGCTTTTCATTCTCCTAACGTTGCCTTTCAAAGAGCAGAAGCCTTTAACGGAGATGAACTCCTGTGTGTCAGTCGTCTTTGACGAATCATGCCTTTGGCGGCATTCCTAAGCTCCTTGCCGATCGCCAGGCCAGAGCCTTTCCCGTTCTACTCTGAGGTCTCACACCTGCACATTTTCTGTTCAGCCGGTCACTCCGTTTGGGCTTTTGGCTTAAGGTGGGGTTTCAGTTTCATTTTTCTTGCACATGGTGTGGAACCACCTGACCAGTGGGGCCAAAACCAGTTGTGGAAAAGACCATCCTTTCTTTGGAATTTGGAGTCGCCTTTGCACCTTTGTCAAAAACCCAGTGAGTGCATTTGTGAGAACGTTCTAGACCCTGTCCTGCTCCGTGGAGCTGTGCGCTGTACCTTTGCCAATGGACCCCATGTTGTCTGGGTTAGTGTGGCTTCACTGTGAGTCTTCAGCCCAGGGAGTGAGAGTCCCCAAACCTCTTCTTTTCCAGAATTCTCTTGGTTACTCCGGTCCCTCTGACTCTTCACATATAGTTTCGAATCACTTTGCATATCTATGAGAAAGCTTGCTGGGAGTTTGGGATTTTGTGAAATCGGTTGGTTTGAGGGGAAATTGCCTCTGCCACGTGGAGCCTTCCAGTCCGTGAACGAGTCGTGTCCGCTGTTGACTGTGTCCTCGGCGGCTGGCTCACGGCGCATCTGGGTTTTAACTGTGTCCTCGGCGGCCGGCTCACGGCGCGTCTGGGTTTGGGTGTCTTTGCCTTTGTTCTGTGGGGTATGATGAGCTTCTCCACTTTGGGGAGGTTTGGGGCCATTTCCTCGCATTTTCTGTCCCCGTCTCTCCTCCCGGGGCTCCCTCTGCCTGTGTGCTGGTGGCTCCGTGTCACCCCGGGGTCTCCGAGGCTCAGTTCCGCAGATGGAGTCATTTCTATTAACTTTTCGTTCCAGTCACTGCCTCTCTTCTGACCTTTCAGATCTGCTGCTGAGCCAGTGAGCAGACTTTTAATTTCCCTCCTTGTAAACAGTTTCCTTTAATTCCGGGCACATGTTCATAGCAGTTTCTTTGAAACAACTGTCTGATAAATCCAACACCTGGGACTACCTAGCATCAGGTTCTACAGACATCTCTTTTCTTTGGGTCTGGATCCCACTTCCCAGTTTATTTACACATCTCAGAACTTCTGGTTGAAAACTGAATGTTTCAGACCCTGGGTTAAAGCAAATCTGACTTGTTCCCAGGGTTTCACCTGCAGGGTCTGTCTCCCCAGCTGTGTGCGGCCACTGATGCCTCTCTTGGCTCTTTATTCTTACGTTTATTTTGAGCCTGGTCTCCTGGGGGTGGCTGCCAGGGCTCGCTGTGGGGCCCCCACCTCGTGTCGCAGGGGCTGGGGCCGCACCCTGAGCTCAGCCGGTTCTCAGTCTGCTGCGGCCCCTGCGCTCCTCCCAGCCCTCTGCCCCCAGTGCCCCCGTGTGTGGCAGAACACGTCACCTCTGCGGCCCCTGGGAGCCACCTAATTCCGAAGAGTTTTCCCTGAGGGCCGGTTCACCCACAGCCAGCCCTGGGAGGGAGGGGCAGAGCTGCAGGATCTCTGCACCTAAAGTTGCAGGCGTCTTTCATGAACAGACATTTCCCAACGTGTTGTTCCCATTTAGTTGGTTTCTGGAGCCCTGAAGTGGTCGTTTTTGACCAACGGTTCCATTTTGTACTTGTCTTGGGGGAAGGATTTGCCAACCTCTTCACTGCAGCAGGAACCCCCCGACTTGCAATTCTGCTGTGAATAGAAACTGTCTTTGGTTTTCTCACGCAGCACAGTTAGGACTGGAGGGAGGGAGGGCTATGCTCGGAGCTGCCCCCTCGGCCCCTGGGCCCGGTTCCCGCAGCACAGCCCCGCTGGGGACCCTGAGCAGACAGGGAGTCCAGACCCAGGGGCCCAGCAGGACTCAAGCAGGAGCTGGACTGCGTCGCCAAGCGCTCTGGTCCTCTCTCCACAGTTTGTGCTGAAGCACGAGGCTCTGGCTCACCTCCGCGAAGTGGCCCTCTTCCCCAACACCCTGAACCCCCACAAGGCCGAGTCCCTGGCACTGGTCGGGGCCATGATCGACCAGGTGATGGGGCTGCACCCGGGCGCGCGGTGGCTCCACATCGGCTGTGACGAGGTGGGTGTCTCGGCTCTGTGGCAGCCCCTCCTCTTCACTCCAGGGTCCCCTTCTCCCACCCAGTGGGTTCTTCTCGTAAATAGAAAAATAGTACCAACGACAAAAGACAGGCTGGCAGAGAGATGTCCCCAGTGAGGGTCTTGGTCCCAGCTGACAGGTGACCGCTCAGGGAGACCCGTGGAGCCAAGTGGGGCACAAGCTAGTGGGTCAGGTGAGGATGACTGTCCTGCCCACAAAGGGCCAGAGGGCGGCCCCTGGTCAGGGCAGGTTCACGTCCTTGGGGCCGGTGTGGATGTGCGTTTGAGCCAGTTGCTCTTCCAACTGAAGAAGTATGGTTTTGGACGGCAGGAGAAGGAAAGTTAGGGCCACGGAGCACCAGCTGGAAAGGCAGCTCTGGGGTGCCCTCCTGTCCTCAAGAATCTCGGTCCAGGAAGAGTCCAAGCCGCCGAGCTCGGTGACCCGCAGGCCTCTGCTCGTCTGAGTTCCGGGCATCTGAGCTGGGACGGCGGTCTGCGGACACTGGACCCCAGAGCTTGGTCCTCATCTTCAAAAAATCTTCTTATGTAGTAAAATACACAGAACATAGAATTTACCTTTGTAACCACTTCAAAGCGAACCATCAGGTCACTTCTCAGTCCTTGGCGGTGCTTTGCCGCCAGCACCACCATCTGGTCCTGGGACCTTGCACCTCCCCGTCCCAACCCTCCGTCCCTGCACCCCTCAGCCTCCTTTCTCTCAGCGGACCAGCCCCTTCCGGTCCTAGTGGAGGCCCCGGTTCTCCAGCTTCATCCGTGCTGTGGCTGAGTGACCTTCCAGCATGGGGACGGGCCATCTTCTGTGGGTGGACATCTGGGCATTCCCACCTCCTGCCTGCTGACCACCGGCCCACAGGAAGTTGTGAGCAGAGGTTTGGGTCTCAGTGCAGAAGGCAGGCCCATCCTTGGCTGCCGCCTCCCACGGGCAGCTGCCCCCAGAGTCTCCTAGGTCACAGCATGATCCCTGGCCTCGCCTGAGTGCCCGTGGTGAGGATAGGGGATTGGGGGAACCCACCTGTATCTCCCTCCCAGGTCTACTACCTTGGCGAGGGGGAGACCTCGAGGCGCTGGCTGCAGCAGGAGCCCAACACCAAAGCGGAGCTGTGTCTGTCCCACATGGAGGCGGTGGCTGGCCATGTGCTGGCCCAGCACCCCACCACAACGCCCCTGGTGTGGGACGACATGCTACGGGACATCCCTGAGGACCAGCTCTCAGGTCAGCCACAGGGGCAGGCCGCACTGAGCATGGGGGCTTCCTGGGGCTGCGGGGGAAGGAAGCGGAGCTGCTCCAAGCCCCTGACACCATGGAGAACCCCCATGGTGGGCCCACACCTGGGTTTCCCACTCCAGATGACCCCGTTAGGTCCACATCATGTGCTCCTCTCGTGAGAACGCCATTCCCCTAAAAGGTGCTGGAGAGTCTTTCGAGAGTACGGTTGTGATGGATCTGACCTGGAGGACAGCACGGGGCCCCAGGGGGCCTTGAGTGTCCAGCGTTCCTTGTGGCCTGGGCCCCACATGCCTGCATGGTCAGCCCTGCAGGGCCTTCTTCCAAGGTTCTCGCAGCTGGTGGAGGGCAGTAGTGCCCCCCAGCTCCCTTGGCCCCCCAGGACCCAGCCTGCCTGAGGCTCTGGGGGGAGATGGGAGGTTGCTGCCCACACTTCTGCAGGGCCTAGGTGTCCTCGCTGCAGCCACTGCCCACGTGTAGCCACCTGGGTTGGGATTAATTATAATCGGGTACAATCAGCGGTGTGTTCCTGTCGTACCTGGGCCTGGCGCCCCACATGCAGGCGGCGTTGCCCCCTCGCAGAGGCTCTGGCACCGCCGGCCTGGGGCTCACCCCTCGCAGCTCCAGCAGGTCCAGTCACTCTAAAGCTGGCTGGCTTTGCGGCCTGGTGTTTACTGCCTGAATCACGCGCAGTGTTGAGTCTGTACTTAAATCTGTCTTCACTCAAGAAGAGGGGTCAGAGGGGTGGGCACCCACGGCCTCTCTCCGCTTCCAGCATCCAGGGTGCCGCAGCTGGTGGAGCCCGTGCTCTGGGACTACGGTGCCGACCTGGACGTCCATTGCAAGGGTCAGTGCCAGGCCCCTCCCGGTTCTCTGCCCAGACAGGCGCGTTTTCTCCTGGGGCCCCACCGGTCACGTGTCTCGTTTCCCCACGCAGCCCTCCTCGTGGAGAAGTACCAGAGGAGCGGCTTTTCACAGCTGTGGGCCGCCAGCGCCTTCAAGGGGGCCACGGGGGCCAGCCAGGCCCTGACCCCAATCGAGCACCACCTCCAGAACCACATGCAGTGGCTGCAGGTGGCGGGTGGCGCGCCGGCGGGCTCGCTGAGGGGCATCGTCCTGACCGGCTGGCAGAGGTGCGGCCACGCGGGCCCCAGGGATGCCCTTGGGGCCAGCCTGGCCCAGGAGGGTGGAAGTGGCCTCGGTTCCCTGGGGCACTCAGCCCTCCTCAGCCCATCCAGGGTGGCCTTCCTGCGTTCGGTCAAGGGGAAACAGCTGGCACTCTGAGGAGGGTGCGGGAGGAGCCTGGGCCCCGAGGACCCACTGCACAGAACAAGCCGCAGTGGCTGGTGCCCAAACGTCTGCTATGCTGAGCGCCCTCTCCGTGCACGTAGGTACGACCACTTCTCCGTGCTGTGTGAGCTGCTGCCCGTGGGCATCCCGTCCCTGGCTGTCTGTCTGCAGGCGCTCCTACATGGTATGGACTCCCTGCTCCTCCCAGGAAGTCGGGAGGGCAGAAGGCACAGAGCCAAGCACTCGGTGCCCCCAAACGCCACCACCCTGGGGCTGGACAGTGGTCTTCCAGCCAGTGAGGGAGGCACCCACAGCCCCAGCTCAGCCAGCCGCCCCCCTACCCCACCCCACTGCAGCCTAAACCCAAGACAGGCCAGGAAGTTAGGGGGCCGGGCCCCTCAGCAAACCCACACAAAAATGCCTCGTGGATGGGGTACGGGAAAGGGTCCGCCTTTGCTGTCTAAATATCCTGAATGCCCGGTGCTGGCAGGTGTGGAGTTGGCACCAGCAGCCCTGGGGGGCAGCACCCCCACTCCTGGTTCTTGGGGGAGCAGCCAGGTGCGGGCAGAGGTGCTCGGGGCGCGTTGCTTAGAGCCTTGAGGAGAAAAGCCGGTGGGGAGGGTGGGGAGGGTGGGGAGGCCTTGGGCACACGGATGGCGTTCATCACACTGGGACCAGGTAGGAATTTGAAGGATGCCGGAGTGGTGTTGGCGCAGGAGGACCCCAAGGTGCCGAGCCAGAGGGCAGGGAGGCAGGCACAGGACTGGTGTCTTCTGAAGTATTGGTTCTAAACTGCGGGGGACAGAGCAGAAGCCCGCGTTCTCGTAGCGCCAGGCCTCGGCGCCCCTCCCTGCAGGGAGCCTTGGCTAGCAGCGTGCCAGCTTGGAGGTGCATCCATGTCACCTGCAACTCACAGTCGTCCCGATGCTCTGGGGGCTTCAGCGCGGGACAAACCCCAGCTGCAGATGGCGCGTGCCACCTGGGCGGGCGGCACCAGAGGGCGGAGGGCTTGCCCTGCGGCGTCTCCGCGTGGTCTTGTTTTCTCGTTGCTCGTGGGACACATTTTCACACGGGCTCACTCCTCCCTGCCGTCCTGGGGGCGGCACATGCCTGACTGGGCCTGGCCCGCTGTCCCCCAGTGGTGTGCACGCCACCAGGGCCGAGGGCCTGGAGGTCCAGCTGGCACGGGGCCTGAGCCCGCCCTCCTTCAGAGGCCCCTCTGACCACCGTCTATGGTCGGTTTCAGGAGGCTTTGCTGAAAACGTTAAAACCAGAGTGGAGAAGCTTCTCGGGATCCCAAGCCTGGAGATGACGGATTTTGCGAGGTAACCCCTCACCGCAGCCCTGCCTCTCCCCTCCCGGTCGGACCCGTCCTCAGCTCAGCGTTCTCTGTGCAGCGAGGGGGCCGGCTCTTTCCCGGGCAGCGACATCCTGGCCCTCGTCACCCAAGTCAGCCTGCACCTGCGTGACTCCGTGGATGCACTGCTGGAGAGGGACAGGTGAGTGGCCAGGGTAGCAGGCCCCCACTGATGGCCATCCTGCAAGAGGACTTTCTGGGGGGGAACCACTCTTTCAAAACACTACCAGATTTTCAGGTCTTAATTGGACCACGATGGAGGCTGCCCTGCAAGCCCCACATGCCCAGCTGTGTGTGGACTTGCCCCCAGGTACGTGACGGGCTGGTTCAGCCCCTACCATCGCAGGCGGAAGCTCATCCACCCCGTCGTGATCCAGCACATCCAGCCGCAGGCACTCAGGTACAGCACCCACCCGGTGCCCACCCTGCGGCTGCCCACGCCCCGCTGCAGCTGGCAGCTTTCCCACTAGCTCTCTAGGTATCAGCCGTGGGTTCCCAGGTGACTCACTTGATCGGCTGTGCTCTTAGGTGTCCAAGCACCTAGGGCATTCCTGCCTGAGTGATGGGGTCACCCAACACCCTGAGCAGGGTCCAGGGCTCAGTGTAGAACCAGGCTGCCTGGGGCCGATCCCAGCCCCACTGCTGTGTGTCACCCTGGGGACAGGGGCCCAGCCAGCCCTCCCTCCGCTCCTGGCTCTGAGCTGAGGCCAGGAGACTCCCCACTGAGCGTAAAATGCAGGCAGCTGTCATCAGGTCCCTGCACCAAGAGAAACTCCTCCAGCCAGGCGCGGGTGCCTTCCAGTGTCAGAGATCAACCACGACAGTCAGTCAGTCACTCCCCACAGCCCCATGCATCTGGCGCGCACAGCCCCGTTTTAAGGATGGGTGAAGCTGGGGCTCGGGACGTACTGGCCCAGGGGTTGCTCAAGACAGGAATGTAGCACATAGGCTGTGAGCTATGCCCAGGGTCCTCGCCAGGCGGGCTCACCACCATCCTGGTCCTTAGTCTCCTGACCAGGTGGAGTGCCCTCCGGGAGGAGCTGGAGGCCGCCCTGCAGCGTGTCTTCTACCCGGACACGGTGGAGGAATGGCTGGAGGAGAACATGCAGCCCAGCCTGCGGCGGCTGCAGACTCTGCTGGAGGACCTTGGTGAGGCAGCCAGCCCGGGCGGGACGCAGGCCAGGCCCCCTGCGGGGAGTGCCGAGCCTGGGCTGGCGGCCTCCCTGCCCTCGTCCAGCTGCCCCCAGCCCAGCACGCACTCCTGCTGACCAGTGGCCCTGGGAAGAAAACAGCTTGGGGGAAAAGGCACACCAGGCCTGTTTTGTGGTCAGCATGTAGAACTTTAATTCCTTTGAAATAAAAAGGAGTAGAAGCCAAAAACGCCACTGACAAAGATCTGAAGGACTCCGGCACCACCCCAGCTCCCGCTGGTGGCAGCTGGGCCCTGACCATGGCCAGAGAGCCTCCTTTCTCACCCAACCCAGCCCTGCGGGAGGGGAGCCGCCAAACACCCTCCCCCTGGTCTCAGGGCCTCTTCCAGCCCAGGGGCGAACACACTAGAAACCAAATACAGTGTTCCACACTTCTGCAGAAAAAGAATTTGAGATTCAACCACTTAAAAACCTAACCGGCATGTTTAAGTGACCATGTCCCCAAACCAAGGGCTGGCTGGCAACCACCCCAAGAAGGGAAGTCTCCTTTCTCTCAAGTTCCCCAGAAGTCATGGTCTCTGGCCCAGGCAGCCTCAGAACCTGCTCCACCCGCCATTCCCGGGGGCACAGCCTCACAGGCACCATGCAGGGGTGCTCTGGGCTCACGCCGAACCTGAGGGACTGACCTGGGTCCAGGGAAGTGGGAGAAAACCAGTGGTGCAGGCAGGGGTCAGCCTCCATGGGAGTGGCTGTAGCTGGCGGCCCAGGCCCTGCTGAAGGGCGGCCGTGAGCCTGGCCCATCCCGGCCACGCACAAACAGGCCCAGCCGCCAGGGCTCCCAAGAAGCTGGGGATCTGATTTCTGAGGGGAGGATCCCGCTTTTCAATGCTGCACGAGCCTAGAAAACCTGCCTCTGCTAAGGTGGGGGCAGGAGGTTACCCTCCCCATGAGAAGCTGGCTGCAGCCCTGGTTGAACCTGAGACGAGGCCCCAGTGTGGACAGCGGTCTGCAGGCTGGGGAGGCCTTGGGAGTGGCTTCAGCACAGCAACCAGGTGGGCCCCTGGGCATCCACCCTGAGCCCCAGCAGCTCAGGGGCCAGCACCTCCCTGAGGACGTCCAGCAAGGGAGGTGATGGGCAGGGGGGGCAGGGCAGGAGACCCGAGGACTCCCAAGGACGGCGTCCTCAGAGCCGAACCAGCTGCTCGCCCCGCTGCCGCCTGCTGAAACCTCATGGCGCCCTGGGAGCTGACTTCCTGCTCAGAGAGCTCAGCCCTGGGCCTCACGTCCTGGGCTCCTGGGTGTCCTTCCTTCCCGTTTCAGAGGCTTGAGCCCCACATGGCTACGGGCCTGTCCAGACCAGGCCACGCTGCCCCAGCAGACTGTCTGATTCCAGGAGGAGGCCTGTGCCCTCCCTGGACACCACGGAGCCTGCAGAGAAGGTCCTGCTGTGCAAGCAGCAGAAACAGCTGAGGGTCCTGCCCAGCGACTCCTGGGGACATGGCTGGGAGATGAGGACTGAGACGCGCAGGTGGCCCGTCAGGCCTGCTGAGGCACTGTCAGAACCGAGGCGGGGTCGGGGAGCTCCAGGGGGTCAGCTCTGGTTCCCAGGGTCGTCAGCCTCACTGTCACTGCTCTGAGACAGCTCTGCCGGACTCTCCAGACGGTGCAGCTCCAGAAAAGTAGCGATCAGCTTGGCGATGGCTTCCACGTCACTGGTCCAGGTCGGCCCAGGAGAAAGGGTGGGTGACCATGGCAGAAGTGCTGGCCACCCCGCAATGGCCAGGGAGACCAAGCCAGTCTCGTCCTGGGCCACCTACATCCAGCACCTCCAGGGGTCTTCCCCCAACCCCAGCCCAGCCCTCTGACCCCACAGGGGGACCCCTGATGTCCTGTCTCCTGTCCCTGTGGGGACCCCTGACATCTCCCTAGCAGGTGGTGTGCCCCACAGCCTCACCTCCCCCCATTCCTCTGAGCTCTCTCTGCCCTGCCCGCTGGGCAGTCTTGTGGGGCCACCTGGCTGGAGGTGAGGGGCACAGGTGGGCAGCCCTGGGCCATCAGGTCACCCACCCTCACTTACCTGCGGTGGCCCATGACAGCGCTCTGGGTGAGGGGGTGGGAGAAGCCTGTGGCAAACCGAAGCACCACCACGTGGCCCTTCCCAAAGTAGCGGACCTTCTCCTCCTCCACGTTCACATCCCGGATGTCGCTGAGCAGGACCACCACTGTGGGCAGGGCCAGGTCAGGGCCGTGTTCCCCCCGCCCCACCCCTCTCGCCTGCGTGCTGACAGTGACTTCAGGGCCATGGGGGATCGAGTCACACCAGCCGTGAAGCAGAAAACGTGCCAGTCTGTGTCTGAGGCTGGGCCCCAGAGGACGCCAAGACCCTGACCTTAGATGTCACAGGTCAGTGACTGCAGTGCAGGATCAGTTAACATCCTGTCTGGGTAAGAAGGAAGTTCCCGAAGACCCATGTTCCCCCTAGAAAGCCCGCTGCTTTTCCCGCAAGGGTCTAACAGGTCAGGGAGCGTGGGCTTCCTGCTTCATCTCCCCCAGAAGCTGGAAAGTGCCTTCCTGGTCTCGAATGGCTAGTCACTGAGCTGAGGCTGCCCACCAACTTCCTCGGGCCTGGGCAGGTCCAGGGCACACAGTGTCCACGAGGCAGGACACAACCTGGGTCACCAAGCGGCCAGCTGGAGCCCAGCCGGTGTCCAGGCCTCAGGCCAGGTCCCTGCCATCACAGCCGGGCACGTGTACCCTGTGTCCTGTCCCGTGATACCTCACCTTGGTCGTGGCCTGCTCTGCACAGGGTCAGCAGCTTCTTGTACAAGCTGAACGTCTTCAGCACCACCTTCCCAGTGCTCTTGTTGAAGACAACTTCCTACAACACCGGCCAGAGGTGGTCACCTGGCTGCTGGCCTGGGTGCCAGCCTGACACACAGACCTCGCAGACTGCATCCACACCCTCACCAGCACAGGCTCTCAAGGAGCCATCCCACCCATTCCAGTCAGAACCCCAGGGCCCCGCAGCCTGATCCCTCCACGGGCCAGGGCGAGACGAAGAGGGACACTCTTTCACATAAGAAAGAGAAGTGAGTGCAGCGAGCAGGGCGTTAAACGTGGGATGGAGGCCGGGGGACGGAACACAGAGCAGGCCAGGCGGCTCGAAGGACACGCGAAGGGGGACAAGAGTGGTGAGGGAGGCGGACCCGCCCTTCTATTTCACCAGAAATTCTAGAATGACAGCTTCAGCAGGGTCGTTGGCCCAGAGCTGCTCACAGACAGGCGACGTCCAGGGGCCGAGTCCGGCCAGCAGAGCCCACCAAGCTCAAGTCTCAGGCCGGGGGCCTAAGGCCCCTGGGGCCTTTCTTCCTGCGTTGATCCCCATGCAGGGAAGCCCGGAGCCCAGCGCCCTTCCTGCACGGCCTCACCTCCCAGTCCTCCAGGTTCTGCACGGCCACGAACAGGCAGCCTGTGACATAGAAGAGCTTCCAGCCCAGACTGTCTGGGGAGCAGACACAGGAGATAGCGGGTGAGGGACGGCAGCAGAGAGGCAAAGGCCAACGTGCCCACAGGGGTGCCCCCACCCCTCCCCAGCATGACCACCTCTCAGACACTGGGCTGGAGTGGCATCTGGGGCCCAGCCACCTGCCCACACCTGCAAGGATCCCCCCACAAGGCCCCACAGCACTGCGGGCCCTGCCTGTCACTCAGGACGTGCTCCACCAGCTCTGCCCTCAGCTCCCCTGGGCGTCTACCCAGGGTGCCCATCACAGCCTGGTCTGTGACAGCAGGAAGGTGGGAACGCTCACAGGGAATGGCTGAAAGAACAGATCGTCCCAGCAACGGAACCTGAGGCAGACATGAGCATTTCTGAAGGATGTTTTATAACAAGTGAAAATGCTGGAGATACGAGCCAAAAATGCACTGTGAGGGACAAACCAGCACATGAAGATGGGGCCGTGCCCTCAAACCAGAGAGGCAGAGGCAGCCAGTCCCCAAAGCCACGTCCTGGCGGACACAAATGTCGAGCTGCCTCCTTTTCTCTATTTTCCAGACAGCTGAGGAGGGTCCTGGGGGCAGATGAGCAGCTCACCTCCGCTGTAGTAGGCAGCAGCCAGGCCAATCGACAGGATTCCTGCAGGGAGAAAGCAGGCATCTTCCCACTGGGCCACCACCAGCCCAGGACCCACAGACCCTTCCCATTGCCAGGGACAGCTGAGGGCAGGGAGCAGTGGGCCAGGAGACACCAGGCTCAGAAGTAGGGGGAACATCCAGTAAGCTTGTTCAGGAGAATGCTCTACATGAGTCACAGTTCACTGGATACACATCTACACGAAGCTCCAAGGCCAATGGGGGAACCAGAAAGGGGAGCCTGACGTGGGTTTGAGTCAACAGCACACGGTGTGGAATGCAGACAAGACTGCAGGTGCAGAATCACAACCTGGCACCTGACATGGAGCAGGCAGGGTCATGGGAAAGAAGGACCAGAGACGGACCGCTGAAGGCACAGTGGCCCTCTCCTCACCCTTCGGATCAGTTAGGCCAGGGCAGCTGCCGGGCGGTGTGGGGCCTCCAGTGGGTAGTGACACGGACAGAGGCCGGGGCCTCCCCCACTTACTCCTCACTGTCGCCCATCACATGGGCTCGAGAATAAATGAGACGCTGGGGACCAAGTGTATGAAAGCAAGCAAATAAGGAAGTAAGGGACCCCAGGAGTGCATGCAGGTGTCAACCAAAGGATGAAACAGACAGATCACCTGTAACATGCGCCTAGGATAAAAGTTGGAAGGATACAAAGAAGTTAAACAATTGCTACTATGTTTTGGGTTAGTAGAACAGAACAAAAATTTAGTTTCATTTTCATCTTTAGAATTTTTCAACTTAGAATTTTAACTTGAGAAGAAATAAAGGCGTTCTTACCAACCAGCAGGGACCAGGACCTGATGCCCGGAGCCCTCTTCAGATGGAGGCGGGAGCTGGTACGCGTCTCCACCTGCATGTACATCCCTGGAACGTACTGCCACCACTCTAGACAGGCGACCGCGGGCTGGGAGGGGCAGACACACAGACAGCTGGAGTCCTTGAGCCACTGCCCACAAGCACTCAGCTCCTCTCCAGGACAGGAAGCCGGGGCACCCACCTGCAAGGCCCACACAGGCACAGGAACCAGTCAACCTGTGTTGGCTGCCGTCTCTGCGGTCAGGCAAGTCACTTAAACCCCTAGAGGCCCATTTCCTCTGTAAGGAAGGCCCTTCTCTGCTCAGCTTCAATGACTGCACTGGGACTACGTCTCCTGCTCAGACTCCCAAAGTATCAACAAGCACTCGGTCATCGCCTGCGCCATCTGACCTGGAAACCTTGGTCTCCTGAAAACCATTAGCCCCCAGCAGCCTTCACACTTCCAGCACCCTACCAGAACCTACCGGAATGCCCTAGTTCCCTGTGCTGGCCTCCCGGAAGGGGAACTGAAAGTTCATCACGGTCTGAGTCTACTGGCACTGACCGAGAAAGTCAGCTCTGCGGTCTCCTCCAGCCGCCAAGACAACGGGCTACACCCAGCGGAGGGTCCGCAGGTCCCAGAGTATCTGCTGAGGGAATGAGTCGCCAAGGGGGCCGATCTTCCACACGTGGAGAATTGTGCCCTGCAGCCTGCAATACGCTCGAAACGCAGGCTCCAGGAATCCCGTTCTCGGTAGCCTTTCAGACAGCCCCTGTAAAGTCAGGTCAAATTTCTCACAGTTGCGAAAGTCACACAAACGACGCCAGCCAGGATCCTGGGACGGCACCGGCTCCCTATCCTCACATTTCTCATCTGTCCCTACGCGTGTCTCAGCAGCCCACGGGGCGAGGTCACGCCCCCGCCTGCCCCTGCGGCCGCCGCTCGAGCCCCGCCGTCTCGCGCGCCAGGCCCCCGGGGCATCAACCCGGGCTAGATCCCGAGATCGCGCTCCCGGAAGGACACCGGGACGTGGGAGCCGCTCCCAGCCCGCCCCGCGACCCCCGACGGCAGCATGGCCCCAGGCGCCTAACGCGGACACTAACCTGCGGGCATTGACGCGGAGCGGGAGGGACCTCAGGGCCTCTGGACCTGCTGGCGGCTGACTTCCGGCCCTGGGGGCGGGCCGGCGCTAACTTCCGGACCCGCGGAGGTGGTTGGAACAGCCGACTACCGGGGGTGGGACGGCGCTGACTTCCGGACCCGAGATGGGGGAGGGGTGTGGATGGGACAGCTGATTTCCGGGGCGGGACCAGGGCGGCGCTGACTTCCGGACCCGCAGGGGCGGACGGGACAGTTGACTTCCGGGGAGGAACCGGCACGGCGCTGACTTCCGGACCCGCGGGGGCCAATGGGACAGCTGAACTTCCGGGTCTGTCATTCAGTCCTGAAGCTGGGAAGACGAGTAACGGTTTCCCCGCAGAGGCGCCTGCGAGCGGCAGAGGGCGCAGCGGCGGTCGGAGGGCAGGTCAGTGCCAGTGGCGGCCGCGTGGTGTGCGGGCCGGGGCGCTGAGCTCAGAGCGTCTGGGGTAATAACCCTTAGAAGGTCCGCGGAGGTAGATGAGTTATACCTCGAAAAAGCCGTTGAGAACAGTGGGAAAACGTCAGATACTTAGCTAACCTGACAACAGATATGTGTGAACTTTACGGTAGATTCTTTAAAAACTTTAATGTGGAACACTAAAGTAGATATAAGATAGTTGTCCATGGACTGGAAAATTACTGTAAAAATGTAAATTCTCCCAACTTGATCTACAGATTCAAAATGCAAACCCAGTAAAAATGTCAACACGGAAAAGAAAAAAAAAAACTAAATCTGAACAGTTCTGCAAGGCACCGTGGAGGAGGCTAGGGGGAAGCAGAGATACTTGACCCCCAAAAAAACTCACTGTCGCTGGGAAAACTAAACGTCCACTCGTTTGTGATGGCAGGTCTTCTGTTTGCTCAGAAACTTGCCCCAGTGTCTGGGAAGGGGGTTGTAGTGGGAGAGACAAATTTTATGCAGGAAAACCTTGCAGTAGCTGCTGAAGAAGCCTCCCACTCTCTGCCTACCCCCACGGCCCCAGATAAGGCCCAGAGCAGGACCCTAACTTGCCTTTCTGTTTCCCAGCAGGAGAACCTCCATCTCCCAGCCACTGCCTACTGCAGTGGTCTCCAAAGTGGGATGGTCAGGATGGTCTGTGGAGTGCTGGAAGAACTTAATAGAGTTGCATTCATACTTATTTTATCATTTTGTATCTATTTTTGTTTTATAGTTTGCATAAGATTGATACACAGTGCATAATGTTACCTTATAAAGAAACATACATTCTTCAGTATGCATAACCTTAGAAGTTTACCATTTAGGCACAGAATCAAAAACTTGGAGACAACTTTTCTACTTTGCCCATGTTCTTCAGATACTCTCCACCAGTGGTTCCCAAACCTGAGCATGCACCAGAATCACCTGGCGGGCTTGTGGAAACACAGACTGTTGGGCCTGTTCCCAGCAGCGGGCAGGACCTGAAAATGCAGATGTGCTGATGCTGCTGGTCTGGGAATCACACTTGGACAACCTCTGCTGTAAGCTGCAACAGAAGTAGGTTCTGCCTGAACATGGCAGGTTCCTGACCTGGTAATGCCTCAGCTCACATTCCATCTTCTTGAAGTGCTTTCTCCTGTCAAGATCCCACACCATCTTGAAGGTCCCTTTGAACTGTTAGCACCTCCTTTAAGTTCTTCCTGCTTGATGCAGGCGGAAGTGATCTTAGTCCTTAGAATTTAGGTAGAACTGAGTTGATACCCAGAAAATTCTACTTTGCATTACAGTTTTTTGCATAACTTCACCTTCCCTATTAGATTACAAACCATTTAAAAATGAAGCCTACATTGGCATTGTACTAACGTTTAAAGAGTGAACAACAAGTTCATGCTGCAGAGCACAGGGAACAATATTCGATTTGTAGTAACTTATGTTGAAAAAGAATATGAAAACGAATATATGTATGTTCACGTATGACTGAATCACAGTGCTGTACACCAGAAATTGAGACAACATTGTAAAATGACTGTACTTCAATAAAAACGTATATATTAAAAAAGTGAACAAATGATGTCTGATATGCTTAAAATCCTGCTGAATATTGGTAATAGCAAAAGGTTGGAAATAAATACAACAGCCTAACATAGGAGACCTAGTGAATTAAATCTATGTTGTGCCAAGGCTCAATGTATTATATCTCTGCTCTAAATTCAAACTTCATTGCCTGCTCTATGAAAATGCATCTGAGTCCTTATTTTTTCTGTGCTCTCTGGTGTGATGTTAAGCTTTGTCAATATAGGGTGCCGGAAACACACTCCAGGAGGAAGAGTTTCTCTTCCTGGCTCTGGTTCTGGTTCTGATGTGCTGGATACACAGGCTCCTGCAGTGCATCAGTTTCTCCAGTGTCCAGCTCTTACAGTACACACTGGCCAGCCGCACCCAGCATCCACCACCTTCCCCCGAAACCCATTAAGCGGTTTTGTAGGTTTTGTAGCAGAGAGCTCCCAGTGAGACTGCTGTCAGAGCTGAAGTAAGACATGTACAAGGAAATGTGTTAAAAAGCAAAGAGACTATTAGTGTCTCATCAGAAGAATTTAGGAGCTTAACTGTAGAGATTTTCATTGAAAAGAAAAGATTTGAGTGTCAATAAGAACCATAATTCAAATGAGTTAAAAATCATCATGTGTTTAAATCTGTAATTCATAATGATATTTTTAAAATTCTTTGATCATTTTTGGAGGGAGCTGAGGAACAAACTCGGATGTTTTGAGTGGTTAATAAAGGGAAAGAATCAAGCATTTTTCCTGTCTCTCTTCATGAGATTTACAACAGAATAACCAAATAGTAGGTAAGAAGACTTTCTCATTATGGAAGTATTCCTGATAATAAAAGGAGAAAAAATGATAAGATTAAAACATGACCCTAATGAATGAATAGATCTAGGCTGCTAATTAACATCACAAAAAGGACGGACATTAAAACCTCCTGATGGAATTTCACAACCCATCTATGAAGTAGTCTAGCCAAAAAATTTTCACCTAACTGTGATCAAGCCACTAGAATGTTCTAACTACCCTTTACTGGAAATTCAGAACAAGGGGGCGCTGAAGAACTCCACAAGGATGCAGTCAGCAATTGCTGGAAACCTTACAGGCAAACAACCGATTTCTTTACCATAGTATGCAAGGAGAGAGAGAGGTGGATGGAAACTACAAATTTAAAAGACAAACCAAATGGCTCCACAAAAAAACCTTGACTGGGGACTCCCTATACTATGTTTGTAACTTTCAAGTGAGTCTTAGGGTTTTTTGTTTTTTTCAGAAACAACAAGAAAAAGAATTTTAAGAGAGACTTAAACACACAAACCAATTGAAATATAGGTTAATAAAACATTGAAGCTTATTTAGATCCTGATTGAAACTAAAAGAACGATGAAACGACTGGGAAACCTTGACACTACATGTTTGATGAAATTAATTGTAATTTACTTTTTTCACACAGTATTGTGATTATGTTTTAAAAGTATTAACAAAATATATACAAATGACAACCTAAAAGTATCCTTTTATTCATGCTAATAATTGAAGATGTTTTTTGAGACGTGCTGACAGGGATTTGAGTAATGCAGAGGATTAATCTGGAAGTCAGTTAGGACCTCCTGCATTTAACTGATGCATTTGTAAAAAGAAGTACGAACCTAAAACTATAAACAAAAGTTTTAATGGATAAATACTTAAGATTCTAGTCAGGTTCTGGGACATGGAATAGCCTTAAACGTTTTGCTGAGCTCTATGACCCCGGGGTGAGGAAGAAGGTTCTCGAGATTTCTGAGAACTGCTGGTGTTTGACAGACACGCGCACGCTTTTCCGCAGTCCCCCGAACCCTCCCAGGTGTGTCCCTCATTCCCGGCGGGCTGTACTGAACGTGCACAGCGGTTGGAGCTCAACACCTCCGCTGGCCCCGCGTCCCTAAGGTTTTGCCGAGAGGCGGAGGGCGGACGCAGGTGCAGCGCCTCGCGCCCCCGACGGCGCCACGTGCTCCCGGGCCCGCAGCGCGTGCGCACTGCCGCCACCCCGGCCTACGTGACGCGCCTCGGGCCAGCTATGGCGGCGGGCCGGGAGGCGACATCTCTGCCGGCCCGAACCGGTAGGAAGGCGCGCGTCCGGCGCCCAGCTGACTGGCCCGAGCGCCCGGGAACGACCCCGACCCACCCTCACGACCGTCAGCCTGCTAGCCCCGAGCCAGCAGGCCGCTGAAACCCACGCGAGAACATGTCCGGGCCTCCGCGGGCTCCCGACGGGGCGGAACTGGCTCCGCCCCCGCGCACTCCTATTGGTTCCGAGGGCCGACACGCCCCTTTCCCGCGCTCTCATTGGCCTAGGCAGGGCTCCGTAGCGTGGAGCCGCACCGTCCTCCGCGCGCTCCGATTGGTTTCGGGTTGTGGGGCGCCCGTTCTCCGAGCTCTCATTGGTCGAGCGGAGCCGCTGGGGGTGGGGCCGCGCCAAGGCGACAACAACAAAGGGCGGCGGGTAGCAGGCGGCAGTGACCCGGTCTCTCAGTGCTCTCCGCCGGCTGCGCGCCCGAACCCTCCCGCCCGGACCCGCCCGCCCGGCTCCAGATGAAGTGTGAGCACTGCACGCGGAAGGTGGGCTGCGCGCGCTCGGGGCCGGGGTCGGGGTCGGGGGCCGCGGTAGGGGGCTGGAGGGGACTGCGCTCGCGAAGCCCGGGGCCTCAGGACGTCGGGAGCCCAGCAGCTCCGAACGCCTCTGCCTCCGCACGGTCTCCCGCCAGCGGCTCGCGGCCTCTCTGGGGCGGCGGCGGCTGTGGGGGAGCCGCCGGCGCGTCCGGTTCCCGCCCCCGGGGGCGGCGTGACGACGGCGCGCGCTCGCTCTTTCTGGTTTTCCGCGCGCTTGTCTGTCCTTTTCAAGTACCTTCGAGGCTGGAAGCCCCCAGAAAAAGCAGCCAACCTCTGCCACCGCTCAGGGCACTCGGGCATACACCATTCTTGGTGTGAATGATCGCTACGGCGTCAAAAATGTTTCTGGGGGTGGTTTACCGTATCTAAAAACTTACATACTTATAGTAACGGACCAGTACAGAAGCGCAGGAAGGAAACGTGGGCTGGGCCTCCTGCCACCAGGTGACTGTGACCTCCACGCTTGTCTCTAGGCTCCGATAACCTACTTAACTGTACCGCGCAGGCACAGGGGCTTCTGTTTGTTTTTCAAAATGGGATCGTGTCGTAAATACTACTGCACCACTCGCACGTTCAGTTAGCCTTATGCCAAAGGTGCCTTTTCAGACCATTACATACGCTCCTAGTTCTGAGTGTCCAGGTAGTCAGGCGCTAATTCACCTGTCGTGAGAGACCACCTTCCTTCTAGTTTCCAGTTCCTGCAAACGATGCAGATATCAGGGTGGGTGTGGGTGTGTTAGTGTGTCCACAAGTCCAATTGCTCTTATTTCTGTAGAAAAGATTTCTAGGTGTGAGATTAATTGATCAACAAATACATGCATTTTTTTAATTGAGAGATTAAAAGTTGTTCTTTCACGTGTCCTTTTGCCTTTTTAAGGAATGTAGTAAAAAAACAAAAACTGATGACCAAGAGAATGCATCACTCGATGTATCAAGTCCAGCCCGGGAGGATGGAGAGGCAAGTCGATGTGTCTGTTCTGTGTCAGCTGTAGGAGAAGTAGCTGCTGCTGTTTTTCTTCTCTCGGGGGTCCACATCACCACGTATCTCATTCCTCTAAGAAAGCAAGAAATGAGGGGCTAAAAGCCCCTGCCAGGGCCAGACGTCTGGGGTTGGTGAGTTGGAGGCACACGGTCTTCAAGGTAAGAGTGCACCAAGCCAAGACGCACTGCGTTAGGAGCAGAGAACAGTGTCGTGCTTGGCCGTTCGTTAGGAGCAGGGCTGTGATAGGTAAACCTGCAGGTTTTTTAATAATGGAAAGTTCCACTCTGTAAGATAGGGTTTTAGGAAGACAACTTATAAAATAATTCAAATCTTACAATTCTGTAAGCTTATTTTTCTGGTGGTTTTTTCTCCTAGTTCTTAGTGCTAAAGTTCTTAGCTGGTGGTGATGGTTTATGTTTACTGGATACACACCCTGAGCTTGGTGCTGGAGACAGTGGTTTGTACATGTGCTCTCATTTCTTGCTTAGGATGAGCATTTTAAGCCCCCATTTTACAGAGAGAAGGATGTGGAGGTTAAGGTCGCATATTCCCTCAGAAAGCACTGGTCCCCAGTGGAGGACTGGAGCATTGACACTGTGGGAGAGTAGTCCTAACACGACGCTGAGTTGGCCCGGTGTTGACCTGCCCCCCCTGGTGCACCAGCACCACCCTGAGGCGTGGAGGCTATGGCTCAGTGAGCAGCACCCAGGGCACTGAGGCAGCAGAGAGGCAGGGAGCACCTGGGGCCCTGCAGCCTGGAGCAGAGGGCCTCCCACGCCTGCCCTCTGGCTACATCACCCTGGACAGACATCTAACCCTAGGAGCCCGTTTCCTTATCAGGGACTTGAAGAGTCGGGTTACCTCTCTCCAGGGCTGTGGTGGCCGGGAGATAACGTGTGAACAGGGCCTGAGTGGGTGCCCCACCAGCACGGTGGGTGGACACCCTCGGGTGAGCAGGGCAGGAAGGGGCTGCTGGAGTGGGCCTTGAAGGGTGGTGAGAACTGAGGGGTGGGCGTCGGGATGGGGTGAAAGCTCAACAGGTGCAGGAAGGTGTGGACAGAAGTGAGAGCTTGGGGGAGTGACGGGATGCGGGCCTCCGGCAGAGGAGGGCAGCTTGTGTCCAGGGGACCTCTGCCTCGGGGCAGGGCTGCAGAGAATGAGTGGGCATGGGTGCAGTTAGGAGACCTGCGTCCAGGTGAGCAGGCTCACTTGTAGTGAGATCAGGTTTGAACGGCACAGCTTGGACCTGGACGGCATGAGGAGGCCGATGCCCATGATCAGCGTGAGCTGCTCCACTTCTGAGCCTCAGGGTGGGGCAGAGCAGTCTGGGGCAGAGCCCCCGAGGAGGAGGGGTGTGGGGGCAGGAAGGCCAGTGGCCAGTTTGACGGTGTTGGCCTGCTCCCGCCCCACCACTCCCTGTGGACCCTGGTACCATCGCAGCCGCAGCACCTGGAGCTGTACGCCAGGCCCGGGTCATCTCGGGTCTTCGCCAGTTTCTTGTATCGTGGTTACTCTGTTCCATTCCCTAAAGAAGCACACATTGCAGAATTTTGTTGAAGAATCAGGCCAAACACTATCTCTGTTTCACAGAAGGGAGAATTCCATAAATTGGCTGACGCCAAGATATTTTTGAGTGACTGCCTGGCCTGTGACAGCTGTGTGACTGCAGAGGAAGGAGTCCAGGTTTCCCAGCAGAACGCCAAGGACTTCCTCCGAGTCCTGAACCTTAATAAGGTACGGCCCCCAGGCAGGAGGCGGGTGAAGGTCAAGGTGGGGCAGGAAGCCTCTGCTGGGACTCGGGGCACGTGTGTGGGCCCTGACCCTGTGTCCCCTGCCGTAGCAGACAGTCTGCAGAGTCACACTCCCTGACTGACCACCGCTGTGGTGGGCACCGCCCCCTGGGCCACCTGGCTGGGAAAGTGGAGGAGCCCCAGGCCGTCCTCAGGGACAGGTTCTGTTCCAGGAGCTCTTCAGTCTGGGGCAGGGCTGTGTCTCTCAGCACGTCCCCGCAGACCTGCTGTCACTCGTATTCCAGGAATGGCTTTCTTGGTCGGAGGACGTGGGAAAGGGAAGAAGGGAAGCGGAAGGCAGACAGTGCTGAAAAGCTCATCACGGTTTGCCTGCACTCTTGCCCAGGCTGCGTGTGTGCTCCTGACCGGGGGTGTGGTGACCTGTGCAGCCCTTGTGGCTTTCTTGGTGGCTTGACTGCAGATAACAGATTTTATCTCTTCCACCTGGGATGCATTTTCTTTTTCTGATGGTGTTGTTTAGGACCTTTAAATCAACCTCAAATAACAGCGGCGATGAAAATAGTGCTGTGTCTTGTTTCATGCTTAAGCAGAAATGCTGGTCAAATGTTCCTGTTAAGTAGACGTTTGCAGAAACTTTTGGCAGATACCCATATCAGTCAGCATTTTTGCTGTAGAGAGTGTGTACCCAACCTCTAACTAGCATAAAAAGAAAATAGTTATTTCATGAAACTGAAAGCTTGAGGGGTAGGTTCTGGGGTTGGGTGAGTCAGTCACTCGGAGCTGTCATCAGGAAACAGCAGCATCTGTTCTGCTCTGGGCTCAGGCTGACCCCTCCTGGTTCCTGGCTCTCTCACAGCAGGTGACATTTGAGTGAGAATTAGTGAGGAGCGAGCCCTCGAAACCCTGGGACAGTGGGACAGGAAGTGAAGTCGGGGCGCCCACCCCCTGCCCCCTCCCCCCGTTAGCACCTGGAACTTGCAGCCCTCGTCCCGCTTCTGGATCTGCGTCCGGGTGCTGTTGGCACCCACTGCAGAAGCCGCATCTGGCTGGCTCGGGCGTCCCAGGAGCTTGTGAGGGCGCCAGAGGTCAGTGTGTGCCAGGTTGGCACCCCGATGGCGTTGTCAGGCTTCCCGGGTGTCACGTGACAGGGGACCCCATCCAGAGGGACAGGCAGCCTCAGCGTTGTCTCATTTTCCCATGTCAGGTCAGGCCGTCACACCTGAGCTGGGGGTGCGGC
The DNA here is from genome assembly GCF_048773025.1 of Camelus bactrianus. NCBI lineage: Eukaryota > Metazoa > Chordata > Mammalia > Artiodactyla > Camelidae > Camelus > Camelus bactrianus. Next base: position 59,719,518 of record NC_133554.1, read on the forward strand.
TGTGCACAGGTAGACTACGGTGGACGGTGCCTCTGAGCACCACTGTCCGGTCCCCACTTGCCCTAACTTGCCAGCAGTCTGACCTGTACAACCTCTGCCGGGACAGCCTTGCGCCTTCCCTCCCCTCCAGGCTAGCCCATCTGCTTCCGCCCCACGCTGAGTCAGCGTTCTCTGCGCTCACTTCCCTCATACTCTTCAGGGACGTCGTGAGCTAGAAGCATCTGGTTTTAGTTTCAGGGTGTTGGTGGCGTGGTTTCATGCTTGTTTGTATTGTATTTGTTAGAATAACGTACAGAAAATGAGAAGTAGCCACTGCTTAAAAATTTGCCACTGATTTTGACCTGGGCTCGAGCCTCCTGGAGACGGAGCCCAGCGTTCTCACTGTAATGGGTCATTTCAGTTATTTACGGGCCAGTGTTGTACATAGCTTGTTTTTCACTTAAACTTACCCATTTTCTCCAGATGTTTGCATTTGTATGTGATACTAATGTGTGCATTTATGATATAGCATTGATTTTAAGATTGACAAAATCTCTTGGGGTGTCCCTCCCTTTTTTTTAAGTCCTTTTGTTGGGGGGGTTAATTAGCTTGCTTATTCATTTATTTATCTAACGGAGGTACTGGCGATTGAACCCAGGGCCTCATGAGTGCTAAGAACACACTCTACCACTGAACTGTGCCCTCCCCACGGGATGTCTCATCTTTTAATTCTATTTTTTTTTTCTCCTTTTTCCTTAGTTATTATGCTTGCGAGTGTCCTGTCTATTTTATTAGTCTCTCCATAGGACATTTATTACAACCTATTCTAGGCTTTTCACCAAAGTGTCTCATTTTCTCTCCCCATGTAATTACCACGTATGTAACCTTCTTCTCTATTCCTCCTAGAAGTGTGATACCTCTAAGCACAAGGTGGTGGCAGTGTCGGTGTGTCCTCAGTCTCTGCCTTATTTTGCTGCTAAATTCAGCCTCAGTGTGACTGATGCATCCAGAAGACTCTGTGGCTTTCTCAAAAGTCTTGGTGAGGTGCCTTTTGGTATTATTTATAGCAAATGAATTTGATACAGCTTGAGTTTACAACTGCCCTTTTTACCTCTGGAGTTCAATTTTCAAGGGCCCAGGGTAGATAAGAACTCCCATGAGAGTCTTGTGGAACGTAAGAGGACCCTGCCCTGCCCCAGGGTAGGCAGGTGTCCCTCACCCCGTTGCCATGCAGATGGGTGTTGTGTTCCGGCCGAAGCTGGCCGCCCGGGAATGGCAAGTGACCATTTTAGGGCAGCTCGCTGGGGCCATGCGGGACCCATGCGGGACCCACACTTGCCTAGCAACCTCGACTGCCCGGCTCTTGGAGGCCACGGGGGATTTGTTTGGTGGAGAATACCACCTGCGATGCTTTGGAAGCTCTCGAGCAGAGCAGAAGGGGTGGGCTGTGTCCTTGGTGTGAGGAATGAGAAGGATCATCGTTCAGGGCACAAGGACTTAAATGTGAGTGAATTCTGGACTCATACTGAGTCAAAGGGCAGTACGATGCTCCCAGACTAGAACCCCGCCCTTCCCCCTACCCCGGGAGCCTGCAGATCCCTGGCCCCTCCTTTCCCAGCCCCTCCTGCCCCAAGAGCTGCGGGCTCAGAGGAGGAGAACTTGAGCCATTTGCCGAATAACAGTCTTTACGATTCGATGCCTCAGTAGGTTTTTTAAGACTTAAACGTGTTGGGCGTTACTAATATAATAAAATGGCTCAACGTCCTGGGCCAGCCCGCCTGCCTTGCTGCTCTGTGCACAGTGTGCCACAACCAAAACTAAGGCCACAGCGTGGTCTCCTGAGGTCACTCCTTAACGCTTTTAATCTTAAAAAGCCTAAGCTTACCTTAGCTTTACCAAAGACCCAGGTCATTAGGTGCTGTATCTTCTTGTAGTGACAGGCCCTATCTTAGGAGGGAGTTATTTTTTAAGTAAATAATCAGGTATTATATCTTAGTATTAATAAAGGAAACACACCTACAGTGAAGCTGATTTTTTAATGTAACTATCTCAGATGACAGTATTTACAGTATTTTTTTTAAGGACAATTGGCTGTTTTTAAGGTTTAGACTGGCTGCAGATATTAAAGTTACTTGTTTAATTTATTTCATTGCAGTTATTGAAAGTGCACGCTTTTGTCTTAGGCTTATTTTCCAGTATTAAGAAAACTCATCTGCAGCAGCACGGGTGGACTTGGAGGGTGTTAGCCAAGTGAAGTGAGTCACACAGAGAAACACAACTGCTATGTGGTATCACATGTGGAGGCTGAAAAACAAAACAAGCTAGTGAACATAACAGAAAAGAAAACACAGAGAACAGACTAGCGGTTCTCTGGGGGTGCGAGGGGGTGGAGGGGTCAGAGGTGCGAACTGCCGTGTGCGGACTGAGCTGCAAGGATGTGCGCACCGCATGGGGAACCGAGCCAGGGTTTGTCGCGTCTGTGGGCGGGGCATAAGCTTCAAAGTTGTGAATCACTGTGTCGTGTGCTTGTCGTATATAATACTGTATATCAGCTATACTTCAGTTTAGAAACTTGCTAAGAAAAAGGTAGCTAGTTAAAAATCAACATGAAAATGAAGACCGTTGTAAAGGTGTGCTCAGCAGTTTACTCCTTTTACTTGCTTTGCGGATCCCAAAGACCCTTACAGGCTGCAGCTAACTCAGCCAGCGAGCTGGAAGACAATGCTGCTTGTGCGGGGGAGTGAGTGCCCCGTTCACTTGCACCTGGAGCGGCGTGAGGCATTTGTGTTGGTGCAGGTGTGGAGAGAGAGGAAGCAGGAGGGAACGGGTGTGTTGTGTTGTGGAGGGTGAGCATGCTGCGGCTGGAGTGACCGGCGTGGTCCTGGGTGGGCAGGGAGCGTCTGTCCCCCCAGGTCGGCCCTGGGAAGCTGAGCCCGAGGGCGGAGCCTGCATCCTGGGACGTGGAGCCTAGCGCGCCTCTCTCCCCACAGGGGTGCGCTTCGTCTTTGACACCACGATCGCCGCAGACTTCAGTGTCCTGGAGAGCCAGAAGGAGTTTGTGCGCCGTTTCCGCCGGCACAGCGAGGAGGAGCCAACGCTGCCCATGCTGACGTCCGCCTGTCCTGGTGAGCACGGCCACGGGGTGCCGCCCAGTGGTCGGGGGGCGGCGGGGAGCTTGGGCCTGGAGCAGTTTCATGTCACCCAGCATGTTTGTTGATTCTGGGTGGTTTGGTGGGGAGACCTGACAGCTGAGTGTTAATTTCTTGTCTTCGTCTGTCCATATTTCTGAAGTTGAGACAAACGTGTTACGTATTAAGGGAAATAAACCTACTTACTCTTTGAAGTATTAAATATTTCATAAACATTTCAGATGTCCACATAATCATGGGTGATGTGGCAAGCACTCCCGCACCCTCTGCCCGCTGAAGTAGAAATTCTACAGCAACAGTGTTTCTTTATGTGGATACTGGATCCGCCCCGGCGCACATCTCAACCTGTCTTTACTTAGATTTCATGGAGTCTGGTGCCTGAGGTGCAGGGAAACTTTATCACAGCTTTTTTTTAATTCTGGAAAAATAGAAGTTTTGGAATAAGAACACGTTTACAGACGAAGCCGAAGGGAGGAAGGAATTGCGCTGGTGACGCTCGGGGAAGTCACTTCTGGCGCAGTCGGGGCCGTGGGGGTGTGGGAAAGCTGCTGTCCGGGCTGCGTGAGCTCCGGGGTTCTGTTGTTCTGTGACGTTTCTGGTCTCTTCCTCCCATCACAGTTTCAGATTTCTCTAGCATTTTACGCGTCACCCATCAATCGTTAGGGTTATGATTTAATAAGTTGGAATGTTGACGCTGTGGTTGCTTAGAATTTGGAAATACTTTCCACCCACTTATAAAACCATGGAGAGGAAATTCGCCATCTGTCCAAGAGGGCCATGGGTTGATTCATTAACTGGGCTGTGTTGTTCAGTGGCCCGCGGGCAGGCGGAGGTGCTCAGCGTCTGTTTCCGGTGTGTGGCTTGTCCTCCTGGAAAGGTGACTCCCAGGTGGACGCTCCCAGTGAGGGTCGGCCCTGGGATGTCGGGTCCAGACTTCCTGCCCGCATTCCCATCACAGGAGTATTCCTGTGCTCTCCTGACACCAGACAGCAGCTGGTGCCGGGTTCCTTGGGTGGGGCCCAGGACGGGAGCCTCCACTGCCGGCCGGAGCTGACGCTGCTTGGGGTGGGCGACAAGCAGTGGTTGATGCCCGCGGGGACCCATGAGCCCTGTGCCCGGAGCAAACGCAGCGCGCAGTCCGTACAGGGCCCGCCTCCTCACGCAGTCGTCCTGGGCCACAGCCCGGCGCTCCCCTCCCCTGGCCTGGCATTGCTGCATCCGTGGTCCCTTCAGGCTGTTCAGGGCTGTTTCCTTGTGGGTTTGGAGCTTCTGGAGTGTCCTTCCGAGGTAATGATGCATTTTCCTCCTGAGGCTCTTTCCACCTAAGTCGGTGGAAACTAAAACTTGTTCAGTTTGCTCCGCCTCTCACGTTCAGGGAGATGAGGTGAGATCTGGTTCAACACTAACCTCTTCTACAATTTGGCGTCAGCACTTTGCTTCCCTGTGACAACCTGGGGGAACAGGGGCAACATCAGGATCGATGGTTCAGCCTGGCATGCAGAATCTGGCTTGGTGTCCGCTCGCGGGGCCCCTCCATCCAGTGCTGCTTCCTCGGACTGACTGGAGGGCGGTGCGTCCAGGCCAGGGCGGGGGCGTCTGGGTGGCCCTCACTGCCCACAGACTGCCTGGGCCTCGCCCCCCAGTACCCACCTTTGCACCTCTACCTAAGGGGCTGAGGGCTTGAACACTCGGCCCCAGAGGCACCCTTGGGCCTTGGACTGTGTGGGACCCACGGGGTGCTCGTCGAGCTGAGGTGCGGGAGTCGTGTCTTCAGCCTGGCAGAGCGTCTCTGAGCGCGCCACCTCTGTGTCTTCACAGAGGCCCCTGAGAAGGGCGGGTGGTCTGAGGGTAGGATGTGCTCCCCCGAAGCTAAGGCCCCAGGTCAGCGCCTGTAGCAGACTCTGAGCAGATGTCCTGGGGAGAGTGCTGGCCTGTCTGGCCTCGGGTGCCCGGTGCTGTGGACCTGTGACCCTGTCCCCCCATGTCCTGCTGGGCCTTTTCCACCCTGGCCGCCTGGAGGACCGTCACAGCACAAAGCTGGGTGGGCCAGAGGGCGAGTCTGCCAATGGCCCTGGAGCTGAGCCGAGGGTGGGCAGGGGCCTTACACAGCCACACCCGCGGTAGGAGCAGCTTTGGGCCCCGAACACTCCAGCAGCGGCTCTCCTCGGGCTTTGGCTGGTCACCGTGGGCATTTCCTGAGGGTGCCGGGCCTGCAAGCAGATGACGGCCATGGTGTCCGTTTACTCAGATGGGATCTTCAGGCTGCTGCCTGCTGCCCCTCCCCCGCAGGGCGGGCCTGGGGAGTTGGCTGCCCAGGGGTCTGGTGGGCAGCTCGTCACCAGGCTTCTGTCACCCACTCACCCTCCTGATGCTGCAGTGTACTCGCCCGTCCGTGGGGCCAGTAGTGTCGCCAGACACCCTCCTCGCCTGGCCGTGCCCAGTGGGAGAAGCAAGACCAGCCCAGCTCCTGCACGATGAGCTGCTGGCCGTGTGGTCCGCTGACCCCTCTGACCTGTGTCCAGACCTGGAAACTAGGCCAGCAGCGGTGCCCCCAGTCAGCGACTCGGGGGAAATGCTTAGAACACATCTTGGGCCTGTCACGGGTGCATCGTGGATGGTGCTGTTCACGGAGTGTCTCTCTGGGGTGTGGACTTCTTGTAGCTCGTTGTCCTGAAAGGGGGCAGTTGTCGGGCTGCTCGCCTCCAGCAGGAGTGTGAAGCTGCCCCGCGGCCAGCCGTCCCGGCTGTGAGAGCTTTGCAGCCAGCGCGGTGCAGCTGGAGCCATGCGGCGCAGGAGCTGCCTCGCAGCTGCTCCTCCAGGCTTGTTCCCCTCACTTTGGGGGACCTGCTACCCCAGCTCCTTCCATCCTGCTGCACTGTCCTCTCTGGGCTGGGGCACCTTCCAGTCAAGCAGCAAAGGCTCCTGGGGTTCCCGTGGCTGAGCCATGAGAAGAGGTGGTTCGTTGGGGAGTCTGTGACACACCCCAGAGGAGGCCAAAGGAAAGGGTATCCTGGCTTCACCCTGAGTAGAGCAGTCATGAGGAGCTGACGGGCCCTTCCCTCCCCAGGCTGGGTCCGATACGCTGAGCGGGTGCTAGGCCACCCCGTCACCCCTCACCTCTGCACTGCCAAGTCTCCCCAGCAGATCATGGGATCTCTGGTGAAGGACTACTTTGCCAGACGGCAGGTAAGCCAGCCCCTTCCCAAAGGGCCCCCGTGAGCAGGTGCACGAGCCGCGGGGCAGGGGGAGGTGCCCCGAGTGTGAGGACAGGCCCTGAGCTCACACTGATGGAAGCCTGGCCTTTCCCGCAGACCTCGGGAGCCTCGGCACGTGGGCGGCCTCCTCGCGAGCCGCTCTGTCCTCATGCAGGAAGGGCTCCCGGCCCGCCTGGCCCTGCCGTTCTCCTTTCCAGGGCCCTCAACACCCTGGGTGTGGCACCCCCTCTTCAGCGGTCCCTTGCCCTCTGTGGTCTGACTCTGGCCCCCAGCATGTGATCCGGGTTTGCCTCCGGGACTCGGGCAGTACCCAGGCCTGGGTCCTGCTGGAGCCCCCGCCGCCAGTGCCACACACAATGTGGCCCCCGCCTGTGGCCTGCTTCCCAGCCGTTGGGGTGCCCGCGTTGCCCTCTGTCAGGTGGTCAGGCGCTGGGGGACCAGGGAAGACAGTAGAGGTCCAGGTCATTCAAATGCCTGAAACCGGCTTAAACAGCTACACACACTTGGGGCGGACTATTAGCTTAGCCGTGGGGGCTTTTCTTAACAGTTTCCTCATTAAGTCAACACAGTCAGAAATTGCAGAAACATGATGTTGGCGTGTGTTCCACTGGGGACAGGAAAGTGACCCACGGGACGTTCTGCCTGTGCTTGCGCGCCCCGGACGTCTGGAGGAACCAGGTGTTTCTCGGCCCTCAGTGCTGCCGGGCCTGCTGGGGGGACGTGCTTCCCCAGAGCTGTGACAAGGGCCGGCTTCCTGCTCAGGCTCTGCCCGGGGTGAGGCCTTTCCACTTAGGCCTCCCCAGAAGGGCATGTGGCACCCTGGCCTTGCCACCGATTCCAGCTCAGCCACGAGCATGCAGGGGGCGGCCCAGTTGCCTGGGAAGTGTCTGGAAAGAAGGAAGATCTGTGGCCGAGCATTCACTTTGAGTCCAGCAGTGGCTTCTCATGACCATGTTTGGTCCCCACATGTAGGTTGAGGGGAAGTGGGCCAGCTCCTGGCTCCTTCCTGAGTCCTCAGGCTGCCAGGGCTGTCTGCTAACCCAGTGCATTCAGCTGCCTCCCCGCCGCTCCCTGGCTCTCTCCGCAGAACCTGTCCCCAGACAAGATTTTCCACGTCATCGTGGCCCCGTGCTACGACAGGAAGCTGGAGGCCCTGCAGGAAGATGTGCTCACGGCCTCACGTGGGTCTCGGGGTGCTGACTGCGTGCTGACCTCAGGTGAGGACAGGGCCGCCCAGACAGGAGCACACAGAGTGCACACAGAGTGCCCAGGGACATTGTTGGTGGCTTCCCCGCGGGGGGCCTTGCTCTTGGACTTGCCCAGAGAGCCCGCGCACCTCTCGGTGTTGGGCAGGAGTGATTCCTCAGAATCCCCCAGAGCCAGTCAGTCGAGAGGGGGTAACTTAAATCTTTGCTGGCCTGGGTGGGGGTACTTTGAACAGCTTGAAAACAAGCCCCCATGGTGTGGAGGCGGAGGGCTGGCTCTCGGGCCACTTTGAGGGCAGTGACCCTCCGCAAGTCCCCTGGCTGGGGAAAGGTCTCCACTGCCAGGTTCCTGTGGACAGTGACGGGTGAGCGGGTGGAGAGAGCCACCGCCTCGGCCTGTCTCACCTCAGCTGATGGGTCGTCTTGGGAAACACAGGCATCCTTTCTCTGAACGCACTGGGCTCTGCTCGTGACCTTCAGTCTTCTCTCACACCTGACGGCACAGCAGTCGATGCAGGATTCACTCTTTCTCTCAGGGGTTTTGTTTTCTCAGGAGCCCTCGAAGCAAAGAGAGGCCCGAAAGTGGTCCTGGGTCACCACTGGTCTCACGGCAGGCAGCTGTTGTCCTGTCCACACGAGGGGTCACACACAAAAGCTTTCAGCTCAGGAAACAAAGCCACAGGGAGATTGTTTGCAGAAGCCCCCCATTGCAGGGGCACAAAGAGAAACTCGTCTCTTTACTGACATTTCATTGGTGCTACTTTGCTACCTTTGCATCCAAAGTCACCTTAAGCAACAGCCCCCTCAGGGAAAAGGCTCCTGAGCGGTGCGGGCCGTGTCCTCTTCTTTGTAGGTGAAGTCGCTCAGATGATGGAGCAAAGCGGCCTCTCAGTGAGAGACGCTGCCTTGGACACTCTGTAAGTGGCCTTGCGGGGAGGGGCACCCTGGGGGGTTCCTCCTGTGTGACCTTGTGACCTCTGCCAGGGCCTCCCTGCTTGACGATGAGGCCACACGCAGCACTGAGGCCTAGGTGTGGGGCAGCCCCTGAGGGCCCCTTCCTCCGTCGCTCCCCCATGACCCTCAGCTCTGAACTGAGCGTGGGCAGCGCCCTGGCGTGGACACCATTCACTGGGTGTCGGGGGCCCCGTGGTTCCCGTGGTCTGACATGGGGGCCACACGTTTGCATACCAGCACCCCCTTTTCTGAACTTCACGTGTTCCTGGCATCGTATCGGGACCTGTGGGGGATGAAGGGCCTTCTGGACAGAGTGGCTCCTTCAGGTCCCTGTGCACTGAGAGCAGCAGGCTGGGTTTCTGCCTTGACAGCGTCCCTGCAGCACCTTGTGTCCCAGGGCTCAGAGCACATGGGCTGCACGGCAGGTCCCCCCCGTGGTGACATCAGGACCACGTGTGGCCCTTGTGTGGAAGGCGTCTGAGGTCCGTAGGCTGCAAGCAGCTGGGGTGCCTGTGCCCAGAGCCGGGCCCAGGATGACCCAGAGGCCTCGTCTGGCCGGACGCAGGTGGCGGGCCCTTTCAAGTGTTGTGAAGCACGCACAGCCGAAGGTGCGGAGCCAGGTGGGCAGCACTGGGTGTGCTGCCTGCAGGCTCGGACCAGGCTGCGGGCGGCACTCTGTGTTGGCCAGTGAAACTCAGTACATAGGAGGTTTTTGCCCGAAGTATAAATATCTGTAAAGGGTTTCATGGCCTTGGATGGTAAGCCAGGGGGTCTGATTTCACTCTTGCTGCCCTCCTGGTGAGGTTTGGAGATGTGGAGGGGCAGGTGAGGCGCCACGACGGAGCCAGCCCTGACGCGCACCTGGGGCACATCTTCAGACACGCAGCCAAGGAGCTGTTCAACGAGGACGTGGGGGAGCTCACCTACCGCTCCTTGAGGTGCGTGGGGCTGGGGTGCCCTGCCTGCCTGTGTGGTCGGCACTGCCCACCGGGACAGACTGGCCAAAGCTAGCTGCACGTGCCCTCGGGGTGGGGGACGCTGTCTGTCGGGTTTACACCAGTAGAGGTAGAAAGGCCTTTCTCACATCATTCACAGACTTTTAAAGTTTGCTGATAGGCCAGACATGGACTGCAAAACATCCTCAAGCCACAGACACAGGGGATCCAGATCACAGTCCGCCTTGTCGCCTTCTTAGGAACAGAGACTTCCAGGAGGTCACCCTCGAGAAGAGCGGGAAGGTTCTGCTGCGCTTTGCTGCTGCGTACGGCTTTCGGAACATCCAGAATGTGGTCTTGAAGCTGAAGAAGGGCAAGTTCCCGTATCACTGTGTGGAGGTCCTCGCCTGTGCTGGGGGTAAGACTTTGGGGGCCGGCCCCGCCACCGCCCACCAAGTCACTCAGCCCGCTGGCCTTGCAGGAGCCTGGATGCTTCCCTGGTGGTTGTGGCCTGTCCCCTCCCCTAACACCCACACGGAGGAGGGAGCAGGCAGGCAGGTGTTGCCTTGCAAACCCTTTTGGGGACATGGTCCCAGGGAAGAGTCGCTGTCTAGGTGGCACCAGGTGAGCACCGGCTGGTGTGGCAGCTTGTATGGAGGGCTCCTGACTGGTGGCGTTGTGGCCCGTGGGAACCGAGGCTCCCCAGCAGCTTGAGTGGCCCCACGCTTCCAGCCTGGTTCTGTCCCCAAGTGATGGAGGCCCAGGAGGGGCAGGGGCCCCTGGGAGGACTTGACCCTGTGGCCCATCTGACTCGGAGACGGGGGTCAGGGCATCCGGGCCATCCTGGGTGGGCAGCCCACGGGGTACCAGGTGGAATTTGGGGAGTAAAGGGTGGATCCAGGCGCGAGATGAGTTTGAGGAAAGGCGGCCCCCGGTGGGGGGTGACTGAGGGCAGGCAGAGAGTGGGGCACTGGCTGGGGGCACGGGCATCCTCGGAGACCTTGTCCAGGGGCCAGGGCGTGGAGGGCAGGTCCTGTGGCCCACACCAAGGACTGGACAGGAGGTGTGGATGAGGGGGTAGCAGGTGAGCTATGAGCTTTGGGGTCCAGACGGGGCCTCCCACACCTGCATGCCAGTCAGGGTGGAGGCTGGGTATGCTCACCTGTGCCCTGAGCTAGAGCAGTGGCCAGGGAGCGGGGCCTGGGGAGCAGAGACGTGAGACCCACAGGGCAGCTGTTAGGTGCTGCCAACGGGTAAGTGGAGGGAAGCCTGGCCCGGGTGGAAATTCGCTGCAGGTTGTTTTAAATGAGCTTCTGTCCTGTAAATCGCGACAGCCATCTAGGGCGTTGGAGAAAAGCAGCAGCAGGGTGTAGGAGGCATGTTCCTTGTTCAGGCCGCAGTGTCTGGGTGTCCGGGCCAGGTACCCGTCCCATCCCCTCCCCTCCCCGGCACAGCCCAGATGCAAACCTGCACACTAAGGCGTTAGGCTGACCCCAGTGATTTAGCTGTTCGTTAATAATTTCTGTGCTCTTCTGGTTTTGATACATTTTAAGAGAAATTGCAAATCCAGATTTGCATACATAGCCAGCCAGCTCTCAGAGGCCGGCGTGTTATTTCAGTGTGGGGTGAGAGCGTCTGTGAGGAGTTCCACAGGAGGGGGTGGGGGCCTGGGTTGGGCCTCCGGCCACGAGGTGTACGCCGACGCCCTTCCTCGGTCCAGAGTCGTCTTCCCTTTGGACGGAAGCGGGGAAAGAGCAAGCTCCCGTGTGTTTCAGGGTGCCTCAGTGGCAGAGGCCAGGCGCAGACGGAGGAGGGGCGCGCGGACAAGGCCCTGCTGCAGAGGATGAAGGGCATCTACGCGGACGTCCCCGTGCGGCCCCCTGAGACGAGCGCCCACGTGCAGGAGCTGTACCAGGAATGGCTGGACGGCGCCGACTCCCCCCGCGTCCAGGAGGCCCTGCACACCGCGCGCCCGGGCCCGGGCCACCCTGCTAACAGCCGAGACATCAAGTGGTGAAGACACGGGAGGCGGGAGGCGGCCTGTCCGCGGCTGGAGGACAGGGGCCGCCGGTGTGGGCGTCAGAGGCACTCAGAAAGGGAACGGCTCAGCTCTTCTCTCACGACTTTGGTTCTTCCGACTCCTCTGTCCCCACCTGTCGCCGCCCCTCCCTTGGCTCCACGTGGTGCTGGCCTCGTCGCGTATGTGAGATCAGGGTGTCCTACCCTGAGAGGAGAGTTGCTCCAGTTTGAGCATTCTTTTATTGTTAGACTGAGAAAACCCCAAAGAGCAAAAATGGAGACAGACGCCTGTTTTTAGGCTTAATGAAATCCGAAAAGTGTCCCGTGAAGAGCTGAGACCCCAGCAGTTCTGAGTCACAGGCCCTGCAGTCTGGCATGGAAGCGGCGGGCGGCAGGGGCCACGGGTCGTGGTCGGCCGGTGGGCTCACGCTTTGACCTTCTGTTTCTCCTGACAGTGTTTTTGCCAGAATGCGAATAAACCGCATCGTTTTGGAATCAGGGCCCATATACAAATTGGGATTTCCAGCTTTTCTTGAGAAGTACCAGCCGCAGGGGGCCGCATGCCTCCTGCTCCAGTAGCCAGACCGGCCGAGGGGCCCTGTGCGCTCTGGCAACTTATGCCCCAACTTCCACGTTTAGTCTTTCAGTGAACTCACCTTGGCAGGGGAGGCCTGGGCAAGGCGATGAGTGTTACGGACAGACAGAGAGGGACCTCCCTGCTTGGGCTGGGCTGTGCGGTCAGCCTCCCGGGTCCCTCCCGGGGGTGGGTCAAGCAGGTGATAGCCCTTTGACCCTGAACGTGGGAGAGGCACCTGCCCGATGGTCCGGCCTCCCTTCCAGCTCCTCCCCGACATCTTCCCTCCCGCCCGGGCCTGGTGTGCCCACTGGGCTCAGGGACGCTCTCCGTGTGCTCCTGACAAGACTCTCCCCCAGCCCATGCTGCTCGAGGGAGCTTGCCTTAAAGATGGAAGAGAGAAAGCCGCTGACCCACAGCCAGACAGAGAGGGCTAGCAAACAGCCAGAAACGACAGAATCGTGAAACTCCATGTCAGGGATCATCCCATGAAAGGAAGGACGTCTGTGAATAGGCCTAGAGTTGGTTTTTCAAAGCATCTGGGTTCTGCTGACACGAGTGCTGGCGTCCTCAGGCCCCTGAGTGCTGTAAGACCCCCGCGTGTCAGACCCCTTCGTCTTACTCTGCTGCGTCGTGCCTGTGTGGCTCTCTGCGTTGACAGCTGGATATGTTGTGTGAAGTTGTATATTTTTTGCTTTCAATCTATATTCAGTTGGTTGCTGTGTCTACAGTAACTGACTGTAGAATAAACAGTTGAAGGGTGCCTGGGGTGGAGAGTGTGTCCCCAGCCGGGGTCCCCCGCCCCGATCTCAGAGCAGGAGAGCGTCCTTCCCGACCCCCTCCACGGGCCCGGTGCCAGGAGCTGGGGAGGGCGGCTCTTGCTTGAAAAGCCACCTCTTGCAGCATTTGGAGGCCAGGGCCCAGGCTGAGGGGCTGGGTGTGGTCACGTGCGGTGTCTGACCCATGGCCCAGCTCACCTTGGGTTGCGGCTACGTGAGAGGAAAGTGGAGGGAGAATTTGTTTCCCTCATCACCTGACTCAGGCAGATGGACGGCCCCATGGTCTGGGGGGGTGCGCCCTGGGGAGTGTCTGCCAGTGAGAGGCGCCATCCCAGCGTGAGGAGGGGACAGGATAGGTCCAGGTGCATGTCACATGCGGCAGCCGCTCTGCAGGGACGCTGTTGTCTGAGTTCTGGTGCCCCTGACACCTCCTGTGGACCGTGAACAGGGCCCAGAGGTTTGTGCGTGTTCTGGTCATCTTGGTGAGCGTTCTCCAGTACCCGTGCTCTGGACCACATCGGCCCAGATATCTCAGTTCCGTTTCCAGCGGGCCTGTGAGCTTGGGCCAGTTCCAGTGAGTGTAAGACGTTGGTCCTTCCTCCTCAGCTTTGCTGGAACCAGGACTGGAGTCCAGCCACTGCCCACTGGACTGACGTCGGACTGACGCTGACCTCGAGTGTGGAGCCAGGGCAGTACCTGCTGTAGGCTGTTACACGACTGACATAAGGTGTCGTGTGGCCTCAGCGCTGAGCGCAGGAGCTTCTGGACACACCCCTGCAGTGAGGAGACACGGTCAGGGTCAGATGCATTAGGTGACCACCAGACCTGGGCTTCCTCAGCGGGGGGGCCCAGCACCAGTGCTGACACGCCACCTCCCTCCACACAGGCTTTGTTCCCGCTCGGACCAGGAAGCCCAGCACTTGTCTGAAGCAAATGCCCCTCGGCTCTGATGTTCAGGGAGAAGGGCCCCTGTGCTTCCTGAGTAAGGCGACGCCCTATGTTCTGAGACCAGAAAGCCGGTGCCAGACAGAAGTCTGACTTTTAAATGGAAATCAAGTCACACATGCACACACGTGCATACACGTGTGTGCACACATGCAGAAGTATAGCTGTGCTGTGTGTGTATATGTACGCATGAACACGTTCGTACAGACCATGTACAGACTTGTATGCACAGGCACACAACACATACACACACACGCGGTGCAAGCATATACAGACACTGTATACGTACACGTGCGCACATGTAAGCACATCCTCATGACCGTGTGGGTGGGCAGATGGCTTAGGAACTGGTGTCAGTGACAGCAGGTGCACCTGAGGGCAGTGTCTCTCTCAAGAGGCTTTCCTACGACGGTGGCCACACTGGTGCCCAGTGGGCAGTACGTGAAAGGCACTCTTTCCTGCATTTCCATGAAGAGTGAACAGTCTGCACTGAAACTCACCAGTGGAGAAGCTAAGTCATTGTCCTGACCTGGGATTCCAGAGGTTACAAGGTGCATCATGGGAAAGCTCAGAACAAAACAGTGTGAGCCCCTTGGATCCCTTTTTTTAAAGGTAAGCTAGAGAGGGGAAAAAGCAACATTAGAAAGAACAAAGAAGGGGGAGGGTATAGCTCCGTGGCACAAGATCCTGGATTCAATCCCTAGTACCTCTCAAAATTTTTTTAACTAGTTTAAAAAATTGCTTTATAAAATAAAGTGGGCTTTTAAGTTTCCCTTGCATTTGGCAAGAGAGGAAAAAAAAAAGATCACGAAATTCCTAAGGTGGCTTCCTCTGGAGGGACGAGAGGCAGTGGTGACCAGGCCCCAGGGACTGGGGTCTCAGTCTCCTGCAGCCCTGTGCCAGGCTGTGTCCTGTGTCCACTAAGCAGGACACACGAGGGGATGGCAGGACAGCCACTGGCAGAGCAGGTACTACTGGGGCTTGAACTCAGATCGGTGGATTCAGAATCCAGAGCCCTAACTATCACACCAAAGAGACACACAGTCCCAGCTTCCCTCTCTGAACCCCTTAGCCTTAAGCACCCCTGTGGAGGGGACAAAACAGGCGCCCAGGCCCCACCGAGATCTGAAGTTGGATCACTGGATTCACAGTCCAGGGAAAAACAAGCTCATATAGCAGAGGATGGTTTCGATCCATCGACCTCTGGGTTATGGGCCCAGCACGCTCCCGCTGCGCCACTCTGCTGCCCCGGGTGCTCCCTGCCTGTGACAGGCCCCAGAGCCTCCATGGGGCACAGGGGAGAGAGGGACCATGGGGGTGGCTCCTGCAAGTGCCTGTTTCCCTCCCTCGACTTCTTACCCGGAGAAATCTCTGAATTCATGCCCTTTTCTGCTGTTAAAAAAGTCCAGAAACAACCCTGGGCCCACAGTGCCCTTGGACAGTGGTGGCAGGTTCTAGGCTGCAGTGGTGCTGGCTGGATTTCAGAAAAGAACAGAAACAATGTTTCTCCCGATTATCTGACTATGACTCCTGGTTTGTCCAGTTATCAGCGAACTATCCTTTTAATCTGGCTGCTTCTCCTGACCTGCTTCCCACAGCCAAGGAAGCCACTTCCTCCCTGCAAAACTGCTTAAAATTAAAGTGTTAAGAAAACTTGCTGTTCAGCTTTGTAACTTGAAAGAAAACATTGTTTTAAATTGGTACTTTCAGAGAGAGAGAAACTGTTCCCCCAAGAACATTCTGGATATTAATCCTTCCGGGGGAAAAATCTTGGTGTTGAAACTTCTCATGGAACAAGTGTCCCTAGAGTTTGCTGCTGCAGATAGCAAGGTGTCTCCTCTCTAAAGCCAGCAGTGATTGGGAAGAAGAAACAGAGACTGGAACTGCTGGGAGTTCTTGGCCAAACCATGACAATCAGGATACTCAGGACACGTTGGAGTTAGCGGACCATTCCTGCAAGCAGGGTTGAAGGAAGCCAACAGGCAGGGCAGGCAGTCCCTGAGCAGGGAGAGTCCCAAGGCCTGGACACGGTGAGAACCGGAGCTGCGGCCTCCCCTAGCAGGTTGTTGACCCTCAGCCAGGCCTTCTCCCACCGCTCTGAGCTCCTTGCCAGCACCTCCCACGGGCTGCAGCCGCTCGGCTTTCTTGCCTTCCAGCTCCCGCTGGTCTTGGGGAAGAGGAAGGTAGAGGTGGATCTAGAGAGCAAACTGAAGACGCCTGGAGTGACCGGAGACAGCGCGAAGCCCAGAGGTGCACCCACGGCCAGGGTGCTGGGGGGAGGGTGAGGATGAGGGAGGACCTTCAGCAAAGGCCAAGCCAGGGGGCAGGGACTTCTGCTGCTTTGGTGACACATCCAGCATGAGGGGCAGGCCCGGGCTTAGAGCATCCCGACAGACCAGCAGTTGCCTTGGGGCGTGCGGCTCCCTGAACTGCACCCGGGGCTCCCCGGAAGCCTGAATGTCCACCCCCAGGTCTAGGGTGTTGTGGGAGCCTGAGAAGTCCAGGCACACAGGTGCACAGTGAGGCAGCAAGGTGGTGGCTGGGGGAAGACGGGAACCCCTCTGATCAATGCCCCAGGCAGCGACTGGGTAAAACCAGACTGGGGGGTGGGGGGGGTGGACTTCTAGGAATGGGCCCAGAATTTGAGAAAATTCATGTCCCACGTGAAACCTCATCAAAATTGTCCACTGTGAGAAAGTCTTCTTTTTTAAACATCTTTTACTGATTTATAATCATTTTACAATGTTGTGTCAAATTCCAGTGTAGAGCACAATTTTTCAGCTATGCGTGAACATATATACATTCATTGTCGCATGTTTTTCTGTGTGAGCCACCGTAAGATCTTGTGTGTATTTTCCTGTGCTCTACAGCACTGTGAGAAAGTCTTAATCGGGTGAACGAGGTATTCTGCAGAAGTCCCTCAGGCCCTTTCTCCAGCCACCCTAATGAAGCTCGCTTAGCCTTCAGACCAACGGCGGCAGGGACGTGCCCGGACGCTGTGTCCTGCCCCAGCAACACGGATTCCCCCCAGCCTGCCCCTGCGGGCTCCCACCTACAAGTCCTAGGGGTCGCCCCCAATCCCAGTACTGGCTGCCGGGCAGAGGGGGCCCCCGAGGGCAGCTGGCTTCACTGGTCCGCCCCCTGCGGGACGCGTGCGAGGCAGCGGGGGACCAGACCCCGATTCGGACCCGGACCCAGCCGCTGTCCCTCGGGGACCCTACTGTCCTCGCACCCTACCCGCCACCGCTCGGCCAAAGCCCGCACTTCACGGCGACCGCAGCAGGCAACGGGCCTTCGCTCGCGGGGAACCAGTTTTCTCTTCCGCGCCTGCCGATCCAGGGCGGAGCCCGGGGCGGCGCGCGCTTGTTCTGCGGACAGGGCGGAGCAGAGGCGCGGCCAGGGCTGCTCGACGCCCCCGGGCCCGGCGGCCGCCGCGGGAGGCCCAGCGCAGCCCGGGGCCCCGGCGCCCCTCGCCGGTGCGCGCCCGGCCCGGGGTCGGGGCCGCAGAGGGACTCGGGGAGTTCGGGGGCGCGGGGGGCCCGGCCGCGCCCGGCGATCGCGACCTCAGGCTGCCTCCCGCGCGCGGCGGCCCTGGTCTACGCCCCCGACCGTGCAGACGCTGCACGCTCGCGGGTCGGGCCCCCAGGCGCCCGCCCTGGGCTCGGAGTCCGGCGGCCTGCGCCCCTGGGGTGGCTGGGGTCTTTGACGTGTGCAGTTTGGAGCACCCTTTTTAAGAAAAATAAGACAAAATTAGATACGGAGGTGAATGCTGATTAGAGTAAGGAACGCCGTCGCAGCCAACCGCAGGGTGCACGCGGCAGACCACCGCCACGAGCTTCATGCGGTTAGACCACCACTAGCTAACTGCCTGACACACCTCGTATTCTTCCCTAAAAGTCTGGGTGCGAATCTTGTTCACGCCTGATATGGCAGTAATTTGGTAATACTGTTTGTGTCGGGTAAATATAGTTCAGTCCTTCCTTTAGCAGGGCTGATCAAATTTTGCTTTTTATTAAAAAGTTTAGAGAAGATGGTCGCATTCCTACTGGGGATGCTACTCCGGGAATTGTCATCAGATTTGGCCAGACCTGTCCGCGGTGAGCTGGAGGGCCTCGGCTTCTCGCACGTCTGCACACGAGGACTTGCCTCTAACTGGCAAGGTGGCCTGTTGGGAGCTTTGTGTCAGGCATTTCATCGTTTGTATTTCGTGTCAGATCAGGAAGAAATGGAAAGCACTTTCTGTGTTTGCTGTCCTCGTCTTCAGTGACTGGATCCAGTCGGTTCTGTGTGGGTCCGCCCTCCTTGCTGAAGGGGCCTGCTCTGTTTTCATGTGATTTGTCTGCGACACAAGGAAACATTACATTCATCTGCTTTGTGCAGCCTTCATGATTCTTGATGGTTGCAAAGATACTCGCTGATGTGAAAGTCTCTGTGACGTAATGCCTGTCTTGTTGAAATCTGTATCATGTGACACAACACAGGCCAAATTTAGTCTCGGTATAGGCTAGTCAGTGTCATGTAGCAGTTTTCCTGTTAGAAAATAACTGCTTTAAAATGTTTCGGGAAGCATCTCTTTGGTTCATTGTACGTTTTACTTGGTCTCTGTAAATGGGATCACAATCTGAACAAATGGACTTTCTGTTCACCAGGGTTGGGGGAGTTGTTACTGTATTGTGCGTCCTAACAGGCAGTGTCACTGTCGGCCATGGAGTCAGCAGTGGGCAGGGCCACCTGGCGTGTCCTGCCGACGGGGTGCCTTGTGGTTTTCCTTTCTGTTACCGCCATCTTCCTTCTGGCTTTATTCTTCCTTCTGCTTTTTTGCTTCCTGTTTAGGAGTGTCCTGACTGTCCTGGTAGCTTTCGCTCTGTGCCGTCACACCCATACTCGCTTAGCTGTCAAGAATGTTTTCCTTCGTGATTCTGACCACTACTATCATTAGTTTCCATTGTGGTACACTTTTTTGATATTGACGTTCCTACCAGACTTGTTTTCTCCCCCCCTCCACCCCACTTCCAGTAAGATACTTCCTTCTGTTTAAATTTTGGTATGATCAGTAATTCTTTAAAAGTATACAACCTTAATCTGAATTTAAGGCAAATACAACTCACGTGCATTTAAAAATTGTCCTACGTATGCTGAGCTCCATGACTGTAATAAAGTAACCATGCACCACACACAGTTACTGGTGAATGTGTGAAGGAAGACACACTTCCCAAGGCCCTTCTGCCTCTCCTATGAGGGTTGAAATGAGTTGGTACTGAAATTTCCAGCTCTAGTCCGAAACCACATGGTTTCCTCTAGACCCTCCTTGCTTTTCTGTAACTCACACTCCAGCATGAGGAATCATCTTTGCCCACTTTTATTTATTTATGTTTATTTGGGGGGGTAATTAATTTTATTTACCTATTTATTTTTAACGGAGGTGCTGGGGATTGAACCCAGGACTTCATGCATGCTAAGCATGTGCTCTGCTACTGATTTGCCCACTTTTAAAACCTGTGGTATTTGATTTGTTAGAGGCAGGATCCCTGTCTTCTCATTTTTAAAAATTTCCTAAATGAAGCACAGTGTCTCCTACGGATAAAGCTCTCCAGTGACGTTGAACTGCCATTGGATTCGTGGGTCAAGGCCGTTTTCATCTTTGTAACTCTGACGTTCACCATCAGAATTTTCTCCAAACAACTGCGTCAGCGCCCTTGCTCACGTTCTGACTTTCCTGCTTCCTCTGTCTCTCATCCCTAAGCGGGGCTGCAAGATGAGGCAGATATTTCCTCTCAGTAGTCTGTGCTTCACTAAAGCTCAGAGGAGGTTTCCGCATGGGCCCATACTCTGCCAGGCTCAGAGTCCTGTTGGAGTAACGTCTGTGCACAGTGGCTGTCCCAGGCTGAGCAGCTCGGGCGGTGGGGGGGGTGGTCAGTTCTCACTGTGTGGCAGAGGGCCAGTGTGGCTGGTGGGGGTATTGAGGGAGCCCCGTCTTGCATTCAAGTGGCCAGGCCAGCACGTGGGGTGGTGGTGGGGCTCGGAGGAGGGGGCTGGCCATGTGTGAGGGAATTTGGGGTGCTGGTCCAGGTGAGGAGACTGAATCAAGGCTGCCTCCCTCTCTGGCCTGATGAAGGCAAGGCCTGTGTCCCCTTTGCTCCTTGTGGGCCTGGGCAGCCAGCACTGGGCCCAGCATGAGGCGGGAGACAGGAACTGTTTGATGAGTGGAAGAGGAAACGAATGAATTAATGAATGAATGGGCAATGAGGAACCAGGAGGCAAAGTTAGCCTGGAGGTTTAGAGCTCAGGAGATGTGAGGACCAAGGATGCCAAACAAAGGCAGGGAGAAGCCACAGGGAGCTCCTGGGCTGGGGCGGGGGGTGGGGGGGAGCTCAGGGCCCTGAGCAGCAGCAACAGAGGCTCCTCTATTCAGAAACAGCCTTTAGCTGTTGAATTCGTCTGTCCTGCTGTCTGCGTTTCGCATGTTTTCCATGTGGGCTTTGAGGGACACCAGCCTCAGCACAGAGATCCAGAAAGGTGACCCAGAGAAGACTTGCTGGGCGGTGATGCTCGGGGCAGCTGAAGCGGGTCTGGGTGTGGGACACAGGTCACTCCAAAGGGCACTCGCCTCACACCTCCCTAGGCAACTCCCAGGCGTCCCTGGTATCTTCTCAAACTTAGTTAAGTCTGGCTCAGAGGACGGCTGAGGACGGCTGTGCGGGGCCTGCCTGCTCCAGGGTGCCTTCCGGGGGCTGCCTTTCTGGGGGCACTGCCTTCACACGGGAGGTAAGTGCCCCCAGCCACACGTGACAGCTCCTGTGCCTGGTGTGCAGGATGCACAGAGGGACACACCACGGACCCCTTCCTGCCCCCAGGAGTCCGCAGAGTGGAGACAGGTCTCCCCGGCCTCCAGAGCTCCGCAAGGGGGTCTTTGGAGAAGAGGGTTTGACGGAGGAGGATTAGAAAGACACTTTCAGGCCCAGCCAATGTCAGCAAGTTTAAGGGTGCTCTTGGTATTTTCGTTTAAAAATTGGTATTATAAGATTTCTCTCAAGCTCTTGTTTTTTAGAATGAAATTCAATTAGAATTGTATTATTCATCTGTAAATGTCACTTTCCAAAAATCAGGCATGTTTTAAAACATGTTACCAGTTTTTAACTTTTAAGTGATGCAGTTATGTTTTCCAGCCGTCATTAGAATGCAGTTTTAAGTTGAAAACAGAAAAGTGAGACACGCTTACAGTTACTATTGCTTTAGGAAAAACGGCATCATCCCAAGAGGTGGGAGTGCTGTGAGCCGCTGGGGGAGCTGTTCGGGCCTTTCCTGCTGAGCAGGCGGTGGGTCCGCCCCGTCCACGGCACACATACTGCGTCCCCTGCCACGGACTCGCCCCTTCTCTCCTTCTCCGTGGGTGGACGTCCTCGTGGCTGTTCAGCTGGCCGCCCCTGGTGTGCGTGGAAGTCCCGTGAGGATTTCTGCCTCAAGCCGAGCAGGAATCTGCACCCAGCACGGCTGCGCTGGTGACGTGTCAATCCCACACCTGGAGCCACAGGTCAGAAGACACCACCCGTCAAGCCTCGCTAGATCTGAACGAGCTTTTTTGGAAACTCAGAAAACACTTCCCACAAAATGCTTGCGAGGAAGCACAAAAGGGCACATCCAGAGAGCGTGCACCAGCTCCCAGGGACCGAGGGCAGGGCTTGGCCAGGTGGGCGCCCCCACCCCGGTCACCCAGCATTTGTTTCTTACTTGCTGAAGGCACTTGAGTTGTTTCAGCTTTTGGTTGTTACGAATAAAGCTGCTGTGAGCATTCTTAGACAAGCCATTTTGCGGGCATCTGCTTTCTTTTCTTCTGGGTAGGAGTGGGATGGCTGGATCTACACATACGTGGTGGTGGGATGGGTGTGTGTGCGCGCGCACGTGCGTGTGCACGTGTGTGGGGACTTTATCTAAGAAGCTGCCAGACTGTTTCCCAGCGCGGCTGCACCACCACCACAGAGCTGCGGGCTCTGTCCCACAGGCTGCCCCACTGTTCCCACCAGCAGCGCAGGGGCATTCCAGTGGCTTCACATCACTGCCTGCATGTGGTAGGGTCGCTCTCGTTTCAGCTCTTCCTCTGGTATCTTGTTGCGCTTTTAATCTGCGTTTTGCCTGATGACGGTTGACGCTGGAGATCTCCTGTGTTTGTTGACCACTCATCTTCTCTTGTGGAGTGGCTGTTCAAGCCTCTTGACTCATCTTTGAAATTTTAGTTTCCTTTTTGCCGTGGAGTGATAGGAGTTCTTTTAAATTCTGTTTAGGGAGTCCTGTCAGACTGTGTACATATTGTGAATATTTCCTCAATGTGTGGCTCACGGTTTCAAATTTTTCATCATCTTTGGAGGAGCAAAATGTAAACTTTTTTCAAAACCCTATCCATTTTTTTCCCTTTGATGGTTTTCACTTTTGGGGTCCTGGGACCCAAAAGACACAAGAGGAAAAAGACACAAGGATAGTTTCCCATGTTTTCTTCTTGGTAGTTTGTTTTGTTTTGTTTTTCCAGACAGCTCTGCGATCCATCACAAATTAATTTTTCTGTGTGGTGTAAGGCATGGGTCAGACTTCTCACTTGTCGTAATGACTCAGATACCAAGCTGCTCCAGCATTATTTACTGGATCAAAGAGAAACCTCTGCTTGCAACACTTCTGACGCCAGATGTGTGGGTTTTCCCCATTCCCTGTGGGTGCCAGCGGGTGTCCTGCAGTCTCAGCCGGTTCTCACACGAGCTGCGCGGTGCGTGTGGACGCCACAGGCTGCGGGCTCTGTCCCACAGGCTGCCCCACTTCCAGCGCCACCCTTAAGTAGGGGGTCCTCAGGGTCCCCACGCTTCTATCCAACTTGCCTACAGCTCAGGCGTGCCCACCGCCCCTTCTTCAGGCTTGATAGTCTGCTAAAATGGCTCACATAACTCAGGGAAATACTGAGTTATGTTGGCTGGCTTGTTACGAAGCCTTTTCTGAAGAATGCAGATGAACAGCCAGTTGTGGAGACACACAGGGTGAAGCCCAGCGGGGTCTCGAACACGGAACTCCTGCCCCATGGGGTAGGGGTGCCACCTTCTGGCACCTGGATGTGTTCACTAACCCAAAAGCTCTCTGAACCCCACAGTTTAGGTACTTTTATGGATGTTTCATCACAGTCCTGATGGTTAACTCCATCTCCAGCCCGTCTTCTCTCCCAGAGGACGGGGGTGGGGCTGAAGCTTCCACTTCTAACACTTCTAACCCTGGTCTGTCTTTCTGGTCCCGCCCCATCCAGGCACCCACCCAGAGTCGCTTCATCAGAGCAAAGGATGCTCCTGTCATCCAGGAAACTCAAGGGACTCAGGAGCTCTGGCCAGGGACCAGGACAGAGACCGGGGATCATGTGTTATGTCACACTGTCCTTTCCCGGCTGACTACCTCTGGCACCTCTGTCGGCAGTCGGTTGACTGTGTGGAGACCCGTCTCTGGGTTTTCCTGTGCCCCTGACGCGTCTGTCCTTGCTCCCGCACCACACAGTGCTGGTCAGCAGAGCTTTGTGCTGGTCTGCCTCCGTGCTTTACCAGCTGCAGGTTGTACGGAGATCACTGTGTGACTGAGTTTCTCGTGAAAGCTGAGTTAGAGAAGGAGCTTTATGTTCACTTGGTGACTACAGCTTTATTTTAATTTACATTAACATAGCTGTAAGTCCTTCAAACTTCTTCTTTTTCAAGATCATTGTGGTCCTTTGCGTTTCCGTATGAATATAAGGATCAGTTTGTCGGTTCCTACCAGCAAGCCAGCTGGGGACTGGACTGGGGTGATACTGACTCTACAGATCAACCGGGCCAAATGTTACCAGCCTAGCAAATCAGTCCTCAAGCAAATACTTGGCCCTACAGCAACACAGCTGATTCAGCCGGTCAGGGTGAGCTCTGTGTTGTCAGGGGCGTCTCCGCACACAGCCTGGTGGTGGAAAGACGGTGTCCGTAATTCTGATTTTGGGCTCCGTGAGAGCCTGAAGTGCCTCCTGAGAGGTCAAAAGGTGGAACTCCCAGCAGTGAGGTTTGATATCAGGTTGCTGTGGTTGTACCACAGCTATCGGAAACTTCAGTCAGATGACGGCTGTGGATCTCCTTACCAAGTGGACCTCCGTGTACTTCCGCGATTTGACAAATACCTGCTGCCGGCCTGCAGCTGTGACGTGGTGCTAGGAACACAGGTGCGGCACACCCCTGCCTCAGCAGTATTCCCGCCTGGGACGTTTCATCAAACTGAAAACTTAGTTTATGGTATTTACTCTGGAGTATTTGAGTTTCTGTGAAGAAGAAAACCAGAAGTGAGAAATGTATCATTTATTCAACATAATGCTTACATCCATGATAATACCTTTTGGATTCATGGTACTGATTACCAGCAGGGCCATATTTGAATGAACATACCTTACTTTTTCCTGAACGCTTGGCCATAATAAGAATATTTCTCTCCTCTCTGGACACTGTTTTCATGCAATTCAAAGTGCTACTTCCATCTCCTGCAGTGGACAGAGTACCCACAGCCCTGGACGGCCTGAAAGCAGCCCCTGGAGCCCCGCGTGAGACGGCCTCACGAGGCAGCTGTGTCTTGTCGGGAGCACAGTGAATCAGAGGCATGGCTCCAGGCCTCGCAGCACTGGAGTCAGGGAGCTAAGAAAAGTAACCGTACAAGAAAGAAAGTAACAATGCAGCGGAGACAGGAAGTTATTAAGTGTCCAATAACAGGCACAAGTTAGGGAGTCCCGGGTCCTGGAGAGTGCCAGCAGAGCTGCCACAGCAAGGGAATACTTCGTGCAAAGAGAGGGGACTGGGGTGATGCCGCAGGGCGCCTGGGGGCAGCCGGAGAGCTGTGTGTGTGAACCAAGGTGGGGTGCAACGGGGTGGCATCCGGGGGGCACACGTGGGCAGTGAGAAGGGAGACTGTTGGGCGGAGCTGGACCAGGAGGAAACGCGGGCTCCAGGGTCTGGCTTTCATCTGGGTGCAAACTGCGGGCTTCTGAAGGTTTCCTAGGAGGAAAAGTTACGAAACCCAGTGTCATCTTCTCAAGACCACAGGACTTGTAATCACGGGGTGTTCACAGCGTTTTGCTACATGAAAGTAGTCGCAGTGCAGGACGTCCCTCTAAGAGTATCAAAATTCACGATTGTTCCACACCAGTAAGCGCCTCGCTCTTCGTGCGGTCATCCTTACCCTGATCCCCCTCTTCCGAGGTTAAGGCAGCCAGCTTGCTTATGACTCGCATTTGGACGGCTTCTTTCTCTCTTCATAGTTTCATCTTGTCTTAGTCTTTAGCCTTAAAGTGTGTGTTTTGTAAACTTGCAAGTTGGGTGGTGTTTTCCTCCCCCATCAGTCTCTGGCTCCTAACTGGAGCTCTGTGTGTTTACATTCGGTGTGTTGACTGGCACAGCGGGGTTTAAAGCCGCCACCCTGCTGCTCTGTTTGTTCCATCTTCTCTTTATTCTTGCTCTCTTGCCTTCTGTTGGATTATTCACGTGTTTTTAAAATTCTATCTCTGCTTGTATTTTTGGTACATTAATATGTTACTATACGTTTTATACGTCAGTTTGATATTTGTGTACATAACATGCACATTTATACTTGTTTATTTCCGTGGTTGATGTGGAAGTTACAGAACGTGCCCTTCACTGATCACAGTCCGCTCTGAAGTTGTATTACACGACTCCATCAACCAGGTAAGAAAGTTAGAACGCAGAATAACCGTAACTCCCTACTGCTCTTGGTTCTCTTGTCATAGTTTTTATTTCCACAGGTTGCTGTTTAATTTGGTAGCCACTAGCCACATGCGGCTATTTAAATATAAGGTTAAATTATAACTGAACACAACCTTAAAATTCAGCTCCTCAGCCACACACCTGAAGTGCCCCCGGGGTGGGGGTTCTGGCGGGGACAGGCCCAGCTGTTCCATTACTGCCGTGTTGCGCTGGGCAGTGTTGCTCAAAACCCACAACATGTGATTCTAAGATCTGCTCTAAGCCTCCACTCGATAATCTTGTGTCTTTTATTATCTTGGGGGGAGGGAAGTAATTAGGCCTATTTATTTATTTCTAGAGGAGGTGCTGGGGATGGAAGCCAGAGCCTCGTGCCCGCCGAGCCCCCTCAGCCTTTACAGACGTGTTCCCGCCCGCATGCCTGGGGCTCCACCGGGCTGCTCCCCTTCAGCTTGTTGGAGGCTGAGCCCCTGGTGACGACGTTTTCCAGCTCTGATTTACCCCCAATTCGTGAAAGACGCTTTTGTCGAGTGTTCGATTCCAGTCATGAAGACCTGGGCAGTCTCCTGTCCGCACTTTACAAGTATAGTGTCGTTTTCCTCTGGCAGCACAGCTTCTGATAAGCAGTCAGCAGTCATTCTCGCTGAGGTTTCCCAGGACGTTAATCTTTTTTCCTTTGTCTTCATTAAGGCTTTTATCTTCATCTTTGGTTTCCGGCAGTTGGGCTATGAGACAGCTCCGTTTGTTTTCCTTTGAATTTGTCCTCTTTGGGCTTTGCTGAACTTTCCGGATCTGTGGGGTGATTGAGTCCTACCAGTGTGTATAATCCGTACACGTTCTCTCTGTAAATATTTCTTCTGCTCCGTTTTTCCCTTCCTTTTGACAGCCCAGTTTTAGGGACATTAGACCCTTTGATCTTGTCCCACAGGTCTCTCATAGTCTTTTGTTATTTGTTTTCCTTATTTTCATTTTTTTCCTGTTATTTTATTTTTTGTCAAGGTGTAGTTGATTTACAACGTTAGTTTCAGGTGTAAAGCAAAGCGATCCAGTTACCTGTATACATTATATACATTTTCCAGATTGCTTTCCATTAGAGCTTATTACAAGAAATTGAATATAGTTCCCTATGCTATGCAGTAGGTCCTTGTTTATTTGTTTTATGTATGGTAGTTTGTATCTGTTAGTCCCAAACTCCTGATTTACCCCCCACCTTTTCTTCCAGGGTTTTGATTGAGATGATTTCTACTGATGTGGCTGAGCTGAAACTTCCTCTCTCCAGCTGTACCCAGTCTGGTGCTTGGCAAGTCAAGGAGTTCTCTTCAGAGACTGTCGTTTTTCCGCGACTCCTGGCAGGGAGCCCTCGCTCCTGGTGTGGCCCTTCTGCTGCCCCAGCTGGCTGCCTGGGCGGCACGAGACCTTTCCCTTTGCCTCCAGACCCCTCGCGCTGCGGGGCCTCGGGGCCTCTGCTCAGCTCCCATGTGGCACCTGCAGTCAGAAGAGGTTCAAAGAACTGTTAGTTGCTATGAGATCACTTCCTCCAGCTTAATTTATGTGTGTGTGTGTACGTTTATGAAGAAATGGGGATAATATTGATTCTGTGCCCTGCCTCACCCTAGTAACTCTCTTCAGTGGGTATATGGACAGTCCGGAGGAAAAAAGCCCCGGACATGGTATTAAGAGAGAAATCTCCAATATAACTCTAGTCTTAATCAAAACTTGCATTTATTTATGTTTTCATCAGTAATGTATTAATAATAGCTATAATACTAATTCATTCCAGAAGTATTTTTAACATGAGACTTAAATTTACAGCAAATTGCAAATTAAAGACCTGTGTGTATATATATGTATCTCCCTCTCCAGGCATAAACATGGTGTCATCAATAAATGATGTTCAAGTGCGAACACTTGTGGGGGAATTTGAGCTTAGGAGGAAAGGATTTAAAACAACTCCTGACTGTTAACCAAGAGACTGTTTATATGTTTATAAAACATGTGAGTAGGTTTCGAATCACGATGGCATTCAGGATGCATTTGCTACAGGTAGGGAATGATGTCATGGTTTTATTTTAAAAGGCAATATGTGTAATCTTTGGGAAATTACATTCATTGCAGCTATTTAGTTTTATTTTTAAAATTTTTTTGGGGGGAGGGAATTAGGTTTATTCATTTATTTTTAGAGGTGGTACTACAGATTGAACCCAGGACCTGTGTATGCTAAGCATGCAGTCTACCACTTGAGCTATATCCTCCCTGCCTCATTGCAACTATTTAAATATGATGGGAAATTTTACTATTACCTTAAATGTGGGAACTTAACAAATTTTCAGAAAACTAGCTTACTGGGTACTTTTGCAAAAAGCTTTGAGGTTCGTGGATCCAACTACCCTTTTCTGTAGCCTAAATCATTACAAGGGACACAGTTGGGTCTCCCTGTTTTCGGTTTTGTCCCACACAGCAAACAGGTTGATCTTTTTAGAAGTTCAACTGGGTCATGTTACTCCTTGCTTGAAACACCCAGTGGTTTCCTGTCTCAGGTAATGGGGGCCGGTGGAGCTGCAGCCCGGCTGTCTTTCCTCCCTCACGCCTGTGACACACTGAGTGTCCTCCCACGCTGCGCCACTGCCCTTGCTCTTTGTCTGGAGGTCACCATGGCCCCAGCTCAGGATCTTGAAGCCTCAGGTCAAGGGTGTCCTCCTCTGGCCTCTCTGCCTGCTCTGCATGCTGCCCCTGGGCTGTGCCTGTATGTGCACAGGTGTACTGCGGGTCCTCCACCAGCAGCACCTGGCAGGTGCCCCACGGTCTCACTCTGCTCTCTTCTGGCACCTGTATCCCGCACGGACACACTCCTGGTTGAGGGAACAAAGCTTCGTGAGCCCTGGGTGTGTCTCCTCCACATCCCACCTTCAGCTCCGTGCCCACCTGAGGGCACCTCCCTGCTGCTTTGGATCAGTCTTTCTTTCACACGCGCTGATGGGATGTGGCTGCTGGGTCTGCTCTCTGCTTTGGTCCAACCCTGGCCTGTGTCTGGTATACAGCAGGTGCTTACTGAGCACTGGGAACGGATGGAAGGGCGAGCGCAAGCCCTCCTGCTCTGGAGCCTCGTCAGACTCCTCGTGTCAGTGACCTCATATGGCCCTAACCGTTTCTACCTGCCCAGGGCCTGGCACTGTGTGCCTTCCATCCAGGGGCCTCGTGTGGGCACAGTCGGGGCACAGCTGAGACACATCAGTGCAACAGGACAGGCTCACCCTCTTGGTACCTGCAGGCCTGGGTTCCCTGCGTGTGGTGGACACCGTGAACAGTGAAGGTTTGTAGGCTCGTCTGAGTTTTTAACAGCATGCCCTCCAAACACAGTTACTTTATCACAAGGCCGCTTCCGAATGCCGGGGAGAGCAGTGGCCGCCCCCCCGGAGGAGCACAGAGCCAGGGCCCAGGACGCCGGGACAACACACCCCACAGTCACTTGTCAGCTGGTTTGGAAACATCCGTTACACCAGATCAGACGCTCTTTCCTTTGATCAACCGTGTTTTGTCGTGGATGAAAGGCTTCTCCACCGATCGCTTCCCTTCCTGTCTCCACACCACCTAAAATCTCTCCCGTATGTGAGTGAGTACTTCACGAGACGACTTTTTGTCCTGTCTAGGACGGACTGCGCCCTTTTGTTTCGAAGCCGTGTGAACCCTCCGGAGTTTGTACCGTAACCGCAAACGCATCTCTGGAGGACAAGCCAGGGAGATGTCGCGTTCAGAGGGACACGGTAACTTCTTCCATTTCTTCAGAAGGGGTTTCTATACAGAGAACGAGGAGAGCCGGCGGCGCCCCCAGCGCGGGCTGTGTCAGCGGAGCCGGACTTGGACCTGCCTCCCTCCAGGCTCCCCGCTCCCCCCGGGCCCACGGAGCCGCGCGTGTCCCGCTCCCCGTCCGCGCACCCTCCCCTCCGCACTCCTCTCCCCTCGCCGCTCCCCCCACTCCCCTCCCCTCCCCGCGCCCCCTCCCCTCCGCACTCCCCTCCCCCTCCCCTCTCGTACTCTTCCCACTCCCTTTCCCGTGCCCCCTCCCCTCCTCGCTCTCCTCCCCTCCCCTCTCTCCTCCTGGCTGACACCGTGGGGTCCCACAGCCACTGCAACCGTGGAAACGCTTGGGTTTCGGCTGCCAGCACGCGGCAGGCTCCGGCTACACTTGAGGGTGCGCGCGAGGCAGCAGCGACAAAGCGCGGCGCCGGGTGCGGAATACGCAGGCCCCCAGCCGCCCGCCCGCGCCGACCTTGACCCGCCCCCGGCCCAGCCCTCCCACCCGCCCCTCGTGCGGCGCGGCTGCTCGGAGGCTCCGCGACTCCGCGGCCGGCCCAGCTCCGCCCCGGGTTTTCCAGGCCGCCGGGAGCCGCGCCTGCGTAGGGCGCCGCGGCCGGACGTGCGGACGCACAGCCGGCGTGCCTCGCCATTGGCTGGCGGCCGGTAGCCCCACTGCCGTGCACCGCCCCCATAGGCGGGCACGGCCGTCAGTCACGGGCCGGCGCCGGCCCGCGGCGCGCCGCGCGTGTCCCGCCCCTCGCCGCCGCTCGTCGCTCGCCGGCCGGCGGCCTCGCTCGGCCCTCAGCTCCGTGGCGGCGGCGGAAGGCGGCCCGGGCCCTCGCAGGCCCATGGCGGCGGCCGCGGCCCTCCCGGGCGCGGGCGGGCCTCCCGCGGGCGGCGGGGCCGGGGGCGCGGGCGGCGGGTCCCCGCCGGGCGGCTGGGCCGTGGCGCGCCTCGAGGGCCGCGAGTTCGAGTACCTGATGAAGAAGCGCTCGGTGACCATCGGGCGCAACTCGTCGCAGGGTTCGGTGGACGTGAGCATGGGCCACTCGAGCTTCATCTCACGGCGCCACCTCGAGATCTTCACGCCCCCGGGCGGCGGCGGCCATGGCGGGGCGGCCCCGGAGCCGTCGGCGCAGCCCGGGCCCGACGCGGGCGGCGACTTCTACCTGCGCTGCCTCGGCAAGAACGGCGTGTTCGTGGACGGCGTGTTCCAGAGGCGCGGGGCGCCGCCGCTGCAGCTGCCGCGCGTGTGAGTGGGGCCGGGGGAGGACGGGGGCTGGGGGCTGCGGCCTGGCTGGCCGGCCTGGGACCCGAACCCCCACCTGGACCCGGACCCCGACCCCGCGACCCCACCTAGAACCCGCCCCCGATGCGCGACCCGGCCCCGCGGCCCACCCAGGACCAGGAAAACTCAGATCCAGGCAGGCCCTGAAACCACCCAGCCCCGCTGCCCCCGACCTAAGTCTTACGGCGAGGACGCAGCCCACGTCCTCCCCACATGTAGGAGGCAGTCCGGACCCCGAGTCGGAACCCCAGGCCTCGTCCATCCAGGACCTAGATCGCGGTCTCTGGGCTCAGTCTACCTCCTAGCCGACCCCGACCCCGACCCCGTCACCCTGGCCGGATCCCACTCCAGACCCCAGCCTCGCGGCCTCATCCACCCGACCCATGGCCAGAACGCAGACCACAAGCCCTGCCGCAGGTCCCATCCTCACTTTCCCAAAGCTGGAGGCTCAGGCAGCTGTGCACGTGGGCTGAGGGTTTCTGCGCTTCTCTGTGCGTTCTGCGAGTTTGCATGTTATTTTTCGTAACTAGCACGTAGGTAATACAGCGCAGAAGTGTTCAACTCTGGCGCGTGGAACCGCCCAAAACCTGTATCTTCACTGATGATGGGTTATCTGTTTCTTCCTTTTTGTTCTGGATGTTTTCAGTAGTGTATTATTTCAAGAATTATTTAAGCTGTAGGAACTCCTTTTTCTTACCATATTTTTTGTTGCCTAAAAATTGAAAACTCTTGAAAAGTGCTAAATTTTCAGATCTGTGCTCTGAACCTTAAAATTTGGGGAAAGCTGTACACTTTCAACATGATTTTTAAAAGTCGCTTGATTATTTAGAAGTTCTTACAAGGTCTTATGGAGTGGTAATTAAGGGAGCTTCATGAGGAACTATCAGTCCTGCTACAAAGCAGTTCAGCTGGTTCTCTGATTTTGTGAAGTATGATAACTTCACATTTACTCTGCTTGAAAAACAAACTTGCTCTCTAGGAAATGCTAATTATTCCTCGGGGACTTTCTAGATTATTCCAAGTAGAACCTTTCTCCACAAACCGGAATTTTTGTCTGCTTCCAGCTGTTGGAGGTGCGGATAAGAGTGCTGCTTGTCTTCACTGCTTGATTTTTGTGCACGTGTGCTGCGTTACTGCGTGGCCTGCAGAGCGCACCAGCTGGTTCCCTAGGCCTTGATGGGAGCGTCTCAAGCAACATTACTTTTCAAACTTAAAGCGGTTTTGTGTGTAATTATACTGAAGAGTGCGTAAGATGGGTGGTAGGGACCTAACGGCTGCCTTTTAATTTGACTTGTTTACAGGTAACTTGACATCACAACAAAGGGTATTATATTTTTCCTCTGAGAATTTTGAGGTTTTTAAAGAAAATTCTCTTATTATCATTCAGCCAAAACTATTTGTGTTGACATTCCAAACATGGAAATAAGTGGAGCTTTCCGCGAGGGAGCAGAATTGAGACTTTTTTGAGGGGTGAAGTGAGCCTTGTAGAAATGATGAACAAGAGGTGGTGGGCAGGAGCAGGGCCTCTGGCCTTCAGCTCCAGCTGGTGCACAGGGCAGAGTCCGGGCTTCTTACGGGCCTGGGGACCTCTGCCTGCACTGACAGATGGGAGTGATTTTTTCCAC
Source organism: Camelus bactrianus (assembly GCF_048773025.1). Classification (NCBI taxonomy): domain Eukaryota; kingdom Metazoa; phylum Chordata; class Mammalia; order Artiodactyla; family Camelidae; genus Camelus; species Camelus bactrianus. Next base: position 59,751,724 of record NC_133554.1, read on the forward strand.
AGAAGGGGTTTTGGCATTTTTACAGTGTGAAATGAGTGGATAATTGTTAGGATTTTTAAGGCAAATGCCTTTTTTGTAAAGCATTATTTCTAAGTTGTTGGTGTAGGATGGTAACAGGTATGTAATGGAAAAAAACTGTAAAGACAATTGGTGCTACCTAAATGTAGATAAATTGTTTTAAAAATCTTTTTCTTGAAATTAAACTCAGTTTTATGTTACAAGTTCTTTTTAAGATTAAAAAAATCAAATTGTATCAATTTAAAAACACGTGTAATACTTACCTGAAGGGGAGATACCATGATCACGAAGGTGGTTTTCCCAGGGCGAGGCTTATCCGTTACACTCCGGATGTACTGACCCCTGCAATTTCCCCAAATGTGGGAAAATTGACTGCATAATTCGTAGTAGTGGGGGACTGCGTTCGCACTTTCCCCTGTTTAAAAAAACAAAACAAAACATGTAACTTAGAGCAATTATGCAGAGGTTGAAACTTTATTCCTTATTTCAGACTTGCTTACCGAATTGAGAATCGCTGTAGAATTTTTAAAATATAGCAACCTATGGTTGATCTCTTATTTGAATGACAATGATTGTATTCCAATTCCAACTTTAAAATGAATCTATGTTTTGTAGTTAGTATTAAAAATTTACATACAGAGAATTTGAAAGAGTACATAAGTAGTTTAGGCTTAAAGTATGTTTTATTATTTTATTAAAATAATAAAGTATTGATGTGGGGGAAGAGAGAAAGGAGGGCTGTGATTCTGTATGTTGGCTGTCATGAGTATTTTAAACGGTTTGGATAAGACCTGAGTACAAGTGCCTTTTCCGTGGTGGTTGGTCAATTCCTTGCCTATGTGGCCTGGGGTGGGAGCTGAGTATGTACTCGAGCGCCAGAGCACGTGGTTTTCCAGAAAACAAGTGATTTCCAAAAAATTCTTGGTTTTTGGCCAAGTATGCAGGTCTGTATATACAGAAATGCAACTTTTTCCTCTGTGGAGTGGTCTAGGTAGGAGAGCCCTGAGGCACCTGGGCCGGGCTCCTGAAGTGTGCAGGTGCAGGTGGCCCTGCTGGTGTGCCTGGGTGGCAGCCTGGTACTAGAGGAGGTGGAATTCAGGCTGGAAGGGCCCTTGGGGCAGGTTTGTGGAGCATGAGGTTTGCCTAGGCCTGGTGGGGCAGTGTTTTCACTGAGGTCAGCCAGAGAATGAAGAATGTTCTCTTTGAGGACAGGGTCCTTGTTTGTCTAAGCACCTGGTCTGGTGCCTGAGTGATCTTCAGAGTGTTTTAGGAAGATCTGTTGGGCAGGGGAGCCTGGGTTTGCTGTTGTTGCTCTTGGTATGGCTGTGGTAGCATGCTGAATACAATTTACAAATAAAAGTAAACAACTTTTTAACAGTTACTTACAGTTTGAAATGTCAAGTGAATTTGATGTATTTTTTGGTTAGTAAGATGGTAAATATCTAATAGCCAGACATAAGTAGAACAAGTCGAATTTACTGTAGCCCAAAGCTATTTGACATGCAAAACTGCAGTTGTGTTTATTTAGAAAAGTGACGTGGTTCTGGTGCTAAATTAACTGCCTGTCAGCTGGTGATACAGCAGCCCCTCTCTTGTGTAGCATGTTTTAACTTGCAGATGAAGTTTGCTAATGCCACATTTGAAGACTCTCATTACATCAGAGATAGCACCCTCCGAGGTGAGGGCTGGAGAGAGGTGAGCAGGCAGCGGCTTCTGGACCTTTGCTGGTGGAGACTGGAGGCAGAGAACCGAAGGAGCTCAAGGTGACTGGACCCTGCTCTGCTGGAGGGGTTGGGCAGAGCCAGGGCTCCCAGAGAATCCCAGTACCAGAAGGAGGGAAGTTGGAAGGGGGGAGCGCCAGGTGGGCCTCGGGAAAAGGACCGTGACCTGCAGTGTCACCTTCCATGGGGAGCTGGGGGCTTGGCGGCTAGGATGTTTTGGAGGATGAGGGAGGAGACTGGGTGTGGGCTCCTGGGTGAAGACAGCCAGAAGGGAGTGGGGGTGGTTATTGCAGGGATGACCGAGGTGAGATTAGGATTAGGAAGAGTGGCAACCCTATGGGTCACCACCGTGAAGTGGTGAGGGAAGCCCTGGGAGACAGAGCTGTGGCCCCAAGGGTGCAGGGTGCACACAGTTGAGGTGTGAGGGGCACAGAGTTCCCAGCAGAAGATAAAATGAGCGTATCTTCTTTGAAGACCTAAGCAGACCCACTCGTGAGGTCCTGAGTGTGTTCTTGTTTGGGGGCTGAGGTGGCTGAAGCACTTGCATTACATTATGACCTGAGACCCTGACCAGCTTGTATGCAGAGCTGAGAGCCAGGGTCCGGCAGCTGGACTCTAGGACCCAGGAGTGGATGTTGGGCAGAGGCACTTTGCACTTGGAAAAGTGCTCAGTGTACAAATTAATTGCTTTTTAATGACTACTGTGTATTTTCCTTTAAAAGCTACAATATATATTCATTTGGTAAATTGAGATACATTTTTATCACTGATTGTAGACATTGGGAACACAGTGCAGCTATTTTAGCATAATTTTTTTAAGTTAAAAATAACAACCAGCTTGCTTCCACTTTACCTAGGGTTTAGTAGTTCTGCCGTACCTCGGAGGAATGGGTCATGGAGCTGGTTCTTGGGACTTGCCTGTTAGCGACCCTCTCTCCTGCAGGCTGAGGAAATGTTCCCTCCTCATCTCTTTGTGCTGTGCCTTATCTTCTTGCTTGGCTTTGTCCCCAGCTGGTCCTCCAGGGTGGGGACCGGGGCCTGTATGTGTTTGTACCCTTGGAAATGGCACAGAGCCGCCATCCTTTGATACATACACAGCATACGTGTTCCCGCTGACTGGGGACATCACCGTTGCAGGAGTTTTCTCAAGTGCTGGTCATTTAGCGACAGGACTCCGGTCAGACGTGGCCCCCCTTTTGGTCCCCCGTTCATCAGCAGGCCCCCATCTGGATGCGGGGCTGCTGTGGTCATAGCGGGCCTGTCCATTGTGGAACTGCAGCCGAGCAGGAGGTGGTGCTTGGTGGTGGTGGTGGGGTTGAAAACGAAGAAAAGAGGGTTTCTAAAATAAGGAAGCTTTTCATGATAGCCATTAGCATTTTGGGTACTATCCTCATCTGTTGGACATGTTTGTGTAGCTCGGGTCTCGCGTGTGGGTTCTGGAGCAGTTTACAGTGTCTTAGGTAATGACAATGCAGCCAGTCGGCTCCCGCACTACGGCCCAGGTTGTAATGAGGATGTTTGAGTTTGCTAAGAAAACACAATACCCCAGGGCATGTTGGAGGCACATATTGTCGTTTCTGTCATTTGAAGCCACTTGAGGGCCGCACAGGGGTTACCGCCATCACCCAGGAGGTGGCTGCGGTGAGATCAGGAGGCACCGTGCAGGAAGCCACCTTTCCGGGCATGCATCTATTTCTGGGGTGTGTGTTTAGTGCTTTGCTGGGATTTTAGACATTATTGGCTTCTGCTGTAGCTTGTCATTTGGGACAGAATGCTTCTGTGTCTCACATAGTGAAAGGTATCAGAACCACAGTGGTTCTCACTGGGGTGCACGTCCCTTCCCCAAGACATTTGGCAACATCTGGAGACACGCTAGGTTGGCACAGCTGGGAGGGATGCTATTGACATCTAGTGGGCTGGGGCCAGGGAGGCTGCTAGAAATCCTGTGATGCAGCGGATAGCCCTCCAGCAACAGAATGCTCCCGCCCCAGGCTTCAGTAGTGGGAAGGTACAGACCCTGGAGCACAGTGGTAGCCAGCAGGCGGTAACAGTGGGATGTTAGTCTTAGCCCTGTTGGTGGTGAATTTTAATAACTTAACAAATGGTACCTATTAAGCCTTTAAGGTTCCAAAGCATTGGTTTCAAATTTAGTGTCAGGCACTTTCTAAAAGGAAGCCTGAGGTGGAGAGGCCTGGCGTGGCATCGCTCCCTTTGCAGCTTTGGAAGGACAGTCAAAGGACTTGATCCCAAATCTTACCCAGGTTTTAGGAAGATTGGACTTAGCACTTTAAGCAGAGTCTCACGTTCCCCTCCTTGGAATGTGTAGCTCAGGCATGTCCAGTGGCTTTAGTTAGGCTGATAAGACTATTCTGAGACCAGTTATGGTTCACGAGAAGAAAAGACAGCGAGTTGTTCTAGTCGAGTTGCTCCAGGTTTTCGTGGTCTCTGCCCCCTGGAAGATGAGCAGCTGAGGATGTGAGGGAGTGTGGCGTTAGTGTCGCTGCGGCCGTGAGGCCGAGCTGTGAGGCTGCTGCCAGACGCCCTCTTCTCGTGCTGCTTAGTCACCAGTGAGCGGCGCGTGGAACTCCTTCTTTGACTCTTGAGCAGATGGGATACAGAAAACCCTGAACAAGTAAACTGGAGACTTACTGTTGTGTTTTTCTGGTCTTTTTCAGACCATAATAGCATTTGAGTGCATAAGTGATATTTTTAAAATACTATTTTTTTTTTTGCCACTTCTAAACTTTGGGAGGATGTTAGGAATTTGAGCATCAGTTTTACAGCTGTTTGAGCTGGGAGGAGGAAGATGTGGTCCATTCCGTTTCCTCCTTAAGTCTCGTGTTCCCACTTTGCTTCGTCTTGCCCTGGACTTGCCCACATGTGGTGTTAAACACTCCTCATCTTCTGTACCTTGGCTCAGGTGCCCATGGGCTGGGCTGGCTCATCCTGTACACTTACTGGGACTGTGGCCTGTGACCTTCAGTGACCTTGAGTAGATTAGGTACTTGATAGGACTCAAATGTCTGCTGGTAAATTTGCGTGATGTAGGCTTTAAGTTTGTATTTGGTAGATACTGCACCAAAAGATAGAACATTTATAACTAAAATTAAATACACTCTGATTCTATAATTCACCCCACTTTTCTTCTTGTTTGTATTGATGGTAGATCATCCAAGTGGCATTTTTGGTTTTGTATTGTATGGTTTTTTTTTTTAAGTTAAAGTTGATTGATACGTGGAGGGGGTGAGGAAGCCTGGACGCACATGAACAGAATCTCCTGTAGTTGGGTAAAAGAGTTCTTGCTGATGAGCACTGGTCACGTAGCTGCTGTCACGCAGCTACTGTCACACTGCATGCTCACCCCATAGATGCGTTCCAAGCAGTCGGACTGCGCTTCTCTTCAGTGCTGGGCAGGGTGTCTTGTCTTGCCTCGTCCCTGCAGACATGTCTTCACTCCCCCCACAGAGCACATGCACAGACTCTGGCTCCTGTGGCCTCGTGCCTTGGGCTGGAGGAGGGGCAGGCTCCCGGTGGTCCTTCTGGCTGAAGAATTTTGCAGAGACCTGAGGAGATCCTTCTGGGATTGCCCAAACCGGAGCACATCCTTGGCCCTCACAGCCCCTCAGTGAGGTAGTCCAGCTCTGATCCCCATGCTCGTCCCATCATGTTGTGACTTCATCACCTGTCCATCCTGTCTCCTCTTACGCAGTATCACCAAACTCACTGAAAGTAGCATTCCCCCCATAGTGCCGAAAATTGTACTTTATTTTCCATCAGTCTTATTTTGTTCCCTTAAAAGTTGGTTTTCAGAGTGTACATTTTCTTGTTGACACAAATATATCTGTTAGTCACAGTTTTGAAAAATACCTGGTTCTTTATACCTTCTGGGGGTTCCTACTAACCAAGCATTCAATGTTTAGGGTTCCTTTTCCTTTGTGTCTCTAAAGAGAATATCTTTACTTTTATAAATAATTTTTAAATGATTTTAGTATTTTGCTAATGGCGATTGTTTGCCCACTTTTATTTGTTCAGTGACTGGCTTCTCTACTTAGGCCATTATTTGTTAAAGCAGGCCTTGGTTATAGTTTTCGGAGGACACCTCAGGCCATTGGAACGGCATCCTGGCTTGACTGCAGATTGACTTTGGGCATCTGACCAAGCCTTTGTGAGTCACTGCATCACTGCACTGACTGTAGGTTCAGGTAGAGCTCTACTCCTCAGCTCCTATGTCCACAAGAAGAGGGAAATGGGCAGAAAGAATAGTTGAAGAAAAGCACAACGGAAAATGTCCCAAATTTGGTGGAAAAACATGAGCCTTCAAATGCAAGATGCTCGACAAACTTCAAGTAGGATAAACTCAGAGGTCCCACATTGCGACATTATCATAAAACCATCAGAAGACAAGGAGAGAATCTTGAAAGCAGCGAGAGAGAAGTAACTTGTCAGCACAGGCACTCTCAGCAAGGCTAACAGCTGGTTTCTCATCAGAAACCAGGAGGCCAGCAGACAGTGGGACGACGCTTACAGTGCTGAAAGGAAAAGCTGTCAGCCGGGAAATGTGTCTGGCAAAGCTGTCCTTCAAAAATGGGGGAGGAATTAAGACATTCCTCAATGAACAAAAGTTGAGGGAGTTTTTTAACTCTAGCCCTGCCCCACAAGACAGTCTAAAGGTTGTCCTTCAGGTTAAAGTGAAAGATCAATAAACAGTCACTCAGAGCCGTAAGAAGAAATAAAGATCTCCAGTAAAGGTAAGATCATGAGAAAATACAAAAGTTAGTGTTGTGACTTTGTGACCCCACTATTGACTGTAGGATTCAAAAAATAATTGTAACTTATGTTTTTGGCACACAGTGTGTAAGAATGTAGGGTCCATTGTCCATACTTTGAATCAGAAAAATATGAAATTCTTCAATAGTCTTAACACTGGATGAAGTTGATTCATTTTCTTTAAAATCTGTCAGAAAAAAGCTAAGACCATAATAGTTTTGTGAAATGTTTCCTAACACCTGCAGTCTTAGGAAGGATGTTTTGCTTTAGCATAAAGTAAGAAGTAATTTTGCCTTTAAGGTATGGCAGATGTTTTAAACTTTTGCCGTGTGTAGGCTGCCAGTGCTGAGGATGGGAGACGGCTGCAGGGCCAGACCTGCAGCTCCTGCTCTCCTTTGCTCTGTGAATTCTGTCGCGATCATTCTTGTGCCTTTTCCAGTTGGAGTCGAGGCTTGGAGGTAGTAACCCAGAGTTGCTTAGCAAAGAAATGGCAGAGCTGAGATTCAAACCTACATCCAGCTTTTTAGCCAGTGTTTTAAACCACTAAGTTCTCCGCAAGGCCAAGAAAAAGCCGTTGGCTGGAGGATGGGAGAATCTACAAGTCAGTCTAAGTAGGCTTTCTAATTGCACTGAGCTAGTTAATCTGTTGTTTTGCATTTAGATTATATGCATTACTCATGGTCAATGAATAGCATCTAGTCCTTAAAGTCTGTACGTCCATGTAGAGACGAGTTCCCATATTGGGCAGGGAAGTTCAGGACAGAGTGTGGTGTGACTCTACGGCTCAGAAGTGGGGGGGGGGGGTGCAGCACACTTGACACATCCCTGCACTTAAAACGCTGTCAAGATAGTAAAAATGTGTATCTTCAAATGGGCATCGTGGGCTGACATTTGTTTTCCTTTTCAACAGAATTTCTGTAAGGAGCGTATGTTTCTGTTTGATGAAATGCTACATCTAGAAGCATCTAGAAGATCTGCTCAGATCTGGGTGAATGTATTCTTCAGGCGTGTTAGTTCCACAGCAGGTGAAGTGCTCTCCATGTGGCCTCTGGACCTGGTGTGGCTGCCTTATGACTGCAGTGGCCTGTGTGTGCATGGAACAGGCTGAGGGGCTGTGATGCTTCAGGGGGTGTTTTCTGACTTTGTGTTATGCTTTTGACATGGAAGAGCATTTAGTCCTGCTTTGGAATGCTGTCTTGTTCCCAGGGTAGGCTGTGTCCACGATTGTGGCACCTGTGACCATCAGTAGATGATGTCCCTGCTTGTCAGCTCCCAGGAGTGAGTATTCAGAACCAGCCTCCGACTCAGATCTGGGGTGCCCACCTGCCCTGAGGGACGTGAGGCGGGGTCAGCTGCCCGCGCGATGGCCCCGCGGCCCCGCGTGTCAGAATCTCTGTTCCGTCTCAGCCGCCTTCACAGGGCAGTCTCATGGGGAATTTATTCTTTAGTTCTGACTTTCTGATTGCTAACGAGGAAAATCTGATTCATTGAAAATAAATTGTTTTGTTGTTGGGCTTGCATTCCCAGTTTTTATTTGTGGACACAGGCAAAGAAAGCTTTCCCTTTTCCTTTTTGAAAGGAAAAAGGGGTTACTTTCCCTCATTGTGCCCCAGACCATCCTGTTGTTGGCATCCATGCTTTGGACAGCTCAAGGTCATTCTCCTAGTCTGTAGTCACTGTCTTTTTTGGATGTCTGGGCAACTGCCCTTGCCCTGGTCGGGGTGGGCCCAGGGGGCTTCAGATGGGGAGCAAGGTGGGGCCGAGCTGCGGCACCTCTCCTGTTTAGAGAGGTAAGCACTTTGAACTGGAGTGCGGTGTTGTCTCTCCGTGATCTTAAGTCTCCCCTTACAGTGAACAGGGATCCACAGGAAGATTTGCAAATGTTAGCCACTATCTATAAAAATAGATTAAAAAAAAACAAGCTTCTTCTGTACAGCATGGGGAGCTGTATGCAATACCCTGTCATAACCTTTAGTGAAAACGAATATATGTGTGTATATGTGTGCCTGGGACATTGTGCTATGCACCAGAGACTGACACATTGTAACTGAATGCACTTCAGTAAAAATAAAAAATAAGAAACAGAAAGAATCCACGAAGAAGCTCTGCCCTTTCACGGCCCAGTGGTTGAGCTTCTTCACAGGGCGGTGGTGCAGGGCTGCGATGCGAGGGCCAAGTGGATGTGGCCCTGCCTTGATGGGAGGGGGCGTGTGGGGAGCTGGAGTCAGGCACAGACTAGAAAGTGGCGTGTCTGGCCCAACGGGCAGGGGGCCTGAGGCAGGGGAGCAGTCCGCCTGCCCGAGTTTGTCTTTCCCCAACGAGGGAGCTCTGGTGGTCTGAATAGAAGGACGACCATGACCCAACAGCAGGGGTGGTGTGGGGGGATAGCTGCATCTGAGAAGAGGAGGCTGGAGATGGATGGCAGGGCCAGGCCTGGGTTTGCTGCTCGTGACCAGACACAGGAGCTAGCGGGGCCTTAAACAGGGGGCAGGGCTGGGGGGCCTCGTGCCGACTTGCGGGGCAGAGATCCCTTGGAATTCCGAATTCTTTGCGGTTGTAGAAGGTGGCCAGTGCTTAGCGTAACTCAACTCCTGGGATCCCATGCGGAGCAGCGCCGCCCCTCAGACATATCCTGTGTCTGCAGAGAAACAGGCACGTGCCTACCTTCAGATCATGTTTTGTGGCCAAATGAATAACAAACCAGGCTTTGGGGAATTCACAATTTTGAGTGAGGGGTTGTGGACCCATAGAAGGGTGATTCTCTCATTTTAAAAACACTAAGTTACTACAGCTTTTGCCTCCATGGTTTTCAGCGGTCCGCGTTACCACTGCATTCCAGGGAGCAGGGTGAGCACTCCTGTGCATCTTCTTGCCTGGCCTTACCTGGCTGCCCAGAGTATGGAGTGTGGGTCAGCGGGCACCTGCAGGTGCTTTTTGCAGGGAGGGACAGAGCAGGGATGTCGTGTGGTGCAGCTCGCCGCCGGGGGGCATGTGGGCATGAGGTGGACCTCACGGGCTGGAGGATGGTCTTGTTGCTCTTGACTGGGCTGAGCACGTGGGAGGCAGGGCAGGTGTTCAGCCCTGTTCGAGAGAGTAACACGGCTCTTTCATGGATGCCTTCTGTTTTTCCTTCTGACATTAATGTTCTGGTCTGGTGTTTTTTCTGGTTCTGCCCTGTTGTTTTCACTGTATTTTCTTTGTTCTGTGTGTTTCTTGTCTGGACCTGTGGTGTGCTAGAAATCAAGCCGGGTGAAGCAGAAGCTCCACCTCGGAGGAGGATGGACTTAGGTGGTCTCTGGTGCTTCTGGGGGCTTGTGACGTCTCCATCCTCCTGTCTTCTGTGGTCTTTGTCAGCGGTGGGGTCTTTAGTCACTCTTCCTGGGAGGTGACTCTCCTGCTGGTTGGAGGGTGGGGAGGGTTCTAGGCTGCCCTCCCAGGAGGTCCCATTTCAGAGTAGGAGAAGCGTGGGCCACCGCCAGCAGCAGACAGGCTGCTGAGAGCAGCGCCTCGACAGGACCACGTGGGTGAGGGGTGCCTGGTCTGAGTGCTGTGAGCTGCACCACACAGCCGCCCTAACCGCTGGGAAGTGGTTGGGTTTGTTTTGGTCGTTTTGACTTCGAGGTGACAGTAAACCTCCAGTGTTGTACTAAGGCACAGACTCCTTTGGCCTTCCCAGTGTTGATATCCGCTGAAGGCCCAGCGTTCGCGTGGTCAGCCTGGTCAGGAGCAGGGGATGTGCATCGGAAGCTGAGCTGGCTGCTCAGACTTGTGGGCCCCCACTATCAGAGTTCCCGGCCCGGGCTCGGGGTTCTCAGCCCCTGCACCCACTCCCCTGCCCTCCCCTGGTCCCACCCTAGCCTCATCACGGCCATTGTGGTGTGTGGTGGCCCTGCTTGGTGCCAAGGACCTGAGTAAACCCCGCTCTGAGGTAGGGAGGGGGCCCTGGCTGGCTCAGACCCTCACTGGGGTGGGCTGTGAAGTGTCCGACGCCCAGGTTTGTTTGTTCCAACCTTTGGCTCTTTACCAGGGGTGAGCATGACCATCCCGTGAGGGTCTTTTAAAAAATGGTACCTGGACCTTCCTTCCCCTTCAGAGACTGGGATTGGGGGAACACTGGGGGAAATGTCCGTGTGTGTATCTGTATGTACTTTGGAAAACCTCTCCAGCTGCTTGCGCTAGGCACCTGAGGTTTGAAAGCACTGTTCAGGAAAAAGCATGTGAGACTCAGCAGTTGGTGCAGAAGGTTCTTGGTGCATCGAGGACCAGGCGTGTGGTTGAGGGCCGACCATCCGCTGGCTGCTGTGTGGGACTGTGGGCTAGAGTTGTGGTAGCAGAGCTAGGAAAGTTATTTCCAAGAAATTTAGATACTCGTTGAACTGAATTGGCATGATGCTGGTAGTCTTGCTTAAATGATCAAGTAAAGTTTATTTTAGGATGTTATAAAGTTTAAGATAATATAACATGATACTTGCTGTGGCACATTTGGAACAGTGATTGAAAATGGTTAGAAAAAATTACCCATCATCTCACCATTCATAAGTGGCCACTGTTAACACAAAACATATTCATTATTATATGAATAGTTTTGAATTTGCTTTTAAATAGCAGAGACTCCCGTTGCAGGTAGGATTTTGTCTCATCATCAGTTACTTTTCTCGTGTTCACCCTTTTAAAACGTGCTGCAGGAACATCTATCTGTGGGACACGCTGTGAATTACCCTACCATCCCCTGTTGTTCAACACTTAGATTAACCATTTTTTGCTGTTTAAAGATACTGTAATTGAATTTTGAACTATTTGAGTCTTAGAGTTGGTGTTCCTGTGTCAAATACACATTTTTGTTTTAAACGTTCTTTCTTTTTTAGAAGACAGTAGCCCCATTAAGTTCCTTGTGCAAAGGAGAGCACGTCCCGCCCCTACGCCACTGGCAGTTCTCCCCATCCTCCCAGAACCCTCCGGTGGTCCTCTCGTCCGTCCTCTGCGAGTGACTGCGCGTGAAGGTGGTGGGCGGCCCGCTGCCCTCTGGGCCACTCCTGGGGCTCCACTGTGCATCACTTTGTGGTATAAAATGAAAAACCAAAGTGTTTCACTCTTTCTTTGTAGAGTGAAAACCCCAGCAAACTTAAGACACCTCCCCAGCTGGGCGCTGCCTGAGCCAGGCTCAGCCAGGGACAGCCCGGTGCAGGGCTTACCCCCCCCCAACCCCTGCCCCCGTGAGGAGGGGTCGCAGCCCACCCACCCGGGCAGGCGTGATGAGTCCCTGAGAACTTTCATTTTCTTTCCTTTCCTGGTTTGTTTTCTGATGAGAGAGAAAATAGTTCAGGATTTGTTTAAACCTGGAAGGCCATGACATCTCTTTGTGAAGTAGAAGACATGATGTGAGGGTGGGAGGGGGAGATGGAAGAGGACTGAAGCTTTACAGCTGTGAAGCTGACTGACTGCTAGATCAGATGTTTATATTTAACTTTGGTTTATTTGAAATTACTAATATTTTTAATTTGCATCAACAGCTTAAACAAGTTTTTATTTGGATATAAATTTAAATGTTAAGCTTTAAAATTTAATTACATTGCGATGAACTACAAGGAATCATATATTAAGTTTTTTTGCTTATATATAGAACTGAAGAAAAGACAATGATAGTTCAGTAAAGTTAGTAATTTGGGATTCAGTACATTTACTTTATGTCATTTGTCATATTAAGAAGATGTTTAGGGACGAAACATCATAGATTTCATGGAGTGCTCACTTTCTGAGTGTTTTCTGAAGTGGAGAGTGGCCGCAGCGGGCGCGCCACGTGTCTCCATTGGTGAGGTGTCTGTTCAGATTTTTCGCTCATTTTTAAGTCAGGTGGTTTGTTTTCTACTGGAGTTTTAGGAGTTCTCTGTATGCTTTAGGTAACAGGTTTTCATCAGGTGTGTCTTTTGCAGATATTTTCTCCTAGTCTGGCTTGTCTTCGAATTCTCTTGATGAAATTTCTTTTAAAAAAAACAAAAGAAGCAGCAGCAGCAGCTAGGTTTATTTAGTCTTGCGGCGCCCCGACACAGGTGAAAGTGCTCTGTAAGTGCTCCGTAAGGGTACGGCGAGGCGCGTAACGAAGTTCACCTGCACAGCTCAGTGACAGGAAGACATCCACACTGCCCGTCGCCACACACTTCTCTTCTTGTAAAACTGAGACTTTGCCCACAGTAGACACTAACTCCCCGTTCTCCACCCCCAACCCCAGCAGCCAGTCTGCTCTCTGTCTCTGTGGATTTGACTACTCTGGGGACTTCATGTGGAATCATACAGTATTTGTCTTTTTGTGTGGCTCATTTCACTTAGCATAATATTCTCAAGATTCGTCCATGTTGTAGCTTGTGCCAGAATTTTATGATGAAGTATCTTTCTAAGAAAGAAAAACATACTGCATTTTGGTCATTTATGGCGTTTGATCAAATTATTAAGGGTCAAATATGATTCATATGTAGGATTCTAGTTACCAGGGAGGCCGTAGGTGACAAGAGCTTCTTGCATACAGATGAACACTTCAATTAGGGGCTTTGTGAGCGCCTCTGGAGTGGGGGGAGTCGGGGAGCGGGCAGGCAGCAGAGAGGCAGACACAGCTTGTCTGCTTGAAGCCCAGGGCCTTGGAGAGCTTCTCTGCGCGCTCACTTGTTTGGAGAGCTGTCACTGGAAACTGGGGCAGTGGGGAGGCCTTAGTGGGAGGGAGTCTTGTTGTTTTTGCTACTTTTGAATTTTATGCCACGTGCATTTATTGCCTGTTCATGACAACAACAAAAATACTAGTTTCTATTCCGCTCTGGACAGTAGCTTAATGGATTTATTCTTTGTAGAATAAGCTATCTGATCTCCCCTTACTCAGTCAGAATATGTGGGGGGAAATTCTTAAGAAAGTGGCACCACGGTCAGCTCAGCAGACAGTAAGTACATACGCAGGTCCACCCAGAACCCACGGAGCCAGAGGTGTTTCAGAGTCAGAGGAGTTTGGATTTTGGAAAAGTAGTGCGGTGTGTGTACTGTATGTTGTCTCACACTCCCAGCACCCTGTAGTCCAACACAGTAGAACTTCTGTTGTAAAACACATGAGTGTTCTATGTACGGTAATTTAAGGCTGTAATTAGCTCCTTCTCAGTGCAGGTCAGAACTGGCTACACGTCGTATCGGATTACGGGGGTTTTGGAGCTGTTTGCGTTTTGGAATTTGTGAACAAGGGGTTGTGGACCTGCATGAGGTAGAGGCTACTTGAAGGCAGGTAGTTGTGCTCGGGGCGCAAAGAGTAAGATGCTGACAGCTGGCTGTCCTGCCAGCTCTGAGGCCTGCGCCTGCAGTCCTGCTGTTTCCAAAGTCCCCCTTTCCCCTGTGAGCTGATACTGTCCACTCAGGACCATGGACCTGCCCTCTTCTCAGTCTGCTCTGCGCCCCTGAATTTGTGGAATTACTGCTCTGCCCCCTTCACTCCACTTGAACGTTTCTCCCATTTATCCCTTACCCTTCCTGCTGCGTAGCTCTGGGCTTAGCGATTTCTCACCTGGACTTCTAGAGAGCTTTCTTAGTTGGTCTCTAGTCTTGTCACCCTCTAGTTTGTTTTTGTTTTTAGTATAATCTGCACACAGGAGAACTCAAAAGACCCTAAGTATAAAGTTTAATGAGAACGCATGGTGTAACCTGCCCCCAGAAACCAGCATTGTCTGTACCCCAGAAGCCTTGCCTGTGGCCCTCCCAGCCACAGAAGCACCGTCCTGAGTCTAAACCAGAGTGCTTGCTGTTGACTTCATACATGTGGGGTCACACAGAATGGATTTCAGGGGATGGTGCTGGCTTTTCACTGAATAAAATGTTTTTGAGATTAGCCCGTAATTTTGTACTTAGCTTTGGATCGTTCATTTTCATTGCTGTAAAGTATTTAATAATGTGAGTATGCCACAACTTGATATTCTGCTCTAGATGGACATTTAGGTAGTTTTACTTGGGACTATTATAACGGATAATGCTACCGTGAGTACTTAATAGAATTTTATTCTAGTTGGAAGGCTTTTTTACTTGAAAATTTGGTTGAGATTCCTGTAGCTGTGTTTTGATGATCACTCACACATTGCTGTTGGGTGGGCTCCAGTGGCTCACAGGAAGTGTACGTGTTCAGCTTTTGCGGGTACAGCCAGTTTGGAGAATGCTTAGTGGCAGATTCCACCCCTTCGGCACTGTAAGATAGAGCTCAGGAGTCTTCACAACTTTGTCAGCATCGGCATTTTCTCTTTTTCATTTTCGGCTTTCTAATGGGTATGCAGTGGTAGTGTACTGTGGGTTTAATGTATTTCTCTGATGGTTAGTGATGTTGAGGATCTTTCTGTGTGTGCTTATTGGCCATTCAGCACAGCATTTTAAGACTTTTGTGCAGATCCAGCACACGGACACATCTTGTGTGCAGCTCAGCTGGAAAGCGAGGGTCTAAACTCACCTGCAGGTGTTCGCTGTTCACCTGCAGTGTCTCGGCGCTCCGTCAGAACTGCTGGCTCGGAAGGCACGCTTGAAATTTCCCTGGGTTATGCTTTTGCTTCCCCAGCTGTAAAGAGGAAATCAACCTTTTTACAAAGTGCCCTAAGAAAGGAATACCTTACTTCAATCTTGAACATATGGAAAACCTCCCCATTTCTTAAGGGAATCAATGCAGTTTCTCTCTGACTGCTGTGTAATTGGCAGCCTCATCAATGACTTAAACAACACAGCCCTGCGGTGGCGGGGGTGGTCAAAGTGGCAGACTTTCAGCCATGAGAAGAATAGGGCTGTAATGTACAGCATGGTGACCGTGGGTGACAGTACTGTAGTATAAATTGGAAAGTTGCTAAGGGAATAGAGTAGATCTTAAAAGTTCTCACCACAAATTGTAACTGTATGAGGTGATGGACGTTAACTAACTTTATTCTGCTAGGCCTTCTGCACTACGTGTGTGTATCATTAAATTGTACACCTGAAACTTACACCGTATTACAGCTCAGTATAACAAGAACAATCCGCAATCCTAGACAGTATATTCTTTGTGTTTGGAACCTCACAAGTAAAACAAAAGTGATGTTTTCTCTAGTACATTGGTCTCCAAAGCAGGTGTGTGTGACCCAGAGGGAGACCAAGATGATCTTTTAGGGTTTTGGAAGAAAATATGCTTCTGGTTATTTTTCTCATCCTGTTTGCTACTTTTGTGTTTATAGTGTGTGATGCAGTAATATAACTTAGGTGTATATGAATGTATTGTTGCCAGATTTTTTCTTTAAAAAATATATTTTTTTGAGGTATACTTTATGTAGGATAAAACAAAGCTATTGTAAGGGTACCTTTCGAGGAGTTTCGATGCATGCATGCATCTGTGTAACCAAAACCCCCATCAAGTTAATAGGACATTCCTTTCTCCCCAAACCCCTTTCCTGCCCTTCTGCCCTCACCGCCCATTCAAAGCCCCAGGCACTCACTGACCTGCTTTTCATCACTATGGACGAGTTACACCTTTTCTAGGATTTCTTATGAACCGAATCATGCAGTGTATACTCTGCAGTTTGGCGTTTTCTTTTTGAAATTAACATGTTTTGGAAATTCATCCCAGTTGCTTGTTTGGGCAGTTTGTTCCTGTGTGATGTGTTGAGTGGTACTTGAGAAATATTCTCTTGTATGGACTTAACCAATGGGTTGGTCCGTTTACCTGTTGCTGGACAGCTGGGCAGTTTCCAGGTGGAGCTGCTGTGAATCATGGTGCTGTGAACATTTGTGAAGGAGTCAGATGCTCCCGTTCATCTTGGTCCAGTGCCTAAGAGTGGAGTGGCTTTACCAGAAGCCAACAGACTCCCCCCAAGCACTCCCACCATTTTGCACTCCTGCCAGCAGTGTGAGAAAGGTCTGGTTGCTCTGTCGCCTTGCCCACCCGCTCTGTCAGTCTTTATATTTGCCGTTTTATGGATACGCAGGGGTCTCTCTCTGGGGTTTTGACTTGGGGGTCACTGATGACTAGTGATGTTGAGCATCTTTTCATGTGCCTGTTGGCCATTCCTGTATCTTTAGTAAGGGTCTGTTTGACCAGTTTTAATGGGTTATTTGTGTTCTTACTGAAGTCTGAGTTCTTTATCCTGAACACAGGTCCTCGGTGAGATGTGTGTTGTGACTGTTTCTCCAGTTCTTTCCTTTCCTTTTTGTTTCGTGATGACGTTAGTCATATTTTTCCCTTAGACGTGTACAATCAGACACATTTGGCCGCCCTGCTCTCTGCATCAGCAGGAGGCCCTGCTGTGAGCTGAGGAGGAGGAGGGAGCTGAGCTGCTGCCCCGGGCTTCACTTAAGAGTTCACGCTGAAAAATAAAGTAGAATTTGTACCGTGTTTCTTAATAAGCTGGAAGCACAAAGCACCCCAGTGACCGCACTGCTGTCCGCTGCTGCCCTCACCCCGAGCCTGACATCAGGCTCTTAACCAATGTGCTCTTCTGAACCAGCCTTTCATCCGACAGCAAACTGCCACACAGAGTAGTGGGTAAGGCGGCTCTTTCCAGTACCTTCACTGATGGATGTGCAGCAAATAGGCAAAAACAAACAATATTATCTCCAAGTCAGAGAAAAACACTTGTAAAGTTGCAGCATGGATTGCTGGAAAACCCAACACCAGTTCGCTCAGTCGGGTCAGGAATGTCTCTGGGATCAAGGTTTCCCGGTCTGAGGGTACAGAAGCAGATACAGCTGTGGAAATGCACCATTTCCTAATGTCCTAGTGTCTTAGGATCCAGGGCCAGCTCCCCAGTACCTGGGGTCCAGGGCAGAGTGAAAACGAGGGTTCGGAAAGCTGCGCAGATCTGCAGGGTGTACTGTGCAGCTCAGGGAATGTGGCCAGTATCTAGTGTCTGCAAATGGAGTGGAACCTTTAACAGCTGAAACTTGAAGTACACTGCAAGTAGTACACTTGAAACTTATATAATATGGTACATCAAACGATACGTCCGTTTTTTAAAAAAGCTGAAGAAAGCTTTTCATTTCTTTGGTCTCTCTCTCTCAACCTGCTGTGATGTTTTTACTTGTTACTTAATATCAAGCTTTCTTGGAGGGATACTGGTCTGGCAAGTGCAGACCCTCTGAGGGGCCCAGGGTGCCCTGTCCAGGCCCGTCCCAGACAGGATGGGCTGGAGGGGAGGGTGCGGGAGGCCAGATGTGTGTGAGCTGGGCCCTGGGCTGGGCTCACTCAGCACACAGCCTGGGAGGGTGAAGTGACTTGGCCTGTCAGGGTGGTTCTGGAGAACATGCAGCCTCACTTGTGGGCCTTTCTGAGCCAGCACTGTCTGCCTGCGCTAACTAGCCACATGCCCACGTGCCCCGCCCACCTGTGAGAGCTTTGTCTCGTGTGCTGTGCAGTTTCCAAGTCACCTCGAAGCCAGACGTGCAGCCAGAGTGCTTCACTCAAGTATGGAACTCAGCCCTGAGCCCAGGTTGCAGGTATCTTACTGAATCGGGCTTTAGAAAATCTGGCTAGAAGATTCCTGCTCAGCCCACCAGAAACTATGACAGTGTGGCCTCTGTTGATAAACCCCTTTGTGTTTCATGAGTTTTCATGGAAAACAGGCGTTGCAGCGTTTCGCAGTTTGCAAGTCGAGCTGAGGTGAGTGGCGTTGCTCGAGGGTGACTGCTGAGGTGCGACAACGGAAAGTGTGGACTGTTCAGGGTTTCTGACTCCTTCCAGTGTAGTCTTCATCATCCTCACCTGTCTTAGAGTGGGTGGAACTCTCCACCTGGGACTTGTGCTCTTCAAGTGGCCGGTGGCCTCCCAGAGCCCAGAGCTGGGCGCACCGCCCCTCTGCAGACCCCCTTCTGGGGCAAGGGGGTGCCCTTTCCGGCCAGTGGTGGGGCAGCTCGGCATGTCCAGAGGGCAGGGCTGACCGGTGGTGTGTACACGTTGCTCCTGGAGCCACAGAAAAGGCAGCTTGAGGTGGGGGAGTCATTTATGAGTCACTGACACATTTGCTTAATTAACAGCTACAATTCAGTAAGGATTGTAGCATAAGTTCCCTCTCATTTCTTCCCCTGGAGAGCAGGTCAGCAGCTCAGCTGGTGTCTCTGGGGCCAGTTGCACAGCTGAAAGGATTTTTTTTTTTTTTGGAGGGGGTGTAGATAATCAGGTTTATCTGTTTATTTTGGTGGAGGTACTAGGGTTGAAACTGGGTCCCTGCTAGGCATGCACTCTACCACTGAGCTGTACCCTCCCCCTGAAAGGACTTGAAATCAGTTTCCAGGCATCCTTTGGGATTGCTAACACCAGGGAGGCTATTCTGTGGGGAGAGGTCCTCCCTGTGGGCCGTCCTGCCCAGTGACCACAGGTGTGGCCCTGGGACTCCTCCTTCTGCCTTTTCCTTCTGCCTTGGGACCACTGATGTCCTCAGTGGGGCCGCCGCGTCTGCCTGGGCCTGAGGGAGGAGGGCGGATGGCGGAGGTGGATCTGGACCTTAGCCCTGAGCCCCCGAGACGTGGGGCCGTTTGTACCACGGCAGGGTCCAGCCTGTGCTGGCGATCAGGACACTTGATGGTGCTGTGCTCTGTGGACGTTGCTGTGCGTGGGATGGGGCGAGTGTTCTTCCTAGGGGAGAGGAGACCCAAAGGCCAGAGTATGGTGTCACCACAGACCACAGCCTCTTGGGTCATAATCTAGAAGCCCAGTGACCGGGTGGTGTGTAGACTGCCAGGGTGAGCGGGAGCACAGACGCCAGGTCACTTGTGTGAGTGTGGCTGTGACACGGTCCTGGGCACCGTAGAACTGGGGTTGTGCTTCCCTGCTTAGCCTGGGGCTAATGTTAGGGACACACACAGGGCGTGCAGGAGGCTCAGGAATCCATGAGAACTGCAGTGAGGTGATGCTTCACAACTGGGTCGGATGTCCCAGACTTGTTGTGGGACTTAATGGGAGGGTGCTTCCCAGAATAGGACTCGCATACTGTCCGAGGAGCAGGTGCAGCTCATGGCGGACCGTCTGTCGAATGTAATCAGATAAACTGCTGGATGAATGAGCGGTTTCCACCCACCCTGGGTCTGAGCTCACCTTGTCATGGATGGTGACGCACAGTCTGGCTACACCAGAGCGGCGTCATCCAGCTTTGCATTGAACATTTTGAAAGTTTCCAGTTTTTTTTTTCCTTTTCTTTGAAATTGCTCAGACTTACAGAAAGTTGCAAAAATAGAACAGAATTCTCATTCCCCCAGATTTCCCAAATGTTAACACTTACCACACTTGATGTATCACTCTTTTTTTTCCTAAATATTTTGAGAGTGATTTGTGCACATGGTGCATTGTTACCTCTAAACTATTTCCACGTGTATTTCCTGAAAAGTCTCCCCATAACTGCAACACAGCACCGTTCCAGTTAGCATGGACACAGCCCTGTGACCTGACCCACTGACCCCTGGGCCCCAGCGACTGCTTACCGATGCCCCTTTTCTAGAGTCAGGTCACAAGTGCGTTGAGCTTTCCTGTGTCTTCTGTGACGTTGACGTTTTAGCATAGGAGAGGCCAGTTGTTTTGTTGGATATTTGATGTTTCTTCTTGGTGAGATCTGGACTCGTTATTTTTAGCGGGAAACCCAGAAGTGAGGCTGTGTCCTCAGTGCCTCGCAGCAGGGACACTGTTGCTGCCTTGTGCTGTGGCCACGAGGGAGGCGCCTGCAGGTCCCTCTCCATTAAATTCTCTGAAATACTTCTGAAAGACTGAAGGACTCCCTTATATGTGGACTCTTAAAAAAGACACAAATGAACTTATTTACCAAACAGAGACAGACTCGTAGACATAGAAAACAAGCTTATGGTTATGGGGGTGTGGATAAGTCGGAGCTTGAGATTGGCGGATACTAAGTACTGGGTATAAAATAGATAAACAACAAAGTCCAGCTGTACAGCACAGGGAACTATATCCAATACCTTGTAATGGCCGACAGTGAAAAGGAGTCTGTGTGTCTATAAATGAATCACCATGCTGTATACCAGAAACTGACACAACATTGTAGATTGACTATTTCAATAAAAATAAATAAATAAAAGACATATGCACACCAGGAAAAAAAATTTGCAGATTAAAAGAAAAAAAAAAAAAACCCCGAGGGACTCCAGGGTTGTTACCCAGCAATGACTGTCTGGTTTGTGTTCAGATGTGCTTTTTGAGTAGGTGGAAATGGAGCCTGCTCGTGGGGAGGTTTTTCCAGCTTCGGGAGTGTGTGTCTGAGTGGTCTGTGCTGCGACAGAGAAGGATGACAGGAGCGCGGCACAGCAGCCGCCTCCCCCACCTGCCGTCCTGCGGGCGCTCACCTTTCTGAGTGGCCTGTCTCCTCTGTAGGTAAAGGGCTCGGGAGCTAACCTTCCTGAGGCCAGCCACACCCCCGGGTCACCCAGCTGGACTTCTTCTAAAACTTGGTTTTAGGAACTAGTTTGCCTAATTGGTTAATTGTTTGAACTTACTTTGCATTTGACTTTCCATTTGGTTGGAGACTTACTTAAATATGGCTTATTTTTGTGTAGCCGTATGATGTTAGATAATACTGAATTATTGGCAGCAAGGCCTGGTTTTGTACATAAAGAACAAGTCTTCAGAATCCTTAGAGCATCTCCGTTGAGTCTGTAAAGTCGGGGCTCTAGACCCAAGCCCTTGGCGTGCATATCTCGTTTGTAAGGGTTTCGATTCCGGCAGGGAAAGTGGCCTGTCCCCAAGGATAGGAGAATAGCGGCAGGTCAGGGGACGGGCATTTGCAGCTCTGAAGCCGTATTAAAGCTGGTGAATGTTTATTCAGGGAAAAGACACTTAACTTCCGTCAGGTCTTCTGCAGACAATTGGAGCCGCCAGCTGCTGTGTCGCTGTCAGTTGTGGTTTGTGGCCAAGACGTGCAGCTTGTCGGGTGCTCGGCGCCTGGGCAGTTTTTACTTAGGGATCTGTGATTCTGCTCTTGGCCACCTGGCTTTTCTTACTGTTCAGTTTTTAAATCTTTCCCTTTTCTCTGTCATTTTGTCATATTTCTCAGAGTTCTCATAAATAGATAAATGTTTCTATACTGAGCTTTAGTACAAATCTTTCAGAATCAATTACAGTGTTTTCTCTGGTTACTGGGGCTAAAGGGGGTGGGAGGGGATAAATAGGGAGTTTAAAATTTGCACCTCTTGGGGAGTGCTGGAAGTGTTAGCGATCTTGGCTGTGGTGGTGGTTTTCTGGGTGCACACAGCTATCAGAGTTCATCAAAGTGTACGTCTGAAATAGGTGCAGTTTACCACAATAAAGGTGCTAGAAGTGTTTTTAACGAAGTTTTCAAAGAGCCCACCGTGTCCGTCTGCGATGGTGAGAAGCGGCGTGGGGCGCGGTGGCCTGCTCTGAGCGCTCCCAGTCAGTAGTCCCTCGTGCCCGCCCTGACCCAGCGTGCTCCGTGGCAGTCAGTCACAGGCCCAGGGAGGGGGCCCCTCAGAAGCGGGCCCACGCAGAACGGGCCTCCCAGCCCCGCAGCCCGGCCCCTTAGGGGTGGTGTGGGGAGGACAGGGGTCTGGCACTCACCTGGCTTTATCTGCTGCTATAATGTTTTGCTGCTCTTTTTAGTTTTGTGACGCAACCAGTCAAAATCATCCCACTGTTTTTTATTTCTAGCTTAGGAGAGATGAGTGGTGGCCACTTACCCACCCTAAAGGGGAACAAAAATGTCATTGCTAATTGAACGACACAAAGAGCTTGAAAGCCGTTCTGATGTGTTCTGGTTTGAATGTAACCTACATAGAAAAACCAGTTATAATTATAACGTGGGTACCCATATAATCACAGTCTAAAAAGAAGCAGGCCGTTGTTAACTCCAAATACAGGAAATGCGCTGTGAACCCCCTGACGTGTTACTAACGTTTTGCTAATTTCTGTATGCATCTACGTGTGGCTTTTTATTTTTAAAAAAGCCTGTCTGTTGAGGTATGCTGCGTGTACAGAAAAGCGCGTGTGTTACATATAACTCGATGAGTTTTCAGATAGGAGCTCACACAAGTATCCAGGGCCCAGATTAGAAAATAAAGTCACCAGGATACGTGGGTAGCTTCTGACTGTGTTTCACGTTTCGTGTGAGATGGGAAGTTCACTCTTAATGCAAGCACAGAGACCCTGTTCTCACCCATCGGGGGCAGCAGTGTCCACTGGTGGCCAGGACACGCTCACGGGCTGTCGGCAGCTGGCCTGACGCCCCGTGCCCTTGGGGCCCGAGGTTTACGGGCGGCGCTGGTTGCCATGGCGACAGTTGTCGTCTGTAATTGGGAGCTTTGGGGAAAGGAGGCAGAGAGGGATGCCATGGGTGTGGCGGTGCTAGTCTGAGGTAGCGCCCGGCCGACTGTGTGTGTGTGAAGGGTCGCTGTGGGCGGCACTGGGGCCAGTATGGGGGGTGTGGCCCTGATTTGTGAAAAACAGAAGTAAGCCCCTCGGGACAGGGAGGGGCCCTCAGGGGAGAGGGGCCCCCATCCCCGCGTCCCATGGGGTGGTGCGCAGTGCGTGAGGACCGGCAGGTGTGCGCTGCTCTCTGGTGGAGGCGGGTTTCTGTGAGTTCTTGGGGACCGCGGAGGGCGGGCGTCTGACTGTAGGAAAAGTAAGTGTTGACATCTCACGGTGGGGCTGAAGGTAGTTTGGTTTTTTCATTTCAGTCAACATTTGAGTGTTTGCTAAATATGTGAATTAATCCTCCGACACTCAGAAGGAGATGCCGTCACCTGTTTTGTGGGCACAGGTGTAACCGGGCCCTGCGGGCCGGGAGGCCCTAGTGTCACGTGACCGGGCTCATTGTAACGGCCGGGTAGTCTGAGGACAGGGCTGGGAGTGCAGACGTGAGAGACAGGAGCACCCTTCCTCTCCCCTGTGAACGTCTGCTGGAAACTAAGGCCTGGGGGCTCGACCTCACCTTCTCTGAGCCTGGAGCTAATCTCTCAAGTCTGATGCTGTGACAGGTGCAGGGATTTAATTGTGAGCTCCTCGTTTGTTTTATTCGTGTGGTTTGCTTATTTTAATTACCTTTTTCATGTACACTGAGCACTTTGCACGTATGCCCCGAGTGTGTGCTGAGGGCCTTCTCTGTGTAGTCGAGGCAGGTTCCCCCTGGGCAAGTGCTCTGTTCTCACGGAGGTGGCATTCTCTGGCGGTGACAACAGGCAGAAGGATGTTAACCAGAGTCGGTGGCCAGAGTGGAATGAAGAACAGTGCAGCAGTGAGGGGTGGGAGGGGCCCCTGGGCACTGAACTAAGGGAGGAACGAACAGGAGGCAGGGCAATGGGGTGGGAGCCTCTGGGCTTTGGAAGGGGAGGAAGAACAGCACCCTGGGGACCTCATGGGAGGACCTTGAGCTGGGGGCTGCGCCTAAGGGCGGGAGAGACAGGCTGGCTGTCCCTCTGAGGTTTTGTATCTTTGGACGACACTGCTGTTTCAGGGACACCCTGCACCCTGGCTCCTGGTGCAGACGGAATGGGGTGGGAACCTGAGCGCAGACAGGCCGGGCAGGAGGTGTCATCAGAGGCCAGTGGCAGGGGAGGGCGGGCCAGGGGCGCCTCCTTGTGACAGGTCACCACGCACTGTGGGGTTAGCAGCGGCCCTGCCTGGCCTCCCCCGACTCAACGCCAGGAGTGCACCTCCCGATCCCACAGCCTGCCTCCAGACACTGCCCGGTGTCCCTGGGGGCTGAGAACCACCACCAGGAGCACGTGGGGTGCAGGTGTGGGCACTGGGGGTTTGGGGCTGTAGATATACGGCTTCTCCCACTGGTTTTTACATTGATTTTTTTTTGGTGTGTCTTTGTGCTTCTCCGACATGTTGTCACGTGTACAGTTTCCTGTGACTGATGATGGGGCTGTGGATGGTTCCATGACACAGAGGACTCCCTGGTGCTGCCTCTTTGGGGGCACATGCCCTTCCCCCCAGCCCCTGGCCATCATTTTTTTTTGTGATTTTTGAGAGTGTTATATAGATGGAATCTTACAACACACGGGTTTTAACTTGGGGACTGGCTTTTTTCACCCAGGACGGTGCCCTGCAAAGTGGTTGCTGTACTGGTTGTTTGATCCTTTTTATTGCCGAGCTGCGTTCCGTGATGTGGACGAGGCACAGTGTCTCCCGCTGAAGGACACAGGTAGTTCCCAGGTTGGGGCTGTTAGGAATGAAGGCGCTGTGCACATTAGTGTGCGGTTCTCTGTGTGAGCACCAGCGCGCGTCTCTCCTGGGAAAGTGCCCGGGAGTGCGGTTCCCCGGTCGTGTGATACGTGTGTGTCTAGCTCCGTGGGAAACCGCGCTGACTTCCCAGGTGGCCACACTGTTTGCCACACCACCAGCACTGCAGGAACGAGCTCTTCCGCCACCTCCCCCCGCCCCCCCGTCACTTGGTGGCGTCAGACTTCCAGATCCTGTCTTTCCTCACAGCACGCCGAGCTTTAGTTTGCTCTGCCATCATGGTTAGTGAGGGTGAGCGTCGCTTCGTGTGTTTGTTTGACATCTTTGTGTCTTTGATGAAGTGGGTTTTCGAGTCTTTCGCACATTTTCTAAGTGGACTGTTTTCTTGCTACTGTCTTTAAATAGATCTTCACCAGTCTGGACGTGAGTCCTTTGTGGGATATGTGATTTGTAAAAATTCTCTCCTAGAAGGTGCACAATGCAAGAAGGTAGCTTGTCTTTTCAGTGCAAAGCAGACAGTCTCATTTCTGATGTGGGTGTGTTTTGAAGGTGAAGCTGACAGCTCAGCAGGTGGCTGGAGTGAATCCTGCATTTCTGGCCGGAGCAGCTGGGTGGCACCATTGATTGTCAGAGAGAGCACTGGGGAGGGGTCTGGTGGGGACACCGGGTCCAGGGAGCAGGAAGTGTGGCTTTTGGGGTCATGCGGGCGTGTGGGGAATCGAAGGTCATAGGCCTGGATGAGCTCAGCTGGGGAGTGGGTGTGGATGGAGAGGCACGGAGGCTGTGGTCTGGCCTAGGGTGCTGGGTTGGGGGAGTGTGGGGGAGAGGGCACACAGGACTGAGAAGGAGCCCTGGGACAAGGAATAGGGGCGGGCCCCGTGCCCATCTGGTTCTGCTCCTGGCGGTGGAGTCGAGGGAGGTAGTGTCGAAACCTGCCCAGTGGCGTCTTTTCTACCCAGCTAGAGCGTGGGACCACACCTGGAGGTTGTGACCTCCACTTGCTGGACCCTGCCTGGCAGGAACCAGGTAGGGCAGGGTGGTGGGCAGAGCTGGCCACTGAGGCAGGTGCCTGGGATGGAAGCCCAGAGGTCAGCTGAGCACCAGCGGGTGGCTGGTGGTTGGGCCATTCGTATGTGCACAGGTCAGGCTCTGTTCAGCTGGGTGTGACATTGAGACTCAGAGACCGTGGTCTGTGCAGCTATTTTAAATTTTTATTCTTTGAAGGTGTTTGGCTTGCATTACTTAAAATATGTACATATCTGAGTCGTGTCAAGAAAGCTATGTTAAAGGTGAACCAGAGTGTTAAATGGTAAACCTTTTCCTCCAAAATTTAGTCTCTCTGGCTTTTGTTTGCTCAGTAAAAAGGGGGTTGGATTTTTTTTTTTTCAAGAAAAAGAATGGTCTTTCTTAAATAAGAAACAGCCACAAAACTGTCTGTTGCTTAATGATGCAGGTATATTTGTATATTAATTTTAAAAGGAATGATCAAATTAAGTGGTATGTGAGTCATTTTTGAGTCCAGTATACCTTCTCCCCCCTGTTTGGCTGGTCTGAATGTTTCTGCTTACTGCTGTTTTTAAGTCATGACAGGCCTTGTTTGCAGTGTCACTCGTTAAGTGACTTACAGCACGTGAGGTGAGCTTGGCACACAAGACGAGGCCCCAGTGCACCTGGGACACGTGAGCCCTGCGACCTGCTGGACAGGACCCTCGCCCCTGCCCAGCAGCCGGGCGCTGACAGTCGGCCCTTCTCTTTCAGGTGCACGTTCCGGTTCCCGAGCACAAACATCAAGATAACGTTCACCGCTCTGTCCAGCGAGAAGAGGGAGAAGCAGGAGGCGCCCGAGTCGCCGGTGAAGCCTGTGCAGGCTCACATCTCGCCCCTGACCATCAACATTCCAGACACCATGGCCCACCTCATCAGCCCCCTCCCCTCCCCCACGGGAACCATCAGGTACAGCCGCTTCTGGGGCGGACAGAGGTCGCTGTGGGTCCACCCGGTCCGGGTTTCCTCCCTGCCTCTTGCCTTGGGACTTTGAGAAGCCGTCAGTCACAGTGAAGGCAGCAGTGCGTGGTCGGCCCTCTCTCTTCCCCGGTGCTGATCTACGTGGAGTGCGGGTGCTGGGGGCACTTAGAATGTTGTTTAGTTTCTCATTTTCCTGTGTTATGAAGCACAGCTCCCAAATGTTCCTGGATTTTTACTTGTGGATTCTTTTTATTTAAATATAAGTTGAAGGGGTAGATGATTTGTCATACTGGTTTAAAGTTTGAGAGGGGTTTTCAGTTGCATCTTGGTTTGCTGCAGTTTCATGTAAATTCTGATGACTTACACTTTGGATTACTGAGTCTGACAACAGTGAAGTGACAAACTTGTGTTTGTCCTGAGGTCCTAAAAGAGACTGGGAGCCTCAGGAAGTGGAGGATGGTGGCTTCCAGGCACACTCTCCAGCATGGAACCCAGCGTGAGGTGGTTCTGTTGTGCCAGGCTTAAGGGGACGGCAGCTGAGGGTCGAGTCAAGGGCCGCCCCGGGACCCATGGACACGCGCCTGGAGCCAGCTGGACTGTGCTTGAGGCAGGGCTCCGCTGTCCCCCTGGGTCCGCTGTGACTGTGGGGTGGGCTCAGGCCAGTCAGTCCTCTTACGTTCCATTGGTCTTAGAAGCACAGAGTATGTATTAGGGCATCTTCTTCAGTGTGAGTGATGTTAGACTTAGGTGTGAAACGAACACATTTACTTTTCTCAGGGGCCGAGCTCCTGCTGTCCCGTGTGTCCACAGGACATGGCTGCGAGGCGGGAAGGCCTCGCCTCTTCCACTCAGGCTGACCTTGTGCGCAGCAGAGCAAGGAGGGCACGGAGGGAGTGCCCGCAGCTCTGGGTTGTAGCTTTCAATTGAACACTTCTGTTTATCCTCTTAAAAACCAGTGTCAACGGTAGGCCTTCTGGAAGGGACTCTGCAGGGAGTGTCAGGACGATTCTGGCTGCTGGCCCTGCTTGGCCCCGAGTCGAGTCCGTGCTCAGGCCCCTTCTCCGCTCAGGCCGCGGCTGCTCTGCCAAGGATGCTGCCTCTGCCTCTCCCACTTAGTCAAATTTGTTCACATGGGACCAGGTGGACCAAGTAGTAAGTGTGTCAGTGGGCGGGTAAAAGCCAGCAGCCCCGTGGCCAGACTCGTAATCAGCATTGTGTGAGAAGTGCAGAATTCACCCAGGAAGGGGCACAAACCAGTGTTTACCCAAGTGGAACAGCGGCCCACAGTGGAAGCAGCAGCCTTGGAATCAGGCCACCGACACCCTGCACAGCCACGTGGAGACGGTCCCGTGGGCGCTCAGGGAAGCAAGGGTGGTTGGAACTCTTAGGATTTTGGTCAGCTCCTGACCCCGCCTCTCCTCACGTAGCTTCGTCTCCCTCTTGTCCTTGCTTACCCCTCGCTGTCCCTGTGTCTGCCCCTCAGCAGAGGGAGAGCTCAAGTGTGGCCCCGGCTTCCAACGGCCTGGGGCATGGCGCCCACCTGCCTTCTCAAACCCACTGTCCGGCCAGTGGGGTCACCCTCCTGCCACACGTCCACATTCCGCCCGTGTCAGCTGGGTTTCAGGTCATGGAGCTGAGCTCTGAGCGGTCTTGCTGTCTTGTTCCCTTCTCTCCGCTGCTTTAAGAGGCATTCCTGGCCCGTGGTGGGCGCTCAAGTGTGGGTGCTGCTGACACGTACTCGTGGAGGGGCCAGCGGGGCTGCAGGGTGCCGGGTGCAGTATGTCGCTCCACCTGCCGGACCCTCCTTTCCAGATCAGGTTTTTGGAGGAGACCACAGTTTCTTAGGTGTTTTTAAAAGTATATATGTATGTGTGTGGGTATATATATATACATACTTATAAAAATTACTTTCCATTCACCATTATTACAGAATACTGTCTGGATTCCCCGTGTTGTGCAGGACACCCGAGCCTGCCTCACCCGGTAGTTTGTGCCTCCCCTCCCTCCTCCCCCCTCCCCCACTGGTAACCACTGGTTTGTTCTCTGTATCTGCAAGTCTGCTCCTTTTTTGTTGTATTCGCTAGTTTGTTGTATTTGTTAGATTCCACATGTAAGTGATATCATACAGTATGCGTTTTTGTCTGACTTACTTCACTTAGCATAATGCCTCCAAGTCCATCCATGTTGCTGCAAATGGCGTTATGTTGTTTTTATGGCTGAGTAGTATTCCATTGTATGTATACACCACATCCTCTTTATCCCATCATCTGTGGATGGACACTTAGGTTGCTTCCGTGTCTTGGCTGTTGTAAATATTGCTGCTGTTTACACTGGGGTGCATGCATCTTTTAGAAATAGTGGGGGGTTTTGGTGGCAGGAGATATATATATATATATATACCCACAACTGGAAGCTCATATGGTAGTTCTGTTTCTTGTTTTTGAGAAACCTCCACACTGTTCTCCACAGTGGCTGCACCAATTTACGTTCCCACCAGCAGTGCATGAGGGCTCCCTTTTCTCCGCGTCCTCGCCAGCATTTGTTATTTGTGTTCTTTCTGATGACAGCCATTCTGACAGATGTGAAGTGATATTTTATTGTGGTTTTGATTTGCGTGTCCCTGATAATTGTGGTGTAGAGCGCCTTTCATGTGCCTGGCGGCCATCTGCATTTCCTCTGTGGGAAATTTCTGTTCAGTTCTTCTGCCCACTTTTTAAATTGGGTTGTTTGGTTTTTTGATGTTGAGTTGTTCTTAGGAATTTTCCCAGAAAATCTCTCTACATTTGCAACACTTGTCTTTTTTTTTACCCAAAGCACAAGTGAGGGCTAACCATACACACTGTCGTATATTTACTGGATTTCTGCACAGTCTTACCTTGGTTTCCTTCCATTTCAGTGGCTTGTTCTCTTTTTTAAAGTGTAACGCTGTACAGAAAAGGGCGCATAGGTGAATGTGTGACTTGGTGAATCATTACAAATGAACGTGGCCTTTGGCAGCAGAGATGAGAACCCTCACATTCTCAGCGTCACAGCCCAGCCCTGTCTTGTGGGAGAAAGTGCACGTTTAAGAACGGGCTCCAGTGTCTGATTGCTGGTGTTTTGTGGCCCCTCTCGCGCCTGCCCGTGTGTGTGTGTCCCCGGCCTCGTTCCCTCACCCCCTTCTGTGCATCCTGTCCCTCCGCCCCCCAAGACTCTCCCTGACCTTTCTGGTGCTGCTGGTTGCCGTGTCCTTCGTCCCAGCCTGTCCTCAGCTCTTGGAGGGCGGGGCGGGGGGCAGCGCTCAGCCCCTCTGCCAGCTTGAGCCCTGGTCTCACATTCCGCTCTTATGTCCTGTAAGTTCCTAAGATGACACTAGGGGCAGCAAATACCTGATTTCTTGGGGTGATATTAAATTTCACAGAGAAAAAGGGAGTCCATTTTTCCATGGGAAATGCTGAAATGCTTACTTTTTGAGTTTGTTTTCCTTGAAGTAAGAGCCAGTTACTGAAACACAGTGTGATGTGTGCTCTGTCATAGACTGACAGGAACAACCGTTTCTTCCCTCAGTGCTGCAAACTCCTGCCCATCCAGCCCCCGGGGAGCAGGGTCTTCAGGATACAAAATGGGCCGTGTGATACCATCTGACCTCAACTTAATGGCCGACAGCTCACAGCCAGAAAACGAGAAGGAAGCTTCAGGTGGAGACAGCCCAAAGGTAAATGTTTTACAACCACAGAACAGACCCCCGGGGCCACCGGGTTGCCATCTGTCCTCACTTCACGTCTGCACGGACGCAGTCTCGCAGGTGCTTTCCTGCAGGCACTCAGAACTGGGTTCTCCCCAGCAGCCACTGGGGCCCAGGTCCTGAACCCTTCACCCTCACTGGGGTGTCCGGGGACGTCCCTGGGCTCAATCCTGCCCCCCCCCCCCCAGGTGCTGAAGGCTGCACACACCCGCGTCTGAAGGCCCTCTTGCGCTCGTCTGCGCGCAGACGCTCGCGAGTCCCCTTCTTGACAGTCCACAGGGGACCTGCCTGCTTCCACCCTTTGACCCAGTCATGTCCCTGCTAGGACTTCGTCTGGGGGAAGTGGACGCACATCTCCAACAGAAGGTCACGGAAAACTGAGCGCGGTCTAAGTGCCCCGTGAGGAAAGAGTGATTGAGCTAGGGGTGTCATGCGCCATGTTGCTCATTGGAAGCGCCCTGGATGCAGTGCTGAGAAGTGTTCCTCCGAGGACACATTTATGAAACGTGCTGGGTTCCCCTCGAGGACACAGCACAGCCGTGGGGATGAGCCGCCCCCGCCAGGAGCCTCGGCACGGGGTGCCGGGCAGGGGCAGACACGGAGGGCGCCCTCGGTGGGATTTCACCTCCGTCCACTTGCCTGTTGAAAGTCAGGCAGAACTAAGTGGAATTGTTTCCGATGTTTCTTAGATGGTAAAAGGTCAGTCAGCACGACCGTGGTCAGTATGAAAGGTCAGGAGCAGAGGTGGCCTCTCGAAGGGAGGGGCCGAGGGAAGCTCCTGGGATGTGGGCTGTGTTCTCTCTCAGCCCACTGTTGGCTGTACTTCTGTTCACTTTATAGAAGTTTGTTTTCAGCTGATACGGCTGTGTTATGGGCTGCTCTGTGTTACATTTTTCATTTAAAAAAAAAAAGCTTAAAAAAATTGAAATGTATGGAAAAAAGATAACAAGGAAATCCCCCCAGACAGTGTAAGCACAGTGAGGAGGGCTTTGCTCTGGCCTGCAGGGGCTTCAGCTCCACCATCCCTTCCCTGTGCCCCACGTCCAGGAGCCCAGCACGCATGCGCTCAGGGAGACCAGCGGGGCAGGCCCTGGCTGTTTACAAGTGGGTGTGGGGTTGTGGGTGGTTCCTGTCCGTGCAGAGCGTATGGGGTCTGACTCATCACAGTGGCAAGGAGCCACTGGCGGCTCTGAGCGCGCGGGGACCAGGGATGCCAACCCCCCCTCCCCCCCGCCGCACACCTGAACAACCTGCCCAGGTGCCTCGGCCCCTGGGGTGGCAACCTGAGTCTGGCTCCTGGAGCTCACCTGGGCGCAGGGCTTTCTCACAGGAGGAGAGCTCAGTGGTTCTAAGCGCGTCCCTCTGGTGCTGTGGTGCTCAGCATCCTTGCACGCAAGGCCCTCTGAGGCCCCGGAGCCATGCCAGCCCTCCAGGTGACCGCTGGACCCATGTGATGGGCCCTGGCTGTGGTGTGGGGGGGTGTTGCTCTAGACTCTCCTGAGGTCAGGCAGCTTTCCTCGTTTTCTTGTTCTTTTCGTTTTTGCCATTTTGACTTTCTCCTGAAGTGATTTTACTGTTCTTTTTTTATGCTGTGTGCACACCTTCTTTTGCTTCTTCCAAATTTTCCAAAAGCTTTCCCATTAAATTATATTACTTTTGTAGGAAGGAAAACTTAGCATTATCACAGGAATGCTTAAAAACATCGAGACTCCTGAATTTCAGCAAGTTTAGTAAAAATTTTGATAACTTCATTACTTCTTTTGACTTAAATGCAGGATGACTCAAAGCCACCTTACTCCTATGCACAATTAATCGTACAAGCAATCACGATGGCGCCTGACAGACAGCTCACCCTGAATGGGATTTACACACACATCACTAAAAACTACCCCTACTACCGGACGGCGGACAAGGGCTGGCAGGTGGGTCGGTTTCAGTTCGCTGCTGAGGCCGCTGCTGCGGGTCTCGCAGGTGCGGTTGGCAGCCAAGGGGACTGAGCTGCTGTGCAGGGGGCAGGCTGCAGGCCCCTTGTGCAGGGTGGGAGCGGGCGCGGCTCTGGAGGAACCCCAGTCTCTGTCTCTCCCTGTCACGGTCCCCACGGCCAGGGCAGGCTCCGGTCGTCAGAGAGGCTTCTCTCTGACCAGGGCAGTTCATTCTGTGTGTCTCGAGTGAGGGAGGGCTGAAAAGCCAGTGCACCCTGTCCCTTGGCATGCGCCTGTCTTCCTCATCCACACCTGACGCTTGTAGCCTTTTGAATTTTGGA
Organism: Camelus bactrianus; assembly: GCF_048773025.1. Lineage (NCBI taxonomy): Eukaryota > Metazoa > Chordata > Mammalia > Artiodactyla > Camelidae > Camelus > Camelus bactrianus. Next base: position 59,784,345 of record NC_133554.1, read on the forward strand.
CAGGGATGGTTTTCAAACTGGTTTACCAAGGAACCCTTTCTTCAAAAGACATTGTCTCCAGCTGGCCAGCATGTAAGACAGATGGACACAGCGCTGCCCATTTAAATGGGACCTGCGCGTCCAGCTGTCCTTTCAGCCTGTTCCTAGGGTGTCTGTGAACCGTGGCCTCCTCAGAGGACACCTTGAAATTGGTGCATTGTTTCCATTGTTTAGGTTAAATGTTTACACCCTTACATCGTGTGTGTTCTCCCGGTTCTGTGTGTCCGTGTTGTGTGTGGTCACTTACTGCATGGCTCGTAGGGCCTCGCTAAGTCAGCACAGGGAAGGGTTGTTTGCCGCATGGAGCAGCAAAAGTGCAGTGAAAAGAGAAAGACATCCATGATTTAACTCATTAAGTAACCTGGAATGGCTACAGAATTCCTTTGAGGCTTAATGAGTAAATGATCCTTTGAAAAGTGTTTCTTTTGACCCATAAGCATAACCAGGTGATTGGAGTGGTGGGGGTGGTAACCGTTTTCTGTTTAACGGAAGGGAGACAGAACATATGCTGTGTTCTAATAAAAATAGTGCACCAGTCAGATCCTGAATATTTCCTTTGTAAAAGTCTGCAGTCGTGTAAGGGTTTTAGTTGTAGAAGGTACAAGATGCAGCCTGCCCTGTCTGCCCTCTTGTTCTTAGCTGGCCGGGAGAGAAATGCTGGATTTGGAGAGCACTTCCGTGCCCAGCTACCTGGCAGGTCCCTAACACATTGTACGGTACATCCTAGCGGGACCCACTGTGTTTAATCTGTAACAGTGCACTTGTGCTTCGAAGAAAATGTAACACAGAAGAAGCAGATGGTCGTCTGTCCATGTCTGGGGACTGCATGTGGGACACAGCCCCCGGGTGCGGGCAGGTGAGGGCTCGGTGCTTGGGGGGGTGGCTCACTATGTGAGGGCTTCTGATGATTTGAAATGCCGGTGGGCTGGGCTGTAAGAGGGGTGAGTGTTTCTGCAGAGCCTGGCACTGCCCTTGCAGTCAAGCACCCTGTGCTTCCTGACACCCGTGTGGGGCTGAGTCTGTGCCTCATGAGGTTTCTTCTTAAAGACGAGTGGGGGCTACGGGGCAGCCTCTTCCCGCCTCAGTCTCCCAGGGAGTGAGTCAGGTCAGGAGTGGTCTTTTTCTTCACTTTCAGTTTTAAATTATAATCCACCTTCTCTAAGTACTTCCTAATACTTTCTGAATCGCTGGAATCTGCATCGGTGTGGTTTTAATGTGTGTAGCTTTGTTTGATCAAGTTACAAAGGCCTCCAGTTACCTTAGAAACACAGTTACTTTGTGTTTCTGTTCCTTGTCTCCTGTTATATCCTCCTGTTTTCTAGAGGCATGCTGGCTGGAGGGTCACGGTGACCATTTATGAGGTTGTGAGGGTGGAGAGGAAGGTCGTCTGTCTTGTCAAGGCCCAGCCTGGGTTCTGTTCCACTTTCAGAACAGAAGCTCCAGCTCCCTGATCTTCGAACTTACTGGACAGCCTGTTGGGGGTGTGAGGGGTAATGGAGCAGGGTAGAAATCCTGGCTCCCTGTCCCCTGCAGTAGCGCTCATCTCCGTGCTTCCTCCTGACAGCGCGCACCGGGGCCGCTGTACCTCGGTCAGCGCAGCCCGGTGTCTGGGTCGTCCAGCGCCGGGGCTTGGCAGTCACTCCCGAGCTCCTTCCTGCTGGGCGCCGGTTTCACACCTGTCACACTGAGTGTCCTGCAGGGTCTTCGTCTGGGCGTGCTTTTCTCAGTCCGCAGTCCTGGAATCCGCCTTCTGCTCCACACTCGGGAAGGTCTGATTGCGGCTGGAAGAGGATGGCCTTCTCTGTCTTGATGGGGCAGCAGTAGGAGCCAGTCTTCTCTGGAGGAGTGGGTAGAGAGCTGTTGGCTGGTTTTCAGCTTAACTCTGATAAAACATTATAGCAGGTATCTGTGGTTATTAAAATATTCCCACTCTCGTATGACACGTTATAAACAGTCTCACAAGTCACAGACACGCGGCCCAGCCTGCCCCCTCATGCTGCCAGTGGAGGGACTGATGTCCAGAGGGCAGTCCCTTGGGTTGGTTGTATAGTGGTATTGGCGTGTTTTGATTTCTGAGCCACCTCTGGCCAGTCAGAATTTTAGGTCATGGGTAGCAGTTCTGTCAGAAAGTTAATCGAGGAATTTAGAAATGACTTTTGGATAGCCCCAAATTTTAGTTTGAGTTGAAGCTTTTAACAGTTTCATTTATTAATTTTAAATTTGAACATTAATGTAAGTGCACAGAATGATCTGAACGCATGACTTTCATCCAGCTTTTCCTGACATTTCCAAGGCCTCAGGATTTGGGAGCTCTGCTCAGATCAGAGCTTTTTGTGGTAGAAGAATGGACTTAGGAATTGAGAAAGAGATTTCTTTTCTGTGCCTCACACTATTATTCTGAGGATCAGAGAAGTAAAGTGCACGGAAGTTCTTTCACTGGAGGGGTGTCAGTGGTGCTTCTCACTTTGGCTGATCCTTCTCCTCTGCTGGTTTGCCAGGTACCTTCTGCTGGGTTAACTCATTCTAACGGCTATGACAGATTCTCTAAGCTAATTTTGTGCTTAAAAAAGTATCTTAAAGGAATGCTGATCTTGGCTGATCTTGGCTCTGTTCGGCTCCAGACAGGGAGAGGTCAGCAGGAAAGATCAGGTGACCAGTGATAGTCGTTGTCTTCCTACCTGGAAGAAAGGTGGAAGTTGATGTTTCCCCTGTTGGAATAGTCCCTGCCCCCCTCCATTCCCCAGTTCCCCTCCCTACTCAGGTGCCCACCCTGCCACGCTGTTACCCTGCCGGCATCCTGGTGTCCTCTCCTCTGCAGAAGCCCCCGGGCAGCCTCTGGCCGTCCTGCTGAGTGGTCGCAACCGCGGTCCCACCTGCAGTCCCCCCCACACTTCCGGGAGGGCCGCCTCCTTCCAGTGCAGAGCTGCAGCTTGGCAGGGCACAAGAACTGGGGCACGTTTTTATTTCTCAGCAAAGAAGTATATGAATTCTACGTATTTTTTTATGTTTCATAGAATTCAATTCGCCACAATCTCTCTCTGAATCGTTATTTCATCAAAGTACCACGTTCCCAGGAAGAACCAGGCAAAGGCTCATTCTGGAGGATAGACCCCGCCTCTGAAAGCAAATTAATAGAGCAGGCTTTTAGGAAAAGACGGCCTAGGGGCGTGCCCTGCTTTAGAACCCCTCTGGGACCTCTCTCGTCTAGGTAAGGACAAGACAAGCACACAGACCCCACTTAATGCTCAGTGAGTTTACCTTTGATGTATTGGTAGATTTTCCTTTTGAAAATGAAGAAATTACCAAATGCATTTTGATTAAAGGTTGGGATGGGATTTGAAAAAACTGTTGGATGCTGCTCATGTATTTTTGTTTCTAGTGGTCTGAAACAATTCTGATGTAAAGTTTTACTTAAATCCATTCCCACGTAACAACTGTTGCTTTGTTGAATGCACATTGTCAGTATGACGAGTTGGCAATGTAACAGTGCCACGCTGATGGACAGTGTTTTTGCCTTTTCCTTGGGATTTGAAGAGCTCTTTAAAGCTACCTCTTAGCTGCTTAAAGTCAAGATTGGTGTATGCAACGTTAATTGCCTGATTTAAAAATTACATATTTTTAGCTTCATTAATAGATACTGTTTTTAAACAAACAAAAAATGAAATGACTCTGACATGAGTTTTAAGCCCCAGCCAGCGCGCACACTGCTGGCCCGGCTGCCTGACTATGGACGGGAGCTGGGTGGAGGGCAGCCGGTCCAGCCCAAGGCTGCGCAGCCTGTGCGGAGCTGGAGCAGCAGAGCCTGGGCACAGTGGCTCTGTCACAGTCCGGCCAGTCTCACTGAGTGTCCGTCTCAGGTACCAGGTGTTCACAGAGAAAGTAAGACTTGTAGATGTGTGGTTGGTTGGCAGAAGACAGATGACATCCCTTTTTGCAAAATGCACTTTTTAAATGAGGCAGTTTTATGAGGGCTTTAACTGTAAAACTCCGCTGTCGTCTTTTTGGTAACACAGAAGTGCCCCAGCCTCTCCCAACCATGCTGGAGTGCTGTCTGCTCACTCCAGTGGCGCCCAGACCCCCGAGAGCCTGTCGAGGGAAGGTTCGCCGGCCCCCCTGGAGCCCGAGCCAGGTGCCGCCCAGCCCAAACTCGCTGTCATCCAGGAGGCACGGTTCGCCCAGAGCGCTCCAGGTGAGATGTGCAGGGGCAGGTGGGGGGGGGGCAGTCAGACAGGTGAGCAGGCTCATCCAAGACAGAGGGGAGGCCCTGGTTCCTTCCTGCCTCATGCCTGGTGCTTTCTGCATGGCACTCGAGTGTTCTTTCATAGGCTCTGAGAAGCTAGTAGCATTGGGGAAAGATCTGTGAACGTTCTTTTCTGTGACTCTAGTGCAGGTACCTGAAAAATTTAGAATTAACCTATTTTGTCAGTTATCTGCTTCCTCATTCAAAAATGTGAAAAGATTCCTCTCAAAAGAAATAACATAATTAGACAAACTAGACATTGATTGGCAGCAAAAAATGTCTCTAATGAATAAGTGAGCATTTTTCAGTGTGCTTACAAAGCCACCATGTAGGATAAAAATATGTGCCCTGGGGAACGAAAAAAAGAAGTGTGGAAATGTGTCCAGGGTCGTTCCACTGTGGTTCCTGGCTGGTTGGCAGAACGTGCGTTTTGATGTATTGGATTTGCTGGTCATGCTGGTGATGCTCCCGCCTGCCCCCAGGTTGGGGCCTTTCCTGTCACTCTGAGCCCAGGCCAGATGCCCAAAGCAGAAAGAGGAGCGGCTCGCTGCTGATGGCGGCCCTGGCTCCGTCCCCGAGCTGTCCACGCAGCGAAAGCCGGAGGCATTGACCCTGGCCAGCGCAGCGCCTCCTTCAGGCCTGGGTGGGCGGCTCCTTTCTACTGGGGAGAGGTGGTGTGAGACACCTCAGCAGGGCGGGGGTCGCAGTGTTAGCCTCGAACATCCCCATGAAATACCCTAGTGACTCTGGCACCACCGGGTGAAAAGGGCCCCGTCCTGTTTCCCGACATCAGTCTGCCTGTTGCCGGTGGGGCTGGGTTGGCTGGCTGGGGTGACGAGCCTCACTCCCGCCCCGTCCTCGGCAGGCTCGCCTCTGTCCGGTCAGCCCGTCCTAATCACCGTGCAGCGACCACTGCCGCCCACGGTCAAGCCCGTCACCTACGCTGTCGCCGCCCCCGCGACCACCGCTCCCCCCCAGCAGCCCGTCGTGCAGACGGTGCATGTCGTCCACCAGATCCCGGCGGTGTCCGTCACCAGCGTGGCTGCGCTGGCCCCCGCGAGCACCCACAGCGTCGCCGGGCAGGCCGTGGTCGCTCAGGCGGCCGTGCTGGCCCCGCCCAAGGCAGAGCCGCAGGAGAACGGAGACCACAGAGAAGTGAAAGGTGAGCGAGCGCTGAGAAGCCTCCCGCGCACCCTCCCAACCACGGCCCTGACCTCGTGCTGGCGCAGCTCCGCGGGCCCCTGTGCGCTTCCCCGTGGCGCCAGTTGGTGTCATTTCTTCGCTTTCCCTTTTGTTTTAATTCAGTGAAAGTGGAACCTATTCCTGCAGTTAGCCACGCCACCCTCGGTGCCGCCGGCCGGCTCATCCAGACGTCCCCGGCCGCCCCTGTGCAGACGGTCACTATAGTGCAGCAGGCACCTCTCGGTCAGCACCAGCTTCCAGTAAAAACTGTCACGCAGAATGGGACTCACGTGGTGCCAGTCCCCGCCGCCGTCCACGGGCAGGTGAACAGCGGTAAGCAGCGCCCTCTCTCTGCTCTCCTTTTAGGAAGAGCGCTTGGGTTCCGAGTGCTAAGTTTTAGTTTTTGTGTGAAGAAGTGTCTGCGTTTCCAGATCCTGCGGAGACCGGAAAGTGGGGGTGGGACCGGGCCCCAGGACTCCGGTTGGAGGGTCCATCTGAAGAGATGCGTCTGCACACCTCGAGGGGGCACCGCTCCCCCCTTCTATGGACCTCTGGGTGGCCTGGAAGCAGCCTGAGGGGTGGCGACAGACCCGAACTTCTGAAATGTCCTGGGGGCCGTCACAGCTGCCCTGCCCGCTGGCAGTGCCCTCCCCGGGGGGCGGCTGGGTGTGCTTGAGCCTGTGGCAGCGGAAGCAGGGGCTGCCGCTCTCCCGTGCTCTTGGCTCTGAAAGCCTGGCGCTCTGATGCAGACGAGACCGAGGGAGCTTGGCTTTTAACCCAGAGGCCAGAGACCCGCATTCCGCTTGGTCCCAGGGAGCCGTGTGAAGGGCAGGCGTCCAGCTGGCTGTAAGTCGCCAGGAGTTTGGGGTCTTTGGGGCTGGTGTTCAGACGCGTTCACTGTGGGCCCGCATTGGGAGTGCCTGACGTCCAGGCGTGTGGGCTGTCACGCTGCCGTGCTGTCCTGATCCAGGGACCCACAGGACCTCACGTGGTGGAATCAGAAGCTGCTGGCCCAGGCTAACTTTCTTGGAGAGAGGGTGGGGAACAGGGGGCTTAACTGTGTTGACCTCTGATGCCTACCTGAGCTTACATGGGGTGGAGACTTGGGGGGCCGCATGTGATCCCAGTTCTCACCCTGCCCACCCAAGTGTCATGGAAGGAAAGATTTGGAACATTTTCTAGGGAAGGCTAACCATTGAGAAGTTTTTGTTTTTAAATCACAGGTAACACACAGCAACCTGTGGATAAGTTGAGAAATTTACAATCAGTTGCCTGTTTAAAGTGCTTTCTTCCTCAAGCCCCGTGTCTCCAAAGTAGCTAAAAATCATTTGGGTCTCATTCTTCTCTCTGTGAGTAACTTGGTCGTCACAGGCGGGCTTGACGTGTCAGTGCGCCAGTCCCTGGCTGAGGACGATTCCGTCACATTTGTTCCTTCGCCAGGTGATGGGCAGTTAGGCTGTTTCCACCTTCTGGCTGCTGGGAACGATGACCGTTCGTGTACAAGCGTGTTTTAGTCCTTGTAGTCATCTCTCTTGGGCACGTACCTGGGAGTGGAGTTGCTGAGTCATGTGGCAATTCCGTGTTTGTTTAGTGACCACCAAACTGTTTTCCACAGTGGCTACATTTTCCGTTCTATCCTCAGTGACAGTGTGAGGGTCCTGATTTGTCCACATCCTCTTCAACACTTGAAGAAGCATCTACATCCTTGGAACCATTTTCTTAATTGGTTTATTTGTCTTTCTGTTGTTTAGTTGTAGGAGCTCTTTATGTATTTTGGATACTAGGTCCTGATCAAATACAGGTTTTCCCTGCCATCCAAAAGTAAAGGGTTCCTGTGAAACCTGAGGACACGTCTTGCTAATGGATGCAGAGCCGAGGCAGAGCACAGACGTGGTTCACAGCTGCAGTGGCTGGAGGCTGCGCTGCTGCATGTGGTCCCCGGGAGCAGCGTGGTGGTGTCCCTCTGTGCTGGGGCGCCGCTGCCTCTCGCTCAGCTCCCCGCACAGCATTTCCCTGTCTCCTTAGAAGTGAAAACCCCATCTGGATGTCTTTCCATCAGCGGAAACAGGTACTAATGCAGGTCTTCCGTAAAAGCAAAGTGGCACAGAGGGACTTGGGAAAAGCCGGGGAGCCTGTGTGTGGTCTCAGGTGCTTGCTTCCACTTGGTGGGTTTGTCTCTTCACTTTCTTGATGGTGTCTTTTTTGACTATTATTGAAGTAAGTCGACTTACAGTGTTGTGTTCATTTCTGGTGTGCAGCATAGTGATTTCATTTATGTATGTATTCCCTTCCATATTCTTTTTCATCGTAGGCCATTATAAGGTACTGAGAGTAATTCTCTGTATATACCGTAGGACCTTTTTCTTTAAATAAAAAAAAATTTATTGAAGTATAGTTAGTTCACAGTGTATCAATTTCTGGTGTACAGCATGTTTCAGTCATACGTATACATAAATATATTTGTTTTCATGTTCTTTTTTATTATAGGTTACTACGTGAGATTGAACATAGCTCCCTGTGCTGTACAGAAGAACTTGTTTATCTATTTTATAAACTTTGTTGTTTCTTGATAGTGTCTCTGATGCACAGAAGTTTTTAATTCTGATGAAGTCCAACTTATTTTCCCTTTGTTTCTTGTGCTTCTGGTGCATATCTAAGAGTCCAAAGTCAAATCTGAGGTCGTGAAGACTTAACTTTACCCTGTGCCTTCTAGGAGTTTTACAGTTGAGTCATGTCTAGGTCTTTGATCCATTTGGAGTTAATTTATTTGCACGTGGTGTGAGGTGAGGGCCCGGCCTCTTCCTTCTGCTTGTGGAGGTGCAGCTGCCCCAGCACCACCTGTGGGAGGTGGTGCTTTCCCACCAAGTGGTCTTGGCACCCTTGTTAAAATCAGTTGACCTCCGGTGTGTGGGTTTATGTCTCAGTTCTAGTTCATTGATCTTCGTGTCTGTCCTTGTGCCAAAGCCACGTTGGCTGTGAGAGCTGTAGCTTTGTAGGGAGGTCTGAAACCGGGAGGTGTGCGTCCTCCAACGTTGTTCTTTTTCAGGCGTGTTCTGGCTGCTCGGGACACCGTACAGCTCCATGGGAAGTTTTCGATCAGAAGTGAGGTTCTGGTAGGGATGGTATTAACTTGCAGGTGGTTTGGGGTGGTCCTGCCATCCTGACGGTGTTAAGTCCTCTGGTCCTTGAGCACGGAATGTCTTTCCGTTTGTTTGGGCCTTTGATTTCTTTCAACAGTGTTTTATAGTTCTCAGTGTGTGAGTCTTGCAGTGTTTAAGCCATGGTTAAATTTCCTTCTGTTCTATGTCTTCTGAATGGTTTTCTAAACGGTATTTTCATAATTTCCTTCTAAATTACTCGCTGCTGCTGTGTAAGACTGCAGTTGACTGTATGTTGACCTTACACCCTGCAGCTTTGCTGAGTTCATTTGTTAATTGTATGAGTTTTCTATCCTAGGGGTTTTCTTAGTGGATTTGTTAGGATGTTCTTCATATAAAGGTCCCGTCATTTCCCAGTAGAGGGAGCTTCGCTTCCATTCCCGTTCGGATGGATGCCTTCTGTTCCCCTTGCTGCCCAGTTGCCCTGGTGGCACTTGCAGTGCAGCGTTGACCAGCAGCGGCAGAGGCCAGCGTCCTTGGCTTGATCCTGACCTTGAGGGGGAGCTGATTCCGGTGTGGGTTGTCGTACATGTTACCACGTGGACAGATTCCCCTTCCATCCCTGATTTGCTGAGTGTTGAGTTTCGTCATGTGCCTTTTCTGTGTTAAGATGATCACGGGTGTTTTTCTCCTCTGTTCTGTTAACGCTGTGTCTCCCACGGGTGGGTTTTATGTGTTGAACCACCCTTTCCTTTCTGGGACAATCCCACGTGGTGCTGGCGTATGATCCGTTTAACTTGCTGTTGAGTTCGGTTTGCTGGCATTTTGTTGAGGATGGGTGTGTCAGGCTTCGTCAGGGGATTGGTCTGTGGTTTTCTCGTAGTGCCTTTGGCTGGCTTCCGCATCAGGGTAACGACTGAATTTGGGAGTCAGCCCAGGCCATCGTGCAGTGGGACGTCTTCCTGGCGGTGTCTGGGGCTGCTCACAGAAGACCCCATGGTCTGGCTACTTCTTAGCCTCTCCTCCCCACTAGACCGAGCTGATGGACAGGTGGGTGCGGGCGCCAGGGGCCAGGGCGATGCCCGGCGTCCCCTTGGAAGGTGACTGTGGAGTTGAGTCCTCCTGCTGAGACACCACGTGGCCGAGGGTTGAGCGTCCCCAAGTGGGAACCCGGTGTCTTCCTGCTCTGCAGGGGCCTTCCCAGGCGGCTTCATGAGGCTTCGCCCCACAGCCTTGGGGAAGGAAGCCTGTCCCCCCAGGCACGTGCCCGGCTTACGCCCAGCACTGAGGGCCCTGAGCTTGGGTCTGGCCGCCACAGGCATGGGGAGGGGAGGGCACAGGTCCTACTGTGGGGCGGGCTCCGGCTCTGACCTCTGTCACCGGTCCCCACGCAGGGCTCACTAGCGCCGTGATGGTTGTGGTATTTCTTAAACTGCTTCCCGGCGTTGTCCAGGGTTTGGAGCTTAGCTGGCCTTGCAACTGCTCCCTGCGGCCTGGAGCCGCCCTCTGCACGTCTCCTGCCGAGACTTCTCCTCCCACTCTTCAGTCTTCCTCACGGCCCTGGTCTTCTCCTTTCCTTTCCTTCTCCTTCTCCTTTCCTTTCTGTCACCCTTCTTAGGGGTTTTCAGGTCACTGTGAGTGTGGCCCAGGACCCACGCTGCACCCCTTCCTCTAGACAGCAGGCCCTGCCCACAGCTGCCCGCCCCTTCTTGCGTTCACATTGTTTCTCAGGCTTTGACCTTACGTTAACTCCATCCTGCTCTGGGTCTATGACAGCTCTGTCCTCCTGAAAGAGCATTTATTCGAGCCAGAAGTTTGCGGCTCCCAAACTAGGCCAGGGCTCTGCGTCTCTGCCGTGTCCTCTGCAGTGGGGGTGTGTCTGCCCAGCTGGACGAAGCCAGGCAGCAGGTATGCTGCCCCCGCGTCACACAGGCCCTTGTGCAGGAAAGGGACGCAGCAGCCACTCTGGCGAGTCAGTGTGGAGGTGAATGAGAGGCCCCGCATTGTCCAGGGTCCAGCTGCCGGTCCCTTTGTTCCCAGATGGCGAGGCTGCAGAGCCAGTGCTCAGCGTCCTCTCTAGGTCAGGGGCCCCGTTCCCTTCAAGGCCAGAGGCTAACAGCTCTTAGGGTGTCCAGCCTCGGCGTTTGGGTAGCTGTTAGCCTCCAGGGTCCCCGCTGCCCGACAGGTGGGGTCTCTCTCTGTCCCTGTGTCACTGAAGGGGCTTCAGTGAGCACAAAGCTGTCGGGCCAGGCCCAGCAGGTGTCGTGGATGGGGTCGAGGCTGCCCTTGTGTGGTCACCCAGTGGCCAGGACCTGACAGGTCGCTTCTGCACCTAGCTGGCCCAGCCAGGACCCAGGCGGGTGTTGTCTCATGAGTGTGCAGCCGGCAGTGATGGGTGGGGGGCTGGGGGTGTGAGGGGAGCCATGACTCGGATGGTCTTCTGAGTCAGTGCAACAGAGAGGGCGGTCCAGCTGCAGTACTGCTCTGCGGCTCTGCCTGGTGGGCCCTCTGCGCCCTCCTGGAGGCACCAGAGGGCCGGGCCTGGTCTGTGCGGCCCTGCTGTCCAGTTCCCAGTTTGCATCTTAAGTAGCCTGGCGTCTCTTCCTGCCATTTCTTCCACGTTACCAGGACAGCCGTGCGCAAGCCTGATGGCTCCCTGACCCGCCTCTTTCCTTCCATCCCCTCAGCCACCCCGCTGGCTCCCCTCCCACGGGGAGTCGTCCCTGGGTCCTGTGGCCACTGGGAACCAACCACCAAGAGGCCAGCGTCCCCGTATCCAGGCCTGCGGCGGGGGGGGGGGGCGGCAGCAGGAGCAGGGGCGGTCTTGCCCAGGCTGTTCTTTACTTGTCTCCCAGAGATGCCGGCAGTCCTGTTGGCTTTGGGCTGGGTTTTCCTCAACATCCCCGTGCGCCTTGTCTGCCCAGGAATAATGCCCTCTGGCTGCTGCAGAGCGGGCTTCCCACCAGGGCGCCCTTCCAGACCTGACACATGGTCGGCCTCGGAGGAGCTGCCCTGGGAACCCGGCACTGCTCAGCCAAGTCAGGTGAAGGGAGGCGCCAGCAGACAGTGGGGTCTTGTCGCCGTGCAGAGTCCAGTCTGCCCAGCAGCCGGCTCCTGGGGGCTCCCTCCTGGTCTCCAGCTGTCGGGGTGCGGGGAGTCAGGACCCACGGGACTCACTGGTTCCTGAGTGTAGGACCTGCTGATCCCCCTCAGAGGTCGGGAGGTGGGGCAGCCGGGATGCAGGCCGGTGCCAGCAGGTGGCTGTCGGGCGGTGCCGGCCGCTTTGAGTGGACAGTCAGTGATGGTGTGTTGTCACCCCAGTAGTCGTTCCCCACGGTGGTCAGACGGGCTTGGGGAATGCCTGAGGGGAGCGGCGCGTCACCCGCTGGGGGGGGGTGATTAACTTCAGAGACTTGTCTGATGGCCTCCGGCAGCAGCTGCACCATCTCCGCTCCTGCCGGTGCGTGGGGTGCCCAGTCTTCCTTCAGCCGGCCCGGTGTTTTTAATTGGCTTGAGCTTGTATTTTCCTAGTGATCACTGGTGTTGGGCACCCTCGTTTTTGCTCACTTCACATCGTCATACATGCTGTGGTGAAAGGCCTGTTCACATCTTTTGCCCACTTTAAAAATTGAGTTGTTTTCCTTTTTAACTGCGTGGTAGGAGTTTGTTACGCACTCTGGACATAAGTCCTCTGTCAGATGTGTACTTTGCAGATATTTCTCCCGGTCTGTGGCTTGCCTTTTTGTTTTCAAGTCTTCTGAAGAACAGAATGTTTACACTTTTATAAAGCCCAGTTTGTCAATTTTTTTTCCTTTAATTTCTGTTCCCACCCCCACCCCACCCCAATGTAAGTGAAAGGTCATTGTCAAACACAAGGTCACTAAGATTTTTTTCCTTTGTTTTATTTTAATTGTTTTACAGTTTCAGCTCCTACATTTAGGTCTGTGGCCCGTTTTGAGTTAATTTTGTATAAAGTCAAAGTTATTTCAACACCGTCTGTTGAAAAGACTTTCCCTTCTCCGCTGAATTGCCTTGGTACCTTCGTCAAAAATCACTTGCCCTGCAGGTGTGTTCCCAGGTGCTCCTTTCTGTTGGGTCCATCTGCGTGCCTGTCCAAGGGCCGATGCCTCGTCATGGTTACTGGGGCTTTGTAAGAAGTCTTGAAGTCGGGATGCGTCAGGCCTCCGCCTTGGCACTTTATAAAAAGTTGTGTTGGTCACTGTAGGCCCTTTGCGTTTCCACGTGGGTTTTTTCCAGCTTCACTGAGGTGTAATTAACCTGCGTGAGTTTTAGATTCCTGCACAAGCCTGCTGGGACCATGATCAGAGGGGGCTGTCGGAGGTGAGGGTGGAGGTGCTGGCAGTCGGGGCTGCCCTTCTCTGACCACAGCCTGTGCCCTGGGGCTTCCTGTTTGCTGCACTTCACGTGCCCTCCTTCATGTCTCCGTTTAGCTCCAGGCTTCGCTTCTTAGGAGGAAATGCTGTAATCTCTCAGCCCACTTAAAGCAGTGTATTAAAATTAAAATACCTGGAGTCATGGGTTTGGTGGAAGTTCTTACGCAGCAGAGCAGACCTGAGCGTCCCCTCTGGGAGTCCGCGTGCTCGCGAGATGGGGGTTGGCATCCAGGCTTTTCGGGGCACGCCAGGCTTCCTGTGGGTGAGACCCCCAAGTGGGCCGCCCGCTGCCAGGGTGCCCCCCCCCCCGTCAGTGCTTGCAGCGGCAGGTGGGATGGCAGGGGTCTCGCCGGACAGGGTGCCGTTGGCTCCAGGCTCCTTCCAGCCCAGGCCCACGTCCCAGTGCCGTGGAGGAAGTGGCACTTCTAAGTGTGGGGCTGCCTTCTTGGTTTGTCTGCTGGGCTCAGCCGGGTATGCAGAGCACAAGGCAGGTGGGGCCCTCCAGGTCAGAGATGGAGATGAGCCAAGCTCAGGCAGAGGGAGGGGCGAGCCTCCTCCTCCAGGGGCTGTGCCCCCTCTGCCTGACCCCGAGCCTCCGTCCCCCGGGCTTGGCGCCCGTGTGGTTGGATGCGGGAAGGAGGCGGCTGTGGATGGGACCCTCGCTGGGCCCGTGGTTCACAGGCGCTTGGGCTCTAACCCCCCGTCTCTCCGCAGCGGCGGCGAGCCCCCTGCACATGCTGGCGACCCACGCCTCAGCCTCGGCCTCCCTGCCCACCAAGCGCCAGAACGGCGACCCGGCGGAGCAGCCGGAGCTGAAGCGGGTCAAGACGGAGGACGGCGAAAGCATCGTCATCGCCCTGAGCGTGGACCCGCCGCCGGCAGCCGCGCGCGAGAAGGGCGTCCAGAACTAGCGCCGGGCGCCCTCCTCCTCGTCAACTCTGGTGCCAAAAGGAGACACTGCCTCTCACCGACGCTCGGAGCGCCTTCTCTCGGTGGGCGGAGGGCCCTGCGGTTGGACTTCACCTCAGCACTGAAAACACAAAACCCAGGTGGCCTTAAAACTCCTTAATTTAAAGACAGAAGTCACACCTGAACAAACCACATCGAAGCCAGGCCCTGGCGGCGTCTCCCCGCCCCGCGCTTAGCTCTCAACTCTGAGACTCGCGGTCCTTCGCGTGAGGACGCGCCCGGTGCAAGTGGACCTGCCGGGCTGGGCCGGAGCCGCCCTGCCGCCCGCAGACCAGACAGTATTTTGTTGTCCACACGTGGAATTAGAGTACTTTGAGGTGCACTTTCTTTCTTTACAAAATAACGGGGTCTTTGACATTTCAGATCACTCCACTTCTACTCTGGAAATTCGGAATCACACGGGACCTTTTGTGTGGATTTCACTTGGGGAAGAGAAACAACATAGTTTCGTTTGTTTTTATTTGTTTCCAGCCTATGGAATGACTTACTTTTGTCTGTCCCGTAAAGTCAGAGGGAGCTACTTGATGACGTCTGCAGATCTTCCCGGTTAGAGCAGTTGCGTGATGAATTTAATGCACCTCCATTTCCGTGTGTGGGACAGACGGACGCAGACGCCCGCTGGCCACGTGTGACCCAATGGCTGCACTTACCCGTCTCTTTCTTGCTCCTTTTTGTTGTTTCTTTCTTTATGTTGACGTGTCCCTGGCATAATTTTCCACTCTAAGTAAAACAAGTCTCCTGCGCATTGTGTATGTTTAAAACTGCAGAACTATTCCTCCTTCATCGGAAACAAGATTCGATCTTTTATCACACATCCTTTTCAAACCTGTCACAGATCTCTCTGAGGCACGCTGGCCGTGGCAGCTGCCATCACCAGCTCTGCACGGCGTCCAGCTGTGCGTTAACACAAGGGTCTCGGAGGCTGGTGCCCTTCGGGAAAGCGTGCGAAACATCTGGTCCCTCTCTGATGTGTAATAGGAAACCCCACCAACCTTCCAGAACTGAGTCCAGTACCAAGGCTGCCGTCTCCTCTACGGAAAACAAGAGCAAGAGGAAGGGAAACCGAGGTGAGAGGGGAGGTAGGAGCCCTGTTGGCCTCAGCCCCAGTCCTCCGGGAGGAAGCACTCGCCTGTCCCGGGGCCCGGGCTGAGCAGCCGTGCAGACAGAGAGGGCTTCGGTCCTATTGTGAATTTTTAAATGTCATCATCATAACATTATTTATTTAAATGTAGTTATTTTGGTATTTAATTTTTTTTAAGGGAGGAAAAAGCCCTGTATTTTCCTGGTGGAATGAAACAGCTCAGAATGGTATATTTAGGCGATTTTAAAACATTTATGATTTACCCAAAGACCAAATATGATAAATCTGTTCTAAGTGTTGTGTGTCAATCCACGGTATTGCACTGTCACAGTGTTACTGCAGATAATGCATATTAAAATTATGAAATTACTGCACATTAGCTGGATTTATAACTCAGCCATTTAAAAAAATAAAGACGAAACCATCACGTGAATGAGACCGCGTGTGTGACGGTGGCAAACGCTAACTCGCGGCCTGGAGTGCGGGCGGCATTCCCACCTCCCAGGCACTTGACAGGCACCTTGGAACTTGTGTTTTTGTTTGTTTACTCAGAAGGCTTGTAGTTTGCGGAATAGTTGGGATTGTGCTGTGTCCTGTGTGGGGGTTGGGTCACTGCTGAGTGTCCCGGCCCGCAGCCGCCACCCACGGGCTCAGGTTGGTGACTGGACCACCTGGGGGAGAGGGCCCAGCGACACTGAGCCGACACCTCCTGCGCCCTCCTGGAGACACTCCCCACCGCGGCCCAGTCTGTCAGCTGGTTATTCCTGAGCCAAAGATACAGGCTTCATGGGGCGGGAGAGACGGCTGCAGGGTTTTAGGTGAGAAACGGACCCAGTTCCCAAACTGAAGGAGAGCGGACAGCGCCTGCCGTAAGGAGCTGGAGCCTTTGCCCGGGGCGGGGGCCTCGCTCTCCTGTCTGCAGAAGGAGAACTTGAGGACTGTCAGGGAGAGGGCAGGACACACAGATGAGCAAACCACCGTATCCTGGGCACTTTTAAAAATGCTTGAATTTGGCTCCGAAATCCCGAGAGCCCGCGACTCCGGGCGCCGCCCAGCCTGCCCTGGTGCTACAGCCGTCTTGCCGCACCGCGCTCCCTCCCAGCCGCCCAGCGGCAGTTCCTAAAAGTCTTGTTTCAAAGTCTCTGCTCTGACCTTTGCCAAACTTCTGAGCTCCCTGAGGGACTAGAAACTTCATCTCAGCTGCTCCGCCCTGAACCAGACAAAAATACAAAAGGGAAACTCACGTGTGGTCTGAGCGAGGTGGCACGTTCCAGGGAGCATCCGCACGCCAGGGACTGAGCTTCCTCCTGCGTCTGGAGCCTCCACGCGGACGGCTGAGCTCCGCACACATGCCATCCCCTGCCGTCCTCCCGGAACAGCAGGGTAGGCGGAGGTCATGGTCCGAAGTGGGCGGTGTCAGGACTCGGGACTCCTGTGCTGTGTGAGACAAGGAGATAAGTGACAATCTTCACGTCCTAACCTCCACTGTTCTGGAGAGTGTAGTGGTGATTGTGTGCAAAGATTTGGAATTTTAAAAGTACCAAGGTCCTGAAATTCAATAAAGTATTTTTATCAATTTTAACTGCATCGAGTGTCATTGTCGCTGTGGCGAGCTCACGCTGGCACCGCCTTTCTGCTCTTAGACGTGGTGCTCCTTTCTGAGCATCGATGCCTACCTACCGTGCTGGTGCGAGTATTCGAAGGCGCTGCTGTGGTGACGGCCGTGCAGCCTCGGAGGCTCGGCCACGAGAAGGCGCCCGAGCACTTGCACGTGGAAAAGGCCCTGGGCCTCAGGCAGGGATGACAGCGTCTGCTGGCTTCTGTCCACCACGTTGGAGTTTTAAAGCTGCTGCTACCATTTCTTCTGCAGACTTGCCCCTCAGCCTGAGAAAGCTCATTGCAACAACTCGAGATCGTCCTCCGTGAGAGAAGGACCTTCTCTAAGGGGGCACGTGGCTGGTGAAGTTGCCACACTGTTAACACGTTGATCGTCCAGTGGCCAGGAATCTCTGGCCAGGACCACTGGTGTCCTGAAGGGGCCCTGGATGTGGTGACACGGGCCCCCGGGAGCCGAGTGCAGCTGACTGCGTGCCAGGGGCGCTCCCAGGGAGAGCCCTCGCCCTGGCTAGGGGACAGTCCATGTGCGTGAAAGAAGTCCCCATGGCCGAGAGACGCTCCCATCAGAGGGACGCCTTCACACCTGGTCTTCAGGTGTGTCGCCCTTTCTACGTTACCCGGTGCCTAAAATGCGCTAGGTCTTAACCCAGTCTCGCTTGGGAAGAGCGACTGATGATTCATTCATGTTGCCTTCTTGAGGTTAAACCGAGTCAAACAGGATGGTCTCCCTTTATCCAGGATAAAGACCGGTTGCAGGGAAGAGGACTTCAGATACATGAACCGGTTCAGTGACTCTGATAACAGGCTTTTCATGCAGCAGGAGCACCTCAGCGGGAGCTCCACGCTGAGGGCCGCGCCATCTGGTGGGAAGACACTGGGCTCGGGAGCCTGTGTGCAGTCACGGACCGTAAGTTGCGGCCTAAGTAGGGAGGGGAGACGCCCCTGAGTTTGTGGTGATGCCAACTTGGCCCGCAGGCCCGAGCTCAGCGTCCTGTGGAGTCCTGGTCCAGGACGGGCCCCGCTCCGCCTCCGTGTTCATGGCCGCAGCAAAGGGAGGTGCAGCATGGCTCTCAGCTGACTTCTGCTGAGAGGACCAGGCCTGTAGGCATAGAATCTCTGGGGTTAGAAACGTCCTTCTGAGGTCCCGGTGCTGTAAGCACACTCTCCCCGGGACTCTGCGCTGACAGAACAAAGAAAGCAGCTGTCTCAGCCCTCGGAGGAGGAAACTAGCAGGGTTTAAAGCTGGAAGAACTGAGATGGTGAAGATTTTCCTGAGTGCTTTCTGTCTGGCATCTCCTGGTGTGGACTCTAGGAGTGCCCATCAGGGGTGCACAGAGGGACCAGGAGGAAAGGGCCCCGTGGGCACAGTGAGGGGCACTGGGGACTCCGGGAAGAGGAAGGGGGAAAGGGGGCAGCTCCAGTCCAGAGGGGGTGGGGGTGGGAGGGAGAAATGTTTTCCTTTGGCCCCAAGGAGTGTGCAGTGTCTCAGGGGGGGTTCACACCTGAGCCTGTGGGCCAAGGGCCAGGAAAGGGGGCTCCCGGGGGACAGGAGGTGTGGAGCCAGAGAGGCCAAGAGGTGGGTAGAGCAAGGTCCCCTGATGCCGTGTGACGTCCTGGCTCACCCGGAGCTGCACATGCTGGGAACTGACCTGAGGAAGCAGAGCAAAGGCTTATTCGCTGAACTCCCATAACGATGGCCCCAGACAGCACTGCCGAGCTCAGGAAACAGCCGACGTAGAACCACAGCCCACAGAAGGCAGGTCAGCACGTCCAGTCTGAACCTAGACAGGTGGTTTGCCTGCTTGGAAAAAATAAATCAACAGCCCCTAGAGGATTTTAGTAAGACTCAGGCTCACAACGTGCAGGACACAGTCCAGAATTACGCGGTACAGGGAGCCAGGAAGGTCTGATGGAGAAAGAAAATCACCAGGTGTTGAGTTGAGCGTGTTGGAACAATCAGAAAGATGTAGCTGTTTCGGTTTTAATTACTATAACCATTCTCCACGAAGTATGGACCAAAAGTTATAGACGTTAAAAATAACAAGTGAAAAATTCAGTAGATGAACAGAAGAATGTTCGGAAACAAACCTTAGCCTTAGGGACTGTGGGGCAATATAAAAAGACCTAAGTACTCTGGGTTAACGGATTCCAGCGAAAGGAGAAAGACATTGATGTTAAAAACATTTTTTTTAATAATGCCTGAAAATGTCTCAGGTTTGGGGAAAGATGAATGTAAAGATTCACAAAGCTCAGTGAACCCCAGATAGGCTGAACTCAAGGAAAAGCCATGTGGAGAAACAGCACCGACTCTGCTGAACCTGAAGGGTTTTGTCTTGAAAGCAGCAAAAGACAGTGACCTGCTGCACAGAGTGACACCAGTGTGAGTGCAGATTTCTCATCAGAAACCGCGGGGGCCATGGGACAAGAAGAGGCGGAAAGGGCTGCAGGTAACTCGATCTAGAATACTGTATCCGCAGAAGATGTCAGGAGTGCGGAGGAAAGACAGTCTTAGACGAAGGAAAACTGAGACTTCTTAGCCAGGAGGGCTGCTCAGAAGGAAATGCCGAAGGCAGGTCTTCAGGCAAAAGGGAAATAGGAACTCTGGGACTTCAGCATGAAGGACTTCCGTGGGCCTCTGAGCAAACGCAGTAAATTAGTTTCTCCTCTTAAATTCTTTAGAATATTCTGATGCTCCAATGTAAACTTCTAACATTGTCCTTTAGGGCGTCCAGTGTGTGTAAACGTCATGCACACTGACAGCCCCGCGGGAAGCAGGATGGCCAGCGGCGGCGAGTGGCGGCGCTGGCACCGTGTGCTGTGACCACCGTGCAACTGCTCATCGCACCGACAGAATAAGCAGCCAAGGGTGATTAGGATGGAACGCTGCACAGACTGTGAAGTAATGCAAAGGGCGCAGGGAACAGGAACCAAAGTGGGCGGGGGGCGAGCAGAAACAGTGGTGCAGGGGGATCTTATCGATGATTACGTTCAGTATAGGTGGTCTGAACACCCCAGTTAAGAGGCTGTCAGGCAGATAACGTGGGTGGGGTCAAAGTGAAAGGACAGGAGGCAGGAGACGTCGTGCGAACACTCACAAGAAAGCTGGGGTGGCTCTACTGATGTCAGGGTGGAGCTCCAAATAAGGAAGATTCCCAGACACGTGGAAGGACAGTGCCCGGTGGGACAGGCTCAGCTTACCGCGACGCCAGGCCCTGTATCCGAGCACCTGACCACAGGCCTTGGTAAAAGAGGCGGGACTTCACTTTCAGTTTCCACACGTGAGGAGCTGGGACGTCGCTGCTTCGTCCTAACGAGTAAACAGCTCAATAGCCTGAAAGTCAGCGACTCTTCTTGGATCTGTCAGAGGCGAGGACACGGCGAACCACTGCCCCCAAGACAGGGGAGACAGTGGGCGAGGCCTTCCCGGGGCAGTTGTGGCTTCCTGGGAGACTCGGGAGCAGACTCCATCCCGGGACCGGCGCGGAACACCAGAAGGAGAAAGGAAGGGACAGAAGAAATACTTGAGACAACAGTGACTGAGAATCTCTCCTGATTAACGTCAACAGCAAACAGCAGGCCCAGGAACTCAGAGAACACCGATCAGGATAAATACAAGAAAAAACGGCAAGCCTAGGCGTGACACTTTCAAGTGAAGAGCGAGAACAGCGAACAGAACGCCAACAGCGCCGGGTAGGTGTCAGTCCAGCCGGGCCAGCAGCCGCTCTCAGCTCCAGTGAAAGGGGATCAAAACGTAGGACCAGCGACAGCTGTCTGCAGGGAGCTGCGCACAAAGACACTGTCAACACAGAGACAGAAAGTCAATAGAGGGAAAGAGACCACGCTGACGCCGCTACAGCAGGAGTCGTTACCTCACTCTCAGTTAGCCGACTTCAAAGCGTGGCGAGTCGCCACTGATGCAGAAGGGCATTGCAGCCAGACAGAAGGCCAGCTCCGCGAGGCTCCGGCAGAACCGGAGGAGCCGCAGGCCCACGTTACACCAGACACTCAAGCACTGCTCTGGACAGGGGGCCAACGTCAGCCAGCGCACAGGAGCCCTGGGCAACCCCGGGCAACAACAGCACTCCACCCACCAGGACACACATTCCCTTCAAATGCACACAGAAGTTCACCAGCACAGACCAGAGCCTGGTCAGGAAAAAAAAAGGTTTAAAAAACTAAGATCACAGAATTATGCTGACAGTTAGGGAATTAAACTAGAAATCAGTAACAAAGATATTTTGTAAATCCTCAAATGTTTAGAAATTAGACATTACATTTTAAAATAATCCATGATTCAAAGAGGAAGTCTCAAAGGGAATCAGAAAACAGCTAACAGAATGAACATGAAAACACAACCAGATTTGTGAAATGCAGCTGACATGGGATCTGCAGAGAAGTTATAGCACTAGACGCTTACATGAGAAAAGAAGGCCCAGAACTGATTCTCCCTTAAACTAGAAAAGAAGAATGAGGTAAACCCATAGCAAATAGGTAAAAACTGAAAAAGAAATTAACTCAAGCTGGAATGACCGAGGAAACAGGAGGATGCAGACGACCACTGTCACGAGGAGCCCCAGGGCGACGGGGCCCGGCTCCCACCCCGCGCGCACGGGCACGGCTGGGTGCATGCGGCGGGCGGTAGGCAGTTCATCAGGCCATATTCTCACACCCTGAGGAAAGGGGACACTGTGAGCCAGGCCGGGTCACGCGGGGGCCACAGGAGGCAGGCTTTGTAGTGTGGGGGGCCGTGCCCACGGGGGGACCAGTCCCATGAGTTGGTGGGAACTGAAACACCTCCCCGGGGACGAACAGGAGCTGGACCTGGTCTGCCTGTTTCAGAGGGAGGTGTGACGGGGACTCGATCGCAGGAGCAGAGTCGGGGGGACTCGTCGTCAGGCTGTCCCAAGCCTTCCCAGCTGGACCGGAAGTCCAGGCAGCACGTAACGTGGAACCTTCACTCCAGGCTCCATGTGACACCCACACCTGCAAAGACGGTGACACAGGAATCCCGTGGGAAATGCTCATGAATTTGACATTCCGGTGGAACAGACTAAGTCCCTGACGTGCACAAGCCGTCAACGTTCACTAAAGAAGGAGTGAACAGACTGAGCAGGCTTGCCGAGAAGTCGGGTTTGTAAGTCAGAGCCTTCCAACCTGGATGCTCCCGGGGTCGGTCCCCGCAGACTGATGACCGAGCCTGTGGGAAGTGTCAGAATTACTTGTCTTGAACTAGGGCTCCCAGGACACAACATCGGGGGAGTGCCCAACAGAGAAAGCTGGTGCATTTCAGTGAATTCTGGCATTTCACATGGCAGCTACCAGCCCCTCATCCAGCCCTGCGGGACGCAGCCATGGGGACCGCATCCCACGCTGCTGGTACGACTTGCTGAAGCCAGGGTGGAAAAGGGACTTTTTCCACCAAAACTCTGAGCTGTGTATATTAACCTGCCTGGTAGTTTGCAGAAGGCCTGGTTCCCAGTCTGGTCATTGTTTCAACACCCACAGCTGAAGTAGCTTCTGTGGCAGTGGGGGTCGGGGGATTTTAAAAGGCAGAGTAGCTTCCTTTTTTTTTTTTTTTTTTTTTTTCCTTAATGTTAGCTGAACATAAGCTAAAGGGACAGACTTTAGTGACCACATATGACAAGAAATACAGTCTTCGCAAGACGCTTTGGAAGTCACTCAACCTTGGACGACTACAGCCCTCGTCAGGCAAGAGGAGCAGCCTTCGCAAGGGGGCGTCTCACTTCCAGCTTTGCCATGCCGCGATATTCAAGATGTCCAGTTGTCGACAAAAATTACAAAATACAGAAAGGCACAGGAAACTATGGGTCATTCATGGAAAAACCCTTGACAGAACCCATCCATGAGGAAAGCCTGAGATTGAACGCACTTCACGGGGGCTTTGCCTCAGACACGCTCAGAGCTGATGGAAATCATGGAGCAAGAACTGAGAGAAATCAGCACAGTGTACGAGCAACAGGTGAGATCAACAGAGAAACACAAGTTAGAAAAGAAATGAAATAGAAATTCTGGAGGTGAAAAATACGGGGACTGACATGACTGCAGGAGCCTCAGAGAGGCTCGGGGGCAGCCTCTCCCAGGGGGCGTGCGCCAGAGCACACGCCAGGGGCTCTCCACGCCTTGTCACCGAGTCCAGCTTTCCTTCGCTTCCGATCGGGGCGGGGGGGTCAGTGATGCAGTGATCAGAACAGCATAGTACCAGCACAAAACCAGACACAGATCAGTGGAACAGGACAGAGAGCCCAGAAATAACCCCACACAGTCATGGTCAGTTAATCCACGACAAAGGAGGCAGGAATACACAACGGAGAAAAGACAGTCTCTTCGGCAAGTGGTGCTGGGCAAACTCGACCGCTGCCTGTAGAAGGCTGAGCTTAGAACATTCTCTAACAACATGTACAAAAACAAACTCAAAATGGATTAAAGACCCAAATGTAAGACCAGAGACTGTAAAACTCCTAGAGGAAAACACAGGCAGAACAGTCTTGGACATAAATCACAGCAATGTATTTTTTGGATCCGTCTCCTGGAGTCATGGAAACAAAAGCAAAAATAAGCAAATGGGATCTAATTAGACTTAAAAGCTTTTGCACAGGAAAGGAAACAATAAACAAAACAAAAGACAATCAATGGAATGGGAGAAAATATTTGCAGATGGTGTGACTGACAAGGGACTAACTTCCAAAATACGCAGTCAGCTCAGACAGCTCTTCTATCAAAAGCAAACAACCCAATCAAACCATGGGCAGAGGACCTCAACAAGCAGTTCTCCAATGAAGACATACAAGTGGCCAATAGAGACATTAAAAAATGCTCAGTGTCACTAATTATCAGAGAAATGTGGATCAAAAACTACAGTGAGGTATCACCTCACACCAGTCAGAATGGCCACCATTCAGAAGTCCACAAATGACAAATGCTGGAGAGGCTGTGGAGAAAAGGGAGCCCTCCTCCACTGCTGGTGGGAATGCAGGTTGGAGCAGCCACTGTGGAAAACAGTATGGAGATTCCTCAAAAGACTGAAAATAGACTTACCGTATGACCCCGGAATCCCACTCCTGAGCATACATCTGGAGGGAACTCTAGTCTGAAAAGATACATGCACCCCAGTGTTCACAGCAGCACTATTTACAACAGCCAAGACATGGAAGCAGCCTAAGTGTCCATCGACAGATGACTAGATAAAGATGTGGTATATTTATACAATGGAATACTACTCAGCTATAAAAAATAATGAACTAATGCCAGTGCAGATCTGTGGAGGAAGCACATCTCGCTACCAGGAGACGGGGAGATGGGGGACATGGGGAGTGATGTCCTAGTCGGTAGGAGGTGATTTTGGGGGATGAAGTTTTGAAACTAGAGGGAGGTGGTAGCTGCCCAACACTGAATACAAGAGATGCCACTGATTGGCACTTTGTAATGGTGGACTGAATACTGCGAGAATTTCCACTCAATGAAAATAAAGAAAACCTACGCCCAGGGCGGTCCCAGCAAGTTCCACCCCATGACTCAGCAGCCTCGGTCCCAATGGTTTATCGAACAGAAAAGAAAACTCACCTTCGCCTGACAGCCTGAGCCTGAACGTGCGCAGCCGGCCTCCAGGGCCAACGGCGAGGACTGCGACGCAAAGCGCTGGGGCGGCGGGGGCCTGCGTGTGGGAAGCCAGACCCGGGTTGCCCTCCGCACGGGGGCCAGTCTGACCTGGTGACCCCGCCTGGGACAGAGCCAGAGCCACAGCGTGGGTGGGCACCGCCGTGGGCGCAGGGCTCCCATTGTGGGTGAGGAGAGGGTCTGGGCCAGGTGGACCGCACAGCGCTGTGAATGGACTTAACGCATCAACTGTGCTCTTCAGAATGGTTCAAATGGTCAGTTTTATGTGCGTTTTGTCACAATTTTGCAAGTTTTACCTGGAAGAAGGTGGAGGTGCGGGTACGATTTCCATAATGAGGCTGACACGTCTCCAGATGGGCCGCAGTGCAGCCACCAGGAGGAGCTGCAGGGGTTGAGGGGTCGGGTGCCTGATGGGGGTCACCGGAGGCCTCTGCCTGCCCAGGGTCCCAGTGCCCAGAGCAAGGCTGGCTGCCTGCTCTGGCAAGTGGCTCTGCGGGGACCCTGGACTGCAAACGGACACGGAAGCCAGGCCACCACTGGCCCCTGTGCCTCAGCCCCGTCACATCATGGCTGGGAGCGCCTTGACGCAGAACTCAGGGAACCCAGGGCCACCTCCCCGCACAGCACGGCTCCCTGTGCACCCCTCCCCTGCCGAGCAGGCACAGACTGGGACATGGCCGCTGCGGCTTTCCCGGGGCAGCTCCAGGAGACACCTGCACTCTGCTCGGCGCCATTCTCGGACCCGGTGGTCTTGACCCTTCCTGGGTGCGATGAGGGCCTCTCCCTGAGGCTGAGGCTGGGTGGCTTCGGCCTTCAGCCCTCCTCTGGGGACCATTTTCGGAAAGCTTTGAATAGTGCTCTCCAGTGACCTTCAAAAGACCTTCAACACGAAACCGCTTTTACATGAAGAGTTTGTGCCTGGAGTAGCAGTGGACGGTCCCTTCCGTGGAGGCAGTAACTCGTTTTTGGCCTCAGTTTTGAGCACAGAAACCTCACACACTCGTAGCCTAATGGTGGCTCTTATCTCCACTCACAGGACAAGACGGCCTCGAACGTAAGGGGCTCGGGGAGCGCCTGCTCGTGGGAACAGTGGTCTTCGGGTCGCATCCAGAGGGCGCCGAGAGGACAAGCCGCTGTCAGCACACAGGCGGCCAGCTGGACTGGGTGGACAGCAGTCCGCCCCTCGAGCAGGTGTCGGAACCCCTAGGAGTCATTGTGACTTTCTGGAGTCACGTGTCTGCTTGAAGGTCACTGAGACATGGTCTTCCGTAGTGTCTGGCCAGACCGCGACAGTCACCGCCCGTGCCTGCCCCAGAGGGGCTCTGGAGTAACCCACGCCATCAGCTCACACCCCCGGAAGACCAACTCAGCATTGTAAAGACCCCACTCGAGCTCTGGCTGGAGGCCGGGGCGTTGGGGGGAACCGGCCTCTCCAGGTGGGCTTTGCTCTCGGACGCGGCTGCTGAAAGCGCATGTCACTGGGTGTTTCCTCAGTCCCTCAGGTCTTTTGCTTTTGCTAAAATCCATTTGTGTTTATAATTTGGTGGCAGCTGCATAAACCTAATCATTTTAAAATTAATGCCCAAACTACAAAATTACTAACCTGAAATGCATGATGCCACAGTGTGGCAGGAACATTACGAGACAATCAGCGATGAGTCTCTACACACACATCCACGAACACTGGTGAGCTGAATTCAGCAGTAACTGCACAGCCGCTGAGGGACAGGCGAAAGCTAACACACCGTGATCAAGTCGGGGCTCATCTCAGACTGCAGGGCTGGCTGAACATTCAGAAGTCACAGCGGAGGCACGTGACCCCACCCAGCGGCGGGAAGCGGAGCGTGAGCACCTCGCCTGCCCCTTCATCTCGGCCCCGCCCACTCACACCTGGGCAGGGTGGGTTCAGCATGGTTAAACACTTAGCAAAGCAAAAATCTGTTTTCTTCAGAGAAACACAACAGAATCCGTAGTATCTACAGCGTACCATTTGCAACGTCCAGGCAGCAACCCCGAAGGACTAGACACGTTGCCATGACTCTTACACAGAACAGAGCAAACTCCAGGGGCCCTGCTCCCAGAAGGCCCAGACGGGAGGGTTACCAGAGACTTCACCTCGCGCGCTGCAAACATGCAGGGGTGGAGAGGGACTCTCCTGTCAACGAGCAGTTAGGAGTTGTCAGTTTTAGAACTTTTGGATTCACCCCCCATTTCAATTACATGGTTTAGGCTTTACCACAGAGTGGGCAGTAACAGGAGAGTCGATGGTAGGGAAAAATTCTCGTCTTAACAACAGGAGAAAACACTACAAAATACCTGACCAGCTCAGCGACCAGTCAGTGGGTCAGTGGAAGGTGCTACACGTGCCCGAAACCCAGCAGGGAAGAGACAAGAGCAGAAAAACTATTTGAGGAAATAATGGCTGAGATGTTCACAAATTTGGTGAAACCCATGAATCTAGATTCAAGAAGGTCCTTAAGCCCCATATGTGATGAACACAAAGCCAAACACAGACACAGCGTCGTTTCCAAACCGTGATTTCATCCATCAGCTCTCATTGTTCTGGGACAGAACCAGAACATAAGAGACGTACCACACCTGCCCAGGCAGACCAAAGGGCTCCACGTCATTTAAAAACTAGCAGATGCCAAGGATCACGCTTCCCGTGCCACTGGGCGCGTTCCCACACGGCCGCTG
Organism: Camelus bactrianus; assembly: GCF_048773025.1. Classification (NCBI taxonomy): domain Eukaryota; kingdom Metazoa; phylum Chordata; class Mammalia; order Artiodactyla; family Camelidae; genus Camelus; species Camelus bactrianus. The sequence goes on from NC_133554.1 coordinate 59,811,297, forward strand.
ATTAAATCCTGAAGCACCCGGTCTCTCAGCACTGAGAATCAATCGTCTTTGCATTTTGGGGATTCCAATAAAATTTTGCTTATTTTTAGCTATTCTAACATTTACTTTAAAGCTCACCTGGAAAACAAGTGCTTCAGATCAGCAGAGCCGTGAAGGCAGAGCACAGCTGTTCCTGGAGCAGTGCTGTCCGTCAGCAGCTAACAGGTGACCCGGCTGATGAGCGCTCCTGCCCACAGTGGCATGCAAAGCACAACAGGGCAACTGCGTGATTTTCATCCAAACCAGAAGAGGGCTAAGCCGGACGGGATGGCAGGACCGTGGCGTGAACCTGGACAGGAAGCGGGTGCCTGACCGCCCAGTGCGGGAGGACACTGGGCCACTACCTCGTTACACGCCTGGAGGTCACGCCACATGAACTGTGAAAACAAGACCCGTAAACAGTGCCCCGTGAAAATGCCACTTGGCTTTAATCACGAGCTGACCAGAAACCATAAAGAACGAGGCTGACAGATCAGACCACCTGAAAACTCAAGGTACAAACACAGCGAAGTAAAAACCCTCAGACTGAAAGAGTGAAAAAAGTGACAAGGGGTGGTTATGTAAGAGATTCTCATGAGCAAAAAAGGCAAAATATACCAACAGAAAAACAGGCAGACTTGAATAAGCAATTAACAGAATAATACAGTTGGCCAGTAAACGTATTCTGAAACGTCCAGCGTGACAGAAATCGGTGATCTCTTTCTCCGTCAGATTAGGAGGACTCTGCACAGAGCTGGTCCCGGTGAGGGTGAGGGTGAGGGTGTGGGTGAGGGTGTCGACACCGACAGGATCCCCAGCAGGGGAGGCAGCGAATGTTCCGGTTTCCAGGCGCAGACCCTCGGCCTGGCAGCTGCGTTTCTGCTACTGGAGAAACTGGCGGGCAAGCATGAGGATTCCCATTTCCAAAATGTTTAAAACAGCAGAACACACACACAGGCATCTCTGGGCAATTCAGGTATGTCCTGATGCGCTCGTGAGTTGCGTAGAGTGAAAGGACAGTCCCGAGGACGCTGCTGGCCCCACAAGGCGTGGCACCACGGTCTTCTGCTTCCGCCTGTGTGGCCTCTTCCGTTTCACAACGAACATTTGTATTTCGATCATACATATTTTCTGATCCATTTCAAAGAGCAGAATTTAGCACAGGTCCCAGGAGTGCTGTCATCGGTCAGACGCCCCTCACAGAAAGAAGGCAGCCAGGGATCAAGCTGCATGCGGTCACCTCTGTGACTCACCTGAAAGCTGGGCTTGGTTTGGTTGCAGAAGGAAACACAAGCGTGAAAAGCTCTGGCTGCACAAGCTTCAGCGGGTGGAGGGAGAGGCCTCAGCCCCAGGCCGTGGGGAGGCTGCTGGGTGCCGATATATCAGAGGCCCGTGGGTGGCAGGGCCCATGGCTGGAGAGTAGGGTCACGGGAGGCAGTTCCTGGATGTTCACACTGACACCTAGGGCAGCAACACACCAGCCTGTCCAGTGCAGCCCACAAGTGGGGCTCAGGGACGCCCTGGATGGCAGACTCAGGCCTGGCAAGACTCAGCCCCCTCCCTTCGTCAGGCTGCAAACAAAACCAAGTCTCCCGCTGCCCTGAATGAACCACAGAACGGTCACCTGACAGCCCCTTGCAGGCACTGCTCTGCCGACACCCCCCGAGGTGGGAAAGCGAGGGCTGGTAGGGGTGGGGCCTGGTGGGGGGCTGGCTGCCCCTCTGGGCATCTCCCAGGCAAGACAGGTGTGCCCACTGTCTCCAGAGAAACCCTGCACGTCGCAGCCCAGCCCCCGGGGGGCTCACTCTCAGCATCCAGGGTGTCCCGCTGTCACTTCACAAAGGAGGCGACACTGCTCCCACGTGGTGGACGCTTCTCGGGGGCAGGGAGCCTGGGGCCGGGGCCCGGCTCTCCCAGGCCAGCAGCCTAGCTCCCTGCCCAGCCTCGCGTCCCCCGAGCTGAGCATCTCCACGCACCGACGCTCACGCTTCCTTTACTAAGCTTCCCCTCGTTTCCCGTGTCTGGACGCACTGAAGGGACTGTGTTTGTTTGGGGAAAAGAGAAACCAGAGATGATGTAAATGTGAAGGACCCCTCCTCCTCCTGGGCCCAGAACTGGGCCAGTGTTAGGTGGACACTGGTGGGCGGCCCGACACCACCGGTGTCCCCACAAAGGGACGGCTCTTCCCCATCAGGCACAACAGGAACTGGTAATGAACATCCCTCTCCCCTCTGCTCCCCCAGCCAGGCTGTCACCCCAGGGGCGAAGTGTCCACCTGACCCCCATGCAGCCCTGGACAGTCCAGCCTGAAGGCGCAATGGGCCTGCAGCCTCCAGTCCAACGAGAGGCTAAAACTAGCGGGTTGGTTTTGTAACATACAATTCTTCTCCCTTGATGGGTACGGAGTACAACAAAATTAGTCACTTTTATTTAAAAGAAACATTACAAATAAGTGTGCAAAATTAAATTTCATGATTAAATACACGTAAAAGTAACATGCATACTTTACATTGAAACCCACAAAGTTAGCTGATCACATGACAGTAAGGAACTGGCAAAACCGAGAACTTGCTGCTGCAGATTTTAAACGTTTGCAACCTGAAATCAAAACACAAAATTAAGTTTGAAAGGAATTTAAGAAAATTAAATATGTACCTCAGGTAGCACTAACATAGAGCCCGTTACCTACTCTAGTCACCAATCGTTAAAGAAAAGTGTGTGCCCTTCACTCCCGGGAGGTTAGTGTGCGGACGTCGGGAGGGGGAGTGGGAGCGGCTGGCGGACGCGACAGAAAGCGGGCGCCGGTCATGGAGACGCCCAGCGCTTCCCTTCGCAGCCTCTACCCTAAGTGGCGCCTGCTTCCAGGCCCCACTGGTGAAGCCTGCGCGTGGCTCTGCTCCTGGGGGGGGCACGTGCTCCCGGGAGGTGCGGGCCTGGGTTCTCTGCCTTTCTCCACACTCAGGCGGGAAGAGGCCATCCTCTCCCCCTTCTGAGGCCGCTGGGATTGTCATCCACTGAAATCCGCGAGAAAGCGCAAGCTAACCTACGCGTGTTTTCACTTCCCCACGACAGACTCAGTCGAAGGATGCAATCTGGCGCCACAGACAACCTGCGCTCCGTCCCTCTCTTTCTCAGCGCCCTGAAGTGTGTGCAAAGCCCCAGCTGCAGCGGGGGAAGCGGTGGAGCCGCAGAAGCGAGTGTCACGGCTGAACTAAAGGTAAAGCCAGCGTTGGGCGTGAGCGTCCAACGGTGCCCTAAGAAGGTTCTTTGACCCTGGAGATGGAAGCCTGGCTCAGGAAACAGACGACCACGGGAGGCTTCGAGACCAAGGTCGCAGGCCGTCTTCCAGCCCGGCACCGGCCCGGGAGCTTGGTGCCCAGGGAGCGTCACAGCTTGTCATCCGTCATCTCCAGGAACTGCGCGTACACGTCCCGGATGCACTCCCCCTTGGGGTTGAAGAGGAATTTGTAGTAGCTGCCGTCCGCACAGATGGCTGGGACAGAAGGATACCGTTTTACTCAAGGTTAAAAGCCTGCAGCCCGCCTGAGCTGAACGGCACCGGCTCCACGTAGGCTGAGCAGCTCCGGGTGCCCTGTGGGTGGCCGGGCTCCCCATCCTTACCGCCACACAGAACCAAGCACCCCGTCCTGGGGGTGCTGTGCTCACTAAGGCAGAGTGGCAGGGGGGAACCCTCTCTGGTCATCAGTTCAAAAACCAAATGATCTGCCCCAACGCCTGCCTGGGACACCTGAGGACAGGAGCGTGCAGACCCTGAGAGGGACCCGTGGGCCCTGGGGAGAGGGAGAGCGGCTGGTGGAGCTGGGGCCGCACTGACTACATCGGGGCCACTCCCCTCCAGAAGGACCACTTACCAATGACAGCATTTGGCTCTGTTCCAAAGGCACAGATGCAGGGAGAGCCTGAGGGAACCTGAAACTTGGAAAAACTCCACTTGGAACTGAAGTATTTTGGAAGGAAACTGGCTGACGCCAAACTAGGAAAACAAGAAGAAAAGAATGAATTACATTCACAAAACAAAGTTAAAGACACAGCCCTCTTTAATGTAACATTAGCATTCATGATTTAAATTCCACTTTCCCTTTTAATTTTAATTTTTCTCATGAAGGAAGCTAAGCCATCACGACTGGCTTTACAATCAACTAGACACCAAGGGCAGCGGGAGGGCACAGGCTCTCCTGCCACCAACGTAACTCCCTGGACAGCAAGCACGGGGGCAGTGGTGGGAGTTCAGGACCAAGGCCCATCCTGGGGGCAGGCGCCTCGACCCTTTTCGGACATTTTCCAAGGAGCTGACGGCAGGGGACGTAATGACGCCACTGTTCCAGCACCAAGGACTGGTTTTCGGAAAATCAGAGGAATGACCATGAGAGAGGTCCCCACAGTGCCTCGTGTGGAATCGGCCAGCACTCCGGCAACGCTCAGCCCTCCTTGTTTGGGAAACCCACCTAGACTGCTTATTCCTTTTGGGGTCTTCGGCTGCAAAAATGTGCACCGTGCCGTGGTCACTGGACACGCAGATGAGGGAAGCGTCCTGATTGAAGTTAATGCTGCAGAGAAACCAGATGGAACTCGGGCTCTGGTGGACGCAGAAGAGCCCAGCCACGCCCTCAGCAGGCCCGCACTCAGGCAGCAGCTTTAAGAACCTGCCTCCTTGACGAGCCGACAGCGTTCACCACGGAACCAGAGGGTCCAAGCCAGGGCCTGGCCCTCCTTGGGGCAGACGCGGCTGGGATTCCCAAGGCCATCCCAGCATGCCACTCAGGTGAGAAAAACTCCCCTCCAGCCACCACGGCCCCTCTGGAGGGGGGGCATCAACAGGCTGGTTTGAGGGGCCTGCGAGCAGACAGACCACAGGGCCCCTTGGGCACAATCACCAAATCCAGGTACTAATTAATTACATTTTTATCACACAGGCCCAAATGCAGCTCCACACGTGCCAAGGCCACAGACGCAAAGCATGAGGTCCTGCCGAGCAGGGCCGGCCTGTCAGAGCTGCAGACGCTGTGGGGCGCGGAACCACCATTGACAGCAAGTGGTTCAGTCTCACAGGAGACAGGAGTGATTACAGATGCGCCACCAAGGCCTCCAGTGTTTGCCTTAAAACACTACAGAGAGGAAGCCGGGACGGCGAGGAGACAAAGCAAACACACACACGGGCAAGTGCTGAGGCACGATGGTGGATGGTGGTGAGCCTAACAGTCTCTCTGCCCTTGTGTGTTCCCCTAATAAAAAGCCAAACTCAGTGACAAGCGAGCTAGAAACCCGACCCCTGGCAGCACAGCAGCCCCGCCCACCTCACAGGCGGTGACCCCCAGCCGCAACGGCCCGTCAAGGCCTGAGCAGAGGCCTCCTCCTGGGCAAAACGACGTGCTTCTTACCAATAAATGTTTGCTGCTTGAGATCCTCTTCGCAGTTCCTGGATTAAGTGCCCTGATGAAGTATCAAATATTCTTATAAGGGTCCCCTTTGAAAAACAGTGAAGTGTTTCATTATCAAAGATTCACAACTTTTAGTTTTTTGAAATGACTTATATTCACAAAAACATTAGCCCATCCGACCCTCTCCCAGGTCACCCACATCATCTGAAACTCTGCTGTGAGCACGAGTGGACCAGGGCTCTGCGGCCGGCCAACAGCACCGGGCAGGCCCAGGGCAGGGTCGGGGAGACCCCAGGCCCAGGCGCACGTGCCCCTGGCGGACACGGAGCCCCGGGTGCTGTCAGCTCACTCACTGTGGAGGGAGATGGCATCTTAACTGTAACTCGCACAGCCGGTGAGAAGAGGGAGCACTGTTACGTGCCAAACAGGCGCAACCAAGTGAAGTGACTTTGGACCCTCTGTGCCAACTATGAGTCTCAGGCCCAGGATCTTCAGGGCGGGGCTGGTTCTCAGCCCCGAGAGTCCACGCGGGAGCCCGGCCACTTCCCAGAGGGGTGGGGGCGCTCCCCGGCGGGGCGGGGGCGCCCACTCACTTTCTCAGATGCGGTCGCGATCCTTGTTCCCTGCAGGTTAAGAGCAATGCAGCTCAGGACGCCCTCGTGGGCGGGAATGTCCACCGGTGGCTTCTCAGTGCTGGCCAGGTCCACGAGCTGCACGTGGCCTGTGTGCGTGCCCGGGAAGGCCAGGAGGGAGTTGTTGCTGTTCGGGCACAGGACACAGAGGCCTGAGCAGAGAGGAGACACCTGTCAGGGACTCAGGACGGCTTGGAGCCTCTGCCTGCCCTCCAGGTCCTGCAACCACGTCAGAACTGTCCACAGCCCTGTCACTGGACAGGGCGCTGGGGCCAGGCACGCTTCCTCCTGGGAGATAGCATCATAATCAGAAATGTTTGCTGAACTTGTTACTGGATAAACTTCACCAAATGTCCCACCTCTGGGGTGCCAGCCACCGAGAATACAAAAATGTAAAATCTAAAACTGAATCCATTAACCGTAACATAAAAACACAAAATATGCAGGAATAGTTTAATGGCAGGTGTGAAAGACATTCTCGCAACTGGCAAAGGAAAACCAAAGAAAGACCTGGTCGGTGCATAGCTGCCCTGTGACAGGCGGAACCTGCATCCTCTCCAGTCAGTGCAGCCACAACTAAACTCTCTGCAGGCGTTTCGAGCAAACAGACAAGCTGACGCTGAAAGTTACAAGAAAGACAAGGTCCTAGAATAGCCAGAAAAATTCCTGTAACACAGGAACACGCTTAGAGGACTCATACTGCCTAATTTCAAGAACTGTCTTGAAGTTCCAGAAGTCAGGGTGGTAAGGACAGGAACACAGACCACAGAACAGAGTAAAGAGTCTGGAAAAATCTTACACTTACTTGATATATATTTAAAAAAAAAAAAAAGGGTACCAAGGTAACTCTATGCAGAAAAAAAGACTTTTACACAAATGGTAAAGAAACTTCTCTAAAGGCCACGACTAGAAACGTGAAAACTGCTCAAGGACAAGCTCAGCCATAAAGGCAGAATCTGCAGTTCAGGCAATGAGGTCGACCATGGAAACACTAGTCACGAAGGCTAAAAGAACAGCAGTAAAATCATCGACATGTGCTGCAAGTAGTTAAAGGATGCAGCACAAAACAGAACAATGTAAAATACGTTAAAAACAGGAACTATGGGCAGAGGGGAGTGAAAATGCGTTTGCAATGAAGAGATCAGCAGTTTAAAATACTGACATACAGATTGCTACACGTGAACCTCATGGTAACCACAAACCAAAAACCTGTAATAGATACACACACCAGAGAGAAGGGAATCCAAACGTAACATGAAAGGCAGTCATCAAATCACAAGAAAACAAAGGAAGAAAGGAACAAAAAAGAACTAAGAAAACAATCCCAAACAATTAACGTGGCAGCAAGAACACGTATCAGTGATGACTTTAACGTAAGTGGACTAAACGCTCCAATCAAGACACAGAGCAGAGACATACACAACGGACTTCTACTCGGCCACCCAGAAAAATGAAATTTTGCCATTTGCAACAACATGGATGGGCCTGCGGGCGTTACACTAACTGAAACAAGTCAAAGAAAGACAAATGCTGTGCGTGGAATCTAAAAATTAATTACAGGATGACCCAGCAACTGAACTCCTCAGTAGTCACCCGAGAAAACTGAAAACATACATCCACGCGAAGACTTAGTCCAAGAACGTGCACAGCAGCCTCCCGTCACGGCAGCCAAGCCCGGCGTGGCTCAGCCCTGCGGGGCGTTGATGGACGCTACGCAGCAGGGCGGACACACGCTAGAGCCGCGGCGGAATCGAAGAACGACACCATCGCTCGTGGAAAGGCAAGCGTGCACAGCCTGAAGCAGCTCTTCGGGGTGACGGGACCGCGCTGGGACCTACACCACTTTCACAACGACTAAAGGTCATCAAGTGGCGTACTTGGACTGAGCGAGTTCTACGTAAATTATCCCTCAACAAACCGAGACAAAAGGCCCCCAAACTCTAAGAGGAAAATTAAGACGATGCAGTGAGTACCAAGGTCACCCAGGCAGTTCTCCCTCCAGCAGAGAAAGGGAAGAAAACACCCCAGAACCTGATGAAGCACAGGCCCCGGGGTCCCGCAGAGTTGGAGCGGCTGCGCCACGCCACAGAGCCCCGAGAGCCCCTCGGATTCTGCTAAGAGGCGAGGTCTCGAACCCCCCGGAGGAGGCCGGGCTGTAGGGTGCGGCGGTGGGAGGTTCACCTGGACGAGGGGGAGGGACGAAGGGTGAAGCCACGTCCCCAGGCCCCATCACTGCGGCGTAAGACAGGCCTGCGAGACCTGGCCAGTTTCCAGCTCCCCCTCCTCTGACTTCTTACCTTTCGGGTTATAGCAGGTTTCAAAGACGTGCAGCTGGTGGGGATTGTGTGTGAATGTAAACACCTTGATCATTGAGTCCAAAACCACCACGATTCTGCAGAGAAAAAAATCACCGTCAGAACTTCTCTCCCCGAGAGTGAAACTCACACAGTCTGTGAGTTTTGTTCTCATCGCTTTAAGACTTAGCAGCACTTGAACCAGCACACACAGAGGACCATTCCTGAAGCAGGCTGGCAACCAGCGCGGGCGAGAGGCTGGCACTCAGCATGGAGAGCCCCTCATGGGCGAGGGCCCTCTCGTCAGATGTCCCTCCCGGGGAGAGACCGAGAAGAACAGGTGGCAGAAATTCCACTCAGACACACCCCAGCACGTCTCGGTCACCCAGAAGTGTGAGCGAGTGGAAGACCCCCGAGCTGGTGGCAGGACGCACATTATCACGAGCCCGTAAGTGCTGACGTTTGGAAGGACCTCTCCGTGCTCAGCACTGTCCGCCCAAAGCCACGCATGACATGTGAATCACACCAAGTTAAAATGCGAATGAATGAAGCTTTGCTCAACATACGATGAAAAGCCTATGCTGTCCTCACGCCATGAAGGTGCGGCTGAGACCCGCTTCCTTCACCAGCTGAGGTTCCGCAACACCACCTCAGGGCGAGTCCCCGAGTTTCCCTTCACACTGAAACACGAGGCAGCACTTGGGCGTGCATGGACTTGGGAGGCAGTTCAAGGTTCAAAACTCAGTCCCTGGTCCGCGCTATCCCCAGCTGCTCACCTCTGAGCCATCCCCAGATACAAGTGAAACTCACTGCCTCCCTTGCACCTCTGGCCGTGAACTAGGCTCACATTTTAACACAGCGTCTTCCTGAACACGTCTCTTCCTTCAACGTAAAATGATTTCGGCCATCTGCAGAGAAAGCAACTCTTCCACTTGTAAAAATCAGATGCCAAACCTACCTATCTCGCCGCAGTTTGGCAGCCTTGACCTCTGTGGAAAATTCTATCTCGATAACGGTCTTCTTCTTCAGGTCATCCCAGATCATCACTGAAAGAACAGAGGACTTACGACCAAGTTCTTTAAAAACTGCACTCAACGAAAAGCTTTAAGTTTCCTCAAAATATTCGGTTAGTAAGTAGCTTTCTCCTGAGTCAGTGGAGCTTCTGAGGCTCTTTCACGTCTTGGAATTTTTTTTTACTGAGAATAAGATGTTACTGATGAAAGATACCCCAGAGGTTATCCAGTCCTTGGTGGGGAACAGCAACCCCTCCTCCATCAGTGCCACAGGCGGGCCAGGCTCCCCACCCCCCACCTCGTCCACGATCAGTGGTCACTGGAAGTCACAAGACAAGGACTGACCCAGCAGCAGGACTCCCTGCACATCCCCAAGTCAGGCACCTCATTCCCGGCCCCAGCATGGTGCTCTGTGTCACTTCTGGGTGGCCTCTCCAGGACTGACAGCCACGGCTCTGCCCGTGTGGCCAGGCTAGCAAGACTGGACAGCAGCCAGGCTTCCTGCCCTCCAGCCTCCAGCTCCACCTCCCACAGGACATCCACACGACCCCAAGGGTCCACTGAGAGCTGCCAGCCGGGCCCCGGCCGCCTAGTCCCCGTCCCCGCTGCTGCCCGGGCTGCTCCCCGTGCACAGGCCCACGCAGGCCATGCTCACTCTCATCTTCACTCTTTGTGGGGGGCCCTCCCTCACCACATGCCTTCTCTCCCCGCCAAACCACGAGAGAGGGTGGTCTCCACTGCCCCAACACTGTGGAACCTGTCACTGGGGTGCCCAGCAGTCCCCCAGGGCTGTACTGGTCCCAGGGCCACCCCGACCCCTCCTCTCTCCAGCATCTGCCCGACAGGCACACTTGCTCCGCTCCCCAGCCTCTTTCAGCGAACACGGCTCCCTTCCTGCCAACAACCTCGGTGTCTCCTCAGCCTTACACTCGGAGTCTGGACTAGAATGTCCACCCATACACTCTGTGTCTTAGACCCGATGGCACTCTTCCCGACCACACCCTCAGCTGGCACCGAGGTCCGTGGGGTCTGGGCCCACCCGCACCTCTCCTGGGGCTCCCCCCTTTCCTGGGTTTCTTCCTCTTCCCCCAGCAGTACCTACTTCACACAGCTGTGAAGAGTCTGTTCCTCCTTCCCTTCAGAAGACCATGCCCTTCACACAAGCCATCGCTTTGAGCTCGCGACTCACATGCACACCAAGAATAACACCCCTCAACCCAGCGCCAACGTGGTTCTTTGTTGTGTTTCCGTGAGTCTGTGGCTTGTTCTACGTGACGACCTGTCTGTGTTCTGAAGGAGAAGAGCCTCCCCACACCTTGCTTCAAACTGAACTCACGACCCAGGATACCAACCACAGAAGAACTCCCAGAACAAAACAGGATCGGGGCTCGGGGTGCCACGTGTGCAGCCAACACTAACTGCAGGGCACGTGCTCCGTGCCCACGGGAAGGAGGACCCTTGTCCCGCAGTTCTGCTCCCAGGAGCGCCAGAGACCCTCTCTTTCCAGATGCTTCTTCCCCAGTGACTAGTCCTTCACACATCACAGAGACTCAGAGATTCTGAGAAGTTCAAGACGTGACTGCCCACACGCATGACTACTTTACCTTTGTTCGGAGGGTATTTGGGCTTTTTCCCTCCACCAACTAAAGCCAAATAGTTGCAGCGAAAGAGCATTTCAATATGGCCAACTCCTCCTTCCAGAAATTCTGCAACGATAACAAGACATCAGGGTGCATATTTACAATTAAAAAAAGAAAAAAGTAAAAACATAATGGTCAGCATGTGATTTTTAATCAGCAGTCGGAACTGATGGGGACTGGCTAGGACTTCTCGGCCCCCGTCACCAAGGGCTGTGTCCTGTGTCCTGTGTGGACCCGGAGCACCTCAGCAGCAACGCAGCAGAATGTATGAAACAGCTAAACCACATCTTAAGGTGCCCCAAATTGGTGAGCTCTCAGAAAGGCTGCCAAAGCTCTGATGTAAAAGCTGAGGTTCCTCTATCACTGCAAACACCTTCCCCACTGGACACCCCACGTGCCCTCAAACGTCCACGGGGCCTTGGCGGTGCACAGGACAGGAGAGGACCAGCACCCTCGTCCCTGAGCCCCCAGCCACCTGTCACGACCGCGAGCTCTGGGGTAGGGAGGGCACAACAAAGCGCAAGAGAGGAACCAAAACCTCCGAGAATCAGATTAGCCTAAGCTCGACCTCTGCCCATTCATCAGGGCTGCGCAAGATGGTCCCAGAGTCCCCCGCCCGCTCCAGGAGAAATGTACGCTCCAAGGCCTGGTGGAAACTGGAGGAGACGCTGCACTGAGCGTCATCCACAGAAACGACCTGACATCCTGACGCACTGGCCACCCCAGGAACTCCGCTGTAACAGGACGAGCCCCCGTCCAAGCCCCACAACCTCAATGATCCAGTCCTTAACCCCTCGCAGCTCCCTGTGTGGCTGCAGACCCTCGCCGGCCCAGGGTCCCAGACCCCAAGGCGCAGGACACGCCTCCACCTACAGAGGTGCCACCTGTCCCCTGAAGGCCCTCACCAGGCCTGGGAGACGAGCACTGTCAACCCTGAGCCTCGGGTTTTCCCTTGAGGACGCTCACAACTGGAGAGGTCGCAGCTCTGCCAGGAAGACTGCTCTCCACCCACACACAAGAGGGGGCCTACCCCGCACAAACATGAACTCAAAATGGGTTAAAGGCCTACATGCAAGACCCAAAACTATAAAACTCCTGGAAGAAAACAAAGGTGAAAAGCTTCATGACACGGGACTTGGCAGTGATTTCCTGGACATGATGTCAAAAGCACAGGCAACAAAAGGAAAAACAAAGGGGACTACATGAGACTTAAACTCTCTGGTGCATTTAAGGACTTAACGTGCAAAGGCAACCTACAGAATGGAAGAAGGTGTTTGCAATCCTATACCTGATAAGGGGTTAATATCAAAAATACATGAACTCTTACAACCCAACAACAATAAAACAGAAAAATCAAGTATCTGGATTAAAAAACCGGGCAAAGGATTTGAGTAGACATTTCTCTAAAGACAGTATGTGTCCGACACTTATGAAAAAATGCACATCAATAATATAACAGAAATGCAAATCAAAACCAATGAGATACCCTTCCACACCCATTATGACAGTCACTACAAAAATCCCCAGAAACTAACAAGCGTTGGCAAAGATGTGCAGAAATAGGAACCTTAAGCATTGCTGGTGCAGCCGCTACTGGAGACAGTATGGTAGTTCCTCGAAAAATTAAAAAATAAAACAAGAACTCCCACATGAACCAGCAATCCCACTTGTTGGTATATATTCAAAAGAACTGAAAGAAAGGTTGTGAAGAAGTATTTTCACATGCATGTGTACAGCAGCATTACTCCCAACAGCCAAAGGGGTAGAAGCAATCCAAGCATCTACTGAGGGGTAAACAAAACACGGTCCATCCACATGATGGAATATTATTCAGCCTTAAAAAAGAAGGAAATTCTGGCACATGGAACAACATGGATGAACCTTAAGGACATTATATGAAGTGCAGTAAGCCATCACAAAAGGACAAATACTGTGTGACTCCACTTATATGAGGTCCCTGGAGGAGTCAAATTCATAGAGACAATCTCCCTGCAAACAAAAGTCCAGGATCAGATGGTGAATTCACTGGGGAATTCTACCAAACATACAAAGAACTCATACTGGTCCTTCTCAAACTCTTCCAAAGATTGAAAAGGAGGGAATACTCCCAAACTCATTCTATGAAGCCACCATCACCCTGATACCAAAACCAGACAAAGACACCAGCAAAAAAGAAAATTACAGGCCAGTATCACTGATGAACATAGACACAAAAATCCTCAACAAAATATTAGCAAACAGAATCCAACAGCACATAAAAAAAAATCACACACCGGGATCAAGCTGCATTCATTCAGGGTTACAAGGGTGGTGCAACGCACACAGATCAGTCGACGTGATACACCACATCCACAAGAGAAAGGACAAAACCCACGTGATCATCTCAGCAGATGCAGAAAAAGCATTTGATAAAATTCAAAGTGAGCACAGAGGGAGCACATCTTAACATAACAGAAGCCATTCACAACAAACCTACAGCCAGCATAGTACTCAATGGTGAAAAACTGAAAACCTTCCCACTAAAACCCAAGACAAGACAAGATGTCCACTCTCACCACTTCTATTCAAAACAGTATTGGAAGCCCTAGTCACAACAATCAGGCAAGAAAAAGAAATAAAAGGGATCCAAATTGGAAGAGAAGAGGTAAAACTGTCACTAAATGCAGATGACATGATACTATATGTAGAAAACCCTAAGAGCTCCACACAAAAACCACTAGAGCTGATAAAAGAATCCAGCAAGGCAGCAGGTACAAGATTAACATACAGAAGTCAATTTATTTCTTTACTCTAACAATGAATGAACAGGAAAAGAAAGTAAAGAAGCAGTCCCTTTTAAAACTGCATCCAAAACAATAAAATAGGAACAAATCTGACCAAAGAAGTGAAAGACATACATGGAGAACTACAAAACACTGATTAAGGAAACTAAAGAAGACTTACAGAAATGGAAAGATATCCCATGCTCCTGGATTGGAAGAATCAATATCGTTAAAATGGCCATACTGCTCATGGTAATCTACAGATACAATACAATCCCTGACAAATTACCCAGGACATTTTTTATAGAACTAGAACAAATAATCCTAAAATTTATATGGAATCACAAAAGACCCAGAATTGCCAAAGCAATATTGAAGAAAAAGAATGAAGCTGGAAGAATAACCCTCTCAGAATTCAGACAACACTACAGAGCTACAGTAATCAAAACAGTGTGGTATTGGCATAAAAACAGACATATGGATCAATGGAACAGAACAGAGAGCCCAGAAATAAACCCACAGACCTATGGTCAACTAATCTTCGACAAAGGAGGCAAGAATATACAATGGAATAAAGACAGTCTCTTCAGCAAATGGTGTTAGGAAAACTGGACAGCAGCATGTAAATCAATGAAGCTACAACACTCCCTTACACCATACACAAAAATAAACTCAAAATGGCTTAAAGACTTAAATATAAGACAAGATACCATAAACTTCCTAGAAGAAAACATTGACAAAACATTCTCTGACATAAATCTTAGAAATATTCTCCTAGGACAGTCTACCCAGGCAAAGGAAATAAGAGCAAAAATAAACAAATGGGACCTAATTAAATTTATAAGCTTTTGCACAGCAAAGGAAATCATAAGCAAAACAAAATGACAACTTATTGAATGGGAGAAAATATTTGCAAATGATGTGACTGACAAAGGCTTAATTCCAGAATATATAAACAGCTCATGCAACTTAATAAGAAAAAAACAAACAACCCAATCCAAAAATGGGCAGAAGACCTAAATGCAGTTCTCCAATGAAGACAAGCAAATGGCCAATAGGCACATGGAAAAATGCTCAATATCACTAATTATCAGAGAAATGCAAATCAAAACTACAATGAGGTATCGCCAGAATGGCTGTCATTCAAAAGTCCACAAATGCTGGAGAGGCTGTGGAGAAAAGGGAACCCTCCTACACTGCTGATGGGAATGTAGCTTGGTGAAGCTGTTATGTAAAACAATATGGAGCTCCCTCAAAAAACTAAAAACAGACTTAACATATGATCCATCAATCCCACTCCTGGGCATATATCTGGAGGGAACTCTAATTCGAAAAGATACATGCACCCCAATGTTCATAACAGCACTATTTACAATAGCCAAGGAACGGAAACAACCTAAATGTCCATCGACAGATGACTGGATAAAGAAGATGTGATATATTTATACAGTGGAATACTACTCAGCCATAAAAATGATAAAACAATGCCATTTGCAGCAACAGGTATGGACCTAAAGATTGTCATTCTAAATGAAGCCAGAAAGAGAAAGAAAAATATCATATATCACTTATATGTGGAATCCAAAAATAAAAAACCAGACACTATGAACTCATCCACAAAACAGAAATAGACTCACAGACATAGTAAAATAGTAAACAATCTTATGGTTACCAGGGAAAAGGGGGTGGGAAGGGATACATTTGGGAGTTTGAGATTTACAAATGTTAGCCACTATATATAAAAATCGATTTAAAAAAAAAAAGTTTCTGCAGTATAGCGCAGGGAACTACATTCAATATCTTGTAATAACCTTTAATGAAAAACAATACGAAAACGAATATAGGTATGTATATGCATGACTGGGACATTGTTCTGTACACCAGAAATTAACACATTGTAACTGACGGTACTTCAATTAAAAAAAAAATTCACAGAGACAGAAAGTAGGATGGTGGTTGCCATGGTCTAGGGGAGGAAGGGTCAGTGTTTGATGGGGACAGACTTTCAGTTTTGCAAGACGAAGAATTGTGGGACCCAGTAGGAGTATAACTATTTCCTCATTGCAGGTTCAGTAAGTTCTAGAATCAAATCTATTAAGAGAAACCTGTGAATCATACCAAAAGGTAATCACATATTCTTTAAATACGATCCAGCCAAAGGAGAACATTTAATACTTTTATAAACAACACTACGTGAGCACTGAGGCTTCAAACTTATTAATGCTGGATTTGTCAGCGTCGTAGGTCTTCTCGGGTTCTAAAAGCAGTGAGTCACTCCCTTAGCGAGATGTGACCGCGTTCACAGGAGGATGAAGACGGGCCAGCAGGCATCAGCCTCAAAATGTGACCCAGACAGAGAACCCACCAGACAGGGTGTGAAGAACATAAGCTGAAGTACCTCACATGAAGAAATCACCTAAATTTTCTGTTAAAAGCATAATATGTTCCATTTTAAAGTTTTTTAAAAGTTTTAATTTAAATGATACAGTCTGTAATTTTTCTCTAAGCCTCTTTCTAAGAGAAAAACCAGTATTTTATGAAATCAGAACTATTTTGTTTTACCTTAGTGCCTATTTCTGGCTGACTCAGATGCAATTCAAAAACACATAAATATCAAGATTACAAAGATGTTGAGAGTTAGGAGTTAAGACAAACAAGCAGTCTGACCACTGTAAACACCTTCAGTCTCTGAGATTTAACTCTGGAAAGAAAAAAAAATAAAGCACCTTTCTCAGCATCAACCGAAGAGGCAGAGAAATGGGCACATGAGGCTTTCTGGGGAAGAGCAGAAGCAGTCAAAGGGAGACCCCACATCCAGGAGAGTCAGGGAGCATGTCTAAGCCCCAGCCCCACAGCGGCCACCACCCCAGAGAGCACCTTCCACAGCACCTGAGGGTGTCTGACCCCCACCTCCTGCTGCTGGAGAGGCAGGGTCTCCCAAAGGGAGGCCTGAGGTTGCCACCAGAGCCTCCACGCCCCAGGCCCCAAGGGCTGGTCCTTAGAGGGCCGCGGGCGAGTTGCTGCAGGTGGGCATGCTCCACAATGTCTGCTTCTCCAGACGCCCCTGGCCGCATGGGCCGCGCAGCAGACAGATCGAGGAGGACACGAAACAGGCTCCAGACACCTGGCACCCACCTTCCTCACCACCGCATCCCACGCAGAACCCAGAGGCCCGGGAAGGAGAGCCTTGCCTGCTGCCCCGCCTGTCACAGCGTCCCCCCCGGGCCTCAGGGTCCTTCTGCCCCCGCTCGTGGCTGCCATCGTCCTGAGCGTGAGCACTGGCCTCACAGAGGGGAAGGTGAGTGCTGCTGAAGACCAGGGGACGCCTCTGGACCCCGCTGCCCCTACTGGTGCCCTGCAAGCTCCCCAAGCCGTGGCTATAGCAGCTCCAGTCACCTTCGGGATTCAGAAGGTTGTGCTTCTGAACGAAGAGCAGAACCGACTTTTTACAGGTACTCCTTTATTTCTGCAACCGCTGGATATAGCACTTTATCCAGATGTATCTCCCTGACACATCTGTGTTCAGATTATGATGCGACCCTCCCTTCTAGTAGCTGCTTGGGGGGGGTGTGTGTGAGTCTACACCCAGACCCGCAGCACCCTGCACGGACACACAGCTGTGCTCCCAGGGCTCCACGCCTTCCTCGAGCAGGGCCGTGCTGCTCTGAGCACAAGACACAGGACACCTCAAAGGAGAAAGCTACCTCCAAGCAGGCCCAGAATGCCCAAGACAACTCCCGGCACTGCCGGCTCGCATGCTGTGGTGGGCATACCCACATGAGGCACCTGCTCACCACCCATCACCAAGGCCCCTTCTCACAGCCACAGGCACCCCAGAGATGAGCCCACAAGCTCAGACCTGGGAATGAACCCACAACGCAGGCACAGTTCATTCCTTGCTCAGGAGAGCAAGCTCAAAGATAAAAAAGGAACAAGGTCAAGTCTTCTGCCGATCTTCTTCTGTTGAGTCAGCAACCAGAAATGCAGCAGCAGCTAACCTGCAAGTGCACACAGGAGGTTCTTAAATGCACCACCAGTAAGCACCGCATGGCCCCGTCGGGTCCCTGTCAAATTCACCAGGAGCTCGCAAGTGCCTGCCCCAGACGCAGTGCAGCTAAGCAGGGAAAGGGAACACACACAGCACTGTGACTTATTTTTCTAGGAAGTCCAAGGTTTATCAAAAACATTTCATTAATTAAGAAACAGTTGTTAATATGCTACTAATGATTCCACGAAACTTAAGTCTGTAACTACTAGGTTTCTGGGTCAATTTAAGTAAAAAGTATCCTGAAATTTGCAAGTTAACCTTTCTCAAAATATTTTGTAACTATTTTTCTGTATAAAGCAGAGTTGTTTTAATTCACTATGCCACGAGAACAAAATAAAGAGTAGAAGCCGGCTAGACTGACGGGAGGTGACTCTAGCCCACGGACCACCCTCGTAGAGAAACACTGACGCACCAATGGGGTGTCTGCCAGGCTCCCACCTGCGTGCCTCACGTGTCCTAACTCACCTATCTTTAGGGCAGCCTTAAGACGTAGACATTTGTCATCCTCACTTCTACACATAAAGAAACTGAGGCCAAGAGAAGGTAAGGAACTTACCCAAGGTTACACAGCAATCCGACAGGGACAGGGCAGGACTGGGATCTAAACAATGTGGGTGCAGAGTCTGCGCCCCTCTCTACTGGGCTACTCTGTCTTCCTCTGGTAAATGAAAGTTACAGACATCAGCTTACAAAGTAAACCCCTAGACATAAAGCACCACTCACTGTTTTACACACCACGGTTGTGTGGGAGGTTGGACCTGGCAAAGGGGGTCCACTGCCAAAAACCAATTCTGAAAATCCCCAACGTAGAGTATTAGTTGTCAAAATGGAAGGGGCCTGAGGGGGGAGCCCAGCATTCAGTGACTTCCTCCTACAGAGGAGAAACAGTTCCAGCACCAGAAAATACAGCCTTCATCAACAGAATAAAATCCATATTAAGGGTAAAAAAGAAAAGAAAAGAAAAGAAAAGGAAAGACAAGACAAGACAAGACAAGACAGCCTGCACACTGAATAAAAACCAAAGCACAACTGCAGGAAGAAAAAGGATGTTTTTCATTGTCTATGACTATGAGATTTGTTCACCTGTTGGCAGATAAGGACCAGGAAACACTAAAAGCTTGAGAAAAATATGAAGTAGAAGTAACTGCAAAGATTCTACCCATAAATTACACGTTTTTCCTGTCAAATGGGAATATAACCACCATTATTTTATTTCACCAAGAGAATTCCTGATTCCAGCATTGAAAACTTGTAATCCATGAAAACATAATTTAAGACACTGAAATACATCAACATAAGCAACTGTAATGTATTGCTAAGAATAGTATTTTCTAAACGTGGGTCATTTTAAGAGCCAGAGTCCTATGTGCATGGCTAAAGCCCTCCCAGCGCTCTCCCCAGGCTGACACTGGACGGGAGGGGGGCATGTCCCCTCCGCAGGGCCCGCAGGGCTAGCCTCACGGGAGGGCCCGCTGACCCACCCCTGTGCCCCGGCCCCAGGACAGCCCTGTCTGCGTTGACGGCGGGCCACGAACCCCACTCACATCTCACAATCAGCCCCCCCACCTGCAGGATACAGTTTAGATTCTGAGGACCAGGAAAGGGGAGGAGCCCAGAAATTCCAGTCTCTCTTACCTTGTTTCTCCTTCTCCTTTAGCGGGTCGGTGTTATACACGCGGAATCCATTCTCCATCCCACACGCAAAGCACCCTAAAGTGAGAGACACACGGTAAGCACCTCGCTGGGCTCTCAGCTTGGACGACGGGCTCCCCAGGCCTGAGCGGCACAAGCAGGGGGTCCAGAGGAAGCGGCCCCTCCACCACACAAACGACTCCCCTACACTGGGGTCAGAGGCTGTGCGCATACCAGCAAAAGGAGCCTTCGCAGTCTGGCTCCACCTCCCCCACCAGGCCCTGTGGGGCACCAGGCTCTGCCCCACCCCTAACTCCAGCCACCTGCACCAGCCACTCTGCCGCCTGGCATCTCCCTCCAGTGCTGCCTCTGGTGCTCACACAGGCCTCTCAGTTCCCAACACATCTCTGCCGGGCTGTGTCAGGTACCAAGTCCTAGAGGCGCAGCGACAAACAAGGACGCCCCCATCTCCTGGAGGACAGCCACAAAGCACGCAACCCCAGAAGGTGTGGGCACACCCAGTGGGGAAGGGGAAACGGGCCACAACGGGATGGCCTTTCAGAAGGCAGCTTGAGGTCTCTATGACCTTACTCCCCCTTGTCACTAACCCTGACTCCCTGAACCTGGCACAGGAGTCACCATCCCAGTTCACACAACAGACTGTTCATGGTTCAGTTGAAGGCACCATTAGGAACTGATGGAGACACTCAAACTTCAAGATGGTCCTGTGACCTGGACTTCATTCCCTAAGTGTGACCAAGACCACGTTAATCTTCGTAAATGTCACCATGTCCAAGTGCTGATTCAATGAGGCTTGTAGCTGGAAGGAGAAAAACCAAACCCTCCAACGATCTTCACAGGACAGGCTGCAGAGCCTGGCCCCTCACAGCGCGACCGCTCCACAGGTCTGACTGTCAAAGCCGCCCTCAGGGTCTCTCCTCTGGTCCCGATCCACGTTCCAGCGTTGGGACCACACTACTCTATCCTATCAGCCACCCTCCCAATGTGAAAAGCATGTTTCTATTTTTTGTCCAAGTTACTTATTAGACCACAACGACCAGGCCGCTTCCCCAGGAGGGGAGACTGTTGCACGATCAGCTCTCAGGTTCTGAGGTGCACTTTACTTGCGCCTGCAGTCAGACACTCACTGGAGAGTGAGGTGTCACTCACTATCTCTAATTTACTCTGGGCTGTAACTCCCTCTTTGTTTACTGGAACCACGTAATCTGGACAGAGGAGCCCAATAGAAAAACAAGCAAAAAGACCTGGACGGTTCACAGAAGAGAGCATCCAAACGGTCAGTAAAGACACTGAGTCAGGAAAACACAGACACAGCCACACAGGCACCACAGTGAGACCCACTGCGCATCCACCAGAACGGCCAACAGGCCGGAAAATACCACGGGCGCGGTGGGTGCGGAGGCCCGGGGATGCATGGGCCTGCTGGAGGCAGGTGAAGTGCTGCAGCCAGTGGAGCTGTCCGTGCCAGCAGGCTGTCAGTGCTGCCCTAGGCGCACTTGCCCCAGGGACAAAGATCTGTGTTCAGGGAAGACACTGCAAGCACTCGTGGAAGCACCGCTATGCTCGGAACAGCCCCAAACTGGAAACCACCCGATGCACACCGATGGTAGAATGGATACACGAACGGTGACACAGTCACAAAGAAACATCACATTAATGACAGCGACCTACAGTTACGCTCAGCAACATGGAAAAAATCTCACAAACATGACAGAGTAAAAAAGCAAGAAACAGAAATAAAGTACAGAGACAGGCAAAACTAATCTAGGTCGTTGGACGTTAGATTGAGGGGTGGCGGGAAGGGGCACAGGATGGTGGGTGTTTGGTTCCTAACCTGGGTGCCATAGAAGATGTGTTCAGTTGGAAAATTCCTCAGGCTGAGTGCTCAGGACACATGCACTTTATGTAAGAACACTGTACTTCACGCAAAAGCTACAAGAAAGGGCCCTATAGACAACAGAAGACTGGAAACCACTCTCCACGGAGGCTGGGGATTATCCTCGCTATTTGGTGGGAGGGATTGATCAATTGACTTTACTTGGTTATCACACAGAAGCTGGCACTAATCTTCCCGTTCCTGCTCTCTGAACAAGTTTTTCCCACAGAAAAGTCCCAACCCAGCAGCTGATGCCAAGCACACCCCTGGGGCAGCCGCCTGGCAACAGAGCATCAGAATCACTGAAGGGCACCCTTCCACGTGAGCACGTGCAATCCACATGCAAATACTCCTCACCCATACTCCAGAACCACAGAAGAGCCTGCCCACCGGGTCAGCCTGTGGCCCCAGGCTTGGTCCAGGCAGGACAAGCCAGTGAACAGGGAAGGTGTATGTAATCAAACACTCGGGGCTCCCATGGGAAGAGAAAGAGAAGCAGGCACCCCGAGGACAGAAATGTTCATATTAACATGCAGGAATCTTGAAAATTGTAATGCACATTATCGTTAGGAGAAAACCAGTCAAAAGTTTGAACAATTTAAAATTATGAGCAAATGTTCTTTTAAAAATGATTTCTTAACCTGAAGTTGCAACAAGAGTGTGAAAAATGCTAAGTAAAAATTAAAAATCAGTATAAGTAAAAACAAAATGTAATAAACTCAACAATCGAGCATAAATTTACATTATAGGAAATTAACCTAACAGTAACCAGAAGCTTAAGTATAAAAGCATGTTTTTTTCAACAGTACTATAAGCTTTACTTGTTATTTGTTGCAATGAAATAACGTGGCTTTAGGAAAGTGAAAACAGAGTTTTCAGACAACGGAATATATCCATTTAAAAGCCAAAGCTGTACTTTTAAAATAATCTTTGATGGGAACTTTATAAAGACGTTATAAACTTCACTGGTTTCCAAAATAATTAGCATCATCCTGTGACTCAATTTTTACGCTGAAACTTAATACAAAGGTCCCTCGTTTGGCACTAACGCAGATGTAAAAGATTTTGCATTTAATGGCCCCGGAGTCAATAAGCTTTTTGCTTCTGTGTGTGTTTTTCAGAGTTGCCTCTCCCCTCCATTACTATCACCAGCCACGTCTACTGAAAGCACGTTTCTTAAGGAGTTGCTATATCGCTGTTTACTCCTTAAAGAGTTCTCAATTTTACCAAAACTTGTTTTAAAAAAAGAAAGAAAGAAAAGAAGAGAAACCTACTGGCCCTCCTCAGGAAATCAAGCGCCAAAGTCTTCGGCCACACACTGCCCGAGGTCCAACATCCGGCCCCCAAGGCGCACCCCGCAGGCCCCGCAGTGGGACCAAGCGCTGGCGGTCCCCAGCCCAGCCCAGCCCCGCCCCTCCAAGGACCCTTCCTGACCTCAGGGCTCCTCCCGGAATGAAAAGGCCGCCTCGCCTCGGCTCCTGGGACGCCACAGTCAGAACCTCGGAGTGAGCACCCCAAGAGCCAAAGCGACCCGCTCCCGCTCTGCTAAAATCTCCCCAAACCACCCCCACAAACACGGGTCCTGCGGCTCCTCCTTTGGGGTTCTCTTTCACGCAGCTTCCAAAGCGAAGTCGAGCAGCCGAGACGCGAGTCCCCTTCTCGGGTGAACGTGGGGCGCGGCCCCGCGTCCCGCCCGACTCGGAAACGCGAAAACTGCCTTGTCCCCAGCGGCGTGCTGGACAGTTCAATTTCCACTCGGCACAAGGAGAGAGTGCGTCCGGCGACGCTTTCCATCCAGGCCCACAGAAAAGGCGAGGACCTCGGCGGACGCGGTCCCGGGCGCGCGGGCGCGGCGCCACGAGGGCTAAGACCCCGACCCAGCCGGAAAGGCCCGACAGCCGCCCGGAAAACACCCTCCCCGTCGGACGGGCGGGAGCGCGGCCCGGAGCGGGGGGCCGGGGCGGGCTCCGAGCAGCCAGGCCCGGGTGCGGACGCCGCCCGGGGCGCGACCGGCCGAGGGGCGGGACCCCGCGCGGAGCGGCGGCGGCAGGAGGGCCGGGCCGCCGGGGGCTCTCCTCACCGTGGTCCTGGTTGAAGCCGGCGTAGAGCAGCCCGTTGCCGTGCGGGTTACAGGGCAGGAGGTTCATGGCGCCGCCGCGGGGTTCGCCGCGCCTCAGCGCCGCATGCCGCTCGGGGAGGCCGGCCGCCGGGGTCCGTCTCGCCAGCGCCGAGGCCGCCGCGGCCGGAAGCAAGAGGCCCACCGCCTGCGCGCGCAACCAGGGAGCCGCGGAGCGCCGAGAGCATCCACCGGGGTCGGCAGGGCAGGGAGCGAGCGCCGAGAGCGTCACGTCCACGGGGCGGGGCGGCCTGGGGCGGGGCCTGGCCTGGGGGCGGGACCTCGTCTGCGGGGGCGGGGCGGGGCGGGGCGGGGCGGGGCGGGGCGGGGCGGGGCGGGGCGGGCCTGAGGGCGGGAACCACCTGCTGGGGACGAAGCAGACCCCCAGGACACTGAGCCCCAGGGCGGCGACGATTCAAAGGGACCCTCAGGAGCAGACAGGACCCAGACGCCCACGGTAACTGAGCCCTCCCAGAAATCAGGGAAATTAAAGTAAATGTAAGAGCCTTTTCATTTTTAACTGGTAAAAGTATCCATCAGTATCTCTGTAAAAACAACAGTGCATTATGGGGTTTTTAACAGATACGCTAGTACAATGTAGGCAAAAACAGCAAAGTGGACAGAAGTGGGCAAATGGGAGTACCGGTGCCCCTGGACAACGCGGGGCCTCTCAGCAGCGGAGTGTTTTCATGGAAAACGCCACAGACTGCACGACCGTGGTTGGTTGGATCCGCGTTTGCAGAACAGCAGATCCGGCGGATGGGCCGGCAGCTATAAGTTACTCGAGGATTTGTGACTGTGTGGAGGGTCGTTGCACCTAACGCCTGCGTTGTCCGAGGGTCAAATGAATGTATAGACTCTCCCGCGAGGACACACAGAGCCGCCGGGACACACAGCTCCGGGACAAGGCCCGTCACCGGATAAGGAGGAGCCGGCATGCGGTCCTGTTCTAACACTAGCGGCCACGGAGGCAGGAGCGTCCGGCCCTGAGCTCCTTGCCCAGCGAGCCCTCTGGTCTCCACCTTCACTGTGCCCGTCCTACCTCCGCCTCCCACCCAGACACCTGCAGTCCATGTACGTCCAGGGCAGGGGATGAACACAGTGAGCACAGGGTCCCACCCCCACGACAGCTCGACTGCTCGACGACTCGGGGCCTCTCCCCGGTTCCCCCGCACAAGCAGCTTCATTCAGGCCCACTTCTCAAATCCACATCTGCTTAGATGACAGGGTTTCTCTGGGAAAGGGGAGCTTCTGCATCTCCGTGTCTTTGGTAAAACAAGTATCATCAAGCCTGTAATAAACATTTTCTCCAAAATTCAGTGTTTGCCCGGATCACTCCTCATCACAGTTGAAGCTCTCTGTCTAGGAAATTATTCTGCTTTGCAGGAGTTGTCACAGGGCAATTGAAGACATAACTGTACATAATTTATTTTGAATCTAGATGCTTGAAAAGAGAATTACAAACAGCTGGGACACAATTTGGTGCTCCCGTTTATATTTTGGGTGGATTTTCCCAGCAGTGAGGCCATAGAAGAAAATGATGAATTTTGAGAGCGGCTTCTCTAAGGTTCAGTTTACGTTTCAATTGTGATTTCTGGGTGCTCGCCACGAAAACATGCATAGTTGCACTTTAATACATTCTATATTAGGGTTTCTTTTTATTTTACAGAAATGCCACTTTGATTAGCAATACCACTTTCTACTGCGAAGTGTAACATTTCTTTGTTGTGAGAGTGTCCTGGCACCACGTATGGCCACAAACTGGGGGGCTTAAAGCAGTGGAAATTTGCCTCTCACAGTTCTGGAGGCCAGAGTCTGAAATCCAGGTGTGGGCAGGGCTCTGGGGGGATCCTTCCTGCCTCATCCAGCTTCTGGTGGCCCCAGGTATCCTTTGTCTGTGATGAGGCCTCTTGGACACCAGGCTTTTGGAAGGGCTCCGGGACAAGGGGTTGGGAACTTTATCCCGTTCCTTCCGGGACGTTGATAGGAGACCTCCAGTTAAACCACGGAAAGAGATAGAAGGGGAGGGCCTGGTTTAGCCCTGAGGCTAGGCGCCCACCATCAGGTCTGGGGGGCCTGCACCTTCTACCTCTGAGCACCCCTCAAGGTTGGGGAGGGGCTCGTGCTCAGCGTGGGCCTCTCCTTGTCTCTGTTGGTGGCACTCAGGGCAGTGTCACCCCACCACAGCAGTGTCCTAGTGGTGTGGTCAGTGGGTCAGCCCCCTGGCTGCTCACTCCATCCACTGCCCAGCAGAGAAGGGAGCCCTGGCTCCAGCAGCAAGTCCTCCCAGGCCCACAGCCCCTTGCAGAGGTTCCGTCACTCTGGTTTACCTGCTGTCCCGTTGCCTACTTCCCAATGGATGTCTGTCCCTTCCTCCTCCCTGGACCTTGGCTCCGCCATCTCTGAATAAAGGTGTCACTCCCAATTCTAGAGTCCTTAAAGCTCCAAAAATCTGTGTCATTAACAGAAACTGAGCAGGTCTGGGCATTTGCTTTTCTCTCCAAGTTATTCTTTTATCCCTCGTTGATACTCAAGCAGCAGAACCAAGAAGGGACACCCTGCCGGGCGTCTCAGCAAAGACAGCACTGGTTTCCACGTGTCGCTCCTGAAGAGCGGTGGCAGCCCAGTCCCCCGGGGCCCACGGCACCTCCTGCTGCTTCGCCCCAGGTGGCTGCTCCACGAGGCCGCACGTTCGGCCTCCACCTCCTTCTCGGAAAGAGGCGTCCTTTCAGGGTGTAGCTCAGTGGTAGAGCATGTGCTGAGCATGCACAAGGTCCTGGGTTCAATCCCTAGTACCTCCATCTAAACAAACAAACAAACAAATAAGTAAGTAAATAAATAATCCAATTACTTCCCCCTTTAAAAAAAAAAAAAAGGCATCCTTTCACCTGTAATCCAGTTTAGAGACAGAGCCTTGGAGCCACCACCAGGGCAGCGCTGGGGAGGAGGTGGCTCCAGGGTGGGTTGGTAGCCTTCCCTTCCCTGTGAGTGGCTCCTTCTGTGGTGGGAGCTGGCAGTGAGGGAGTAGGAGAGGCCGGCATCATCCTGGCGTTCAGGCCTTTAGCCATCAAGGAGGACTTGAGGTGGCTCCTCAGGGCCAGGGGAGCGGCAGCTTGTCCACCAGGTGCACGGGTGTGCGGGACACCACTGCCTGGAAGCACAGGTCCTGCAAGCTCAGTACTTGGGACAGAAAAGAAAACCAGTTTATCTTGTGTTGTCCTGGGCACAGCGCCGACCAGGGGCAGCCTGTCTGCCCTCCTCTCGGGATTCTGGGGCGGGTGCTGGACCAGCAGTCTAGGCTGAGCCTCCCACCCTGGGCCCACGTGCAGCAATTGGAGGTGGACCATCCTACTTTCATCACCTTTAACTCAGTTTATCCCTAAACTTGAGACTCCTACCATCTCTCCCTCAAAGTCTCCCCTAGGCTGGTGAAGTCTCCCCTGGACTAACATGACCTCGCTCCTGGGGTTGGACACCGAGGGCTTCAGGAGACCTGCCTTCTCACCTGTGCAGCTGACATCAAAACATGCATTGTCAGCTTTACAGAGACGTGGTGGAGAGTTCGCTCACAAGGCAGATGCTGTCATTCACGCTTCCCCTACATTGTTCGTTTTGTGAGTCAAGTTCCCTGCTCAGAAAGAACGGGGCTCCCAGAGAATTGCTCCCCCCATGCAGTCGGGACACCCCTCAACTCCCTGAGGGTCTGACAGAAGAAGTGACCCAGGGCTTCGGCTCCTCTGAGAATCAGGGTCCTAACAAGTAGCTCTCTGAGAACTGTGCTTCCTTCTCAGCTGGAGGCGATTTTGCCCCCGCCCCAGGACATCTGGCAAAATCTGGAGGGGAGACCAGGGACGCTGCCCAACACCCACAGCACGCAGATGCCCCTCCGTGGAGGGCAGCCATCCAAAGTGGCACTGGTTTCCAGGGGGAGAAACCCTGATTTGGAAGAGCGGCGTTTTGCTGCATCAACCCGATTCAGTGAATACAGATCTTGTCCTCTTTGTCTGTAACCTGACAAGTTACACAAAGGAAAACAGTGACAGCCGTGTTGTGTCACAATAGGTTTCCACAGAGCACACGTTTTTGAACATGTTAACTGAGGAATTTGAATATTATATTCCAACTGCATGTTACATGATGTGAAAAATATACACTTCTGTGTCTCAGGTTCCTCTATTTGTAAACAAAATAAGCTATTTCTGTTGTTTTAAGCCAGATGGTTTGTGGTAAGTTGTCATGGCAGCCCCAGGACACTCACTCACATGGGGGTGGGACTGACAACTCCACGCCCCTAGTGGCCATTGGACCTGTCAGGGTGCCAGCAGACAG
Organism: Camelus bactrianus; assembly: GCF_048773025.1. Lineage (NCBI taxonomy): Eukaryota > Metazoa > Chordata > Mammalia > Artiodactyla > Camelidae > Camelus > Camelus bactrianus. Next base: position 59,839,077 of record NC_133554.1, read on the forward strand.
CAGCCAGTCACCACTTGTCAGCCCACCTGACCACTCGCAGGGCATCCTGTGCTGGAAGGTGACTCCCCCCCCCCCCGTTGCTGGAACCACATGCCCTGGCCCCCTGCTCCCCCACCACTGGTTCATGCGGATGGAGCCTCGGCCCTGACATACCTTTACCTTGTTATGTTATTCTTTTTTATGGCTGAGTAGTACTCCATTGTATAAATATATCACATCTTCTTTATCCAGTCATCTGTCAATGGACATTTAGGTTGCTTCTATGTCTTGACTATTGTCAATAGTGCTGCTATGAACATTGGGGTGCATGTGTCTTTTCGAGTTAGACTTTGCTCTGGATATGTACCCAGGAGTAGGATTGCTGGATCACATGGTAAGTCTATTTTTAGTTTTTAAAGGAACCTCCATACTTTTTTTCATAGTTGCTGCACAAATGACAGTTCCACCAGCAGTGTAGGAGGGTTCCCTTTTCTCCACAGCCTCTCCGGCATTTATCATTTGTGGACTTTAGAGTGATGGCCATTCTGACTGGTGTGAGGTGCTACTTCATTGTAGTTTTGGTCTGCATTTCTCTGACAATTAGCGATATTGATGTTTTCCCGCATTCTTATTGAATGTCCCCGACAAGACTGGCATTGTGCATCGTGCTAAGCACGGGGAAACATGGGGAATGTGGTAGTCAGTTTCATGTGTCAGTTTGACTGGGGCAAGGTGCTCAGATATTTGGTATCAAACATTATTCTGGATGTTTCTGTGAAGTGTATTTTAGATTAAATTAACATTTAAATCAGTGGACTTTTGAGCAAGGCGATCACCCATCCTAGTGTGGGTGGGCCTGGTCTGCTCCGTTGAAGGCCTGAAGAGAGCAAACATGGACCCCCTGGGAAGGAGTCCTGCCAGCAGAACTGCTCCTGGGCCTCCAGCCCTTGGGCCTGCCCTGCAGACCTTGGTCTTGCACCTCCACGAGTGCGTGAGCCCTGCTAACCTAAAACAATGCAACAGCCAGCGATTTCTACCAGCAAAATGGATGACTGAGGAACAACAAAGAATTGTAATTTGGGACAAGCCAGCTACAGCAAAGGTCACAGACAAGTTCAACAAACAAAAGAGGTAAACATCGTCTTACAGAGAAAAAGGAGAAGGTTGGAGGGGTCGTTTGAACAAAAGTCCATTGGTGGAAAGTGGGAATTGGGGGTGACAGGTTCTCATTGGCTGAGTAGCCTGGGTGGTTGATTTCTTGAAGGAGACACAATGAACATCTTTCCCTGTGAGGCCTCTAATGGAGGATTCTTTCCTGTTGATGATTCTGCGTGTTGGAGTCTTTAATTGACAGTCCTCCCTGTCATAGACCGTGAGTGGCCCAGGGTGGTGGCACTTGGTGACCCTGTCTTTACCTTCAGGCTGTGTCTGGGTGGACAGCGTAAGAGTGCTCCCTGCTGGCCTCCCTACTCCGTCTTAAACGAGGTTTCCCTTTATTAATTTTCACAGCTGTTTCCTTAAGATAAATCTCTCTCTCTACACACATACATCTGATTGGTTTGGTTTCTGGCACAGGGAGCTGTGGACAAAGAACACCGCCTGCGTATCAGTAAACAATGGATGTTGAGGCTTTCAATTTATCAGCCCTTGCAGTGCCCCGAGGGTGCCCCTGAGGGGACTCAGGGTGGAGAGAACAGGACACTGGCCCCAGACAGCTAATGTGCACATCAAAGGAAGGGTTTCAAAAAAAAAAAAAAAAAAAAGAAGGGTTTCATTAAGCACACACACCTGCGTCTTCCCACACATAGTAAAGTGCTAAGTTCAGTAACTCAAGATGTCTGGTTTCTTTAATGAGCAGTAATCTTTTGATGTTTGACTACTTTTTTATTTTGTTGAAACTCCTTTATATCCTGGCTCCTCCCTTACCTCTTCCGAGCAGTCCCTCAGAGCTACCTGAGAGGCTCCCCCCCAACCCCCAAGCTTAAGTACTCAGTAATGCCCCCAATAAAATGTAATTCTCAACTTACAGCTTGTGAGTTTTTTCCAGTGGACAGAGCAAGGCAGACTTTATTCTGCTCTCAAATCACTAGAGTCTAGTTGGGGGGATTGATGCCAATTGGACAATCATGTGCAAACAGAAAAGATAGGACCCCTGCAAGTGTTGCAGGAGCCATCCTGTGACAGGAGATGCTCTCACCTGGAGCCCAACAGGTGAGGAGGGAAGCCAGGAGGGGCCGGGCAGGGAGTGTGCCCCAGGCAAGGGCGGGCCGCACAAGGTCAAGGGCAGGTTACAGACAGGGTCAGCGGAAAGGCCAGGGCGAGCCCCAGGGAGGAGGGTCACCGGGGCTCACGGCGGGTGGGGAACACAGCAGGCCCTGCCCCCATTCAACGCCGTCCCGCCCCTCCCCCAGTCCCCGCGCGCTCCCGCGTCCTGGTCCCGCCCCTCCCGCCCCTCCCGCCCCTCCAATCCCCTCCCGCCCCCGGCGGCCAGGTCCCGCCCCTCCCGCAGCCTACCCAATCATCGAGCGCTTCCGCGGCCTGGTCCCTCCCCTTTCCTCCCCCCCAATCCCCGCACGTTCTGGGGGCCCGGTCCCGCCTCTCCCGCCCCCACCCAATCCCCGCGCGCCCCTGTGCTGTCGCTGCGTCTCCGTGAGGCCTGAGGCGGGTCGGCGTCCCGGGCGCGGGGAACATGGAGGCGCTGCTGAAGCGGGAGCTGGGCTGCAGCTCCGTCAAGGCCATGGGTCACTCGGGGGGCGGCTGCATCAGCCAGGGTCAGAGCTACGACACGGACAAAGGGCGCGTGTTTGTGAAAGTGAACCACAAGGCGGAGGTCAGGGCCGCCGCGCGCGGGGGGCGGGGCGGGGGTCTGTGGACCCGGGGCCGGCCTAAGGGAGGGGGGGCTCGAGGTCCAGGGTGGTCTGGAATCGGGGTCGGGGTCCGAGTCTGGGGTCGGGAGCCGGTCCGGGCTCGGGGTCTGGGCCCGGGGTCCGGGGCGGGCGAGGCCGTCCCAGCCCGGGGCCGCGGCCGCCCGGGCGCTTGGTGGCCCGTCTCGTCGTCAGGCTGGCCTGGCGTTTTTCTGGGACCGCAGCTCCGCCCTGTGCCAGGTCAGCGCGGGTCCTGTCTTCCTCGTGACTCGCTGCCGCGTAGGTGCTGCGGACGGCTTTCCCGCATTCCATGTGCCCGCTCCTTTGAGAAAGTCCATTCTGCTTGGCGAGTTTTGAACAAGGACAGGTGGTAGCAGCCTGTTGTCCTGGGGGTTATTTGAATTTTCAGAGATCAAAGCCGTTTCTGAATATTAAAGTAATCTAGCCACGACTTGGTCCGCTGGGGCTGCTGTAACAGAACAGCACAGACCGGGAGGCTTAGAGCACAGACATGTCTTTCTCGGAGTCTGGAGGCTGGACAGATGCAGAGGCTACGTCTCCCCAAGTCCTCACTGGCCGAGGGGCAAGAGAGCTCTCTGAGGTCGCACGGGGCTCTAATCCCCACATGAGGGCTCCACCCCTACGGCCCAGTCACCTCCTAAGGCCCAGCCTCCGAACATTGTGGCTGTGGGGGTTAGGTTTCACCGAATGATTGGGGGGGGGGCAACACACTGCGTGGGTGTCAGCCACGCCCCCCTTCTGTATCTAAACGTTTTCTCAAGGGCTCCTGTAGAACTTGGGTGAGCCTCCCTGCTGAAATGCCTACTCCTGGGTGTTGATGTCACTTCTTCATCCAGTTCTGGTGGCTCACTCCGGACTGTCAGCTGGGAGGCCCAGGATGGCCTCGGTGCTCGGTGCTCTTGTCTCCTTTTTGGAAATCCTCTTGCAGGTATTTTCATTTCCTTCCCAGAAATGAATTCCACCTTCTGTGGTGTGGGATGATCTCTTTCTGAAACCCTACTGTTCTCTCAGGACCAACCTTCAACCTTTGTTCTACAGAAATGGGCTGCTGTGTCACCCTGCACGTCCCTCTGTAGGAATGTGGCAGCTAGTGGTCCTTGAAGTCACTCTTTAAACCAACTTCCCCCAGCAGTGCTAATGCAGTGGTGGCGTCCTTCCTTCCTTCCTTCCTTCCCACCGCAGTCCTCCTCTGGATTCTTTTCCTCTTTGTGGCGTTAGTCCCTTTCATGTTTGTGTTTCCACTCTGATCAGCATTTGTAATAGTAAAAACTTGGTGTAGATTATAGGGAAGCAGATATTTTCTAATGATTAAATGGAACTACTCAGTGATGCCTTTTAAACATTGTTCTTCTGCTGCTGTTCCCTCGGGTTCTTGCTTTTTATTTTGTCACCAAAGTCCATTTCCTTTTTGTTAATCATCACAGAAGTTCCTTCTACTCCTCTGGTAGACAGTTTCAACCATGTCTTTTTCTAGTTGGCTCTGAAACATGCTGTGTGAGTTGTGCAGATGCACCAGCCACGGCATAAACATTTGCCAGTCATAGGGAAGATAGGACTCTTCCTGCTTTACTTCCTAGGAGGCGAGAACGTCCCCTTCCCCACTTGTAAGAGAACCACCTGGTCTTCTGTTTCTACCTCACTCTCTGCTTCAGTGGCCTGATCTGCATTGTTTTTCCTCCTGATTTCACTCATCTTTCCTTTGCAGGCTGTGTTTTCTCACACATTCCTCCCTCAGGGTCTGGATCTTTTGCAGCCTGCACCCCCAGTGATGGTGACGACTGAGGAGCAGTGTTCTTGGGTCTAGTTAGATGCTCTGGACCTGTGCACATCACCGTGAGGGAGCCTTGCCTCTACCTGGGTGCACAGATCCTCCTTCACCTCTCCCCACATGTTCTTTTTTTTGAATTAAAAAGTTTAAAAAATTCTGTCCCTTACTTTACGCTGCTCAACCAGTGCTTTAGTACAAAGTACAGCCAGGGCCCAGTTGTGTTTCTTTGTCTTCTAAAGAGAATGCTCTGAAAATTCTCCTTAAGACACAGTTCTTGGAGGGAGGGTATAGCTCAGTGGTAGAGCGTATACTTAGCATGCATGAGGTCCTCAGTTCAATCCCCAGTACCTACATTTAAAAAAAAAAAAGAAAAGACATCTTGTTTCTCAGCAACTCTAGCTCTCCAGGGTTGTGTAGTAATAATACCTGTGGAGTGTTCAGAACGACTGTGTAGGTGTTAGCTGCTAGCTGAGTTAATTATGGCGGCCAGCCTGTGAGACAGGTACTACTGCTAACCCATCTTACAGGTGAGGAAGCCAGGGTTACAGGGTTAGTAACTGTGATGTAGAACGCCCGTGGCAGCACTGTTTGTAGTGACCCCAAACTGGAGGCCCAGCCGACTGGATGGATTTGGTTGGGATGTTCACACAGTGGGGCTCCGGGGAGCGGTGAGAAGCACTGACTGCTGGTGTGGCGTGGACCAGGCAGGCCTGGCCATCTGCCTCCGTGCCAATGATGAGCAGACAGATAGCCCCGCCGTTGGGGGCGCCGGCAGCGCCTGGGGGGGCTGGGGATCCTCCGGGCAGTGGTGGCGGTCCTAATCTGGGTGGCAGTCCTGTGGGCGTGCTGACTGTGGGAGAACTGGAATTCTGGATGCTGCTTAGTTGTGCGGGTTTTTTTTCATGTACTTCTGTAGCATTTTTATTTGAAAAAAAAATATTTTAAAAGGAGGAATTACCTAGCTTGGTGAGTTAGGGAAGATTTCTCTGAGAAATCAAAGCTGATGTTAAATTGGAATCTGAAGCCCGACTGGGCAGGGGCTGACTTGGCAAAAGGAGGAAGAGTGTTCTAAGCGGAGGCGACATGGCATGTGAAGGCGGCTAGGTGGGAGCAGGCAGGGGGTCTTTGGGGAATGAAGGGGAACTCTTAGGGCGTGTGTGCCTCTGTCAGTGTTGGGGAGGGGCCCAGGAGGCCCAGACAGCAGAGGAAAGTGGGCTGGAACCAGAACCTGTGGGGCGGTTACACGGGGAAGTGGGCAGGGACGCCAGCTCGGGTGTGTTGCATGGTGGAATTTGCCTTCCAAAAGCATCACTCGGGTATGTCAAGCAGAGACCAGGTGGAGAATGGTTGCTCCCATGCAGGGGAACAAGGACTTGTGGACTAGAAACTGAGAATGTGGTCGAGGTGAGGTGGCTCCAGTTGGGTCCATCCAGGACATGCCATGGGACTTGGTGGTCCATTTGGGTGAGAAGTGACTCCAGGTTCCTGGCAGGTGAGGGCCCAGGTGGGACAGCACTGTGGTGGAGGTGCTGTCTGAGGGCGACCCAGAAACAGTCCAGCTCTGAGCCAGCACACTCTCCTCCCTCTGAGGAGACCGGAACCAGTGATAGCTTAGAAACATACACTACTGAACAGTACGATGCCTCTAGTTCCCATACAGCTTCAGAACGAGAGTCTGTGCTGCTGAAGGCAGACAAGCCGTCCGTGCCCAGTGAGTCTGAAGCCGGGAAGCCTTGATTTACAGTTGCGATGCCGAGAGGACTTTTCTGAAAGAGACCTTGTTCTCTGTCCTCTGTTATTTCTCTGACAGGCCAGAAGAATGTTTGAGGGGGAGATGGCGAGTCTGACTGCCATCCTGGAGACGGGCACAGTGAGGGTGCCCAAGCCCATCAAGGTCCTGGAGGCCCCGGGGGGCGGCAGCGTGCTGGTGATGGAGCATCTGGACATGCAGAGCCTCAGTAGGTGCGTCTTGGCGCCTCCCTGGGGGCTCTGTTTTCCCCAGTGGAGAGCTTGTATTTGGGGGTATAATTTTGAGAGACGTGATCGAGCCAAAGACAAACAGGAAAGGGCCCTCCAGGTGAGACATGACTGGCACCCGGCTACTGGCTCAGATGGGGCCCTCCGTCTCCCCCTGGCTTCACCAGGACAAACTCATGTCCCCAGTGCCTCACCACTTGGTGTGCCCATGACCTTCCAGATGGAGGGTGTCCCTGTTTGTGTCACGCGCTGAGTGGCTGCCTTTGGTCCCACAGTCACGCTGCCACGCTTGGAGCCCAGCTGGCGGACCTGCACCTGGAGAACAGGAGGCGTGGGGAGGCCCTCCACAAGGAGGCCGGCACAGTGGGTATGGCCCGGGGCCTGATGACCTCCCGGAGGACGTCTGGCCAGGCTGGGTGTGCGGGTGGGCCTTGGCTGCCGCCGTGGGCCGTCATACCTGTGTTGCTTCCCGAGGAAAGGCGTGTCCCCCCACTACGTGTTTGGGGCGCAGTGAGCGCAGTTAGGCCCTGTGCTGAAAGTGCAGGTGAAAGACGAGACATTTCCTTAACTCGAGGCCCTGGCGCATTACGGTTCCTTTGACCTGTCGCTCAGAAGCAAGCCTGCCAAAGTTCCCCCGGCTTTCCATGCCTTCTCTTCTGAGAACAGTCAGGCGTGAGGCTCGGCAGGGGAGCCCTCCTGTCCGACCTTTTCAGAGTTTACTGTGGTGCTAGCACTGAGGGTGTCGTCTGGGTCCTTGACATTTGATAATCCACGTGTAGCCCGTGTGGCCGCTCTGCTGGCCAGAGTAGCTGGCGCACTGGGAACAGGTGACCAAGGATCGGCTGTGCTAGACAGACAGGCAGGCCTTGTCCATCCCGAGCCCTACGGACCAGTCCTTCGGGCTGCGCTCCGAGCTTGGGGAGCTGCAGAGGATGAGACCACGCGCCAGCCCAGCAGTCTGTCTCCCACAGGCGGCAGGTGCGGGACCGGCCACTGAGAGCCGTCCTTTCCTGGTGGGTCACCAGTGGATTTCCCCTCTTTTCTGGACAGTGTTGTGGCTCCTCTGAGCGTCCGCTGATGCCTCTCCGGGGAAGGAGTGGGTGTCTGGACTGTTCAGTCTGAAGGGACAGGTTCTGTTCCCAGGGCCTGAGGGTCGGTAGAGGTCAGGGCCCTTGTTTGTCTCTGGGTGGGGACGCCTGGTGGGAAAGGGCACCCTGGGGTCAGGCCCCAAAGCTACTCTGAGCTCCAAGAGCGGGCCTGTGGGAGCACGGGACGGTCACCTTTCTCGTTTCCTTTCACTTGCAAGGGAAGGGAGCTGAGCGGGTGGAGCGGCCATTTGTGGACCAGTTTGGGTTCGATGTGGTGACATGCTGCGGATACCTCCCCCAGGTGAGTGACACCGGCATTTGCCTCCATTTCCCAGTCAGGCCAGCTGTTCGGAAACAGCCAGAGAAAGCACACCATCCTCCTTTTCCGTGAAATTCAGTAAAAGGCTTTGCTCCTTTTTTCCCTTTGCTGATTTTAAGAGGCTGACATGAGGCGCACCCGCCTCCTGTGCTGGGTAAACTCAGAAGAGCAGAGAAGGACCGGCAGGTTAGGGTGCTGGATTTCAAGGTGGGTGAAAATAGAAGGTTAGACAATGTTTTATTTTAAATAGGAAACTCTCAGAGGTAGCACAGTGAAAAGGGACTGTGACTTTGAGTTTTATGATTCTGTGGTTGGCTTCCCTGGGGGTTTCAGCCTGGGGAGCTGTACTCGCCCACGTGGACAGGCTGGTGGCTTCTCAGGTGGGGGCAGTGAGTAATCTACCGGGTGGGGAGATACCGTTCAGATTTTGATATGTTGCAGGAGGTTGTCTGGGGCCCTGCTTGGGGCAGTGAGTGGCTGAGAGTTGGGATTCCTGGTCCTGCTGCTCTGGGGTCACTGCTCGTGTGTTTATGTGTGGTGAGAGTCACGCTGTGGCCTGTGTGGTGCTGCTCTTGTGTGCGCTTGTCTCGTCTCCCTTCTGGATGTCAGCACCTGAGGCCAGCCGTCCTCTCTTGTGGTAGCCCTCCCCTCCTCCCTCCCTGGGAGGGCGGTGCTCAGAGGGCCCAAGGAGGAGGGTCCTCTGTGGAGGCTGGATGGTCAGAAATGAGCCATGGGGTCAGGGAGGGTTGCCTGTCCTGGCTCTGTGTCTGAGTGACTGGATTGAGAGAAAATGTCCCTGGGCTCTTCATAGTGGACCCTGCTGCTCTTGGGGTGGGATCTGAGGTCCCGGCACGTCCTTGAGACCAGGCTGCTCGGCCAGCTCCACTCCTCACATGTCCCTGCAGTGGCGTCTCCGATGGCTAACCTTTCCCCGGGCACCTCCTTCAGCTCTGGTGGTTTCCTCTGAGCTCCGTGTTGCCCGCACAGGTGAACGACTGGCAGCAGGACTGGGTCACGTTCTACGCCCGGCAGCGCATCCAGCCCCAGATAGACATGCTGGAGCGGGGGTCTGGGGACAGGGAGGCCCGTGAGCTCTGGTCTGCTCTGCAGGTGAGTGTGCGCCGGTGCCCGCACGCACGTGCCCTGGCCCCACCGGGGTGGTGTCAAGGTCGGTGCAGCCTGGACGGGTCTGAGTCTGGACAGGAGGCATCCCTCTGCCCAGCTTGGGCCACGTGCGTCATGGGCACCTGTGCTCCAGACACTGCTCGGATCGGGCAGCCGCACTTGGAAAAGCCCCTGTGTCCCCCACACTGCTGGTCACTTTGCTGAGGCTGTGTTTCCCCCACAGCTCAAGATCCCCGACCTGTTCCGTGACCTGGACATTGTCCCAGCCCTGCTCCACGGAGACCTCTGGGGAGGAAACGTGGCAGAGGATGCCTCGGGACCCATCATTTTTGACCCGGCCTCTTTCTACGGCCACTCAGAGTACGAGCTGGCCATTGCTGGCATGTTTGGGGGCTTCAGCAGCAACTTCTACTCCGCCTACCACCGCCAAATCCCCCGGGCCCCTGGCTTCCAGCAGCGCCTCCAGCTGTACCAGCTGTTTCACCACCTGAACCACTGGAACCACTTCGGGTCAGGGTACCGAGGCTCCTCCCTCAGCATCATGAGGGATCTTGTCCGATGAGCTGTGTCCCTTGAGGGAGGCCCCGTCCCGGGTCCCACGAGATTCCTGTGCTGGCCTCGCGCTCCCGTGCAGCCTCTGCCGGGGACCTGCCCTCTCCTCACCCCTAGGGAGCTTCAGACCACGTTCCAGGTCTTGTGGAGCACAGAGCAGCCCAGAAGGGTCTTGTCCCCAAAAGGTGCATTTCAACAGGCTTCATAGCTGTATAAAACTGCCCTAGAACTTTGGCGTGAACACAGGGACCCGTGGAGCATGGGCCCGACCCCCACGCAACTGCCCCGCAGGCGGGGGTCGGGGGGCGTGTCTCCTATCCGGGAGGGACTGCTGTTCTGGCTTCTCGATGGGGCAGACACAGGCCTGGACGGGAAGCCATGGGAGCCTTGAGAGGACCAGTCCCGGGCACATTCCCTTTCCTTTGGGTTCTGGGAGGGACCAAACCGCTAGCCTCAGGGTGTCCCTGATAAGTTTAGGAGCTGTCAGCAGCCTTTCGCGGGTGACCTCTAAAGCTTGTGAATTGTCATCTTAGAAACCAGCGCTAAGCCAGCGTGTTTCCTGCCGCCGGTCTTGTGGTAGTGAGACGTATCCATGAATGGCAGTGATGCTTATAAATCCTTTTGCATAAACATTTGAATAAATTTTTAGTGGTTTCAGTGATTCATGAGACTGTATTTCCCTCATTTAAATCATAATTCAATGTGTATCTTAGCTGTTTGCCAAGAAACCTTTGTAACATGTTGTGATGACACATGGGTTCAGCTGCTTTTCTAGGCCTTATTCAACAGAGACTGGCGGGGGTCTTCAGGGTCAGCGCAGCGGTGGCCTGAGGACTTGCTGCTGCCTGACTCGGGTCCAGTCGAACTGCTGTCCTGTCGCCGTGAGATCTGGTCAGCAGGAACGGAGGTTGAAAGCGACTGTGGAGTTCCGCTTCAGGGAAGAAGCAGATTGGTGGCCACCTTTGGTTCTGGCTTAAGGCTTGGAGAACGCCAGTGTCAGAGGGGACACAGTGTCTCAGCGGGGCGGGCCTGGGAGCCTGCATTCGTTTCTCCCTGTTTCTGTTTGCAGGTCAGAGCCCCTCAGTGGGATTCAGAAGCGGAGCTGGTGCCTTCAGAGTTCTGGCTTTTGTAGGGAGGAAGAGAGGACTATGACATTTAAAAAAATCATTTTAATTCCTACCTTTTTAAAATTATTCTCACTTTTTTAATGTAGAAAAGCGATTTATTCCATAATAAGCACTTACACAGTTAGTCATGGAGAGTAACAGGCCTGCAACTCTTATCCAGGATTAATTTAATTTTAAAAACAAATACAAGCTATCAATGTACTCTTCTCACCCTAACTAGACAGTCTACCTGTGGTTTCACTGTCAAGTGAAAACATACATCTTTACAACTTGGTGGTCCCAAGATTTTATGACTCTCATTTACTGATGTTTCTTCATTGCAGTGGCAGCGGTAGTGGCATGGAAAAGTAAATAAAACTTCTCTGCACAAAGGATATTTGACCAAAGATGATGCAAGAAGAACGCTTCAGTTGGGGAAAATTTCTAAATGTGCTCCGGGACTGCTGGTGCTCCTTGGGGCCGGCCCGGCAGGGCGCCTGTGGTGAAACTTGCAAGCAAATTCCGGTGCTGGATCGGGCCCAGCGTGGGCTAGCGGGGTGTGGGGAGGAACCCTCCCCTCCCCTGGCCCAGGGACCTTAGGGAAAAAGTTGCCAAGGCCCGTTTCCCCCTACTGGGCCCCGGGCCGAGAAGTCACGGTGGGTGGGTGGAGGGGCCTGTGCCTGGGGATCCGACATTGTGACCCCGCTGCCTGTGACTTCCCCAAATCCCGCTCACTAGACCGCCAGTTTCTGGACCGTGACTTTCACAAGATGTCTCGTGATCCGTTATCCACTGCTGTCAGGGCATCAACCTTCCCACAGAAGGAACACGTTTATGTCACACAAGGCCTGTGTGTCTGATGCACCCCGGCTGAGGGGTCAGGACCTAGGAAACCCCTCTTAGAAGTCTCCACCCCTGGTGTACCGGGAAAGTGCTGCCCTTGCAGCCGGAGGACCACGGTGTGGAGTCTCAGATATGACACCTGTGCTTTGAATCCCTCATTTATGAGGTGAGGCGGTCACGGCACCGCGGGTTGTGGGAGGTGAGCTTCCAGCAGGAGCCTGGCCTGGCTGAGCCACTCAGCATGGCTGGAGCCTGTCTCCCACTTGGCGGTGGGTGGGGAGGGGGCTTCCTCTCTCCGCCCCATCGTCTCCCGGTTGAAATTGTTTCCAAAAGCCTCTGTGTGAGACCTTGCCTCCCTGCGGGGTCTCCTCTTGGACAGATGTATGTGGACACCCAGAAACTGTTCAGAAGCAGTGATCAGAGTGGTGGGGACTGTAGTGGGCGGGGAAGTCTGAATCCTGCAGGTGGCAGAATTCCGCCCCCCAGAGCAGCCATCCGTGTGAGGGGCATGGACCCAGTGGAGGCCAGGATGAGGGACTAGTGGTGACACCTGGCCTGCAGCCAGGCCTCAGGCCCTAGCCCGTACCCCAGCTGCCTGATTTCAGAAGGGCTGTCGTGTTCCCTGGGGCTGTGCCCTTGGCCGCCCTCCTGGTGCCCCTTTTCTGTGCAGCGTTACAGCCCCCTCGCCTCCCCCCTACGGAGTGATGGTACACATTGGGCTGTGGGCTGTGTTCTCCACAGTGTCACTGGACTCAGGACTCACAGCAAGGGGTCTGAGTGAGCAGGACAGTCACTGCTCTGCACAGCGACCCCGGTGCCTCAGCCGGTCCCACCTCGAGCCATACCCCAGATACGTTTCCTAAGAAGTCACAGCTCCCTGAGTGTGGGTTCCAGCTGGGGCCGCGGGGAGAACCCGGAGAGCAGGGGACTGGCCGCAGTGGGGAGGGGTGCACAGCTCGTGGGGCTGCTTGGATGCCTGTGCCTGGGTCCCATCTCCCCGTTGAGCACAAACCAACTCAAATGCAGGTTTGGGAGGAGGGCGGGGCCGGTGTGTGAAGTCACAGTGCTCTTCTAGGCACATGTCTTCATGCTGACGGTTCTGCCCTTGGGCCCAGAGCTGCTCAGATGGGAGCTGGAGGCTGGGGCGCAGCCCCAAGTGCCTGGGTTCGGGACCAGTAGGATGGTGCTCCTGCCTGGCTGCTGCCCACCTGGGTCAGACCCTGCTTGGGCAAAACGAGGCCGCAGCCCAGAAGGGGACTCAGTCAAGACCAGCATCTCCCCCAGGGTGCCTGGGGAGGGCAGGAGGGCGGAGCTCATGGGCACCTGACCCCGGCAGCTTTGGGGCTGTGTTTAGACCAGATCTGAGATCTAAGAGAATGGAGAAGACAGGATGGAATCATAGAGCAGAAGCTGAAGGCCGCGCCCAGGGCTGGTGGACCCAAGCTTCCATCCTGAGACAGCCCCATCTTACCCAGGGGGTGGCAGGAGACTCACCCCGGGCACCTCCCTGGGGAATTGTCAGGTACTGGTGACAAGGAGAGGAGCCAAGAATCCTTGAGAGAACAGTTTCCACGCAAAGAATAAGAATCAAAATGGCTTCCAACTTGTCAGCAGCAAAGGGGCTGGAAAGGGAGGCAGCAGATGCTTTGCGGTGACAGCAGCCCGAATCCCACAGCCTGACGACTGCCTTGGAGAATAAAGATGCTGGAGGAAGCGCAAGACCTCAGGTTCACCTGTCGCCAGCCCTTCCTCAAGATGCCCAGGAGGGTGGGCTTCACCCAACCGACCGAGCGACCAACTGACCGAGAGAAAGAGCTGTGGGGGACTTCCTGCAGATGTCACCTGGTCTCCCGCCCACCTGCCCCCCCCCGTGCACACATGTGTGCTTCCACGCTCCCTTCCCAGATGGCCGGTCTCTGTAATCAGGAGTCCCACTCAGGGTGTGGTCAGTGCCTGGTATCAGCACCCTGGGAGCAGCTTCTATCTCGAGTGGGCACCAGGCACCCTGACAGGTGTCACCAGGCAATGCCTGGGGCCTGGCAGGATGTGGTCATGACCCCCAGCCTTCTGTGGACCATGAGAGACCCAGCTGGCCTGTGACCAGCATCCCAGGACGCCATCTCTCCCCTGCACTGCCCTGTGTCCTGCCGGAGGGAGGGGTCTGGGCCAATGCCCAGGGAGGGTTCACGTGCAGGGAGGTCAGGCCCTGCATAGCCCTGGGCAGCCCCCTGCAGGTCCAGGTGCACTGGCTGTGGACACAGGGGAGGGCACCGCCCATCAGAGAGCTCCTCCCTCTCAACGTCCCTCAGGGCTGGGTCTGCACACCGCCTGGCCCACCGGTGGGCGGAGATCGTGGGCGGAGATCGCTCTCCTAACTGCACTGCCCGACCCACCCCTGGGAGGCGGACCAGCCCGGAGCGCTGGGAGCCTGGGGCGCTGGAAGCCCGCGGACCCGCTGACAGCGGCCTTGGCAGCGGCGAGCTCGCTCTCTGGGCCGCTGTCTGCACGGACCCCGGTCCCCCGCGTCACTGCGTCCCCGTCCCCCATCCCGCCCCGTCCCCATGGAGCAGCTGCTGCGCGCCGAGCTGCGCACCGCGACCCTGCGGGCCTTCTCGAGCCCTGGGGCCGGCTGCATCAGCGAGGGGCGCGCCTACGACACAGATGCGGGCCCCGTGTTCGTCAAGGTCAACCGCAGGGCGCAGGTGAGTGCCCCCACTTCATCCCAACCTCTCCCAGCGGCCCGAGCCCCCCCCCCCATCGGGGGCCCTGGAGCTGGTGGGGAGAGGGAAAGGAGGGGCGAGGGGGCCCCGGGGCGCAGGGGAGGGGGCGCTGTAGTCCAGTCCAGATCGAGGCCTGGCGTCATCGCCCCGGGTCAGCCTGCGGCCTGGCAGAGCTGTCACCACCAGCGCGAGCAGGCTCGAGCATTTTCTGCTGGGTCCTGGCGTTCCACCTGCTGTAGAGTTAATTTCCGTCCTTTTGCCCGGATGCACAGGAGTTTGGCGTCTGTTTTAATTTCTCTAGCCATCAGGCATGGCGGCAGTGAGCCTTGGGGCCCGGCTGGGCTCCATTCCCCAAGGCCTGGGCCTTCTCGCAGTTGGGAAGAGGCAGGAAGGACCCTTGTGGACCCCAAGGGCCAGGCTCCTGCTCACAGGCCAGGCTGTGTTGGACCTGGTTTTCCCGATCTGCCTAAAACATTGCTGTTAGATACACACGGAAAAATAGTAACACTGTACAGAAGGAGAAGTCCATAGTGTGTGTGCCCCAGGTGCTGAGGGTGGCACCCCCTTGGCCCTGGGGGGTGACTCCAAGGAGGTCCCTGGGGCTCTGGGGGCCAGGCCCCTTTGAGGTGTGGCAGTGGGGATGCTGGCTGTGGGCCAGAGGGACCCCTCCCACTCCCCCTGCTGCCCACCCGCATCCAGGATGGACAGTGGGTTGGTCTTGGTCCAGCACCCTGCTCTTTTAGCACAGAAAACTGCTGAAGATCTGATTTCAGAACCCAGATCCCTCAAAATGATAAGCCCCACCTACCGGGAAGGGGTTTGGGTCAGAGTTTGAGCTGGCCCTGGAACCTCCGTGGCTGGCCCCGATGGCTCGTCCAGGCTGGGATGTCACTGCTGGCCTTGGAACCCGTCAGAGCTGGCTGAGCACACAGCTGGTGCTCAACCAGTGCACAAGAACAGGTGACAGGTGAGGCCCTCAGGACGGAGGCAGCCTGAAGCCCAGGTGTTCTCTGCCCTGTACTTTTGGGGGCTCACCCTGGGAATATGGCTAGGGGGGTCACTGGGCACCCTGCTCCATGGTTCTGGGTGTGGGGGCAGTTGGAAGGACACCTTGCTCGTTCCCTGTCAGGCACTTGAATTAAGGGATGGAATTCTTTTCCTGTGTGGAAATAGGTGCTTCGGTGTTGTTCTAGAGGGTTAATTCTATATCCAGAGGTGCTCACAAACGCACTTTAACACATTTTTAACTGAGATATAGTGTACCGAAGATGAGAGTTGGCCTAATTTAAAACTGGGATATTGGTGCAGATGTTTTAGAAGTAGGAAGACCCCTGGGTCCCAGTGGAGGCTGTTTGGCTGCTCTGGGCAGTGGCTGTCTTCTTCCTGGTTTGGGGGGGGCCTGCTGGGTGCTGGTCTTTGGGGAGACCAGCTGATCCCAGCCCGCCCTCCCTGCCCTGTGTGCCCCTAGGCACGTTGCCCTGCCACCCATGCTGCCCTGTGCTGCCCCCCATTTTCTGTAAGTGCTCGAGGCAGTGAGGGGTCAGGTAACCTGGGAGGGGAAGCAGGCCCAGCCCCAGCCCTTCCACTAACCCGCACTCCTGGCACCCCCCAGCACCTCATGGCACCCTGAAGTACCCCACAGTGTCCCCAACACCCCCAGAACGTCACCCATGTTCCCGACACCCCTTGGTACCCTCGTGCTCCCCCAGGGCCTGGACCTCCTCACCTCTCAGAGCCATGCTTGCTGCAGGGGTGTCAGCACCCCGCCCCTGCAAGTCCAGGTGCAGCCTCAGCCTCGTAGCCCCTCTTCTCCAGAGGGGACACACTGCACCTGCTCTCTGACGGGCTGACGCCCAGTTTCCCAGGCTGTTTTCGGTAACTGGAGGTCCTGGTTGCTTATGGCAGCTTCTGTCCAGGGCTGTGACCCTCAGCCCCTGCTGGAGTCGGAGCTCACAGCTGTGTTCTGGATGCAGGCTCGGCAGATGTTTGAGGGGGAGATGGCGAGCCTGGAGGCTCTTCGCGGCACTGGCCTGGTGCGGGCACCTCGGCCCATCAAGGTGATTGACCTCCCAGGCGGTGGGGCTGCCTTTGTGATGGAATATCTGAAGATGAGGAGCCTGAGCAGGTAAGTGTGTGTGAGAGACAGGGAGAGGGAGAGACAGGAAGAGGGAGAGGGAGCCGCCTGGTATGGAGCTGCTCCCGAGCCGGTGTGGTTAGCAGAGGCACCGCCCAGAACCTACAGCCGCCTTCCTGGTGGGGACTGTTCCCGGTGGGGACGGGCACACGCACTGTCTGTGCGGGACTGTGTGAGGTTAGTTTGGCTCATGAAGCTGCATCAGATAAGTGTGTTTGAACCACCCTCACCTTGTGCTTCGAGTTCACTCAGGCCCATCAGTTTGGGCTCTGACGTCTCATCTAGCAGTTACCTGAAGTCCTTCAAGTTTTTTCTAATTATTAAAGGTATGTATATTCACTGTTTAAAAAATGGTGGAAAACACAAACTCACATAAAGAGGACTAAAGCCACCCGAATCAGCAGCGGGGAGCAGCCATCACCAGTGGTGGGTGTGTGACTGTCATCCCACGCCTGTTCTTACATGTGATTTACATTTGTTTTGACAAAAATTGGGAGCTGTTTTGTTTTTTCTTTTACTAACATTGCTTTTTGAGTATTTGTCCCTTAATTCCCAGAACCTACCCTTCTTAGTGATTTTACAGGTTTGTTTTTGGGACAGAGTCACTGCCTGCAGTTCATTTTTCACTTTTTAAAGAATGGAGAGTAGTTTTTAAGATATTTAAAACATTTCTCAGAATGGAATGTGCTGGCTGGCTGTGTTGTTCTTATTTTAATTGGCTGTGTCTCCTTCCTCAGTCAGGCGTCGAAACTTGGAGAACAGATGGCGGATCTGCACCTTTACAACCAGAAGCTCGGGGAGAAGTCCAGGGCGGAGGAGAACACAGTGGGTATGTGCGGGTTGCTGGTGTGCCCTTGACCCTTGACCTGCGTGCACCTGCCCGGCGGGGGCTTGGGCAACGCTTCAGTGATGGTCAGGTGGGACCCCATCCCTTTATGCTGTGGTGTGAAAGTGGGCTTGTTGAATAAGAGTTCTGATGGTACGCTGGTAGGGTTGCCTCATGACCCCTTTCATGTCCAGCCCCACTGTCCGGTGGGCTGGAGAGAGATGTGTCCTGGCTGATCCAGGCTGGACCAGTTGCTACCATGTGTAGCATGTCTTTGACCACCCATGTCCCGGCAGTGCAGCCAGGTCCATCTGGACGCCCTGCTGAGGCCTGGCATTCCTGAGGAAGACAGGCAGCCCTTTCTGTTGACAGGCCGGAGGACTGAGGGTGCCAGGCCCCAGTACGTGACCCAGTTTGGCTTCCACACGGTGACGTGCTGTGGCTTCATCACACAGGTGAGTGTCTGGGCGGGAATGCCCCAGTCCTGGTCACCCCACCCCTTGTGTAGGATGCAGTGTCAGTACCCAGGGCCCCAGGGGACTAGACTGCCTGACTTCTGAAAGCAGAGTGAGACCTGTGGGGCGTGGGACGGTGGGAGAGTGAGGTAGAGGGTCTGTGAGCTGAGCCTAGAGGAGATGGGAAGCCGCGGGGCAGGTGGGAAAGCATTCCAAGCAGAGGGAACAGCAGGTGCAAAGGCCATATCACTTGGGGCATGTGACAATTGTAGGGGACTGGGGTGGGGGTGGGGCGGCCCTAGAGTTTGTGGATTAAGTCCTGGTCGCTCGGCCCCTCTCCCAGGGCCTTTAAAAATGATTAGCACTAATGAGATGTAATTCAGTGACATAAACGTCACTATTTTAAAGTGTACGGTTCAGTGGGTTTTAGCATAGACACAGTGTTGTGCAGCCATCACTGCTGTTTAATAATTCCAAGCATTTTTGCCACCCCAAGGAGAAACCTCATCCCCATCCCCCTGCCCTCCGTCACTGGCAGCCGCCAATGGCGCTCTGTCTCTAAGGACTCGCTTACTCTGGACATTTCATGTCAGTGGAGTCACACAATAGATGGCCTTTTGTGCCTCCCGGGCGTGGGCACAGGGCTCTTCTCCCAGGCAGTCACGAGGGGCAAGAGCCTTATGAAGCTGGAGGCAGATTTAGGGATCTCAGCCAAGGGGCATGCTCACATCTGGGGTCCCTAGGACTGTGCCCAGTGGGGTTACCTGGCTGGTTTAGACTCCATGAGTCTCTGCTGGAGCCAGCTCCCCAGGGGTGACGTATCTGTTTGGAGCTAGTCACCAGGACAGTAACATGGTCCCAGGCCAGCATGGCCGAGCATGGCTTGTTGTCCTGCCTCAGAGGTGGAGTTCTAGAGCTGCAGGTCTACATGGACCTCGCTCAGTGGCTTGTCAAGAACTGAGGAATGGACAGTACACAGAACCACGAAGCAGATGAGGATGGGCTGGCCCATTAGGGACACAGGCGGCCCCTGAGTAGAGTGCCTGGTCAGACTCCAGGATCAGTGAACCAACTCAGCTCAGCTGCAGCCCGGCCAGGGAGGGCGGAGGGGCCTGGGAGGACGCCTGGCCTACCCGCTTTGCTCCGACAAAATGGTCCTGGATATGGCGCCTGATGGAGTAGCCTGGACGGATCAGCCCAAAGTGCCAGGTGGCTCCCTGCACCTTGGGAGGGCTGAGTGGGCCCTTGGGGGCTGCCGCCATTAGTGGGGCAGCCCTGAGTGGTGGCCCCCCATGAGCTGAGCCCCGTTGAGACCACTGGCTTGGTCAGAGGATGGACACGGTTTGTTCGGTGCTGCACCCCAGGCTCCCTTTTAAGTGCTTTGTCCAACTCACCTCCCCCAGTTGCCACAGCAACCCCAGAGATGGGTTGTCCTTGACCCGTTTTAGAGACGAGGAAAGTGATGTGCCAAGAAGCCGGGTGGTGCCCAGGTCGTGCAGCGGTCAGCGGAGGGGCCAGGGTTAGCCCATCTGGCTTTGGGGCATAGGCCCTGTCCGCTGCACACCCTGCCCCTCCATCCAGGTGAAGGTGGGCTCCGCCCACCAGCTGTGCACGGGGTGACCCTGCCTTTGGCAGCTCTGGGGAAGGTCACGTTTTTCCGTGGGTGAGGGGATCCCGCTTGTCTGTCCAGGTGGAGGGCTGACCCGTGCTGGTCTCCAGCTCCCAACAGTCTGTGTCTTTCATGACGTGGTTGTCCAAGAGGACGGGCCTGGGCAGGCAGAGGGGACAGGAGGGCATGTGCCCACATGCCTCAGGCCGTTTGGTGAGGGGCCCCCTGTCCTCTCTTGAGGTGCACCTAGCACCAAGGAGTGAACCCAGGGGCTCAGGGACCACAACACTCAGCATGGGGGTCTCCATGCTGAGGACGCTGACCAGGGATGCATGCTCTCCGGTCAGTTCCTCCCCTAGGGAGTTTAACAAAGTCACTCTTCGTATAGATAAGCTTTGCACCTTTTAAAAAACAAACAAACAACAAAAACAAACAACTGTCTGAAGTATAACCGACACAACACGAGCTGCACCTACAGTTACGGTTTGGCTAGTTTTGACTTATGTGCACACTTGTGAACCGCTAACCACAGCCACGTCAGTGAGCAAGGCCATCTCCCCCAAAGCATCCTCCTGCCCTTTTGCAAACTCCTCCCCCCGCCCCTGCAACCACCGGCCTGCTTTCTGTCACCACAGACAGCTTTGCACTTTGTGTAATTTAATGTAGGTGAGAGCGCGTGCTGTCACGCCTCTGTTTGGCTTTCACTCAGCACAATCACTTAGATATTCACCTGTGTTGTTGTATGGATCGAAAGTCCATTCCACCATAAGACAAACCGCAGTCTGTGTATCCATTCACCTGAGGCTGGACATCTGGGGTGTTTCCAGGCTTTGCTTTTACAAATAAAGCTTCTGTGAACCTTCATGTACAAGAGTTTGTGTGGTTGAATGTGTCCATTTATTTCAGGTAAATACCTAAGAGCCAGTGACTAGGCCACATGTAGGTTCATATTTAACTGTTTAAGAAACTGCCAAAGTATCTTCCGAAGTGGTTGTGCCACTTCACATTCACGCCGTCAGTGTGTGAGAGTTCCGGGTCCTCCACGTCCTCACCACACTTGGCACTTTCCAGCCATCTCGGTGGGTGTGAAGTGACACCTCAGCGAGGTTCTGTTTTCCCTGATGCCCGCTGACGTGCTGCGTCTGTCCATGTGCGGACTTGCCACATGTCAGGGACACGAATGCTTAGGATTATTACGTGATCTTCATCAGCTAACCCCCTTTGCATTGTGAACTGCCTTTCTTTACACTTGGTGGTATTCTTTGTTTGAAATCTACTTTGACATTAACACAGCTACTCCAGCTTTCTTGTGACTAGTTTAGCATGATTAACTTCTGTCTCCTTTGAAACTGTTTCTGTTTTTATATACAAAATGCAGTTCTTACATAACAGCTTATAATTGGGTCATGCTTTATGTTTCCCACCTGCTGGTCTCTGTCATTTAACTGGGGTGTTTAGACCATTCGCATTCAATGAGCTTATGGATATGGTTAGGTTTGGATGTGTCGTCTTGCTGTTTCTCGTTTGTCTTATCTGATACTTGTTCCCTTTTTCCTCATTATTCTCTTTTTCATTTTTTTATTGAGCTACAGTCATTTTACAATGTTGTGTCAAATTCCAGTGGAGAGCACAATATGCTCTCTTTTGAATTAACTGTCTTTAACAATCCCGTCCTGTCTCCCTGTTGGCCGGCAAAGGTATCTGCTGTGCTCTTCTAGTGGCTGCTGTAGGGTTTAGGCAGATTCCATGCGTGACCCTGTCCTGTGACCGCCAGCTGCAGCACCAGCCCCTCCTTTCCCTTGTTGCCCAGGTGAACGAGTGGCAGGAAGACTGGCCGACCTTCTTCACCCGTCACCGGCTCCAAGCGCAGCTGGACCTCATTGAGAAGGACTACGCTGACCGAGAGGCACGAGAACTCTGGTCACAGCTGCAGGTGGGCACAGCAGTTATCCCCAGGGAGAGGGGCTGTCCTCTCATGAGCCCACCACGTTTGTGTGGGGTCCTGTGCTAGAACAGAGCCAGAGTGGGGCCCACTGGAGCAGAGCTGGTGACGTCGTGACGTCCTGGACACACGAGTGCCTCACTATCGGTTTGGTGGGGAAACTGGGAAGGGGGTGGGACTTGAGGGCACCTCGCACCTGCTGGGTCACAGGTGCTCAGCCTCACACTTTGCTCACGTGAAATGTAGGTGCTTGGCTTGTAAATGGTGGCATTTACTGTTGTTTTCTCACTCTTAACACTGTTCTTCCTTCTCTGACAAAGTGCAAATATCCTCTTAGAGCAGATGTGGGTGGCAGGTGCCCCAGAGTGACTGGTTTCAAAACATAGCATAAGCATCAGAGACATTTTCTTTAACTCATTATTGAAGTCATCAGGATATAAAAGAGGTGCAGATTTACCTGTGCTGTGAGATAAAAGATTAGCAGAGAAAGATTGCTAAATTACGTACAAAAAACTCCCCTCAGGTTACACGGGTCATACTTTACACAATGAAGGTATAACCTCTGAGGCTGTCCGCTCTGCTGATGGAGGTCATCAGTGTTGGCGAGCTGTGGACCTAAATTAGCAGTAAACCCCCAGACAAAGTGACATTCCCCTGGAGTCGGAGGGTCCTTACCTCTGGGCTTGGTGTACAGTGGTGTGGGCCCTGAACAAGCACGAGGTTGTCTCTGCTTTGTTTCCAAGTGCTGGATGAGGAGTCTGGCTCCTGGGCCCAGGGTGACTCTGCATACAGTAATTATTTTCCTAGGTGAAGATCCCGGATCTGTTCTGTGGCCTAGAGATTGTCCCCGCCCTTCTTCATGGGGACCTCTGGTCGGGAAACGTGGCCGAGGATGACAGCGGACCCATCATTTACGACCCGGCCTCCTTCTATGGCCACTCCGAGTTTGAACTGGCAATCGCCTCAATGTTTGGCGGGTTTCCCAGGTCCTTCTTCACCGCCTACCACCGCAAGATCCCCAGGGCTCCGGGGTTTGACCGGCGGCTGCTGCTCTATAAGCTCTTTAACTACCTGAACCACTGGAACCACTTTGGGTGGCAGTACAGGAGCCCATCCCTGGGCACCATGAGGAAGCTTCTCAAGTAGTGGCCGGCTGGCAGCCCCTGCCCAGCCGCTGAGCAGACGCCGGGGGTGGCTGCGCCGGAGGCCACTTAAGGGAGAATAAAGCCCTGGGGGTTTCAGGGATGGGCTGTGTGTGTCTTCGTTGCACCTGTGTTTCCGTCCTCCAAGCAGCTGGGTTAATTTACCGGGGCCCAGACCACCTGAAAGGTCTCTGACTGGCTCATTACCTGTCCTAGCCTGGGGCTGGGGTGGGGCGGAACTTGGAGTTTGGATATGTTCAGGACTGTTGTACAGAAATTCAGAGATCTGGGCTTTGTTTCAGTGGAAGTCGGTGTCCCCTCCCCCGGTGGACTTGCGGTTCCTCTTTCTGGCTTAGGCCGAGATGGGGACCACGAGACGGGCCCACCTCTTGAGCAGAATCTCTGGGGCTGAGTGGGGCTCCAGGTCCACCCTTCCTGAGGTGGAGGATGGACGGAAAGCCCACCACCATGTTGTGCTGCAGCCACTGCGCAGCCCCTCTCCCGCGCTCCATTTTGCAGCCTGTGTTTCCGCTGGATAAAGGTGTGGGGGCTGAGCAGGGAGCCTCAGGCAGCGGCTATGCCTGCATCCCAGGGTGTCGGGTGGTCAGGGTGTTCCCGGCGTGGGGCTGTCACCATGGAGGGGCGGGGCTGCGGGACACCGCGGCTACCCACGTGTACGCCTCTGAAGACCGGAGCCGCGCCGTTATCACTCTCAGGTGACCAATGTTTCGTGGCGCTACGACCGCCCCAACGTCTCCTCACTGGAAAGTGCGGCTGTCTGCGGCCCGGAGGCGCCCCGCGCGCCTGCAGACGGCTGTGCAGAAAGACTCCCGGCCACCCGACTGCGGGCACGCGCGGACACAGCGCGCGTGAGCCGGCGAGGCTGCGAGGCTGCGAGGCCGGCCTGGGGTCTGGCCCTCGGCTCCGCCCACGGCATGTGCCGCCCCTCACCCCGCCCCACGCCGGGCCCCGCCCCGACTCCGCGCGGCCTATTTTGGCGGCCGGCGCGCTCCGTAGCGGGGCCCGCGCGCAAGGTCGGAGGTCGCGGGGCGGGGCCAGCGTCGTCACCGCCGCCTCTGCCTCAGCCGTCTTGTGCATCCCGCATCCCACGCCCCGCAACCCGCGCTCGGGCCGACCCGGCTGCGAGCCCGTGAGCCTACCGGCCGCCGAGGATGGCCCTGAGTGAGGAGCCCGCCGCGGGGGCCCCGGAGGACCCGGCGGAGGACCGGGCGGAGGATGCGGCCGAGGACGCGGCTCTGGCCCGCGGCGCCGCCCTCGAGTCGTTCGGCGAGAGCGCGGAGACGCGCGAGCTGCTGGGCCGCCTGCGGACGGTGGTCGGCGAGCGCGCGGCCCGGGAGGGCGCCCTGGAGCGGTTCCGCGGTGCGCGCGCGTCAGAGGAGGAGGGGGTGGTCCTGGCAGGTGCCCCACGCGCGCCCGTGGGCCGGACCGCCGCCTCCCTGCGGCCGCACGCCTGAGGGGCTGAGGGCAGGGGCCTCCTTGCCCATCCGCGCACTGGGGGCAGCGAGGGTGCGGTGGGGTGGGGCGGACCTGCCTTGGGCGGCCCCACCTTCCAGTGCTCTTCCCCACCCGTCCTGGGTCCACAGCAAAGCGCAGTTTCTCCGAGACAGCTGCGTGCACGGGGCGGTGAGAGCAGGAGAGGCGAGAGCAGGCTGGAGCGGGCCGGGTTTGGCCAGCTCTGCAGTTGTGGGGCCCGCACCCAGGCCGTTAGCAGCAGACAGCAGCGTGGCTCGGCCAGGACCGCGCGTCTCCGCGGATTCGTGCCTCTCCGGGTAGCGCATCTTAACATTCTCCAAGTTTAGACAGACCCTTGTAGTTGTCTACAACGGGCCACTTCCAAACGATTCCTTAGGATCCCGTGGTTAGATAGCTACGTAGGGTTTTGTGATTCAGTAAAATCATCTTTATGGACCCTTTTAGTTAAAGGCAATTTTGCATAATGTTGTCTTCCTGGGTTTGTAATGACAACGCTGACTTGCAGAGGGGCAGTGCGGCCGGGTGAGTGGAAGGAGCATGCGCGTTGGCAACTTGTCTGGGTTTGAATCCTACCTCTGCCACTTGGGCAAGTTACTTGAAGGCGCTCAGTCTGTTTCTCTGGCTGTCATTTGGGGTTAGTGTGGCAACACCCTGGACACAGGACTGTCCTGAGAGGGAGGTGGATTCCAGGGCCCAGTGAAAGCCCCATTTCCCATTCTTGGGGGTGGTGAGATGCAGAGCTGTGTGGCACCAAGAACTGCCCAGGGCGCAGGCGGGTCTGATAGAAGTAGAAACCCGGCTGCCTGAGATGAAAGAGGCCGCGGTGTGAGGGGTCCGGAGGGCACACTGCTGGTGCGTGTGGCAGGGGGAGAGTGAAGAGAGTGGAAGGTGTGTGTTTAACGAAGGGAGAGTGCAGCATGGCGGTGGACGAGGGGCGGAGGACGGAAGGAGGGAGAACCGGAGAGCAAGGGACTGGGACAGCTGGCCCTGAGGAGATGGGTGGGGGGCTCACTCCAGCCCACCCCTGCTCTTGGGAGCTGCCCTGGAGGTCAGCACAGGAAAACTTGGGCTTCTGAGGCTCATGTGCACGCTTGCCTCAGTGATGTTAATTCTTACCTTGTTTATCTCTTCAGGAATCATGGACAAGTACCAGGAGCAGCCTCACCTGTTGGACCCGCACCTTGGTAAGAGCAGAGGCTGAGGATTTTGACTTTGATCATTCAGTTGCTGGTAATCCCAAAGTCTTGGAGTGTGGCGTACATGTGCATGCGTGTGCATGTGCACACGTGTGTGTTTGCCAGCAGAAGGGATCAGGATGCAGTGCCGGGCTTACTTGTTAGCAGGTCCTGGCTGATGAGTTTTAGCAGTCCCGTGGTAGTGGCGTGCGTCCCAGGTCATGCCAGGCTGCGGGCAGGTGTGTTTGAGTTACTTTTTTCCTTGCCGCTATTGAAAGAACACATCTTTTGCTTATCATGTGTATTTGATCTGTTTGCCTCTCGGCATGTTTTGTCACAGGAGCAAGTGCTTCAAGTGGCTCCCCGTTTAATGCTCACAGCATCTACGGAGTGTGTCTCTGTGGTCGTCTGCATTTCACAGATGGACACACTGAGGCTTGGGTTTCCTTAACTTTAATGTAGGATGGGGAAATTACTTGTTTGTTTTAATTGGCTCTTATTTTCTTTATTTTTGAATGATTTCTTAGGGTAGTTTTTTCTTTTCTATTTGCGATCCTTACACATGCTTCTGGCAGTGAACTTGGGAAATAGGAAGGTAGTGATAGTAACTTATGTTGAAGGGCAGTGTGAGGTGGGGGTTACACAGACCCCTGCGGCTAGACCGTCTAGATTTACTCTAGCTGTGCCGCCTGACCGCTCTGTGCCTGAGTCTCCTCGCCTGTGATACGAGCTGTCAGCGCCACCTGCCCTGTTGGGGCAGCCCCACTGGAGTCCGGGGGCTTGCCTCAGTGCGCACTCAGGTGTCTTTTAACAAGTAGGCTGTGCTGCGCGTGCTGGTTTTTCCTTTTCAAGTAACCAGTGGTTTTGTAGAAGGTGAGTGCTCTGAACCCTCAGCTGTCTGGGCAGCACAGGTGTGTTTTCTGCGTGGTTGGCAGCTTGGCTGAGCAGAAGTGGAAGGCGCAGTTCCGCTGTCCCCACTCTGGGAACGTCGTGTCCCAGGTCTGCATTTCTTTCTCAGACTTTTTTGCCTCTGAAAGTTTCTAGAACCTGATACTTTAGGCAGGTATAACTTGCTCTAGACCTTTTTTTCCCTTATACTGGGCGTTAGCTGGACAGTTTCAGGCTTAAGACTTGCATCTCTTGGCTCAGGGGACTTTGCTTCTGGTGTGTTTTTGATCATTTGTCTGCTTCTGCCTTCTCTTTTTGATGTGCCTGTGAATTGAATGTTGAGTTTTCTTAGCTTTTCCCTCATACTTCTGCTTTTGGATCTTTATTTTGCACATAGAAGATGTTTTTGAGTTTATTTTGACAATCGTTTTTACTTTCTAAGAGCTCTTGTCCTTGGTGCGCTCTGTTTCAAAGTTGTCTTACAGGTCAGGCTTTCCTCTTTGGGGAGCGTGTGCCTGGCTGCTGTGTCCGGTGGCCAGGGGAGGGTCCTGCTGTGGGCTTCCGAGCCCAGAATGCTCATTGCCTCTCTCCCTCCTTCCAGTCCCTGGTAACCATGGGTCTGTCTCCATGGATTTGGGTATTCTAAGCATTTTGTGCAGTGGATTCAGACAACATGTGGTCTTTTGTAACTGGCGTCTTTAACTTAGCATAATATTTTCAAGGTTCACTGTGTAATGAAATACTTCACTACTTTTTCAATTTCTTTTGGGTTTTCTAAGAAGGTAAATAATTACATAGTTTTAAAAAAATATGTATTTGATGTTTTTATCCATGGTTATACATTTTCATTCTTCCTTTAAAATTTTTAAAAAGGGTAACGCTGTAAGATATAATTTACATACAGTAAAATGCACCCATTTTGAGTATACAGTTCAAGCTTTGACAAATGTTGGCACCCTCAGTGCTGTTAAGGGCAGAGCATTCTCTTCGCCCCCCCAGAAGTGGCCTCCTGTCCCTTTGCAGTCCTCCTGACCTGGCCCCGGGCACCACTGTCCCACTTGCTCTCTGGCCTCTTCAATTCAAATCCTGTTTCTGAGACTCATCTCTGTGGTCACTCACGTATCAGCAGTCTCTTCCTTTCCTGCCGAACTGCACTTTGTTTATCCTTTCTCCTGTTGGTGGAGATTTGGGTTGTTCCAGCTTTGGGCTGTTAGGGACACTGCTGTCACCATTTGCAGACAATTCTTTGGGTGGACGAGTTTGCATTTCTGTGTAAGAGTGGAATTGCTGGGTGTGCAGCAAATGTGGGTTTTCTGGTGAACTGCCACGCTGTTTCCATAAAGGTTGTACATTTTACATTTGCAGCAAATCCATGAGAATTCAGTTGCCCTGAGTCCCAGCAGCATTTAGTCTTGTCCGTTTTTCTGATTCTAGTCGTTAACTGGTGTCTCAGTGTACTTTTACTCTGTTTCCTAGGTGCACCTTGCAACCTTTTCCGTGTATTAAGACTTACCGCCCAGAACGTGGTCTGTTTTGTGGAGAGTTCTGTTTGCACTTGAGTATCTTTCTGCTGTTGGCTGGAGTGCTCTGTAAATGTCATTTAAAAAATAAGGCGGTTATTGGTGTGTTACTTGGGTCTTTTATATCCTTACTCATCTTTTTCACATGTTCTATCAATTCCTGAGAGAGGAGTATTGAAATCTTCAGCAGTAATTATGGATTTGTCTGTTTCTCCTTTCAGTTCTCTCAGTGTTTGCTTTGTTTATCTTGAAGTCCTGTAGTTTCGTCTGTGCACTGAGAGGACGGTTAAATCTTCTCGGAGAACTGACCCTTATGTCATTATGAAACGTCATCTTTATCTCTGTAGGAGTCCTTGTTCTGAAGTCTGTCTGACCTGAGGCTGGTGTGGTCTCCCCAGCTTTCTCGAGGTTAGTGATTGCTTGGTAAATCTTTTTCCTTCCTTTTACTTTTAACCAGCTGTGTCTTTATCTTTGTAGTGCATTTCATGTAGGGAGAATGCAGTTGGGTGTTCCTATTTCTAAAATCCACTCTGACAGTTACTGCCTTTTACCTGTGGTGTGAGGTCCTGTGGTGTAGCTGTCTGTTTCCTCGCTCTCTGCTTACTCGTTTCCCCATCTGTTTTTGTTTTTTTTTTTACTCTTTGCCTACTTTCTTTTGTGTAAACTTAACGTCTGTTGGTGTTTAATTTCGTCTCCACTGTTAGTTCATTAGCTGTTCCTTTGCTTTGTATTTTTAGCGATTGCTCTGGGGTGTGGCATGCCTCCTCAGCTTACCACGGCCCACCTCAGTGATTCTATGCCATCTTGGGTATAGATAAGGACCTCACGGGCGGAGTCTCTCATTCTCTCTTCTGTTCTTTGTCACATACCTTTGTTCTGTGTATGTGATAAACCTTTACACTATATTGTCATGGTTTTTATTTTGAACATTCAAGTTTTTTTCTCCGAAGAAATTAATAATGAGAAAGTCCTTAATATTTATTTGTGTACTTACTATTTCCACCTTTATGCTTTGCTTTCTAGAGACTGTAGTTTCTGTCTGATATCATTTACTTCCTGCTTGAAGAACTTACTTCAACATTTCCTCTGGTGTAGATTTACTGGTGATGAATTCTTTCAGCTTTTGTTTGACAGTTTGCTTCACTTTCATTTTTGAAAGATGTATTGCTGGCTGTGGAACTCTAGGTTGACAGCGTTTTCTTTCCTCGTTTTGGAAGACACGGCTGGTTGGCTCTGGCGAGAAGTCTGCCTTTGCTCGCCTCTGTTCCTCTGGGTGAAGTGTGCTTTTTTCTCTGGTTGCTTTTAGAATTTTCTGTTTATTGCTGGTTTTCAACAACTTGATTATGACATGCTGTGGTGTGGGTTTTTTCTGTTTTTCCTGTTTGGAGTTTGTTGGACCTTTTGGGTTGAGGGATTTATAGACTTTTATCAGATCTGGGGAAATTGTGGCTCTTCCTCCATGAGTGATCGTCTCTGCCCTTGCCTGCCCGACTCCAGGCACCCCTCTGCTGGTATGCGTGGCACCCGGCAGGGGCACTGCGGCTGCTTGGTTGTTTACATCTTCTCTCCCCTTAGTCTGGAAGTTTTTATTGCTGTCTTCAGGCTCTCTGATCCTTTCTTCTGCAGTCTAATCTGCTGTTGATCCCATTTAATTTGTCATTTTATTTTATTATTTTTAATTTTTGGGGCAGGTAATTAGGTTTACTTATTTTTTAATGGAGGGACTGGGGACTGAACCTAGGACCTCGTGCGCACTGAGCATGTGCTCTACCACTGAGCTACACCTGCCCCCACTAAATTGTCGTTTTAGGTCTTATTTATTCCAGCTCTTAAAATTCTGTTTTTTAAGTAGCTGCTGTTTCTTTCCTCATGTTGATTATGTTGTCTTTTACTACCTTAAGGATGTTTTATAGTATTTGTAGTGTCTAAAGTTCATGTCTACTAATTCTATTGTCTTTGTAATTTCTGGTTATTTCTGTTGACTGATTTTCCTGTTAGGGGTCACAGTAGTTTTAGACAGTCACATGTTTAGTAATTTTTTAGTGGATGACGGACGCTATGATTGTTATCTTGTTGGGTGTTCTAAAGCTTTCTGTCTTTGAAGAGTGAAGGCGTTTTCAGGCAGTTTAGTTAACTGTCCATCAGGTGCCTCCTTTGCATCCTGCTTAAGCTTTGTTAGGCAGGTATAGCTTCTTCTCTAGTTTTTCTCTAATTTAACCTTACTACTAAGGAAAGACTTTACTGGAATGCCTGCTGGTTGCTCTGGGTGCTCAACAAGGACTCTGGCCTGATGGGATTCGAACGTCAGCCCTGTGTGAGCTGTGGGAACTCAGCCGGAGTGCTTCCGGGCAGTTGTTCGTACCCAGCCTTGGGGTATAGCCACTACCTGTGAAGGTCCAGCCAGACTCGAGGGGCCTCTGCAGACTCCTGGAGCTGGTCCTCTGCTTAGCTTCCTCTGGCTCACTGTCCTGCAGATTTCAGCCGACTCAGCCTCCTCAAAGCCCAGTCTCTGCTCTGCTTGGGTCCCCCTCTGTACTGGGTTGTAACAGTTACTTTCCGGTGGGCACCTGGGCGGCTGTAGGTTCCAGCTGGTTGGTTCCTGTGCACTGCCTGCTGCCCAGTGTCTGAAAATACTTGTGTCCGGTTCTCTAATTGTTGGCGGGAGGGCAGTTCCTTATCAGTCATTCCTTAGTAGCTGGGAGTGTGGAAATCCCTTTTCCTCCTCATTTTACATCGGTAAGAATCAGGTTGCTGCTAAATTGTAGCAATTGTAGCAGGTATCTTCCTTAGAGCATGGTATTAGTTACTGATTTGAGATAGAATAATTTTAAAAATTAAGAATGTTCTCCCTACGTTTCAAAAGCAGGAATGAAGTATTAACCCTAATGCCCTTTTAGAAAGTGCTAAGATGAAAATTTTTTTTCTTTTGCTCTATTGATACTTGGATTATATAGACTTACTAACATTGAACCATTCTTACATTTCTAATAGTCCTTTTTTCTTTTGGCATTTTGTTTTGTATCATATTGGTGTTTAATTTAATAGTAAATATTTTGTGTATGCTTTTCCTTAGAGTGGATGCTGAACTTGTTATTGGAGTTGGTGCAAGATAAGACGTCTCCCGCTGACCTTGTACATCTGGCTTTTAAATTTCTTTACATTATCACCAAGGTAGTATTTACATAGCACTTTGTAGTTGAGAGAACACTTTCTTAAAACACTTGTTCCAGAAGTTGCCTTCTGAAATGCTACCTCTCAGGAAGGCTGGTTCTCACATGCCAGCTGTGGGTTCCCCTATCCCGATCTCACCGTGTGTGGGGGATCGGGTGTTAGTGGTCTGGTTGTGCCTTTGGCTGCAGCCGTGCTTTGCCGCGTTGTTTCCAGCACCCTGCCTTTGGTGGGCGAGGTGCCAGCGAGCTGGAAATGGGGGGTCCATGCACGTCCATGTGTGTATGTGTATATGCCTGACTGAGGAAGAGCACAAAGTTGGAAGGAAGTGGAGGTGCATACCACTGAGTAGGGTCTTGTTCAGCGCAGACTCTGAGGGAGTGGGTCTGGGGTGGGGCCTGGTGGTCTGCAGTCTTATAAGCTCCAGGTGCTGCCTGTGTGCTGGCCTGTATACTTACTCACGGGAGAGACTCGGCCACCTCGGGGTGGGTGGTGGGTCTGTGGGGCGGCAGGTTGCTGGCCATGGTGCCTGCGGTGTGGGTGGGGACGGGCCGTTTGCACGCTTCTTGCCCTCAGTTGGTCGAGTGCAGGGTCCCTCCTGAAGGCATACTGCTGGTGCATTTCACAGAAGCCTTAACGAATTTGGGAAGCTTTCGGTTCCCAAGGACTTAATCCTCAGAATTAAGATAGAAGCAAAACTTGTGAGTTCGTGATAAATCTCTATTTCTGCTGAAGCACACCCAAGATCTGTTGGTCACACTGGGACCAAACACGCGCACGACATGATTCAAGAAGCAGAGGTAGCTCTCCTGCCGTTTAGTCTCACGAAGTTGTGTCCTTGTAGCGGGACATCGTTCTTTTGCTCATTGGGCGGCCCACGTGGTGATTTTTGATATTAGAGAAAATAATTTGCTCCTTTCTGTATCTTCTAATTATGTAATAATTCAGTGTCTTTTTTTATTTGATAGGTTCGAGGATATAAAACGTTTCTTCGCTTATTTCCCCACGAAGTAGCGGATGTACAGCGTGTCTTAGACATGTTCATGCATCAGAACCTCAAAGACCACGAGGTGAGTGCCCCCCGGCCTCTTCATTCCCAGCCCCTGCTCTGTTCCTGTCTGCCTGCGCCTGCCTCCTCCTTCAGATTTATCTTGTGCTGTTTTGTGTCACGTTCCTTTGGCTTTCCTCTTTTTACCTAGTGACTTTATTTTCTTTTAAAGATGACCTTTATAAAGAAACCACATACGTACATATAGTGTAGTGACAACTGTATCACCGTCCAAATTCCATAAATTTTAAATTGAACTGTGTTGGAGTCCCCAAGACCACCCCAGGTCCGACAGTCCACGAGGACCACCCAGGGCTCGGCATGTGCTTGCCCTGCGGCAGGTTCATTACAGCCAAGTCCACAGAGAGAGACACGAGGGGTGAAGGTGGAGGGAACCAGGGTCAAGCTTCCAGACTCTCCTCCCAGTTGGGTCACCCAGGGCACCTGTAATTCCTGAGGACTGAGTTGTGAAGGTGTGTGAGGTGTTGTCCGCCAGGGGCAGTCATGGGGTCAGCACCCAGGATGTCGCCGGAGGTGGGTGGTGTGGGCACTCTGCTGGCTTGTGCTGACCCAGACTCCTGTCTGGGAGGAAGGCAGGTCTCAATGTGAGCACGTGGTTCACGCTGACAGTCCTTAGTTAGGGAGCCTTCCCGAAATCCAGGCTCACAGAGGCTGGCCAGTGGCCAGCCTGGCAGTCCGGCGAGGCGTGGAACACTTCAGGTGCCGGAGGCGCTCGGGGGCATGGGGTGTGGCCGCACCTATGCCCGTGCCCTGGCATCCGGGGTGGTGGGGTGGGGGGCGGCGGGACCCAGGGGCGGCCGCCTCGGGAGTCATATCGCTCTGGCCTCTAGACCTGGGAGACCCGCTACGTGCTCTTACTGTGGCTCTCGGTGACCTGCCTGATCCCTTTCGACTTTTCACTCCTGGACGGGGACCTCCTCACTCGGCCCGGGCAAGCGCGAGTGTCCACGATGGACCGTATCCTGCAGGTGGCGCAGGTAGGTGTGGCTGCGCGGGTGCTGGCAGCGGGGGTCCGCATCTTCTCCTGCTGGCCTGCCTTTGGGGCTTTACTAGGTCCACTTTTGACATCTAATCTGCCTTCAGCTGTGGCTGCTCTTCTCAGTGAGGTGAAATTTCAGTTTGTCACTTACCATGAGGTTGTGATGCCTCCTATGGGGTCAGGATGAGTGACTTCAGCCTCATTTCTTTGTAGACGATGCAGATACTCTGATAATAGTGTAGAAGAGGTTTCGGGGGCAATGGTAAGAGACAAAAATGTCCATTTACAACTTAACTTTTAACATTGTGTGAATAACACATGTTGATTGTAGGAAAATTAGAAAATGAAGAGAAGCAAGACAAATGCCAAGCTGAAATTTCTCACGTATCAGTGCCAGGAGAGCATTTGCGTTTGTCAGACTTCTCCTGCTGCAGGTGCTGTGCGCACGGACGCAGATTGTTTTAGTAGTCACCTCCGCTGCGGAGGGCACCGCCCCAGACTTGGGCTGTCGGCACGGCACACGCTTATCTGCCGTCTCCCAGTCCCTTGGATCAGGAGCCTGGGTGTGGCTTTGCCGGGCCCTCTGCCTCGGGGTCTCCGAGGCTGCAGGCAGAGCTCCTGGGCCACCCACCTGCAGCTCTCGAGGGTGCTGGCCCCTGGCCTCCAAGCTTGGCGGTCTGTTTCCTTGTGGGCCCACAACGTGCAGCTCATTCTGTGAAGCCGCA
The DNA here is from genome assembly GCF_048773025.1 of Camelus bactrianus. Taxonomy (NCBI): domain Eukaryota; kingdom Metazoa; phylum Chordata; class Mammalia; order Artiodactyla; family Camelidae; genus Camelus; species Camelus bactrianus. The sequence goes on from NC_133554.1 coordinate 59,872,565, forward strand.
GGGGCAGGGTCTGTCGCAGAGTGCAGGTCCCAGTAGTGTGTGACCTCAGTGCAGAAGTGATGCCCCAGCACCGTCAAATTCCCTTGGTTAGCAGTCACCGTGGGCACCGTGGGCGGCGGGGGCAGCGTCTGCCGGCCACTTACACTGCGTTAACGCCTGGGATCCCACTTGACGAGGTATTAACTGCTTCACCCTCGTTTTGCTGAGGAGGCGACAGGCATGAGAGTATCCTCGCTTGCCCGCTTCCCCGTGCGTGGTGGATCCAGATTTGAACCCAGGGCTCTGGCTCCCGGCTTGTCCTCATGGCGCTCCTCGTGGCCCGGGGCCCCGGTGTCCTGCGGCTCTGGGGTTGCTTTCCCCTCAGCAGGCTCTTGGGAATGTCTTGCTGTGTCGAGAGTGGACGCTCCCGGGAGTCTTGAGGGGAAAGGTGCTCCCCGATCTCGTTGTTTCTAGATCCTCTCTTCTGGATGGCGGTTTGCTTCTAGTGGTTATCCTCTGTGTCCTCGGCTCCTAGGGGGTTTGCCTGGGGAGAGGCAGTGCGTTCTTAAAGTTTTGTCCTCCCGAAGAAAGATCTTCTAAGTGTATCGCTTGGAGAGAAGTTAGTTACTGAGAGTGGAGACGAGGCAGGCTTCCCGAGAACCCAGTCCTCTCACGTGTGAGCGGGGTCTCCAGCTGTTCGGCGCGCAGAGTGCTCACGGGGCCCACGCATGTTCTGTGGGCTCTGGGTGACATGTACTTGCTTCCTTTTTCTGCTGGTTTTGCAAACGTGTTTCACAAGTGTGAGCACACGCCACGTGCAGACTGGACACTTCCCTGAGGTGGTGCAGCGGTGGCAGCTGCAGCCCCGAGCGCAGGTGTGTGAGTAGTTTGTGCAGCTTTGGAATTTGGCCTCTGCTTGTGGGCATGGGCTGGCGGGAGCTGCTGAGTGTGGGGCCGGCACTGAGTTGGCCCGAGGCTCGCATCGTGTGTGTCATGGTGTCTGTCCTCTTTCCCTCCTTGTAGTCCTACCTGGTGGTCAGCGACAAGGCCCGGGATGCTGCTGCCGTCCTCGTGTCCAGGTGAGTGCTCTCCGAGCGGGCCTGTCTTCTGTGTTAGCTGTGTGTCTTTGTTGTCAGGGAGGATGCTGGGATGCCTGGTCTGGGGAGGTCCTTGCTGTCCCGAGTAACCCATTGCCCTCCATGGGGGACCAGCAGCACTGCTGGGGTGCAGAAGACCCCTGAACCTATGTGACGGCTGGCGCTGCTGGTCTGGGGCTCAGGGGAGTCACGTGAGGCTGGGCTGGGAGCTCACGGGCCCATCAAAGGGGCATAGGTTTAGAACAGCTGTGGCACTTTCACCAGACCTTGCCTCTGGGGTGGTGGCAGGTGGAAGAGCCTTTGAAAGTCACTTAGAAAGCAGTCCACACTGCGATTTGTGGAGATCGCGGGCTGTGAGTGTGTCTTGTGACTTGGGCTGAAAATCCCCAGGCGTTCCATGTTACCTAGAGCAGCCGTGCCCCACACAGGCCCAGATGGTCTTACTGAGGAGCTGGGAAGGAAGCCCTGGCAGCAGGCCTGGCGTCTCCACAAAAGCGTCAAAAGACGCACATGACTGCATGGACTTGTTTCATGAAATGGGAGAGCACAAGAAAGCAGTTCTTCTGAATCTTTCGATGACGTGATTTATTATTTCTTTTTTTAAATTTCTATTTTTTATTGATGTATAGTTGATTTACAGTGTTTCAGGTGCACAGTGAGGTGATCCTGTTATGCATATGTATATATTCTCTTTCAGACTGTTTTCTTTTACAGTTTATTACAAGATACTGAATGTAATTCCTTCTGCTGCTAGTGGGTCCTTGTTTATCTGTTTTGTGTGTAGTAGTGTGTTTCTTGTGTGACGTGATTTAAAATCTGTGTGTAGTGTAGATGAATTAAAAAGTTTGGCTCCCCCCCATTCGTGAAAGTTGGCTGTGAAGACCTTAGGATGTTCGGGCTGGGAAATGAGCAGCACTTGGCTCCGGGCCACCTTGTCAGCTGTGCAGCCACGACCTTCTTGCCCGAGGCGGGAAGGGAAGTGCCGGGTGTAGAGGGCAGCTGGGGACCTTGGACGATGCATTTGTGAAGCTGCTTGCCCACCAAGGGCAGAACTGGTTGCGAGGAATGGTATTAGGAGCTGGAGAGGGGCCTGAGCCCGCCTGGATGCTCCACCTGGAGGAGAAGCCCGCCTGCAGAGGAGCGAAGTAGGTGGGCTTCCTGACTGCGAAAGTCACCATGTGAGTTTTGGAAAATAGAAGGTACAAAAGAAAACATACTGTCGTCCCCTGAGATGTAACTGCCCTGTCCTTGGTCCCCCTGCCCGTGGGCGTGTCCGCCAGTGGCCCATGTCCATCCGTGGCATGTGGGGTGTCGGTGGATTTGTTCCAGTGTCGATGGGCTGACCCTGAGCTTCAGGCGGTCAGGCTTCCGAGCGTGGTTACGGAGTGATGTGTTCTTCCTCCCGCCCACCGCCGTGTGTCAGTGAGATGAACACCACAAGCCCCCTGTGTGACCCTTGTGCGGCTCTGGTTGACTCCTCTTTCCCTCCCAGTTTCTTGAGACATGGTTGGCGCACAGCTCCATGTGCGCCCAGGGTGCGCGGCTTGGAGATGTCACTCATGGGCCTTATGATGTGGTCGTCACAGCAAGCTCAGTGAGCGTCCATCATCTCAGGCAGACACGGAATTAAAGATGTGGGGAACGTTTTCCTCCTTGTGACGAGAGTCCAGGATTCACTCCCTTAACGACTTCGGTGCATTTTGTGCAGCAGTATCAGTTCTGTTCCTCGAGTTGTGTGCACACCCCTGTACCTTTAACGGGAAATTTGTGCCTTTGTGGCTGCCTTCCCCAGCTCCCCCCCCACCCCCGCCTCTGGTGACCCCGAGTCTCATTTCTTTCTGTGTGGTTTTGACTTCTGATTGGTTCTTAGGGACAAGTTCCTAGAAGTGGAATGAGCGTTCTCAGCACTTTAAATGCAGTTACTGGAAGGCTGAACTAGCGAGAGTCGCCCTGAGAGTCGCCCTTTCCCACGTTTACCAACATGCAGGCGTCTTACAAGTGTTCTCTAAGTTTCTTAAAGGGAAAGTAACGTCTTTATCTTCTGTTTTCTTTTTATTGTCTATTATTGTTAGCTGCAGTGCTGAGGGCTTGGTCAGGCTCTCTGAGCTTGACTGGAGTCCCGTGCCTGTGGGCAGTGGAAGTGAGCCCCTGACCCCTCTCCCTGCTGTGTCCTCCAGAGCTGGCCTGGCCTGGCCTGTTCTGTCCGTGCTGGTGGGACGCACGCGCCACCTGCTGGTCAGACGAGCAAGGCTGAGCCTGAGTGCAGCGCTGTGGCCGGCGTGCCCGGCTCCGGGAGCCCGTGTCCTCAGTTCTGGCAGGGGTGGGCACTGAGGGGCAGGCCCCTCTGCCTGTCTGTCTCTCGCAGTCGGGCCCTTGCCTACGGGGTGCCTGCTTCTGGTGCCGCACGCTTTCCGCTGCCAGCTCTGAATGCTCCTTTACAGTGTGTCGTCTGGAACTGTGCCTGCCCCTTTTCTTCAGCGGAACCTCTAAACATTGCTGCGTTTTCTGTAACTTTGATGTTATGTTGATGCCAAGACACTTAGCTAGGCTGTTACTGTACAGAAACTCTCCAAGGGAAAATAAGCCTTTACTCCTACTGGTTGCATTAATTTTAAAAAGCAGACCTTTTTATCTATTTGTGAAGTCAAGGTGTGTTCCATGTAGAAAAGCTGGACATTTTCTAATGTAGAGAATTAGGAAAACCCTGCGCATTTGTATTTAGCCACACAATGTGAGAGTTGTGGTCTTTTTTCCCCGTCCTGTCACTACTGAATTTGCGCAGCACGGTCTCAGTCAGCAGCCTGCTTTTCCACTGAGTTGCACGTTACTGTTGATTAAGTAGCTCCTGATTTTCCGGTGTCTGAGTTACTCTGGTCGCTTCCTCACGTTGGCCCTCTTACGGTGCAGCTTTGGGCGTACACCTGTTTTGGTCTTTGGGATTGTTTGTCTTAGGCCCAGGGAGGTGGGCTCCCTGAGTCGCAGGACACAAGGTTGTTGGTGAGCCTGTGCGCCAGTTACCAGGTGACTCTTGGGGGCGGGTTCTCGGGCTCTGCCGCGTGGGCGGCCTCGCGGACAGCCTGCTGCCCCAGTGGGATCGCGTGTCGTTTTGCTGTCGCTGGTAGTTGGTGTGCGTTTCTCTGGTGGCTGGAGAGTCTTCACACGTCAGTGCCACTCCAGGCACCGTGTGTCCCGCTGCGCGACCTGACTGTGCCATCCACGGGCTTGTGGTGCCTTTTCTCCTCGAGGGTGAGCTTTCTCCGCATGAAGGGCATCAGTTGCGGTGGGGACGATGGTTCCGCCCCGTGGTTAGTGGCCTTTTACTTTATCCTTTGGAGTAAAGTTCTAACTTAAATATAAAAATACTGTTTTTTCCTTTTTATTTATTTAGGTTTATCCTGTTAGGAAATTTGAGAAGTAATCTTTTATATTTTCTACCTTTTTATTGTTTAACAGAATTATTAATCCATTTGGGCTTTTTTTGGTGTAAGGTGTAGAGCAGACTTTCCCCCTTACAGATTACTATAGTCTGTCCCTGCTTTGTGGATATCTCACTTTTCCATTATTTATTTTAAAAACACACACAGGAAGTTCTTACGCCTGGTAGGTTTTGCCATGGCCCCTGTGCTGTTTCAGCCTCAGGCCAGGTACCGTGTGGTGACAGTGCCGACAAGGCTCGGAGCAGCCACCTGTCCCTCCGGCGTCATGCCCTCTGTCCATCTGCGGGTCTGGTCCTGTCGTTAAGGTTTTGTGGATCGTTCTGGCTGGGCTTCCCTCCCTGAGACAAGGACGGTGGTTCTCTGAAACACCGCATGTGTTAGCCGAGCTCCACGTTTAAAGTCGATGTGAAGTCTGCAGTGTGGTGTTTCCCACAAGAGGGGGCAGCATTGGGCCTATGGGAGGTGTCGTTTCTGTGAGTCTGTGTGTTACATCTGTGGGGTAGTTTCCTTTTTTGCTTGTCTGTGCTTTTGGACCTCTGCTATGAACGTGATATTCCCTTTTTTTAATGAGAAAAATAAAATATAAAATAACCAACTTGCTTAAGTCTTTCAAAGGAGCCTTAGGTTTTTACTGTACTTTGGAAACTCAGCTTGTGTGACTGTGTCCAGGAGTGGAGGTCGGCCTGGCTGCTCGGGGAGGTGCAGCGCAGAGGCAGGGGTGCGCCCCCAGTGTCTGAGTCCCAGCCGGACTGCCCCCAGCCCTGTGGGCCGCCTCTGGGCTGGGTCGGAGGTCAGGCTGCGGATGAGGCTGCTGTGGGCGTGGCCCTCATCCCGCAGGGCCCCCCGGAGTCGGGGGTTTAAACGGGGTCAGGGAAGCTGCCTTGGGTCTGTCCCCATTTCTCCCCTCTTGATATCACTGGAGGCGCAGGTTCTGCACAAGGTCCTGGGCCTCTTCCCATGCCCCGAAGCACAGCTTCCTGGGGAGGGCGTGTGAGTTTGCCTTTGTAACCAGCGTCTCAAAGTGGGAAACCCCTGGTGGCAGCGTCTCCAGGTGTGTGTGTGGGTTGGGGGGGACCGTGTGTGCTCGGGTGAGGGGGACCACGTGCCAGCCCTGCTTTCCCCACCTGCAGGCCTCCTCTCAGCTGGGTGGGGGGTGTGGGCAGCACCATCCTGAAGGAAGAGGGCCGAGTGCCAGTGGGGGGCTTCTGGTCCATCTGCAGGGGCAGAGAATGGTGCGGCCCACCCTTCTGTGCTCTGTGGGGGCAGCTGGGGGAGGAGAGGTCCTCACCGGTCAGGACGCTGTCCCTGTGCCTCCTGCCCTCCCCTTGCTTAGCTGTTCCCTTCTTGTTATTTGCCTGCTTCGTGTTTCTGCCCCCAGCCGCCAGCTCCTGGGGAGGGCGGGGGCTCGGTCAAGGTAGAGCCAGGCCTGGCATGGGCCGAGGGGGTGAGGAGTGCAGGGGCCCTGCTCTGCTGTGGGCCTGGAGGGTGGCCGCTCAGACCCATGCCCAGGAGTGGGGCACCAGCCAGCTCTCGGGGCGCAGAGCTGAGTGGACCCACGGGGCAGGGGCTGTGCCGGGCAGAGAGGGTGAGGAATGGAGCCCTGTAGCAGGTGCGGGGAGGGGCGGCACGGGGTGTGGGTTCCCGAGGCAAAGGGATCCGGGGTTGGAGATGGGAAGGGGAGCCTGTGGTGTCAGGGCCTCGGCGCCAGTGGGTGCGTGGGAGGTGGGGGTTGGGGGCGTGGGGCCCGGACCTCAGTCATGGTGGGAATCGCACCTGAGGGCCAGAATCTACGGGTTGGAGCGTGCCGGATGGAGCCGTAGAGGGAAGGGGGCTGTGGCAGAGCCGTCACCTGCCTGTTTGTGTCCTTCTGGCAGGTTTGTCACTCGGCCTGACGTCAAGCAGAAGAAGATGGCCGGTTTCCTGGACTGGAGCCTGTGCACCTTGGCCAACTCCTCCTTCCAGACCATCGAGGGGGTCATTGCCATGGACGGGACGCTGCAGGCCCTGGTGAGCACTGCTGCAGTGGGGCTGTGGGCTTGGCGGGGAAGCTCCGAGTACCTTGATTTCATTCTCAAGTGGTTGAAGCACAGAGCGGTGTCATCCCTGAACAGATGGGAAATGCGACCGCACCTCGTGCCCCAGGGTCGGCCTTGCCTTGTCGGAGGGGCCTTCCGCCTGGGGAGGGCTGGGCTGAGCGGCCTTGCGTGTCGCCGCCAGAGGGCAGCAGTGCCCGTGGAGTCCAAGCCGCTGGGGCGGGAGCGTGGCCTCCTCAGGTTTCCTGCTGCTTAATCATGTCACAGAGAGAAGTGAAAGAAGGCAGGTGATTTGAACTTTGGTTTTGATCAGATACTCGGGGTGTTTGTAACCCCTGATCTGAGCGCAGACCCTGCCCCTGCCCGAGGGTGCTGGGTGGTGCCGCCTGCTCTGCTTGTGTGGAGTTCAAGTTCTGCAGGAAGGGGGCCCCTATGCAGCCCTGGGGTCAGCCCCCTCCCTCGGGCCCTGTCCCCCTGCTCTGTTGTTGCTGTGGGTGAGACCCTGCTTGTCCCTGGAGCTGGGGAGCCCAGGGCCCACTTTGAGGAGAGCAGGGGTTTCGGGCTGTGTTTAAACAGGGGCTTCTGGGCTGTGACTTGGGGCGATGTCGTCTTCCTGGGTGTCGCCTCCTCTGCTCTCCTTGGCGGGTGTCAGAGGCATGAGGGCGCAGGGACAGTGGGGCCCCGGGTGTTGGAGGAGCAGAGAGGACCCCCCGCCCTGCTCTGCACCTAGGATGTCCTCAGACTCACGGTGCCATTGCCCCTTCATTGTCACTTATGTGATGAGACTCTCGGAATGCTTTAAAGGCACCTGGGAGATGCACCATTTCCTGAGTCCCTGTGGTCTGCTGAGGTAATCCGTGTTTTCACGTGTCCTTCCGTGCTGTGAGTAAACATGGTGTGTCATACAGGGGCCTTAAAAGAGATGGAGGTGTGATGCACGTTGTAATTCACCCTTTAAAGCATATAAACTCTGTGATTGTTTTGTATGTGCACAGGGTTGTTCGGCCATCCCCACTAATTCCCAAGCATTCTCCTCACTCCTGAAGGGAAGCCCACACGCATTAGCGGGCCCTCCCCATCCCTCCCCTGCCACCCCCAGCCCCTGGAACCCTAGACTTGCTTACTCTGGACGTTTCATCCGAGTGGATTCATGTAACAGGGGACCTTCCTTCAGCGTGGTGTTGTCACGCTGCCTCCACGTGGTGGCCTGTGTCTGTGCCCCGTCCTTCCTCTGGTCGGTGCTCTGTTGTGTGGGTGTCTTGCTTTTTCTGAACAACGCTGATCTGAACCTTTGTAAGGTTTTGTTTGAGCGTGTATTTTCAGTTTCCTTGCCGCAGTAGTAGTAATAGTTTTTTTTTAAATAACTGAGAAAGTTTAACACTAATTTGAACATTTCTGGCGTTTCTGAGGTCTGTGGGCTTTTTCCTGGCTGCACACCTTTCACACTGACGGACACAGGTATCGGCTTGTGTTGGCACAACCTCTGCCTGCGGGCACTCTCCGCCACTGCCTATGTGGGCGGTGCTTAAGGAGGACATGCCTGCTGTGAGGGGCTCTGTGTGGGGTGAGGCTGGCAGGAGGTGCTGAGTGTGGAGCTGGGGCCGGGGAGCTGGTCACCAGGCCGTCACTGTGGGTCTTAGCAGGGGGGCCGTTTATGTTGCAGGTGATCCTGGTAAGGGATGGGTGGATGGGCTGAGATGGTTTATTTGAACGGTTGAGTGTGAGTGGATTCCTAGTGTTTGCATGAGTCACTTGGAGAAGTCCCAGGTCAGGGAGAAGCCAGGGCTTGAGGATCGTGGCCGAGCCTGTAGGTCCCCTTCCCTGCAGGGAAGCCCCGCCCTAAATTGCTGTCGCGGCAGTGGTCCGGCTCTGGGCCTCCTCGTCCTGCTCAGGACTCTGTGTCCTGGATGGGCACCTGGGTCTCCTGCAGCCCCTGGCCTGGCAGCCACCCCTCCAGAGGCCAAGGCTGCGTTCGACTGGGGCCTGAGCTGCAGGTGCCTCCCTCCACCCTGGGGCGGTGACCACCACTGCGCTCTCAGGCCACCAGCCAGAGCACCCATGGCCACCTCGTCCCGGCTCAAGTGCTGGCGCACCAGTGCGGTCTCAGCTTGAGAAGGTCCTGGGTCTGCTTTCTGTCCAGTTCTGCCCCGGCCGGGCCCATGGACCTTTTTTTTTTTTAAAACAAAAAACCAAAAAACAGCTTTGATCCTCTTGCTGCTGGTCGCCAGCTTGTTCAAGGCCTGCCAACCACTCCGCCGGCAGGAGCTGGGGCTGTTACTAGGACGCCTCCACGCCCCACACTCGGAGGAGAGAGCGTCTCTCTTTTCCTCCTGAGGAACAGAAGGATTTTCCCAAAGGCTTAGTGAAGCCAGGCCCTGCACCCCTGTACGCTTGTCACCCAGAGGAGGGGCCCCGCGGGGCTGGTGCCCGCTGGCTGCCGCGCTCAGAGCTGCCCAGGGAGATGGACTCTCAGCAGGAGTATCACCGATGCTGCTGCTGAGATCCCTGCTGGCGAGGCCAGCCCGGCCCTGCTTCCTGAGCCCGTGGGAGCCTGGTGTCTGCTGGGAAAACCCGGGGTCCTTCTGGGATCCTTCCCTTCTCTTGAGGGGGAGAAATTTGGTGTAACTGCCGCCGCCGCTGCCGAGCGGGCGTGGCCTTGCCAGGAGCTCCTCAGACCTGAACGGCGGGCCGGGCGTCCGCCCTGCGTGATGAAACCTGCCCGCGCCGTGTGTGCTCCAGGGTTTCCTCTCCTCCTTTGATGCACTTGGCTTCGTTTTATCCACCTGTTCATCAGTGTGGGCTAGGCGAAACAGGTGGACTCGTAACAAGCACCATCGAAACTGGGGCTCGGTTTTCGCTTGCCTGGAAGCGTGCTTCTCTTGCAGCGGTGGCTTTTAGCTCTGTGCTTGGCCACTCCTTTCACTGGAGGCCCCTTCGCTGTGACGCTTGAGACACCCTTTGGTTTAGTCCCCTTTTCATAAGCATTAGGATTGATGCAAATTTAGGAAATTCAAGGAAGGGAAACACAGAATTAAAAGTTGAGGCTGGTCGTCACTTGAGCTTGCTGCTCTCTGCTCCGGCTCCTCAGTCGGTGCCCCGTGGTGGCTGGGGGTGGGTGCGGGCGCGGGCGGGTGGTGCCGGCCGCTGGGGTTGCATCTCCCTCCACAGTGAGGGTCCTGCCCATCTCACCAGGGGTGAACAGTGCAGACACATTGACAGACAGGGAAAGGGAGACCGCCGGGCCCACGGTCGCCCAGCCTGAGCCACATGTGGGGATGGAGGAGCCTCCTGCCCAGGTGGGGGCGGCTGTTGAGCAGGCCCCATGCACCCCAGACGCGTGACTCTGCCCCGGGGGGTGATGGCCCTTTGGGCCCCTCCTGAGCCTGGGCCCTCGTCCTGGCAGTGCCCGTGATCCCGGGCACGTGGCGCCCTCCCTGCGCAGTCTGTCGAAGGGAAGTAGCAGGTCTCTGACCTCGGAGGACGTGTGATGTGACGTGAGGCCGTCTTTGACGGGGAGGGCGCTTGCTTGTCCAGGTCATTCCAGGTGGCTTTGATTCCTGTTCTCTGCGGGTTCTTTGTGGTTTCATTAAGGTTGTGTGGCCAGAGGACAGATTATCCAAATTGGGCTTTTCGGTGGCAGCGCTTGCCTGGGGCAGGCTGTGGGTGGGAGAAGCACAGGAGCAGCACTTGAATACGTGCGTTTTCGGTGGGGGGGGGGCCTCTTTCACGTTCTCTCCTACGGTTCAGGTGAAAGGCGCCTTCAGTTCCCCCAAGGGCTCGGGTAGACATGGAGCGGCCAGCTTACACTGTCTCACGTGACTCAGCATTTTCTGGGCAGCAGGCACAGAGTCCTGTTGGAACATGCACGGTGTGTGGCTCACCTCAGTCCACTGGCGGCCTGGTTTGTACACCTGCTGCGTGGAGAGGTGACGTGTCCCCCTGGACAGGTGTGCGCTCGCAGGTAGCCCAGCCCAGGCCCACGCTTGCGGGGGAAGGGGCCTAGTGGGTCACAGGCGCCCTTGCCTTTGGAGGAGAGACAGAGCCGTGCTCCTGGCCAGTGTCCCTACACCGCAGCGTGCTGGCCCCCACCCCCCGCTGGGCACCCTCCCTACGTGCAGGGGTCCCTCGGGCTCTCCGTGCCCGATTCCCCGTGACCTCCGCTTCTGCTTCCCGTGCACGGTCCCAGGGCCCTGGGTCTGGGCACCTGTTGTGCTTGCTCCAGGCTCCGCAGGTGGTGGCTGCCACCCCCAGCCCCCGGCCTGCCTGGCGAGACCCAGCAGCAGAGGAGGCTGCCCGGCGGCGCTGCCTGGGCTCTCGCTGGTCAAGTCAACTCGTAGGGTGGTGGCTCCAGGCATCTCCCAGGCCCAGCTGTCCTTTCCGGATTTGGTGCTCACTGGGTCAGGCAGGCTGCCCCTGGTGGCCTGTCCTCTGCCCTGTCTGGGGTCCTCGCCTAGAGCATGGTCAGCCACCTGCTCTCTCTGTCCTCCCTCTGCTTGGGCCCCGCCTGGTCTGTGGCTGGTCTGCTTGACGGCAGTGGTGCCACCTCTGTGTCCCTCAGCTGCAGCCATGCTGTCTCCACCACCTTTGGAGAACTAGGGGCAGCGCCAGAGGGTAGGCAGCGCAGGCCCCAGGAGAGGGGTGGGCACCGAGCTCAGCCGCCTCTTCTCCGTGGTTCCCACCCGTCAGTGCCTTGCCATGGGTGTTCTGGATCCCGCGCTCCTTTGCACTGCCCGGGCTACCGGCCCGGTCCAGGCTTCTTGGCGGCCTCAGCTCTATGCTGTCTGGTCCTGGGTGAGGCCCGCTGGCTCCTCCTCCCTTCTCTCTGTGTCTCCTCCTGTCTCACCTCCACATGAGCCCCTGCTCCACACGTGCAGGAGAATCTTGGAGGCAGACCGACACCAGCCACCATCGGGCCTCCAAGTGCTTGTCAGGACCGCTTAATTCAGGAGCAGTAACTCTTCAGAAAAAGATGGCTTCTCAGTCTACTTGCCTAACATAGGCACAGAGGATGCAAGAGGCAGGGTTCCTGCCACGAGGGCTGAGCGAGGATCAGGCGGACCTAAGCCCTGCGCAGTCCCCAGGGCAGAGCTGACTGATGAGGGGCGGCTGTGACCTACAGGGGAACGTCTGAGTGGAGCCGGTGGGGCGTGGGGAGGGGCCTTGGGAGGGGTGCTCTAAATGGGAGCATCTCAGTGCGGTTTGCTGTTTGGGTGTGGATTCCTCTGTGGGCTGTTTAGACCACTTGAAGGAGCTGGGTGAATGCTCAGGTGGTAGGGTAGGTACGTCGTGAGCAGGTTGGTCTGAAGACAGGAAGTCCCACCTGTCTGGTGTCCCCTGGGCTCTTCCCTGTGCACCTCCTTCCTCCTCCTCATCTCACAGCTGGGGTGGGAAGCAGGGCGGCCCGCCCCTCCCGTGGAGCTGTGTGCAGTGGGGTTGCACTGTGAGGTGAGACATGTGGCAGGGCAGTAACCCTTCACATGACTGTTGAGCACTTAAACGTTTCTTTGTGAAGTTAATTTTTAGTTACATATTTGTATACTTAAAATTTTTCATTATTTACTTGACATACACTTACTTTATCAGGATTGTATTTTTTCATTCTGGGTCCTTGTTGATTCTAATCAGCTGCTTATGCCGGCCATCCAAAACTCAACTTCAGCATCAAATTTCTCCGCATGGGAAATTGTTTTGTTTTCCCCTTAATGTATGCAGCCCTGAGGAACTAAACCGGGCACACACTTGAGACAAGAGAATAGTGGGGCTGTGTGACGGGGGCCACGATGCTCGTGCTCACCGGCTGGCGGGGGACTCTGGGCACCTGGTGCGGGCCCCCTTCTCCCGGGGCCTGGGGTGGGGCTGCTGGTCTTGGTCTTGGCCTTGACTCGGTGGTGCCTCCAGGGGACCTCAGACCAGCATCTCCTGCTGGGCAGCCTGTGATTCACCGGAGAACGTGCCCCGGGGAGGGAGGCTGGTTGCGGTGGCAGGAGAGCAGGCCTGGGCGGGGAAGGCGTGGTGCTTCAGAGTGGTTACGGGGAAACTGGAGCAACAGGAACAGGCCCGGCGGCCTCTCTTCTCAGCTGTGCGTGCTGTTTGTCGGCGTCTCTGCGGCGTGGCTGCCAGTGTGACGTGTGTGTGCTTCCAGCCAGCTCCTGTTTGATGCCCCCATGGAAAGGGGTGCACCCTGCTTGGGTGCTGGCTGAGGACCCTCCCAGCTATCAGAGGTCAGGGCGTTTCCTCCGGTTGCTGAGGGTCGCTGACCTCTGTGCCCGCCAGGTTGGAAACCACGTGCTCTGGGGAGGGCAGTTTTTTAAGGTGGCCCTGTTCTATGTAAAAAGTCAGACCAACAAACAAAAACAAAGCCCTTGCCTTCAGTGTTTTTTGTTCCTTTTCATGCTTTTTGCCCTTCGGAGTCTGTTCACAGGAGAGTCTCCCTTCATGTGTGCAGAGAGCCCACTGGGAAATCCTGGGGGATTTAAGGCCCGGAAAAGTGTTGGGATAAAAAACTTGCCTTGAACTCATGAAAAATGGAGTGTGGGTCCCCCTTGGTCCAGACATTCTGGCTGCCTGGCCTCGGGGCTGGTCCCCTGCGTGGGCTGGGATTCGGGGCCTGTCACACGCCGCCCGTGTCTGGTGGGGCCATGTCAGTGTTGTCCTGGGAAGTCCTCCCCATCCTGTTCTTTTCTCCTACTTGGACTTTGGAAGGAATTTGGCAAATGACGGGTGTTACTACTGAGAGCATTTTTGACATTTTCTCTTGCTTTAGGTTCTCATTATTTGTTAGTGAATGAGACCAGGCGCCGCCTCTCCCCTTCCGTGCTGTTGACCCCGTGGCCTCCCCCGGCTGGCCACCTGCCCTGCTCCAGGTCCCTCCTCAGCTTCCCGGACGTTGACAGTGTCCTCCTCTGAGTGTCCCCCTCATTGTGTCCTCCACATGCTGCTGTGTGCTGTCTGTCCCAGGAGGACGGGGTGCCTGGGCACCGAAGCACCCTGCCTGCAGGCTGAGAGTTCAGTCCCTCATATGTTTCCTGAGAAGGGAGTTGTTGTCTGTTGTATGACTGCCCAGCCCGAAGCCCGTGGCTTCCACAGCCACCGCTGCTTGTGCGTGTGGAGGCCAGGTGTGGGGGCTTGTCTCTGCCCCTGCTGCCGAGGGCTCGCCTGGGAAGCCTGTGCTGCAGGCGACTGGAAGGGCTCTGCTCGCTGGGCCTGTGGACCCTGGCGCCAGTGCATGTGGGTGCTGGCTTCCTGGGGGAGTGTCGAGCATAGGGGCCTGGACTTGGAAGTCACAGCGTTGCTCCCGTCTGGCTCCTTCGGTGGAAGCAGCCGGACACCCCTGTCCCCGGGGAGAGAAGCATCAACCCCAGAGACCCCAGCCAGCTCTGGATGGCAGGGGTCAGAGAGGGGGCCACACAGGGTGACCATGTCACTCCTGTCCAGACTGCGTGTCTGAGAGGAAGGGAAGGCCCTGCCCCATTCACAGAAAAGCTGTCTGGACGAGGCGGGGAGCACAGCACCTCAGCCTGGTGCCCTTTCTGGACTGGCCGGAGGTGCCCGTCTGACCAGGTGCTCTAACAGAACAGCCACGTGCACGTCCGCTGGCCTCGGTGCCCTTGGGCCGGCCTGTCCCCGGCTGCGGGCTGGGTGAGGCTGACTAGGCTTGCTGCGGGACTATCTCAGCGCGCCCACCGCCTGTGGGTGGGTATTTTGGTGCTTTCTGACTGTCCCCAGATTCCATGCCCTGCAAGGAGGGAACCTGGTGTTTCTGTTCTGAAAAGGGATGGGTTAGGTCTCTAGTAGAAGAGAGACCCCGCAGGTGGCGCGCCCCCCTGCACTTGGACCCCAGTTGGTCCCCGGCTCCCAGCTTCAGTGGAGACGTCGCTGTTTGGGTGCTCTGGACCTCGCCCCCTCCGCAGGGTCTCCTGGCATCATCAGTGCTTCTCCCGCCACCGGCCCTGCCCATTGTCCCCCGGCTGGGGCCAGTCGTGCCTGCACTTGTGCCTGGTCCGAGTTGGCAGCACCCACCCTGTCCTGTGTCTGTCTGGCCCCTGAGTCTCGGGACGACTGGGGTGTAGCCTCTGCCATCAGCAGTGCTCAGCACAGGCTGCCTGGTTGGCCCGCCATCCCGGGCCCTTAAGAGGAGGGGATGCTGCCTGGCGCTGTGTCACGTGGGTTCTATTTTCTAACGTTCCCCTCGGTCACATTCTTTCATATGTGGACCGTGACTCGTGCAGTGTTGCTTTTTCTGTGGTTTATCTTTTGTCCCCGTCACTAGCCCTTCATATACCCTCCTTCTGGTTTCTCCTGTGTGTTGCTTAGAGCCCCTTCCACTGTGCTGCCGGTTTCTGCTCCAGGTCTGCCGACTGAAGCCCTCGGGGGTGCTGGGGCAAGCTGGCTCCTAGTGCCCTCTTCTCATTGGGAGTGTCTTCTCGCTGCCCCGCTGGACGTCTGCTGAGATGTCCCGCTGCTTGTTCAGGGAAGCGCACTCAGCCTCTGGCGTGGAGCACGGCGTCCGCTGTGGGTGTGCTTTCCTTGGTGCTCTTCGTTCTGCCCGTGGTTGATGGGAGCCTTCATCGTGGGTGGGTGCTGGAGTTAACAAGAGGTGTTACACTCAGCGATTTCGAGTGTTAACCCAGCCTTACATCCTTGCAAATGGGGACTAAACCCCATCTGGTCATGGGGTGAAGTCCATTTCACATGTTCCTGGATTTGCTTTGCTAATGTCTTGTTAAGGAATTTTACCTGTTTGTTCAGGAGGGATACTGACCTGTGGTTTTCCTGTGATGGCTGGGCTTTTTTTTTAGTTTTTAAAAAGAATTTCTTTAATTTAATTTAGTTTTTTAAAAATTTATTTTATTTATGTCTTTTTTTGCGGGGTGGGGTGAGGAGGCCATTAGGTTTATTTATTTTTCTCAGGGAGGTCCTGGGGATTGAACCCAGGACCTTGTGCACACTGAGCATGTGCTCTGCCACTGAGCTCTGCTGTCTTCTGGGGCGTTTGTATCAGGCGAGGACTGGCCTCGTGCAGTCAGCTGGGGTGTGTTCTCTGCTTCCTTAAAGCTTGTGTGGGATGGTACTTCTTCCTTAAATATGTGCTAGGAGTGGTTAGTGAAGCCGTGTGTGCCTAGGGCTTCTTTTGTGCAGGGATTCTAAATTACTAATTAAATATCTTCACATGATAAAGGTCTGTTCAAACTTTCTATTTCTTAAGTCATTTTTGCTAATTTGGAACCTGTCTTGGAATTTGTCCATTTTCTCAAGTTGCCTGATTTGTTGTCATAAAGTTGTTGATGAAAGTCCTTTGTTACCTGTTAGTGTCTGTGGGTCTCTTGTGAAGTCCTCGAGCTCCTGACTCTGTGTTCATGTGTACGTGTTGTGTGTGTGTACACATGGGCACACATACGTGTGTCAGAGCAGAAGTGAAACCACACACACACTTGTGTTGTTGAACTGCTTTAGCTTAAATCGCTCCAGCGCTTCTGACTCCTTCAGCGTGTGTTGTACGCGATCAGCATGCCCACTCGGAGGGCTTCTTTTTAAAACAGAAGAAAGCTTTGTTGTTTCCTACACGACAATCGTTCTGATTTCAGCCTCGGCTGGAGGAAAACACACGGCGGCAGCTTCGCGCTCTATGACGCTGACCTGCGGTCCGCTGGGTGCGCGGGGCCGGGCCGGGTGTGGAACGCGTGGGGCGGTTCTGGCGCTCCTGACCCGCGCTCAGACAGTGCGCCTTCCTGGTGGTGGTCTCTGCTCCACCATCACACAGCTGTTGGCGTTCTGGAGCATGCCTCCCAGCACCCCGCTCTCCGCGGAGGCCGGCGCCCTGGGCCTGGGCGCAGGCACGGGTAACTGCACCCTGGTTCTCGGTTCCTTCCGAAGGTTTCCTCTCCAGCCTCTTGTAACCCTTTCTTTGTCGTACACAAACTGTTCTCTTGTGGTGAGTGTGGAGAATAAAAATTCTGAAAGATGAAATGAATTATTTTGGTAATTTGTGTTTTAAACTTGTAAATGTATTGGCAGCATTTTAACGAATATTTTTTCCTTTTTTAGGCACAAATATTTAAGCATGGAAAACGTGAGGACTGCTTACCCTATGGTAAGGTTTATTTGTGAGTGATGGTGTGCTTGTGATGTGAATTTGCCCCAATTATGACCCAGGGTGTCTCCTTAACATTTTATAGGAACAAAAATCTGTAACTTGCTGTATTTGGATACTATCATTTTTTTGGTTTGTCTTCGTGTGTGTGTGTGTGTGTGTATGTGTGTGTGTGAATAATCTGACTTTCATAATTAGGCCTCAGTATGGGACATTTTGTCACATACAGGAAGACAGTTCATGAACTGTCATTTCTGACACAAACTCCTGGTCTTCAGCGCATGGTCCTCTAGTCTCATCCCAGCTCCTCCTCACCCCCAGACACCCTGCCCTTTCCCTGGACTCTGCTGACTCTTTAAAGCCTGACCTGGTACTACTGTCACCTGAGAACGTGAGCAGTGGTCACTTGGCATCCTCACACGCTGTCCCCGGCGGCCTTGTGCACACAGACCCCAGGGCGCATCAGTGCCACCCAGGCTGGTCATTGCACGGTCCAGTCCTTTGGGAAGTCTGCAGAGGCCACAACTTGGCTTGTAATCCTGCCCTCCAAGTCTCACAGGAAGAGTCCTGGGCATGCTCTCGGCCTCTGCTTCCCCTGATCCCACCTCCTTGTCCCAAACAGACCCTTCCCCATTCCGACAGCCTCACATCCGCTGCTGTCACCCACGTCGTGCCCCACGGCCGCCATGTGCAGCAGCAGCAGCAGAACTGCATGAAAGCCCGAGTGCGTCTGCATGGTCCCCACTGTGGCTGTGGCGCTCCTCTGTGCATGGTGGCGCCTCCCTCTCTCTGCCTCCTCCACACGCCTTGTTCACGGCGGGGCTCAACTCCAATTGCACTTAGTAAATGATACTGGAGGAAGGGGTCTTGATGAAGCAGAGCTCCAGGGGTTCAGGGTGAGTGTAGGCCTCCACACTGATCTGAGGGCCCTGGGAAAGCCCATGGTTTTGGTGTCGTGGATGCCAGGCATGGTGGGTGTGGTTCAGGAGGTCAGAAAGCACCCTTCCCACCAAACTGAGTGAGACGTGCTGTGTTCACAGCTGCCACGGTTCTCAAGTGCCTGGATGGCTGCAGGCTCCCCGACAGCAACCAGACGCTGCTTCGGAAACTTGGGGTGAAGCTTGCACAGCGGCTGGGTCTGACCTTCCTGAAGCCCCGGTTGGCCAAGTGGAGGTTGGTGGACCGGGCGGTGGGTGTGCGGTCTGAGCGTGCTGGGAGGCTGCTGTGGGCGTAGGGGCTGGTGGACAGGTGTCTCCTGCTTTCATCTTCTTGTTTAGTCTCAGAAGTGTTTCTGATCTTGAAAGGAACAGTTTTTCTTTTGGTTATTTTCTGACCCACATTTGAGGCTGGACTGAGGCCCAGAAGGCTTGCGCCACACTCTGTGAAAGTGACTGCTGTCGGGGTTCGGTGCCGCCTCGCGGCTTGGGCACTGTGAGGAGAGCTTGTTCTGATCAGCCTGGGTCCCAGTCACAGGCTTCTTTCAGAGGAAGCCAGCTCCCTCTCCGGGTTTATTCAGAAAACAGAGCTGTCTTTGCTTGAGGGTGGCAGCGGCCTGTTTTTAATGGATAGACTGCTTTCGAGTCCGTGGTTCCCAGGGAAGTAGACCTTTCTACTGTGCTTGGGGTACTGTCTTTTTAACAGTCTTCAGTTTTATTTCGAGTAGTAAGATGTATGGTTTGGCAGGAATTACCTGATTAAGTTTGCTCAGCCTTTGTCTCCAGTGATAGCAGGTTCCAGAGAAGTGTGTTCTGTTTTAGGGCTGTTCTACGGACATACCTCTTGGGTGTTCTGCATACAGCTTGTTCTGTAAGTTGTTGTTGGTGAGATTAAATGTTAGTGGTTACTTTCCAGATGCCATGGAAATTAATGTTCTGCTCTGTAATAGGGCTCCCCCGAAAAACAGGACCTATGTATGTGTGCGTGCATGTGTGTGTGTGCGCATGTGTGTGTGTGTGCGCGCGCGCAGACTTATCGTGGGGAATTGGCTCATGCGGTTGTGGTGGTGGTTGTGGAGGCTGGCACATGCCAGGGTATGGGAGCTGGAGGCCCGGGAGGAGCTGGTGCTGCAGTTTGAGTTCGGAGGCAGGAAGGCACTGCGATTCCTCTGTCCCGACCACGCCTCCGTGTTCGTCAGGGTGATGGCAACGCGGTGGGCTCAGCCTGCGTCTTGCTGTTTGTCTTCTCTCTTCTGGCTTTTCCTTCTTTTTCTTCACTTTGTCCTCTCTGATGTATTTTCACGTTGCCTTTTAGACTCCTCCTTTTAGTGGTTAACTTCCCCCGAGAGGAGTAACCTGTTGGCAGGCGGGTCCAGCGCTCTGACCACCCAGTGCCCGAGACCTCTGCTCCCTGACGCGGGTGTGGCACTCACACGAGGCCCCAGTGAGAGTTCCGTGCAGAGTTCCGGTGCCTGCTCAGCTCCCCTCCCCGGCACCTGTCCCACTTCCTCACCATCTCCCTAGTCAGGGACTTTGTTCTGCCTCTGCCTGGGCTCCATTTTCCTGTGCTGTGCTTTAGAAAGTGCCTTTTGGGAGGAAGCAGAGGTGAAGGGGGTGCACCTGGGGGCCTCCCTCCCCTTGGTTGTCACCTTGTTCCTGCCAGCAGTTGCTTTGTGTATTTTGTCCGGATTTTGTGGTTCTTTGAGGCAGAGGGAAAGTCCAGTGCAGCCTGGGGCCTGTCATCTTATGTCCACCTGTCTTTGATTGCTGAGCGCTGTTGTGAGCCCTTTTCCTCTGGGATAGCTGGCATGTGTCCTGGCTGGGGGGTGGTCGCAGGGCGCCTGTTCATCTGCCAGGTGACGCCCCTGGTCCAGGTACCTGTTGCCTGTCCAATTCAGGCGCCAGCCCCGATGTGCCCTGCAGCCGATCTCAGTTCTGAGCCCATCTACCTGGACAGTGCACTGGACCCCCCGGTCAAGGGCTCAGCCCACAAGAGTACACCCTGGCTCCCATCGCAAGTCCAGGTGTACCTGTGCTTCTGACAGACCGGCTGCCCGTGGCGCTTCCCACGACCCCCTGGTTGGGTTTGATGATTTGCTGGAGTGGCTCGTTGAGCTCAGAGAAGCATTTGATGTGTGAGATCATGGGTTTGTTGTAAAAGGCTCTGACGCAGGAACGGCGGGTGGGAGACATGCAAAAGGCACGGCCTGGGGGGCCTGGAGCTCCCTCGCCCGCCGAGTGTGCCACCCGCACGTCCCCCCACGTGTCCACCAGCTCAGCAGTTCTCCAGACCACCTCTTCTGGGTCTTTGCGGAGGCCTTGCTGTGCAGCCGGGGCTGATGAGGTGACTGGCCGCTGGCGCTTGGTCGACCTCCCTGGAGGTCGGGGTGGGACTGAAAGCTCAGCTGTCTCATCCCACATTTGTCCCAGCGCCAGCACTGTCCTCGGGGCTCTCCCAGAGTCCCCTTTTTCCTGCAGCAGAGGAGCTTAACCGAGAGATGGACAAAGACTAAATGTGTTTCCTGTCACCAGTCACACTGTCCTATCTAGGGAACATGGTACCCCCACGTTTAGCAGCTTCAAACTGCATTTTTAATGCCACTGCTTCTGTGGCCGGAGTCCGGGTGTGCTTAGCTGGGCCCTCTGGTTGGGGTCTCTCTGAGGGCTTCACGAAGTTCAGCTGGAGGCGCCCCACATCCAGGCACACACGCGGCATTCTCGTAGCCTTGGGGGACGTCCCCTCAGCTCTGCTGTGCTCGTGGTCAGGAGAGAGTCCTGGGTGCGGCCGCTCCGAGGGGTTGTATGAGAACCAGGGTGCCGGCTGCCGGGGAGCTGCGTGACATTGTCCTTGTTTTACGGGACCGCAGGCCGCCAGGCCACAGTTACGGGTGTCTGAGCTGGGGCTCGAGCTCTGTGTTGGTCTCCCGGGCCCAGGTCTCTGCATACTGGACTGGCCTCAGGCCGCGGCCCCCAGCCTTCACTCTGACTTGGCACCTTTTATGCCCCAGGCCGTCCTGAGCTGGGCCTGCCCGTCTCTGGGAGGGCTGGCGTTTGAGGGCCTTGCTCTGTGCGGGCCCTGCTGGGAGGGCTTCATGCCCACCCCCGTCCCCTGGGGAAGCGGTGCAGGTCAGACAGCTGAGCTGGCCGGTGCTGGTGGCCTCAGCGATGGTGGGGGGTCGGTGGGAAGTGGTGAGCATGGTCTGTGGGAGCTGGCGGTGGATGAGCTGTGGCACTTGGGGTGACAAGGCAGCATCTGGCCCTGGGGTGGGGGACGGGGTCAGGGGGCGGGTGCTCTGCTCAGGTGGGGCTGGAGGCCAAGCGCGTGAAGCTGAGGACAGGGCAGTGGGCTCACACTCGCCATCTCTGCTGTTTCCACTGTGGGGCGGGTTCTGAGTGGTCTGGAGCATGGTTCTGGGTTCTGTGGCCGAGGTCGAGGTCTTTTCTGGACAGCCCACACTGGCTGTGGTCAGTGCCAGCCTCCTTCCTGTCCATCCCCCTGTGCAGTGCGTGCGATTGTCGCAGATGTGACCTGAGTTGTTGATTCCAGTTGTCGGGACGCCTTCCCCTCCAGCACCTGGTTGTCCTGTGGGCCTGACGTGCGTTTGCTCCTCACAGGTACCAGCGCGGCTGCCGCTCCTTGGCTGCCAGCCTGCAGCCCTGCGCCCAGAGTCCACGGGAGCTGGGGACGCAGGCCGAGAGCCCAGACAGCGACGGAGAGGATGATGTCCCCGAGGAGGTGGAGAGCGTGATAGGTGCGTACCCCCCCCCCCCACGCCCCACCTGGGCAGGTCGGAGGTGAGGCTGGGGCTGTCGGATGGCTCGGTCATGGCGCGTCTTCCACCCTCACAGGCTCTGTTCTGCGCAGCAGGCCTTCCACTGCTGCCTGGTGTCTTGCACCAGGGTCTCCACTGACCTGCTTGCAAGGCCCTTACCACTTGGGAGGCCCTGACACTCCCAGCGTTTGGTGTCTCCATGGCCTTTCCTGGAGGCTGGCTGTTTCCAAGACCCCTTCCCCAGCCTCTGGCAGACACCCAGAAAGTCTCTGGGAAGCCTCCCACTGACCTACGGCCTTCCCTGCTGGCACCCTCTGCCAGTGACTGTCGTGGTAGGTGGGTCTGCTTTCAGGGATAGTGGCCTTAAATGACGATTTGAAAATGCAGAGGAGAAGGTGTCCTCTCTTGCAGCAAGCATTAAGGTCCTCAGAGAGCTCCCCTCGAGGCGCTGTGCGAGGGGCTCACCAGAGCTGGGCTGGCTCCTGGGCTCACACGCCGCCTCCCTGTTCTTCCAGAGCAGCTGCTGGTCGGGCTGAAGGACAAGGACACGGTCGTGCGCTGGTCTGCGGCCAAGGGGTAGGTGTCTGCATCCGCGTCTGCGTCGGCCGGGGCTGGGGTGGGGCGGGGGGGGTGGCAGCTTGTGCACACGACCCTCCCACCCCCCGTCATTCAGCGAGTGCCGTGGCATTGAGAGCTGCAGACAGCTCTGAGAGTGGGGAGGGTAGAATGATTTTTTTTCCCAGATTCACGTTGATTGCTTCATGTTCTGGTTTTAAAGACAATCACTGAGGTTGACGAGCAGCTTGTTCGTTTTGTCGCCTTTCTGGCTGGAATGGCACAACCCCCCCCCCGACGGGGCGCCCCCTCTCCTGTCTTGGAGCTCCGGGGGGAGGAGGCAGCCCACCCAGCCGGGCCAGGGCCATGGGGGACACACGGGTGGACGTTGTGGAGAAAAGTAACCGAGCAGAGGTCCTGGCGCGGCCCCCTCCCACTCGAGGTTCTCGCAGCGAACGGCGGGGCGAGGCCTGGCCTGCCCGGAGGGCGGTGGGCTGGGAGCAGCCGGGACCCCCCTGCGGGCTGCCCGCGCTGACCCCGCTTCTCCCTCTCAGCGTCGGCAGGATGGCGGGCAGGCTTCCCAAGGAGCTGGCGGACGACGTGGCCGGGTCGGTGCTGGACTGTTTCAGGTAGGTGCGGGGGGCGCGGGGTTGCGGGCAGGCGTGTTTCTGGGTGAAGGCAGCGGCTCCACCCGCCCCGTCGCTGAGCTGGTCGTTGGGCTCCCTGCAGCCTTTTCTCCTCCTCCTGAAATTAGTTTTGGGGACTCCAGTTCTCCTGTGCTGCTTTTATCAGCTTAGACTCCAGTACATTTAAAACCTTGAGGAAGAAGAGGTCAGTTTTGCGCATGTCCACACGTGGAAAAGTATCCTTTGAGGGAACTGTTTTCTTTGGACTGGAACCAGGTCCGCCCTTTCCGAGGGAGCTTCTCTTAGCTTGGCCTGTTCCAGGTCTGGGGCTGTCGAGATCTTCTCAGAGGCCCGGGGGGCTGAGGTCTGAATTCTAAACCGCGTTTAAGTTCGTTGGATTTAAATTGAACAGCCACACGTGGTGGCAGTCGTGCTGTGTCTGCTGTGACCTCCCAGGGGACCCTGGGTGGTACCTGCCCCTCCACTCAGACTACCATGGGGTAGCCCCTCGATGGCTTGAGGGGCGTTAGCTCAGGATGGCCCCCAGAGATAGTGCCCAGGCCCCTCAGCCCAGAGCTGGGTGGAAGCGGCTGCGAAGGAGGGGAGGAGGCCTGGCTGGGCCCTGGAATCTGCCGTCTGAACGCAACTCTGGGTGGTGGGAGGGGGTGGTCTCCAGGCAGCAGGGTCCCGGGTGTGCTACGGACCCGGCGCTGCCCTGTCTCAGTGGAGGTGCACCACTCTCCTCCCTAGCCTTTCCCACTGGTAACATTTCAGTTACAAAGTCAGGTGGAGGCGATGACCCCTCTGCCCCTCTGCACCCCTGCCCATGCCGTCCCCTCGCAGGTAACCCGGAGCCCTTCCCTCGTGTCCTTCCAGGAATGGTGAGTGTGGGGTGGGGGATAGAGGAAAACGTCTTCTCCACTCACACTGCCCCACTCTCCTCTTCCAGGGCGTCCTCAGTTGGGTCCCCGACCTAGTCTCGGCCTTCCTCTCTCCCGAACCTGCTGTGGTTTCCACTCCTCTGATACCAGGGCTGCCCAGGGCTTGGCTCTGGGGCAGGCACTCACCCTCAGGCGGTGGGTGGAGCACTTGCTGGGGATGGTGGCACGTGGGCGTCTGTGTCCGCGGTGCAGGTTTGGGGGGTTCTGAGTCCCCGCCGATCTGAGAAGCAGTTATTCTCACTCAGTGTAAGGCCAGGGTTGCCCCTTTAAACGAGAGCTTCCAGAGGACTTCAGGGAAGTTTCACTAAGTGTAAAATTTTCTTGTGAGTTGACTAGTTGGCGTTATAACTGTTTACTAAGTAAAGTCTGTGTTTCGGACGGTACAGAAAAGTTCTCTACATGCTGTTTCATTCTAACTTTCTAATCTCGGTTTTACTCTTTTGAGTTGTCAGGGGCTCTGTGGAAAGGCCTCCTCGCCCCTCCCGCTGCTGTGGCCTTAACCTAGGTGCTGTCCTGGCACCAGGAGCCCAAGTTGCTGAGCAGTGTGGTTGCTTAAATGGGCGGGAGTGGCGGCTGCGGGGGCCCTCCTGTGGGGTCGGGGGTCTGACCAGGATGTGGACTCGGAGCTGGGGGAGCTGAGTGTGGCAGTTCCTGCCGGTTCGGTTGGAGGACTATCTCCTGAGCCGACTGGCATTTTAAGTGCTCACGGGGGGCTTCATGAGGCTTTCAGCTCAGGGGAGGGCCTCACGCGCTGGGCATGGGGCGAGGCTGGCACCACGCTGGGGTCTCAGGCTCGCTGTGCTTCAGTTTTCAGGAGACGGACGGGGCCTGGCATGGCGGGTGTCTGGCGCTAGCGGAACTGGGCAGACGAGGCCTGTTGCTCCCTTCCCGGCTCTCAGACGGTGAGTGCAGCTCACACTGCGTGGTCGGGCCTCCCTGCCCTGTGCTCCCAGCCTTCTTTCTCCCATGGGCCCATCGACTCCTCCCCTCCCCTCCCCTCTATGGTGGGCTCCCCCAGCGCATGCCTGCTGTCCGCCCGGATTTGGAGGGCCGGCTGGGAGCCGCTGCCTTATCCTCATAACCAGTTTCACCCCGCTGGAGTGGGGGCGATCACCCATTAACGGTGTGTGAGAGGCCACTGTGGTCCCCCGGGGCATGAGGCTCATGCTTGCGAAGGATCGGGGAGGGGGCTCAGCAGTGGGCCTGAGCAGGGGCACAGCGGGGTGGGTGTGCCAGTGTGGGGCTGTGGCCACCTGGAGCCCTGTCTGTGGTTGTGGGGACTGTCCCTGGAAGTGGCATCAGTGCCCCTGTGGGCAGAAGGGAGGGACATCCCGAAGGATGGAGAGGACCCCATCCTGGGTGTGTCACTATGGACGCCATGCATCCTGGGGCCACTTCTGTCCGTGCAGAGGGGGTGCAGCCCAGTACCTGAGCTCAGGGTGTCACAGGTGCTGGCTGGCACTTGGCATCGTGAGGCATAAGGAGGGCTTCTCGACCCCTGTTTCTGGGGACTCGTTCTGGTCATTTCTATAGCAGCTTTGTTGAGATATAATTTATGGAGCATTAAGTTCACCCATTTAAAGTGTCCAGTTTGGTGACTTACGGCATATTTGCAGAGTGTGCGACCATCTTATGTACCTCATTGTCCCTCAGAGGAAACCCTGCACCAGGGAGAAGTCACCCTGCCTCCCCTCAGCGCCCACCCCAGGCGTCCGCTAGTCTGCCCTCCGTCTGTAAAGTTGCCGCTTCTGGACACTTGTAAACGGCGTCTACGGTGGGGGTCTCCGTGTCTGACTTCTCTCCCTTGCTGGGCGTGTGTGACCTTCATCTGTGCTGTGCGGGACAGCGTTTCGAGGGTGGACGCCCACTGCGTGTCTTGCACTACTGGGTGGACGTGGGTCTTCACTCTAGTGGTTGTGGATCGCGCGCTGGGAACATCTGTGTGTGAGTGTTTGTGTGCACATAGGATTTGAGTTCTCTTAGTTGTAGACCTGGGAGTGGAATTGCTGGATCTTATGCTCAATCTGTCTGTAACTTTTTGAGAAACTACACACTGATTTCCAAAATGGTGGCACCACTGACACCCCTGCGATTCCTGTGAACTGTGTGAAGTGTGGTTCGGGGCATTCACTCCCTTTACCTCGCTGCACAGCCTTTGTCATCAGCGTCTGTTTCCAAAACTTGCCTTTCCCCAAACAGATACTGTCCACATTAAACACTCCCTCCCCTGGCTGATCTGTCTGCCTCTGTGACCTCTGACCTCACCTGCTTTGGGGCCTCATGTGAGTGGAACTGTGGCGATTTGCCCTTTTGTGTCTGACTGACTTCACTCAGCATGCTGTCTTCGGGGTCAGATCCACGTGGCAGCCTGCGCCAGAAGTGCACCCCTCGTGAGGCCTGAGTCACACTCCGCCAAGCGGCTCTTCCACGGCTTGCGCAGCTCCTCCTCTGTCGGGACACTGGGCTCGTTTCCCCCTCCTCACTGTGGTGGGTAATACTGCTGCAGGCGCTGGTGTGCACGCGTCTGCCTGAGCCCTCATTCCGTTTCTCTCAGGTGTGTACCTAGGACTGGAATTGCTGGGCTTCATGGTAATTCTTTGTTTAGCTTTTTGAGGGTTTATGCTTTTTGTATGTAAAGGTTAGAAGCTTAGAGTTCTGAAGTCAGGTTCTATGTGAATACAGAGAGGTACTATGGCTGAAGAATCAGCGAGACTGTTTTTTTTGGTTACAAAGGTCTAGAACCCCGTTGTGCTTGTAAAGACAGATCCAGACAGCCTGCTGTGCGTGCAGGCCACCTGGGGGGAGTCACACTAGGGGGTGGTCCCAGAGCTGCTGTGAGCCCCTAGGTGGCCCCAGGACTACTGGCCTGCGGGGCCGCAGGAGGCCTGGCAGTCATCAGCCGCCTCTGGTTCCTCTTGTCACGGTAAGTGGTGGCGAATGCTTCTGGGTGAGCTGTAAAAAGGGTTCTTAGAATCTGTCGGCCTTGGAAGTGGTCTGTGTCCTTGGGTGTAAAGCATGAGGTGAGAGCTTGTCTGTGCGGCACGAGGCTGTGGGCCCAGAGCTGGAACAGCCCCCGTCACAGGGTTCTGCCCCCGGCAGCGTGCGGCCCTGCTGGAGAGCAGGGGCACCCTGATCCTAGCCTTTGTCAGAGTGAACTGGTGTATGAAACCTGAGGGCCGTCGTGCCGGCGATGGCAGCTGTGTGTGCGTTGGTTTCTGGGCAAGAGCGCGCCTGGTGGGCTCCTGGCAGGTGGTTGTCTGCAGGTGCACCTTGGGCGGGCTGCAGGGCCCCCCCGCGTCCTGGGTGACTTCGGACTCCTGTTGCCTGAAAAGAGTTGTGACAAGGTCTGCATCCCTTTTGTAAGTTGTAATCAGTGGTTTTTATAAATTTAACCTGTTGCAAAGCAGGCTCTTTGCCATCCTGAATAGTGTTACTTTAAAACAAAGCTATTACGTAACTGTTTATTTTTTTTTTTAATTTATTAAAAATTTTTTTTGTTCAGTGGAGGTAATTATTTATTTTTAGAGGAGGTGCTGGGGATTGAACTCAGGACCTTGCACATGCTAAGCACACGCTTTGCCCCTGAGCTCCACCTTCCCCCCACTGTTTAAATACACCCAGTGGATCAGCCATTGTGGTACACTGAAACCTACCATCCTCCGTCCACATGCAGGGACTTACCCATGTCTCCTTGAGCCCATATTTCCGGTTACTTTTCCCAGAGAGTTTTCCCTGATGTCACGTATTCCTGCACTTAGTTAAGGTCTCTTACAGGTCTCCCCCTCCAGGGCCTTCAGTGAGAGGATGTCTGTGAATGCAAAGTCTGTTACGTTCTGTTCTGCCAAAAGGTACTGAGTATTTAAGAACTTTTCTAGATTGAGTTTTTGCAGAATTAGTTATTAGTAGAAACTAGATCAAGACAACTGAAAATGAAATTTTACTGGAACGCAGCTGTTCAGGTGAGCGTCTGGTTCAGCTGTGTGGTGTGTGGTGCTTATACTGAGAGTGAGCTGAATTTCTGCCTCAGCTTCTTACTGAACGTTTTAAATTTTCAGCTCTCAGTGCTGAGGCCTGTCCCACACGTGTCACCGGGAATGACGTTGGCTTTAATGGTGCCTGTTGTTTGAACTCTCCTCGGTTGGCTCTGTTGGGACCGCCTCTGTTTTGGCCAAAGTGTGAGTGAAAACCAGCTGCCTTGTGGAGAGAGGGCTTTCTCAGCCCCAGCCACTGTTTCTGGGCCCTTTGTCGGCCCTGCAGGTGGTGTATTGGCTGAGATGCCCTTGGATGGTGGGGAGGGGCCCACATGAGGCCGCAGGGCTGCTGGCTCTTCCAGGCAACAGCTTAGGAGGCCGTGGCCCGCGGGTGTCTGCGACGCTGGGCTGGAGCCCTGGTGGACGGTGGGCACGCTCTTGCTCACACGCTCTCACACAGCCGCTCACACAGGTGCACCCTTGTTCTCAGTTTATTCTAACTGGGGCTTCAGCTCTTTTCTCCTTTTCATTGAATTATTTATTGAGGCAAATACTCTGAAGTATAACCCAGAGTTTATGTTGGTCGTCTTTTTACATATCCTTAAGGTTCACCTATGAGTTTATTGGAAAATTAGCAACATACACGTCATTTTAGGAAGTGGAAAATGAGGCTGCATGAGTGAGAGAATTCACTGTAACGTGGTGAAGAAACAGCGCACGTGCCAAGTAGCTTCGCCAGCAACGCAGTCTGCCCAGTGGAAATAAATTACTTGTATAAATAGCGTCTGCTGTCAGCGTGTTTTTCAGTTGTCACGAATCACAGCGTCTTCACACACGGCATTTTGATGCTAGGGCTGGAAATGTCTTTTCTTGGCTTTTTTTTTTTTAGGAATTGTTTACCTCAGAACACACAGATTTAATAGAAAAACAGTTAAACAGTTTGTTCTATTGCTATTTATAAGTGTTTTAAAGAGATTTTCTCTAAGATGCTAACACCCAAAAGTTACTTTTCAGTCCCATGCATTTCATTTGATCTTTTACAGAACGTTGAACTCATTAAGTCTTAAGTGTGAGTCATTCAAATATTTTACACCCCAAAGTGGAAGCACCTTTTAACGTTCATGCTTAGCATTTACAGAACTGAATTGAATGCAGCTTCACTGCAGTTCTTTTTTGAGAAGAACACCGTGTTGTAAAAGCTGACCGGTGGAAAAGCGTTGGGAGCCAGGGGTGTGTGTGCTGTGCCTCCGCTGGGGCCGTGGCTCTAGGACACCCGAGTTCTCTTCCGCAGCGTGAGCACCCTGGTGGTGTCACTGGGCTTGGCCCTCTTGGCTCCCTGCTGGGACTTCCCTGCATCCCTTGGACTTGTCCTCTTTTGCCCTTTGGGTCTGAGGTCACACGGAGCCTCCTGGCTTTCTGGGGTGTGGTGGGAAAGTTCCTGGGCCGTGGGCTCCCCCTCGCCTGGCCGGCTGGTCCCTGCGCTGTAGGCCGCCAGCTGGCAGAGGGCCACGGCTGCCGTCTGCTTCTGCTCCTCGCTGTCCACTGCCTGTGTGTCCGGGGCCTCCCCGGGGCTCGCATCCCCAGAACTTGCTGGCTTCGTCCGCGCGGTGGGGGCTGTGGTGGGCTCGGGCCCACGTGAGGGGCTGTGGAAGGATGGCCTTGGGGTCAGGGCGTTGCAGGGGTCCTTCACCGAGAGGTTGAGGGGCACATCCTGCGGCTCCGTGAAGTCTCCGTAGGCAGGGGTGTGGGTGGCCGTCAGCTCAACCTCTGGCTTCTTGGAGAGGTTCAGCGGGGCCGTCCTGGAGCCGTCCTCCGGGCTGCAGGGCGTGGGGTCTAGGCCAGGAGAGGTGTGTCCGGTCTGAGCCGGGGCCTCTGCACTGCCGGCCTCGAGGCTGGAAGAGACAAGAGGAATCATCATAGGACCTTGCTTATGAGCGCTGGTGGGGCGGTTAGCGCAGCCAGCAGGACACCGGAGGGTTTGAAAATAAGAGTCGCTTACCTTTTTGGGGACTTGTCTCTGCTCTCTGGAGCCTGGGGGTGTGGGCACTCGGGTGGGAAGGCCACGGGGCTCTGTTCCGGTGCTTGGAGCCTGCCCGGCCCGCTGGAGGCTGGCTGGTCCGGGAGCCCGCACAGCCCGGTGCATGGCTGGCTGGTCTGCGTGAAGTTGGTGGGGCTCGGCCTTCCCGGGGAGCCTGTGGCCGCACTGCCTGCACGTGGGCTCATCTTGGTCCCTTCTGGGTCCCTCTGCCCGTCTCTGGAAGGGTCCTTAGCCTCGTGAGTTGGACTCTCTTTCTCAAACTCTGTGTGTTTTCTGTGGGAGCTGGAAGAGTGTATCTTGGATGGACTCGAGGTTGGGTAGACCAGAGTGGCTTCTTCCAGTAGGTGAGGGCTCTGATCCCGCGAAATGCCAGCGATGGGGGGAAGTCTGAGACCATAGGAGGAGAAGGCAGACTCCGGTCTGTAAAATCCATAAGGAATTGGCAGATTGGAGTGGAACTGCTGGAAAACTCTGTAGTGGTCGTACGTGGACGGAGCTGGGTTCAGGTGCTTAGGGAGCGGCCCTGGGTGAGGCAGGAAGTGTCTCTGGTCTTGGGCTCCATAGACAGACAGCAGGGGGCTGTCACACTCGGCCGGGTTCCCGGCTAGAAGGTAGGGCGAGTAGATGGTGGCCAGTCCGTGCTCGGTGTAGAAGTGTGGTGGGTACTCTGGGACTGCAGGGTGCATGTACGGGGCAGTGGCTCCAAATCCCTTGGTGGAGGGGATTTTATGGGGGAACTCGGGCGGGAGAAAGGAGGAGCCCGCTTTCCACGGGTAGCCAGGAGCGTGGAAAGCGGACTTGGCGTGGAAGGAGGCAGCTTTGGCGGCAGGGTGGGGTGGGGCCAGCGCTTCAGGAGCCTCAGTGAGCTCCTGCCCTTTGAGCCTGTGCTCCCCGATGGGGACGAAGGCTGAGGGCCGCGTGGCGCCTTCCGTGGAGGGAGGGGTGCGCGTGGTGGCTTCCGCAGTGGGGCTTGGGGGCGCCGCTTCCTTGTGCAGAGCAGGCCGCTGCCCGGCACCCCTGTGGGGTCCACGTGCCTGCAGGTCTGGGTTCTCCTTGGTATCGTCCGTGGGCGGGCCGTGTTGAGGCTTGGTGTCCAGGTGCGCGAGAGCCCCCGGGCCAGGCTTGGATGAGGCGGGCATGGCCGTGGGGCCGGGCTGCCCAGCTGGCCCGGGGTCTGAGGAGCGTGGCTTGGGGCACCGGGGGGCGCGGTCCTGCTCGGACACGAGCGTGATGGAGTTCTTGCAGAGCCCGTACTTCATGTGGTTGAAGAGGTGGGACTTCTCGTTGCACGTGAAGGGGCACTGGAAGCACTTGTACCTGAAGGGCTTCCCCGGGGGCCGGGGGATGTAGTGCGGCTTCTTTGGCTTCCGCTCCTTGAGGAGGCTCATCTTCCCTGTGCGGCCTCGCCAGCAGGGTTCACGCTGGGCTGTGAGGCGGCACGTCTGCTCCTGCTCTGCTCTCTCTCCGAGCTCTTACTTGAAGCCGGCTCCACGGGCTGCAGGTCCGATGAGGGATGTCTCACTCATCTGGGGTCCAGGAGCTGCAACGGGGAAGCAGAGCTTAGTGTCAGGACACAGGTGGGCGGGCTGACCGAGACCGGCCTGTGCCCCCCCGGGCCACTGAGGACTGGGAGCAGAGGCCCCTGCAGCACAGAGGTTGCCCCACTCCTGGGGCAGGTTTGAGACGAGCCTCATCGGAGCCCCAGCTGCTGCGCCAGCAGCCTCTGTTCCCTCAAGTCTGGCCAAGGGCGTGTGTTCGGTGGAGGGTCTAGTGTCAGTTCTGAGCATACCTGTAATCCTCTTTTCGGGAACCTTTAGCCTGTGATCTGAGGCCTCAGATGCCAGGGGGCTGTGGACCGAGCAGGCTGGGTGGCTGTCGGGGTCCTGCCCCATCCGTGTGCCTATTGCCCTGCTGGCCTGACGGCTCTACCATGACCTGTGCGGCCAGGCTCGTGCGTGTGTGACACATTCAGTGCAAGAGAAGTGTGACTGTAACATTCAGCACATCTGCCCTATTCAGTCACAGTGCTCGGTTCTACCAGGGAGTATTCAAAAACGTGGTTCCACCTTCCTGCTTCTAAATTCACATGTGGAAAGTCCGCTTTCTTGGTCTGTGGCATTTGTGTTGTCCCAGACACAGACGTGGTGCTATTTGGGTGACTCTGTGCACCTGCGAGTGCCCCGAGTTCTTACTCACTGCCGCGTTTCTGCGGCTCACCTCGTGAATGGCGTGGTTGGTCCCCGCTTGGCCAGGAGGCCTGGATGTGTGTGGACTGCTGAGAGCACTGCGGGCCCGGGAGCCTGCCTGCCGTTCTTGGCCACACCTGCAATGGCAAAACCGAATCTCTGCAGCCCTCGTGGTCAGGGTGAAGCTGCGGCGAGTGGTGCCAGGACAGCTGGATCCTGAGGCCTTCCCCCTGCAGTAGGGGCTGCGGAGTTGCCTCCCCCTGGGGCTTCCTGTCCCTGCCCACCTGCCAAGCTTAACAGGGGGTCTCAGCCGGGGTTCCCTGCACACCCCGGGGCTTGCCCTCTGCCTCACACCCTGAAGCTGAGAACAAAGACGTGAGGTCTGGGAGGATCTCCGCAGCCGGGTGCGGCTGCGTGTCCTGGACCAGCCCATGGGGTGACTGCGTCTTAGAGAAAGCCTGTGGGTGGGGAGGGCTGGGGGCGGGCCAGGAATCAAGGCTGGCACTTTACTTTGCGTTAAAAATGTAGAAAGGATCTGGCTTCTAAATATTTTCAAACAGCTTAAAAATAAAGTTAAAAGGAAACAGTTTAAGAACTTCTCAGCTGTGGTTGTGCTGTAAGGAATGAGCAGATATGGTCAGTCCTGAGTCTTGTGAAATTGTGTGTGCAAAGCGTCACCTTCTAGACAGTGGGTTGGTTAAAACATTCGGCTGGAAAGCAGCCTTTTAAAAATAGAGAAATATGCACTGGAAATCTAAGAGACTCGTTTCACAAAATGAAACAGTTACCTTTAAGTGCGTCTCTCCCGCGTCCCACACATGGAGATGAGGTCATGGGTAGTTTGCGGGAGGGTGAGAAGGCTGCGGAGTCGGGTTTTAATTTCACTGGGATATCTTAAATTCTGAGAAAGCCATCCGATTTTCTTCTCAGCAAACTGGTTTCTCTACTCAACTATACATATTTCTTAAAAACACAAAAACCTCTCTCCCCCAACAGACTGCTCTGTTTTATCACCAGTTTGCTCAAAGATGTGTTTCTTTCCTTGGAGGTGGCCGGGGGTGGGGGGGTCCTGCAGCCTCTGCTGTGCGGGAGTTTCTGCAGAGCAGGGTGCTCAGGCACGTATTTTGGAAGAGAAATGAGATTTTTGGCTGCCCCCCTAATGGGGGGGCAGGGGCCCCAGGCCCCCTTTGCAGGTGTTTGTTGGCAGGGTGTGGGGTGGACAGAGGCCTGGCTGGGGCACCTGGTGCCTGGCTCTGCACCCCACCCCCACAAACCCCACACAGACAGTTAAACCTGTGCTCATGGCTCTGCGTCTTACTAACTTCCCTACTTGTAAAGGGAAAACGTGAAATCATTCTTTATGAGTTCATTCCCTGCCTTGAGGGGCAGGTATGCCCTGGGCTATAAAAGCACCATCTCCTTGCCTCCCTTCAGGAAGCGACTTCAGCCAGCGCGGGGCCAGCCCGGTACGTCAGGGCGGCCTGTGCTGGCACGTCTCCTCATGCTCCCTGGTTCTGAAGGCGTGAGAACCTCTGCAAGTCAGGTTCCCATGATTGCACAGGATGTGTTACGGCGGAGATCTGAACGCGGGTGATTTCATCACTAGCTGGGAGTACCAGGATCAAAATGATGACAGCTGCGAAACGTTTATCAAGTGTGAGCCCGCGTCTGGTGATACCGGGAGAGGACGCAGACACACCCCTCCAGCGCCCAGACCGCGTGAGCCCTGAATGAACCAGAAATCCCCTCGGGACTTAAGACAGCAGTGACGCCAGCTCTAGGAGCTGATACTTCCAGGCAAAAATTTAAGTAAACCCACTTTGATTACGTTTTCTCAGTGGTTTATAGGAGGCAAATAATACCTAAGTTACCACACTATTACCCAAAAGAGTTGTTTGGGAAATTACTGCTTTTATGTTAATATGTACTTTTTTCAGTCCAGTGGTGCCCACAGTTTTGGTCTGAACTTTCTGTTCCTCGGCCAGTTAGGCTGCAGGCACAGCAAACAGGTTTTCAGGGGATGGTTTCCTTGTCCGTGTTCTGGGAGGTGAGTGTTCTGGGGTGTGATTGATGGAGTCTCAGGAGCGGTCGTTTCAGTAACTTTGAGTAAACTGACCTCAGGGTTGCAGTTTGCTAATTGAAACAAGGGAGCACAGCTGCTTCAGGTGCTGGTGGAGGCGGCAGGTTCACTTGGTCATAAGAAGGCAACAGTGTTGGAGAGGGAGGTGGGGTAAGCTTCCAGGGGGACGCCTTCTAGGTGAGGTCTGCAAGGGTGAGGGAGCCTCCCCACCTACAGGGACAGGGTTTGCGACCTGGTCAGTTTACATCTGCCAGGCTGGCTGCTTGCTGGCAGCGGAAAAAGGGTGTCATTGCCAAAACAATAAATCCGGAACTTTAACTGTTTGTAGTAAGCGTGGATTAGCAATAGACACGAGGTTTTCCTGAAGGTGGTAAGAGGTGCTTCACTGTCCTCGCCCTGGGTGGTACATGTCTGGAGGGGTGCCTCCAGGTTCACACAGTGGCCCTGGGTTTGTCTTTCCTTGGAGAACTGCGGTGTTAGCATGTTTTAAAATTCAGATGTTAGGGGGAGGGTACAGCTCAGTGGTGGAGCTTGTGCCTAGCATGCACGAGGTCCTAGGTTCAATCCTCAGTACCTCCATTAAAAACAAGTAAATAAAATAAAGCTAATTGCCTCCCCCCAAAAAGATTAATTTAAAAAAATTCAGATGTTAGCCTAACCCTAAAGGGATGTTTACGTGGCAGTATTTTTCACCCTTGTGCGTCCCGCTGGGTCGGAGCCCTGCTTGTCGCACGCCTTCCCACAGCTCGGGCAGGGGTGCTGGGCTAGAACGCGGGAGCGGGTCTCTGCTGGGCTCAAGGGTGGCGGGCGGGCCCTGGGAGCCACGTCAGGCCGAGCAGCAGGTGTGGCGTCCACGCTGCAGGGGAGGGTGTGGGGAGCCTGAGCTGCCTTCATTTCGGACACCCCCTTTGAGCTCTGCCAGCCTCTGCCTTGCTCAGCCCTTGGGGCCGGGAGTCGGGGCGCCAGGCCCGCACAGCACTCCAAGCGGCCTGCGGTTTCGGGGTCCACGAAGCACCAACTGGCAGTGACTGAATGGCTTCCTAAGTGTGGACAGTTCACGGGGTCGCCAGCTGTTCGGGCAGCCATGAGTGGCTGGCACGTCTAACAGGGTTCTGAGGAGCCTGAGCTCTGGAAGCTGGGCGAGAGAGAGGCTTCTTCCTAGCTTTGATGGGACACAATGGAGGTAATTGCAGCTTAACTTTACAGGGCACTGCTGTGACGTGCCGGGGAGCTATGCTTGTCATGCGTGCTAACCTCTGGGCTGAAGTTGTGCTGCAATATTCCTCTCGGGGGTGTCCAGCTGCCTGGCAGGCCGCCTCACAGGTGGAACGTTTTGAAGGGCACGCTATAATTACAATATTGTGATGTGGCGTTATTGCATAACTCAAGGACACGCCATTGTCGCCTACCCACTGGGGTGTCGCAAGAACAAGATTTGTGAGTTTTACTCCAATTGAGCTTTTCCAGTGATTAACCACCCCTCCCTCCCAGACTTTCGGTTCTTTGAATTTAAGGGTAAACTGAAAGACAGCCGTAACCTAGGGAAAGACAGTGTTCTTGGGGCACCGTTTGGAAGACTGAATCCAGGAAACAACCAGGGGCTCGCTGTGGTTTCGACCAAGATCCCAACTTTCAGACACAAGCTCCCAGCAGTAAACGCACACGGCTGTAACATTCGAATGGTGGTCAGTCCCCAGAGCCCAAAGCTCAAAGCTCACCCTGCCTCCTGCTCTGTATCCTCACGAATTAACGCTTAAAAGCACTGGAAGGACTTTATGAATACAAAATAAAAATCAGGGTAACAAATGCAGACAGATGTTCATTAAATGAAGTCTGACGCCAGTCAAATCTGACCAGTAGTTTGGTCAATAATTATTTTCCTAGAGGAACATGAACTTTGTAAGGTTAACACAACCCCTTCTTGTGTATGTAGGGATTCTCTCTAGTTAAGGGTTTGTTGTTGTTGTTGTTGTTCAGCTTATGTCAAAACAGTACTTATTTTAAACTCAAAAGATTTTAAAGTTAAAGATTTATAAATTAAAATCAGCAACTGTCTCATTACACATATATCTGATTCCTTTATGGAATTTATTGTAGTTTACTTTTAAGGTGAGAAGCAGACACAGTAACATAAATCTACAGATTTGAGTTTTGGTCTAAATTTTATGAATTCTATGGTAGAAACGAGGACCGAATACCCGGATAAGCTTGTTACCCGGCTCCCAGAGTAAAGGGTAAGGCTTATTAGGAGTTCTGTGACAGAGGCACCTGCTGGGTCCTGAGCAGCCGGGGAGGGAGGAGAGGGCGCTCACCGCAGGGCGGCTGCCGGGACCCTGCGCGGGAGGAGGCGCCCTGCGGGCCCGCGGCTCCGAGGGAAAACGCGCGCTGAGCGGAGCGGTACTCACCGGCGGCGGGCGGCGGGCGGCGGGCGGCGGGCGGCGGGCGGCGGGCGGCGGGCGGCGGGCGCGAAGCCGGACCTGCTCTCCCGCGCGCTCCCCGGAGACTGGGGCGGCCGCGCCAGGGGGCGGGATTTAAGGGCGGGAGCCGAGCCCTCGGGGCGTAGAGATGCACCTGATATTCCCTCCGCCCGCAGCTACGATTCGTGTGTGCGCACCCACCGAGCTGCCGCCCCGCGCCACTGCCTCTGGGCGCGGGGCCGGGAGGGGGGGTGGGGGTCCAGGCGCCGGGAAGGGTCCCCCCACCTCCCCTCCCCTCCCCCTCGTGCGCCGTGGACCCGTCCGGGGGGAGCGCGTCTCCTGGCGCGGAGGCCGCCGCCCGTTCCTCCCCGAGGGTCGCGCGGAGCCCGTGTCCCCCTCCCGCCCCGGCCCTCCCGCCCGGAGTAGGGTGGGGGCAGCCTGGGCGCCGCGGGACCTGCCGCCGCACGCCCGCCGCCCGGCGCCCGGCGCCCGGCGCCCGCAGCCCGGGACGCGCTTCCTCGCTGTTCCCGGCAAATAACCGAGACTCCAGGCAAGCGATTCGCAGCCCTGCTCGCCCAGGGCCTCGATGCCCCCCGGCGCCTCCGAGGGTGCGGGCGAGGCAGGTGTGCCCGCCTGTGCCAGGGTGGGCCTGCCCAACGCGGTGCCTTTTATTTAGTTTTTCAGTTTAAGCTTAAGATTTTACTTGGCTTTGCCATTATATTGAACTGAAAAAAAAAAAGGTTTTAGTTGCTTTTGCCCAAATTAGACGTGTTGCACATCGTTCAGGGAGTGAAAAATAGTTCTGAGTCTTGTGGCAGGAAACACCGACTCCTGACCCCTCGCGCCTGCTGGTGTCCCACCTGTGACCCACGGTTTAAACCCACTGCCCATGTTATGGTCTCGCGATTTGGGGGACCGGAGTCGGGCCTCTGCTGGGCCATCCTGTGTCTGCAGCTTGGTGGGCACTCACCTGCCTCGTGTCCCGGGGCAGCAGGGTCCTCCTCCTCCCCTTGGCTTCACTCCAGAGGCCTCTCTGGACGGTGGTCAGCCTCACTCACTCGGGACTCAAAGGAGCCCACAGCAGAGGCTCCCAGTCCTCCGAGAGGCCGGATGGGGAGCTGTTCCCAGCACCTCCGTGTCACACCTGACTCCGGGTTTGAGGGGGGTGGGCCCCACCTCTCAGTGGGAGGGTGCGGCTGGCTGCTCCCTCCCATCCTCCATTAGGAGCCCCACTAGACCTTTACTCCGGGGCGAGGGTTTTGGTATTTGCCTTTTGTCATCCAGATGCATCACTGTCGCTAGTTTTGTTCCCTCCGCCCACCTTGCTGCTCCTGGGTTTGGGTGTTGTCTGCGCTGCCCTTGATGGGAAATGAGAGTGTAGCTCTCTGGCACCTCTGCCTCCACTCCTGCCTGCCCCGTCACCCGAGGTTTCCTCCACCAGTTCCCTGCACTGGGGGCCAGGTCTCCTGGACCCCACATCGTCCCCTCTCTGCTGATCCTTCGGGCGTGAAGCACAGCATTTTCATGGGGTCCTGAGCGCAGGAGAGGCGTCTGGAGACCCTGAAGGATTGGAGTGTCTGTTTCCTCCCCTCCTACCTAGTTGATGGTCCAGCTGGGCGTAGAACCCTAGGCCAGTGCTTTCAGTGCTGCTGCTGTGAAGTGTGGGGCGGCTCTGATCCTGACTCTGCCTCTGCATTTTCACTCGAGACAGTTCAAACGTACAGATGAGTTGAAAGAACGTGGCGGTGAACGCTCACACCAGGATTCCGCCATGAACATTCTCCTGCTCTGCCTCATGGCCCCCACGCCCCCACCCCTCATCCACATGTTCATCCGTCTTACTGATTTGCTGTGTGTCAGTCAGTAGCAGACACCACTCATTTTACCCTGAATGCTTCAGCAGACGTATCATGAACTGTTCCCACTTCCTCTCGTACAGGTAGGATTTACCTGTGGCGAGGGCACAGGGCCCCGAGTCTGGAGCGCTCCCCGGTCGGAAAGTGGAACGTTCTGGTCGCTACACCAGGCGGCTGTGTTGCCTTCCGTCACAGATTAGTTACGCCTGTTGTAGGATTTTGGTCTAAAGGGTGATTCCTGGTTCTGCATGGGCCGCCACTTCTCTCCCGCAGGCTTTCTCTGCCCTCCGTGTTCTCGCCTTCCTAAACTTTCCCTTCCTACCCTTCCTTTTCTGCTATTAGGAGTTTTGGTTTCCAAGAGTTCCTTCTTGTTCTCTGAGTGTTCCTTTTTTAGTGTCTTATTCTTATTTGGTAGCTGCAATAGCTTCTCTTACTCCCCTGAGGATTTTAATGATGGCTTTTTGGCAGGTGGTGTGGTTCTCCCTGCAGGGTCTCCATTTCTTCCACAAAGGACTTCTGTTTTCTTTCACCTGCTTATATCGCCAGAGAGTTCACTGTCTTAGGGGGCAGGGGGTTAGGCATCTGTTGGGTGTCTCTAGGTGTAAGGCTTTGTGCTAAAATTCTGTCTTCATTAATCCGTTTAATCACTGCAACAACTCTTCGAGTGGAAACAATCACCCGCCCAGTTTGCAGAGTCAAACAGCACAGAGAGGGCAAGTAACTTGGCTGAGGCCACCCAGCCTGAAGGGTGACAGAGCAGAGCCTAGTGGGAGGGCTGCCCTGGGGCAGGGGTGCTCATGGCCCAGTAGGGTGGGGGACCCCTGCTCTCTGGCTGGGCTGCCCACTTGAGTTTTGGCTCAGTTCTTTCCTCCTCCGGTGACCTGGGGCAGTTCCTTGACCTGGGCCTCAGCCTTCTCGACTGTAGAAGGTGCCCTGGGGGCCTTGACTCGTGGAGTTCCCCTTGGGACCTGATGAGTTAATCACAGCATCCCACAGAATTGCATTTGTATGGTGGGAGTGGTCTGCGTCATGAGACGAAACGTCTTTGATGAAGGAAACAGATCACTTATATTTTAGACCTTAGACATAAATACAAGGCAGTTTTTACTGTTTACACTCCTCTTGGTGCTGCACCCGGTGGGAGGGTAAGGGCGACAGAAACTCCATAAAAAGTTCAAGACGTGATTTCAGTTTCCCTGACTTTGGTCACTGTTGGGCAGTCAGCCCCACCAGCTGCCACGTCTTCTGAGAGGTCGACTCCTCATGGCCCCGGCCCCAGGGAGGGCACTGGGAACCGTTCCTGAGGCCAAGGGGCACCTCGCTGCCCAGATGGTACCTCGGGGGTCACGGGAGAGGTGTCGTGGCTCAGGCCAGCAGGTAGGACGCTGCTCCCCTGGGAGGAGGTGGGCAGTGAGGCTGCTGGAGGGAGGGCAGCTTAACACGTGCACATACATGCACACGTGCACACACCTGCATGTGTGCACACATCCATGTGTACACGTGTGCACACACTTGCTCACTGAGCCTCGGTTAAGGGCAAGATGGCCGAGGACAGACATCTCTCCAGGCTTCGGGCTAGAGTTGAGTCTTGCAGGAGGTTTGGGGCTGAGGCGCCGTGGCGCTGCCCCGGGTCCGTGTACCTCAGGCCGGTGTGTTCGCTCTTGAGGTCCGCGGTGCTCCTCGGGGTTGCTCGCTTGGATGTGGACGTGGCCCCGTAGAGGGGAAGCCCACCCGGGGCACTGGCCCTGGGGCCGCAGTGTCCGGCCGGGCCCTCTGGCGCTGTGCGTCTCTTTGGGACTTGCCTTGTTTCCATGCTGCCCCTTCCACGCTGGGCCTTGGTGCCGAGGAGGATTTTCCCCGCGTCTCTGAGCTCTGTGCTGGCCTGTGGCCTTGGGGTCTGCTTACGGAGGGGAGGCTGTGTCCTGGAGGGTCCTCCACTTTCCTGGGGCCCTCGTGCTGCTCAGAGGTGCTGCCTTGGCCCTGCTCGCCTGTTCCCTGCTCCAGGAGGCTGCCCCGGAAGGGACTGGCGCCTGGGCCCCAGTGGAGCTGAGTGTGAAGCTGGGCCCGGGAGGCCCAGTGGGGAGCGCGGGGCTCACGCCAGCCCACGTGGGAGCTGGAACTGGGGCGTCTCTCCCAGGCGAAGCATGTGGCTTCTCATTAAAAAACATGCTGAAGATGTCAGTGGATTTTTGCTTCTGGGCAATAGAAATGAAAGTAGAGTTTCTGTGGCCGGCTTGCAAGGTAGGTCGAGTTGTGTGAGGTGTTCTGGGAGTTTAGTGTCGGCCACTTTACTTCCTCTGATGAGTGAGCGGAGGGCTTCATTGGTAACTGGAAGTCTGAGGTGTGTAATTCATTACTTGGGGTTTAATTTGCTTGTTACTCCAGTAATGCCACCATTTGAATGTGGAAGTGGAGCTGCTCTGTTTGGAGGGGGCGCACAGGCCCCTTCTTCGGCTGGGCTGTCCTGTGCCCGGGGCTCCAGAACGGTGGCTGTGTGGCTGCTGGTTTTGGTGTGTGGCCCGTGGGCAGCTTTTGTACCCATGGCTCCCATGCTCCCCCCACCCCCAAGGAAGGTGGAGCCTGGCGGAGCTGCGCTGGACCTGGCGCTCCTAGCACCTCGGGCGCCAGGGCGGAGGAAGGGCCAGGGAGGGATTCTGCGCCTCTGGGTTTAGAGGGGGCCACGAAGCCCAGCCCCGTGCGATGGGCTCTGCCTTCTGGTCTCAAGTGAAGCCTGAAACCACGAGCTTCAGCTGGTTTTGTCTTTGACTGGGAACCTCGTTCACGCTGTGAGTCTGGGCCAGGTTCTGAGGGTTCCCACAGCTTTCCTTGGCCCTCCCCCTCCCCTCCCCTCCTCTTCCCCTCCCCCCCCTCGCCCCTCCTCTCACCCCACCCCGCAGCAGTGTGCCTGTGTTTTAGGATGCTCACTGGTCCCTTCTCAGGCTGCTTATAATTTGTCTCCTTTCATTGAATTCGTCTTTAAAAGGTGCTTTTTATGTGTCATTTTGGTATGTTCACAGCCACATGCAGAAGTCACTTAGATTGAACAAGGACCAGGAAACAAATTGGCGCGTAAGTTTCTTTTCCTTTCTTCCTCATGCTGCAGGTGACACCAGTGAACGACAGCGAAGAGCCCCCTGAGCCCCTCCCTCACTCTGCTTGATAGCGCGTCAGTGCCCCACGCTCCGGTCCCTCAGGGCCACCGTCCTGCTCCGTCCACAGCGAGAATCCTTCCTCCCTCTACTTCCAGACATTTGTATCGGTTCTTTTCCAAATCTTCCCCGTTCCCTCGCCGTGGCTTCTGCTCTTCCGTTCACGTGTTTACTGTTCCGAGCCTTCTCTGCGGGTACTGTCCTTTTAGGTCTGTTGTCCCAAGTTCTTGAGCTGCTCATCCTTCAGTTACATCTGAGACTCTCCCTCGTGTGCCTACTCTTCTTACGTGACTTGTTTTTATTTTCATTTTTTGGTGGGGGGAGGTTTTTAGGTTTACTCATTGATTTATTCTTAGAGCAGGTACTGGGGATTGAACCCAGGACCTCATGCATGCTAAGCATGCACTCTTACCACCTGAGCTATACGCTCCCCCCTCTTCTCATGTAATTTAACGTGACCGAGTTTTTCTTCTCCAGGCACCCGGGGGATGGCCTGGCGTAGGCTTCCGCCCCCGCAGCCTTGTCCCTTCAGGGAGATGTGCGTGGCCCAGGCTGGGGCTCTGACTTCTCGGGGAGTCCTCCCTCTCTTCCAGAGCCCCACTGGCAGCTGCACTGGCCCTTTCTTTCTCCAGGAGCCCCCGCCTGAGTTTCTGGGAGCTTGGTGGTCACAGTGGCCCAAGGCCATGTGTCCTGACTGTGGGTGTTAAACCAGACCCTCAGCCAGTAGGGTTGGTGCTGTTCCAGGCCTGCTGTTGGATGTACTTGCTGGAAATAATTGAAGTAACAGTTTGAGGGAGAATCCTCACCTGAGTGCTTGCTGGGTACTGGACGTTGTGATGTGTATCATGCAGACGGGAGGGCAAGGCTCATCTGGAGCCTCGCGCACGACCGCCCTCTTCTCTCCGCACCGCGGTGCTGATGGTCCTGCCCACAGCCACCACTATGCTGCTGCCCTGGCCTCACATGGTGCCTGCTGGGGTGAGTGGGGCCCTCTGCCAGCGGCCTGGTCCCCGCTGGCTCTGCAGGCAGGTGTGCAACTAGGACGGCGCGTGGCCGCTGGTCTGCTGGCCGCCTGTGGTGCAGGGTCTCCCCCCTCCCCCCCGCAGGTCCCCGCCCCAGCCCCATATGCTCAGGCGGCTCTGAGGTGACGTGTGCGGGCCCTTCCCCTGTGCCCACATCCTCCAGGTTGGAGGCTGGGAGGTGGGAGGGTAGGTGTGGGCATTGCAGCACCTGCTCCGGGGCCTGCTTGTCCTTGCTGCCCCCTCCCCGTGCCCAGGTCCTCCTGATACCAGGTCCCACAGCAGAAGCAGTGGGCACTGGGGCCCTGGCCCCACGTCTGCTGTGACCCCTGGGAAAACGCGTCACTTGGCGTCACCTGTGACTGGCACAGGTGCCTAAGCTGTACTGGAGGCCGTGAGAAGCGGCAGTCAGTGGGGCGGCAGGGAAAGTGGGCGAACCTAGGGTCCTCCTGAGAGCTCAAAACACCCCTCTGTCTTGTGGACAGTTCAGTTAGGAAATGAAACAGCGGGAGCCTTGTGTGTATGACTCGGACGACAGAGAAACAGGCCTGGTGCCGTAGGTTCGCGTTGGGCTCTGCAGCTGCGGCCGGGGGCTCCTTAGTCTCAGGAACACTTCCTGGCAAGGCTGTAAAACAGGTCTCAGGACGTTTCAAAGAACCTTGGGTGTTCAGGCTACATTCTTTGACCAGAGCTCAATGTCAGGTACGGAAAAATAGAAGTGAGACATGAGGTTTTAGTTTGAAAGCTTGTGGGTTTCTATGTAACACATGAATCAAAGAAGAAATCTCAATCGAAATTTTATAATGAAAATTTTTTTAAAGACAGTATTGAGCAGTAACAGAATTATATATCAAAGTT
The DNA here is from genome assembly GCF_048773025.1 of Camelus bactrianus. Lineage (NCBI taxonomy): Eukaryota > Metazoa > Chordata > Mammalia > Artiodactyla > Camelidae > Camelus > Camelus bactrianus. The sequence goes on from NC_133554.1 coordinate 59,915,605, forward strand.
TTTGTGATGCAGCTGATAGTACACTTCAGGGAAATTTAAAACCTTAAGCAGGAATTGTGAAACTGTGGCCCTCGGGCCCAGTCTGGCCTTGGTCTGTTTTTGTACGGCCTTGGAGCCAAGAATGGTTTTTCCTTTTTTAAACATAGTTTATGAAAAAGAAGAGAGGCAGCCAGCGGGCGGCCGAGCTGACTCTCAGGCTCCTGCCCTGTGCAGAGATCGCAGCTGACCTGCCTCAGAAACTTGTGAGACCAGAGAAGGGCCCCCAGTGCCAGGGAGACAGTGGCGAGCAGACACAGGTCCGGGAGATCAGAGGCGAGGAAGCCGACCGCAGCGGGAAGCTTCCCAGTCTGTGGACAGATGGTGAGCAGAGGAAGCAGAGCAGCAGTGTGGACGGCAAGACGGGCTCTGAAGCAGGTCCTGTGGAGATGAAACCCATGTGTCAGAGTGTCTTGGCTGCTGACTGTAATAGCTCGGATAAAACAGACGTCCCTTGAAAAATACAATTTATCAGAATTGACCCAAGTGGAAGTGGAAAGATAACTTCTCTGTCCTTCAGTGTTCTTTATTGATAAATTGGGACAATAACTCCCTGCCTAAGAGGTTTTAAACACAGGTCTATTAATATGTCATTTATGTTCCGTACAGGTCACCTGTTTGAAGTGTGCCGTCCGTGGCTTTTGTGTGTCCACAGGGCTGTGCAGCTGTCCCCAGAGTCAGTTCTAGAGCATTTTCATTGCTCCAAAAGGACCCCATCCATGCCCCTTGGCTGTCCCCGAAACCCTCGCTCTCCTCAGCGCCACACAGCTGTTGATCTGCCTTCGGTCTGGATTCGCCCATTCTGGTTGTTTCTTCTAAACAGACTCGTGCACTGCGTGGTCCTTTGTGACTGGCTTCTCTCCCTTAGCATGACGTTTGAGGTTGGTCCGCGTCGTAGCCTGTCAGGGTCTCGTCTCTTTTGCTGAAGAAGACCCCGTGTGGTGTGGCTCATTGCTGGGGCCGCCGTAACCAAACGTGGTAAGGCAGCGCTCAGGCGCTCCCGCACGGACCTCGAATCTGTCGTGCTCAGGGTTCCTTCTTGCGTCGCAGGCCCCCGCTTTGGGACAGATTCACTTCTTTGGCTTTAGAAGTTCCTCGGCAGGTGTGCTCCCAGCAGTTGTCCTGGGGGCTTCCCTGTTGCGTGCAGACCTCCTGTTCGCCGCTGCGCCTCGTCTCCTGCGGCTCCTGGGAGCCGCCTCTTTGTTTTCCGGTCTTCCCGTGATGTGTCCAGGAGTGGACGTCTCTTTATTTCTCTTCTCCCTCTGGGACGCCGTCTCCATGCTTCTCGTTCTTCGTGTCTTGTCTCCTTTTCTCCCTGGGTCGTGGTGTCTCTCTCCTGTGTCGCCTGGTTCTCTCACCTGCCGGTCTCATCTGTCAAAGCCGGACGTTGTCCTTTGATCCCGGTGCCTGTCTGTGCGTTACGTGCAGTGAGTTAATACGCGGCGCTGTGTGTGCGTTACAGCTCAACAGGAATCTTATTTGTAGCTCATTGTTCACTGCATCTTTGAGACATTTTATGTAGGGTTTTATAGGACCGTAATTTGAAAGTTCCACTATCTAAGCTCCTTTCGGTTTAAATTAGGTGATTTTTTCTTTTTTGTGCTGGCACTGCCAGCCAGGCTGCCTCCCTGTGTGGATGTCTCTGCCAGGCCTCCCTCCACGTGGGCGCCTCCTGACCGGCCTGGGCACTGACACCCCTGGGGGCCCCTCACCCACTCAGGTTCTGCATCCCTATGCCCAGCTGCCCCTCTGCAGGGGCACCCCTTCACCCTGCTGGGCTCTGACCCCTTTTGTGGGCTGTCTGCCTCGCGGACCCCTCCTCAGCCTGTAGCCGAGCAGGACCCTGTGGGGCCTTCCCAGGACAGACCCCTCCCCATATCCTCTGCTGCAGCTCCTCTCTGAGGGGACCCAGATAGTCGTATCTCATGTGTTTATTTCCTGAGTTTTTCAGAGGCTGAAAACCACACCAAAGGGAAGAAATTAACTGCTTAATGATCTAGAGCACGTGGCCCCCAGACCTGCTGGCACCTTGGGGTTAGTAGTGTTGACTCCCTGTTCCCCCGACATCGGCCCGTCAGAGTCGTGCACGAGCAGACCCCAGACCCTGTGACTGCTCCCTTACCTGGCCGTTATGCATTTGTTTTCAGAGGAGGTGCTGGGGATTGAACCCAGGACCTCGCACGTGCTAGGCGTGCACCTTGCCACTGAGCTACGCCCGCCCTGCTTTGCCCATTTTAAGACTGGGTTGCTTTGTCTTTTTGTTGCTGACCCTATACGATCTGTGTATGCTGGATTGTGGACCCTTATCAGATACACAGTTTGCAGATGTTTTCTCCAGTTCTGTGGGTTGTCTATTTTCTTGATCTTATTTGTGTCATTTTTCTTTTTTTTCAATTAAAGTACTGTTGATTTACAATGCTGTGTTTGTTTTGGGTGTACAGTAACGTGATTCAGTTACACATACATGTTTTTCCTTTTAGATTCTTTAACATTATAGGTTATTGCAAGGTACTGAATAGAGTTCCCTGTGCTGTACAGTAGGACCTTGTTGCTCATCTGTTTTATGTATAGTAGTTTGTATCTGCTAATCTCAAACTCCTAATTTATCCCTCCCCTACCCTCTGTCCCCTTTGGTAACCGTAAGTTTATTTTCTGTGTCTATGAATCTATTTCTGTTTTGTAAATAAGTTCCTTTGTAACATTTTTTTAAGATTCCACGTGGAAGTGTTATTGTATAGTATTTGTCCTTCTCTGTCTGACTTGCATGTTGTGTCATTTTTAATGTAAGAATTTCCCTACCTCAGCTCTCATCTTAGTTCTCTTATCTGCGCCGCTTCCGAGGGTGTGAAGTGTGTGCGTACGGGTTTTTAAAGGGTATCTCTAGTGTTTTTATTTTAAGGTGTTTGATACTTCTCCAATTAGAATTGAGATTATGAAAGAATTTATAGTTTGAAGAAGGAAAGTATTAAGCACGTTTAAAGTGGTAGATGTTCAGTGTTTATACTTGACGTACGTGTGGGAGCCTCGTAAATTTAAAGACCTTGGTGTCGTGGTTTTATCTGTGTTGTTTTTAAGAATTGAAATTCATAATCTGGGTCAAAACTAAGATTGTGATGTTTATGAACAAGGAGTGACTTGATTGGGGGTGTGTTAGTCATGTGCGGTGCGCTCAGAAAGTAATGTCTTTGCACAGAGTTTATTATTTTAGATACTTGGGTAATATTTATGCTGTTTTGATGGAAAATCTTTTTCTGAATCTTTTAATGGGAAATCCTTTGACCTGGAAAAGCACTTTACCTGCTCAGCTTATTTCTGCGTCTCTGTAACTTGGTCATCGGCTTCTGCCAGCAGCGGGCCTGTTCGGGGTTCTGGATGCAGTGCAGGTCGGCTGGTTTGATGGGGGTTACACAGGGAAGGAGCCGGAGGGTCCAGGCACGTGAGTTCCAGGTTTGCTCGTGATTGTGGTGTGTTAGCAGGTCTCCTGGTGACACGTCTGGGCGGCAGGTTGCCCCAGGGCGAGGACTCGACTGAGGTGGTTTCACGTTTCCCCGGGAGAGGCGGTTGTGTTCTCTGTGCCTGCCCCGCACTCCTGCCGCGTGAGGGCTGCCTGCGTGCCCCGGGTGCCAGCCTCCTCGGGGGCGGGTGGCTGCAGGTGCTTCCCTGCCCCGGCTCGGCCTCACTGGAGTCCTGCAAAGAGCCCCGGGGCCGCGCTGCTCTGCCTTGGCACCGGGGCAGGCCCTGCTCCGCAGCCTCGGGCTTCCGGGAAGGAGCCTGGGGAGTGGCCCAGCGGGCACAGGCCCTGACTTCTCCCCAGCAGGCCGGCTGCTGCAGGGTCGTGGAGACGGCTCTGTGCTTGGGTGCCCTGGGTGTCGAAGTGTAGCCCTGAAGCGGGTCCGTTCTTGGTGGAGGTGCAGTGGGCCGCAGGCAAGTGCTCAGGGCTGATCTCGCACCTGGAGCGTGGAGAGGAAGTGAGGATGGGGCTCTGCCTGGCTGTCACGGGGATGGGCCCATGGTTGGGGGTATTTGCCAGTTTTTGGATGAAGGGGGGACGAGGCCAAGTTCTGCCTGTACTTGGTGGGACTTCTCCCCACCAGGCACAGCCATGCGGGAGGCGTGTTGTGTGCGTCACTCTAGGGGAGGTCAGCGTGAGGGGTTCACGGGGGCAGGTCAGACAGTGTGGCTGTGGGAGTCCAGGCCTGCAGTCGGAAGTCTGCCGTCCGCGCTGCCTTGTCCGGCTGCCCAGAGCAGTGCCCTGGCTAGTGAGACGGGAGAAGACACCTGTCCTGATGAGCTGGGCCCTGGCGGGTGCAGGGTCGTCACCCATCAGACCCGAGTGGCCTGTCATCCAATGTTTGTCCTGCTGGCCGTCAGGCCTCGGGTGGCGCGGCCTCGGGTGGCGCAGCCTCTCTCGGGCCTCCTGCATGCTGGGTGTCAGGTCCCGTGACCCTCAGCTCGGCGAGGCGGGGTCTCCAACAGGATGGTCCTCCAGACCTGGTGGTTCTAAAGTCGTGCTATGGACACCTTGGGGGAGTTCTGGGCACTGCGGCCGGAGTCCAAGGCTGTGAGTCAGTGGCAGAACTCGTCCTGACTCCCGGTTAAGCCTCTAATTCTCCTGAGCACTGTTTTTGCTTCTTTCAAGTTGTTGTGCCTGGGCCACTCTGTCATCAGCTGTGGGTGTTTCCTGCGCCAGCAGCACAGCCATGCTCCCTCCCCTCCCTGTCCGGTGGCCTTTGGCGAAGGGACAGGATGGACCGGCACTGGTCCTCGTGCCGGGGGTGGGGGTGGGTGGGGGCAGAGATGGAGAGAGGCCTTATCTCTACCTGCAAAGGAGGGTGGTTCAGAGCTCAGGGAGAGTTTAATTGGCCAAGTGCCATGACTCAGGTGGCTTGAAATGAAGGAGTTCTGACACAGAACACGGATCGAGGCCAGGTGGGCCCCCAGGGAGGCCGTTGTGACAGCCGGGAGACGTGCTGGCTGTGCTGGACTAAGGAGTGGGGAGCAACTGTGTGGGTTTAATCCGGAGGGTTCAGGCTGTCCCATGGCAGTTCTCACGTCAACTCATTTCAGGGTGCTGGGAGGGCACGTCCCTGTCCCCGAGTCCTGACCCCGGCAGGCACGGTGGGCACCTGGACAGGTGTGGGTGACATTAGTGGGATGGCTTTGTGTCTGGTCACGGCTTTCCTGGGTACCCATGGTGTCCTTTTGCTCGATTTTAATAAACCGCGGCTGCGAGAGGGGAGAGCCTCGTTTGGTGGCATCGCTCCAGGCGCTGCGGTGCTGACGAGGTGACAGCTGCTCCCGCACAGCCCTGACTCGGCGGGAAGTGTGGGCTGCGGCCGCAGGCGCTGCAGAGCGGGCAGCCCTGGCCCCACGGGGTCCGGGTGTGGGGCTGCCCGCTCCTCCCCGCAGCCCCCCTCGCAGCTGGCGTGAGGCCTGGGAGGGGGCTTAGGAGGAATGGAATGTCTTGATCTTGAGGGAACGTCTGAGAAGGTGGGGTTTCAGTGGTGAAAAAATGAAAAAGTATGTCAGAAGGTTGTATGTCTTGAGGATCGTTTCTAAGCAAACAATTTTACTTGACCTCGAGCACAGTTTTCCAGCCGAGAGTTAGAGCACTTGGTCCCCGCCGTGGTGAAGAAATCAGTCAGCTCTGGGGATTTCTGAACGTCGGAGGCCCATCTGTCCCTGTCCTTCCTTGTGTCGACCGTAACGTGTTCGCAGCCCGAACGCTTGGGCACGTTTGCCTTCGGCTGGGGGACAGGCGTGTGAGGGAGGGAGAGCTTGCCCTGCAGCTGCACTGTTGCTGGTGCAGCTCACCTTGGGAGAAGACGAAGATCGGGGACGGCAAGTCCGTTTCAAAAGGGGCGGAGAGGCGTCTCTCTGCCGTCCTTCATCTACGAAGAAGGATGTGCTTGGGTGAGATGTTGAGAAGGTATTTCCAAGAGGAAACTGCGTAAGCAGTTTAAAACATTGCAAAGGATGTTTGTTCTTGGAGAAAGAGTGAGAGAGAAACACTTAGATTCACTCGCGACCGACTGGGACCTACTGTGTGCAGGGGCAGGGTGCAGGATGGTGTGGGCAGGGCTCCGGACTCCACGTGCTGGCCAAACCTGGGCTGGGGGAGGTCTCCTGCCGCTGTCCTCAGGCACGGTGAGCTGAAGTTCTCAGCGCCCCTGAGACGAAGTTCCTCAGCCGCCCTGGAGGTTCCGAGCGTGCCAGGCCCACCAGACTTGGTGTCAGCTCCCTTCTGCTTCTGCAGCCTCTGCACTCTGACTTTGTCCCGGGCCTTCAGAACACTTGGACGTTTAGATTCTGATCTCTCAGTAATAGACAGACATCGTCAGTCTCAAGTTCCCCGTGACCTAAACACCGGGCAGCTCTTGTCGCGGCCCCGGCACAGACGCCCCGGCATCTGGAAGTGGAAGCCCTCGGGTCTCCCGGCGGAGCTCCTAGTTCCTCCTTTAAAGCCCCTGGAGGTGGGGGTGTTTCAGAGTCAAGACCTCTTCATCCCCAGGCAGGTCGTGGGTTCCTCGGCTGTGTGGCCTCCGCCCTCCGTGGAGTCCAGGCGGCGCCCACAGCTGACACAGGCGCCCTCCTACAGAGCACGTGGCCAGAGCCACAGCGGGAGGGGAGCGCACACTGTAGGCTGACCCGTGTCAGCTCAGCCAGGCTTTGCTGCCAAAGAAGATCCCAGCCCCTCTTCTCAGAGCTTCTGGATTGTGCAGTTGTGGGTGCGGGACTCCGAGCCTTCATCACCTGTTGAAATAAACGGTGAGAGGAACTAAGATATGCAAATGTCTTAAATATTGTTTTTTAAGATTAGAAAAACCCATATTTATCCAAACCATTAGTCAAATACTTGGTTTTTGTTGAGGGGAGGGGAGATGGTGGAGGAGCTCCCAGCTCACTAGGAAGGGGCAGACTGGGAGCGCAGGCTCCGGGGGCTACGGGATGAGGCCCCAGGCCTGCAGACCGGTGGGGTGGGCTGTCACTCCTGAGACCCCCGATGGCTGCCTTCTGACCTGAGGGTGACGCCGGGGAGGAAGCCTGCCACTGGTCACTGAGGCCAGAGGTTGGAGGGGCTCTGGACCGGGAGGTGCAGTTCGGAGGATCAGCCAACGTGGCACGTGTGGGGGACTGCTGGTCACCGGGGAGGGGGCCCGGCACAGCCCTGCCGGCTGCATGGTGATTGTTGCACACAGACTGGAGCCAGAGTGATGCTTGTGACTCAGACGTGTGTGTTTTCATTTGCATGTGGACATGTAGACGTGAACTGAGCAGTGAAACACCCTGTCACCTGTCGAATGGGCCTTTGGAAGATACTGTGAGTGGTCTGTCATCGTAGAGAGAGAGGCTCTTTACTGACTCTGGTGCGTTTTGCCTTTAGTAGTCTGAGAGCAGGTTTCGTAGTTCCTTTCTCGCTCTTACTGGTCTACCTAGTGGCAGCCCTCCACAGAAGGTCCCTCTAGTCTGATGGAGGTGGGAGGGCTGCCCGTGACCCAGGCTTCTCAGAGTGGCTGTGACCTGTCCTCCCGCTCAGCAACTCTGGGGAGGGTCCTGAGCACCAGAGGTCGTTCTTATGGCAGCCAGGGCCGAGGCCCGCTGCCTAAGAACCAGCCTGCGATGCTGAACTGAGAAAATGACACGTGGCCTTTAGGGAGGGAGGGGCGTGGGCTCCGGGTCTTCTGAAAGCTGTGCTCTTAAAGGTGGTGTTTTCCCAGCATGACCCAAAGGTGCAGAGAGCCGTGGGGCTGGTGGGCGAGGCCTGTCTTCCCAGCCTGCCCTGCGGTGCCGTCTGCTCCGATCAGCGCCTTGTGAACAGGAGGATCGAGGTGGGGTTGCTTGGCGTTTGTCAGGAGAAGAGCCTCTGTGATGTCTGCCTGCCTGTGCGGGAGCCCGGGGGGGTGGGTGGCCGCGCCCTGCCCTGCCGTGCCGTGCGATCTGGGGACCTCTGGGCCCTTTGGGGCGGTGGGCGTGCAGATGGGCAAGGTCGAGGAGGCTCCAGGGTGTCAGTCCGTCCGAGCCCCAGAGGGCCAGCAAGGGAATGGTGGGGGAGGTCAGGGAGGACATCGCAGAGGTGCGTGGGAGCCGGTGGAGGACACTGTGCCCGGGGACCTGGGCTGACCTGGGCAGTCCCTCTGCGCCCCGGTTTCCCCGCTGTGCCCCCACCTCCCGCTCCTCTGCTGGCACTTGGTCTCTGTCCACGTGACCTTCAGTAATCGCTCTCAGCACTCGTGTCTCTTTGGCGTCCTTCACCTGCGGTCTCCTCTCCAAGTTGCAGTGTTCACCGTTGGTGATGTAGTGAGCTCGCCATGTGTGCTGGCCAGCACGTCCTTCTCCGTCGTGTCACACTTGCCGCTCGTTACTTGTCTTGAAACGCCCTTCAGTGTCTTGGGCTGCTGTGTGCCCTTTGCTCATCACCTCCTCTGTGCAAGTGGTGTGGTGGGAGCTGCCCTCCACACCCGGGGGAGGGGTGCGCCTTGCTGTTTGCCTCGGTCTCACTTGTGATCACGCGAAGCGTTTCAGAAGGCCCTGCCCCAGGTAGGACTCTACGAGCCCCTGTCTTGAAATGGCCATCGCATTGTTTCTTGTGAGGAGAGCCTCCGTCTGTGGCTAGTGTGCCCCACAATAACGGTTGGACCCGCCTAGGCTGGCCTGTGTGCCCTGCACTTGCTGGGAGCCCTTATGGTCTGAGGGCTTCCGCTGAGGGAGCATCCGTTCCTGCCTCGGCTCTCAGTTGCAGCACTAGGGGTGGTGCTGGGGGGTCTTGTTCACAGAGAGGATGCTTGGGGGGCTCCTGGACCAGCTCGGCCACATAACTTTCCCGTGGAAAGGGAGTGGGCTTCGTGGGCGCTCCCACTGTGTTGGGGTGGGTGTGCTTGCGGCGTCTAGGGGAGAGGGGAGCCAGGTGGTGCGCAGGTCGGGTACCCACCACCAGCAACACAGGATGCTACTGAGATATCTCTCCCCTACTTGCGGTGGGGACGAGCCCTGGCCAGGCTCTCCCCACGTCCATGGGGCTGGGGTCCCTCACCCTCCAAGGAAGGCCAGCACGCATGGCCGAAATTCCCCACTGTGCTGGGTGAAGGCTGGCACTGCTGCCTGCAGGTCGGCCAAGGGCCTTTGAGACAGTTTTTCAGACGTCCTGTGGGAACTGAGAACCAAGTGACTGTGGAACCAGATTTTCTGTCCGTCATTTCCTCTCCCCCAGCAAATTCAACATTGGTTTTTTTTTCTCAGCAAGTTGGACTGCATTCTTTAGGTAGGTATGATGGCTATTTGTACTGGTGGCTGAAATAAAAGTTCTGTGGTGGTGGCCACACCCACTCCCAGGGAACTAGTGCTTTCCTGGACTCAGACTCAGGCAGGCGGGCTCAAGGCCTGAGTGTGGCTCCCCAGGCAGGGCCGTCAGGTGACGAGGTGACTCAGTGCTCTTTGTGGTCCATAGGCTTCCTGGGAGACTCAGCCAAGTGCATCCTGGGAGAAGTCATCCTAGTCTGGCATCCTGGGAGAAGTCATCCTAGTGCATCCTGGGAGAAGTCATCCTAGTCTAGCATCCTGGGAGAAGTCATCCTAGTCTAGCATCCTGGGAGATGTCTTCCTAGTCTAGCATCCTGGGAGAAGTCATCCTAGTCTAGCATCCTGGGAGAAGTCATCCTAGTGCATCCTGGGAGAAGTCATCCTAGTCTAGCATCCTGGGAGAAGTCATCCTAGTCTAGCATCCTGGGAGATGTCTTCCTAGTCTAGCATCCTGGGAGAAGTCATCCTAGTCTAGCATCCTGGGAGAAGTCATCCTAGTGCATCCTGGGAGAAGTCATCCTAGTCTGGCATCCTGGGAGAAGTCATCCTAGTCTGGCATCCTGGGAGAAGTCATCCTAGTCTGGCATCCTGGGAGAAGTCATCCTAGTCTGGCATCCTGGGAGATGTCATCCTAGTCTAGCATCCTGGGAGAAGTCATCCTAGTGCATCCTGGGAGAAGTCATCCTAGTCTAGCATCCTGGGAGAAGTCATCCTAGTCTAGCATCCTGGGAGAAGTCATCCTAGTCTAGCATCCTGGGAGATGTCTTCCTAGTCTAGCATCCTGGGAGAAGTCATCCTAGTCTAGCATCCTGGGAGATGTCATCCCAGTGCATCCTGGGAGATGTCTTCCTAGTCTAGCATCCTGGGAGAAGTCATCCTAGTCTGGCATCCTGGGAGATGTCATCCTAGTCTAGCATCCTGGGAGAAGTCATCCTAGTCTGGCATCCTGGGAGAAGTCATCCTAGTCTGGCATCCTGGGAGAAGTCATCCTAGTCTGGCATCCTGGGAGAAGTCATCCTAGTCTGGCATCCTGGGAGAAGTCATCCTAGTCTGGCATCCTGGGAGAAGTCATCCTAGTCTAGCATCCTGGGAGATGTCTTCCTAGTCTAGCATCCTGGGAGAAGTCATCCTAGTCTAGCATCCTGGGAGATGTCTTCCTAGTCTAGCATCCTGGGAGAAGTCATCCTAGTCTAGCATCCTGGGAGATGTCATCCCAGTGCATCCTGGGAGATGTCTTCCTAGTCTAGCATCCTGGGAGAAGTCATCCTAGTCTAGCATCCTGGGAGAAGTCATCCTAGTGCATCCTGGGAGAAGTCATCCTAGTCTGGCATCCTGGGAGAAGTCATCCTAGTCTGGCATCCTGGGAGAAGTCATCCTAGTGTAGCATCCTGGGAGAAGTCATCCTAGTGTGGCATCCTGGGAGAAGTCATCCTAGTTTGGCATCCTGGGAGAAGTCATCCTAGTCTAGCATCCTGGGAGATGTCTTCCTAGTCTAGCATCCTGGGAGAAGTCATCCTAGTCTAGCATCCTGGGAGATGTCATCCCAGTGCATCCTGGGAGATGTCTTCCTAGTCTAGCATCCTGGGAGAAGTCATCCTAGTCTAGCATCCTGGGAGAAGTCATCCTAGTCTGGCATCCTGGGAGATGTCATCCTAGTCTAGCATCCTGGGAGAAGTCATCCTAGTCTGGCATCCTGGGAGAAGTCATCCTAGTGTAGCATCCTGGGAGAAGTCATCGTAGTCTGGCATCCTGTGAGATGTCTTCCCAGTGCATCCTGGGAGATATCCTAGTGCAACCTGGGAGATGTCTTCCTAGTGTGTCCTGAGAGATGCTGGCCCAGTGCCTTCTGGGAGACTTGGCCCAATGCAGTGATACTTCTTACGTGATGAGTTTTTTTTTAATTAGTGTAATTCATTACTTATTATAAGACATGATTTCTGTGCTGGCTGTATGATGATGTTTTTGTGGATGCTGCATGGAACACCTGGGTTCCCCTTGTCCTCTGGGCGTGTGCCCTGCAAGCCCTGTAGTGGGGACTTGGCTTTCTGAGGGTTAAGTCGTTTCTCTCCCCCGGAGGCTGCTTTGTCCTTAGGCGATTGGCGTTAGACAAATGACAAGCTGTCCAGAGAGAAGGGTATTTAAATTACATTGCTGGACTCTGGGTTGCCAAAAGGAAGCCCTCTGGGGGATCTTATATATTTGACATGCATTTGCAGTGTGTAATTGGAACCTTGAGAGAGGTTTTTGTTCAAAGCTATTGAAGAGTTTCCTTATTTTAAACCTGTTTAATCTGGAAAGAGTTGTTAGTTTTTGAGTTTTTTTTTTTCTGATAATGACTTCTTAGGAAAGTTCAGCGCAAAGACTATTTCTCTTTCATATGCCACCTTCTTGCTCCTAAGCTCTGTGATTGCTTTGCCCTGCATGGACTCAGGCTGGTCTCTCTCTTGTCTTCTGTTCTCTGGATGTCGGGGCAGGAAGCCCAGAGCACCCTTTTGCACAGAAGAGACTGGAGAAGGCCCGAGAGGTCAGGGGGCAGCCATGGGCCCTGTCCAGCAGCCGCAGAAGCAGGCCCGACCCCATCCCTTTATCCCCAGGTCAGATCTCTTACTTCCACCTTGGAATGCGTTGGAGCTGAGAGGCCCATTTTCCCATTTTTGCGTTAAAGAAACCTGTCATCTCGCTTTCTCTCCTTTTGAGCTGTTTTGCTTTCTGCAAATCAAACTCCTTCTCAGGGACCTGTGAGGCGAGGGTACTATCATCACTGCCCGTGGCTGCATGGCTGGCTCTGTTGGATCCGGTCCAGCAGCAAGGTCTCTGCTTGTTACTTCTTCACCTGCCCTTGAGCGTCAGCTGCTGCTGTCTGAGGCAGGAGTGATGGAGGGCTCACCGGAGCTTTCGGGAGAAAGACTTTGTAGACTGCCTGTGCCAAGGGCTGGGTGGGGCGCTGCTGGGCAGCTGCGACTGCATGCCACGTGGGTGGGCGGGGGCTGGCAGGGAGGCGGCCCTGGTGGGCTTGGGTCTGTCCTTCTCTGACCTGGTTCTGCGGGAGGACACAGAGAAGGCCAGCACCTTCACGCTGTGGGAGGCCAGGTAGCTCCCTAGTGTGTGGGTGTGTGCGGGTGTGTGTGGGTGCCGGGGACGAAGGTCAGGGTCTGTTGGGGGTCACCTTGCCGCACAGACCTCACAGCCCAAGTACCCCCAGTCCGTCCTCCCTCAAGGAGGGTTTAGTCCAAGTGCAGCGTGGAGCTGTGCTGACCGCCCACGAGTGAAGCTGCCTGCCCTCCTTGGGATGGAGAAGTGGAGAAGTGGGCCAGGCGGGGCTGTGCTTGTGCCTCCCTGTCTGCTGGGTTCCCTGCAGTGGATGCTGGTCAGCCCCTAGGGGTCTGTGCGCTGCTGAGGCAAGCGTCCGCTGCAGGGTCCAGGTCACAGCGCCTGCCCTTTTCCTCATGACGGGTCGGCCTCACGAGCCAGCAGGAGTGATGCCTTAGAAACCACCTCACTGTGACCCAGGGTCAGGCTCGGGGGGTGGGGCAGGAGCAGCCCCCTATGGCTCAGGACCTGGAGGTGGGCAGGTGGAGTGCAGGTGGGCTTCTCCCAGGGGGCCCTGAGCCTCTCCCCTTGTGGTAGTAGGGTGCAACGTCCACCTGAAGGATGTGGACAGGACTGGCTGTTGTCATTCATAGTTGTCTGTTTTGAAATTGATTTTGTCCAATGGCCCGATGAACTGGGACTCAGCAGTTAGCATCCAGGCCCCTCAGGCTGTAGAATTGCTGAATGGTCTCAGCCAGAGCTGTCTGGGCAGCCGCTAAAGTGACGGTTTAGAGAAGCTGTCACGGCAGTGACACCGCATTTACATGAAGCTCCTCCCCTACGGGTGTCACGGCCTATTAGCTGTGGCGTTTGCTGGGCCACGCGCGGGCTTCCCCATCAGCATAGAGTGAACGTGAATGACACCAGAAGAGTAGGAGTAACTCCAGCGAAAACAGACGAAGACCAGTTTTAAGCATTACAGATTTAGTTTAGTTCAAGTTGAGACAATTAAAAAAATCATTAATCAGATTTAACTACTTTATCTGAAACAGCTAGGGTAGTGTCCTCTTGTCTGGTTGGGCATTTCTGCATGTTCTGTGTCTTAATTGTGAGCTTTGGTTTTAGGAGGTAAACACAGAGTGACAGAGACATCCTCGCAGAAAGCTGAGCTTAGTTCCTGGGGTGCCGTGGAGACCTGGTGAGCGTCAGCGCTTTTGCTCAGGAAGGTCTGGTGCTCCCGGGGCGGTGCCAGGTAGAGAGGGCATGGGGGCTTTGCAGATGGGGGGGCGGTGCGTCCCAGGTTGTGGCCAGTGGGGGACTGGTGTGGGGTCTTGGGGCACTCTTGAGAGGGAGACCTGGAAGCCAGCTTGTGCTCTGCTGTGCTGAGGTGAGTCACTGGGCAGACTGGAGGCTGGGAGCAGCGGTGGTCCTACAGTGACTGGGGGGCTGGGGAGCCGGGGTGATGCGTCCTTTGCAGGGGCCTGGCTGCTGTGGGTGGGCCAGGCCTTGACTGGATATACGGAAACAAGGAGGAGTGGCCCTGGGATGATCACCGTGCCCTGAACTTGCCCCAGACGATGGCACGGGCCTCCGGCTGACGGGGAGGGTGAGGGAGATGGGCTGAGTTTCCAACGCTGTGGACCTTGAGGGGTCTTGGCACATCGAGTGTGGGGTGTCCTGCTGCTGTGGGGTGGAGGACGGGAGCACTTGGCAGGAGAGTGGGCTGGGTGCTTGGGGCCCTCGGCAGGTGCAGAGGAGGAACAAGGCCAGCTCCGGGTGTGGGTGACCTCCATGTCCGTTGTGGGTGGGGGTGCTCCTCGGAGCTTTGGCTGCAGGTGCCTTTCTGGTGCTGCTGATCGGGAGGAAATGTGTTCTTGAGTTCGGTCCTGGTTGAAATGCATATAATTGGTAACACGATGTGTCTTTGGGATTTTTATTTTGGAGAACATTTGTTTTGTGTAATTTTAAGTAAATTTACGTGGACATTTAAAAACGTTGTAGACGGTAATCACTGTATGTGCATAAAAGAAATGGTACGGAGTCAAATTTACTCTTTGTTGCTGTTTGTACGGAATCAGAAACCCTCAGATGCAAAGGCAGAGGGGAACTTGCATGCGACGCCCCACTCCGGCAGTCGTTTCTTTTGATTTTTGCCCGAGACTCCTTCCAGGTACATTTCTTTGGCCGTTTCTATGATGATAGTTGCGTGTGCAGGTAACGGGTGCTTCGTTTTTCTTACGTCCACACCCAAGTGTCTCTTCTCAGACTGCAGTCGCAGCAGCAGCACTGTTAAACAGAGGAGAGGGCGTGTGGAGCACGGGCCTCGTGTGCTGGGAGTGCTGGGGCCTTAGGCCAGAGGGAGGGGCTGCAGGAAGAGCTGGGGCTCTCTGTGGCCCCGGATTGCACGCCAGCTTTCCGCTGCTTCTTTTGCTCTTTGCTTAGTGGCTGATCTCCACCGTCTTGCGTGTTGACCTTCATCAGTTGGGTGCCACTGTGTCCAGTTCTGCCTGGGCATCTGACACTGCGTCCGCGCTGTGTGGTCTGGGGTGTGCGTTGTTGGGACGAGGAGGCTGTGGCCAAACGTGTGGGTGGATGCGTGCGCTCCCCCCGGCCGGCCTCCTGAGCCACGTGGACCATGTGTCTGCCGTGGATGTCGCTCCGCGGGAGCCCTGCTGTTCTGGGGCCGTGGCGCTGGGCACTGGGACGTGTGGTCCCTCCACCCCTCTGGGACCAGAGACTCGTGTTCACCTTTACTGCTTCTCTAAACACCAGTGGGAGCTGTGTGTCAGTGTTGCTGTCTGTTTTGGGACAGTAAATTGAACTTCCAACATGTTTTTGCAGAAAATTTCATTGAGTGTGACTTAAGAAAACATGAATACTCTCCCTTTGAATTGCACGGTAAAACTTTTCTGAAGGTCTTTCCTGTTACATTTCCCTATTATCATTTTAAGAGGCTTTTAAAAATTGTTTTGTTTATTTATAAAATTAATTAAATTCCCTTATACTCTCTGAACCCTGTACATGAATGTTGCACATTTTATTTTCTTTTTAAGTGATTTACATGCCTCTAATGAGCAAACCCTTCCCCAGTGCTTGAAATACATGGATCTAATAAATTTAATAGTTAAATACAGTACAGGTTCAGCTCCTTTAAACATTAAGTACTCTTATGCCATGTGTTTTAAAATTCTCCTGTCTTTGTATCAGAAATTACATATGTAATATGAAAAACTCAGACATTTAAAATGGAACCAGAGGGACGATCCACATGTATGTCAAATTACCTTAAATATTACAACTGTTGTAGATAGTTAAACATATCTGGGTTATTCCTAAAGTTAGCTGGCTTCACTTTATCACCCTGATTCTCAGCCCTGCAGCCCAGCGAGGTCACAGGTCACAGGCACACTCTGAGCAGAGCTGACACCTGTGTAGCAGGGTCTCCTCTCCCCCGAGTTGGGTATCTGCTTTTTTGGAGTTAGAAGCCCATATACTGTTTGTGGTCCCCTTGACGGGAGACTCTGGGGGCTGGTGTCCTCTGAGTCTGCAGGTGACCCAGGTGAGGGAGCCCCTCCTCCTGCCCCTATGCCACGCCGGCCCCTTTCCTGGCTGCGTGGCATCTGCGTCCCTTTGGTGGGCCCGGCAGGCACATCCGTGCTGTTCTGTAGGAACCGTCACCAACTCCTGTAATGTGGGGGCAACTTTGAAAAAGCATTTTCACCTGAGTTGAGCTGATGGACTCCTGGGTTCCTTCCAGATGTCCTTTCTGACGAGGTCGTGAGTTTTAAGTGACTAGGGGAGGTGGGGCACCACGCGTGCCTCCCGTCTGCCTCTGCCTGGGCAGAGGGCCGAGCGGTCATGTTCCAGCAGCTGCAGCTTCTCTGAAGCCACGTGTGCTGCCTCCAGGCCCCACTCATAGTCTCTGTCTCCTGTGTCCAGTTGTCCCCGTGATCCTGAAGGCGCTGACCTACGAGGAGAAGCGGGGCGCCTGCAGCGTGGGCGCCAACGTCAGGGACGCCGCCTGCTATGTGTGCTGGGCCTTCGCACGTGCCTACGAGCCTCAGGAGCTGAAGCCCTTTGTGGCCGCGATTTCCAGGTAAAGTCTGATACACGGTTCTCTGATCTCTGTGGACTAGTGACAGCATCGTGGGATTACAATCTCCTGCCTCCTGAGATCGGAAAGATACATCCTTTGCTTCCCTGGAGGGAGCAGCGTGGCCGGCTGAGCGCCCTGCCCTGGGCCCCCAGGAGCGTGAGGGTTCAGTTGGTGTTCGCTCTGCTCTGCCTCCTGGGCTGAGGGACTTCCAGTGACTTAATGGGAGGTCGGGTCTCCTCTTTGCTTGTAGATTCAGTAGCCGGAGGCGGGGTTTGCTGAGCACGCTGCAGCCTCCGGGCCAGTCATGGTGCGTGGCACTCACCCGGCGACTTCTACCGGGGAGTGGCTTTCAGCATTGTGCTCAGGTCCTGGGAGCTGCCTCCCACAAGGGAGACGCCCTAAAAAGAACGGGAGACCCCCAGGTCTTAACCTGCCGCACGGCAACCCTGTCGTGGAAGCCCTTGCCGCCTCGGCTGGGCGTGCTGGTTCCCCCACTGCATGCGGCCCGGAGCGTGAGCAGCCTGTGGAGGGCGTCTCTGGGGTCAGAAGAGGGGCCTCGGGCCTCGTGGCCAGCTGGTATCTCCCAATCTCGAATCAAGGTGAAGCCCGCAGAGCAGCCCGAGGACTCTGATCCCTGCTCAAGGAGATAAAGTGCTTCTGCGGAAGTTGTAAAAGCACCTGCCTCCTCCTGGCCTTGTCCACCCTTGGGAGGGAGGGTGGAGCGGGAGGGCAGTGGGCTGTGGGGTTGCCCAGGGCCCTGCGCTCGGTGCGCCCCCTGCCCACCCATGCTCTGCCCATGCGATGTGGTTTGGCTCCGCATGGCGCCGGGGAAGCCGCTGGCTGCCCGCTGCCCGCAGGTTCCGCTCCTCGACTTTGGGAAGTTACTCCTGCAGCTGGGAGGCGGCAGCAAGCGCTGTTCCCGCTGCTCACGGTCTCAGGATGAGGGGCCTTTGTTTCTCACTTTACGTTTTTCCTTCTTTCCTTTACGACAGGACACGTGTGTCGACATCCTGTCGCGCGTTTAGTTAGCTGAGTCTCGGTGTTTTTCTTAATTGGTGTTTCTTTTTTTCGATGCTTTACTCATATTCCTTTCTCATGTATGTCTTCATATATGGGAAATTCTAAATCATTGCCTGAATTTTTTTGACCTGGAAACTTTTCAGAGAATTTTTAAGGTTTATTTTAAATGGAGGTACTGGGGACTGAGCCCAGGAGGCGTGTGAGCCTAGCACGCGCTCTCCCCGCGAGCTGTGCCCCCCCCCCCCGCCCCCGGTAAAAGTCTCCAGGTTGGTGCTCTTGGTTCTGCTCCCCCATCAGTGCTGTGAGGGGCCAGGGCTCCGAGGACGCTGTCCAGAGCCTTGTGGCTGGCGGTGCCGGGCCAGGCCCAGCTCTGCGCCTGCGGCGCTGCCTCTCCCGGGCCGTGGGCGGTTTGGGGAGATGGGGCTCCTGATGGTCGTTCCCACCTGGGAGCAGAAGCGATCCTGATGGACGCCCTTTCAGTTTGGTGCTTGTGGCCGAGAGCTCTGAGGTCGCAGGGGTCTGCGCCTTTCCTTTCTCCACAGCTCTCCTCGTCCAGCCCAGCCGGAGGGGCAGGGCCGAAGGCTGGGGGGTCGGCAGAGACCTCTGGAGCTGGGCAGGGGGGCAGGCGGCCACCCCACGCCGCCTCTGCTTGGGCAGCAGCGTCTCGTCCCTGTGGGTGTGAGCCTCTGTCACAAGACCGTGTCGCCAGCCTGGGGAGAAGCAATGGTGTGGGCGTCCCTGCTGGTGCACGGCCTGGAGAGCGAGTTCTCGTGCAGGTTCTGGGCTCGGGGGGCCGCTCTTCCAGCTGCAGGCAGGAACAGGGCAACGCGGATCCCACCAGTGACTTTGCAAAGGGAGGTGTCAATCCGGGAGGAAAATCGCAGATAAATGTGAAGCGTGGCCCCTGGAGGTGTGGTGGGAAGGTCCACGTGGGCCGCTGCCTGCGAGGGGCCTTCCCCAGACTCCCACGCTTTTCATGGAGATGGCCGGGGCTCTGGCACGTCTTCAGGGGAGGAAGGGCCCCACACTGAGAGAGCTGGCTCCCATGGGAGAGGGCTTGGACGAGACCAGTGACTGTGCGGCCCCAGTGAACCGGGAGGTGGTGGGCGGGGTGGGGGACGGGACTCACTGAAGAAACGGTGCTGAGTGGAGGGACAGAGCAGCTGCGGGTGCTGGTGACCCGCACCTGTCCGTCCGCAGCAGCTCGTTTGGTTCACTTGGGTCCTTTGATCTCAGGGGAGGTTGGCTCCCTGGACTTCCTGGGCATGCCCTGGTGAGCGCCAGTGAGTTCACACACGCTGGAACCCCCATCTGGTGGGGGAGCCCAGGCTCCTGCTCAGCTTTCCTGATTTCTGCTAATGAAGCCTGGAGTTTGTGCCTTGTGGAGTTTCTGCTCAGGAAGGCCCTCCTTTCCCTTGCCCCTGCGCCTGCCCCAGGACCGGATCAGCCGGTGCCCTTTGGAGCTGTGCCCGGCAGCTTCTCCGTCCCGTTTGGCAGGTTCTGAGGGAGGCTGTGCTCCAGCCTCCCTGGCCGTCTGGGCTGCAGGCGGTGGGTGGGTGGGTGAGGGTGAGTCACAGTGCCAGGTGAGCCAGCCTTGCCCGGAGTATCGGTTGGGGTGTGGCCTGCGAGGTCTGCCTTCCGTGCTTTATAATAAGTGACCACATTTTAATTGTCAGCTTTTAAGCCCATTAATTCTGGCACATGATAAAATCTTGGTATCTTTATACTTTCACAAACTCCTCAGTTGATCCTGCAGAAGTAGACAGTTGAGGTCACCTGTAATTCTGTAAGTGGACAGAAGCGTCCACGGGGAGCAGGAGGGCGGTAGTGATGGTGAGGAGGCAGGACCGGCCGGCTGCCCGCCTTTCCCGGAGGGACCTGGAGGATGTCCTCTCACCTCACCGTGTGGGTGTGTGCACCTCCCTGTTTCGTAAATACCAGAAAGGAAGTTTGGGGTAAATTTAATCGTGGTTTAGGTTAGTGTCAGTTGACCTTGAAAGCCTGTTTTTCCCAAGAGTTCTGCGCGAGGTGATGGGACAGTTACTTTGTGGAAGGGGCTTCCTGAGAGGCCAGGTGTAATTAGGAACAATGAGACACAGAGGTGAAGCAGTCAAGAGTGGTTGTGTGTTGTCTAGAAAATGCCTCTCACTGGTAATCAGGAGCTAATTTGCAAGAAGAAGAGGGAAAAAAAACGCCCTGTTGCCAGTGTGTGTGTGGTGTTGCCTTCTAGTGATTTCCTCACCTGAAACTCTGCTGTAAGCGAGCTCCTGTTGACATCAGCCCTGCGGGGCCCCTCCCTCGCCGGGGGCTGTGCCCGCCTGGGCCTCGCGGAGCGAGCCCAACCAGCAGGGCCGCGTGGGCAGCGCCTGGGGATTGGCTCCCAGATCGCTTCCTTGAGGGCAAGGTTGTCCTGAAAAATCAGGAAGTGGCAGGCATTGCTCAGAGCTATGTCTTGTTCCCACTCGGTGTTTCTTGATGGCACACTTGAGAGGGAAGATGACCTTTCTGTTTTCCAAGGAGAGTTAAGTGGCGGTTCCTGACCAGAAGGCCCCCCCGCCTGCCCACCTGGTCAGTGTCCCACCGGCTTCCCTCTCAGCTCTGCTGTGACTTCAGAGTGTCTCAGCATCGTGCCAGCTGGTGTGGCCTTGATGCTCATGACTTAGGGGAGGAAATTCAGCCACAGGTGGTTCTTACTCCAGAAACAATGTGATCTGCAACTTTCAAGCAACGTGGCTGGGTAATAAATTATTAGTCTGATATTTTACAAAGTTGTTGACTTTGAAAAGACAGGATTACTGTCGCTGAAGATAAAAACAGTGAATCTTGTTTTCTGTTGCTATAAAATATTACACAAACTGACAAATACAGACTTCGGGGTGAGATCTGCTCTTTGTTGAACCTGCTGAAAGCCAGGTGCCTGCAGCTCGGAGCAGGTCCAGGCACGCAGCTCCCTGACTCGGACAGGAAAGAAAGTCCCTTTCTGTTTGACACAGACCATCTCTCTGTGTTGGGAAATCCTGGTGCAGTATCGCCTGAGTTCCTGCAGCGAAAGCAGACAGGCAGACACCTGAGAGCTCCAGCCCCGAGAGCTGTGGTGTGGCTGGCATGGTCGCCGCTGGTCTGTAGCGAAATGAAAGCATGTGACTCAGGCTCAGCCCCGTCCCGCGGAGGAAAGCTTCCCAGCACACGGGGGACACTCATGTTTATAGTTAACCAGTATTGTCATGCTTGCTTTTATCTGAAACATACTGGTATTTCTAGATAAGCCAGTTTTGTTCTGAAAGTGAGATTAAAATAACTTTTTTTTTTTTTTTTACTGAATCCAAATAAAAACATTATTAAAAACCTGTCACATTCATAGGTGTATACACAGTGGATTTGTTGCATTAACTTGAGTCTCTATTTGATTGAGAGCTGTGCTTTTTAAGTGGTTTTGTTATCTTTGTCCTACTGTGTCCTGTGAAGTTTGGTAAAATACGCATAAAGCAGTAAATATTTCAAGCCGTTCACTCATGACTACAAGAGCAGCCTGACTAAGGTGCAGGGCCCATGGGTGGTGCCCTGTGATCAGTCCCTTTCCTGTGCGTGTCCAAGTCAGGTGGCCTCACCCCAAGGTCCCTGCGAGCCGGGGTGTGTCCACATGCCCAGAGGCAGGTTGGGCGCTCCATCGCGGTGATGTATGCTCAGTGTCACTCTGGGGCTCCCACGATGCCATCTCTGGCGGCCCTTGCTGGGTGGCCAGTGGCCACAAGAACTGAGGGGTATGGGCTGAGCCTAACCTCACCACGGGGGCAGGTCCTGCAGACCCCCGAGGCTGAACAGAGAGGTGCCTGCGGGCGCACATGGCATGGCTTGCGTTATCCTGTGACGGGCCTCACTGTGGGTGCTGAATGTTTGTGGGTCCCTCTGGTAACTCACGGTGCCTGTTGGGGGCGGCACAGACGCCAGGACGTGTGGAAAAGAAGGCGGTGGATGGAGCCCCTGCCCTGTGGGGCCTCCTGTGGTTTTCGGGGAGGACTGGGAGGGCAGTGACAATCACATGGCAAAGCTGGGGAGGGCCCCACAACACAGGCGTTCGCTAATGTTCTGGCTCAGTCATGGCGTCAACGTGTGGACTTGAAGCCACGCCGTCTCCATTCGTTCTGACCTGTGCTGCGCGTGGACGTGGGCTTGGCTTCGTGGCCTTGGCCACGCTGGGAAGAGCAGGGCCGCGACTCAGCTCTGCTAGCCCGGGGCAGGGCCACAGTGTCCGTGGCCGAGGGGCCTGGGGGCCGGGGCTCAAGATCGGGCTGAAGAGTTGTTTAAACCGATGCCTAAGTTCGCAGTGACCCTGAAGGGGTTGTGGCCAGCCTCTAGGATGGTAGGTGATTTAAATTTCTTCTCTATATTTGTTCCAGTCTCTCCTCATTAATCATTGTTCCATAATTTAAAAACTGTAATTTAGACCAAACAGATTAACTGGAAATTTCAAGAATTCAGTGTGAACTGTGAAATTTTGGTAGTATTGGCTGGACCCAGAGTCAGTGAAGATACGTGTCTACCCTTTTCTTACATCAGATTTAAAGGGAAGCGGAAATTCTTGGTTCGTGTCTTTTCCTCGAATACGTATGATCTTACGGATGGAAAAATAGGCTCTGATCGATGTGTAAGCGTCACGCTTACAGCTCCACCAGCTGTGAGAATGTACTTAGAAGAAACACCAAGTGTGTTTTTGCTAAGAGCAGTAGTTACACAATTTCTAGTTCTGGAAAGATCACAGTGGTAGGCGTCCTGCTCGGCTTAATGATTTCTGAGATTTTGTTAACGAAAGCCGTTGTGGTGTTGAAATGGAACCGATTAATCTTTAAATCATCCTGCGACAGTCGCGTATTTCCTTTAGTGTGGAGCACTTTCTGAAATCTCTTTGGCCATAGTTTGTAGTTTGATAAAGACCTGAGAGAGGGTCAGGGAGTAATTTTCTGTAAATACAGTTTTGCCGATATTACTTTCAGCTCCAGCTCGTAAAAGGAGCCGTGACAGAAGAGGGTCCCAGACACTAACACTGGATCTTTAAAAAATCTTCAGATATTTAGTTGGTTTTCAAAAAATCCTTTACGTTTGATTCACCTTTAGACTCAAAGAATTTCCAAAATGGTGGAGAAGTTCCCTTAAAACCCTTCACCAGCTCCCCGACTGTTGGCCTCTCAGACGAGACTGCGAGGGGCAGGGGTCGGACCACGGCAGCTGCTCGGCCCTGCGCGCTCGGGGTTGCACTGGGGCGCGTCCCAGGTGACCGCGGGCCACGTTGGCCTTGATCGCCAGGTCGAGGTCTGGACATGTTTTCTTTAACAGATAATAAGTGTTCGGGGTGCCCTGACACCGTGCAGCCATCCAGTTTTCCCGCGCAGCGCCTGTCGGGCCCCGCGCGAGGCCGCAGCCCCTCCGAGCTTCTCCCACGGGGAGAAGTGTCCGTTTAGCCGTTCCCTTCCATCAGTGCAGACTCGGGGATGTTCCTCTTGCTACTGGGTGTCATCGATGGTTATTTTTTTGCTCCGGTCGCTCTGCCTTTGGCTGTCGGGCTGTTTCAGGTTGGCTCCCGTGTCTTTTTAATGCTGTTTCAGTTCCAGCACCACACGCCCGGTTTATCTTCCTTTCCCCTCTGCCCTGGCCCTGGAGGCAGCCACTTCCAGGAGGCTGTGTTCCTCTCAGCGGAGAAAAGTAGTTAGGATCCAAGACCTGGATTCCATTCACACTCCGTATCCACTGCACCCGCGCGTCCGTGTTGACGCCCTCCTGGCCGTATGGACACGCTCCTGCCCATGTGGACACCCTTCTGGCCGTGTGGACGCACTCATGCCCGTGTGGAGGCCCTCCTCCCATCCATGTGGACACCTGCGCTGCAGCCTAGTGCCTGTGGGGGGTGTTCAGAGCTGCTAACCCTCCCCATGAGCAGCACAGCAGCCCCCGGAGGAGAGTTCCCATCCCCGGCCGCCACCTGTGGTGTCTGTCACGCAAGCGCGTTCCCTCTGCCATCCTGGGGCCCACTTCCTGGTAGTCTCTTTAATTTGCCTACGGGGAAATTCAGCCTTGTTGTGGATGGTTGTGTGGATTTGACGGTTTCGTAGACCTGGGGTCCACACCTTCAGTACCGAACCCCCAGAATCCTCCTTTCACCCTTTGTGGTCAGCCACCCCCAAGCCCTGGCCACCACCAGGCTGCTTTTGATCCCAGAGCATCGCCGTCTCTACGGCATCTGGGAGCAGGCGCCACATGCTGGCTGCCTTCACCTGGCACGCTGCATGTGAGCTGGTCCACGTGTCCACGCAGATCAGTGGCTCGCTGGTTCTCACCGTCCGGGAGCATCTCAGCATTTGGGCGGGGGCGGAGGGGACGCATCTCACCTGGGTCTTGCTGGGCTGGAACCAGGGTGTCCTGGCCTGGCTTCTTCCAGGGGCCCCAGGGGAGAGTCCCATTTCTCCCTTTTCCAGTGTCTGGAGGCGCCGCCACGTTCCTTGGCCAGTGGCCCTTCCTGCAGCTCCACAGCTGGCAGCTTCCGCTGAGTCCTCCTCGAGCTGCTGCTCTGGGTCTCTCGCGCCCCCTGCCCCCACTTCCCAGGGCATTTGTGCCCGCAGCACTTGACCAGGGTGATCTCATGACCTTAGCTGCGTCTGCCTCTTAACTTCTTTTGCAAGGTTGTGCAATGCGGTCACTGGTTCGGGGGCTTAGCGCCTGGACGACTTTGGAGGGGGCATCAGTCTGCCCGACAGACAGGATACGGCTGGGGGAGCTGGAGGGTGTGGATGTGACAGTGGAGTGTCCCGGGGTCTGGGGTCTGCTGGGAGGAAGGGCTCAGGCTGCAGAGGCGGGAGCGCAGCATCCCTTCCAGGTGACCCCTGTGTGTCTGAGGTGCCCCTTGGCGAACGTTTCCTCTGTGGGCTGATAGATGCAGAAGGGCAGGGCACACTCGGGCCCAGCGCTGCGTCTCCGCTGTTCTGTTGTCGCCTGGGCCTCTCTGGTTTATCGCCAGCAACAGAGGGGGATGGCCCAGGAGGGGGTCGACGAGGCTGGTGAGCAGTGTGGCTGGGGACCCCTTCTTCCTGGGCGTGGTTGTGGTTTGGCCTTGGTGGGGCGGCGGGGGCCTCAGCTGCTTTCTCTGCCTGGCCAGCCGCCTCTGGGCAGGTGTGGGGTGGGCGCTCCTGCTGGTCTCCTGGGCTCCACTGGCCGCCCGCATGCTTCTCCCTTCGTGTTGGATGTCCTTCCCTGATGTGGCCGCCCTTGTCTACTGGGCGCTGCTTCCGTCCGAGCCCCCAGAGCGCCTGAGATGGTCCTGTCCTGCAAGACCTGAGGACCTGGCTGGCCCTGTGGTGTGCCTCCCATGGTCCCCCGCGCCGAACTGCTCACGGCTCGCCCTGCGTGTCCAGCGCGTGGAAGGGGCCGTGGGTTCCACATCCAGGGCCTGTGTGGATTTCCACGAATTAATCGCCTTCTCTCTTTCTCACAGCGCTCTGGTCCTTGCCACCGTGTTTGACCGAAACGTGAACTGCAGGAGAGCAGCCTCTGTAAGTTTTTGTGTTTGTTCCTTTCCTTGAGGGTGTGAGTGGCTCCCCGGGGAGGGGGGGGTGGGCCCCAGGGAGGGGTGTGGTCTGCAGCCTGTGAAGGGCAGGTCAGGTTGAGTTCCCCCTCCCAGCGAGGATGCAGAGGAGTCCAGAGCGGTCAGATTGAAGGCCCCACATGGGCTGTGAGGACAGCTGGCCCACCCACACAGCAGGAGGGGCAGCCCCAGCTTGACAGACAGGCCTCGCCTTGCCCACAGACGTGAAGGCTGAAAGCAGGTTTCCAGGTGCCCAGAGAGGAGCGGACGCACGCTTTTAGGGTTTGGTGGTGGAAGGTGGGGGAGGCGGCTGACCTCTCAGGCCCTGGGCGTCCGGGTAGAAGTTGTGTGAGTGAGTGAGACGGGAGTGGGTCTCTGTTAGAGGAAACTGAAAAATTAATTGCTTTCTGATCACTTGTCGAACTGCATTTACGATTTGTGTACTCTTCTGTGTGTCTTGTAAAAAATGAGTGGCAAAAGGAGGTTCTGAGGTGTCAGTGGGTGGGTGCAGCTCAGAAGTCTGGCCGTGAAGAGGTGCTGTGGATTGTGTGCCTGGCTAGGTCAGAGGTCATGGATTCGGTGGCAGACGTGATGTCAGGACACACAGGTGCGCTCAGACCGCTGAGGTGGGACGTGGGGCATCAGTGTCATGTTGGGTGGGCCCCAGGGCCTTGCTGCCCAGAGGGAAGGGCGGACAGCACAGGCTGGGAGGGCTGGGGGGCCGTGGCTGACAGCTGGCCTGTGTGAGCGGTTAGTGAGGTCAGCTGCAGGGGATCCCAGCACAAGGGGCCGAGACTGTGGGCCCTTGTCTCCCTCCTCCGTGAGGGGAGCCCGACCTGGACGGCAGCATCGTGGTCACCACTGCGTCTTGGCCCCGCCATCCTCAGGCCGGTTGGGTACTCCTGCTCGACACGCTTCCCGGGGCCCCAGCACCGCCTGTGGAACATGGACCCCCAGATCCCGGCCCTCTCATGTGGACCCTCGTGTCCTGGTCCCCGAGCGTGTGTGTGCGTGTCTGATCTGCTCACAGGCTCCCGTCATCGGGCCTGAGGAAGAGCTCACTTACCTTCCACTCCCGGAGCCTTCGTGTCTCTCTGGCTGAGCTGCCCTGCAGCTCCTGGGCCTGCTCTCTGTGTCGGGGGACAGCAGTCAGTCTCTCTAGGCTTTTTGTGAATACTGCCTCGCGGGCTTAGGAAGTTTTGCTGGTTTGTTGGGAGTTTTTTTTTTTGTCTTGAGTGGGTGTGAGATTTGGAGACGGTCGTGTGGTTTCTGTCCTTTATTCTGCTGATGCTGTGTATCGTGTTAATTGGTTTTCAGACACTCAGCCAACCGACTAACCCTAACCCTACCTGACGGTGGTGTAACTTACAATCTGTTTCTGCTTCGGTTGCTCTGACGAGGTGTGAGGGGGTGTCTCTGATGGCTGGTGACCGGAGCGTCTTCTCGTGTGATGTGCACCACTGTGTCCTCTTCGGTGAAATGTGTGTGGTTGTCGGAGAGGGGACATCTCACCCCTTCCTTCTTGAGTTCTTTCAGCGGGTCTAACAATTAAATTGACACGAGACAGGTTAGCAGGAGAAAAAACGCAGTCAATTTAACTTGTACACCCAGAGGTCTCTTAAGAGTGGGACCCCCGCGGCAACCAGAGCAGGCTGTTCACGTGCAACTTTTAGAGAAAGAAGCAGTTGTTTCTGAAGGCTTACGGAAGCGGCTGAGGGAGAAGTGCGCAGGTGTGTCTCCCTCACTGGCAGGAGGAACCGGGAGGGGACCTTCACGTGGGAGGCTGCTTCCTGCTCTCGGGGGGGTGTGGGGCGCAGTGTCCCTGGTGCCGCCCCCGCCCTGGCTCACGCGGGCGCCGTCCTTTCTCTACGCGGCGAGTGGTCGGACACCGTGCTTTCCGGCCGGGGGCCTGCGGGCTGCCTGCTCGCCTCTTGCGGGGCCTTTCCTGGGGCAGGACTGTGAGCTCCGAGGAGGCAGTGGGCAGACTTGGTCTTGTGGGCCCTGTTTGTGTCGGGCCCAGGGTTCTTTGTGCGGCCCTCGATCCTGAAGCCTTCGCCCTGTTCTGCCCTGCGCCCCTGACGTGTGTCTGTCCCTCCGTCTCGGCCCCCACGTCCTCCGGGCCTTCTTGCCGTGGCGTCGGGTCGTCTTCCAGGGCTTGTGCTTTGTGCTGCCTTCCGCCTTCACGCCGTCACCGGAACAGTAAATACGTTCAAGTGTTGCGTGCTGTGTAAGCTGACACTGTGTCTTCTCCGTTGCCTTTTGCTGGTCTCGTTTCTGAGTTTACTGCGGAAGTTGCAGAACAGCACATGGCAGGGCTGGGTGTCCGGTTGTCCCTGGAACCGGCCAGGCATGTCGGGTGCACCGTTAAATGTCACGTGGGGTCTTCATGCTCCAGTTTCTTGATGCCCCGTGAGCACCTGCACGTGCTCCTCCCGGCTCCCACGGGTGAGTGGTGAACCGTGCTGACATGAACGTCCTGGGGGTTATGACCTTGCTCCCGGGAAGCTCCTGCCCGTCCTCTTGGGCCTGGCTCCCACCCTAGGCGATGGGGCTGCGCCTGCAGGCACAGTCATCCCCCCACCCCGTGCTCCCTGGAGCAGCCGCAGCGCTGACCTCCACACTCTGACCTGGCCCGGAGACACTCTTGGTGACAAGGTCGTGTCCTGTGTGCCGCTCGCCCCACTCACTAGGTAGCTGGCGGCTCGCTGTGCTGGCTCTGGCTGCTCAGGTGGGGCTGTGTCAGAGGCAAGAAGTCCACCCGAGGGCACCTCACTCTCAGTTCGTGCTTTGACCTTCTGAAAGCCGTGCTGCGGCCTCTGAGTGGCACGTGGAGCGTCCTGGGCAAGGTGGCACGTGGAGGAGACCTGGTGTTCATGCGTCATCGTCCTGCAAGCTGTTGTCACAGACCCGCAGGAAAATGGGTCTTGGGCTTTTAGTTAACCGAGCAGACTGGCGCTATTCCTGTTTTTAATCCAGGGCTTTGAATGAGGCGTTAGTGTGAAGCTTGTTGTTTGCAGCTAAAGGCCGTTTTTCAGGATCGTCTGATTTATAAACTTGAGTTCATAGGGTGTGGTTTTAAAGGCCACTGGGACATGAAAGCAGAAAGAGGAGCCACCCTGGAGGCTCAGGTTGGTCAGCTGTGAAGACCTTTCTTTAGAAGGCATGGCCGTGGTAACTTGTCCCACCCTGGCCTTGCTGTGCGTCCACCTGTGACGTCCGGCACGCGCACACCTAACCCCCACCCTGTCTGTGTTCTCTCCTGCAGGCCGCCTTCCAGGAGAACGTGGGGAGACAGGTACGCCCGCTTGTTTAAGTCTTCTTCCTAAAACTCCCTGTGCCCGCGGAGGTGGAAGTGCTAAGGCTACCAACGTGGGTAACAACCTACCGAGAATGAGCTAGTGGTCCCCACGGTGACTTCCGATCACAGAGCCACTCATAGTGCCACTCTGTTGAGCGTGACACAGGTTCAGACGCTCAGTGGTTGTTCGACAGGAAACTCGGACGTGTGAGTAAATTTCATGTGCGTCAGAAGCCAGTGCCGTCTGCGTTGCCGACGGCCTGGAGGGGGTGGCGGAGGAGCCTGGCTCAGGCAGGACGTGACCCCCGCCCGCCCCCATGTGCTCAGAGCCAGCTTCCGCCTGCCGCTGTCGCCTGGCCCTGAGCCTCTCCCCGCCGGTCGTCCCCAGTCACCACGCTGTGTGACGACTACGCGGGGCCTGTGGCCTGCATGTAGCTAGTAGGCCAGTGGCAGGTCAGGTTTGTGGAGGCAGAGCTGAGGTCTCATCAGAAGGGTGCCGGGGAGGGGTCTGGGCTGGAGGGGAGTGTCACGGCATGGGAGCCAGCGATGGCTTGGGACAAGCAGGGACCGGCCTCGGGGACAGGAGTCAGGCTGCGGAGCCGCAAGGAGTTGGGCGGGAGGGCGGGCGGGCAAAGGAGCCCTCAGAGGAGCACAGGACGCTCAGACTCTCTGCCTGGCATCCGGGAGCGAGTGTGTGAGCGGGGACTGTCCCCCAGGGGCCCCGTGTCTGTTGGGGTCCTCACAGCAGGGCTGGCCTTGCTGTCCTGAACCAGGGCCTGTGTCTCTGGGTTTCCTCGTCCTTCTTGGGCTGCCAGCAGCCAGGAAGAGGGGCTGGCGCTTCTGCCGTGGCTTCCGCGGGGCTGACGTTTGGTTCACCTTGGGATGAGCTCCCGGAAATGTGGGTGCCGGGCGTGGGCAAGGGCACCTCCGTCCATGTAGCCCTGGTATTGATTGGAGTTCCCCAGCAACTGAGGGGAGCAGGGCAAGGAGTCTGCGGGCTTCAGGCCAGGCAGGCCTGTGGAGGGTGACCGTGGGGAGGGGTCCTGAGTGAGGACCCAGCTGGGTTGCAGAGGGGTGGCCGGAGGGCGGCTCAGCTGGAGGTCTGTGCTATGAGCTGTGGTGCGCAGGGCAAGGTGTTCAGTGTGGAAAGAGCGTTGTGGCCAAACTGGTGCCAAGATTGGTCCAAACGAAGATGGGATTCCATGGGTGTCACGGGAGGAGAGGGAACCAGCTGCCCCATCTTGAACTTGAACTTGTGCCACACTGAGATTGTTGGGGTGCTGCCTCGTTCTGTGGGTGTGCCTGTCCCTGCAAGATGCCCGGAGAGTCATGACCTTCCTCCGTTTTTGGGAGGCTGCTGACCCCTCGGGTCCTCGGGTGTCACTTAGTCCTCGTCTACCTGAGCCCTGGAGGGTGACTGTTTACCAGGGGAAGGCTGACCCCCTGGGGGGGACTGTTCACCGGGGGGGAGGCTGACCCCTGGGGGGAACTGTTCACCGGGGGGGAGGCTGACCCCCTGGGGGGGACTGTTCACCGGGGGGAGGCTGACCCCCTGGGGAGGACTGTTCACCGGGGGGAGGCTGACCCCCTGGGGGGGACTGTTCACCGGGGGGGAGGCTGACCCCTGGGGGGAACTGTTCACCGGGGGGAGGCTGACCCCCTGGGGGGGACTGTTCACCGGGGGGAGGCTGACCCCCTGGGGGGGACTGTTCACCGGGGGGAGGCTGACCCCTGGGGGGAACTGTTCACTGGGGGGAGGCTGACCCCCTGGGGGGGACTGTTCACCGGGGGGGAGGCTGACCCCTGGGGGGGACTGTTCACCGGGGGGAGGCTGACCCCCTGGGGGGGACTGTTCACCGGGGGGAGGCTGACCCCCTGGGGGGGACTGTTCACCGGGGGGAGGCTGACCCCTGGGGGGAACTGTTCACTGGGGGGAGGCTGACCCCCTGGGGGGGACTGTTCACCGGGGGGAGGCTGACCCCTGGGGGGAACTGTTCACTGGGGGGAGGCTGACCCCCTGGGGGGGACTGTTCACCGGGGGGAGGCTGACCCCTGGGGGGAACTGTTCACCGGGGGGGAGGCTGACCCCTGGGGGGAACTGTTCACCGGGGGGGAGGCTGACCCCTGGGGGGAACTGTTCACCGGGGGGGAGGCTGACCCCTGGGGGGAACTGTTCACCGGGGGGAGGCTGACCCCCTGGGGGGGACTGTTCACCGGGGGGAGGCTGACCCCCTGGGGGGGACTGTTCACTGGGGGGAGGCTGACCCCCTGGGGGGGACTGTTCACCGGGGGGAGGCTGACCCCTGGGGGGAACTGTTCACTGGGGGGAGGCTGACCCCCTGGGGGGGACTGTTCACTGGGGGGAGGCTGACCCCCTGGGGGGGACTGTTCACCGGGGGGAGGCTGACCCCTGGGACACAGGCTGCGCTGTCAGGGCAGTAGCTGCTGCCCACCAAGAAGAGGAATGTGGGGATGTCAGGGCCGCAGGCCAGGGTTTGAGCCTGGGGGGAGGGCAGGTGCTGTGGGTGGTGGCTGTGGGGAGGCCTGAGAGCAAGTAAGGGTCACCAGCAGGCGCTGGTCCGTGGCCTGGGCTTGGGTGTCCTCCGGGCTCCTGGGTGCAAGCACTGGCCTGTCTTTGGCCAACTTAAGTGACGGGAGTGTTGAGGGGGAATTTGGTGGGGGGGGTGCGGGGCTGGGGGCTGACCTCTCCATCCAGGCTTCCTCCAGCCCGTTGGGGTCTTGGGCGTCTCTGCTTCCCAGAGAAACCTTTGGGGGGATTTGCTGGAACAGAAGGCACCTCTGTCCATTCACCCTCCCCACACCAACGAGCCACCTGGGTGGAGACGTGGCGCTCCCATGTCCAGTGGCCGGATCGAGTAGGGCCTGGGGAGTCTGGAGGCGTCTGAGCGCTGGCCGGGGCGCAGGCTTGGGTGGCGGAGCAGAGGCGCCACGTCCGTGGCCGCGGCGGCCTTGCTCTAACTCAGCCTCGGGCCGGTCAGGGTGGGCCTGGGAGAGCGCAAACAAAGAGGTGGTCGGCGTGGTGGCCCACCCTGCACTGAGCTGTGTCCGGAGGCAGGGTGGCCTTTACGTGTCACTTGAGAGCTGGACCTCCAATGCTGATGTGTCCGTGAGGGACACGCCTGCTTCCACGGGACAGTCTGGGGTCCGATCCCAGGTTCAGTTCTTCATATGTCACTTGACCCAGGAGCTGGCTGTGGGAGCTGGTGCCCCTGCGAGCCAGGCGCCGCTGTGACGTCCGGCTCCCGCAGGTGGCTGGGAGGCTAGCGGTGTGTATCTCTCTCTTCCAGGGGGGTGGGCGTTGCCCTTTCATGCTTGCTCAGGGGGAGGAAGGCCGCCCGGGACCCAGGCCCCCACGCCCTCCGTGGTTGATGGCTGCGTGGTGTTCACTCCTCGGCTCAAAGTTTGTCTTCTTTGTCTTTTTAGAAAACTATTTATTTTGATTTTAGATTTTCAAATATTGTTGCCAGAGGGTGGTATCAATAAAAACTTGGGAACTTCGACGTGTCCCTGGGTGTGGGTGAGGGCGCTGCTTCCTGACCTCGTTTCAGAGTCTGCTTCTGGGTGTTGGCTGCCAGGCCCCCACATGGTGCCCCTATGGATGCCTTGATCATTGTCCTGCCAGTCGTGGGGGGTGGGCTCTCATCTGGGTTCACAGCCCAGGCAGGTGCTGGCCTGTCCGGGGGTGGGGGTGGGGGACACTGGGGTCCTTCTGCCGGTGGGGCACGGCTTGAATGAAATCAGTAGCTTTAACTCTGCTGAAACTCTTTTTATGGTGTGTGGTTTAAAGAAAGGCCTCTTACAACATTTTAAAGTTAAAATGTTTGAGTTCTTTGAAAAAAAATCTTCTAAGTGATTCGGGTAGCTTTTGCCCAGTGCAGCCGTGGAGAGGCAGGCAGGAGACTGGCCCTGAGAGTCACTGGTGAGCGCAGGCGAGCAGCTCGCGGTCTCAGCTGCCGGTTTATAGCGTGCTTCTTTGTCGACAGGTGTGAGGTATGTGCATGTGATCGCTGAACTCTGAAAATGCCTTTTCTCGGCAAAATCATTTTCGTCACTGTTTTCCACTTTGCTTTTTCATCAGGGCACCTTCCCACATGGAATCGATATTTTGACCGCAGCTGACTACTTCGCTGTTGGTAACAGATCTAACTGTTTCCTGGATATAAGGTAAGTTTTTAATAGTCATCATAAAATGTACTGTTTTTTTTTTTTGAGTCAAATAACTTCCACCATTCGATTTCTTCATCCTGGAAGGCCCACTGAGAGTAAATCTAATTTGTACGGGAAGAGTTAAAAATGGAATTGAAAACGGTCTCGAGCTTTTGTTTCCCGTTGAGTGGACAGAGTACGAAGCTTCACGAAGTGCACACGAGGTCGGGTGCAGGGTCTGCTCCTGAGAAGTGTGCTCAGTCCCTAACAGGTGCAGACGGTTTCAGGGGCACTTTCTGTAGCAGCTACTTTTCTCTCAAATCGGCCTCTTCGTCAGCTGTTTCTGTCGAGGGCCTGGTCTCACGGGGAACAGCCACGGGAACCACTGAGCGTTGCATCCTGTGCGGCCGCTGCTCCAGCGGGTCACAAGGGCGTGGCGTCACTCAGGTGGAATCTGTGCCTCCTTTCTGGCTTTGGTACAGCAGTGCTCCCCGAGTTGGAGTTCCCTCTGGCTCGTGTGTGAGAGGAGTGAGGAGCAGGTATTCGAGAAGTCAGGCCAAGGGATGAACACCCCGCATCCCTGACGTCCCTGACGGCGGGTGCAGAGGTCATGACAGAGCTGCGAGTCCCGTGGCGCACGAGGGGGCAGGGCCCTCTGGGTGTCGTCAGCCGCTGCAGCTCTGGGTTTCCCAAGGGGCTGACTTGCCTTAAGCCGAGGCAGGAGCCCGAGGTGCTTTTTTTAAGGTGTTAAACATCGCGTGTGTAAAGGCAGGGCCCCGGCCCCGCTGTGCAGACCACGCGGAAATCACATCTCTTCATAAGCAGCGTGGGCAGGTGTGTTTTAGATGCGGCATTTGGCCTCCTTCCCAGGAAGAACCTTTGACCAAACACACTGTCTTTGTTTTTGGCATCCTTTCCCTCTTTCCTAAACATCCTAATGGCCTTCTGAGCCTTACCAGTTTTTTCCTATTCTAATTCCACTTTTTTTATTGTTAATATTTGAACACACGTTTTATGTAGAGAATCTCCCGCCTTTTCCCTAGTCTCACGGGTAAAAGAACTCATGGGTTTTAGCCCTGATGTGTTTTCTTGTCGCCAAGGTCTCCGAGCTGGTCAGGGGCTCGTGTGTGACGTGTTGTCTGTATTTTCACACTTGTGTGGACAGGAGGTGGTCGTGGGGACCAGGCTGCACCATGACCATAGCGCTCAGGGCTCTCCCCACCTCCTGGTGTCGGCCGGGATGGCGGCGTAGAGGGAACTGCAGAGGGAGCCCGGCGGGGTGGGCAGCCCTGCAGGGAAGGGCCCAGAGTCAGCAGGCCCAGCCTGAGGTGGTGGGGCTTCTGGGACAGCGCTGGCCTGGGGGGTGTCCTGAGTCAGGGAACCCAGTTTGATGGTCAGATCTGCACTTTGAACCTATCCCTGTGGCTCCTTGGAAACAAGGAGATAGTCGGGGCCCCTCAGGAGGTGGGGGGTCGGTCGGGGGACAGTTGGGGCACAGGGACTGGGTCCCCTGGTGAGGGCACCCGTGGACCACACAGTGGAGGTATTGGGGCGCCTGTGAGGGAGGAGCGCCTGGGTTTGTGGGAGGCCAGGAGTTCGGCTTCGCACATGCTGAACACAAGGGGCTCACGGCACTGCTGAGTGGAGCTCGGCCCACGTGTGGGTGCCCCTCTGGGAGACGGGAGCGTCGGACATGCAGACTGTCCCCTCTGTGTGCCCGTCTGTCTGTGGATGTGCTTCCGTTACCCGGGTAAACACCCAGGAGTGGGACGGCTGGGCCCTGACCGTGTAAGCCGTGCCCGGTGGTTTTGCAGAGTGGCTGCACGCTGTCCCACGTCCCCGCCAGGCCTGCTGGCGTCCGTCTGGTCTTCTCCCTTCTGGCCGGTGGGCAGGAGTGCCCTGTGGCAGCGTTCTGAGGACCGGGGACGCCGTGCGCCGCTCGTGGCTCGTCTAACCGATCGTCACCTGTCTGCCTGCTGGGCTAGTCTTCTTCTTGCTGAGCATTTGCGGGTTCTTCCCGTGCTCTGGACACAGGTCCTTTCTCAGGCGCATGACGTGCGGGGTATCTCCTAGTCGGTGGCTCGGCCTTTCCATGTCCTGTATATTCCTCAGCAGAACCTTTTGTTAAAAATCAGCTTCATTTTTGTTCACCTACTTATTACATGTGATTTACATACAGTAAAATCCACTGATTTGCAGCGTGGGTTCTGGCAGATCCGTAACCAGTGCTGCTGTCAGCACGGGGTGCCTTCCGTCCCGCCAGGAGGTCTCGTGCCTCAGCCCTGACAGCCTCCGAGCCCCCTCTGTCGCTGGCGTTGACCTTTCCTAGAACTTGCGGGAACCCTGTGGTGCGTGGCTCCCCGTGCTGTCGGTCCTGCCTCGCCTGCGTGGCTCCCCGTGGTGCGCGGTCTGGTGGCGGTTCTCCGCGCTCCCGCTGGTGGCGGTGGGGCTCCCGGGGTTTGGATGAGGGGGTGCAGGCGGTTTCCCTTCTCATGGAATGACGGGTGTGCTGGCCGTCCTTCACGCCCGTGTGGCTTTGAGTCTCCTGAGCTGGTTGCGGCATCTGCAATCCTGTGTGTCCGTCTGAAGATGTGTTTTGTCATTATTTTGCTTTCCAGTCATTTTGCACTTTCCTGTCCTGTAAGTTCTTCAAACTAGGGAAACCGCAGCGTGAACTTCCCTTCTTCCTGACTCAGCGAGCAGGACGCCGTCCACATGGCCAGCTGCTTGCTTCTCCTCCTCTCGCTCCCGCATCTGGGGCTGACCTAGTTCTGTCACTTCTGCGTCCCTAACGGCCCTCAAACGTCCACTCTGCTTCTCCGCTCAGCCGTCACCCCTGCCAGCCCTCACTGTCCATATGAGCCCTCACTGGTCTGGGCGCAGGGTGGGCCGTCCCTCCTGGCTGCTGCGCCCCGACCCCTCCCACCGCCCGCAGCCATGCACCCCCTGGGTCCCCAGCATCCTCCGCCCTGTGGTGGACGCCCCCCTGCTTCACACTTGGCCAGGGCACAGACCCGCCTGGGCTGGAGGTTCCGGCCGCGCTTTCTCCAGGGTCCGCCCCTGTTGGTGCAGGGCTGGGACTGGAGCTCACCAGCTGACCTCCGTCTGCTTCTTGCCACGAGGCCACCGGTTTCCCTACCTGCTTTCCTGGACTCCTCGTGGCTCTGGGCCACCGGGCAGGGCAGGGGTCTGTTGGGTGGTGCCAGGCTGGCGGGTTACTTGGGATCAGGGGTCACGTCTCGGCTCCTCTGTTTCCAGAACTCCGGCAGTGTGTTCCCTCTCCTGACTTTTCTGTTTTTCCTTCTGACTCTGTCTTAGTCCCACCGCTTCTGGAGAAGCCCCTGCTTTTCTGGTGCTCACGTCCCTGGCTCAACTCCCCCAGCGCTCACGCCTGCAGCATATGCGCCCCCGCCCGCGTTCACCCTGTGTGCACACTGTGTGCCCACCCACGGTTTGGGTGGGGTCGGACCTTACGCTCCCTGGCTGGCTGTGCCATCCACCCTGTCTCTGCCACCTGTAGCATGTGGATGACGGTCACGTCACGGCGGGGTTCTGTGGGTGAGGATGGGGCAGGTTCAGAAGATGTGGAAGTGGTACACGTGCCTGGTATAAAATTCAGAAGGTGCAGGAGGCATTTAGGGAAAACCAGTCCATCTCACCTCTCCCCCCAGGTCCCCGCTGTCCCCAGGTTCTTGTGTCTTCCCGAGAGATCGGGTGTGCTGGCTGCCTTCCTTCTGTCCACACGGAGTGGTGCGCACGGCAGGTCGGAGCACCTTCGGTGCGTGTCAGCAGCGGGTCCTTGGGGGTGTTGTGGGTTCAGGCCGAGAGCACCACCGTAAGCCAGGTGCCGCATTAAAGTGAGTCCTGGAGCTGGCCGCTCCCTGGTGCGCACAAAGGTGGTGTTTACACTGCTGCGGTCTGCCAAGAGTGCAGTCACGTTATGTCTACACGGGCAGTGAGCACACCTTAGTTTAAAATACTTCATTGGTAAAAAATGCCAGCCATCACCGGAGTCTTCAGGCAGTCGCAGTGGCGACATCAGAGGTCACTGACCCTGGGTCACCGTAGCGCATCGTAACACTGAAGAACGGACTCGTGGAAGAATTGCCAAAATGTGACAGAGACACAGAGCAAGCAAGTGCTGCTGGGAAAGTGGGGGGGCAAGCTCGGGGCGGGGCTGCCTGTGTCGGGACGCCCCGCCAGGGAAGGGGGGGCGGCTCTGCGCACGCTGCCCCGCGCACGCCTGCGCTCCCTTCCTAGACGCAGAGTGTGACCTGCAGACCCTCCTCCTGCCGCTGGCTCTGCCCAGCCTTTGCTGTAAAGCGGTGAGGTGGGAGTTTGTGTATCTTCTCACCCGTGTGGCTGCGTCCGGGTGATTGACAAGAGTTGGGTCGCTGGCCAGGGGGGCTGCGTTTCCGGTTTCCAGGGCAGCGCCGTCTCCAGGCCCCCAGCAGCGGCTGTAACCCCCGCCGTGGCTGTCGGACAGTCTGACCGACGGACAGAGGTCCTCGTTCCTCTTTTCCGCGAGTACTGATGACTGTCTACTAGGCGATGGTATTTTTTATTGATCTTAAAGGACTCCTTCATTTTAAAGAAGTCTCTCCTTGATGATACCGTTTGCAGGTATTTTTGACTTTTTTATAGTGTGCTTTTCCTGGAAGCATTTTGTTGTTGTTGTTACGTGTTGGGATGTGCCAGTCTCTTTTGGCTCCTGGGTTTTGAGTCATAATTAGAAAGGCCTGTCCAGCTTGGAGATTATTTTTTTTTTCTCCTATGGTATTTTCACGAGATGTAACTTTAAGGCATAGTTACGTTCCGTCAACCGTCCGTGCGTGAAGCGGGCAGCTCAGCGAGTGCTGGCCGCACACCCGCGGGGTAACCAGCACCCCCACCGAGACGTGGGGGCTCCGCTGTCGGACGCCCTTTGTGGGACGTCTCGCCACTGGGGCCAGGAGGCACGGCCCCTTGTTTCGGGGCCTTTCCCTCGGCGTGGTGGTCCTGAGCACTCCGCTTCCGTCCTCCTTGTCTGCCTGTGAGTCCGCCTGCTCCAGCACTGAGGTAGTTTAGAGTTTTGGGCTCTGATAAGTAAGATGTTCTGCTTGCACATTTATTTAGGAGTCTTTACGGGGAGGCACGTGTGAAGTGTATGTCTGGACAGACACTTACAAGGGGATTTCTGTGTCTTTGTAAAAAGAAGCTGCCGAACTGCTTTTGAAAGTAGTCCTCCCGTTTCGCAGTCTCTCAGGCAGCGTGAGCACTGTTCCTCCGCGGTCTCACGTCCTCCGATCGTTTCTTTTCCAGCATGTTTATTGCCGGCTTTCCTGAGTACACGCAGCCGATGATCGACCACCTGGTGACCATGAAGATCAGCCACTGGGACGGGTAGGTTTGTGTCTCTGCTTGTCCACCTACGTGGACTTCCTGTCACATAGAAATTCTGATTTGTTTTCCCCAAAGGGGAAATTAAATTGCGCTTGTAAGCCTTGAGTATGTTTTGTGATTGTAGGTTTCATGTTTAAGGTGACTTCTGAGAATCAGTGTAAGTCCCAGTGTTCAGGCTGGCTGTGTGGTCAGTGGTCTGTCCCCGGCGAGGGCGGGTGGGCAGCCCCTCAGGACGAGGACCTGCGCTTGCAGGAGCCTCAGTCCCCCTGCACCGGGCGGCCTTGTCGCTCTGCCCTGATGACGCAGCTGCTTCAAGGGGTCTGCGCACTTCCCAGGCAGCGAACAGGTCTCAGGGCAGGGCCGGTGTCCGGGCCGGAACGGCACCGTGCACTTGCGGCCCCTCGGAGGCTCCGTGGGGTGAAGTGCTTGAGGCTGTGTGTAGCCCGAGGCTCTGTGTCCAGAATCCTGGTTTGCGAAATGTTCCTCCTCATGCGCGGCCGTGTGTTTCAGCGGAAGTGTTCGGGGTGGAGGGGAGCGCCGCCCGGTCCCCCCTGCGGTCAGGTTCGAAGCCCCTCACGCCAGCACGGCTGCGTCTTCTCGAAGGTCAGGATGCGCGGAGTACCATCACGACCTCGTTGTCTCAGGACTCTTCAGAGGTGGAGATATTTCTGCCTTTCTCTGGTTTTGACCTGGACTG
The DNA here is from genome assembly GCF_048773025.1 of Camelus bactrianus. Classification (NCBI taxonomy): domain Eukaryota; kingdom Metazoa; phylum Chordata; class Mammalia; order Artiodactyla; family Camelidae; genus Camelus; species Camelus bactrianus. The sequence goes on from NC_133554.1 coordinate 59,954,198, forward strand.
TATGCGTGAGGAGATATGTGCCCGGCGTTCACGAGCGGGTCGCTTCAGTTTCCCGGTGAACGTGTGGCTCGCGGGGCGTGGGGAGCGTTAGGGAATTCTGCACAAACATCCTTCACTGGTCGGTGTCCGTTTGCTTTGAGAGTACACTTTTCAGAGGCACTGGTCCATTGTCTTGGGTTTCTTTTTGAACATTTTCTGACAGTTAGACGTACTCACCCCGAACAACGTACATGTCAAGATGAACATGAGTGAGATCTGTCTGACCGTGGCGAGGCGCACAGAACGCCTACCTCAGCCGCTTTCCGAGCGCGTCCTGCGCGGCCGTGCCCCGCATGGCTTCCTCTCGCAGAACTGGAGCTCTGTCCCCGGTGAGCGTTGACCCCTGCCCTGCAGCCCCTCGTCCTTTCCGTCTTTGTGACCGACTCCTCTTGCCATCTCTGGCGGAGAGAGGACCGACCTTTTGTGACTGGCTGATTTCACTCGGCGTAGGGTCCTCAGCGTCCACCCCGCTGCAGCCTGTGTCACGGTTTCCTCCCTTTTTATGGCTGAGCACTGTCCCAGCGGGGCTGGACCGCACCGCCGATACGCTCCTGCATCAAGGGGTACGCGCGCCGCGTCCGCATCTTAGCCTTTGTGACAAGTGCTGCTGTGAACGTGGTGCACAAACATCCCTTCGAGACCCGGCTTTCAGTTCTTTTGGGGGTGTTCCCAGAAGCGGGACTGCTGAGTTCTGTTTTTCATTTCAAAAACCATACTGTTTTTCATAACGGCTGCACCATTTTACATTCCGAGCAGCGGCACTCGAGGATTCCGGTTTCTCCGCGTCCTCACCAGCACTTGTTATCCTCTGCTGCTTTCTAGCATCGATGTACATGGGTTTCAGGTGGCAGACCCCTCACTGCGCGTCCCTGCTGGGCCGTGCTGAGCGAGGGCATCGGGCCCCTCCTCACGTGCCTGGTGGTGGCCGCCTGTGTGTCGTCTCTGGAGAGATGTCTCAGGTCCTTTGCCCATTTTGAACCCAGTTCCTTGATTTTTGTTGTTTCGTGGGGTTGTAAGTCTCTCCGTGTGTCCTGGGTGCTGCTCCCGTACCAGGCACGTGGCCTGCAGACGTTTTCTTCCGTTTTGTAGGTGCCTTTTCGCTGTAGACCGTGCCCTCTGAGGCACAGAAGTCTTACATTTGCTGCTGCCCGTCTTCCTGTTCATCTGTCATCAGTGTCTGTATTTTTACTTTTGTTGCCTGTGCTTTTGGCGCCATAGCCAAAAAAATCATGGCCAGTTCTCATCACGAAGCTGATCCCTTTTGGTTTCTTCGAGAGTTTCATGGTTTTAGGCGGCAGGATGTTTTTAAAGAGAAAAGAGGCTCCCTCCCAGAGGGGCACCGACATGTAGGCGATAGGGTATTTTCAGAGAGAGAAGGCCCGCTCAGAGGGCGCTGACTGGGGCGCTTGTGGCTGAGCCGGCCAGGGGAGCTGCTGTCTCGGCGGCCGCGAGGCTTTTTCTGCTGGAGGCCTGGTCGCTCGGTCTTCAGAAGTGGCTTCCTGAGTGGGCTGTTGGCACCAAGACCTCCTTGTCTTGAAGAGCTGGACGCTTCTCTTGGAAGCAGACACCTAAGCCGGGTCTGGGGGCGTCGAGGTGCCTGGGCAGGCACGGGAGGTGGGGTCTCCTGCCGCGGCGGTGCACCCGTCCTCCGTGTGCTGCTGTCTGGGGCGTGTATACCTAGACCGTATGGCGACCGTGCGGCCGCCCCTCGCCCGCTTCTCTCTGTCCTGGTCTGTTCCCTTGGGGAGGTGACTACTTCCTGGAACTCTCGGCAGCGCCTCCTGAATTCTCGTGCCAGGAGGGGCTCAAGGTTTGTCAGACCCTATCTGACCCCTGTCAGGCTTGGGAGGGAACTGGGGGCCTCACTGACTGGTCCTGGGGTCCCCCTTCTGTTCTGTGTGGAGAACTTGGCAGGTGGGTGTTGGCTGGAAACATTTGTGCCGATGTGACGTGCCCTACTGTGTATCATCTGGGGCCACACAGACTGTGGCCCGCTCTCCGCACTCGCGTTCCTGCACCCCTGGGGGGGCAGGGGTGGGGACGCACTTTGCCTCCAGCTGCGTGGAGGTGTCAGCTGTGTCCTGAGACAGGCTTGCGTGAGGTGCGTCCCCTTGATAAGTCCTCTCCCTCACGTGTGACAGGCAGAGGTTCTTACTCATTCGTCCATTTGTGTGTTTGTTTTCGTTGGTGGTTGACTAAGTGGCCTGTCGACAGCTCGCCTGCACTGTCCTCTCTTTGTGGTTGAACTAACAGAGGATCCTCGAAACGGGGAGCTCACGGTTCTTCCTCCTGCAGGGTCATCCGGGAGCTGTCGGCGAAGGCGCTGCAGAACCTGGCCCAGCGGGCACCCGAGTACGCCGCCCAGCAAGGTAGGTGCTCCCTAGGCACACGCGTGTGTGCCACAGACACGCACCCGCGGCAGGAGGCCGAGGACGGCCCCCACTGACTTCAGGGCCTGGGGTTTGTCTCGGGCGGAGCAGCGTGTGGAGAGCTGGCCGGGGCTTCGTCAGGGACGCAGCGCAGATCGGGGGCCTGCGCGTCCCCGTCCCCGTCCGTCCCAGCGGGACTCGTGCTGTGTGTCGCGTGCACTTGAGGAGCAGCCCCGAAGCGGCAGCAGCGAGCGCGGTAACTCACTGTGTCACTCGCTGCTTCCCTGGTGGGTTTGCTGACCAGGCGGGCTCGTTGCTCCAGAGCAGACCAGCCACCCAAGGTGATTACATGCCTGTGTTGTTAGGAAAGCCCCGTGTTTGTCCCATTGTGCCTTTTCTACTCAGAGTGAATGAGCGTCTGATTTCAGCTTAGGACACAACACACTCTTTTCCGAAACTGAACTTATTACTCCCGCCGACGGCTCCTCTAGTAACTGGCGGCCACGGTCCTTCATCCCAAGCTACTGATTGCCTTCCACACTCGGGTTTTCGGTGAAGATCTGGAGCTCCCGAGGGCCCTTTCAGCTTCACAGCCTGCTCATTAAACTAACCTCAGGGGTCTCGCCCTGCATTTCCTGTAACTGGTAGTCCTGCTGCCCGGCTGAAGGCGGCACCTCCCCCGGTCAGGAGTGCTGGCCGCCCCTGGGGAGGCGTTTCCCCAGCTCTCAAACGCTAGCCGACACCAGCTGCACGTCTGAGCCTGTGCGGGCCTCTCCCGGCCCGGACACCATCTGCCTCCACAGCCCGTGCACCTGGGGAGTGGAGACCGGCTGGGGGCCGGGGGTGCCGAGCCGCTGTGGCTGCGGCTCCTCGGCTGCACTCTGCCAGCCAGACCGTGAGGGTCCATGACTCTGCTTTCTGCCCCTGAGCGCGGAGGCATGCAGGCGCCCTGGGCGCGGAGCTGGAGAGGGGCTCCTCCTGAGTGTCCGCCAGGCCCCGCAGCCCGGCTCTGTTCTCCCCATCACCGACCCGGGTCCCGGCCGCTGCTGGGGGCTGGAATCTCCTTGTTCACTTTCCTGCTCACTGTCCCGCCATCTATGGCTAGAGGGCGGCTATGGAGACGTGGGTCCTGATTGTTGAGATGACGATCCCGGAAGGTCACTGTGCGGGTGTGTGTGCCCCGGGACCAGCCTGTGGATCCGACATCTCCGTGTCCCGCGCAGTTTTCCCACAGCTGCTGGCGATGACGCGGAGCCCAGACCTGCACACTCGGCACGGGGCCGTGCTCGCCTGCGCCCAGGTCGCCCGCAGCCTGTGCAGATTGGCCGATCAGCAGGGCAGGTAGGCGCCCGACCCCCGCCTGGCCCTCTTCCCCAGGCAGAGAGGTCATGAGAGCAGAGATGCGTTTTCGGAGTCGCTGTCGAGCGGCTCGTACGTTCCGTGTGCTCGTTTAGTTGTCACTTTTATAACTGAAATCCCAGAGCCATGAACTGCACAGTTTCCCCCAGGAGCCTCTGTACCTGGCGGCGTAGGTGTTGATGAGGACACGCGGTGCGGGGTCGCGGGAGGCCAGCCCGCGGGCGTGTTCCCTGGAGCAGCTGCTCTGCCTCCTCGCTCGGCCTTCCAGCTGACTTTTCCACAGGAGCAGAAGCTCGCAGCCCACTTTGATGTCTACGCCCTGGTCCTCGAACTCCAGTTTGGGGGAAACTGTACTTTAAGCTGCTTCCTGTCCCTTGAAGGGATTCCCTGGGGCCATGGTGACCGCGGGATCCACGTGCACCCCGCTCCTGCCCCCAGCCCTGCGGCTCAGGCTCACAACCACGCCCACCTGAAGGACGCCGTGTGCAGGTGCAGCGGCCCCGTGGGCTTGGCTGGGCACCGTGCTGGAGCCTGTAACCCCCGGTGCCACGTGTGTGTGACAGCATATGTCCCCAGAGAGGGGGCTGGCCCTGTGGGTTCTCTGCCTGCCTTGGACCAAAATCCCAGACTCCCGGAGGAAGGCAGGTTTCAGTGTGAGCCACATGGTTTGTGCAGACGGTCTGGGCCAGAGTGAGCCTTCTCAGCTAGCGGGACGCAGGAAGCCCCCCGAAGTCCAGGTTCCAAGGGGCAGTGAGGCTGCTGGTCACTTCTCTTCCAGAACAAGTCCAGGGCAGCTGGGAGCCAGGCTGCTCCCTGTCCTGGGGGTCCCAGCTCCCAAGCACGCACCTTCGGTCCTCCTCACAGCACTATCTCTGTTGTCCGCAGGCCATCCGTTGTCTGTGCTGACCATCCCCTAGGGGACGCCCCCGCAGGCGCTCCCGGGATGGGAGCCGGGAGGGCAGTCGCCGGGCCTGTGCTGAGGTCTTTCAGATGCTGTGTTTTCACCCCACAGGCCCGTCGCCAACTTCCTGGATGAGGAGGCAGTGCAGGGCCTGAAGCAGATTCACCAGCAGGTCTGTGTCCAGCAGCCGGGCTGCCCCTCTCACGAGGTCACTGGATCCTGGGGGCCCGCCTGCCATCGAGCCCTCCCCTCCTCGGCCCCGTGAAGCCTGAGGGGCAGTCCTGGGGCTGTGGGCTGACTGGACCCCAAGCCTAATCCCCCCACTGGACGGACCGGACCCTGGGGCCGGGACACGGGTCCTCCAGGCCCCTCACTGGCTGGTCTCTCTTCCCCCTTGTCTGAGGCCTGGCTTCTTTTCCAGGTGTGGGGAGGAGGGTCTGGGCTGTGAGGGTTACATGAGGTGGCTTCCAGAGGGCAGGGTGAGAGCAAACTGGGCCCGTCAGCCCCCTCCACCCCAGGAAGCGCCGTATTTCTTGGTTTTCATTTTGAGACTTGTTAATGTAACTTACTGTATTGTTTTAAAAGTCCTGGTAACTTAAGTAACTAAGTGCCTTTCAATTCTTTGTAGCTGTGTGATCGTCAGCTATACAGGTGAGCTGCGCAGACCCAAGGTCGGAGGTTTTGTGTCCTGTTGAGGAGGACGCGGGCGCCTCTCGAGCTGCCCAGCCGAGTCCATCTGTGCTCGTGTTCCGAGGGGGAGGAGCCACGAGCCGCATGGCAGGGACTCTGAACCCCGCTGCCGTTGGCCTGGCGTGGCGTGAAGCCTGCTGGTTTGAGATGGAGTCTGATGGGGTCGGTGGCTGCGGATGGCCCACCCAGACCTTCACAGTGGGCCCCCCTGTTCCCCCTGCACCGCCCTTTCTGAGTGTCTCACACAGGGGGTCACAGTGTGGCGTCTCTGGGCCTGGTTTCTTCCCTCGGCGTGTTTTCCAGGGCTCCCTGTGTTGGCGCGTGTGCAGGGCTGTGTCCCTCTGTGTGGTTGGTGCGCGTGTGCTTGGTGTGTGTCTGCTCCCAACCCAGAGGTGGTGGGCCTCTGGGTTGCTCCAGCTTCGGGCATTTGGGGACGAAGCTGCTGTGAACGCTGGCGCACGAGTCTCAGTAGGGGCGTGTCTTCGTCTTCCCTGGCGAATGCCTTGGGTGGTGTTGCCGGGTCACACGGTGCGTGGTGTCTGGGGGTAGGGGTCGCTCATCACCGCTTTGATCTGCGTTTCCCCGGGGCCTGGCGACCTGACACCTCCGTGCTGACCAGCCACCCCCCACCTTCTGAGAAGTGAGTGTTCAGATCTTTCGCTCATGAAGAAAACCTCATGGTCAGTCTTCTTACCAAGCTGTCCGCGCTCCTGGCGTGTTCTGGAGGGGAGCCCTTTGTGGACACGCGTTTTGCCAGGGCTTTCTCCCGGCCCGTGGCTCGCCTTCTCATTTCCTCCTTGAGCGCTTGCTGTAACTGTGTGGGGCTCAGTCGTCAACCAGCTCTCCGTGTTTGCGATGTTCTCCCTGCTTTCCCGGAGCCTTGGGCCTGTGCGGCCTCCCCGTGCGCGGCCCTGTGTGGGGCCACATGGGGCAGTGCTGAGACGGTGACCTCACAGCGAGCTAGCGTTGCCCTTGCTGATCTGGGGCTGTTCTGAACTGGCGCTTACAGCTTAAAGTTGGTCTTCTTTGAGTTTGCGTGTCCTGTCTTATGTCAGAGTCCCTATCCGGGACAAGTCTGCCCGTGGTGAGACTGCTCGCTGATGGCCAGACCTGCCCGCCACGTGGACCTCCCTGCGGCTGAGTGCGTGGATGCGGGCAGGCTCCTCCCCCTGCTGCAGCCTCGGGGACCCCGGCCTGTTGGTGCGGAGTGGGCTGGGGTCTCGGGCTCTGGCGGTGTCGTCCCCCCACTTAACTGTCGGCGTGCCTGTCCTTCCCTCGGGCGGCCCTGGGTGGTGAGCACCTCCCAGATGGGTCTGCGTGGACCCTTCGGCAGGAGCACCTCGTGGAGCCTGGTTCACCTAGGCTGTCGGCAGCTCTGAGGGCGACTGCTTCTGGACGGCGTCCCTTTGGGATGCTCTCGGTGGAATTCCCTGGGACGCTGGAGTGCATGGTAGCCTCGTTGCTTGTGGTGACTGCATCCCAGCCCCTGCACGTCCCCTGGCAGCATCAGGCCTCCTAGAGGAGCAGCGATGGGCCGTTTGCAGAACAGAAGCACGACAGTGTTACAGGAGCGTGAGCTGTGGGGAGATGGAAACGGTCTTGATCTGGGAACAGGACGTGTGGGCTGCACTCGGGACATGACGTCGAGCTGCCCGGGGCCTTGGCCGTCAGTACGGCCCCCAGCCCTGTGCTCTGGTCCCTCAGAGGGTGTGCTTCTGTCCCTCTGAGTCAAACCATCGGTCCTGGCCCTTGGGAGGCTGCCTGGTGTCCTGGGAGTCGGGTCTGCGTGGTTTCTGTGGGGCCTGCCTCTCACTCAGTGGTCTGAGTGATGTTCGGAGCTGCGTTCTCTTCGACGCCCCGCGCTCAGAACAGCCTCCCTGGGGAGGGCGTCTCTGACCCCCACACTTCACCTTGAAGAATCACGGCCTGAGTGAAATGGAAGACGAGTTCTGCGGGCACCTGCCCGCCCTCCCCTGCTTCGCCAGTTCCTGACACTTGACGTGCGCCTTGTCTCTGTCGTATGTCTCTCTCTGTATTTGTTTTTCTTTACGGAGAGTGAATTAGAGGCTTGGTGCTTCCTCTTTAGAGCCTGAGAGTGTTCTAAACCTCAGAGCCCAAGAACAGGGGCCCCCGTGTCCCCACTGCAGCCAGGAGAGCCCGGTGAACTCGGACTATGGGCTCGGCTCCTCCAGGTTGTCTTCATGCTGTTTGTCCCCTCCCCCCGAACCAGGACCTGCCGTGTTCGCGCGCTGTGTCGCGTGCATTCAGTCCTCCCCTTGTGGTTCTCATGGTAGTCTTTGTAAGAGCTCAGGCCAGTTGCCTTGTGCAGTGTTCCACGCTCTGGGTCGTTCCCCTCGGTTAGACCTGGTGCTCCCACTGCGTGGCTGGCGTGGACACGGAGGAGGCCTGCCACCACAGTTGTCCCCTGGTGAGGTGCCGAGTGTGATCCCTGGCCTCAGGGACGACGTGGAGGCGCCCCCGTGGCTGATGGATGACCTGCCAGTGGGCCCCTCTTTCCAACGCTTCCTTCCCTGCCCGAGAAGGTCCCACTGGGGCTTTCTACATTCCTTTCCTGGGATCTGTGGGTGGGAACAGCCCTGACCTACTCTCTCCTATGTGTCCTGTGTTGTGATCACTCACAGCTCAGATGGTCCCACGTCTGGCCCAGGAGCCTGTTTGAACAGACTCTGCTGTCACTTTAACATGACCCCTTAGTCTTTGAGCATTCTTCGTGGCAAAATCTTGTTAAAACTCTTCATTTTTTAAAAATTTTATTATAGTGGGTTTGTCCTTGTTGTCATTAATTGTGTTCAGTGCAGTTCTTTTCAGATTTGCGATTTTTATTTCTTGAAGTTCCGTTTGTGTCATCTTCATGCCTCCCCTTCCTGGGGGCGCGCGGAAGCTCACGGCACTCTGGTGGCCTCGCCTGCCCAGCCCGCCATCCTGGGTGCTTCTGGCTGTGGCCGTGCTGATTGGCTTTCTCGGAGTTGGGGGCCCTGTGAGCTCGTCGCTGGGTCTGGGCTCTGTGAAGCTCCCTTCGCAGCACTGGCTGCCGCTTCCAAGTGGGCGCTGGGCAGGCGAGCTTGGCTGGAGCCTTTCGTGGTCCACTCGGGAGGCTGGTGAGTGGAGAACAAGCTGGCCTTCTGAGGACGTGCCAATGCCGCGCGTGGCCGGGGCCCCCGCACGTGTCCTGCCTTCTCCTGCAGGGGCCCCTGCGGGGCTCAGGTGGTTTCTTTCCTTGCACGTGCCGCTCAGGGCCAGCCCCTCAGGCTCCAGCCGCCTCAGCCTCCCCACCTGCCATCTCAACCGTGTGGACCTGGCCGTGCTCAGGGCTCTGGAGCTCCGGCTGCCCCTTCCTCCTCCTGACACCTGTTTCCCAGCATCTGAGCCTCGCTTCACAGATTTCGCCAGCTTTCTCATTTGAGGGCAGGAGGGCAAACCTGAACCCTGGTCCTCTGTCTGGACTTTACTGGGGTCACGCCCACCTGTTTCCCGTTGCCCAAGTCAGGTGTTGGCCGGGCATCCAGGGCAGACCGCTCCCTGCCCGCCCTGCCCTCAGCAGAACCTCAGAGCAGCGTTTCCTTGGCTGGATAATGCCTTTCTGGTGCCTTAAGTGCGTTTTGTTTTTGCAAAGTAAGAGTTGAACGGTGTTCGGAATTTGTCAGCGTGGCTGAATGATGTGAGCTGCACCAGGAAGCGCTCGCGTGTCCAGTAAAGACCGAGGGCCAGAGGAGCCACCTTAGGACCTGGGACCACGTTTCTGTGTCTTTTCACGACAAGCAGTTCATACCTGAAGTTACGTCTGTCAGTTTGTGAGGATATTTTATGTTGTTATATAATGACAGATTTAATCCTGAATGTTCTCATTAATTTTCAGGGGTCTCGGAGGAGAGCTCATGAGACAAGCAGGTAGGTCTGAGTGACGGGAGACTGCGGTCCATCGAGGGAGGAAAAAGGTCCAAGGGGCGGTCGCGTCGGTTTTTTCAGTGATGCGCAGGTTCCTGAGTGTGTCCGTCCACGGTGGCACGTGGCTGGCGCTCTTCTCGTCATTTCCCACCTGCCCTGCCCCTGCTTCTGTGCAGTGTGTTCACTTGGGGCTCCGATTTCAGCGCCTGTGGGTTTTGATAAATTCCAGTAGTGGCTGGGCTGGGGTGGGTGAACAGAGGTGTCCTTCCTTTCAGGGGTGTTGCTGTTGTTCCTCTTCGGTGCAATGTTTAAATGTAACTGTAGAGCAGAGAACATTTTTTTCACATGATATTTAAGTGTTTGCAGAGAACTCAAAAGTTCCCAACCTGTAAATGTCTGATCTCCTGGAGCTTTTCCGCCAAACCTGCTACAGAACCCAGGACCCTGCTGAGGAGGTGCTGGGCCGGTTCTGCGGGGCTGGGTCCAGGAAAGCCCCTCACCCTGGGAGGGGAGGGTGGGTCGCGAGGTGACGGTTGGGCAACCACAGGATGGGTCCGCTTGGCCGGGGCGGGGACTGGTGAGCATGTGGAGGGTGGCTGGGCTGGCATCTCCGGTCCTTACCACACCTGCCCTCCTCTGCCAGGGTGAGGTCCTTTATTGGCATCAGCCTGAGCTCCTGGGTGCCCATGGGGACCCCGGCCTGACCTTCCGGCCCCTTGGTGCGCGTGGCTGTCCTTCCTTCCTGCCCTGGGTCTCCCGTTCCTTCTGTGGTCGTCTTCCTGCCTGACCTGCTGGCCCTCTGCCTCCCAGAGCCTTAGATGAGCCCTGCCAGCGCCCCTCGAGCTGCGCGGCTGCCCTGCCCCCACCCGTCCCTGCCCCCAACCGCCACCCTCACCCCCTCCCCCATCCGCACCCCTGCCCTCATCCCTGTTCCCACCCCCCACCCTCACCCCATCCCCGCCCCCCCATCCCCTGCCTGCGGGGCGCTGCCTGCCCCTGCATTTTGCCAGCCCGTCATGTGGATGGAGTCACGTGGTTTGTCACTGTTGGAGGTGGACTCTGTCCGTGGGCGTGGTGCCCCAAGGTCCATGCAGGCGGTGGTTTCTCATCTGCTGTCAGTTCGCACCTGAGTTTGTTTTAACCCCTTGCCCATGAAGGGACATTTGGGCTGATTCCAGCTTCCGTTGCTGTGAGGAGGCTGCTGAGAACATTTGCGTGCAGGCGTCTATGTGAATATAACTTTCCATTTCTCAGGGATAAATGCCCAAGAGCTTCATTGCTGAGTCGGGTGGTAGGAGTGTGTTTCGTTCTGTACGAAGCTGATAGACCATTTCAGAGTGTCTGCCCTCTTTCCGTTGCCAGCAGCGAGGCTCGAGAGTCCCCCATTTCTCCACATTCTCCCAGCAGTTACGTTGTCACTGTTTTAATTTCCACTGTCCTGGCAGGCGGGTCGTGATTTCATTGTGGGAAATTTGTTTCCCTGGTGGCTGGGAATGCTGCAGGTCTTTTCACGTGCTATTTTTTTTTAACTTGATAAAATACAGTCAGAGTTCACATCAGGGTGGATATCCCAGGAAAGTATTAATAGTAACAAGGTGTGGATTCTCTAGCCCCCACGACACCCTGCAGACTGCTCTGTTCAGAGCAGAGTGGCATTCTCTCAGGAGCAGGCGCACACACGGCAGGACAGAGCGGGGAAGAGGGAGTGATGGTGCACGGGGCGTGTCCTGTGACGGAAGGGCGCCTTTCCCACCATGGTGAGGGGGGCAGCTCACAGGGTGCCGGGGATGTCACGACGGCCCCGTGGAAGAGAGCACGGTTGTATCTCTACTGCACACACACCCAAAACTAAGTTTCTGGTTAACAAAACACAAGTATAAAAAAAATTTTTTAAAGACTTCGAAAAAATTTTAGGAGACACTATAGGATCACATTGGTCCCTGAAAAACCTGTTAATTTGGAAATTTTCAATCAACACAAATTGAGAGAAACAGTGTCCTGGGCCCCCTGTTCCCGGCCCCAGCTTCAGTCAGTGTCAGTACTCGCTGGTCCGGGTCTGTCTGTCCCCTCAGTGTGGTCCCACCAGCCCCTCCCCAGAACTGCAGAGCAGATCCAGGCACCAGGATCAGCAGCTCTACAGCTCAAGACGAGCAACAGGAGATAGTTTTAGTGGATGTTAAAACCTGTTGAGTGGAAGAATACACCACGTGTCAAGTCCGCAGACAAAACACGGGTGGAGGGGTAGCGCACAGCAGGTGGGAGGGGAAGTCACCATTCACAGGCTGCAAAGACGCCTTGCAGCTGCCGGCGAGATACGCAGTCGCGCTGAGACGCGGCCCTGGGCTGGGGCTGAGGGTCGGTGCTCGGGGACGGGCCTCTCTGCCCCACGGGGGGACAGCCCTCCCCCTCGACCGAGACTGTGGTCGGCACCTCCAGCCCTGCTGCCGGGGTTCTTGCTCCGGAGGGAGGGTGTTACAGCCGTTTCCAGTTGCCACAGGGCGGTGTCTCTCCCGGTCAGAGATGTGCAGGTCTTCTGTCCCATGGGTCATCCCCGGGGTTCCACACCCGGAGTGTGTCGGGGGCTGGCGGCCCTGTGTCCATGGAGGGAGCGCGGCCACCTTGTCTGAAGTGACAGAAAACTGGAAAGGGGCATCTAGCCTGTCAGAGGAAACTCGGAACGAGCTGCTTCACATCCCCAGAGCGGAAGGTTCCACGTTGCTGCAGGGCGGCGCCCTGGCAGCTGGCTGTGCCAAGGAGGGGCCGGCGCGTGGTGGCCGAGCGCCACAGGAGGACCTGCGCTCATCCCCCTTCTGTTCAGACGTGAGCCTCTGGCCTGCAGGGACCTCGTGCTGGGCAGGGCCACCTCTCTGGTCGTGGACAGGCCAAGTCAGGAGCCGTGAGGAGGGGGGTGGGGTCGCTTGTCGGGAGAGTTCTGAGCTTGCACAAGACTGTCCAGGGCTGGCTTTCTCGTTTCTGCTGACGGCCCTGACAGTCCCTGGGTCCCCGGGGGACAGTGACGCACTCCCCCGGCTGCTGCCTGGGGGACGGACCGTGAGAACCAGAGGGAAGCCTTGGTGGTTGCGGTCGGACCGAGGGGGAGTCTTTGTTGTGCGACCCCCAGGCCGGCGGGGACAGACGCTCAGCTGTGGTGTCCGCGTGGACGCTCCTGGCCACCCGAATGTCAGCAGCCATTTTTCTCTTGCATTTTCTGTTGTTAGAGTTTTTTCAGCAAATGCCAGTTATTTGTTCAGTGAGGAAAGCACTGAGCTGTTTCCGTCTTAGTGCAGGTTTGGGGTGCAGAGGCCACTCCGTATCACGTGGGCGTTGAGGGACCCATGCAGCCCACAGGGCCGGGCTGTGTGCAGCGGGGAGGGCAGGTGGCCGCCGATGGCAGCCCAGGTGTTCCCGCGTGGCCCCCGCATGGCGGGTTGGTGGTCACACAGGGCTGGTCGTTGATTTATGTGACATCGAAGCTCGTTCCTCGCGGAAGTCAGGGATCGGCCAGCTCGCCCGGGAACCGCCCCCTGAAGGATGACAGGTGTCACCGTGTTTGCTCCTGGCCTGACCTCATCCTGACCCTGGGGCCCCCGCGGCTCAGCTTTGATGAGAGTGCTTCCGTGGTCTTTGGAGACGCCCTCTCCCCCAGGGGAGCCCGCTTCTCTGTCCTCATCTTGGGTGGCAGCTGCGGCTCTGTCATGGCTCTTGTCACTTGTAGGCCCTGGTGCCCCGATGGCTCTCGAGTCCTCCGGGTTATATTGTGTTGTCCCTGGGGAGTCGCACTGGGGTCGGACCTGCAGCCACCACGCAGCTCTCTGGGCCGGGGTGGGGCTTTCCCAGGGCAGCTGCTCCCCGGGGCTCCGTGCCTCCAGGGCCAGGTCTGCAGCAGGTGCCCGGAGCTGGGGAGGTGCCGGGGCGTCTGGAGGGGTGGGTGCTGTGCTGGGCACTTTGGGAGAAGTTACACTGTATTCATCCTTTTTCTCCCCAGTGTGCATTTTGATAGAAAACCTGTCCGTTTCCAAAATGCCCTTCAGAGGTGACGCCGTGATCGGTAAGTCCTCTTCTCCAGACACAGGTCGTGGCCTTTTCCTCCAGGGCTGTGTCAGATTTCAAGGTGGAAACCTCCCTGTGAGGGTGGGCAGTGAAGGTCCATGGAGAAGAATGCCTCGCTTTGAAATCGCCGTGAGAACCCGCCGTGAACGTGAGCGTCCGCTGCGCTCCGCCCTTCCCCTTCCTCTTCCTCCTGGAGGTCAGGCTCCTTCCTTGGAGCCCTGGCGGTGGCTCTGCCCGTGGGCACTCCTGGCCGTTGCTCCCCAGGCAGCCGGACCCCTGTGTGGCCTGGAGCCCCCGTGTGCCGCGGCATCAGCCGCAGGGAGCAGGAGGGGAGCCTCAGGCCGCCCTGCCCAGGGTGGGCAAAGGCTCTGTGCAGCCTCAAAAGTTCTGTAACTTGGAGGAGGACAGTAGATTCCGCATGTTTCCGAGTGTTGGGTCTTGTGGAGTTGAACGTGCGGGTCTTTGTGGGGGTTGTCTGCGAGGTGCAGGGAGGCCCCTGAGGCTGGCCGCTGTAATGAAAGCACAGAAATTTCCCTCCTGAGAAGACTGCCTGCCTTTGGGCTGAGAGGGCCGCGGCCTTTAGGGTCTCGTTCGGCCGAGACAGCGTTTACTTCAGGTTTTCTCCAGACACAGGTCTGTATGTTGTTGGTTTTGATCTCCTACAAATGCCCTTGACGTGCTTCTTCGACAGGTGGCTGGCAGTGGCTGATCCACGACACCTTGAGAAACCTCCACCTCGTGTCAAGTCGCTCCAGACAGCAGATGAAGGTGTGCTGAGCAGGGCTTTTGTTTTCTCTTCTTTTTAATTATTATTGTTGTTTACCCTTTGGGGAGCTATCTGATTGTTGTGTGTGTAGAAATGATAATCATTTATTTTTAGTGCTTGTTTCAAAGGACTGCGGGCCCTGGGAGCCCCTTTACGAGCCCGCATGCGTGGTGGTGGACGTAGCTCCCTCTGGAGCCTTGACGTGTTGTCCACATAACTTAGTCAGGAAAAGTGATGCGGCCACTGGTGACCAGAGCATTTAGAGTGTTTATTATTGTTTCTGGCTTTATTAGTTACATTTACCTTGTAACTACTTTCCCTGCGTATTGATAGCAAGGGTTTGTTCCGTTGCGTCTGTGTCCTGTGGGGTCGTCGGACGTTGGGGGTGGAAGGCCTGTTGACGATGCTCACGCGCTGACAGGCCGTCTGCATCCGAGTCACTGCTCCGTCCGCCAGGCATCTCTGGTGTGTGTGTGTGTGTGTGTGGGTGTGAGCTTCCCCCCGGGGCCCCTGCCGTCCTGCCCTGGGACGGGGGACTCTGGACCAGCAGAACCACAGCGCCCGCCCCGCAGGGAGGACGTGGCCACGGGTCCCGGCGGCACCGAGGCCTTGACGCTGAGGGTGAGGGCCAGAAGGTGCTCGTGGGCTCCTTATGCTCCCCACCTCTTGACTTCACGTGTCTGCTGGGTTGGTAGGAAGTCGTCAGCCCCTCCCCCACCTCTGCAGTGACGAATTCGTTGTACTAGTTGAATTCGCGTGTTTTGTGATCAGTGCCTCAACGTTTCCTTTTAAAAGCACTCAGATTGATTCTCAGCAGCCGGGATCACTCCGACGTGGTCTGCTCCTCCAATCCGTACGAGGACACCCCTCCCCTGCCCATGGCCCCCCGGCCCCTGCGCCTCTGTCCCGGCTCCTGGGACTGGGGGGGCATGCAGGAAGGACACGCACGCAGGCGTCTGCCCCGGCTGTGTGTGAGGGAGGGGCTCACGGGAGTGAGCGCGGAGGAGACTCCAGGGTCCTGCTTCTCTCTGAACAAGCTGGTACCTTGCTCGCCTGGGGCCCTTGCCACATTGCTCCCAGGTGTGTGACACACTTTTCTTTCATTACTTCTGTTGGGAATGAAAAAATGCCACTTTTTTAAATTAACTGTTCGCATTAGAAGATACGGAATTTGCATCGTGTGGAAGAGTAATTGCCTTCTCTTCAGCTCACTAGTTGCAGAGAACATTGAAGTGGCAGCTGTACCTGACGGACACCTTGCAGATGTGCTGCTGAGAGCAATGCCGTGCAGCTTCCGGGCTTTAAAACGTCACCAGCGGCCTGGTGGCAGAACAGCCCGGCTGCCCCGCGGCCCAGAGCCTGGGCACTCACGTCTGCTTCGTTGCAGGAGGCAGCGGTCTCAGCCCTGGCGGCCCTCTGCAGCGCCTACCTCACCCCGGAGCCCGGGGCGGCGGACCCCCCTGCACAGGGTGAGTGGGTCCCCCAGGGCTCCGGGCTAGGGGGCTGGGTCCCCGTTCCTGGACGCTGCTGTTTCAGTGCAGAAGCACCTCTTCCTCACGTGACGGTGTTGCTCAGCAAACTTCCCCGTCGTGTGCTCTGGCTGGCGCTCCCTCCTGTCTCTGGAACCCTCCTCCTGGCCCTCTGCCATGTGGCCCAGCCCTGCCGGCTCCGGGTTTTCTGCTTCTGCTTCCGGCCTGTCCTCATGCCGAGCTTTCTCCTTCGGGTCTGTCCCTCTCAGTGGTCACGTCACTGACTTTTGTGTTTCGTGGCAAAACGTGTCTTAGAATTTCTGCTCAACCCCTGGCAGTGTTCATCAGGCGAGTGTCCCTCCTGTGTTAACGTGTCTTGCCCGTTTCCTTGTTGTCACTCTGTCCATGTGCTGCCCCTGCCCATCAGCTGGGTCTTTCAGAACCACGTCTCGGC
Source organism: Camelus bactrianus (assembly GCF_048773025.1). Taxonomy (NCBI): domain Eukaryota; kingdom Metazoa; phylum Chordata; class Mammalia; order Artiodactyla; family Camelidae; genus Camelus; species Camelus bactrianus. Next base: position 59,970,201 of record NC_133554.1, read on the forward strand.
AGGAGTGACGGGACAGCCACTGGGGCTGCGTGTGGCGCCTCGTCCAGGGGCGTCGGATGTGCAGAAGCAGCTTCTCAGGCGCTGCTGCCCAGAGCAGAGCTGCCGTACCGTGTACCAGCACATGCCCTAAAAGCTTGTAAAGTTATTACAAGTGTAGAAAAACCACGTGCGCAGTTCTCTGAATCTATTATCTGTGAATTTTTTCAAAAATAAGAAAGTGTGGGGGGAGGGGATAGCTTGGTGAGGAGCATGTGCTCAACAGGCACGAGGTCCTGGGTTCCATCCCCAGCACCTCTTCTAAAAATAAATAAACCTAACTACTGCCTCCCCCCCCCAAAAGCCAAAAGAAATAAAAAAAAGTAGTGTCCTGTAGCTTGATCTCCTGACAGACTCTCCAAATTGCGGTGTTCGTGTCCCCTCCCCGGAGGCAGCTTCACACACACACTGCGGGTCCTGCGTCCAGAAAGCTCCAAAGGGGGACCTTGAGTTTCCGTGTTCAGGACACTTGCCTCGTAGTTACAGTGCTGTGTGGCACTGATGTGTGAGGGATTACGAGTAAGATGGCATTTAGCGTGGGGAGGGGTGCGTGGGTCGGGTTGTGCCCTTTCACACAAGGGGCTTGAGCTTCTGCCGATCAGCCTGACCCGGGGCCCCCAGGGACCCTGTGACGTTGCTCGATATTTAGTCTGTTTTAAAGGCTGGGACAGTGAGGCTATGTTTTTGCTGGTAAGAGGGACCACAAGGCGTCACGCCGACTATAAAAGGAAGTGATCCTCTGAAACTAACGTGTTCCGCTGAAACTCGGGTGAACTGGGAGGTATGGGAGCCGCTCGGGCCCAGTCCCCCACCCGTCCTAACGTGAGGACGTGAGTAAGTCCCGCTGTGTTGGGGGCAGGTGGCACGTGCTGGGGTGTGGCAGGAGAGACAGGGCCGGTGTGCGGCTCCCACTCACCTGAGCGGCTCCCCAGAATCTTTAATCCCGCCCTGAACTTTGACCCTCCGTTCCCCTCACAACCTGTCCTGGTGACGCGGCTGTCTGTGTGGGAGGCGTCTGTGTTCACGCTGCTCCCACGGGCGGCCTGCGCCCCCGCCGGGCCCGCTGGGCGCTGTGCCCGGGGCCCCCGCTCGCTCTCCGTCCGGAGGAGGTGTCCTCATCTCCAAGCATGGCCTCGTTGACACGATCATTTGTGTTTAGTGAACAGAAGATGAAAATGACTGTTGATCACTATTAAAACCCCCTTGGATTTATTTTCCTAGGAGTGAAATCTCGCATCAAAGCGCTCTCCTTTAATCTGTTCTGAAAATTCCCCTGCATCGGGGCCTGAGTGGTCCCCTGCTCACCCTGAATGCTCGCATCTCTGGAGCGTGCGGAACAGCGTGTCTGGACAGTAGATACCAGCAGTCACCCTGTTGTCACCTGTTTTCAGGGGAGCTGGTGGAGCAGTACCTGGCCGAGCTTCAGAGCCCAGAGGAGATGACCCGCTGTGGCTTCGCCCTGGCTTTGGGTGCCCTGCCCGCCCCCCTCCTGTGGGGCCAGCTTCGCCAGGTGAGGCTGAGCTGGGCGCCAGTGGGTCTGTGGTCGGGAGGGCTGCTGGAAACCAGCGTGGCCACGGGAATGGGGCTGCTGTGCTGTGGACCGCCCCCCCCAAAGCCTCGAGCTTCTCCCCACCTGCCTGTTCCCCTCGGGCCCCCCTTGACACATGGGTGTCTCGAGCCCTGCTCTCCTTGGCCAGGGTCCTTCCAGGGGGCGCTGAGCTCCTGGCAGGGTGGGTGCAGCGTCAGACCCTGGAGACCCCGCCGGCCTTGGTCCACCAAACTCTCAGGCTTTCGCACCCCTTTCCCTCGACCAAAGCACCAGGCGCTGTCTTGCCGGCCTGCATCCCAGCCGTCCTGCTGCCGGGCGCTCACGTGCCCGTGCCCTTCCTCTTGCCCAGACTCACTCCGGTGAGACGGAGGACAGACCCTCTGGCTTACTCTGGGGCACATCCATTTGAAACATCTGGGTGTTAGAGTCGGACTGTCCCTCCGAGAAGTGACTGAAGGTGCAGGAGCCAGGTGCTCCGTCTGCCCCGCACCGCAGTTCCCAGCCTGGGACAGAAGGGAGCAGTGCTGAGTGCAGGGTCTTCCCCGGGGCGAGGGGCGTCTGCAGGCTGCTGGGTGCGGCCGGGCGGGGGAGACGCTGGGGGCCAGCCCCGGGCGGTGCGTTCCTGAGGGGCCGCCCCGCCCCTGGGCCATGGCCAGACCCCCTGCACGAAAAGTCCGTTCACCTCCAGGCCAGCGGTTCTGCTGAGGACGTAATCACTTTCCAGGTTCTAGCGGGCTTAGGGGCCGTCACCCACATTTCTCCCGAGGACGTGGGCTTTGCCGAGTCCAGGCGGGACGCCCTGAAGGCGATCGCGAGGTGAGTCCTGCCGCTCCTGTCCCCCCTCCCCCGTCGCTGTTCTTGAGCCAACGCTGAAGGGATGCCACGGTCAGCATGTGCCACAGGCCCAGTCTCAGTGCTGAGCCTGCTTCAAGGTGAACATCGCTTTTCTGTTTTCTGGTTTCTTATCTTTTCCGAGGACTGTCTAAGATCCCTTGTCTTGACGTGAGTGTAATGGATACTAAGCCCGTGGCGCAGCGGCTCCTGCACTTCGGGAACACTGGGCTGCCCAAGGACTGGGGCGGGGTTTCCAGGCGGGGCCATGGCGGGCGTGGGGGCTCTGGTGCTTAGTCGCAGTCCCGCAAGGAACCCCCTCTGCAGGGACGGGAGAGAGGGAGGGACCAGCCACGGCCGGCTCCCTGCGCGCCTCTGAAACCACAGACACCGAGAAACGTGATTTCGGAGGAGCGCGGCCCTGAGCGCTGCGTGCGTGCGGAGGGAGCGCTGGGTTCTGAGTCCTGCCGAGGTCATCAGGCCAAGAAGCCGTGAAGTACCATCAGCAGACTGAACGAGGTCCCGCACGTTGTTAATCTCAGGGTTTGCCAGACTGTCGGCGTGAGGGCAGAGGGGAGCCCCGACGAGGCTCTGTGCAGAGAGAACATCTCCCAGGTTTACGGCGTGATGCTGGGCTGCCTGAGCGATTACACCACCGACAGCCGTGGGGACGTGGGTGCCTGGTAAGGCTGCGGGGTTGGGGTCGTCTCGCCTCCCCCGGGCTATAGATGGGATGTTCCGTGCCCTCCGCCCGGGCGGGCCCTTTGCTCCCCAGGTGGCGGAGGGTTTGCGGGTCGGGGTCTCTGGTGCGTGTTGCACTCTTTACTGGGAACTTTGTAAAATACGTTGTCTTGTCCTCCTCGTCTGAGCCCCAGTTGTTTGCTCTGTGTTCACTTAATAAAGTTCATGCAGACACAGCCCCCACTGCAGCTGTTTAGAGCGAGAAGGGTCTGAAACCGTTCCGGACAGAGAGAGTGCTCGGGGGGCGAGTCTTGCTGTGGGCACTTCCCTGGGGGTCCCGCTGGACTCAGCAGTCTTGGCTCCTGCTTGGTCGGAAAGAAGACCAGGTGCTCAGACTTCAGAGTCTCAGGAGAGACCCTCCCCGGGCCAGCCTCCCTGGAGCAGCTGAGCTGGGGGCCGCCCACCCTGGCCTGCACTCTCTCCTCCCCGAGACCGCAGAACTTTCCTCTTCCCTGGAAGTGGGAGCAGGTTGCCACTTTGGAGGAGCTGAGGGTTTTCTTCATTCTCAGCATGCTCGTTCGCTGGCGTCCCTTCCACAGGGCCCTCTGCACCCCCACCACGCATGTCCTGAAGGGCTGACCGTGGCGCGGCGCAGGAAGCCGTGTCACCACGTCGTCTGGAGAGTTCATTTTTTATGACAATGATGGAAGAGAAGTTAACTTTAACTTCGTCGTGTGTTTTCACCAGCAGCGTCTCTGGCGGGGTCCTCCCCGCTCTGTCTGCCAGCCTTTCCCACCTCTTCACCCTCACTCACTGCTGCTTCCCCTTCTCCTGCTCGTCCTGGGATGGTGTTTGGGGCACGGCCCCTGGTGACCTTGCCCGTGTCTGCAGAGCGCACCCAGGCCTTCCAGGCGGTGCGAGCACAGGGCTCTCCGGGCCACAGCTCCTCCCCAGTCCCCGCATCCCCGGGGTCCCCAGCACAGCACCCACACCTGCATGCGGGGCTTCCCCTGCTGGGCCTCCTCCGGGCCCAGCCTCTGGGATCCGAGGGGCACAGGCTGTCTCTCATGTCTTTTGCTCACTCCTTGGCGGAAGGGTGGGTGCCCCAGGCATGTGGGCAGGACCTGCTGTCCTGGTGACGTGGGGCAGTGGCCGTGTTCCGCCTGGGTTGAGGGTCCTTTGTCCCTGTCTTCACTGGAGCTGGGGCAGCAGACACCCAGCATCTGTCCCTTGAGAAGCCCAACAGCGTTTAACGCTTCTGCTGCTGGAAAGAACTTTGCAGAGCGGGCATGTGTTGCATTAAAGGTCCTTGGGAAGACGAGTGCTCTTCCCGTGTGTGTGCTTGTGACAGTTTGCCGGGACCTGGCTGCCTTTGTCGGGCTGAACGGGTGTCTTTGTTCCACGTTACTCCAGGGCAGCATTTCTTGAGGAAAAGCTGCCGGTCACCTTAGCTGAGTGAGCCTCGTGCACGTTTTCCGGCAAAGGGCGTTTTCTCTTCCTGCGTTGAAGGCGTCTGAACCTGACCCCGCGGTGCTGCCGAGGGTCACAGGGTCACAGGGCAGTGGGGCAGGAAGCTGTGTCCTCATCCCCCCCTTGTCCGCAGGGTCCGCGAGGCCGCCATGACCAGCCTGAGGGACCTGACTCTTTTGCTGGCACAGGAGCAGCCGGAGCTGATCGAGGCCCGGATGTGAGTCCCTGCTGGGGGGCAGCCTCTGTCCAGGCCCTCCTTCCTCACCCCACAGCCGTTGCTCCCGGCGCCTCCCTGGGGGTTCAGGCCTGTTGGAGGACAGTCCTGGTGCCTGAGCACCTGCTCCCGGTGGGGACCGACGCCCTTCCTTCCCCAGCCCCGCCCTCACACAACACGCGGCCCAGCGCCCTGTCAGTCTTCACTGCCTCCACTCCAGACCCTGCTCAGGCTTCTGGGGTGTCAGGTCAGCTGCGTTGGGGTCTCGTTCGCACCCCCCACCCCGCACTTGCCCTCTGCCCTGGAGCCGACGCCCTGCGCTCTGGGTTTGCAGCTGTGAGCAGGTCATGTGCTGCGTGGCCCAGCAGGCGAGCGAGAAGATCGACCGGTTCCGCGCACATGCGGCCCGCGTGTTCCTGGCGCTGCTCCACTCCGATGGCCCCGCCGTCCCCCACGTGCCCCACCGCCAGGAGCTGGAGAGGCTCTTCCCCAGGTAATGGCGCCACGTTCCCTGGGGGCCACCGTGTTCCCAGGGAGGGGCCCCTGCAGCTTGTGGCTCCCATCTTGCAGGAGTGCCGTGGCCTCGGTGAACTGGAGCGCGCCGTCGCAGGCCTTCCCCCGCGTGACCCAGCTCCTGGGGCTGCCCGCCTACCGCTACCACGTGCTGCTGGGGCTGGTTGTGTCCGTGGGCGGCCTGACGGAGTCCACGGTGAGGGGCGCTACTCAGAGCCTCCTTCCTCCCTTCGGGGCCTCTCGGGGGGTCTGATCCCCGGGGTGGGGCAGGGTGGGGCGAGAGAACCGGGGACACGCAAGTGTGACAGGCCGGGCCCCCCACCTCTTGGTTCACTGTCCCGCCTCAGCACCCGCTCCCGACCTCCTTGTCCAGGCTCCCTTTCCCGCTTGAGCATCACCCCCCCGTCTGCCCTGGGGTGGGTCCCCCCCACCCCAGGCCCCAGCCGTGTTTCCGTCGTTTTAGGAAATTCTCTGCCCACACCCCGTTCTCTCTGCCTCCCGTTTCTTTACAAATTACTAGTTTCTGCAGTTGTTCTTTTTTTAATAAACATTTTATTTGGGGGGGGGTAATTAGGTTTATTTTTTATGTATGTATTTGTTTTTAACGGAGGTACTGAGGATTGAACCAGGGCCTCGTGCGTGCTGAGCAAACCACTCTACCACTGAGCTAGACCTCCCCCTGCAGTTTCTGCCGTTTTGCAGTTTTATGACGTGCTCATCTTCTGTTGTTGAATTTCTGATGTTTCAGTCAGTTGTATCTTTTATTATCAAATGTTCCATTTGTTTTGAAATGTGTTTCTGAAGCTTTTTCATTGCAGGCTTACCTCTGATTGCATTTTTTTTGGTAATTAACACACAGTGTCCTCCTCCGGCGTCTTTTTTCCCATCGGGGACTCGCCCATTGGGTGTTGGCTGTGCCTGGTGTGCGGCATTGACCCGAGGGTGGTCGTCCAGCAGTGGTCACCCAGTGCCAGGCACCTAAGGGGCCCTGCTGGCAGATCTGGTGACGCGGTGGGAGCCAGGCTTGGCTGCTGCCTCGGGAGCAGCGTTGGTCTCTGGCGCTGCCCCACGGCCGTGCTCACGCCTGGTCCGGCCCAGCGTCTCAAGGTCCCCGCACGCCACAGCTCGGGCTTCATAGCTTCGTATGGAGGTGCCGAGCCTGTTCCTGCAGCCAGCTCTGGCGTAGGCGGTGGCAGGAGCCCTCACGGAACGCTCCCCTGCGCTGCAGGTCAGGTACGCGACGCAGGGCCTCTTCGAGTACATGAAGGGGATCCAGAAGGACCGGCCGGCCCTGGAGGACTTCAGCGGGACCCTCCTGCAGATCTTCCAGGACAGCCTTCTCAATGACAGGTGAGCGGTGCTGCTCTCTCATCCCCGGGGCTGTACTGCTCCTAGGACTTTGAGGGGGAGGTGGGCTGGGCACAGCCAGACAAGGGTGTGTCCGAAGCGCATGGGTCTCTGGGTCCGGCCCATCACCTCCCCGGGCCCTTCCCAGCCTGCACTTTGGGTCCTGGAGTTAGGACTCCTGGAGATGCTGGAAGTGGGGGGCGGGGACTGAGAGCCAGGAGGGTGCGTGCGGCCTGGCCCATGATGCTCCCTGGTCATGCGTGCTGACACGTCATTGGCACCGGCCACCAAGAAGAGGAGATCTCAGCCTGCCAGGATTGGAACATCAGAGAGAAATATGACCTGTTCTCTGATCCTTTTTACTGTGGCATTTTGTTAATTGCTTTTCCAAGGTGGAGTGTAGACCCAGAAGCCCTGACCTCAGAATTGGGGGCTTCCTGCAGCCTCTGAGAGGGCTGTTCTTGGACTCAGTTCTCAGCTGTCCGGGGGCAGCTGGGCTCCGGGTCCCAGCGTTGTGGCTGCAGGTCCCCTCACACAGGCCCTCATCAGCCCACCTACGGACGGCCCTTAGCAAACGGGCCCTCGCTCTTCCTGTGGACTGCTCTCTGGAGGGTAGATGGTGCCTGACGAGGGCACGTGTGCGGCTTGACAAGTCGTGATGCGTGTCAGCCAGCACGAAACACAGTCAAGGTGCTGAACTCATCCACCCCTAGCCCCAGGGCAGCCGCTGGTCTGCTTCCTGCCACTGCAGCTTCGTTGGCTTTTTCTAGAATGTTACTTATGTGGACTCATGCAGCGTGGGCCCTTTTAGGGCCTGGCTTCCTGGATCCAGCGAATTTAGGTTGCAGTCACCCTTTTTAGTGCTGAGCTGTGTTCTACTGTTGGTTACACCACAGCCTGGTCCTCTGTGGACGGGCCCCCGGGCGGCTTCCCAGGTGAGGCGGTCACAGACGAGGCGGCAGTGAACACGCACTCACAGGCCTCGGTGCGCGCCAGTCTTTCCCCTCCTCTCGGGTCAATGCTGAGGAGTCACGCGGCAGGAGGAGGTGTAATTTTTGAAAAGCCACCAAACCATCTTCAGGGTGGTCGTACGGTTTCGCAGTCCCGCCAACGGCGTCAGAGACTTGGAGGACCCACAGCCTCACTGGCACCTGGCGTGGTCGGTCCTTCCAGTTTCCGCCGTTCCTGTGGGGGTGTGGTGTCTGGCAGGTGGGCCCCTCCCGACGTCTTCTCAGACGCTGGCCGACTTGGTCTCCTCTGTTGAGGTATTTTGTCTGGTTTTACTCCGTGCTCCTCTTCGTCTCTGTTGCTGTCCCCCTCACGTGCGGGGCGCGCTCTCCGAGACTGGGATTCGCAGATAGCTCCTTCCCGTCTGAGGCGTGTGTTTCACAGTCTGTCTCACAGAACAGGATTTTCCATGGCGATGTGTTCCCATGTATCCACCTGCGCTTTTATGGGTTGTGTTTTTTGAGTCAAACCTAAGAAAGCTCTGCCAAACTTACGATTAGGAAGATTGTTACACTTTCTTTTAGAAGTTTTGTACTTTAAGTGTTGCATTCACACCTCAGGTCCTTTCTGGGTTAGTTTCTGTACGTGATGCGAGCTGCCGTCCGTGTCCTGGCTGCGTGTGCTCGTCCACTTGCTCCATGTGTGGAAGAAACTGACCTTCCTGCCTTTGCACCGTTGTCAGCAGTGGGGACCTGCAGCCTGGTCTGGGCTCTTGGCTGTCCCTTGACGCTTCGCTTGTCTTCACACCAGGGCCACACTGTTGCGATCACTTGAGCATTGCCACGGTTTTTAAAATTCAGCAGTGTTAGCCCTTCAGCTTCATTCTTCTTTCCTAAGTTGTTTGGGCATTTCTTGATCCTTTGTATAAACTTTAGAACTGGCCTGTCATTTTCTACACACATTTGGTTGGGGTTGTGTTGACAACGGTCCAGGGAAGGTCCTGAGTTCCCCACGTGCCCCGTCCTCTCCCCTCAGAGTGTCTGTGCCGCTTATGAAGACGCTGGACCAGATGCTGGCCAATGGGTGCTTCGATATCTTCACCACAGAGGAGAAGTAAGTGCTTATTTTTTCCTGTATTCAGTGCGGCTTTACCAGTTAAGTCTCGTCACTCACCTTTTAGAGAAAAACTGATCAGATCCAGAGAGGAGAATTCTAGGAGGTAACTTTCTAGCGCGTTCAGGACCAGCTTTTATATACACCGTAAGTGCCACCAAGAAGCATCCGTGGCTCCCACCCGTGGGCGAGGGGAGGGGAGGACAGGGGCTCGAGCTGTGGCACCTGCTGTCGGGGTAGGAAGTAGATGTGAGCAGGTGGGCATCCCACCTGACAGGCCTGCAGTCAGGGCAGTTGTGGGCCCTGAACTGGATGGTGAGTGGGCTGCAGGACGGGGATGGCAGAGGGCTGTGATGGTCAGGGTGCCGGGGTCTGGTGCTTATGTGGGAGGAGGTGACCCCAGGTGGGGAGCCGGGACCCATCTGAGCGGCGCCGGCTGGGGAGGCCAGTGGGGTAAGGGTGCGGGGAGCCGTCCCCGAGGCACAGGCGCGTGGCAGACACTGCATCGGCCTCCCTGTCCCTGTGCTCTGTCCCCTGGGCCTGGCCTCCCTGCGGGCGGGGGCGAGGCCCACTTTAGCCTAAGAGCACAGGGCAGTGTCCTGGGGACCTTTCTTCTGGCGGGAGCTGCTGTCACGGGCCGATCCTGAACTGGCCACCACGCGGCCGCCTGCCGCTCGCCCGGGGAGGGCTCTCCTGTGCCCCCGGCCCGTCCGAGGGAGCCTGGGCCACTCCGCCCTCGCAGCTGTGCAGGGCTGACCTGGGCCGGCGCTCTGCGGGGCAGGAGCGCGTCCACGTCCGGGCCCCAGCACAGCCCCACGTTCCTCACAGAGCAGTCGGGGCGGCCGGGGTTCTGCGCTCAGCCCCGCCCCGTCCCCACGGTCCGGCTGCCCCGCCCGTGGACCCGAGCCGGGCGCTGGTTGTGCGCGTCGGGCTGGTTCCTGACGCCAGCGAGGCCCCCAGAGTCGGCCTGCGGAGGGGCTGTGAGGACGCGGAGGCGCACTGGGCGGGGGGGGGGGGGCGGGGATTTGTCCGCGCGAGACAGCGGCCGTCTGTCCGTCTGTTCCTGAGCCCTGGTACTGCAGCCAGTTGACGTCACCCGGCGTCGACGTCGCCCGACGCCGTCCCAGGACGTGGCTCCTGGCCCGCGGGGGCGCCGCCGTCCTCACCACGGGCCCCTGCTCCCCTCGCAGCCACCCATTCGGCGCGCAGCTGCTGGCGCTCTGCAGGGAGGAGCTCCGGAAGTCCAAGGACGTGCAGAAGCTGCGGGCCGGCATCGCTGTGTGAGTTGTGAGCCACCCTGAGCCGTGGCGTCGCCAGGCCCGTCGCGGTGACGGGCAGGGCGGCTTGCGGTCCCCGCGGCCCCGGGCCCAGCCTCCCTGGGGGGGTGGGGTTACGGCGGGCGGGGCAGGCGCCCGTGATGGGGGTCGTGCCCGCAGGTTCTGTGCGATGGTGCAGTTCCCCGGCGACGTGAGGAGGAGGGTCCTCCTGCAGCTGCTGCTCCTGCTCTGCCACCCGTTCCCTGTGGTGAGTGTCGGCAGCTCCGTGGCGCACACGTCCCTGCCGGGGGCTGATGCGGGCAGAACGGGACCCCAGACCCCAGAAGTGGGAGTGCGGGGGCGGAGGCGAGGGTGGGCCTGGAGGGCCCTGCTGAGTGTGGTCTCTGGGGGCGAAGGGCTCGCAGGGCAGGACCCGGGGCTGGGCGCGCCCCCAGTGAGCCCGGGCCTCAGGGAAATGCTCCAGTGGGGGGGGCCTGTGCCCCCGAGGGAGCCCCGGCCACAGGTGTGGGGCCACAGATGCACCCCTGCCCTGCCGTGGGGTTTCGGGTTCAGTGGCTCCACCTACAGCTGGGGCAACACCTTCCCCCGCAACCCTCACCCCACCCCAGGGGCAGGTTTTTGACAGAAGAAACAGTCTTCTAATAACACAAACGTGACGTTTTCCTAAAATGTTTGAGTAGTTTGAACTCTCACCTAACAAAACTGTTCTCAAAGTGGGGTCACTGGATGCTCCACTCACTACCAGAGACACAGGTTCTCAGGCCCTGATCTGCTGGCCAGCTGCTCTGGGGGTGGCCAGGGGAGTCTGGGAGCATGTGTGCCAGGAGGTACGTCACCATCGGGCACAACCAGAAAACGTGCCAGGTGACTTCCTGATGAGAAGATTTTTAATGAAGCATTTAAGTGAGAGCGACACGGCCTGACCTGTGAAAGTCGTCCAGCTTCCTCCTCCTCTTCTCAGACGTGCCTTTTGGGGCTCCTGGGGGCGGGCCTGTCCCCACATCCCCACGTCCCTGGCAGGGTCCCACAGCTCTGCTCTGTGCCGTGGGCCTTTCCCTCCATCCAACGCACTCTGTCCCGCCAGATCCGGAAGGCCACGGCCAGCCAGGTGTACGAGATGCTGCTGACCTACGATGTCGTGGGTGCCGACATCCTGGACGAGGTCATGGCTGTGCTCAGCGATACGGCCTGGTGAGTGCAGGGCACATCCCTTGACCCGGGAGTGGCTGCTGCAGCGAGCAGAGCGCCCAGAACCTTCCGTGGTCGCTCGGCAAAAATCTTCCAGAGGAAAGAAGGAAGATGGGCAGCCCCACTCGGAGGAGGAGGCGCTTCCTGGGGAAAAGTTGGGAAAAGTTGAAGTGAAATTATTTCTTCTCAAATAACAACATGAGCTGGGTTCTCCTCGGTGTAGGTTCCAGGGTGGGGTGTCCTCTTCTCCAATGTCTACCTTGGGGTTTTTGGACACCTGACAGGAAGCTTAGTTTGAAGTTTGTGGCAGCTTTAACCATGTGGGCTGTTCTTATGGCTGACGCTCCTCCGGCCCTTTCTTCCCCAGGGACGCAGAGCTCCCAGTCGTGAGAGGCCAGCGGAACCACCTATGTGACCTCCTGGGTGTGCCCAGACCTCAGCTGGTCCCCAAGGTAACCACATGCCCCTCAGGCCATGTTGGAGAACACTGGGCCCGTTTCTCTGTGAGACCTCCAGACGCAGCACTGGCTAGCTCCTATCCCAAGCTCCAGGGTTTAGAATGTTCTGGGCCACGCTGCCTGCCTTGCTTTCCCCATCATGGCCCATGTGGTGCTTTCAGGACCCCAGGGATGCAGGACAGGCAGGGCCGGGAGCGGGAGCCATACCCCAAGGAGCCAGTCCCCGTGCCCACTGCCAGCTCCTCCCAATGGGCTGAGCCCTGGGAGCCCCCTGCGCATACACGCCCTCTCCTGCTGGACACGGTTATGTGGGTTGCGTGTCAGCATCCACAATGGGCCCCCAGCTGAGCGGCCGCCCAGCCTCTCCTGCCCTCAGCACAGCACAGCATCTTCCCTACCGTCGGTCGGAGAAGAGGCCCTTCTGTGTTTCTGCCGTTGCCACCTCCTGGGCACCTGTCCCGGCGGGAACTTTGTCAGCCCCTGGTTTTCCCAGGGCCTGCTGGCGTCCACCCGCGGGGTCGCCGTTCTCTGGGGTGCGTGTGGCATATGCGTCGTGGCTGTGGTTTCCTGCGATCGGGGGCCCCGGGCTGCTCTTCCAGGTTCTGTGTCATCAGGAGCTGCTTTGCATGCTCTCGGCAGGGGGTCTGGGCTCTGCGGTTTCTCTTCAGTCCTGGGCTGGGGAGGGGGCACGTCCTCTTCCTTTCCCCCTGGACTTGGGGTTGGACCTGGCTCTGGAGAGGCTGGTCCTGAGCTTTTTGCTGGGGAGGAACAGCAGTGAGCGGCGGCCGTACCACGTGGCCCAGGGCTCCTCGTGCCTGTGAAAGCTCTGTGGGCAGTGGGGACACACGCGTTCCCCCTGCGGGCGGAGGCCTCCCAGCGGGCCCCGCTGGCAGAGCAGGCCCGAGTGGCTGGTGTGCCCCCCGTCCCCTCGGTGGTGGTTCTGGGCTGGGGCTCGCCTGCATCCCTGGTGACGGGAGGCTGAGCACTCGGCCATTCAGATGTGCTCTTCCGTCCGTGTTGCCGGCAGGCCGCCTGCCTGCCTGTCCTCCGTTTTCGGGGCTCCCTGCTCTTGACGGGCGTGCTTCCAATACCGCGTGTCTCAGGGGCTGCGACGTCGTTACCTCTTCCGATGACATCGACAGCCTCTGTTTTCCCCTGAAGGCTTCGCTGTTTCACCTTCTGCATTTGGACTCACGCTCTCCCTGGACTTGGTGCTTGCGTGTGGTGTGGAGGAGAGGCCAGCGGACACGTGCAGCCAACCCAGCTCCCCGCTGGCCACAGCGTGTCGGCCCCTCGTCCCGAGTCCACACGTCAGAGCTCTCTTCTTGGATCCTCTGTCCTCTGGGTCTCTGTCCATCTGTGAGCCGGCAACGCCCTGTCTTACAGATGCAGATTTGGTCTTGAATCCTGGAGACGCAGGGGTGGGCCTGGGGTCTCAAGGGGGTCGTGATGCCCAGTGTCTCAGTGAATCCAGTCAGCAGCTGGGCTGAGGTCTCTCAGAGCCTGTGGGTTGGTTTGGCGAGAACTGACGTCTCTGATCTGAGTCCTGACCGTGAGTGACCTGGCGCTTGTGCCCCGCTTTGGGGCCCTGGGCGTCCCAGTGTCGGGTAGTCCTGCACGTCGGGGTGACTGTCCCACAGTCCTGGAGAAGTCTCCCCTTCCCACTCTTGCTTCCCTTTGCACTGCAGTTCAGGCAGTTTCCGTCGCCTTATCTTCGTGTTTGCTGGTTGTTTCCTTGGCCACGTCTGGTCTTAGGACGAGCCCGTCAGAGGCACCCGCGTCTGCTACGGTGTTAGTGGTTTCTAGCCCTCCCGCTGGCCCTTCCGGAGTGTCCATCTCTGCCCACCTTGCCCGTCTGTCCCTGCTCGGTGTCCCCTTTGTCCCCGAGAGCCCCTGGCGTGTTGATCACAGTTGCTTCAAGTCCCTCGTTTGGTGACTCCAGCATCTCTGCCATTTCTGAGCCTGGTCCTGACACTGGCATTTGTCTGCTTGTTTTGCTTTCTGTCTTACTTACTTGGTATGCTTTTGTTGAAGGCAGACGTGTTGCCTGGGGGAGAGGAACGAGGTGACGGGCCCGAGGGAGGTCCAGAGCCTCCTCCTCGTCCCTGGTCGTGGGCGCCTCCTCCTCCGGGTGTCGCATCTGCGACTTAGAGCTGGAGCCCCCAGTTACGACGCTGCAGCCCGTGGGCGAGGCGTCAGGTGGGGAAGGGGGAGCATTTGCGGTTTCCTGGTTCGGCCTCAGCCTTGGGGGGCCTGGGCCTGGCCCTCCACTTCCGCCAGAGCCCTGTTCCCTTTGGTGGCAGTGGGCAGAGTGCCACCCTGGCTGGGGCGGGGCCCTGGGGGCCGTTCCCCAGGAGGGAAACCACAGGGCAGTGTGGGTCCCCCTCAGACAGGCCCCCAGGTTTCGCACGCTCAGCGGCCAGCAGCGTCAGCACCACCGTTCGCTGTGCCTTCTGGCTCTGGATCAGCTCGGGGGAAGCCAGCCCCGGCCTCGGCTCTCTGTGACCTCCCTTCTCCCGCCGCAGAGCGGCGGCCTCAGTTCTCAGAGCCGAGAGCAGTGCCTGGTGTCAGTTTGTGTATGTCCCCTGCTGTGCTGCGCAGGCCCCTGGCCCGGCCACGCTCTCCTGTCCCCTCATCCTGTCAGTCACTGAGGAAGTCGTGTTGTAGATTTCTCAACTTCCGGTTTCAGTTTTCTCGACTTTGGCGGTGCGTTTAAAGCTGTGTCACAGGCGCCTGTACGCTTCAGTCTGTGCTGGTGGGCTGACCACCGGTGGAAATATCCCCGCGTGTCTGTAACGATGCTTCCCGTCTTAGTCTCCTTTGATGTGCACGGAGCCACGCCGCAGCTTCCGGTTGGCGTTCATGTGTAAAACACACCTTTGTTCGTCACTTCACGTTCTTACACTTACACGGGAGGTAGTTACGCTTGCTGCCCTTTTTAAGTCCAGTTCAACGGTTATTAGTAATTGGAGCGTTTTGTCTACTTATATTTAGTGTGTGGTTTTGGATTTATTGGGTTTGTCTGCCATCTTTCTGTTCCTGTTTTTTTTTCCCTCTTGTCCTTGTTTGGATGAAAGATGTCTCTCCCCTCACATCCCCTTCTAGTAACTGGCTGCTCCGGTCCTGTTCTGTCGGGTTCCGGGGCAGCACTCCTCCCAGACAGATGCCGCCCGGGGCGAGGGGCCCCGGCTGGGGTCTGGCTGGGACCCCTCGCCGTCCCAGGGCGCGTCGGGTCGCTCTTGATCAGACACTCGGCCCGCCTCCCGCTCGGTCGCCTTTTTCTCCTTTGTTCTGGATTCTCCACTGTGTTCACGCCCTGTCGGTTCTGGTCACTGAGTGACTTCTGAGGTGACGTCTTTTTCCCACCTCTCTCCTTACCTCCCCTCCTAGGGAGGTCCTGGTGTCTGTCTTGCCGGCCCTCCTCTGGGTCCTGCAGGACCCCTCCGGACCCGGGGCAGGCGCTGCTCTGCAGCCCCCAGATGGCACTGCAGGGGCAGAGATGGCAGGCTGAGTGAAACATGACACCAGCTTCCCACGGAAACGTGCTTTTTACATTTTTATTAGGAAAATGTCGCACAAACAGGTGAAGCTGGGACAGTACAGCCAACCTCCCTGCCACTCGCTGCCCAAGCTTGTGTTTGAGGAAACGAGACAGATGCAGTTTCCTGCCAGAACCGGGATCCGGGCAGGCCGGGGAGACAGCACAGCCCAGCCTGACCCTGTCCTGTGTCCCCCCACAGCCCAGTGCCCGCTGAGGCCACCCCGGAAGCTGAGCCCTCGTGCCTGGTGGGGAGGAGGAACCGGTGTGTGGTCAGCATGGAAGACCTGGACGGACCCCGACTGGTGCGTGTGGGGGACGCAGAGCTTGGCACCCGGAGGCGACCTTTCCTCATGCGTCCTGTGCACCAGTGACCTGGGCTGTTGGTGCTTTTGAATTAATCTCAGACGCGAGTCTTATAAAATCATGTGCTGAGCAGTCTGCGTCTGTTTGTGTCTGACCCCAAAACTGGCGGGGAGGACAAAGTAGGGGCGCCGGGGGTGGGGTCGTGCCCTCCCCTGTGCTGGGATGTCTCTGCAGACGCATCCGTGTCTGCACGGCCCCCCCGGGCACGGTCGTAGCTGCCGACACGCTCAGAGACACAGGTGGCTCAGTGTCAGGTGCAACGAGGGCCAGAGGCCGCTGCTCAGGGTGGGCGCGGGTGGGGCGCTACCCCCCCGGCCCCGCTTCCAGTGCAGCTCCGTTCCATCAGAAGAGACCGACACTGCCTTCTCAGCGTCCTGCCGGGACCAGCTCCAACCACACGGGGGGCTTGAGACGGCCACTCGGAACCCCAGCCGGAACTCCGTGGGGCAAGTGGCTTCTCACGTCTGCCAGGAGGGGCACCCAGACCCGTGGTGGAGCCTCCAGGACGTGGGTGTCCGGTGATGTGGGAAGAACCGCGTGGGTTGTTCTTGATAAAGCTGCACCTTTTCCTCGTTTGTCCGGCGCAGGTCACACACGGGTAAAGACAGGCTGCTCTTCTCCTGGCGGCCTGTGCTCACGCCGGCCGTCCCCGCGCTGCCGTTCCACAAGCTCAGGTCTGGACGGGCAGGTGCAGGACATCCGGGGCGAAGTCTGGGGCCACGAGCCCAGGACAGCGCTGCTGCGCCTGAGTGAGTCCCCTCGTGGGGGCAGGCGTGGGAGGCCGGGACACGTCCTGCTGCCGCCTTGGTCGGGAGTTGGGGTTTCCTGCCGGGGTTAAGCTGCTGGGCTTCCCAGGGACGTTTACCTTCACGCTTAGCCCCCAGAAGAGAAAGCTTGGGTTACACTCGTGTGAGGCTCTCACCTCTGAGGCTGAGCTTTTTCATTTCATTCAAGCCTTAAAACATGCCTCCTCCTCGAGAATGAGGGAGCTTTCCATTTCTGATGAAAGACTAGACAGAGACCCCGCAGCTGGTGGACGTCACAGGGAAGGTTCTGTGAGGCCACGCTGGTGGGCAGGCGCCCCTCCCACAGGGCCCGCCTGCGTCCGTGCAGCAGACGAGGGCCAGAGACAGCGTCCACCGAGCCTGTCTGGGCCTCGGCTGTGGCAAACCAAGCAAGCAGTTCTTGAGAAGGAATAAGATGAACTGTTTTCAGCATAATTTAAACAAAAAAGGTTCCAGAGAAATGGCCTTTGAGACGTGGAGACCAGCCAGTTCACCACTTGGATGGTACCGTCTGGAGAAGCAGTTCTTTCAGGGCTGCTGACTGCAGCTCAAGGAAAACCTGCTCAGCTGCGGCCTCAGCCAGCCGGAGCCCGCTGGGCACACCTGCTCTCAACAGGCCCCGGGGAACCTCCTGCTTCAAACGGGGCCCACCTGTGTCCAGGTGGCGGGTCCGTGGGGGCAGAGCAGCAGAGCCAGTGTCACGGGAAGCAGCCGCAGAGGGAGTACGGAGCAGGTGGTGTGCTGGGTGGTCATCTTGAGGTGGTGGTCAGGAGACCCGGGTGGGGCTGCAAACGGGGACCAGACAGTGAAGGAAGCACCTGTGGCCAGAGGGAGAGAGGCTGGTGAGGGCCTGGGTCAGGACGTGCGGGGCCCGAGCATCCACGTCTGCAGACCCCTAGAGGCTGACTGGGAGGCCTGGGGGTAAACCTAAGAGGAGACGCCACATAAGGCCCGGCCCTGACAGCCGTGTCCTCCACGGCCGGGCCCGTGAGACCTAGCTCCGCCCAGTGCTGCTGAGGGGAGATGCGGTCAGACAGGCCCCAACCGGTGGTGCTGACAACACGGGCAGAGGCAGCAAACAAAACCCAAAGGAAAAGGACGCAGCCTGAGCCCGCCGCAGAGGAGAGCGTAAGCTCACGTCCCCAGGTCGCACAGGGCCACGAGCAGCACCAGCGGGACCTTAGTGCCCCGAAGACTCTAAAGTTCAGCTTTGAAAAGGGCTAGGAATCATCAAGGAGAGATGAGGGGAAAAAAGGCTCAACGGTGAACTAACAACCCCACAGGCACAGCAGGAGGGAGAAGTGGGGAACGGAGGGGCTGACGAAATGATCTGCAAAGACAACGCAAATACAGAAGCAAAGTCAGGAGACGCCAGAGAACCTGCCCCGCGTGGAACTGGCGCCTCGGGAGACGGTGCCGCATGCGCGGACGGGGGGGCGGACGGAGTGCGTGCGCGTCTGCAGGAGGACACGTGGGCTTGAGGAGAGTGACCGTCACCTCGGACACACTGATGCCCAGGACAGCTGCCCCCCAGGGGAGAGAACAAAGTGGGGTCTTCGGGTAAAACACACCCCTCTTGCACGGCTGCTTTTCCAGCCTCGTCACTGCTGATGTTTGGGGTCAAACAGCTCTTTGCCGTGGGGGCCGTCCCGTGCGTTGTAGAAAGCTCAGCAGCAGAGCCCCTTCCCAGGTGTGACGACAGAGGCCCCCCAGGCCGGTCGTGGGGGCAGGTCCCCCGGGCCGAGAGCCCCTCCCGACTCGAGCGGATGAACCGCAGGGGGCAGGTGCGGGGCCGTGCACAGGGAGCCCAGCCACCGCGTAACGAGAACAGCCGCTGGCGTGTGGGTTTTCAGAAGCAGGGGCGAGAGTAGCACATGGTAAAAACAGACACGCTTTCCAGACCCCAGGCTGCGGGGGCCCCACGTACCTGGGCGTGGCTGCCGTGGGTCCGTCAGCTGAAGTGAAGGAAATCCCGGCCCTCCTGCAGGTGCAGCGACCGCAGGTTGTCTTCAAATGCGCCCCCCGTGAGGTCCTGTGGGAGGAGCCACCGTCTGGCTCTAGCCAGGCCTCCCCCGGCCCCCACCAGAGAGCCTCCCTTGGGGGCCTGGGGTTTGGGGCCCCCTGTGAACTTCTAACCAACTGCTGAGAGGGGCCAGAAGGGACCCTGCCGGCTGCGGCCTCACTGTCCCACTGGCCACGAGGGAGGCAGCCGGCCCACCCCGGGGACGCGGGTATTCAACTCAACCACCAGCTGCTGACGGAGCCCTCCTGCTCCGTACTGTCCCCGTGGCCGAGGGGGCTGTGGCCCTGCCAGGAAGCAGGCTCCACCCGAGGCTTCTCGGGGGCAGGTCCCCAAACCCTGCAGCTGGGCCTGTGCAGGGATGCTGCCCCTCCCTGCTCCAGACCCGGGGCCATGGCAGGGCTTCGGGAAACAGCGCGGGCTCCACTCCTCTTCCAGGGCCTGCTGCCCAGCCCCACCCACCTCCTGCCCAGCAAAGTGGGGGCGCCCGAGGCAGGACGCAGGAGGGGCGCCTGGCCACCAGGCTCGTGCCTGCTGGGCGTGCTCCGTTTGACCCTGGGCCCAGCACGGGGCCTCGCCTGGCCCTGGGCTGTCACTGCTCCTCTGGCTGCTATACCTGGGCGTTGTTGGAAGCACATGAGTGAAAACCATTCCACCCCGAAACACCTGCACCACTTCCTGCCCTGCACCTGCCCTCCACCCTCAGACCCCGCTTCCCCCATTATCTCTGCTGCTGCGTTTTCCAACAAAACACAGCTCGGCTCGGGGCCAGCCCAGCCCAGAGTCTGGCCACAGACCTGGGCTTGTGGAGGGACACTGGGAGGGCAGGCCCGCCCTGACGCAGAAGGGGACTCCAACTTCCCAAGACCATTCAGGTTCGATGCTGCCGCAAGCGGGCATATCCCATCAATGGGAGAATGGAAAGGCTGGGATAAAACCAGTGAAGGGTCAGAGCCCAGCGCAGACACACAACGCCCACGGGTCAGGAGCAGACACGCTCCCGGGACAAGGAACAGACGGGAAGTGTCAGAAAGAGGAAGTGATCCCACCGTCCAGTCAGTGAGGCCTGGGACCCCTTCCTGCCTCTGGGCATGTCCCCCAGCCTGGCCACTTCCTGGGCGTCGTCACAGCCACCCGACGACCCACGAAGAGAACCGGGCAGGCAGGACCCCCACACGCAGCTCCAGTGTGATGCCCACGGCTGGGTCCTGGAACAGACAGGCGGAGAAGGGGCAGCTGGGCTCACAAACAGGACGTGGAGGATCTGGAGCCTCAGGAACCACAACCACGCTCTGCGCTGAGAGGGGCAGAGAAACGGCAGAGCGGCTGGGCAGGGCAGCGTCGGGCAGCAGGTCTCACTAGGCAGGAGTGTGGGACGCGCCTGGCCACGCAGGCTGGAGGCTCCCCCAGGCTTCTTCTCACACCCACTTCCCCACAGTGGCACCTGGGGGCGAGGGGCTGGTCCCTGCCTGACGGCCTGACTGTCAGGACGCACCACCCTGGCCTGCCTGGCAGGGCCCCTGCGGAGGTGCCTGGACCAGCCGTCAACTGCAGTTAGAAGTTGAAAGTAAACACCAGTCAGTGCAGAGGGGATCCAGGCCTTTAAAAGCAGCCACCCATGAAGGGCTGTCCCCTCTCCACCTCCCTCCACGCACTTGTCCGCCACACACACAGGTCCTCGGACCTCTGTGCAGTGGAGTGGGCCAGCTCTGTCAGAATGTATGAGGGCCAGGGGGCCCCAAGCCCGAGGCTTGACAAGTGTCTGCACCTGACGTGGGGGCCAGAGGCACGTCCTGCCGGCTTCCCCGCTGCTACTGCCTGACTGTGGCATCTGCCTCCCTTCCACAAAAGCCGCCGCCTCCAGGAAGGCCTTGGTTGGGCACCCTGGTTACCGAGGTTTCAACCTCAGAGGTCCTGTGTCCCCCACGACCCCCAAGGGCACAGCAAGGGCCCTGCTCACCACCCGTCACTGTCCACCAGCCACACGCGCTGACCCAGGCCCGCAGTTGGGGTGGGTTTTTGTACGTAGACGTGATAGACGTGTGGTGATCTATCCGACTGTGAGAAGAAATTCCAAAACGAGCCACTAGAAGCGTTCATTCTAAGAGAAAGGTTGATAAATGCACCACGTTCAAGATAAGTTGTTCTGGGGAAGAACCGAGGAGCCAAGTCACAGACAGAGAAAGTACCTGCCAAACACTAATGACAAAGGATCAGTGCTGGCTGCGCGCAGAGCTCCAGCGAACAATGAGACGAGCTGGACAGGCCGGGGTTGGGCGGCCAAGGCCTCCACAGCTGCTCAGACACAAGGACGTCCCACCGCCAGAGCCCACTGGCGGGTTTCATGGTGTGGGAGCCCGCCCAACGGGGGCTGCCCCCGGAAAGGCATGAGTTCAAGAGAGCCGGCCACACAGCGAACAAGAGGGAGTCCCAGGGCCCTGAGCTGTGGGACCCTGATGTCCAGCCCAGAGCCCAGAGACATGCGCTGCGCCGCCTGGCACCTGTGCCTGGGGGAACAGGAGAGGTGTTGCCTGCAGCTGTCGCGTGGCCCCTGGAGCAGGGGCCACCACCTCTGGTCCTAGCCCACGGTCCCTGGGGGACATAATGCAGACTCCCAACCTGGGGCTCCCCTGGCCCAGGCCCGCACTCACCAGCTTCACGCAGATGACGAAGGGTGGCCTGGCAGCTCGGAAGTGCAGGACCGGAACCCGCGGCTTGGGCCGTTCCTGCGGGGAGAGGAGGCCCGGGTGCTGCCCCACGCTGGTTCCTCAGGAGTTCAGACCTGGTCTCCAGCCCCTTGCCCATCCCCACAGCAACAATGGGCAGCGCTCTCCAGCCCTGAGAGCCAGGATGCAGGGCTGGCGGCAGGCCTGGGCCCAGATGGCCTTTCACAGAGAGGAAGGTTCTGGCAGCGTCCACTCAGAAGGCCCCGGGGCGGCCCCCACGCACCTGAGACTCCTCGTAGCAGTAGAAACCCTTCTTGATCTTGTTCTGGTCCACATCACAGAAAGCCACCACCTGGGGGACACGGGAGCCAGCCTCAGGGGCGGTGGCAGCCACGCTGCTGGGCCAGGGAGAGGAGGGACAGAGGGCCTCACCTTGCGCCGCGACTCAGCTGTCAGGCTGCGGTAGAGCCGGCGGCCCTGCCTGCCCGCGTTCCAGATGGTGAAGGTCGCCCAATGCGGCAGGGCCCGCTCCTCCAGGAAGCGGACTCGGTGGGTCCAGATGGTGGTCCTGCAGGGAGGGGAGAGGGGTGACCCAGGAGGGCGGGGCCTCCCGCTGCCCCACTCCCAGACTGCCCCGTCCTCACACGAACCCCCGGGCGGCAGAGCCCACGCCCACACGCTCAGGAAGTGTGGGGGACACTCAGCCCAAGGGAGACCCGGCCCCCCTGACATCCGGCACCTGCCACCATGGTCACTGTGACCAGAGCGGCCTGGACACAACTCCCCACCGCAGGCTGCCACATGACTCGGTGTCCTATGGACGCTGCCCAGACGGCTGGGCCCCTCCGTGAGCCCTTGCTCTATGCAGACCTGAGGTCCAGGCTGGCCCTCGGCGCAGACGTGAAACCATCACTTAGGAATCAAGGTGGCTGAGGGGGGTCCTCCAGGCATTCAGTGGAACAGACTGCGAGTCTTCCTCCCCAGAGGAATCCCTGACATAAGCGTCCTTCCGCGGACCCTCTCTCGGAGCCCTTTCTGGGACGAGCAGACCGGCCCTCACGCCCCCTCCCCGGAGCCTGCGGCCACCCTCTGCAGCGTGGGTTGGACCCCAACCTGGGTGGCAGTATGGAACCCGCGGTGCAACGGCCCCCACCCTGCTGTGTTCTCCGTGGCGACCAGCTCCCAGTGCCCCACGGGACGTCTCAAGGGAGCAGTTCCTCCAGGTGGGGTCTGGGACTGGCTGGGGGCGTGGGGCCCACTCTGATGTGACTGGGGCACTGGATGCAGTGTCCACCTGCTCAGGGTGAGCCCTGACTGCTGGGCCCGTCCGCCCACCAGCCACTTGTGACGTCTCAATTAGGACTGTGCTGAGCAGATGTAGGGGCCAAGGGGCTCTCAAGGTGAGTAACGCCCCAGTCCGGGCCACAGAGCACATCATTTTGGAGAGAAACTCACGAGCAAGACTCACTCCAACCCAAACAAGACCCCGCCTGCACGGCTGTCAGCACGCAGCGTCGGCAGCACCCAAGGAACCGAGGCCAGACTGAGGACAAAACAACTTCCCGCGAGTCCAGACCACCTCAGGAGCCCCACCACAGGGGCAGCAGGTGGGAAGGGGCCGTGGGCCTCATTCTAAAGAGGAAAACCGTATTGTTTAGAGAGACATCATGCACAGTAAGAGTATGAAGTGGACGGTGTGGGAAACAGAGCCTGGGAGGCGTGGGGGCTGGGAGGGGAGACACTGGCTCAGGGCCTGTTACTTTATGCCTCTGGCTGAAGGGTTTCATGGTGGAACCTGTTAAATTAAGTGATATATTCTCAACTTAAAGTGTAGGGAAGCACTCTTACCCAGAAGGCTTCTGGGAGAGAGTCTGAAGGAATTCAACTATCGACAAGCCTGAGGGTGCTATCGGCACTTACTGCTCTGTGGGGTTTTGCTGCGCAAAGACTTTAATCCGACACAGAAACTGACATGAGATCACTTCTTCTACTTTGTGGGTGGCAAAACCTCACGCTGCAAAAAGAGAGAAAGGTCTCAACATGAAAGACAATCACATGCAAACAGGATGCGGTGTGTGTGGCTCAGCTCTCTGGCCAGCTGCCGGGCCCCGACACCCGGGAGGAGGCCACCACCAGGCCCTCACGGAGCCGCCTCACCTCACCTTGCTTCCCAGGAGCTCAAAGTGAGGGTGCGTGTGGGAGGCCCGGAGGGGTTCCAGGCGTCCCGGCTTTTCTTGGCTCTGCGGGCCCGTAACCACCTTTGTACTCTGTTCACCCAGTTTCCCGTTCCATTTATGGATAGTGGGAATGTGGTTACTCCTTTGAAGAAGCATTTGCCAGTATCTTAGTAACTCAAATGCAGGCAGTTTACAGGGGGTAGGAGCAAGGACGTTCAGTGCACACAGGGTCGGTCAGTTATGACAGACGTACGCGTCCATGTAACACCTGCACCCCCCAGAAGGTCCCCCTTCCCCAGAGGAAGCCCATCTCTCCCGTGCACCATGCACCAGCGCTGCCTGCTGGGGAGCCTGCTGTAAGTGGAAGCCGCAGCGTGCGTGCTTTTGTGTCTGGCTTCTCCTTCTAACCGTAGATTGGCAATTAATCGCCATTCTGCAGGCTCTGCGTGCGGAGGGGGCTCGCCCGTCGCCCGTGGAGGGGCATCTGGGCTCTTCCACTCTCGGCTGCTGACAGTGAGCGCTGAGCAGTGCATTCACTTCTCCAGGATACGCGCCTACACGTGGAATTGCTGGGTCAGAGGGCAGGGGTCAGTGTAATTAATGAAATAAGGCCCCCAGTCTTCCAGAGTGGCTGCATTGCCGCCTCTTCTGAGGACGACGTGCGAGCGTCCGGAGGTAGCTCCACATCCTCGCCGCAGTCTGGGGCTGCAGACGTTGACGTCGGCCCTTCCATTAGGCGTGCAGAGTAGAACTGTGTCTCTGATTGTTGATGCGGTATCGCTGTGTGAAGTGTCGCCCCCCCGTGAAGTATTTTGCTTGTTTTTGTCTTGGGCGATACAGGTTCTTCACGTGCCCTCCACGCTAGCCCTCTGTGAGATGCACAGACTTGTGGCCGCTTTCCTCCAGTCTGTGGCTTGCGTACCCATTTTCCTAATGGTGTATTCTTGTGAGCAGAAGTTTTTAACGTTGATGAAGTCCGGTTGGTAAGTGGTTACAGATTCTGGTCTCGTCTCTGCTGACTGTTCACTTGTCCCCACGCTGTGGAGATGCTCCCCCATGCTTTCTCCCAGGAGCTGTACATT
This sequence comes from Camelus bactrianus, assembly GCF_048773025.1. Lineage (NCBI taxonomy): Eukaryota > Metazoa > Chordata > Mammalia > Artiodactyla > Camelidae > Camelus > Camelus bactrianus. The sequence goes on from NC_133554.1 coordinate 59,994,460, forward strand.
TTCGCTGCTTCTGTGTTTCTGTCTAAGCCTTCTAAAGTTACTTTCTCTCTAGGGTATGAGATTCTTCTTTTCCATATGGATATGCTTTTGAAAATATTTTTCTTTTTCTGTTGAATGCCTTTGGAGACTGTTGAAAACCAATCTTGAAACTTGAGTCTGTGGACTCTGCTCCGCTTCACTGATCTGTCTTTGCGCTGTCATTCCACGCTCCTGATCGCTGTAGCTCCAGAGCACGGCTTAGAGTCAGGCACGGTGAGTCCTCAAACTTCGTTGTTTTCAAGGTGGTTTAGACCATTCTGGGCCTTGTGATTTTCATGTAAATTTTAAAATCAGATTATCAGTTTCTACAAAGAAGCCAGCTGGGACTTTTACTGCATTGAGTCTACAGACCAGTCTGGGGAGAAGTGACGTTGCCAATACTGAGTCTCTCCTCCCGTGAGGGTGGCCTCTCTCTCCGTCTGCATCACAGGTTTTCTGTAATTTCCCGCAGCACTTTTTGGCAGGTTGTAGAGAACATACATGTGCCTTGTTAAACTGACCCGATGCCATTGCACATTGTTTTAAACTGCGTTTTTCCATTGTTTGCTGCAGGTCTATAAACTTACATCCTAGAAGACTTGCTAAGTTACTGTTTCTAATTTCTTGAGAAACACAGTCACGCCGCCCACAAGTGATGCGAGTTTCACTCCACTTCTCGAGCCTGTGCCTCTCCTTTTCCTTGTCTTGCTGCACTGACCTCCACTGCAGTGCTGAAGGGAAGCAGTGACTTTCACCTTGCTTCCTCCTGACCTTAGAAGGGAAGGCTTTCTGTCTTTAAACACGAGGTACGAGGCTGATGTAGGTTTGTGTAGATACCATCAGGGTGAGGACGTCTCCTTCCATTTATAGTTTGCTGAGAGTTTTGCAGAATCACAAATGGGCACTGAATTCTGTCAGGTGCTTTCTCTGCGTTGGTGGTTGATCACGTGATTCTTCTTTCTTCTGTTACTGCAGTGAATCGTACCAACTGATTTTTGAATGTTAAACCAGATAGAGGTATTATTTTTTCCTAGACGCTTCTGAACTTGACCTGGCAATATTTCATGAGTGATTTCTGCACCTATTGTCAGAAGGGATACTGGTCTGTACTTTTATTTCCCTGTAATATTCTGGTGGCACTTCGGTGTCAGTCACGCTGGTCTCGTGAGGTGAGTCGGGAGCTCCTTCCCAACGCCCAGTAGATCTTTCTCTCCATCTGTTTCCTGAGAGAACTTATGTTGGTATCATTTCCTCCTTACGTTTTTGAGAGAATGTATCAGTAAAGCCATGTGACTTGGCTTTATCAAGGTTTTAAATTGCGGATCTATTTTCAATTATTATTTATACTTTAAATGTTTGTTGGACTTGCGATGCCCCCTCTTTCATTTCAATATATTGGTAATTTGGTAACTGTGTTTCCTTTTCAAAGTCAGTCTTGTTAAAGGTTTATCAATCGTACTGATTTCATTTCAAACCAGTTCTTAGCTTTGCTGGTTTTTTTCAGTTTCATCATCTTCAGTTCTTCCTTTCTCTCCTGCTGTTTGAGTTTACTTTTAGTGACTTTTAAACGTGGAGACATAGATGACTCTATAGTTTCTTCTGTAACATGTTTTTAAAGTTGTAAAATTTTACAATAAATCCTGCTTTAGCTACATTTCATAAATTCCGAAGTACTGTTGTCATCAACTTAGTTTTTTTCTAATATCCTTTGTGATTTTTTACTCTTGGTTGCTTTATTTCCAAGTATTTTGGATTTTTAAGATGTGTTAATGATTTCTACGTTGTAAAACGTATCTTGCACGATCTGTCATTTAAAGTTTACTCAGGTTTGTTTATTGGCCCAAAGTACTGTCTACTTGCACTTTAAAAGAACAGGTTCTCTGCAGTCGAATGCAGTGCTCTGTAAATGTCTGTTCCGTCACGCTGGTAACAGTGCTGTTCAAATCTTCTGTCTCCTTACAGACTCCCGCTACTTCGATCAGCCCCTGAGAAAGGAGAACTAAAGTCTCCACCTGTAACTGTGAATTTGTGTTTCTCCCTTTCTTCCTGTCAGTTTTTGCTTCACTTATTTTCAAATTCTGTGATTAGGAATAGACACATTTAGGATTGTTACGTCCCCTCTAAGATGACCTTTGCCCCATGTGTGCAAATCCCATTTGCACTGAATCAAGTGCATGACAGTGAACTCCCGAACCATGACACCTCACCATGCTACTGTATCAAAATTCAGGTTTAACAGAAGAGAAACCGAGTTGTTCTGCTCAGCGCTGGAAGACAAAGAAGCTACGCCTCAGCTTCAGGGACGCTGCAGTCCGGCCCCCTCTCCCCGGCACCTGCACAAGCAAGCATCACAGCCCCTCGGCAGTGGACGCTGCTCCCTCAGCGTCAGTGGCCTTAGACCTCCCAGGGCAGAAGCTGAGAAGCCGCACCTCCCAACGAGTGTTGCCTCCTCCAGGGGGAGGACGAGCCTGCCCCCTTCCAGAAGCACAGACACACGTCTCTGCGCCAAGCTCTTTCCATCCAGAGGAGCCCTTGATCACAGACCTTCTTCAGGGCCCCGCTGTCCGTCCCCATAAGTGGGCAGCATTGCGATGGCACCAAAGGGGACGCATGCTTGTAGTCATGTGAAATGCAGCAGCCACATACGTGCGCACATGGACACATACACGTGTACACGCACACTTCAAAATAAAGCAGTAAGAACACGCCCTCCCTTGCTTCCCTCCGCCTGCATTCCCGCCGTCTCCTGCCCTGTCCTGGCAGTCAGCCTCAAGTGCACCCGGGACGTGGTGGCTCTGGCCTTGGGGCCCGGGGGATGCCCCACGTAGGACGTAGGGGGTGTGGCCCAGCCTGTGTCCCCGCAGCCCCCTCGGTGGGGAGAAGCAGGGGCATGTGCAGCCCCCTGTCACCACGGCAGCTGGTGGGGCAGGGTCACCCGAGCCCTGTCAGCTCACAGTGGGGACAAGACCTCAGGAAGGACAGATGCTGGCCTTCCTTGCCCTGGGGAAGCGCTGGTCCCCAGGCCCCCGACAACCTCCAGGGACGGCCCAGCTCCCAGATTCCCTGTCTCAGGGCAGAGACCAGACTGGGGTCACTACGTCTGCCCTGCTGACAAGCCAGGGCTTTGGGCACCCCACCATGCCCGGCCAGGCCGCGTACTCGAGGACGGAGTGTGTGGCTGCGCCGGGGTGGTAGCGGTAAAGGAGGAGGCTCTGGTCCACGCGGACAACCCCGCCGCCCTTCCTGAGGTGCTCGTAGAAGAACAGCAGGTCCTCGGGGACACCCTGCGGGACAAAGGAGGCATGTCTCACTCGGGACAGAAAACACACCTGTGTCCAGCGCCCTCCGTCAGGCCACTTGAGCCGGCAGACAACACGTCCAGCTGCCCCCGCACACAGATGTCGCTGGGCAAGTGTGACCACAAGAGGCGCCTGCAGGGCGAGAAGTTGCCAAAGGGCCAGCGGTGCCCTCACTCATGGCCACCAGCTACTCCCGACCCTCGACCCCATGACCCCTGCTGCAGGGGGTCTGCAGGCCCCTCTGGGTGCTGCGTCCTGGGACAGCAGGCCCTCTCGCCCCTGGCTGGAGGAGCCGGGCAGCTTGCCCACCGTGCGCCGGGGCTGGACTTAGAGCAGGGCCTGGTGCTGGGGATGCCGCTGCCCGGCCGGTCAGTCTGGGGCTGGCAGGCCTCAGTCCTGACAGGGAACCACGGCGGCTCCTCTCTCCTGAACTCAAAGTGAGAACTAAAGAGCATCTGGGCAGGGAGGTCCCCAGAGGGGCATCTGGTGGGCAGATCCCAGTGATGGTGGGGATGGGGACCCTGCAGGACACGCGGCTCCAGGCAGAGGCTGCTTTTGCTCTCAAACCCCCGAGCTCAGCTTAGCCAAGGTGGCACCAACGCCATTTTGGGCTGACCGCCTCCTGGTGCAGCCTGGTGGCTATCACCTCTGAGAGAGGGGACCCTTGGGCACATGTCCACACCCCGTGGTGAGCGTCCCCCAGGCCGAACCGAGGCGCAGCAGCCCCAGGCCCAGGGCGACTCGGCGGGAGTCCCAGGCTCTTACCCCCAGGGCGCTACACTCTGCCTTCACAAGGCCTCCGACCTGGTGCCGGGGCCTCGGGACACTGTGCTCTTTACGGACACACCGCATGAGGTCAGGGCTGCAGGACAGAGGAATGAGCTGCGGGAAAAGCGCAGACATCCTTGCTTCCTGATGGACCCATGTGGAGACTCAAGCCACTTCACAAAGAGCACGAGGATGTGAAAAGATTTACAATAAAATGCTAATTAAAAATCAAGTTTCAAGACTGTGTTTTCAGCTCTGCCAGAAGGTGCCCACAGCATACGCTGACAAGCAGGCCAGACGCACAAGTTCAGGGCAGCTGTGGCAACAGCACTGCTCCTTGCTCTAATTTTCTGCATTTTCAAAGGCACCTCAGAGATTTAGGAATGAGAGGACTCAGCCCTCAGGGCTTCCTTATTTCTGGTGAAAAGAAAAGTGAGAATTTAGTGGGGGGAGGGGCAGCCAGGCCACCACGGCTCCATGCGAGGTGGAGGGTGTCCTGGCTTCTTCACTTTTACTCCCTGCGCTGGCCTGCTCCCCCAGCTCTGCAAACAGCAGACGGAGGCTGCGGTGTGGGAAGAGGTGACGTCCAGGAAGATGGTGATTGGGCCCTAGTCCTCGGCGGGGGGGGGGGGGGATAGCAGGGTAGGGCGGGCCTGGGCCCCTCCCTGAGTGACAGACAGGTGACCCTGCAGCAGGAATCCCGTGAACCGCGCTCACAAAGCCCTGGTGAGAAGGAAGCAGAAAACAGCCCCATGACAGCAAAACAAAAACCACGAAGGAGAAAAAAACACTATGACAGTCAACAAGACGTCGGAACATGAGAGGACAGAGCAGAAACTCAATAATGAAACTGGAGCCCTGCAGAAGGAGGAAAGATAGAAGGGCCGGGGGGCTGCAGGCTGACCACTCTCGGGCACAGGGCTCCGTGGGGGGCAGAGCTGCTGTGCCGTGAGGCGGGGTGAGGCTGCTCAGGTGCCCTGAGCTGCACACCGTAACAGGACAAAGTACGGTACCGGGTTACCCCTCAGCAAGCCCTTCAAATAGCAAAGGCTGACTGAGCTCAAAACGGATAAAGTGTGAGAAACGAAGATTAAATCAGAAGGTCCTCCAGGGAAAACAGATTTGAACAAGAGTGTAATGAGGGACACTGAAGAAACGTAGGGAAGTAAATAAGAAAATGAAAAATAAGTAAAAAGGATTGAGAGAAGGTGGCTGAAATGGAAAATGAAATCTAGCCAATGGGCAACAAGTCTTTGGAACAAAGTCACAATGGGGCACAGCGAATGCTTAAAAGCACAAGCCAGGAGAGCTCGCAGAGGTGAAAGCAGACCCGGGCCCGCACTGAAAGGCCGTCCACTGCTCCCGTCCACGGCCAGGAGGCAGCTCTCAGAGCCTCAGGGACGGGGTGAGCCGAGGGTTCTGCCGGTCCGGACGCGGCACACAGTCCAGGGGGCAGAAGGAGACCGGCCAGCAGGACCCGCCCCTGCCGTGAGTGGAACCCACGCAACCCGAATGGCAGGAGATGGGAAGGAGGGAGCAGGCCACAGGTGGGGTCACGAGACCCTCAGAAACTGAAAACAAGCAGACCGGAGAAGGTTCCAGGCCACGTGGGGTTAAGGGCATTTACAAAGAAACAGAGATGACAAAATATAGGCCTTTTGAAACCAGGAGAAGTCTGCAGAGAGAGCACAGAGCTGGCTTCTGGCTCCGGGTGGAAAGCCCGCGGTCTCCCTGCTTTGATGCCCCCACGACAGACTCTGGGGCCCACGGAGCAGGTGGGAGTGAGAGGAGGTCCCAGGACGCAGAGACCGGAAGTGGGAGGAGATACCCACAAGCAAGGGTCTGACCAGGAAGCCGCCAACTCAGCCATGGACAGACCCCCCCCCCAAAACACGGGGCAACAGGCGCGGGCGCTTCGTAAGACAGCATACACACAGCCCACCAGCCAATGAGAACCTGCTCAGTGACGGCAGTCACCTTGGAAATGCAAATAAAATACAACCAGAAGCCACAGAAACCAGCCAGAACTGCGAAGCAGAGCGGAGTCTGAGTGCCTGGAGGGGGACAGGGAGGCTCAGAGCCCAGGGGGCCTCCCAGCAGCAAAGGCACTTCTGAGTGGTGTGTGCTGGGCTGGGCTGGGCGTAACGAGGACCCTCCCTGACACACACACACACACACACAGACACACACAGACACACACACACGCCGTGATCTGAGCCAACAAAACACATCTTAGTTACTCCCTTCTTGTTTAAGGGCCGGAGGTGGCCTCCAGGGGACACTCGACTGCGCCCACCTCCAGATCTGACTCCCCTCCCCAATCCTGCCTCAGGAGTGCATTTTCCCAGTTAAAACCCTGAGGTTCCAGCTCACAACCTGTGTCCAGGATGCCACCCTGGTCACCTCGACTGTCCCTGCTGCCTCAGTCATTTGCGCTTCTCTGCAGGTGGGAACTGCAGCCTCGTGACCTGGACAGTCAACTGAGGAGCAGCCCCCAGGCCCAGTCCAGCCCTTGGGGCACCTGTGCCCCACTCAGAGTGCCCCCCGGGGATGACTCGCGCTCCACCTGTTTCTGTGAAGGAGCCATGGAAACACTTCACGTCCCCGTCCTGGTGGTGGATTCCTCCTGCTCAAACCCCTCACTTGCTCCAGCCACGGCCCCAGGCCAGCCCAGGTCCCTGGTCCCTGGTGACCCCTGGTCTCTGATTTATAGTCTCTGATCCCTGGTCCCTGATCCTTGACCCCTGCTCATGAGCGGCAGGCAGGGGTGCAGATGGGATCAGGGAGAGGGTGGCCCTAACCCAAGGGTCCACATGGCCCCTGTGTAGTCGGTGAAGGTCAGCCCCAAGGGGAGAGGAGACGCAGGGCAGAGAGGCCCAGGGCCAAGGGAACAGGGCTGACGGTGAGCTTGGGCCGTGGTCCCCACCCCTGCTTTCTAGCCTGATGGGCCCTAACATGCCTGGTTGACCCCTTCACCGTGGGGACCAGAACTTGTGTTCTCACGGCCAGTATAAGGGGGGTTTAGGGAAAATGAACAAACTAATCAACCCTAAGATTTACTTTCCAGTTGAGCGTCCGAGAGTTCACCCTGAGACTATCGGGGAGGGAGGGCCAGCATGGGCCGAGCTCTGCAGGTGAGGCCCCACAGGTGGGTGAGGGTGCGGAGCTGGGACCTGATGCCTGGGGCCCGCCGACCACAGAGCCGAGGGGTGCTCCTCTGCCGCTTTCATCAGGGCCAGGGGACACCACCACCCACACCTGCGCCTTCCCACAGATAGCCCTCAAACCAGGGCACTGTGACCCGGGGAGGGGCCGGGGAGCCAGAAGCAGATGCGCCGGGTGCCCCCAGCCTTCACACGGAGACCTCCAGCCTCTGACACAACACAGGCAGCGCTGGGGAGACCTCCAGGATGGCAGGTTCCCAGCGCTGCAGGCCCGGGCTCCCCTACAGAGGGGTGACGCCTTCCCTGACCCGAGGGGAGGCCCACGGGGCCCGCACTTACCCGCCCGCCCTCGTCAAATGGGCCCACGTGAGAAAACCAGGCTCGGGAGCAGAACCAAGTAGGCATGATCACGGTGGGGCCGTTGGAGGTGAACACCTGGAAGCAGCAAAGTGACCAGTTACAGAGAGAGCAGTGTCACCAACCACCACAGTCTGCTTCCCGAGGCCAGACAGTGACCGGCACCTGTGCGTGTCCCTCCCTGGAGCTGCAAAGGTTTGAGGGACTTTAGAGTCAGATCAACAGCGTCCAGCTCCCCACAAACTCCAGGTCGTGTTCCAGGGCTGACGCTCCCCACCCCCCCGACTCCAGGTCGAGTTCCAGGGCTGACACTCCCCCCCACCCCCAACTCCAGGTCGAGTTCCAGGGCTTACGCTCCCCCCCCCAGGTCCCCAGGGGGTGCGCTCGGTCACTCCCTGAATGAGCCTCGTCTCCTGACGAAAACGAACGTCTAAAATGAGAAGCGATGGTAAAAAGGCAGTGCATCCACTATCTGGGGTTTCGTCTGCTGTGTTCAGCCTGGTGGGTGGACAGCTGGGCCTGGGGGCTCCACACTCGTACTTTATTTCTACATGATAACGTCTGCACTTGTACCCCTGACGGGTCTGGACCCAGACCTTGGACAGCACGCGGCTGGGAGCACATCATGGGAGCCGGGAGCTGAGTTCGGACAAGGCTGGATGGACCCTGTTCCCTCTGCATCTGGGACGCGTTTCTTGGTTCCGTATTTAGACGTGGCTTTTGAACGTCCAGCAGTAAACCGCCTCTCAGGACAGGCCACCCCACACCACCAGGAGCCCTCAGCCCGAGCAAGTGCCCCTCCTGCACTTTTCCCTCAAGACTGGATCCCCCAGCGGCTCCCTCGGCCTCCCAAGCTGGCTTCCACGCCAGAGCCACGATGTGTGACCTCCACCCCCACATCAGTCCCCAGAGCTGCTGGCAGTTCTTGAACCACAAACCCGTCACACGGGGCACAGGCACCTAACGGGGTACGAGGGCAGGTTGGGTACTGACACTTATCACCATTTTGCACAAAGCTAGCTGCGGTGTGGTGGCCAACCTATACACATGTGCTGAAGCTCACAGACCTGTACTGCACAAAGGAAGAGAGTTCATTTTATCATTAATGTTTTAAAAATCAAACATTTAAATGGTTTTTCATTTCAAGGGCATTTGTTTAAAAAAAATCAGATGCACATACTTTCCTCACCATACAGATGTATACAGACGTACATGCACACACCCCACACACGGACACAGACACACTCAGACCCACTCCACACTTGGACACACTCGATACACCCACACGGACACAGACACACTCAGACACACCCACACACGGACACAGACACACTCAGACACACCCACACACGGACACAGACACACTCAGACCCACTCCACACTTGGACACACTCGATACACCCACACACGGACACAGACACACTCAGACACACCCACACACGGACACAGACACACTTGGGAAAGGAAACAGTCACCCACGTCCAGGAAGCGCAAGAATACCACCCAGGACCAACCCAGAGAGGAGCGCACCAAGGCACAGAGTCAGCAAACTGACAAAAACCAAGGATAAAGGGAAAATATTAAAGTCAGCAAGAGAAAAGCAACAAGTAACATTCAAGGGCACTCCTGTAAGGTTATCAGCTGATTTCTCAGCAGAAACTCTGCAGGCCAGAAGCGAGCGGCACGATATATTTAAAGTGATGAAAGGGGAAAACTTACAACCAAGAATACTCCATCCAGCAAGGCTCTCATTCAGACTTGGAGAAATCAAAAGCTTCACAGATAAAAGCTATAAGAATTCAGCACCACCAAACCAGCTTTACAACAAGTGTTAAAGGAACTTTTCTAGTCATCAAACCATAAGAAAAGAGAACAAAAAGAAGAAAGAGAAAAAAAAAGACCTACAAAAACAAACCCAAAATAATTAACAAAATGGCAGTAAGAACATATATATTGATAATGACCTTAAATGTAAATAGAATAAACACTTCAACCAAAAGACACAGACCGGCTGAATGGATACAAAAACAAGACCCACATATGCGCTGTCTGTAAGAGACTCACCTCAGAGCTAGGGACACCTGCAGGCTGAAAGTGAGGGGATGGAAGAAGACATTCCATGCAAATGGGAACCAAAAGAAGGCTGAAGTAGCAATACTTCTGTCAGAAAAAATAGATATTAAACTAAAGACTGTTACAAGAGACAAAGAAAGACATACATAATGCTCAAGGGATCAACCCAAGAAGAGGACATACCAACTGCAAATATGTGTGCACCCAACATGGGAGCACCTCAACGTGTAAGACAACTGTTAACAGACATAAAAGGAAAAGTCGACAATAACACAATAGTGGGGGAGCTTATCACCCCACTTAACCTCAGTGGACAGATCATCCAGATAGAAAGTCAGTAAGGAAACACAGGCCCTAAATGACACATTAGACCAGATGGACCTAACTGTTATCTATAGAGCATTCCATCTGAAATCAGCAGAACACACATTCTTCTCAGGTGCACATGGAACATTCTCCAGAATTGATCACATGCTGGCCCACAAAGCTAGCCTCAGTAAATTTAAGAAAACTGAAATCATACCAAGCATCTTTTCAGACCACAATGCTATAAAGTTGGAAATCAACTACAAGAAAAAAACTGAAAAAACTGCAAACACATGGAGACTAAACAATATGCTACTCAACAACCAGTGGATCATGGAAGAAATCAAAGAGGAAATCAAAAATACCTTGAGACAAATGAAAATGGAAACACAACAACAACCCAAAACCTCTGGGATGTAGCAAAAGCAGACAGAAGTTTATAGCAACACAAGCCTACCTCAGGAAACAAGAAAAATCTCAGGTAAACAACCTAACCTTACAGCTAAAGCAGCTGGAGAAAGAAGAACAAAACAACTCTAAAAGTCACTAGAAGAAAAGAAACCATAAAGATTGGAGTAAAGTAAATGAAATAGAGACTAAAAAAAAAAAAAAAAAAAAAAATTAGAAAAGATCAATGAAACTAAAAGCTGGTTCTTTGAAAAGATAAACAAAATTGATAAACCTTTAGTCAGACTCATTAAGAAAAAAGGGAGAGGGCCCAAATTAACAAGATCAGAAGTGAAACAGAAGTTACAACAGACACCACAGAGATACAAGGGATCAAAGAGGCTACTATGAATAACTATACATCAAAAAAAAAAAAAAAAAAATAAGGACACCATAGAAGAAATGGACAATTTCTTAGAAAAGTACAATTTGCCAAAACTGAACCAGGAAGAAATAAACAATACGAATAGACCAATTACCAGTACTGAAATTTAATCAGTAATTAAAAAACTCCCAACAAACAAAAGTCCAGGACCAGATGGCTTCACAGGTGAATTCTACCAAACATTTAGAGAAGAGTTAACACCTGTCCTTTCTGAAAGTATTCCAAAAAAATTGCAGAGGAAGGAACACTTCAGAACTCATTCTGTGAGGCCATCATCACACTGATACCAAAGCCAGACAAAGATATCACAAAAAAAGAATGTAACAGGTCAATGTCACTTATGAATATAGATGCAAAATCCTCAACAAAATACTAGCAAATTGACTCCAACAATGCACTACAAGGATCATGCACCATGACCAAGGGGGATTCATCCCAGGGACGCAGGGATTTTTCAGTATCCACAGATCAATCAGTGCGATACACCACATTAACAAATTGAAGAATAAAAACCATATGATCATCTCCATAGATGTAAAAAAGCTTTCGATAAACTTCAACATCCATTTATGATTAAAAAAAAAAGACTCTCCAGAAAGTGGGCACAGACAGAACATACCTCAACATAATAAAGGCCGTATGTGACAAACCCACAGCTAGCCACATTCATTCACAAACCCACATTCATTCTCAATGGTGAAAAGCTGAAAGCATTTCCTTTACGATCAGAAACAAGACAAGGATGTCCACCTACTCTCACCACTTTTATTCAACACAGTTTTGGAAGTCCTAGCCACAGCAATCAGAGAAGAAATAAAAGGGCCCCAGATTGGAAACGAAGAAGCGAAACTATCACTGTTTGCAGGTGACATGATACTATGCATAGAAAACACAAAAGCAGCAACCAGAAAACTACCAGGGCTTGTCAACGAATTTGGTAAAGTTGTAGGGTACAAAATTAATATTCAGAAATCAGTTGCATTTCTATACTCTAACAATGAAATAACAAAAAGGGAAATTAAGGGAACAATATCAACTATCATCACACCTAAAAGAATAAAATACCTAGGAATAAACCTACCCAAGGAGGCAAGAGACCTGTCCTCAATAAGATACTGATGACAAAAATTGAAGACAGCATAAACAAATGGAAAGATAAACTGTGTTCTTGGATTGGAAGAATCAATATTGATAAAATGGACATACTACCCAAAGCAATATACAGATTCAATGCAACCTCTATCAAATTACCAACAACATTCTTCACAGAGCTGGAAGAAAAAATGTTAAAATTTGTACTGGAAATACAAAAGACCCCGAATAGCCAAAACAATCTTGAAAAAAAACAGAGCTAGAGGAATCCTGCTACCTGACCTCAGACTGTACTACAAAGCTACAGTAATCAAAACAACATGGTACTGGCACAAAACAGACACATAGATCAATGGAACAGGACAGAAAGTCCAGAAATAAACCCATGCACTTATGGTCAATTAATCTACGACAAAGGAGATAAAAATACACAATGGAGAAAAGACAGTCTCTTCAGTAAGTGGTGCTGGAAAACCTGGAGAGCTACTGGTAGAAGACTGAAATTAAAACATTCTCTAACATCATATACAAAACTAAACTCAAAAGACTTAAATATAAGACCAGATACTATAAAACTAGAGGAAAACATGGGCAGAACAGTCTTGGACATAGATCACAGCAATATATTTTTTGAACCAGCTCCTGGAGTAATGGAAACAAAAGCAAAAATAAACAAATGGGATCTAATTAAACTCAGAAGCTTTTGCAGAGCTAAGGATGCCATCAACAAAACAGAAAGACAACCTACAGAATAGGAGAAAATATTTGCCAATGATGTAACAGACAAGCGACTAATTTCCCAAATATACAAACAGCTGAAACACTTTAAAAAAAAAAAAAAGGCAGCTCAATCCAAAAATGGGCAGAAGACCTAAACAAGCAATTCTCCAATGAAGACATACAAATGGGCAATAGGCACATGGGAAAATGCTCAGCATTGCTAATTGTCAGTGAAATGCAGGTCAAAACTACAATGAGGTATCACCTCACACCAGCCAGAATGGCCACCATTAAAAAGTCCACACACCATAAATGCTGGAGGGTGTGGACAAAGGGCAACCCTCCTACACTGTTGGTGGAAATGTAAATTGGTGCAGCCACTATGGAGGAAAGTATGGAGTTTCCTTAAAAAACTAAAAATAGAATTACTACGTAACAGAGAAAACTTTAACTCAAAATGACAGATGCACCCCAATGTTCACAGCAGCACTATATGCAATAGCCAAGATATGGAAACAATCCAAATGTCCATTAACAGATGGATGGATAAAGAAGATGTGCTATCTATATCTATCTATCTATCTAACCACACAATAAAATATCACACAGCCGTAACAGAGTAAAATAATGCCATTTGCAGCAACATGGGTAGACCTGGAGACAGTCATTCTAAGAGAAGTCAGAAAGAGAAAGAAAGATACCATATGATATCACTTATATGTGGAATTAAAAGGGGATACAAATGAATTTATCATTTATAACTTTGATGACTGATTTCTTGAATATGTGTGAGCACATCTGATGGTCCTTTATGATTGGATTACTGCATTCTGTTGATTCTTACTTTGTGGTTGGCTTGATTCCTTCGGTAACTGTAAGTTTAAAAAGCTAAAGCTCTGAACTGTTCTTAGAAACAAAGATCAATACATATACATAAACTAAAAAAATGTGCGGTATATTGTGTATATGTATTTACATGCAATATAATGTGTATGTGCAGTCAAATTATAACAATTCTACCTAATAAAACTGAAAAGTGAAAAAATATATACAAGAGAAAAAAAAAAACCCTATACACGTTAATAGGGGCTAAGTTTACGCCAGTAAGTTCAATGACCAGGTGACAAAGGGACAAAGGGACGAAGACTAGGGGCCGGATCTGGGGAAGGCCTCCAACCCGCCCCCTCCCCCAAACGCCCCAGAGTCTCACTCCCCCACTTAGTCGGCAAACCACGACCAGTACCAGCGAACTGTTTTAGGCCCCGACGTTCTGAGTGGCTTGTTACACGGCCGTAAATAATCAGAACCAAAGTAAAGCGTGTGTTTGGCGGTTGGAGTGGGAACTACCACGACCAGAAGCAAGAGGCGTGGAAAGTGCAGCCCAGCCCCCGCGAGGGAGCAGGAGGGTCCCCCGAGAGCCGGGAGCTGGACGGGCAGGAGCAGCCCGGCCCCGCGTCCTCGGCCGCCGCGTTGGGAGGCCCCCCACCACGTCCCCCGCCCCGCGTCCCCAGGAAGGGGCCGGAGGTGCGGCGGAGGGGAGGTCCTGCCTGGGGCCCCACGAACCCCAGATCCGGGACGAGACCCCGAGCGGCACCCGCGGAGCGCCGGGCCCTTTCCCCGGCTTGTGGCCCCCGCGCCCCTCACAGTCAACGCCCGGAGTCAGGCGTTGTCTGCGGGCCGACGTTCGCCCCGGGCCGGGGCCCGCTGAGGTCCAGCCCCGCCCCCCGCGTCCTGCGGCCGCGCCTCCCCCCCGGGCGCCTCGGCACGAGGCAGGGGCGCCGCGCGCGCCTCGCGCCCCCCCCCCCCCCCGACCTCGACTGAGTCCAGGGAACCTCCACTCCCGGCTCCAGCGTCCGGCGGGCGCCCGCTCCTTCAGCAACGGCACAGCGGCCGGCGCGGCGGGAAGCGCGGGAGCGCCCCGGCTCCGGGGAGCCAGGCCCGCGCGCGCGGCGAGGCCGGCGCCGCCGTCTGCGGAGCCCTCGTGCTGCGCGCTCGCGGCGTTCGAGGCGCCGGACCCCCGGGAAGCACCGCGGCGCCCCCGCTCACCTGCCACCGCTCTACCGGCCTGAGCGGCTCGCGGACCGGAATCAGGCCCACCTGCCACGTAGAAACCACCGGAAACGCACGGGGCGTAGACCGAGTCCTTTACTACGCTCCTCTTTGTGGAAGAAAAAAACGGCCAGCGTTTGGAACGCTGCTCCCAAATGCACTGAATAATGTACATTAATAATATTTTAGACAGGTTTTTTTCCCCTACTAGGAAGTACTTTACTCTTTTTTTATTTTTATTTTTTGGCGGGGAGAGGTCATTAGGTCTACTTCAGTTTTAGTTTAGTTTAGTTTTTTTTAATGGAGGGACTGGAGATTGAACCCAGGACTTCGTGCATGCTAAGCATGCACTCTACCACTGGCCTATACCCTCCCCTGCTAATTTAATCTCTCTTTTTTTTCTTAGAAAAAATAGGTCTCAAAATCCCAAACCCTAATCGAAAGAACAGGAAGAGAACGTCCGTCTCGTCTCGTCCACGGGACGAAAGCGCTAAAACGTAATTTACTTAACAGTATTAAGCAAGAAAACACTACAGCCTACCAACAGGAAGGCTACAGTCCTGGACACAATTCTTAAAATATTTCACTTAAAGAATTGATACTGACTTGAAATAAGTGACATGACATCTGTAATGAAATGCGTAACAGCTGGTCTGGAAAGTATTCCCCCAAAATGAAAGCGAAGCCAACTGGGCGACAGCAGGTCTGAAAAGCAGCTCTGGGTCCTGAGGCCCAAAACGCCCCGCGTGTCCGCACACGTGTCCACGCTCTGGGCCCCACGTCCTCACAGCGACCCCCGCAGAGGTGAGGGGAGGCCTACAGGCCTCCTGCACAGACGACACAAAGCACACACGTGCCTCCCATGTGGACGCCGCCGCAGCCAGGAGATCAGGGCGAACCCGCGAGGGCAGGTCTGCGCACATAGAGCCCTGCGGTCCAGCTCATGCCTGTGTCAGCGAGGCCCCTCCGGCTCAGACCGTCCCCTCTTGGTGTCTGAGGCTCCAAGGTCACCTCCACGAGGGGCTGCGGTTGCCCGTTCACGGTTCTCCGCACCACCGGACCTGCAGTGTTCACGCTCCCACGGCTGGGCTGCGAGGCCGCGCTGCTCTCCACTCTGGCCACGGAATCCAGTGGTGTCCTGCTAGTTGTGGGGCTCAGCCAGAGTTCAGTGGGGAAGGGAAGCTGTGGGGGCCTGACCCCGGGGAAACAGGCCTGTGCGGGGGCTCTGCTCACACACATGCAGGTGTGCACACGGCCACAAGCAAGCCACCATGACGGGGGCGGGGGGCGGTAAGGGGCACTCTGGGCAGGGTCGCTGCCTGACAGGACCCCGAGGGCACAGGCAGAGGTTGCCGCAGAGTCCTGTCTCCGCTGGAGCCCCAGAGAGGGTCAGTAGTGATGGCAGAGACCACAGGATGAGGCCACTAGGGATTGGAGCTCCTACATACCCTCCAAGTCAGACTCAGCTGAGGACACAGGCAGTCAGAGGTCAGTGTCAGGCACTGACCTGCAGGAAGGGGCGGGAGGCCTGGGAGTCTCAGGGCCAAGCAGAGGGGTGGAGTCCGCGGGTAAGAGGCCCTGCCTCAGGAAATGCCAGGGCTACATCTGTCCCTGGGGCCCAAAGCCGGGAGCCTCCGATGTGGGGGCACAGGCCAGAGCCCCGTGGACTGGGCTGGGGCTGCCCTGCCCCTCCCCCCATATCAGTCTTAAGCTCTGCTTCCAGGAACTCAACCCAAGGCATCTCCGGGTGTTCCAAGCAGGAGAGAACGGGATGGAGGGGCACAGGTGGTTTAGCAATGACCAGGCCGGTGGAGGGAGGGTGCCTTGCTTCAGAGGAGCTGCTGGTGGAGGTGGGGGCACCCGTACCCTGGGCCGGGGCCACGGAGGGCAGCAGGTGTCAAAGACGGTGAGTCTGACCTGGACATAGTGGGCTTGAGGGAGGTGGTCACCCCAGCACAGGACCTGGACAGTGGGCTCCACTCCGAGTCCCAGACAACCCCCTAAACTTCTACTGTTTCCTCATCACAGCACCGGCCTCAGGGATGTGGGGGCTACACCATCAATACCGTGAGGCATCTGGAATAATCAGGGGGCGACACTGCTTGACCGCACGACCTGGACCTTCCCGTCATGGGATTGAGGAGGGCAGCCCCGTGCCACCCTCTCCTGGCTGGGCCCTCTCCTCCATCTGCCCTCAGAACAAGCGCCCTGGCTGGGCCACTGCACCTGCCCCCACAACTTTGGCCCACGTCTGGGTCCTCCCCCCAACCTTCAGGACAAGCTGGGCTGGGTAGTTAGAAGCAGGCCACCCCCGCTGCCTCCCTGCAGTCCTGGTGGTCCTGCCCCGGGACCCCTGTCTGAGACTTTCCACCACTGCGCACTTGCTGAGAAGAAGGGGGGAGCCTCTCCTCTGGGATCCCTGCTCCTCCTCCTTCTGCAGTAAGACCTGCTCCACTGTGTGCTTTGATCTCCAAATTCATCTTTTTACTTTCCCTTTGGGGGAGGGAGGAGGGGAAATGGGAGGTTTTTTCTGAATGTGCAACAAAGCCTCAGTCAGAGTGGGCTTTGCAGGGCGGCCCTTGGAGATGCAGAGATTTCCTTAGTACCCAACTTCGCGGAATCATTTCGGATTAGACATAATCTCCAGGAGCAGAACACCTATCATTCTCAGGGCTGCAACCTGCCAGACGCTTCTCACTGCACACATCACACCTTCCCCATCCTGCCGTCCCGCCCCCCAAATCCCAGCTGAACAAGACACAACAGTTCCCAAAGCATTTCGTAATGTTTTTCTCACTAAAAAGAACTGAGAGAGCCCTCCCGTCCCGCCCACCACTCCCCAGGCATCTCAAGGCCTTCATGCCCGACTGAGCATGGGGTGGGGGCACGATGAGCTCCCTGTTTCCTGGGGCTGCACTCACGGCTCCTCACTCTCACCTCTTTCCCATGAACTGGCATCTTCAACAAACAACTCACCCTGAAGGTCCCTGAACATATTTGGGGACATTTTGGCTCCGAGAGAAAGGGCCCCAGACCTGCTCACCCAGGTCTGCTGTGCCCTTGGTCATTCTGACTCCGAGCCAGCATCCCTGTGTGGACACAGCCACCGTGCAGGGGACTCAGGACCCACTCATGCTCAAGGCGGGGGGGGGGTTCAGCAGGAGGCCCCCCAGCTCCCACCACCTCCTGTCCTTCTCCAATCAAGGCCCAGAGAAATCGGATGCAGTTCTGAAACAAGCACTTTTTATGATGAACTCCCCAGGTCTGGAGATTTTAAAAAACAACTGAAGACAGAATTACAAACAAACAAGAAAAACCAGATAAAAAATCCTTTCCTAAAGTAAGAGAACGCCCAGAAGACACAGCTTTTAATAAGTCATGATTGTTTCCATTTAAACTATTTCTCTAAATCATTAAACGTTTTTTCTTTCAAAGAAATACCTATTTAAGTAGTAAAATATTTAACAACCCCCCCCCCAAAGCTAGTTATTGGAAAGCAGAAATACATGGGGTTCTGCACATCCGGGCAAGGAGAAGGGGTCAGCCGCTCTGGGCACCACACACTTGGGGGCCCCTTCAGCCACATGGTGCCCCCAGGGAGAGCATGCGGCAGGCCACGGTGAAGCCACCTTCCACCAGAGCCCCTGCCCCACAGAAGTGGGGACGCAGATGCCCAGTGCCCCAGAGATGCGCTGCGCTGCCACCACTGCCGACAAACCTCACGTCCCTGTGAGCAGGGCCTGTGTCCCAGGTATCGGCAGACAGCGCGACGTTGTGCCAATAAACTTTATTTACAAAAGCGGGCAGCAGAGCAGACCTGGCCCTTGAGCCAGTGCGCTCCCCACCCCCGCCCAATGTAACCGTGAGCAGGGGCATGGCCTTCAATTGACACAAAAACTGCTTCTCTGGGAACTGAAACCTGGAAGAAGCCCGCATCTCCCCTCTGCCCCACCCACCGCAGCAGAGGCCATGATTAACGAGGCACAGAAACTGCCAGCTCCCCGACCCCAGGCAGGCAGGTGCACAGCAAAGACTTTCACTGCTGTGCTCCGCGCTGGTACACGTTTGGGCAGATGTGGCAAGGCAGGCGGCAGAGGGCGCAATGGGCCGCCGGGAGGGAGGGACCCACGGTGTCTACCCGCCACCGCCCCAACACAGCTGGGAACACAGGCCTGCTAGCCCCTAGCCGCCAGCCGCCAGCCAACGCTCTGGAAGCCCCCCTCCCTGGAGACGCCCCCCCTTTTCATCAATTTTTTTCTCCTCTTTTGCTCTCAGGTTGTCACGCCCTCTTCTGGTTCTGGTGTGTCACCAAGTGAATCATCAGAACTTTGTTAAAAAGAGAGGGATTCCCGGCGAGGCCCAGGTCCATGCTCTCTGGGGACCAGGGAGTTGGCTTTTGGGCTCTCCCCTTACTTTGCCACACAGAACCAACTGGAATTCCATAAGCGCCCGGCCACGCTCTGTCCTGTGGGGTCCACCCTCCCGAGGCACCTGGAAAACGTGTATGGATAGGAAGGATGCTTCCAAACGCTTCTGGTGCAAGGGTTATAGACCAAAATGAGCTCCACTTTATTTACAAAGACGCAGCCCATGACTTAACGAAAGAAAATGAAGCATTTAATGAAACTTACAGGCCTTATTAGCTATATCTTACCAGGAAGTGTTGTGAATTCTTCTTGGGGGAAAAGAGCAAAGTTTACATGACTCATTTCCAGATTCCTGTGGTTTATTATCCTTACTTCTAATTCTAATTTGTTGGAAGACTATCTTTAGACAGATAACAAATTTTCCAGTGTTCTGACATTTTAACACTCACATGGCAACAAGAATAAACTTTGATGTGAAACCCAAAACCTGTGGCTGCTGGATTTAATAAAGATGCAGACAGTAATAAAACTTCCTTTCTCAGCAGTATGTTTTAGAGAAAGCTGGTAAGCAAGCACTTTCTAATGTGGTGGTAAAAGTTGCTAATTTACATGGATCTACAGCTCAGATGCCCCTTTAGGATACACTCTCCTTTCAAATGAGAAAATGAAGAAAAACAGTACAGGTTAATCTGTTTCAAAACAGGCACTTTCTAACTTTCATGAACGTAGTGGCTGGAAGTAGGTAAGAAGCACTGAGCAGTGAAGGGCAGACACAGTGAGACAAGTGTGTGGGCCGCCGTCCCCGGGGTAGGACCGGGTGACCTCTGACACCCTGGCTGTGGTGACATGGCTTGGATGGCCAGGTCCTTCCACAGCAGCGACTACTGAGCAGATGCGGGGTGGGGTCCGGGGCGCATGGGAGGAAAGGACCCCTGTGACCACAAGCCCACTGCACGCCCTGTCTTCTAAATCGGCCGAAGCTACCTGCAGAGTTTGGCTAAATGTCTTCAAACATGCATGGGTTACAGATGGTCGGCCTCAGAGTCTGGGCGTCTGTTAAACCCTCACATTTTACCGACAGTGCAACTGAGCTGGAGAGGTAATGCGGCTGAGAAGGCGGCGCCTCCAGGGCAGCGACCAGTCGGGGCATCTGCTCCAGCACGGACTCGGCAGCAAGACACCAGCGCTTTCTTCATGGAGCTGCCGCTGACCTGCATCTTGGCCTGAGCCCTCCACCTCCTGAGAGCCTTCCGGGGCCTCCCGCCTCTGTGCCCCTCCAACCATGCACCGCCCGCAGCTCTGACCTCACAGGACAAGCTGCCCTCTCACCTCCACCCAGCTGTCCCCAGGGGACACCCGCCTCCCCACCCTGGCTCTCAGCTGCTCAAGACCATCCTATTTACTCTCCGTTTTCTCCCACATCCTTGTCAACTGAGGGGACCATGTGGCATCCCCAAACAGCCCATCACCCAGGTCGGCACTTTTCTCAGCTGCGTTTGGGGAGGGGTGGCCAAAGGTGGGCAGGAAGCAGGGAAGTGGTGCTGCTGACTGAGACCGACGCACCGGAATGGGGCTGCTGGCCAAGGAGGTGACCGCCTGGGGTGTAAACTGAGGAAAGTGATGCCAAAAGCAAACATTTGGCCGAGGAGAAGCTTCAGCTGCCCCGACAGCCTGTAGGTCCTGCGTGATTGAGGACCAGGCGGGGCGCCCTCGGGTGTTCGAATAGCAGAACCTAAGAGGGTCCTGGGCTCACTGTCCAACAAGGCAGGACGCGAGGCCCAGGTGAGCACGGGACCGGTGGTGAGCGGGACCCCTACAGGCATGCACTGCAGCAGGGTGGGACGTGTGATGTATTCTCTGCACTTCTGTATACTTGAAATGTTTCCATTTTTAAAAAAGTTTTCTTTGTTCTATTTTTTTAAAGAAATTGTATGTGTAACAGCAAATACAGGGGAGGTAGTTGGGGCCGCTCTCGTTAGGGGAGGGGTGACCAGAGTAACCAGGGAAGACAAACACTTGTGTGGACAGGACAGGACCCTGTGGCCGCCCACCAGGTCTAGCCTCGGTACCCAGGGCAAGCCAGCGGCCCCGGACACGGAGACCAGGGGACCAGTGTGCAGTCGGAGGAGGAGGCAGAGGGACATCCCAGGTAACGATCGGCATAAACATGTGAACCTCTGGTGCTTCAGCTGCTTCAGCGTTTCTCCACCTTTCCACGTCCAGAGGTTCCCGCCCAGGGCTCCCTCGTCTCCACTCCTGGCGCCTTTCACTTCTTGGTCATCATAGCTTCTGGGTGATGTGTCACACGGCTCCTGTCACACCCCCTTGGACACCGGCCGCTCCGTGGTTTCCCTTGCTCCCCACCTGGCATTTCCACCGTCTTAAGAAAAGCAGGTGCGTGCTGCTGTGTGAAGCACTTCTCTTTCAACAGATGCTACCCCTCCCCACGCCCCTGGCATCCCTTGGCCCCCTCCCCGGTAGCAGACCTGCTCCCAGGTCCTGAAACATCCTCCCCCTCAGTTTGCTTCCTAATTTTACGGTGTATCTTCCAGTAAATTTCTGAGAAAGCTTCCATAGGAGGGAAGAATTTTGAATCCTCACAGGAAGGAGTCCTTGTGGTAGCTTCACAGGACTGATGCTTTGGGCAGGCATAGAGCTCAACATTCAAAACCATTTCTGTGAGACTCTGAAATCTGTCCCAGGGTCTCACAGACCCCCTGCGGCTGCTGGGAAATTCGAGACCACGGGTGTTCCTGCTGTCCTCTCTTGACCGTGGGGGTCTTCTCTCACCCCTGGGATGGAAACCCAGGGCCCTTTGAATCTGGCGCCCTCATCTTCGGTTCTGACAAACTTTGTGTTATTATTCTGGGCTAGCGCACTCCCTCCACTCCAGGGTCTCACTGTGCCGATGGAGGTGCGTCAAGTGGGAAGGAGGTTTCTCAGTGTGAACCCAGGAGGGTAGACCAGGGCAGAGCAGCCGGAGACTGGACAGCAGGAATGACGGTCCACTGCTCCCGAAGGTCACGGTGGGGGGCAGCCCTGGTCCGCGCAGTGCAGGGGGGTCTGCTTATTCTCTGGGACCCTTCTGGACCCAGGCTGTGCACCTGCGCATCCGGCTTGCTGTCACCAAATTCTCTCTTGAATCCATCACAGCACACTGGCACCTGCAAGTGAGCCCTTCTCTGAGCTCTGTGAGCAGCTCGCGCAAATTAACTGACCAGAGGATGGTGGCGGGGCCCCAGCTGAGATCCACTGGGTCAGAAGCACAGGTGACGACCAGGACTTGTGACTGGGTCTGAAGAGGGGTAGCCCCGGGGGCCCAGCCCTTAACCAGGGACCCTGCCGCTGCAGGACACCCGGTCAGTGTCTGCGCAGAACCGAAGGACTGCGCGATGTTTGAGAAAATATACAGAGGAAAAGGCAAGGGAACCAGAATGGCAAAAACAATTTGAAAACGAAGGATGAAGTTGGAGGAATCACACGAACTGATGTCAAACCTCCTTTGCAGCTACAGCAGCCACGACCATATGGCCACCGAGTGACACACGTTGGCAGAGCAGAGTCGAGTCCAGGATGAGACTCATGCAGGCGTGGCCGACCAATTTTTGGCAAAGTCTATCCTCGACAAAAATGGTGTGGAAACATTTGGATATTTGTAAGCAAAAGAAAAAAAAAAGAAAGCCTTGATCTAAACCTCGCTCCTTATGCAAAAATCAACTTAAAATGAATCACAGCTCTAAATGTACAATGTAAAACCACATCTTTAGGAGAAAATCTTTGCAACCCAGGGTTAGGTTAAGCCTCTTTAGATGCTGATATGCAAAGCACAATCTGTTTAAAAATCAATCAGTTGGATTTCATTGAAATTAGAAACCTCTGCTCTGTGACTCTGTTAAG
Source organism: Camelus bactrianus (assembly GCF_048773025.1). Classification (NCBI taxonomy): domain Eukaryota; kingdom Metazoa; phylum Chordata; class Mammalia; order Artiodactyla; family Camelidae; genus Camelus; species Camelus bactrianus. The sequence goes on from NC_133554.1 coordinate 60,017,402, forward strand.
TAGATGAAAGAAAAGCCACAGATTATGAGAAAACAGATTATGAGCAAACCACACACCCAATGAAGGGCTTCTGTCCAAAAGGAAACTCAAACTCAACTGTGAGAAAACAGACCATCTCATGAGAAAATGGGCAGAGGCTCTGAACAGCCGCTTCGCGGATAAGCACACGAGAAGCTGTCATTAGGGGAACGTGCAGACAGTGAACCCGCCATACCACGCCCCCACTACTGGATCCGCAAGAATGAAAAACCTGGCCCGCCAAGTGCTGACGAGGGGCCTATGAGCGTCTCCCGGACCCAGGGACGCACATCCCCAGACCTGCCGTGCACCCCAGGGGCGTGAGGCATGTGTGAGGGTCATGGCAGTGCCCACAGGGGCCCTGAGAGGGATCTCTCCCACAGCGATGAGTGACGAGCCACTGGGAAGGGAAGGAACTGTTGCTTGTGCGACTTGGGTAGGTCCGGGCTGGAGGGAAAAGCCACACAGGCTTCTGTTCCATTTCTGCAACTGTCCCAGTGACGGGCCCTAGGGAGGGTGGGGACAAGCTGCTGCTGTCAGGTCAGGACACGTGCGATGCGACGGCAGTCGCAGTCTCTAGGGGAAGGACAGTCCTGTATTCTGACTGCAGAGCCCCCCAGGGCGCGCACACCCCAGCAGGGCCGTGCCGATGGGCCTCCTTGGTGTGAATGCCGCACTGTGGTTATAAGCTGCCGTGAAAGGGGGCCGGGGAAAGGTGCGAGGAACTCTACCAGTTCCGCAACGTCTGTGTGAGTCTGAAATTACTCCAAGATACAAAACTCCCCCCCAGACAGACTTTGTAAAATGACCCTATGACCCGTGGGGAAACAGGGTTTCTGAGCAGACAGCAGGAGCCTGGCTTCTAGAGTAGAGCCAGTGGTTAAAAACGCACATTCAAAACCACACTGAGGTATCACCTCACACCAGCCAGAATGGCCGTCATTCAAAAGTCCACAAACGACAAAAGCTGGAGAGGCTGTGGAGAACAGGGAACTCTCCTACACTGCTGGTGGGAATGCAGGTTGGTGCAGATGTTTTGGAAAACAGTATGGAGATTCCTCAAAAGACTAAAATCAGACTTACCCTATGATCCAGAAATCCCACTCCTGGGCATATATCCAGAAGGAGCCCTAGTTCAAAAGATACATGCACCCCAATGTTCACAGCAGCACTATTTACAACAGCCAAGACATGGAAGCAACCTAAATGTCCATTGACAGATGACTGGATAAAGACACTGTGGTATATTTATACAATGGGATACTATTCAGCCATAAAAATAGACAACTTAACGCCATTTGCAGCAACATGGATGTTCCTGGAGAATGTCATTCTAAGTGAAGTAAGCCAGAAAGAGAAAGAAAAATACCATATGAGATCACTCATATGTGGAATCTAAATAAAAAAAAAAAAGAAGGCAAATGAACTTAAATATAAAAAAGAAACAGTCTCACAGACATAGAATACAAACTTGCAGTTGCCAGGGGGAAGAGGGGGTGGGAAGGGACAGACTGGGAGTTCGAGATTGGTATATGGAATAGATAAACAAGATTATACCGTAGAGCACAGGGAAGTATATACAAGATAGCTCACGGGGAAAAAGAATGTGATGATGAATATACGTATAGTCACGTATGACTGAAAGTTGTGCTCTACACTGGAAACTGACACAACATTGTAATCTAACTAAAACTCAATTATCAATCAATCAATCAATTAATTAAAAAACAAAACAACGCACATTCCCAAACCGTGACATCAGGACTTCTGGGAGGGAGTCAGATATCTGTTTTCAAGTTCTTGAGCTATTTCTATGATTACATTTTGGGGAGCACTGATTTAAGTAAAGAGCATGGCCTTATGGAGGCGAACTTTAATTTCTAGAAATTCTGCTTGTCTAGACTCCTTGACAGGCTGGATAAACTGAGAGTTTGTGCATCAGTGCTAGTAGGTGGGCAGTAAATCTGTGTCATTTACATTCACGCCAAGCTGTTCAGATGCTGCAGGGACGTGAAAGCTGGGTGATGGCCCTGTGGGACGCACGGGGCCGGGGCACAGACCAGGGGAAACACCAGGGGCTGCAGAGGAACGGAGGAGGGGGTCCAAGTGCTATGGGCTGAATTGTGCCCCTCCAAGTCCATGTCGTAGCCCTAACCCCTCCTCCTCCGCCATGTGACTGTATTTGGAGATGAGGCCTTTAAGGAGGTAATTAAGATTAAATGACGTCATAAGGGGGCCCAGACCCAACAGGACTGGTGTCCTTACAAGAGGAGAAAGAGTCACCAGCAGTGAGTGAGCAGAGAGAGGAGGGGCCATGTGAGGACAGAGGGAGGACTCGGCCATCTACATGCCACGGCGAGAGGCCTCAGGGGAACTAGCCAGCCGGCACCTTGATCTTCAACTTCCAGCCTCCAGGACTGTCTCTTGTATCTGTTCTGGCCACCCGAGCAGGCGGAGACCCCAAGGAAGCATGGACCCCTGAGAGAGGTGCAAGGACAGCGAGGAGCAGGCGTGGAGGACGAGACCAGGTGGGGCTGGGGTGAGGGGTGCGCCTCACACCCACGCCTGCCGTCTTCCTTCCGCGGTGAACTTGGGCACCTACTCCAGGCAGCCAGAGCTTCGCATGCTGCCATGGCAAGGGCCCAGCCACCCATGTGAGCTGCCAGGATCCCCCAGGGGCAGCCTCAGAGGCAGGGGCACGGTCTGGCTTTGCCTCCCCTTGCCCCCCTGTGAGGACTCAGGAGGTGCAGGTCCCTGAAGGTGAAAGTAGGCGCTGCCTGACACAGACGCGTTTTCAGGCTGGCACAGGCCCCAGGCCATCTGTGCAGACAACTTTCCACCTCTGGGTTACTGGGAAGTAGAAGTGTCCATTTTATAGACTCCGATTTAACTCTGCCCCTGGTGAGTATCTGATCAGACAGTGAAGTGGACACACAAACACCAAGCCGAATCAAGCAGCTCTCACCTTGCAAACCTGACTCAGATTAGACTAAGAACCAAGCCCCCGCAAGGCGGTGTGACCTGTGCAACCGTCACAGCTGAGAAATGGCTTAAATAAGAAATACCTTCTTTCAGTTTATTCTGAGAAACTTTGGACTGATTCCCCTAACCAAAAAGAGAAACCCTGTTCAGGAGGACTCTGCCTTAATTGTTCCTGTGACGCGTAATAGCTGAGCCCGCGCCTAGCTCAGAACTCATATTTCTGCATTTAAATCACATCCTCAGGGTTTAGTCACATAGTTTCCACATGACTCATGCTCTCCCAGAAAATCCAGCACACGGCAGAAGCCGACTCAGCAGTTTCTCCCACACGGCCACCTCCACACTCACGCACCCACCCTCGCATCCAGTGACTGGGGTGAGCGTTTCCAGAGAGCCTCGTGGGTGCAGAGCTGCGCATCTGAGGCCGTGAGCAGGGGCCCTGGGCTGACCGGAGGCCAGAGCTTTCACACTGGACAGGACGTTTTAATTTCCCAGTTAGGACATGAAAGATCCCACAGCTCTCCACCAAGGCAGCCCTGATTCTCTGATCAAAATCACCAGAGAGGGACCTGGGAGAGCGTCTGTAAAGAGGGGCACATACCCTGGAGGGAAGGGCCAGGGCTGGGATGGCGGGAGGAGTTACAGACACGGTGCATGTGCTCCATGTGCCAACAATGGTTTGTACACTTAAGAGCCAGATGCCAGCTGAGAGGTGAAAGGCAGGTGCGGGCCCAGGACCCAGCGAGCGTCTCGATCCTCATCCTGATGGTGACGGCCTGAAGCAGCACTGTGGCCTTTGGCACCTTCCTGACCCTGAGTGGAGAAGACTCCGTCCTGCTCAGAGACCTGAGGCTCCGTGGACTCATGCTACGCCTCCCTACACCCAGCGAGGAGGGACTTCCTCCCCCCAGCTCCGAACGTCCAGAGGCCCAGGGCGGCTCTGTCGGTGGCCCCGGGCCGCGCAGCGCAGACAGGAGGGAGCAGTACCGCCACGGCCCGACCCAGCGGCCACAAGCTGCCCCGAACCACGTGATGGTCCATATCAACCCGAGAGCTCCCACCACCACCGCCAGACCCTGCTGGCTCCGCACCTCCCGCAGCGTGAGGTGCGAGCAAGGCCACGCCAGCCACCCCTGCAGGTCCTTCTTCTGCTCTCATGGCTGTAGGAGCAGCAGGAAGGCGACGGAGCGCCCAGGGGCTCTTCACCACCCTCACCTATTAGCACACCACCCTTGCCTATTAGTACATCACCCAGTACACCACCCTTCCCTGTTAGCACACAACCCTCACCTGTCTGCGCACCACTCTTACCTATAAAAGACCATTAGTGGAATATTCATCTCAAAACATGAAAAATAAATCCAAATACAGAAGCATTGTGTGTGTGTGTGGACCAGCACGAATGGAGCAGAACTTAAAAGAAAGCTTAATCACAGAAGCAACCGGTAGTGGCTCCAGCATCTGGCCAACCCCAAACTGGAGCAAAGGGTAAATACTCTGGATTACCCAAAGAAGCCTGTGAAACAGCACCACACAGAGGGCCGCGTCCGCCTGCGTTACTGAACTGTCAGGGGTCTCCTGCGTCACTGTGGGCTCAGCGAACACAACATTTGATCACAAGCAATTCTAGTTTCAGAAGCTTATTATCATCATGAGTCACTCCATCATACCAGGGTTTCAGTTTTCAAAATCCAGAGTTTAGAAAAAAGCATTTCATGACACAGCAGGATCACAGGACATCACAACGTGGGACACCCCGGTATGAGAACCAGAGCCCTGTGCCTCACCAGGGAGCACATTTCCAGCCCTTTTACAGCCACTTCCTGGCTGGGCTTTGGGGGGCTGCTCCCCACTCCTCCCCCTCTGACATGGTCCCCTGCCCTGAAGAGCACGTTTCTCCACCACTGGTCGGGGGTCTTGGGACCGGCCCATCCAGCAGGACTGGAGTGTCTCTGGTGGGGCAACCAGGACCCTGCCAAGAAGCAACTGGAACAGACCTGGCCCACCCTGCAGACCCCGCCCTCCCAATTGCTGAAGGCTGTTTTGGTCTCTGTTTTGGGGTGATTTGCTACGGAGCTTTAAGTGGCTACGACACACTGAGGGAGAGCATGTTGTTAAAGGCAGAGGAACAGAGAAAGTTGAGTTGTTGCCCTAACACCTCATTAACACCCGTCTCTTCCTGGCCTCCTCCCCCAGGCTGCCTGCCCTCAGGTACTTTTCAGACTGATTTCTGCCTCTGCCACCCCCAGCTCCTGGGCCCTGACTGCCTGCAGCTCAGCTCATTTTCCCAGGCCCGGCCCCCTCCAGCTGCCCGACTTGGGGATGGCCCTGCCCCACCAGAAATGCAGGCCTTTTCTGGACACCCCCACCCCAAACCCAGCAGCTCGGCCTTGCCCTGGCCCCCAAGCCTGCCCTCTGTCTCCAGCCCCATCCCAGGCTCCTCTGAAATGCGTCCCCTTCTCCAGGGAGCTCCTCCCAGGACCCTGCCTGGCACGCAGGAGGCTGGCAGGAGGGAGATTCGCTCTTGGGGAGGCTGTGGCCGACCCCAGACGGGCAGACGCACCTGGATGAGCAGCTGGTCGGATGCCAGCTGGTTGAGCCAACGTGTGTACCGCTCGGTGGAGCTAGGGGGCTCCCTCCTCACCTGGCAGCCTATGATCTGTGAGAAACAATGACAAACAGAACTTAAAGTTAGTGCAGCTTCTGGGGCGGCAAGTCTGAAAAATCCTATTTCTCGATAATCCTCTCCCTTCTGCCTCTAAACAAACCAGAGCTGCAGCCTGGAGCTCAGCCCCTACCCTCTGGCGCCTCCTCCCTCTGTCCAGGCTGTTGTAGCAGCCCCCATGACGACACCACCTGACAGGCGCCCCCACCCTGGAAGGAGGTCCCCCCACCCCAGAATGAGAAGCCCCCCGGAAAGATGTGCCCCTACCCAGGAAGGAGGAGCCCCCACCCCAGGAGGTACCTCCACCTGGGAAGGCATCCTTGCTGTCTGCCGTCTAAATCCCTCCCCCCATAACACGCCCGACTACTTCTCACCACCTCCTTCCCCAGTCCTGCCTCCTCTTGGCTACTCACAAGACCAGCACTTGTTTGCAAGCCACCCACTGTCCGTACACCCGGCCTGCGCATGCTGACCCACAGCAGCCCTGTCCGAAAGCGACTCAAACCCCGTGAAGCCCCTGTGCTTTCTGCTGAGGCATGCACTCAGAGGTAGAGAGCCTGGCCTCTGGGGTCAGTGAGGCGGGTTTGGAGACGCTGCAGACATCAGGGTCCTGACACTCGTTTCTGTGGGGAGGAACCCTCGTGGCAGCAGGAGGGGCCCTCTGTCCCCATTTCTGGCCAGGGGAGGGCCACTGGGGTGTTGGCAGGTAGCAGCGAGCCTGCCCCTTGGTGAGGCTCTCACAGGCTGGCCACTTGGGGACGGGGACAACGCCAGCGTCCCCTCCCACGGCTGTGCTTTCTCCCCTTGGTGACAGTGTCAGCAGGCTTCCGTCTAGCTCCTGGCTCCCTACTGAGACATCATCAGGTCACCCCATGGCCCCAGGGCACCTGGGCTTCTTAAATCTTGTGCTAACAAGTCCAGTATCACAATGCACTGACTAACTTATATTGTGCAGTTGTGCTAATGAAGAGTTTTGAGATGGTTTGCTTGCTTGAAATTTTTCATTGTTGCATTTTTTTTAATTCAACTTTTTTTGAGAAAGGGTAGACTCACATGTAGTGTTAAGAAATAATACAGAGAGAGCGCAGGGACCCTTACACAGTGTCCTCCAATGGTAAGGTAGCGGGGTCAGGGGCTCCAGGTGCTTCTCTGACAGCCGCACCCCCACCCCAACTGCCAGTGCGAACTTGTCACTTCAGCACCACGATTCTGCCTTTTCAAGAAAGTTGAATAAACACAATCACAGTGTGCAGCCTTCTGTGACTGGCTTTTTTCTACCCCACAATTCCCTGTCCCTTTTTTGTCTGAAAGACACTCCACGGCTTAACCCTCTACGGGCACCTGGGCCATTTCCAGCTTGGGGCTGTTACTGTTTGTCTGCGGCAAAGGCGCACATGGGGGTTGCGTGAACGTCAGCCTCCGTCTCTCTGATAAACGCCCAGGAGTGCGACTGCAGGTCGCACGGCAGGGGCACCTTTAATTTTCCGAGAAACTGCCGCCGCTCTTCAGCGACAGGGCCACTTCCGCCACCTCAGTCGTGCGTGGGGCCTGCCTGTCCGCGCCCCCGTCCGCGCCAGCTGTCCCTGTGCTTTAGTCCGGCCTCTGGCAGGCGTGAGGTGCAGCTCTTCTTGCCCCCGACGGCTGTGATGCTGGATCTGTTTCCAGGGGCTTATTTCCCGCCTGTCTGACCTCCCAGTGAAACCTCGTTCACGTCTTTCGTCCATTTTCCGATTGGGATAAAAACACGCAGCCATGGTGTGTATCCTTCTTACATACTGCTGAATTCCGTTCGTGAACCTTTCCTTTCTCACCTAAAAACACACTCTGAAAACAGCTGTAAATTAGAACTTGAACGAATCCCTTGCACAGAACAAGGTCCCACACCTGATCTGACCAAGGTGTATCCTTTCAACCATCAGTTGTGTCTGTTTCCTTGTTGTGTTGAAACTGGCTTGCATTTGATTGCTGAACAGAAAAGACTTTGAGGAAAAAAAGGGAAAATGTGAGTCGAAGCTGTGAGGTAGAAACCCTCTGTTTCAAAAGTATCCCCCCATGAAAATAAAGAGGTTTAACCTCCGCCACGGAGGGAAAGAGCAGAGGTAAGGAGAACCAGGCTGTTTCTGACCCCGCAAGTGCAGGCCTCAAAGGGATGCAGGACAAAGGCTAGAGCCCTGGCAGGGGGGTCCACAAGGAGCCCCCTCCCTGGTCGGTGGAGGAGCTGGAAAAGTGCGGGTCCCTTCTGCCTTCAGCCCCCAGACAAATAAACAACAAGAGGCCTAAGAGCTGGGTGGGCAGAGAAACAGCCACTGCGATGTGCAGATGGAACGATTCTATGTTTAGAGAACCTAAGGGAACCAATGGGAAAATGCAAACACGCAAGGGTCAGCAAGACAGCAGGATGTAAGGTTAATGTGCAGACATAACGCCATCCACACAGACATGTGGGCAACACAGCGATGATGAAGACAACACACTTTATGAAAGGAAAAAGTAAAGCAGAATTTATTGGCACAAACTTATGAGAAATGTGCAGAACTACATGAAGACACCTAAAAAGAGGCAAAAGCGGAATCCAGCAAATGGAAACAGTTTTCAAGTTCCTGGATTAGAAGATTCAATATCACAAACCCTTAAATGATCCATGAAGTATTTCATAAATTCACCGTAAACCCCAACATTATTTGCCATTAAATCTTCTTTTGGAGCTAGCTGGTTATCTGGAAAAGTATGGACAAATAATCAAAAATAGTCAAGACAAAGGGCAAAAAGCATGAGGTGAGGCTCCAACGACAGCTGGGCACCACCCAGTCCAAGGCTCCACCGCTCTGATGCCAGCTTACCGCCCAGCAGACTGCCTCCTGCCTTCAACAGGTAGCAAAGCAAACAAAACCCATGGAGTCACTGTTTTCACTCAACATCAGGACCCCTAAGAGAACGGAAATAGGCAAAGCAAAGCTGCAGCGTCATCAGCTCTGCCCTGAGCTCTCTGCAGCCACAGCTTCAGGAGCAGGAAGGCAGGCAGAGCCCAGCAGCCCCTCTGGGAGCGGACGGGCGAGCGGACGGGTGCGCGAGGACAGGCAGCAGCCCCGCTGGGGGCGGACGGGCAGGCAGGTGTGGGAGGACAGGCACCAGGCAGGGTGGAGGCAGACGGTGGGTGTGTCACAGCAGGGCCCCGAGTCGTCTGTGAAGGACCCATCTGCACAGGCAGGAGAGGAAGTCACAAGGAAAAGAGCCAGCAAAAGGATGCAAGGGGTGTTGGTACAAGTCTGAGGGTGGCTCATGGCCCCTGGTCAGAGTGGAAAGAGTTCGTAACACGTGGGGCATCAGGTGACATCCTGAGGTAGTGTCACCCTAGCAGTAAAGCGGAAGTGGTCTTGGACCACCTGGTTCTACTTAATAAAGCTTAAAATCGGTCCTTGAAAGATCAGTAACCCAACTGTGAAAAACAGCAAAATACTTTCTAAAAGAAAACAACACATCTCAGCACTCACTGTAAAAATCACAAGGTCAATCAGTCAGAAGTTACTGGGTTTTTGTTTTTTGTAAATTCAAAAAAATTGGGGGGAGATAATTAGATTTGTTTGTTTATTTAATAGAGGTACTGGGATTGAACCCAGGACCTGGTGCATGCTAAGCACCCACCTTACCTCTGAGCTGTCCCCTCCCCCCGAAGTTGCGAGGTGTTAAAGAAGCATGAAAAGATGGCCTGTAACCAGGAGAAGCCGACACAGAAATGACCAAGACGGTGGAAGGCAGCAAACAAGGGCATTCAAAACAGCTGCTGTTATAAACCCATCCGTGCGCTCAGACAGGCAGAGGGAAATGTGAACATGAGGCACAGACAAAGGTAAGCCAGAGCGGAAGTTTCAGAGAAGAAGGATACAATGTCTGAATGAAAATACACTAGACTGCTTCTTCAGCAGATTAGACACCAAAGAAGAAAGTCATGAACTTGAAGACACAGCAACAGAAACACCCAAAGTGAGACACACAGAGAAAACAGACCCTGGGGGAAGAAAAGGGCCATCAGCGCCCTGTGGAGAGCAGGAGGTGGTCTGACACACGGAACTGCCACGCAAGAGGAGAAGCGAGTGGGAGACGGAAAACACACTTGAAGAAACAACGGTCAAAAAATTTCCAAATTTGCTGAGGACTACAAAACCACAGATCCCAGGACTTCAAGAAAGCCCAAGCAGAGTAAACCTTAGAAAGAACCAAACAAAAACCCATGCTTGACATCAGAATCAAACTGCTGAAAACCAGTACTAGAGAGAAAACCTTACGAGCAGGCAGAGAAAAGCACGGATCACACGGAGAGAAGTGGACAAGGGGTGGCAGAGGGCTTCTTGCGGGGCTATGGAGGCCAGACAACGGAGAGACGTCTTTAGACTAAGAACAGCCTCAGTCTAGAATCTGGCAGCCAGCTACCACAGCTTCACAAACTGAAGCAAACGAAGGCTTTTTCAGAAAAACAAAAGCCAACATAATTCGTCACAAGAAGACGTACGTTACAAAGAAGATGAAGGAAGCTTTCCAGGCAGAAGGAAACCTGACATGTACCAGGGAATGGTTGGTGGCAGTGACGGTAAATAGGGGTGTAAAAGCAGAAGGCACTTTCCCACGTGTAACATCCTTGCAGGGTAAGTGACTTTAGTATAAATCAGAAAACACCACACTGCAGGGCTCACAGCGTAAACAGTGTGACAGGAGGTGGTTCTGTAACCTTCCTTCTCTGCACGTGAGATGGTACCACTCAGGTACCGGAGACTGTGAGGGCAGACTGCCCGCTGCAGACCCCAGGCCAACCTCTGAGAAAGAACAAAACAGAGACGGGTCGCTGACAAGTCAGCAGCACAGATAGAACGGAATCACAAAACCAAACCAAACCAAAAGGCAGGAAAGAGGCTTGAGGCAAAACAAAGCTGGAAGAGGAAAACCCAGCCACGTGAAACGCAGAAGGAAGGCAGTAACAAGCAGCAAAGTCAACACAACAGAAGACGGAACAAACCGAGAAGGGAGGAGGGCGCGGCTCGGGGCAGGGTGAGCGCTCAGCACGCACGAGGCCCTGGGTGCAATCCCAGCGCTCCACGAAACAAGTAAGAAATGACCCGAGTCAGCTCCCCCCAAATACAGTAGCTTAAAGATAAACAGACAGAGGAGGGGAGCAGCGGGCAGGCAGGGACGCCGCCGAGGCAGCGCCCACCTGCGAGGCCCTTTGGAGCGGCTGCCGGGGCGGCCTCGCGCCTCGGCTCAGCTCGAGCAGAGGTCAGGGCGTGAGGACACGCGGTGGAAGGGCCCGCCCTCGCGGTGTCCCCGGAGGGCTCTCCCGGAAGACCTTTCAGAACCAGGGGCTGGAGACGAAAAAGGGGGAGAAAAGAGAGATATAGGCATACAGTCTTACCAATCACTATGCTTATGAAAGTCGTCCCTAGCTGGTACTTAGGAATACTAAAGATTCTAAAACGTAAAATGTAAATAAAAATTGTGTCTCGTTAAGAACTGCTAATTGTCTTATGGATCCAATCCTTCAAACACTCTAGGAAGTGGGTACATTTAGGAAAGGAAGCAATGTTTAACATTTCATTAGATGAACTATTTTCCTCATTTCATACTCTCAAATGCTCCCGTCATCAAAAATCTGTCTGAAAGAGGACTTCACTCACAGATCCCTCTAGTCACCTGGGCAATAGCCCCCACTAGGAAACGCGGCCAAACACACTTCTAGCTCCTGTGACCAGCAGTGTCAGGTGTGGCCAGGGTGCGGAGGCCACACTCCAGGAAACCCAAACGTGCAGAGCAGTGTGTCCACGAGTGACGGTCACATCAGCGTGGGGCAGACGTGGACGGACACCAGCTCTCCGACACCGTGACTTCTAACCTGTGAAACTTCTCGGGACCGCAGCGGATTAGCTGCTCCCACTGCCTCCTCTTCCCAACCCTGTGGGGCACCCCGCATAGAGCACTACTGCGGACCCTGTCCGTCTCCAGCAGGGTCCCAGCGGACCCCCAGTCACTCTCACTAATCCTGCCTGACCCCTCCCAAATATCAAGTATCCCAAAGCCCTGTGCCTGCCCTGAGCGTCCCCCGAGGCCTTGTGAGTGCTGCTGCAGCCACAGAGGCCCTCACACCCCATCTGCACACCAGCCCTGGGGCTGCAGGTGGAGGCAGACGGGGGGGCCAGGCTGCTGGGCTCCAGGCCTGTGTATCTGAGCAAGGCCCCCCATCTGCGCCCCCTCCCTCAGCCATCATGGCTCCGAGTTGCAGTGAGGACCAAGCCCTTCCCAACCTCCCACCGCGGGAGCGCTGCGTCCTCTCCTCAGGGCCCATGCCTCCCAGGGCGCACACCAGTCAGCCTGACGCATTCTGGCCACTAGCTCGTGGACAGAGGCTGCAGCAGCCACACCCACAGGGCTGGACCAGGGATGAGGGAGAGCGGGCAGGGGTGAGACCGGCCCCAGCTTCGCCTGAAGAGGGAGACGGGTCCACGGCTCCTGCCTCCCTGCTGCTGACTCTGAGCAAGGCCAGGTCCCTGAGCACCCATCCCGGAGCCCCATGGAGACTCACATCAGGGACGCAGGGACGTCCTGCCATCAGCCTACAAGGGTCATCTGTCCCAAGGCCATGGGGGGACCCGCCCACGAGTACTGGAAAAGCTCTGGGTCACCCCACACTCCGTAAGGTGCTGCCGGCCTCCTTCCTACCTTTATCCTCATGGCCTCTGATTCCTGACACCGTACCCACATATTCCCAGCTCTGCCCTGTGCAGGAGAGCCCGCAGGGAGGGCCCAGACCAAACACAGCACTTCCCTGACCCTCCCCACTCTGCCCAGAGCGGGTCTCTGCTCCCAAATGCTCAGTAAGTGGGTGAAGAAGTGAGCCCCTGGGAGCCGCCCAGTGACGCCCGACAGGAAACGTCCCAGCAGTTCTGCAGAGAATTCGCAGCTGCACGGTTTACGGAAGCTGTAACCCTCATAATCAAACAGCTTCCTTGCGAATGGCCTCAAAGAAATAATGATCAAGGAAAGCATATACTGAGCATTCACTTCATTCTTTCCAAATGAACTGTGTGATACAACTGACAAGGCCACCAACCAGCAGCTGCAAATCAGGATCTGGCCCCACAGTAACAGCACTTCTAAAGCTGATCTGGTTCTGCCCAGCAGGACTGCTCTGAGTCCCTGTTCTGGCTGCAGACGCAGGAAGACCACACAGGTGTTCCAGGCCCGGAGCAAAGCTCCTCAGGGCTGGAACAGAGTGGCAGCTGTATTCAATCACGAGGCTGGCGAGAAAAGCGCTAACCCACAACTTTATAAAAATGCAAACCAAGGTATTTTAATTAAGATTAAGACAAACTGACACAATCTGCATTTTCCCCAAATTCCTTATGAATCCTTAGATTTCAAAGTCTTTGAACCCATGCATGGAGAACCACCCAAAGTAACTTCGTATATGAACCCATCATGAAAAAAATGGGAAACAGCGTATCTGAAAGTATCTCACTCCCTCCAATGGCAACACTGGTTACAAAATTCTTCAGAAGCGTCCGTGTAGAATACATTTTACACGCTTGGTGCGAATATCACCCAGAGTGCAGCTGTCCACTCCAAGAACGGGTCTGCTCAACTTTTAAGTCCACAGGGCTACTCGTTAGCGGGAACAGATTAAAGCAAAGAAAACTAACTCAAGCAGTTAGCTTGGTGGTCAAGAGCACGTTAAACTTTGGAAAAAGGGGGCTGCTTTCTAAGACCCCATCTCTGCCCCTCCCACATGAAATATTATCACATTTATCAGAGCCAATGAAAGACATTTCTGGAAACCCCAGTCTCTGAATTTCCCGTGTAGACATAAACTGTGAGCAGAAATCCACCCAGGACCTTTGTCATTCCTTTTATCTCTTCCCAACAAAGGAACCAGGCCAAAAAATATTATTTGTGCATGTAATCTCTCTTTCCACGTCACTGAGAAGTCCCACCAGCCCCTCTGGAGGTCTGGTGGTCCCTATAGAGCAGCTCAGTGAAGCCCAGAAGTCTGGGGGCCCAGGCTGGACCACCTCACCGCGGCAGCTCACTTCCCCGACACCGACGTCCCTTCTGTAGCTGGGAAGGAAGGCAGACGGACAGTCTCGATCCGCACAGTCAATAGGCATGCAGACTGCATAACACAAGGGACAGTCTCTGGAGCTGCCAGAGCTGCTAGGAACACACGCGACTACACACATGCGTGTTTCTTAAACCTTCCCAGCATTTCAGAATCTGAGGGAAGCCAGAGCCATGTGGAGGCGCCTGCAGCACCCACAAGGGGCCATCTGTGTTCCCGGCAGCTCAAGCCACCCACCCTCTGTGCACTCTGACTCCAGCTCTGACCTTTGCTGCACAGCCATGTGAGGCCTCCCCTCCATGACAGTCAGTCTGGTGTCCACTTGGGAAGCTACCATTGACAGTTACCATGTGCTGCTGGGAAGGGGTTTGCAGGCAGGAAGGAAGTCCACAGCCTTGGCTTTAGGTGAGGGAGGTTATCCAAGGAGACCGCCTCGGGCTTCCACACCTGCCTGCCCCCACCCCGAGGCTGACCCCCTGCAGCAATTCTCTGTACTTCCTTGGTGCACTCTCCCCAGGATCTGCCACAGAGCAGGCTCACCCACGGGCTCACGTGGGCGTGGGCACAGCCCACAGGGGCTGACACTGCAGCCCAGCCCACGTGGGGTGGCCCTGAGCCCTGAAAGCCTCAAGTGTCCACCTATGGGAAGGGGGAGGTGGCCAGGGTGAGGACACACACAAACTCACAGGCCCTGGTCAGCGCCCAGGGGAGTTGGCTGGGAAGAGCAGGCCTATGAGACACTGTGGACGGGCCTGGGAGCACTGGGGGCGGCTGCTGGGGTCCACGGCGCTGCACGTTGGGCCAAAGAAGGGGCTGTGGGCCTCCCCGAAGGCTGGTCTAGTCGCCACCATTCCTGACCTCCTGGCCACAGAACGGATTCAACCCGGTGGGAGACTGACGAGCCTGGCGAGGTGGTGACCCCGGGCCCCTGCCATCCGACCTCAGGACGAGTGCGACACCCACAGCGCTACCTCGGCCGAGGGGCCACTTAGTGGAGGAGCGACTGGGGACTTCCGACCCTCCCTCATGTGCACCCGGAAGCTTCCAGCCTAAGGAGCAGTGGGGTGCCTCTCAAGATGCAGCTGAAGGCTATTTTTAACCTTCTCACACATGCATTTCAAGGACATGTTTGCATTAATGATATTTAAACCTAAGCAATGTAAGTGCACTTATAATTCAGGGAATAAGAATCCTCAACATCAAACTTAAGGCTGTAAGACACCACCTATTCCATGAAGAGACACCAGAAGCCCTCCCAGTGGAGTCTGGGCATGTCAGGTGCCACGACAGGCCAGGTGCCGGCAGCCAAGCCCCAGAGTCAGAGTCGTGTGTGTGGGATGGCAGCTGAGACGGAGACCGAGGTGCTGAATCTCGCAGAAGCAGAGAGTCCGTGGGCAGAATTCAGAGCTCCAAGGTAAAGGGCCACTGGAAAAGAAAGAACTTGTCCTGGACAAACACAAGTGCTTCAGGCTCCTTGAGAAACTATCTCAAGGAGGTGTGTTTTTGAGCCTTTGTCTTGAACAGCTCACTTGATCCACGATTAACGGAGTCTGCTCTCTGAGCCCTGAGCACTGTCCCGGGAACAAACAGGCCCTTTCCTTCATGAAGGCCCCACAGCCCTGCAGGCAGGCTCCAAACACAGTGCCCGGGAGCCCAGGAGAAACGCAGTGTCTCAGGCCCACAGACACCAGGGATCAGATCCTGGGGCTCACAGGCACATGGCCTGGAAAAGCTCCAGTGTGTGCACCTGGTGGGGCGTGGCACCAAGGCAAAGGTCAGCGGCAAGCGGGGGTGTCCCTGGGAAAGCTGACACCCCTCACCTCAAGACAGCTCCAGACCTTTCTCTCTCCCACTTTCTAAAACCAGTGATCATCACAGCAACTCTAAGACGTTTTCACTGAAGCTCCAGCATGGATGTCTGAGCAGTGGGCCCTGTGGTCAGACACCAGCTCTGGGGATCGGCCACTTGGGCCACCTGGACCCCGAGCCACAGGGGCAAGTGGCCCCTGGGCTGAGACGCCCCGGCGTCCGAGTGGGTGGGAGACACTCCCTCACCCAGCAAGTGCCTGGGAGGATGGGCCCTGGAGAGCCTGGCTCGCGGGGCCAACTGGGAAGCCGTTCTAGAGGTGAACGTGGTCCCAGGTCATCTAGACGACAGTAACTTGTTTTAACTGATTCACACTACAGCTCTCAGCCTGCGTGTTCATGTCCAAGGGACGCGGCTTCTGAAACGCTGGTAAAATCCAACTAAACCAAATCAACTCGTGTGCTCGTCTGAAAGCAGCAAGTGCTGCTCAGAACAAGAAGCGCACTTTCCTTCGAGGGAAACACTTGTGAATATTCAGAGACACACCAGCCACGTATCAGTCTGACCACACGCTGGTTCCTCCTGCTCTAAGGAAGAACCTTCATCTAAAAAGCTGTAAGGGCAGGTTTGGAAAGGCGGGGCCGCGCCCCAAGGAGTCTGGACTTACACTTGTCGGGTGTCGCACAGCAGCCTCGTGTTGCAGCCTCACCCTCTGCGGCATCATCGCGTCGTCCTGCAGGAGAGAGTACACTTGAAGACACAGGAAACGGCCCCGCAAACAAGCAAGGAAAAGACAGCGAGCAGGCACCTCGGACACTGCCCTGCAGCCCACAGCCCAGTCGGTCGGCAGAGGGTGTGACTACCTGGGCTGCAGTGCGGACGAGGGGAAGTGCTGACGACTCCAGCAAGCATGCAAGCCTGGCTGGCAGGGAGGAGGCTGGGAGGGTGGCAGGGCTCGTCTGGCACAGTGGAGACTCGATCCCCAAGACCCAGGAACTTCACCAGCTGAGCACAAGAGTCTCGCATGCGCGCCCCAGGAGACACACACAGGAACGTTCACGGCAGCGCTGTTCGGATTGGGGATGCCTAACGTCACGGACACCAGCACAAGTGGATAAACTGTGTGCATCGCTGGAGTCAGAGACCACTCAGGTGTGAGCTGAGCAACAGCGACACACAACACAGATGCAACTCAGACACAATGCCGAATGGAAGAGGCAAGGCCAAAGGGCACAGGAGTGCTATTCCATTTGTTTAAAGTTCAAGTCAAGCAAAAGTAACCTGATTATTTAAGGCATACACACAAAATGCAAACTACCATAAAGAAAAGCAACAAAGTTGTAATCCCAAAGTCAGAATGCTGATGACTTTTCAGTGATGGGACAGGGTGCACCTGTAAGGTGGCAGCAATGCGGTTACTTCCTAAGTGGTCGTTACACATGTATTTGCCTCCTAATTAATCTTCAAAGTATCCATGCATGTTCTGTGTATTTTTCAATAGGTATGTTCCATTTCACAATTTTTAGAAAATTGAAGTATTATGTAATTTTAAAAATTGAAGTTAGCTTACAATGTTGTGTCAACTTCTGGTGTACAGCATAACGTTTCAGTCATACATGTACATACATATATATTCCTTTTTGTGTTCTTTTTCATTATAGGTTATTACAAGATATTGAATATAGTTCCCTGTGATCTACAGTAGAAACTTGTTGTTTACCTATTTTACATATAGTAGGTAGTATCTGCAAACCTCAAACTCCCAATTTATCCCTCCATACCCCTCTCCCACCCTGGTAACCATAAGTTTGTTTTCTATGTCTGTGAGTCTGTTTCTGCTTTGTAAATAAGTTCACTTGTCCTTTTTTTTAGGTTCCACATATAAGTGATACCATATGGTATTTTTCTTTCTCTTTCTGGCCTACTTCACTTAGAATGATGATCTCCAGGTCTACCCATGTTGCTGCAAGTGGCATTGTTTTATTTTTTATGGCTGAGTAGTATTCCATCGTGTTCCATGCCACAACTTCTCTATCCAGTCATCTGTTGATGGACATTTAGGTTGTTTCCATGTCTTGGCTGTTGTAAACAGCACTGCTAGGAATACTGGGGTATATTATATTTTTGAATTAGAGTTCCCTCCAGATATATGCCCAGGAGTGGGTAGCTCTATTTTTAGTCTTTTGCCATCTCACAATTTAAGAAGTGCTTAAAGTTGATAAATAATCAAAAAGATTTCAGAGTTTTATTTAAAGGCACAAATATATTAAGAAAAATACAAAATAGAAGCACTAAAATAATGTCATTGGGAGGATATTATCTTTAAATTGAACAGTAGGATAAACTAAAAGACCTGTAATTTATCTCTTAATGCTGGAAAATGGCCTTGTGAGTGCTGTGCTATGGAGGAAGGAAGCTGAGAGGAAGCCTGTGGCTACTGTGAGGAGGCCGGGTAGGAGAAGGCAGAGGAGGGAACCGAGTGCAGGTATGAAGTCGGAAACAGAGGAACCCCGGGAGAAAGAAGCTGTCGGAACAAGAGCAGAAAAGTCGGCTATCCCAGCGTGGACTCCTTCCCTGGCTCCAGCCAGGACACGCTTACAGGCATGTGCGTGGTCAGCCACAGCTGGGAATCTTAACAAGGAAAACTGAAGCAGGGGGTGTGAGGTGAGGGGGATGAGAAGTCACGCTACACCTCAGCCTGTTTCTCTCCCAGAAACAGCCCAGCAAGGAAGCAGGGCAGAGACAAAGCGGGAGACGTCCCTGAAAGGGAAGGCCTGTGGTCAAAAGCTTGAAGAGTGGCCCCCGTGTCTATGGCCTCAAGCAGAATCCTACATATTTCTGAGGGTTTCCTCAACCAGTCTCGACTCCCGTGTCAGGTCTGGTGTGGGGCACAAGGTAGCGCAGGACCAGGAGGGACTCGAGAGGGAAAGCTGGGGGGTGGGGAGGAGGCCGGGGTCAGGGCCCTTCCCTGCCCACAGCATGACCTCCCTGGGACCCTGTACGTCACCACCACTCAGGTAAGCCCCGCTTCCTCCAAAGCCGGGTGAGTGCCCTGGGACCTGCCATAGACCTTCAGGCCCCAAGTCCCACACTTACTCAACTGCACCAAGACGTCCACCTGGAAGGGGCACCTCGCGCTGGCCAGCCCAGCTCTCGCATTTGGTTGGCCCTCAAAAGTACTTGTAGAACAAACGAAGTGTCTTAGGATTAAATTCTATCTTCCACTCATTTCACCATTTACACTACATATATAATATATATATATATATATATATTTTTTTTTTTTTTTAAATCACAATCTCCTATAGTTGGAGACAGAGCAACCAATATTCCCATTCGACAGCTGAGGAAACCAAGGTTTGGAGATGCTACGTAACTCACCCAAAGTCTCACAGCAATTACATGTCAGGGTTAAAATTTGAACACAGGATTAACTGAGGGTCCAAGGATCTAAGGAAAAAGCAAAACTGCCCAGAAATTCTTGGCTCTCAAGAACATTCTAATACAGTTTCCCATCACTTCTTTTACCAGAATCGCCTCTGCTGCTGGGGTCTGAATAGTGAACACCTCTGACACGCCCGGGCAATGAGCTGAGAAATTCGAGGCTGAATGCAATAAGCAAACACTCAAGCCAAAAAGTGACAGCAGAGCAGGCACCCAGAATGTCTCGGCGGCACCACAGCTCCGCAAGTTGTAAGTAAGTTCCCTCTTCTCCCGAGACCATTTTGAAAGAGGAAAAACATGCTGAAAGCTGGGAGCATGAAAAGGTCTTCATTACACATAAAAAGCGGCGACATGTTTTAATAACAAGCCTCGATATGTTTCTGCTCGTGGCCCATGGCCCCTGCCACCTCTCTTCAAGGCCCGAGCCCATGGTGCCGTCCCATGCAGGGCTGCCCTGGTCAAGGTGCATGTACTCCAGCCGTGCCCAAACCAGTTGGCAGTTTTACAAAGTCAGCTGGAATCTGAGACACCACCGAGAGGGGCCTGAAAGGTGGATATGAAGAGTTACCAAGCATGAACCACAAAGGCTCAGTGTCCGGACCCCAAGGTGTCTGGAGACGTTTTTCCCAGCCTAAGGGAGGCCCCAGGCCCCCACCGCTGTTCGCCGAAAGTGTGGACAATTCCACGTGATAAGCAGGTGAGAAAGAATTTTGATACATTATAAAAATAACATTAATTCAGAATGAAACACTGTTTCCTTCTGACCATACAAATATTGGGTAGAGAAAAACTAATCTCGTCAAAGAACTTCACGGTTAAAAGGAACCTGTGGCTCTGAGTCTAGCAGCTTCTGAGTGGAGGCTGGTCCTGAGGGAGCGAGGCTGGGGATGCTGCGGGGAGGCGAGGGCAGGACAGGCCCCTGCGAAGGAAGAAAGTAAGCATCTACAGCCAAGAGGAGCCTCGCAGAGGAAGGCAAAGTTGATGTTTTGGGTTTTGTTAGGTGTCTGTATGCTGGCTTTCAGACAAAAAAGATCTGAAGACGCAGAAATGGCCTGGTCACACAACCTCAGGATGCACAGCCCACAGAGAGGGTCTGCAGGGCGGGTAAGAGAAAGACGCCGGCCCAGCCCTCGTGCTGAGAGCCTCTTCCAAACCACAGTCACGGGGTCACGGCACGTGCGTGACCCATCTAAGTTTTCCCCAAACTGTGTTACCGAGGGACGCAGCTGAGCTCGAGAGATGAGGTCCCCCCGTGTGGTGCCACCTGGACTGTTCATGCCAGGGCAGGACCCAGCGTGGTCAGGATGCCGCCATGCCCCAAGTGCAGAGGTGACAGACTGACAGCACACAAACCATCAACTAAGAAAGCCACATGAGACTGTGAGGGTCTTGAAGCAGCAGAGAGTTAAGAAGACAGTGGAAGTGCCAGCCTTGGTCTGCCGGAAGCACTCGCCTGGACAGGAAACAAGCCACTTCTGCCTGGAGTCCTTGCTGACCTATAACAAACAGCTGAGATTCCCGGCCATGTTCTGATGACCCTGCAAAGCTGCAGGGAATGGAAATCAGAGCCACATGTGTGCTCCAGTTGGGGCGGGGGACCAGGTGCTTAACCCACAACACTACAGCTCAGGAGCGGGCCACCTCTCAGGGTGGGGGTGGATGACACGTCACCTGACGGGACAGGGGCCCCGAGGCTGGATTACAAGGGTCCCAGGAAGATCTCTGAGGGGAAGGGTTTCATTCAAGGCCTCAAATTAACTCCACAGATGAGTGTTCAAGTACAATGACCAGTCCATAAAGATAACTGAGCATAAAAGTAAAAACATACAAAATAATGGATAATAAAGGATTTCCATGGAGCAACCACTAAGAAAATAATTCAAAAAACAGTTAAAAATCAACAACTTATTATAACTATGTTTTACCTTTGGAAGACCCACCCAACAACACCTACCTGCTGACGTCCACCTGGGGACACCCTCCCAGGAACAGCAGGCTATATGCCAGATCCCAAAACAAGGATCAAAAATGTTAAAGAACTAAAATCATATAAAGTGTGTTCTCTGACCATGACAAAATTAAGTTAGAAATAAAAAACAGGAGGCTATTTGGGAAATCTACCACCATCTACGGATATAAACAAGGTACTTCTATACAGCCAATGGGTTGAAGAATAAATTCCAAGAGAACTTAGGAAACACTGTGAGCCGGATGAAGATGAAAACACGGCACAACACAGAATAGCTAACACAGTGCCTGGAGAAAATTTCATAGCTCTTAGTGCCTATGTTAACAAAGAAAGATCTGAAGAAAAAACAACCAAAAACAAAGAGCAAACAACAAAAACTATGCAGAAGGAACATAAAGATTAGAGCAGAAATCAATGAAATAGAAAAAAGGAACAACAATAGAGAAAATCAATTAAAACAATGGTTGGTTCTTTGAAAACATCCAGAAACTTAACAAACCTTTAGCTAGACTGGAGATGAGCAGATTTTTTCTATAAAGGACCAGGTAGTATATATTTTAGCTTTCATGGGCCGCATATGGTTTCTGTCAATATTCTTTATTTTTTGGTTTGGTTTTGTTTTTCCAACACTTTAAAAATAAAAAGACCATTTTCAGCTCAGAGGCCGTACAGAAACAGGCTGCCAGTGGGTTTGTCCTGTGACCTGTCATCTGCGGACTCTTGAGCAAGACAAACCAAGTAAAAGAGAAGAGACAAATCACTAAATTCCGGCGTGAAAAGGGGACAGCAGCACTGACCTCACAGAAGTCAAAGGGACTATAAGAGAGGACTAAAAGCAACCATGTGCCAACAATTTGGATAAATGACATGAAATGAACAACTTCCTAGAAAGACAGGAATTACTGAAATTGACTGAGGAAGAAACATAAAACATGAAAAGATTTATAAAAAGAAAAAGAAACTGAATTAGTAATTTAAAATCTTCACACAAAAAATTTCAAGCTCAGAAGGCATGAGTAGTGAATTTTACCAAACATTCAAAGAATAAATAACATCTCACCTTCAAAACATCTCCCAGAAGATGGAGGAGACAGGGATTTTCCCAATTTGTTCTATGAGGCTTGTATTACCCAATTCCAAAGTCAGAAAATGACATCACAAGAAGAGAAAACCACAGAATAATATCGCACATGAACGTAGAAGAAAAAAGTCTTTGACAAAATATCAGCAAACCAAATCCAGCAACATATGAAAAAGGTTACACACTATGACCAAGTGGGATTGATCCCACGAGTGCAAGGTTGCTTGACCCTCTGAAAGCCGATCGTCGTAAATCATAGAAGAAAAAAGAACAATCACTACATGACGATCTGAATAAGTGCAGAAAAAGCATTTCACAAAATCGAATGGTGGTCACTCACGATAAAAATTCTCCACAAAGCAAGAATAGGAAGGGACGTCCCCAGCTTGGCAAAAGGCACGTACAAAACTCCCACAGCTAACATCTTAAGTGTGCAGGACGAGATGCTCTCCCAAGACTGGAAGCAGGGAAGATACCTGCTCTTGTGACTTGTGCAGAGCACGCACAGGAGGCCTGGTCAGCACAATTGGGCAGGAAAGGAGATAAAGGGCATCCAGATTGGAAGGAAGAAGTAAAACTGCCCCAGTTTGCAGAAACCATAATTTTGTATTTGGAAAATCCTAAGGAATCCACCAAAACAAAGCAAAAAAATTACTAGAATTAATAAATAAGTTCAGCAAAATAAGAATACAAGATCAAGATACAAAAATGAATGGAATTTCTATATACTGGCATTGAACAATCTGAAAGAAAATTGAGAAAAAAAACATTCGCAATAGTATTGAAATAATAAAATACTGAGGTGTAAATTTAACAAAAGAAGGGCAAGACTTATTTGGTGAAAATGACAAAACATTGCTGAAAGAAGTCAAAGACCTAAATAAACAGACATACCATATTCATGGATGGGAAGACTCTAGTCTTCATCAAAGCAGTTCCCCCTAAACTGACCTATAGATTCAATACAATCCAAATCTACATTTCAGTTCGTTTCTTTGTAGAAATGACAAGCTGATCCTAAAATTCATCTGGAAACATGAAAGATCCAGAATGGCTGAAACAATGTTGAAAAGGGAAGACACAGGTGGAGGACTTACACTTTGTGACTTCAGAACTCATTACTGGGAAGCTACCCCAGAGGCCTGAAGATAAACACAGAGATCAGCAGAACAGGATTGAGCGCAGAGAAACACCCTCTGCGACCACGGCTGGCCTGAGGCAGTTCATGGGAAAAGGATGGTCTTTCAACAAACGCTAGGACTAGTGGGTCACCACAGGGACAAGGTAAATGCAGACCCTCACCACACACAAAAATTAATCAAAATAGATCACACACCTAAATGTAAGAGCTACAACTAAAAACTCCTACAAAAAAAATTAGGAGCAAATCTTGGTTACTTGGAATTAAGGAAAGAATTCTTAGACATGACAACAGAAGCACAAATGATAAAAAGAAAAATTTGACAAATTGGTCTTCTTCAAGATTTAAAAAACTTGGGAAGAGGAAAAATGACTATTTACATAAACAACCCAAAATAAACAACAGAGAAATGCTAAATTAAAAGTGCACAGTCTCAAAAAAAACCACATAAAATTAACACAACATTATAAACCGACTATACTTCAAGAGAAAAATCACGTAACTCTCACGTATTGTTGGTGAGAATGTAAAACGGTATAGCTACTTTGGAAAATTTTTTGGCAGTTCTTCAAAATGTTGAACATGGATTTACCATATGACCCAGCAATTCTACACCTAAGAGAACAGAAAACACCTGTCCACACAAAAACTTCTTCAGGAACGTTCAGAGCAGCACTATTCATAATAGTCAAAAAGTGTTCATCAGCTAGTAAACAGATAAACAAAATGTACATCCATACAGAGGACTATTATGCACTAATAAAAAGAAGTGAAGTGCTGACACACATTACAACCTGATGAACCCTGAAAACATGCCACGTGAGGGAAGCCAGGCACAGGGACCACACGGTGTACATTCCATTTGCAGGAAGTGTCCAGAACCGGCAACCCGTAGAGGCAGATAGGAGGTTAGTGGTTGCCAGGGGCTGGGAGTCAGGGGAATGAGGAGTGATGACAAACAGGTTCGGGGTTTTGTTTTGTGGTGATGGAAATGCTCTAAAATTAGATCATGGTGATGGCTGCATAACACTGTGAATATACCAAAAACCACTGGATTGTACACTTTATTTGGGTGGAAGTTTTATGTGAATTCTATCTCAATAGAGTTTTTAAAAATGTTTATTGAAGAATCAAATACCAAGGAATTAATTTAACAAGGGACTGTAAGTCCTCTACTATGAAAACTGTTCGTGTCTATTACGATAAATTAAAGAAGAACTGAATAAGTTAATGGACATATATTTATTGTTAGGAAGACTCAAGTCTACTATTGTAAAGAAGTTAGTTCTCAATTGATCTGTAGATTCAATATAATTCCAATCAAAATTCTCATGAGGGATTTTGTGAAAATTAACAAAATTACTCTGATATTTCTATTAGAATACAAAAAGTTTTTTTAAATAGCGGAAAACATTAAGTTGATGAACAAGAGGACATACAGCATCAGATCATACTATGTTCCATAAAGCTGCACTGTGGTACCAGCAGACAAAGGACAGACCAATAACCCAACTGAACAGAACACAGAGGCAGAAATGGGCCTCATGCACAGCATGCAGAGCTCATACACATCAACCAGCATATGCCTGCACACTGCTGGAGGGAGAGCAGACCCACCAGCTACTGGGAAACTGTGCACGGCACACTAGGATGCGCCAGCCGCACCTGTACGTGCACCAGAAGACATGCACAAGCATTACTCAGACCCCCAGAAGCCCAAACAGCAGAATGGATCAATGGGATAAATATTCATACAGTGGAATACTACACAGCAACAAAAAGGAGCAGACTCCTGATACACACGATAAAGTGGACTAATCTCCAACACGTAACATTGTGTGACGTCACCCAGGCATAGAACACCTAACAAAATACATAAAGTCAGAAGAACTGACTGGAGGTGTTAGTGTTCCAGCTGCCTTGTGGAGACGAGGAGGGAGTTACTGACAAGGAGCAGGAGGGCGTGGGAGGTGCGGGCCCTACTGCACTCCTGCACCTGACACACGGCCGCACTGCAGTCTTCAGTCTCCCATAACTCAACGTGTTCAGTATGCATGGTGAACTTAAACAGAAGTAAGCAAAAGCAATTCCAAGTAGGGTTTACATCAAAATACAAAAGGTAAAAAAGAAATAAAGCATCTGGAACATAAAAGAACACCTTCAAGGCCTTAAAATAGGAGAAAGTATCTCATGACAAAGACAAAAAGCACAAACACAAAGGACCATAAAGGACAAGATGACTAAATTGAAGGGCCTCAAAATGAAGGCTTCTGTTCATTGACAGCTTTCAGAGAGTGAAGAGACAAGCCACAGACTGGGTGAAGCCAGACACGGCAGATAACACATGGTTCTGTTTGTTAGAAAAATCCCCACACAGGCAGGATAATGTTTATTACCTCTGGGTAGGGACAAGACAGGGACTTCGGTGGCGCTCTTCTCTGTGGTGGCTGCAGAAGTACCAGCTGCATGGGAACTTACCGACCTGCACGTTTGTGTTTCATGTGCTTCTCTGTGTGTATTCTTCTTCACAATGTAAAAGATGAAATAAACAAAAGTCTGAACAGGACCAGGACTGTCACTAGAACCACCTCTGTCTGACGCTGGCCAGGGGTCCGCACAGCACGCGGGCCAGGAACAAGGACTACAGGCACGTGCCCCAGAGAGAAAGAGGCAGAGTCTTTAGTCCCAGGTGCTGTGATCACTTCCTAGCGAGTTCTCATACTAAGAACAAAAACAAGACAGACAAAACCAACCAGAACTAGCACGGTGACTTAGTATATTTATAGCAATAAAACTAGGAGATGAATGTTTAATACCATTTTCAATAGCATCAAACCTCATAAAATACTTGGGATGTATTTTGTTAAACTTATGTAAGACCTGTATACTAGAAACTATAAAAGATTTCTGAGAGAAATTTAAGAAGGCCCAAATAAACTAAGAGATACACCATGTTTATGGATTAGAAGATTCGATAATGTTAAGATCTCCGAGCAGATCTGTAAATTCAATGCGATTCCAATAAAAATCCAAGCAGGCTTGACAGGTTGATTCTCAAATTTTTCAGAAATTCAGAAGACCTAAACAAATTTGGAACAGCTCTGAAAAGGAAGAATAAATTTGGAGGACTTACAATACCTGATTTTTTTCAGTAAGACGACACTAGCTTTATCACTACAGCTGCTCCAGGAATCAAGACAGCAGGGAGTGTTGGTACAGAGACAGGCACCAAGAGCACCTGAACAGAACAGAGCCAGACAGGAAATGGGTCTATGCTTTTAGTTACTTGATTTTCAACAAAGGTGCCAAGGAAATTCAGTAATGCTAAAACCACCAGGTAACACGTGGGAAAAAATTATTCTCACCCTCTACTTTATACCATACCCCAAAATTAACTTAAATTAGATAACAGATTTAAATGTACAAGATAAAACTGTAAAACTTCTAGGAGAAAACAGAGAATAAAATCTTGGCGTAGAAAAAGATTTCTTAGGTTTTTAAGATGGGACACAAAAAGCACAAATCTCAAAGGGAAAAACTGATGAAATGGCCTTTATCAAAATCAACAACTTCTGTTCCTCAAAAGGCACTTTTAGGAAATAAAGTAAGTAAAAAGGCAAGCCATACACTGGGAGAAAGAATTGTATACAGAATTTTTTAAAAGTCATAAAATTCAATATTAAGACAAACAAATTAATAAAAAAGTCAGAAGATGTGAAGAAGACACTTCACACAGGAACGCAGATGCATGATCAGTGAGCGCCCAAATGACAGTTCCACACATTGAGTCATCAGGGAAATGCAAACTAAAACAATGAGACAGAGCTACAAGCACATCACAAAGGCTCAGCTTTGAAAGACAGATAGTTTCAAGTGCTGTAAGAACACAGAACCACTGGAACTCTCATTCACTGCTGGTGGGAGTGTAACATGCGTCATCCTCTGTGCAAAACAGTTTTGAAGTTTCTTATAAAGTTTAACTTACATGTTTTATACCACCCATCATTTCTGCCCCTAATATTTACCCATGAGCAGTGAACACATATGACCACACTAAGACCTGTACCCAAATTTCCACAGCATCTTTACTCATAATAGCCAAGCACTGAAAGTAATCCAAATGTCCATCAATGGATGACTATGTAAACAATTTGTGGTTTATCCATGCATTGGAATACACTACTGAGCAGTAAAAAAAACTAAATTACTGGTGTAAGTAACAACATGGAATATCAAAAACATTATGCTAAGGGGGAAAAAAAAGCTAACCACAAGAGTGTCTACTGTATGATTCCATTTATATAACGTTCTAGAATGGGGTGGGGGGAGCTAATCCACTGAAAGAACAGATAATTAGATTGTTAACCTAAAGAAATCAGATTTATAGTTTCTTCGAGGAGCAGAGGAAATGACTACAAAGAGGCACAAGGAAATTTCTGGGGCAATGGAAGTGTTTTAAACTTGACTGAGATGGCCTTTACATGGGTATTCATTTGTCAAACTCACTCAATGTACATTTAAATGGGTGCACTTTATTATATGTAAGTAATATTCCAGTCAAGCTGCTTTTTAAAATATAATGTGCCTAGGACAGTATACTCAATATTTAGAAAAAAATTTAATCTGAGTTCACTCCATCACGCTCTTAAAAACCATTATAATTCTGGGTTTACGATACAAGCCGCATAGCAATATACCATCAGTGTTCAGTACTGCACAATACCATCACTCCCAAAATGTACTGTTTTCACCCTTCTACGTTCCCTTCCAATCCCTGTCCACATGCATACGTAACTTTCTGTAAGCTATGATCACAGCACACAAACACAAAAATAACCTAGGATCAAACATGCAATTTTAACTAAATACACACAAATTCAGGTCGTGCATTTTCCTCTGCGGACAGAGCCCCCAACAGAACCCAGAACCCTAGGGCTGCCAGCGCCCCGCCCCAGGCCCCGCCCCTCCTGGAGCCCCGCCCCTGCTCCCTGCTCTGTCTTGCGGAAGTGGAGAAGGGAATTCCCTTTAATTGGGAGATAAGACAGGAATTCCCTCCTAACAGAAGGAGGCGGCATGGAGGGCTCTGGGCAGGAGGCCACAGCTGGCACTGGCCCTGGTCCTGAGCTGGACTGGGGTCCCCCCTTCCCCCAGCCTAACTGACACCTTCTTTCCTTACAACTCTGCAGCTTCTTCTCTGCAAGTCTACCCAGGCTGCGGCTGCTGCGGGCTCTGCAGGGCAGGGTCCGTGCCCGCGCCCCTCCCCGCTCGGGCGCAGGACACCGCGTGCTCACGTGGGGTTTGGTGAGACAGAAGGACGGGGAAAGGAGCAACAGGAAGTGCCGGGCACCGTGATGGACAAGATGACCAGAGGCGCTCTGGCCTCGGGAAGGCTAAAGATTGAGCACCTGAAACAGCACAGTCCAGCGGCACAGTTGGGAGAAATGCAAGTTCTCAAGTGGGGATCACCTAAGGCCCACGCAGCCCGGCTTGGGGCCCGTTGAGGCCGAATCCGCCCTGTGATCTGGCTTCTGTACCTGCAGGAGGCCCCCAGTCTCCAATGTGTCCTACAAGCTCTCATCCCCCTTTCCTAAGCCTTGAAATGAAAACACTTTGTACAAACAAAAAATATTTCAAAGGCTCACGACTGTCTGAGGCATCATCTCTTTCAAAAAATGCAATCTTGTGGCACTTAGCAAGACTGAGAGCTTGCCAAGCACAACAGGTTCCGGTGTGACACAAATGGGAGTGTGTGGGCTGCCCGCGTGACCTGGCCCTGGGGGGCAGCTACAGTGCCAAGACTTCTCTGGCCTTTCTTCAACCGTTTTCTCTCTCCTGTTCAGGAAAACCCTTCTGAACGTGAGTGTCAAGAATAAGGAGTGTCTCCTCTTTCAAAGAACAGACGTGGAAGAGTCTACACACACAGATCCTCACAGGTCTGCAGCTGCCACCCAACAAGGCAGCGCCCATCCCCCACCTCAACACCAAGGGCATCCCCCGCCCCTGGGGATGCTGCCTGAGCCTCCTGGGGACAGCCATCTCTGAAATTACACAGCCCTGACCCTGAGCCCGCTGACACCCCCCAGGTCTTGGGTCTGAAACTCAAGCCCATACCTTTTCCTCAGGAAAGAAGGAGCAGACAGGAAAGTGAGTGCTGTGCGTGGGTGTGGTGTGTGTGAGTGGTGTGTGCGCCCCGATGGGCAGCAAACATCACGGGCTTTCAGGTCCAGAAGCCTGCAACTCAGCACTGTGCATGACGACGAATGCCCTCCCCTCGTACCGCACAGCGGCATCGACACACTCAAAGTAGTTGACAAAGTCTGTAAAAGAACCTGCAGGAAAAACTGGGTTTTCTATCAGTTATTTAGCTTAATGGAAGAGGAATGTTTGTTTACAATGTTGCACTGTTGAAGACAGAATGAAAAGTATAACTTTAAAATGTGGCAGAAGTACCTTTGATTTGAAAACTGAGGTTCTGCTCAACTGTAAATACGCTTAAGTGAAAATGCACAACCTCCTGCACACCCCCAGCTGTGAGATGGGGGAGAAGACGGCGGACAGTGGGGAGGGCAGTGCACGGCCCCTCCGGTCCTGGCTGCACCTCTCCTGGGGCTTCCAAACAAGCTGTCTCCCACTCAGGGGGCAACAATGCTTACCTACAGAACTAAAACTCCTAGGTGACACAGCTGGAAAAGCAGCAGCCTCCACCTGTTGCAGACCTGAGCTCACAACATTTCCCAACTGTTTTCTAAAGTTGTAGCAGGTTCTCCATAGCTGATGCCGACATTCTTTTCTGAATGAACCCATACTAAAACTGACAAGCCAAACATAAAAATCAGGTGGCGTGTGAGGCAGAGACAGGAGAAACGACTTCCTCCCCAGCCGGCAACATCTGCATTTAATAATTGACTGGCCAGTATGCCCGTCTAAATATAGTGAAAATAGCCTTATTCAGTAGTCTCGCGGTAACCACCATGCCCTATGGTCAGATGCTTTGCTCTCAAAAACCCTCAAAGTAAAGTGCATGGTCTCGTGTGCCACTCCCAGGAGGTATGTGGCGGGGGGCACTCAGTCCTTCTCCTCTGTCTCAACACTCCACCCTTTCCCCCATGCACAGGAAAGAATTAGAGCAGAAAGAGAAACAAAAACCACTAATACCTCAGTCAGTCAATATTGCTACTTACTAGCAGTTTGGAAAAAATGGTTGATACCAAAAGAGACTGAAATCACTTCAAAGTCATTTAAAAGATCTCCACGCCTCCACGCCCCCCCCCCCCCCATTCTACGCGGGTTCCTTCTTCCACTTCACAGAGAAAAAGAAGCCAGACAATGACGGGCATGTCCCAGGGAGACTCGGCCTGATGCAGGGGTCTGCTCTGCCCTACGTTTCTTTTCAGAGCCAAAGGTGAGCGGGGCTGGGGGCAGGGTGGACACACAGCCAAAAACACGAGGGTTCAGGACAGTCCCTCCTGAGAGCGAGAACTCCCGCCACGTGCGTGACCAGATGGCCAGGCAGCACTCCCGGCCGATTTCGGAAGGAGCCTCCCCTGGCAGGAGCTGCGGGCACCCCACGAGGACGGCGGTCTCCTTTCACCCAGCACCGTGTCCTCCACACACTCAGTCAGCTGGAAGCCAGGAGGCTCCAGAGGAAAGACTAGCAGATCCAACAGACCCTGCTAGGGCGCAGCACCGTATGCGCTTCAGAGAGACAGCCCTTCCCGCGCCTCTCCCTGCAGCCGCGGTGCCGGGCTGTCTCCCAGGCTGGCGGCCCATTGCTGCCTTAGACCGGAACACATGGGAGATGTGGTGCTGTGTGCTGTTCCCAGACCCCAGACGACCCCAGATGAACAGCAGGTGCAGGCGGGCTCTCATGGCCTCCACACCACCTTCCTGGGTCTCTCAGTGAGCAAACGTCATGTGATGACTAAACCTGCTAGGTATAAACATATGCTTGGAGGGAAAAGGGGGGACAGTCCAGGAAGCTGGCCCCACCAGGAGATGAAGACGACGCGGCCATTCCAGGTGTGGCGATAACACTCCTCGGAACACGGAAGACCAGGGCGAGCCTGATGGAAGCCTCCCACCCTCGATGTGGTCAGTGCCTGGAGAGGGTCGGGGAGGCCGGGCCGGCCTCTGCCAGTCAACACAGCCTCAACCACCTTCTGCAGCCAGACAAGCAGCCCTGCAGTGCTGGGGGCAGGGGAGGGTGGGGTGTGATTACAATGCTGCAAACACAGGGTCTGAGATCTTGTGCCTGACACCCTCCAGCTGCATCAAACACCCTCACCAACACAGCGGCCAGCCCAGAAGGCAGCAAAGGCCACAACTGCACAGGACCTTGAGGGGATGGTGGGCAGCACCCCAAGACTGACTCCCTGCTCCAGGAGTCTGCAGATCTATGGATGCCTGGGCAGGGCTGGAGGGCTCCCCCAGGAGAACTGGGGAAAAGGGCACCAGACAAGCAAGCTTCTCCTTACCCCTGAGGCTGGGAAAGAACTGGCCAGAAACCCAGGACACCTGGAACCAGGCCTCACCCAGACCCAGCAGAGCCCCTCAACCCCACCGTGGACAGAAGGGTCCCATCCCAGGAGCGGAGATCCCACACCTCCTCGCATACCTGCCGCCACCACGGCCCCCGGACAGTGTGGCCTGACCTCCGAGGTGCAGAGAGCCATAAACAAACAAAACCAACCATTAATGTAGCCAAGAGGACCTGGGCCGCAGAGTGGAGCCGCCCTCTAGAGCTGCTGGAGGAGAGAACAAAAAAGAGGAACTCTCAGAGGTGCCCCAGCACTGGAGGAACGGGAACCACGCTATCTAACTTCCAAAAGCAACGGCAGAAGCGAAGAACTGGTCACAGCTCATCACTGAACCAACGAATGGGAAGGTCCAACAGGGGAATACAAAACTACAGAGAAATGCAAACTGTAAGACCCAACGTTCGAACACGAGGGCCCCAAAGGGGAAAACAAGGTAGCAGGAAAAAGTAAGAGCCAGCATAGAAAATTTCACCTCATTTGAAAACACCTTGAGTCCGCACCTTGGAAGAGTTTGCCACAGTTCAGAAATGATTCTTGACACACACAGAAAAATCCCCAAATTCCAAGAAGATGAGAAAAATCTTACATATCTTCAGTAACAAACACATCTTAAAAACCAACAAATTCCAACGGACCGAAAACGCATGTGACAGAGCCCAACACCTGTTCACGATAAAAACTCTCAGCAAGCCGGGGACAGAGGGCCGCGCCTCGGCTTGGCACACAGCTGGCACATGGAGTGAGAGGCTGGCACCTCCTCCTCCAGATCAGAAGGTGAGGACACCTGCTCCACACTCTCAGAAGTTCCGCCAGAGCAATCAGGCACGAAAAGCAAATAAAGAGCCTCCCGCTCAGAGAGGAAGAGATGAAGGTGTCCCCATCTGCAGGCGTCATGAGTGTCCACCTAGAAAATCCTCAGGAATCTGCCCCCCAATCCTAGAACAAGTAAGTTCTGCAAGATTGACACATAAAATAATCACATTTCTACACACTAACAACAAACATGTGGGCACAGGAATTAGAGATATGACGTCCATGTGCAAATACGCCAAAGAAAATGAAATACATCAGTGCAAACTTAACAAAATAAGCACATGGTCTGTATCTTGAAAACCACAAAATGCTAGTGAAAGAAATCAAGGACCACCTAAGCAAATGCAACCGGCATCCCCCCTAAGCTCTGCAAAACCTTTCCCAGGAAAGGCCACAGACACCCCTTCCAGCAGAATTTCCTGATGACAGTGCCCAGGTCACACAGTGCAGGTCCTCTGTTCCAAGGCCAAAGGCCAGAGCCCCGCTGACCCCGGAGGGAGGCGCCAGGCTCACTCAGCATGGCACTCCTTCTGGGGGAAATCCGTGTCCTTGCGCTTTGTGCTTCTCCTGCGGGCCCAGAGTGACTGTCCCCAAGACTGCAACTTCCCAGTGAGGGGACGGGCGGCGGCCTCCTGCACACCTGAAACACCGCTGATCTTTGCGTGACCCACTTCCCTCCAGGACAAACATCCTCGGACATGTCTGGGACTGAGAGGGACAGCAAGGTCCTTGGGGATGCCTTTCCGATGTCCCTGGAAAGGCCTGCTGGCCCCCAGGCAGCAGCCGGCAGGACAGGCACCCAGACAGCACAGTCTGAAAGCCTGCGCTACAGCAGGGATTCTGAAAGTCCATCGGTGAGCAGACAGAGAAGCTCAGCACTGCACTCTCCGTGGAGACAATGTCCAACAGGGTGGCTGGGCTCCAGGACACATGTGTAGAGGTGTCCACCTCAGTCTAACTTGCCCATTTAAGCTGAACACACAAACCCAAATGCCACCCATCCATTAAACAAGTGTCCATTAACACCTGCTACCTGCCAGTCGTGTTCCAGGTGCTTCAGAAACATCAGTCCAGTCCCTCCTGCCCAGAGACAGCCTTCTGTCAGAGAGGCAGCCGATGCTGGCAACAAAGGACGCGGTGCTGAAGGTGGTGATCGATGTGCGCAGACTCCAGTGCTGGGGGGCAGCCCAGGCACAGGCCATTCCCACCACTGCGTGGAGGGCCGGGAGCAACGCTGAGGAGCTGGTGGTGGGGGGGGGACCGTGGGCCAGGCAGGGGTAGGAGAGAGACAAGGCAGGGCCAGGGGGTGAGGGAAGTACGGGGCCTGAACTCTGGCTCCCACTGTCCTTGTCGCAGCCAGTTTGCTGCCGGATCCCTTGCACTGGCTGCCATGCCCGGCACTTTCAGGCACCGACCTGCTGAACAGATAAACTCCAGCCCCAGAAGCGCACGGGAGCTGGTCTCCACCGATGTTAACACTCTTGACAAAGTATGTTCTGAATCTAAACATGGCCCCAGACTGCATCCCAGGTGGCTAACAAGTCAAAATGCAACTTGGATGCCCCAGCAAAGGGCTCCGGGGCTGAAGAGCCAGGGCCAGTGTGTGCCGGGGCCACAGACATCTTCAGCCACGTGACAGCAGCACCGCTCTCTCCCTTGGGTGAGCCCGCATGTCCCTGCGGCCTGGGAATCCCACTTCTGGGGTGAATGCAGAAGAGCTCTCCTATGTGCACAACAAGAGGCGGGTGCGAGACAGCCCACCGCCACGCCATTCACAGGGGAAGAACTCGGACCAGCCCCGCGCCCAGGTTGGGAAGTGCAGTATGTCCGCCCAGTGGGATGCTGTACCGCAGACAAAGGAATGAACTGCAGACCACAGATGAACAGAACTGAATGGAACGTCCTGAAATACACCCACGCTGGCATGGCCCACTGATTCTCATCACAGACGCTGGGACAATTCAACTGAGAAAGAGAGTCTCTTCAACACTGCAGCCCAAAACCTGTATGAAAAAACTAACCTGCTTTCTAGCACAGGAGATAAGGTGCTCAAATAAAAAAGTAAAAAACCAAGAGAATAACTTCCTTGGAAAAAGCAAAGACTTCTTAGGGAAAAAATTAACTATAAAAGAGATCAATCAATAAACTGGACTTCATAAAAATTTAAAACTGTTCATCAGAAGACACCATGAAAGCGTGAAAAGGCAAACCACAGATGGAGAGAACACATCTGACAAAGAACACGTAACCTGGGAGCCCACACCCCCAGATCCAGGAGCCCACACCCTTGGGAGCCCCACACTCCCAGACCTGGAGGAGCCCCCCACCCCAGGACCCGGGAGCCCAAGGGAAGACTGAAGACAGATAAATGTCCTTGGAGTGACTTGCAGCCACTAAAGATAAAATCTACAGGTAAGGATGCATGCACACACCAACACGTGCCCTTCTTTCACCCATCATAATCATTCACATGTCATTAAAATTATTCATAAACATAGTAATCGGCTGACATAGACTGACTGCCATTACTCTACCATCGAATATCAACTTGTTTCCATTAACTAACTTTCCATCATGATAAATAAACGCATAAATTTCAGAATTTCATGGGTTCCTAGAAGTGAAATCCAGGGGTCAAGGGCATAAGCATTTCATAAGTTTTAATACAAAATGCTAGATCATGCTGTCAATGCTGCCAGTTCACACTGAATTTCCAAACACTGAGTTATCTACATTTTTAGAGAACTCTGTTAATTTGGTTTTTAAAAGTGGTATCTCACTAATTTAATTTTTTTAATTGAAGCACAGTCAGTTACAATGTGTCAATTTCTGGTGTACAGCAGTGTCCCAGTCATGCATATATGCACATATATTCGTTCTCATATTTTCACTAATTTAACTTGTGTTTGATTACAAACGTTTCTTAGTTTGTTGTTCACATGCCTACTTTTGTGAGCCTCCATTCCTGTCCTTTCCTATTTATCTACCACTCATTTTCTTTTGTTTCCTGTTTTCTTGTGTTACCAACTTGCATGAATTATTTCTATTTAAGTACTGCACTTCTCAACAGCTTCCTAGTTTATCTTCATCTTCGTTTTCTTTTTATGTTTCTCTGCTCTGCAATTTTGTGTTTTTAAGTAACTCTATTTATCCAAAATCAGTTCCCTCATCAGGTGCTACAGCAATTAAACAGCAACAACCTATGGACCTTAACTGTTAAGTCTGAGCAAAGCATGTAACAATGATTTTCAAGAACCACACTAAAATGTAGTATCTCTTAATCATTCAAGCAGGATACATTCATACATTTTAAGTATAGCGAGGAGTTACTTACCGAATCCAAGAAGCAGAGGTAAGACCCCGAGCTCTGTGCTACTGCTTGATTTTTAGAATATCCGACTGTTTAAAAAAGAAAAGGAGAAGCTCTTTTAGAATTCAATTTTCAGTGGATTCCCTTTCATAAAATTTAGTGTGATGCACACGGTAAGAAAGCTAGGAACACTCTGTGCCACCAAGTGAAAAACCAGGTGCCTTAGAAGAAACAGCCGCAGTAAGTGCACTGATAAGACACGCACTAGGGCAGGTGTGCTCCCTGCAGGAAATAAAGCCTTGGCGGCGTCCACTGCACCTGCACGTACTGTGACCCCTGCTGCCCTGTGACAAGGTGCAGACCCCACTCCACCGAGTCGGGGCTGCCCCAGGTATCCCTCGGGGGTGAAGTTACACCACGAGGAGCGTGGATGGTCCTGGCTGCACAGTGTGGGCGCCGCTCCGACCGACAGGCACAGGGAGCAGACGTGGGGATGGCACTCGGAGCACAAGGCAGCAGATTCCCTGTGCTCCTGGAAATCAGGAGAGTGGCTGCCTCAGGGAGGGGGCTTCTGGGGCCGGTGACTTTGGCTCTTCATCTAGGTGCTGGCTGCACGGTGTGTTTAGTTTGTGAAAATTAACTGAGCTGTGCAGTGATGACAGGTGTAGTTTTCTGTATGGATTTACATTTTAATAAATGTTTTTTGGGAGGCGGGTACAGCACAGTGGTAGAGTGCATGCTTAGCATACACAAGGTGCTGGGTTCAATCCCCAGTACCCCCTCTGAAAATAAATAAATAAGTAGACCTAATTATCTCCCCACCTAAATAAACAAACAAACAAACAAACAAATAAATGTTTTTAAAAGGCAATCTCTTTCCTTCAGAGAGATTACACAGCTGAGCTGGAGAGATAAATGATAACCTCTGGTTAAATCCAAGAGCACAGTGGGAGGCACCGGGAGGCTTGTTGAGAGGAGACCCCGACAGGGGGCAAGCGAGGGGACGTGAGCTTAAATGGAGAGAGCACGGTGCAGGCACAGGTCCTGGGGGGAACTGGGTGTGAGCAGCACGGGGGCACCAGGTGGTCAGGGCAAGTGAGCACCAGCCAGCTTCCAGGAAGGGCCAGCCAGGAAAGGGTTCCAAATAAGGAATGCAGCAGAAATTAACACTAAGTGAGCTCAGTCAGGTGCTGAGGGCAGGACAGATCAGAGAAGGCACTTGACCCAAACAGAGGGGTCTGCAGGGACTCGTGGGGCACACTCCCACCTTCCCTCAAAAAGAAGTCCTGACACCTGAATCGCGTAACAGACACATTCAGATTTGGTGCCTCCAAGACAAGTCACACAAAGGAGAACAGGAGTGTGCAGAGTTAAAACGGTAACTCCCTCTTCCTCAAAGCTGAGATACCATGAAGAATGTCGTCATGGGGCCCAGGGGACACTGGCAAAGTGTCTGCCTCAGAGCAGGAGGAGAAGGCAGGTCCCTCCTGTCACTCAGCCACTCTCTGGAGCAAACAACACTTCAGCCAGAAGTAAGAATCTCAGTGCACACTCAGGTCACCAGAGGGTGTGACCAGAGCAGAGCCTTCGGCATCAATCCGAGAGCTTGCTCAACCCAGATCAGTCAGCAGGATGGCTGCAGATTTCAAAGAACCACAGGTACAACAAGCAGGAGAGCGAAACGTACAGCCTGGCCCCTGAGCCCCGGGGGAGGCTGAATCTCCATCATCACCGACAAGCAGGGCAGGCCCAGCAGAAGAGCTCAGGGGTTTCAGAAAACGGGAAGAGACTTTCCACAATCACACTGAAATCAACCGGAGTTCTGTCTAAAAAGTGGCTTTATTAGTGCTGGGCTTTAGAAGAGGAGAAATTGAACCCAAGAGTCTGGGTAATGAAGGAAAGGGCACCTACCAAGGAAGCGGGAAGGTTCTCACGACGAATCTTGTGTTTGGCAAAGATAAGGAATTTGCTTTAATATTACTGCCTTGAAAAGTCAAATGTTTGTGCCAGGGCCTGATGTTTGGGGAGGCCCGTGTCTTTGTGAGGGAGTCTGTTGTCATGGCCACAGCAGGAAAAACTC
This sequence comes from Camelus bactrianus, assembly GCF_048773025.1. Taxonomy (NCBI): domain Eukaryota; kingdom Metazoa; phylum Chordata; class Mammalia; order Artiodactyla; family Camelidae; genus Camelus; species Camelus bactrianus. The sequence continues at coordinate 60,055,347 of NC_133554.1, forward strand.
CCGCCTTGGTGTGATATTAACATTCCTCACTCTTGGAGAGAAGAGGGGGATTGTGCTTTATTTCAGTTTTAGCAAGCGACCACATTATTAAGAAATGCTTGGCTCTGTTACGATATGAAATAATAGCAAGTGAATCCTAATCCAATTTAAACACCCAGCACTCCCGAAAATAGACACTTTGGATCAATGTTATCCAATAGTCGATATAATTCTTCCTACTTAAGAAAACATTGTTACAGGAAAATACGTCCTGGCAGACATAATCAAATTAACTCCACTGCCTTTCTGTGTAACACAGGAGTCCATGAAGTCGCCTCATCCAACTTCAAAGAAGCGGCAGATGACTTCATTTCTCCACAATATTACGACTTATTTTCTTGTTACTAATAGAACGTGTACAGATGTGGCTCTAGTTATATGTGACCTATAAAAAGTGTTTTACAAAAGACAAAACTTGTTTTTAAGGTGGAGATTAGACAAGCCGTCACAACAGTCATCAAAATGCCTTCAATTTACTTTCATTCAACTATGGAAGATATTATCCATCTTAAAGAATATTTTGAAAGGGTGTTCACAGTAGTTTCAAAAACCACAATTTGTTTACACACAACAGAACCAAGCTGAAGTAGATGTTCTAAGAATAACTGATTTATAAAAAAATTTCCTATTTCAAACAAACTAAAGATAATGAAAACAAGGAATAATTAAGGGAAAATACATATCAGAAAGATTATTCACCATAACCAAGTGATGAAGTAATGAAGGGTGGTTCAAACACAAAATCCATGTAATACAGCACCTAAACAGAATTGAAGGAAAAAAAAAAACCATGATCATCTCAATTGACACAGAAAAAAGACTGGACAAAATCCCCTTTCATGACAAAGAAAAGCAGTCAACAAACTAGGAATAGAAGGGAACTTCCTCGGCATGATAAAGGGTATTTGTAAAAATCCAAGCTAACATCACACTCCGCGGTGAAATATCACAAGCTTCCCCTAAGACCAGGATCAGGACAAGGATGTCTCCTTTCCCCACTTCTATTTAACACTGTACCAGAAGTTCTAGCCAGAGCAATTAGGCAAGAAAAAGAAATGAGGGCTCTAAATTAGAGATGAAAAAGTAAAACTACCCCTCGTTGCAGATGACATGATCTTAAATACAGAAAGCCCTAGAAACTCACACACACACACAAAACTATCAGAGCTAACGAATAAGTTCAGCAAAGTTGCAGGATCAACATGCAGAAAAATCAGTTGTTTTTCTCTAAACTAACAATGAACAGTCTGAGAAGGAAATTAAGAAAATAATTCAATTTATAATAGCATCAAAAAGAATAAAATGCTGAGAGTTAACTTAACCAAAGAGGCAAAAGACTTGTACATTGTCAGTTGTAAAAGAAACTGATGAAAGAAACTGAAGAAGACCTAAATACCTAAATCAATGAAAAGACATTCTGCATTCACAGACTGGAAGACTGAATATTGTTAAAATGTGAATACTCCCCAAATAGACCTACAGATCCAATGCTATCCCCATCAGAATCCCAATGGTCTTTTTTGCAGAAATGGAAAAATTGAACCTAAAATTCACATGAAATTCCAAAGAATCTCAAATGGTCAAAACAATTTTGAAAAAGGAAAACAACATTGGAAAACTTACACTTCCCAGTATCAAAACTTACCACAAAGCTATGGTAATCAAAATAGTGCAGTACTGCATAAGAATAGAGTCCAAAAATGAACCCACACATTTACAGTCAACTGCTCTTCACAAAGGTACCAAGACTTTCAATGGAGAAAGAACAGTCTTTCAAACAAATGGTGTTGGAAAACCTTAATATCCAGATGCAAAAGAATGGAGTTAAATCTTACCTCATACCACACACGAAAATGAACTAAAAGTGGACAAAAGACCTACACAGAAGATCTCAACTTTTTCAAGAAAACAGAGAAGTAAGTCTTCATGACCTGGAGCTGGCAACAGTTTCTTAGATATGACACCAAAAGCACATGTAACAACGAAAAAACTGGATTTCATCAAAATTAACATTTTAGTGCATCATAAGGTTACATACAGGAGAGTGAAAAGACAACACACAGCATGGGAGAAAGTATTTGCAAATTAAATACCTGGTAAGGGTCTAGTATTCAGAATACATAAAGAACTCTTACAGTTCAACAACAAAAGACAAATAATTCAATTTAAAAATGGGCAGAGGACTTGAATAGACATTTCTCCAAAGAAGATATACAAGTGGCCAAAAAGCACACAAAAAGAGGCTCAGTATCATTTAGTCATTAGGGAAATGCAAATCAAAACCACAATGAGAAACCACCTCATACCCACTAGGATGGCTACAATCAAAAAAACAGAAAATAGGAAGTGTCAGTGAAGATGCAGAGAAACTGGAATCCTCATACACTGCTGGTGGCAACGTAAAATGGTGCAGCTGGTGTGGAAAGCTGTTTGGCGGTACCTCAATGTGCTAAACGCAGAATTACAATATGACCCAGTGATTCGCCTAAAATGTATATACCCAAAGGAACTGAAAACCCGTGTTCAAACAAAAATTTGCACACGAATGTGCATACTAGCACTCTTCACAACAGCCAAAAGGTAGAATGGCCCCAATGTCCTTCAACTGATGAGTGGATAAACAAAATGTGTGTCTCTATTCAACTGAATATTATTCTCTCAGAAACAGGAATAGAGTATTAATACATGCTACAATGAGAACCTTAAAAACATCAAGCAAATGAAACAAGCCCGTCACAAAAGAGCACACATATATGATTCCATTCAGATGAAATGCCCCAAATAAAGTAAATCAGTGGTTGCACAGGGTTGGGGGGAACAGCAGGGTGCGGAAGGTGACAACCAAGGGATACAGGGCTCCTTTCCGAGGGGATGGAAGTGCTCTAAAACTGACTGAGGTGGCGGTCGCACACATCTGTGAATACACTAAAAACACTTCACTGTATACTTTGACAGGTGAACTGTATGGTATGCCAAACATATCTCAATAAAGCTGCTATAAAATATAATACAAAAGAAGGCAAAAAAGAGGAAAATGGAATGAAGAACAGACGTAATGAATATAAAACTAACAGCAAGAAGACAGACTCATCCCTAACCGTATCAATAACCACGTCACAGGTAACTAATGTAAACACCTCAGTTAAAAGGCAGAGATTGTCAGATTGGATTAAAAAAGCAAGATCTATATGCTGTCTACAAGAATCTATAAGGGAGAAGGTATCCTTTCAACACAAAGACAGGAATAGGTTAAAAGTAAAAATGATAGAGAAGATATACTATGCTAACACTAGTCAAAATAAAGCCAGAGCATTTTATATTAATATCAAAGAAAGTACATTTCAGAGCAAAGAATATTACCAGAAATTAAGAGGGTATTCATAGTGGTGAGGGGGTCAGTTCTTCTTAGCAATCTCAAATGAACAGAGTTTCAAAATACACGAAGCCAAAAATGACAGAACCACAAGGAAGAACAGACAAATCTGCAGTTATAGCTGGAGGTTTCCACACACCCTCAGTAACTGACAGAGCAAGGAGATCCCAAATCAGCAAGGATATGGCAGATTTCAACAAGACTGTCCCCAGCTTGACTTGATTTACATTTATAGAAAACTCCGCCCCACACCAGCAGGTCCGCAACCTTCCTAAGTGCACACGGAGCATCTGCCCGGACAGGCCATGTGCTGGGCCACAACATAAATCTCACTAAATTTAAAAGATTCAAATAAAAAAGTATGTTCTCTTACTTCAGAGGAATTAAATTAGAAATGAATAACAGATACCTGGAAAATTCTTCAAATATTTGGAAACTAAATAATATATATCTAAATAACCCATAAATCAAATAAGAAAACAATGGGGAAATTAGAAGGTATTTTGAAACTGAATGAAAACAAAAACATGTCAGAATTTGTGGAACGTTGCTGAAGCAGAGGGGAATTTATACCATTAAATGCCTTGTAGAAAAGAAGGAACATCTCAAACCAACGACCTGAGCTTCCACCTTAAGAATTACAAAAAGAACAAATGAAACCCAAAGCAAGCAAAAGAAAGAAGATAAATACAGTTCATAGTGAAAACAGGAAACAGACAAAATAGAAAAAAGAAAAATAATATATAAAATCAAAGAAACCAGAAGATTTTTTTTAACGGACTAAAACAAATCTAATGCCATGAGAAAAGAATTTTAAGAATTGGAGGTGACCAACAATGACCAATCACACCAGGAATAAAAACACCCAACAGCTTTTTCTTGGGCTGAATAAGTAATGGAGAAGTGGTCGGCATACAGACCTCACAGGTCTGCTTGGTCCCTAACAGGTGGTGAACTGAAGCATCTCTCAGGATACTTCTCCCCAGGACTTGAACTTGCAACTCTGTAAGTGCATAAACTGACAAGACACCGTACATTAAAGCCGAACAACAGACTAAACATGGTTACTGACCTCCTCGGGGGGAAGGAGAGTCGTGCCCTCCAATGACCACGAGGATGCCGGAACCCTCTAGCTCCTCTTTCCATCTTTCAATGATAGTCATGGACTTGTCCTGAAAGCACGAGGGTTGGCAGGTCAGGAAACTTCCCTCTGAACAATCCAAGGTGACTTACACTACGGCTAAATCACCAACAGGAAGTTCAGAAATACCTTACTGGCATCATTGAAAATGGAGAGCTCCAAGGAGCCTTCGAAGTCCTGCTGCAGAACAGACCTGAGGCATTCGTCCAACCACGGTTCAGCATTGTGGACTGGGAGGATGACAGACTGGAATCCAAAACAAACAGACTGACAAACAAGTGTGAACATGGAATTCCCTCCCATGGCTCCGATCTGCCTCCCATTCCCACCCGCACCAGGCTCACTCCCACGGGCGAGGCCTGACTTTCAGAACGACCCAGAATAAGGCTCCCAGGGAAGGAGAACAGCCTGACAAACAGAAGGTGCCTGTGCCTCCTCTCCATAAGACTATGTCTTAGAGCTCCCTGAATTGGTCTTTTGATACTCTGAAAAGGAAAAAAAATTCTGAAAGGCATCAAAAATTTTCCCAATTCAATGGCAAATTCATGTGTTTTCCAATCTGTGGTCAGAAACATCCTTTTGGTTGAAACAAGCATCAGTGTATCTTCAAATCCACTCATGAGAGTAACTGATTGGTCCTTTTCTTGAGAAGATAAGCATTTTCAGCAAACCATGATGTTAGAGAAACTGCAACAAAGACACTGTTTTGAGCACCCCTACAGGTGCCTCCACCAAGTATGAGGGCCGGCTGGGGCAGACTGGGGAAGTGAGTGACTTGGCTCTCCTTCTTCGCTCTACTCAGGCTGGGACAGTTTGGTGCTGTCCTTTTCTCATAGGGCCCACAGAAAAATTCCTAAAGTGTATGGTGTACAACCAGTGAGACCTGACTGCCAACAAAACAACTGATTACAGATTTGTCTTAATTTTGTACATCACCACATTAAGCAATACAGAATACCCAAAGATAGGAATTACAGTCTGCCGCACCCTTGAGTTTACACCCTCACGGAGTGTGGACAGATTCCTAAGTAAGAAAACAGAAACACAGGCCATCCAGGTGAGTGTGCGTACACGTGTACGTATGCGTGCATACACGTGAACATACACACACGTATATGTGTGCATGTTATATATCTATGCAAAACACAGATGGGATTTTTAAATGCTAAGTCTGAATATGGCTTTGGAAAACTGAGATATAACTAATGAAGTACAGTTCAGTCACCTTTACTCTGAGGCTGTGACTCAACAATGACATCTCTTCCTGCATTTCTGTTATTTATTCACAAAAGTAGTTCCCTAATTCACTTACATATTTATTTTACTATGGAATTATTTTTAAAGAAAAAGAAAAAAGGGAAGAATATTTTTACTGTTCTCAAGATCTACAATAGAAAACTTAATGTGAATTTCTGCCGAAGGTGAGCTTTGATTAATCTCTGTCCACACTCTGGCTGGTGCCTAAACGTTGCTTTGGGCAGAGATCCTCATAGGCAACCCAAGAGAAGTGGTGCAGGGGAAATGAGCACCCAGAGCAGGTCGGAGGGGAGACGGGACCCAGAGGGACCCAGAGCGGGGAGAGGGGAGAGGGATGGAGGCGAGGGGGACGGAGGAGAGAGGGGAGGACAGAGGAGAGAGGGACTGAGGGGAGGGGACGGAGGGGAGAGGACGGAGAAGAGGAGGACCGAGGAGTGACGACGGAGGGGCGAGAATGGAGGGGAAAGGATGGAGGGGAGAGGGACTGAGGGAGGAGGAGGGAGGGGGAGGCCGGCGGGGAGAGGACAGAGGGGAGAGCCGCACGTGGCACCCGGAGGAAGACGAGTGCCGAGGAGGCCGCGCAGACGGAGGGAGGCGGGGAGCGGAGGGTAAGGAGAGGAGGGCGGGAGGGCGGAGCGGCCCCGCGGCCGGCACCTACCACTTGGGCGGGGGCGCGGGCCGGGCCGGGGGCGGCGGCTGGGTCCCCTCGGGCCTCCATGGCCGCGCGCTCCTTGGGCCGCCCCGCCCACCTCGGCCTACGGCGCGTGCGCGGGCGGCTCGCGGGAGGCGGGGGCCACATCCGAGCGCCCCCTATTGGCGCAGAGGGACGTCGATCTCCGGTTGGCGCCGAGGAGGCGGGACCGGCGGGCAGTGAGAGGCGCGGGCTAGAGCGGCGGGAGGAACGTCCGGCCCAAGCGAGGGATCCAGTCGGCCGTGAGGTCCTCAGGGAGGCCAGTGGTTGGGAAACCCCGGGTCGTGGGAGGGCGCTGCGCCGTCCTGTGGGTTCCGCCTGCGCCGCCCGGCCCGTCTGGGTCACAGACACCACCGCCTGAGCCAGCGTTAAGTGCAGATCATTCTGCAAACCGGCAATTCCAGCAAAGCAAACTTACACCTCATACCTTGTAAGCATCATTTCAAATGTCATTTTCCCCTAACGTGCGTCAGTATTTTTGTCGGTGTTTTCAAAGGCTGTTGTACAAATGGAAACGCTTAGGTCAGATAAGCAAAAGTGCAGCCTTATTTGCAGTGGACAGAAGCAATCTGAAAATTTGTTTCCAAGGACCTCATGCGCTCCAGGGGTCGGTGACTCAGGAATAGTTTCACTCTGAGGGACTCGGTAGAAAGTCACATTGCAGCTTCCAGAACAGGCTGGGCTTTGGAGCTGGACCTCAGTAATCAGAGGGAGGAAGAGATAAGGGATCCCCACAGCGTCTGGACCTCCCCAGCACATGCTATCAAGTCGGGCTTGGCTGTCCCCATCTTGCTTCCTGTGCAGCTTCTGCTGCCAGGAGTTTGCTTTTCACTGCCTCCCCATGAAAAGAATTTGGCCAGAGTCTGCGTTTTGCAAACATCCAGAGTGCCAGGAGGCACTTCAGAAATGCAGGGTTTGGCGGGGAGGGGGGTGGTGCTAAGTCTCTTCTCTGCATGGTAGCAAGATTCTCAACAGAGGGGCCAGGCTGTGGGGCCTGACACCCCCCTCCCGACACGGACACAGGGAGGGGGTGAGATGAGGAGGTGACAGTCACAGGGCACCTGAGGAGGGGGCAATTCATGCATGGCTCTTGGCTCAACCAGAGAGGGACATTTTTCTTTATTTTGAAGTTTTTATTGTTTATGCCGACGGCTGGTGAGTGCTGGTTGTATTCAGAGGACCCAGTGCCAACTGCCAGGGCCTCCAAATTAAAAACCCCCCTTCTTACTATGGGGATGTAGGCGGCAAAGTTGAGTGTGGGTCTGGACTCGGTCACACTGGGCCCACAGTCAGAACCAGTTTGCCCCAGGTGAGCCAAATGAAGAGTGAGGTCAAGCTTTAAGGCCAGGAGCTGGACACCCCTCGACAGCCCACACAGCAAGACCTCTGAGCAAGCGTCCTGTCCAAGTTCCCCGCCGAGACGAACCCCAGTGCAACTCCAGCCCAGCACTGTGGAGGACAGTGCACTCAAACTGTCAGAGACTGGCCGCCCATTGTGGCCAGAGCACCCCAAAAGGAAGCCACTCCCAAGGGAGCCACCAGCTGTGTGCTGTGCACCAGTGTCCCCTTTTCTACTTTTTTTTTTTTTTTTTTAAGGCTAGTCAAGACTGAGCGAAAGCTGGAGTTCTTACCAGCCGGGGGAAGTAATGAGGTTCCCATTGTGGGAAACATTCAACTAACAGTTGGGCAAGCACTTGGGGTAGATTTGACGGGAAGGTTCGAGTATCACAGGGAATGTTTATCCTGGCCTGGGCGCCCACCCCCTCAGCCCAGCAAGTAGACCTGACTCGGTGTCTTCGCAGTGAGGGGTTTTGTTCCCAGGAAGCTGGACAGGGGAGCAAGGCGGGGGCAGAGAGCGGACTGGACCTTCCCAGGGCCGTGGAGAGCTGTCCACTTGAGCTCAAGGGACGGAAGCCTTCACCTCTCCCCATTTCTGGGTGCTGGCTATAGAACCCCACAGGTGTCCCACAGTGTGGGGGTGCACAGCACACTGCGGGCTGGTGAGGCCTGCCCGGGAGCTGTGTGTAGTGGTCCCAGCGGGATTCGTTGTCAGGCTCAAGAGGGTGAGGAGGGCAGAGCAAGAGGCCAGAGGAGCATGATGTGAGGTCGGGAAGGCAGAGGGAAACTCAGACCTGAAGCATCATCTCCAGCCGCCAGGTTGTGCAGTTCGCACATGGGGATGATTTTGCTGGGGATTTAAGCCAGTGGCTCCTCAACGTTGGGTTGAGCTGCAGGTAGTGCCAGTGCCCTGGGGTGCTAGTGCTTGAGCACCTGGGGCCCTGAGTCAGCGAGGTCTGGTGAAAGCCAGGAGAGGCCAGCAGACGTCTTCCTCCTAAATGTAACAGGAAAACATCAGCTGTGGGAGGAAGTGCTTGGATAAATTCACACCTGATAGAACTTGGAGGAGGAGTAGGGACACCGGAGGTTTCAGAGGCCTCCAGGGCCTGGCCAGGGTGTCAGTGAAGAGGCCACTCAGGCTGCCTGAGAAGCAGGTGCACTGGGGCTGAGTCAGCAATGGGACCCTGTCCCGATGGTCTCCCCTCTCATGGGGCAGAGTGAGAAGGAGGGGACAGGGAGGAATCTGGGAGGATTCCTGCCTCCTAGGCTGCCCACTCACAGGTCCCCAGGCCCAGGGGGCTGGCAGGACCCTGACCCGCTGATGGGGAATTGGTGGCCCGTGTCTGCATTGGGGACAGCCATCGCCTGGCCCTCAGCTCTGCCTCCCTGAACCCCAAGACCTGAGGCCAGATCTCAAAGCCCCCGTAGCCTTTGCGGGGAGGCACTCCTGCGCGGGTCTCCCGTGCTCCTCCCCACCCAGCTGGGCCCCCAGTTCTGGGAGCAGCCCTGGGGAGCGGGCCGTGCTGCCCTCCGGGGGAGGGGCAGACTTGCCTCCATCACACCCCCTGCACAGCAGCGTCCTCATGTCACCTGGGCAAGGGGCCCCGGGACCCATGCACACATGCTGACGCTGACCCCCCGGTCGCTGCTTTTGCTGTGAGTGATCAACTCCTCTACTCTGACCCAGGAGCCTGTGTTTTCTGTCAGCACCTCGAGAAAGTGGCTGGGCGCCCATCCTGTTAGTTTGAAGTGGGGTGACGCCTCTGACCCTTTCATGGTCCTGGAGAAGCAACTGAAGGACAAGTCAGGGTTTTCTCCTGAGAAGATCTGCAATGTGCAGAAATCTACGAAACGAAATCCGAGGCTCTGATGATGATCTCCACGCTGGTGCTCATGGAGTTTCAGGTTTCTTGGCACCAGGATGCAGAGCTGGAGCCACAGAGCCACTCACAGCTGGAGAGTTTGTGGCCTCAGCTCTCAGCCAGTGGGCCTGGAGCTGCAGTAGGTACTGGGGCCACTGCAGTGCCCGAGGTGCCCGGCCACCACAGGTGAGCTGGCAGCTGCCGGCTTCTGCAGCCCTTCCAGGTCCTGCCCCAGACCTGCCACCCTGGAGGTGCCCGGCCGTAGATACCCCAGTGGCCCCAGCATCACGTCGCCCAGGGCAGCAGCACTTACAGCAGGTCCTGTCCTGCGTGGAGATGAGGGAGCACCTAGGGGTGGCCCCTGGGAGAGTCCTGGCCCAGAATGTCTCAGGGTGACTCTGGGAGGTAGCTAGGCTTGGGCTCCTGGCTGTTTGTGGCCGTTGTTACCCCCGCAGGGCCAGCCCCGCCTGTAGACACCCCGAATTGCAGACGTCCAGCCACACCACCAGGGACAGATGCAATTCCACCCTGATGGACCCTGGCCTGGGTGTCTCGGGCCGTGTCCAGTGTGAGGAGCCCCTGGGACCAGGCCCAGGATCCCCCTGGCCTGGGGAGGACACCTGAAGTGCCGCCAGGCTGCCGACCGCTGTGGGACCCCCTCTGCTGCGTTACGTCTGTTTCTGTCACAAAGGACAAGGACGTTGTGTCAGTGGTGGTGGCAGTTGTTTTCGGTGTCAGCTCTGCCTTTCTCTCTGCACGGCTGCTGCCTGGCGGGGTCCTACACCGATGACAGGCTGTCAGGGTCCTGCCGTGCATGGCCTCGGGAAGGCTGGTAGTCAGGTCAAGACCCCTCGTTGCTGCGGGTGGCACTGGCTTCCCAGCCACTTGGCCTGTGGGGGTGACTGGGGGTGACGGAAAGTTGCAGTCTGCTTCCCGGCAGTACAAGGAGGTGACTGTGGGGACACAAACCCGAGGGTTGCCCGTTAAGAAGGGAAACACCGAGTTACCTGTTACCCTCGCTGGATTATGTGTCGACAACTTTCAGCCCTGAAGTGGAGAAATGCTACAGAAAGCAGCAGAATACCCCGTCAGCCGGTCCGCCTCAAGGTGGACCCGGCCAGGCCCCTCGCAGACCCCCTCATCCCCAGGGATGGCTGTTTCGCCCCCCCCGGACACTCTGAGCCCCGGCACTGCGTCTTGCTGGCCACACTGGCCACTCCTGGCCCCAGGCTGCAGGGGGCGTGGGAGCCTGCGCTGACCGGGCCTGACCCACCCCCTGGTGCCCTCTGCTCACATATCTTTTGTTGTGTTTTGTCTTGTTGTCCGCAGGGGTTCACGTCCACCTCACCGACAGGCAGAGGATAAAGGCCTCGGAGCCAGAGAGGAAATGCAAACTTCAGTCTTTTGGGGAACGGGGTGGGGTTTGGTTAGGCCTGCTCAGCTCAGATGTAAAATTACAAGACACGTAACCCGGGACCTAGGAGTCTGGGCCGCACGGGCGGCGCTCTGTGGCTGAGGGCCATCTCGGGAGACGCAGTTATTTTTGCTTTTTGAGGGTTAGTTCTTCCTGCTAGGACGCTTTTGGAAGCACGGGAATCACGTGGGGTCTAACTAGGGGAAGTGCCTCCCAAGCCTCCCTCTTCTGCCGAGGGTGTGCCTGGCAGGGACGGGCCCTTTCCACGTGGGTGACAGGGGCAAAGGCCCCGGCCGGACTCGGAAGGGCACCACTGCTTTGCTAGGAAGATCGCCCATCCTTCGAACTTCACCTTTCTCGGAAGGAAAAAAACCTTCGCAGTTTACCTAGAATGGTGATTTTTCAGGAAATGGTCAAAGCTGCTTATAATCCACAGAAACCACACTCACAAACAGGAGAAGAAGCAAAGCAAGACAAGAAAGAAAGCATGAAAGTGTGTTATCGAGAACAGCTCTGCACCCAGCCTGAGCCTGGGGGTCCTGGGTGACCCTGAGCGTCAGCCATTGCCAGCCCCAGGACATGGGCAGGGACACAGGGTCACGGCCCCCACAGTGGGGCAGGGAACCAGGAATCAGGACACTCTCAGCAGCAGGCCCTCGGCGGTGAGTGCTGGTGATAGGGTCCGGCCCTGGGACCCTCAGACAGCCAGGAGCGCTGGGGCACCAACCGTGACCTGGGGCTGGGACAGGGCCATCTCCTCACCCCTCATGGCCCTCACTCGACGGGCACACCGGCCACGCTGGTTAGTCCAGTGGCTTCTCTCCCTCTTCCAAGTCAGGGAAGGAGGTGTCACAGGCTGGAGTCCGTCTCCCAGGGCGGGCTGCAGGAAAGGTCTGGCTGGGGCCGCGCTCCCAGGGAGACAACAATGCCCAGGACCCGGTCTCACGTGACCCGAGCTGTGGGTGGGAGAAGCAGCTGCCCGACGGCCAGGGTATGGCGTGCAGGACACTCTCCTGCGAGGACGTCTTGGAGACGGGAATAAATGCAGGCTGAGGTCAGAGCCCTTTGGTGGTTCAAGGTCCTGTTGAACAAGACACGGGTGCCTCAGGGAGCTGAGCCTGGGGGTCCCAGCAGCCCAGTGGGGCGCCGCCCTGACCACCACCCCGAGCACAGCAGTCTAATGCCCTCACCCTCACCAAGAGGGCCGGCTGAGACCTCCACGGGTGCAGGCAGTGGAGCTGGGGAGGGAGCAGGAGGGACTGCGCTCAGCAGCAGGTTCTGCACCCCAGGGGCCGCACCACATCCCTGCCAGCGGCTGTGGCCTAGGGATCCCTGAGACCCTGGAGAGGGTCAGGGGCCTGTAGGGTGGGTGGGCTGGGCGGCCGCCAGGAAAGGAGACTGTGGACATTCAGAGGCTGGTCACCCAGGGAGATGGCAGCCACTCCGCCCGCCCTCGGCCCGACTTGAAAGAAGTGAGAACAGACAGAATTCAAAGACGCCAACAAAAGAGCTTCCTGTTGACACCGACAGGCTTAAGTCTTTTCTGCTCAGCACCCCAGTGCCGGTGCCCCGGGCAGGCGCTGCGTCCCCCAAGCGACAACGCGACCATGGGAAGGCAAATCACGTTGCCACCCCCAGTTCTGCAATGTGTCCTTTAAAACTTGGGCTTGACATCCAGACCTTGCCCCACAGGCACCTGCACCTGCCTCGGGGCCCAGCCAGCATCCCGTAGGTTTGCTGCTGGGATTGAAGGCTCAGTGAGGCCTTCTTGCTGGGTTTGTGAGTCCCTGCACACTCACCACATGTGGGCATACTCACACATGTATGCACACTTGCACACCTGCGGTGCCCGGAGGATACTGGGAAACACACCAACCGTGCGGCCCGCGGGCAGGGCCATGGGAAATACCTCTTTTTCCCTCAGCACCTGCGGAAAACTGACTTTCTTTTCAATTAGCGTATTTACTTTTACAATTAAGAAGTATGGTTTTAAACATTTCAACGCTTTCTCTAGACTCAACCACAATACTTCACCTTGTTTTCTGAGGGATGTGCGAGGCTGGCTGGCAGGCGTGATGGGACGGCGCCTCTGCAGGGAGGGTACAGGACCCTGGGTCTGGGGTCGGGCGCCCCTCCATGCTCTCGGGTAGAACCGGCACCAGCTGCTCTGGGGTGAGGGGCAGGACTGGACAGTGGGGAGGACAGAGGTCGAGAGGGTCCCTGCTCCTGAATCTCAGAGGAAAGCGTTCCATGCCCATCCCAGATACTCTTTGTGCACCACCTGGGCCACCCCACAGCCCCTGTGGGGTCCACACCAGGGCTTCATCAGGTCCATTTATAGATGAGGACGGTCTTCCCCAGATAATGTACAAAGAATGTTCCACAGGTTCAAGTGGATGCTGCGTCCCTTCTGCACTGACACTTCAGGCACCCGGGACCTGCAGGACAGCCCGACTTGCTGCAGAACCTTCTCCTCCTTGGGGCCCAGTCAAACCAGCAGCTTTTCCGATCACTTGGAAGATGGGCCGGAGTAACACACCCACACAAGGGCTAGGTTGCCCCCACGAGGCTCGGCCTCTGTCATGGTTCTAAGAGGGTCCAGATGGAGTTGCTCATCCCTCGCCTCAGGTGGGACACCTCAGTGTGGCCCACGCACAGAGGGAGAAGGCCCACAATTTTAGTGGGATCTAGTTCCCACCCCCTAACATCAGATGTCTCACCAGTAAGTCCAGAGTTGCTACTTATAGTTACTACTTCCCATCCAGTGTCGTCAGTGTGGTGGGCTGCGGGCCATCTCGGGGAGGGAGTGGCTCCCCATGAACTAAATCGTGCCGTCTGCCTGGACAGGTGGCATGCCCCAGGTGGGACTGTGAATGTGTCTCTGGCCTTGCCCACTGAAAGCAAACTACTTCTGGGGGGTCTTCTGGACACGAATGGATAAAAAGACATTTTCCAGAGCAATAGCTGTGTACCGTGTTCCAGGAGACGTGTTACTTTGCCCAAGCAGTGAAACCGTGTCTGTCAGAGCAGCTGCAGTTGGGGTTTATGAGAACCCGCTGTCAGTCTCCAAGGCCCAGTGCAGGCCAGACAGGGCAGGTGAGTCGGGGCGTGGTGGGGTCCCCCACCTGCATCTTTCCAGCACACTAACCCCTGCAGCCCCTCCAGGGGTGGGGTGCTGTTTTGGTCGATTGTTTTCCTCAGTAGAGGCAGTCCTGAAGGCTTCACTTGGCCCTCCCACCACAGCAGCCCCAACTCCGCAGGCCCCTTGGGGAAGGCGGGGAGAGAGATCAATAGCGTAAACTGCTGGCAGTGTACAGGGCCCTTCCTCGGAGGGGTTCTGGGCCGGTGCTAGTCTGGGGACTGATTGAAAAGCCATGACTCTGTTTTTGTGATTCGGGTTAGACTTTTGCTCACCTGACCCAGAGCTTCTCTGCTCACACAGTTGGAGTGAGAATTTAGCAGGCTTCCTGTCCATCCCAAGTCTCAGGGTGCCATGACCAACCGACCAGGGCCGCCGGTCTGTGCCAGGTGGACTATTCCCGGCGCTGCTTGGGCCCTGCTGTCCATCGCGGGGACCGTGCCCACCTTGCCTTGGCAGCTGAGTGCCCTGCTGGGCCCTGCCCCCAGATCCAATTACTCCCACTGTGTCTGGTCCCACTGAGTGGTCATGGCTCCCACTGAAAGGTCCGACCACAGACAAGGTGGTTGGGAGCCCTTCAGGGATGCCAGGGCTCCCCTCACAGAGTCACTCCTCAGGGGATGGTGACAGCTGTGACCCGGAGCCTCCCAGGTGGGTGAGCAGGCCTTACGCGATGCCCCGTCTCCCTCAGCCCCTGAGCCCTGCCCTCTGCAGGAAACCCAGGCAGGCCCAGCATTTCCGGGTCACTCATACCTCATCTCTTGGTCCCCATTTCAGCTAGCCAGCCCGCAGTCAGAGCCCTTCCCACCCTGACTGTGACCTCAGGTGCAATCTGTGCTCGGGGCCGCGTCGGCACCTTAATTTTCCCTCGGCTGTGTCCCACAGCCTCACACCATTTGCTCCATAAAGCAGAAGACTCAAGTCTTTCTTTTGGAGTGTAGCCCACCTCCTTGTGGTTCACACCTCCACCCACCTTCAGGTGCCTCAGGGGAGGCCATCACGGTTTCCCCAGGCAACATGGGGCTGATGCCCTCAGACATGGGGTGGGGCTGACACCCCTGGGGGCCGGGACACCGCTGTTGGACAGGAGACAGTCTGCAGGGTGGAGGCCGGGGGCCAGACTCAGCGTCTCCCCCACCTACATCTTCTCATCACCGTGGAGACTGTCACCCAGGCCCATACGATGTTTTCTGGAATAAATGTTTCCTCTGACTTATTTAAGGTGATGCACACATCACACTATGACTTCAGAGGCTTGAAAAACGAGTTTGTAATGAAACTGCCTCCCTGCCTGGTGAGCTGCCTATGTCCAGTTTGGGAGGCCACACCCGTGACCTGACCTGACCCACCTCGTGCACCACCACACCCCACCGCACACAGGGTCCCAGCATCTGTCTTTCCCCGGCCCCTGCTTGTGTCCCCTCGACCATCTCCACAGTCTTCCCAGCCCACGTGATCACCCCCTGGACCCTCTCCAGGCCCCTGGGACCCACACTCCATGCCCATTCTCCTGGGCAGGGTTCTGGGACCCAGGGAAAGGAGGCCCCCTCTGCACATGGGATTTCCCACCACTGCCTCTGGATGGACCACCCATACAGCGAGGTGACCCCCACCCGTCCTCCAAGCCTGACTTCCCTTCTTCTTCTGGTTCTGGGTGGGACTGTCCACCCAGATGGAGTGCTGGGGGCCAGTGGACAATGGCCTACTGCTACAGTGACGACCTCCACCTTCGCCACGGTCTTGGGGCTACCCTTCCCTCCCCCACCCCCACTGCAGTGCCCACAGCCTGCCTCAGCCCCTCCAGTGGGGGCAGCCCCGAGCTACCCAGTCTGCCGTGGCCTCTCCCCAGGGCCAGGTGAGTGAGAGAGGAGGCTGACAGCATGGGCGGGGGTGGGGGGATGAGGCCTCACCCAACAGGCTCCAGACAAGTGTATTTTACAGCCGCCCCCACCTGCTTGCCGGGGCTGAGTCACAGAGGTGCGGGTGACCCAGAACTGAGTCAGGCAGGGCCTGTCCCTGGGGAGCCCAGCCCAGCCCAGCCCAGCCAGGCAGTTCTTGGGTGGTGACAGTACTATGCACTGTCCACCCTGTCCCCCACCTAGTCTCCAGCAGGTGCTGCTTCCCTGGTGGCTGAGGTGGTCCCAGCACCTAGGGGGGAGAGCGCAGTGGGCTGGCTCATCTAGTGTGCCCTCCGAGCCTCCGCAGGAACTGCCTTCTTCTCTCGGCAGGAGGGGACTTCACACCTGGTTTGTTTGAAGGCCAAGTGCCCCGGTCACTGTCTCCACACCAGCTGCCCAGATTGCCGGGCTGACAGCTGGAGGCAGGCCGCTCAGTGCAGGTGCAGGTGCAGGGGGCCACGTCCAGCTGTCAGCAGGTGTAGCTGGAACCGCACGTGAATGTGGCAGCTGGCTCAGGACCCCCAGGGCCTCCTGTCCTGGGTTGGTGGGTCCTGGCACTGGGCCGTGGGCCAGGGCCGGGAAGAGAAAGGTGCCCACGTGGCCCAGCCCCACTGGGGGCTGTGCTCCTGCACTGGACGCTTTGGGGACAACTGAGAAAACGGGAACTCAGACCTCTGTGTGCTGAGAAATGTCGTCTCCCAGTGAGGCTTCTGGATGTGCTAGTGGAACCACAACAGTATGGGCACCATCCTGGGGGCAAGTGACTCCTCAAGGATTTAGGGGCAAAGGTCATGACCTCTGCAACTTTCAAATGGTCTGGTGGAAAATGAACGAATGTGCACATACGAGATGCAGAGATATGCCCAGGCTGACAGTGGGTGAATCGGAGGGTGTGTAGTGCTGGGTACACAGCACCTGGCTTCAGTGCAACTTCAGACTTAAAATGCACAACTGGAACATAACTGGGTGTCGGACATGTCCCTCCTCACAGGAGCAGCGTGGATCTGAGTCCTTCCTCAGAGGCTGGTTCAACCAGGCAGCTGAGTAGTGAGCAACCCAGGTGGAGCACCTCCTGGGAGCATATGAGAGCATCTACTGAGAGCATAAGGGAGCACTAATGTGAGCCGTGAGCCAGCTGCAGGGTGGGGATGTGGGCGCTGAATCCAGCACCTGTACACAGAAGTGGTGGTGGTGGGGTCTTTGGGCCTGGTCCCTGGCATGCCGCCCCCAGCAGCCAGGAATCTGCCCTCTCGATATCACCACCCTGAAGCCTCCAGGCCCAGGGGTGACCTCCACCCAGCTTAGGAGCCCTGATGACAGGCTGGGTGTGGCCACAGGGCAGTAGAAATGTGCACATGCAGGGGGCACTGCAAGGCCTGGCTGATTGCTGGATGGAGCCTGGAGGGCTTTCCTGGAGAAATGATGTGTGAGCTGGGCGAGGAGGGTTGCTCATCTGTGGGTAGCGCATACTTACTGAATACGTGGTGCAGGGTTGGGGTCCCCCTTCCCTGCGGGGTGCTGCTGGGAGGGAACCCGAGGGCAGAGACGTTCCTGCTGGTGTGATAGCTGTGGTCTGTTCACGGTCAGGCAGAGTGGGATGCTGTCCAGACCACGGTGACCCAAGGTGGCTGCTGCAAACCACGGCGACGGCAGTGCAGGGATAATCATACCACTGGAGCCCCCTCCTCAAGCAGCGCCCACACCTGGCCAGCTGGCAGGAGCCCCTCACTTTCTCCCTCCCACCTCTCTGTGCCACACAGACAGCAAACATGCCAGCAAATTAGGTTAAGGAGGTGATTAGGTGGAGATTTTTGGCTTGGGGCCAGCTCACACTCTCCTGGCCGTTTCACGTTGTACTTGCATGCTGCTCACTGCAGTTGCTAAATGTTAAATTACAAGCGTTTGCCTGTGATCCATCATTTCACCACAATTACAGTAATTATGTCCCTATGAGAAGATCAGCAAAAATGACCTGGAGGGGAAGGCAGTGTGGCAGAAATGATGCAGGCCGGGGGATGAGCTGGGAAGGTGCGGGGTCAGGGTCCACATGCGAACCTCCCTTGGCAGGTAGGGGTCGATGTGTTTCCCGTGAACCACGTGCATGATTGGCGAATACTCTGAAGTTTTTTTCAAATGCCAGAGAAAGAATTTTCTGAATGTGTTTGGGAAACTTAATATTTTTCTAGAAGCATCCAGTTTCTAGGGGAGGAAGTGGATTCTTCAATGAGCAGATTCAGGTGACTGGACATTTTGAATAACAGAATGACCATCATTACACATTTGAAAACCTCAAGACTGGGTGAGAAAATAAAAGTGTTTGCAGAAGCTGGGCCATGTTAGTGGCTCAAAGAACTCAGGCTTAGGCAGCTCGGTGGGGAGGGGCTGGATGGGGTTCCCCAACGAGGGCCCCGGCCCTGCCGAGAGCGGGCGGCACCTTGACTCCCGAATCAGTTGGCATCTGTACGGAGCCGAGGCTTGTCATGTCCCCCTATACGAGGCTCTGTGGGATGATGTTGCAGCCTACATCACCCTGAGGACTAATGCCCCACCCACTTTGCAGGCAGTGAGGCTCAGAAACAGACCCTGACTCCTCAGCTCCTGTGAACCCGTCCAGGGAGGGTCCACATCAGAGCCCAGGCCCATCCACTGCCCACAGGGCCTGCAAGCCCCCCAACTTTCAGAGGCTGGGAAAGGGTGTCCCATCCCACAGACCCTCCACCCCAGGGATGTCCTTCCTCAGGTGATGGGCCACAGCCGCACTTGAAAAGGATGACTGGAGGAGATGAAGCGTGGGCTCCCGCAGGTTAGGTTCACACGCAGGAACCTGCAGTGGTCCGGCTGTGACTGTGGCTTTTGGTCCCACTGAAGGCTTCCGCTGCTGCCTCCGGGCCAGCCCAGGCCTGGCTGCAGCCCTGGAAGCAATCACAGAGACGAGCCCAGGAGGCATCTGGGAAACATTTCTTGAGTGAAGGGGCAGATGACAAGTGAAGGCTGATACTGACCTGAGTTTGGGCCCCAGACTCCCCCACCACATGCTGTGTGTGGACCCATAGGTGGGCAGGGGCTCACATCAGCACTTTCCCACATGCGGGAGAGGATGAAGCCCAGAGTGTCCACCCCAAGGGTGCTGAGCTGTGCCGTGGGGCCTCCATCATCTCTGAGCCCGGGCCTCTGCTGCCTGTGCCCCTCGGGGGCTGTGGAAGGCCCTGGGGCTGGACAGTGGGGCCCAGCCCTGAGCCGCTGTCACTCGGGTGTGCGGGCCTGCAGCTTTGGCAACTGACTCCAGTGGGTTCTGATCCTCCACCTTGATATCCAGTGGGCATCCTGGTGTTGGGAGGACTGTGATGCAGGGGACACCCAACTTTTGCTCGGACACCACGATGCTCACCTCCTTTCCCACTACAGGTTGGGGTGGGGCACCACTGTCCCTCGTTTAACTGGGCGAAACATTCATTGGGATGCGCTCCCCAATCCCCAGCCACCTGTAGACGAACACATCCCAAGGTTCTCTTGCTGTCTGGGACCCTGCAGGCGTTCTCCATTCTCTGCCAGGCATGAAGCCGACTGGGCAGCTTCAGACAGTCACGACCCATGTCATCCTGCTGCCCCAGCCCCAAACGCGTGCCCCCAGGAGCTGACACCATGAGCACCAGGAACCCCCTCTGTGGGGCCGGTTCACTTGCAGATGGCTTTGCACAGCCAGGAGGGACCAGCAGCTCCACCTTGGCAGGAGGCCCGGAGATGAGTGAAGCCATGGGGAACCAGTTCTGCTGCTGTGACCGCGGCAGAGAGGGACTGCTCAGGAGGAGGGAAATTTGGAAATTCCTGCTTTGGGGACCCTCAGGAATCTGGAGGCACCTGTGTCCCCCAAAGGTAGGGCCTGTCAGAGACAGAGTTCTGACGGCCTCAAGATCTTGTCAGATTCTTCCAAGAACAGTGCCAGGACGTTTGTTTTTTAATTAGTAGTCTTAATTCTTCAGGTTTACAGAGAAACTGAGCTGAGAATACCGAAGGTTCCCACATACCCCCTGCCCTGCCCCAGGTCCCCCTCTTACTGGTTCTGGAAAGTGTGCACGTTGTAACATTTGACGAGCCAGTACTGATGGACAGTGACCCAAAGGCTGCAGCTCCTCCTATGTCGTGAGCTCTGCCAGTCCGGCACGCATGCTGTACTGAGCTAGTTTTAGGGAAGTGAGCCTGGGTAGAGGTGGTCTGGCAGCCTCCCAGGTCACAGCCATGAGCCTGGGATGGGAACCAGCTCTGTCACCACAGAGCAGCTCTCCCTGTTGGTCCCCTGGTCACTGAGGGTTCTGAAACCCTGAGCAGGTCACTGAGGCCAGTACACTCAGTCTCCGTGTCTGTAACATGAAGGGGGCTGCCTGGCCTCTCCCTGTGTGCCGGCCTGGACCCTGACCAGCCCCTCAGGGGTGCATGGGCCTGGCGGGGCTGCTTATAAACGGTTTCCTCACCACCTGCAGTGCCCTGGGTAAGGGGCTCTGCTGTGCAGACATGCTTAGTGGGCACAGGGGCGATTGCAGCTTCCAGATCCGCAACCAGCAAACACCTCTTCCCAGTGGCCTGAGGGCTGGTTCCACTAGGGCCACTTCTTAAAGCACTTTTGCACCCTGGTACCTGCAGCCATGGGGGGCGGGGCACTCACTCCAAAGAGGGTGCAGCAGGCCCCCAAGCCCGGAATGCACACGTATAGTCCTCCAGCCTCAAAACTGACCTCAGGTCTTAGGATGACGTCACCGTTTCTGACTGGGCGAGGTCCGGGCTTTGGCTGGGTGGGCTGGCCTCCTCTGTCCCAGCGCTGCTCTGAACGCTAACTCCCCACAAGGGTGACCCAGCACTCCTGAGGCTGGCTGTCTCCAGCCCAGCTGTTCTGGGCCCTACAGACTCCAGCTTCTCCAGAGTGTGACAATTCCGTCCCTACAACCCAGGTAGACTTCCCAACCCCTAACCAGACGAAAGGGCACAACACACAAGTAATAGACACTTCCCCTCCCCTGCAGGTCACTTGAAATGCCTCCTGAAATGTATCTCTGTTGGAAGAGAAATGCTGAAACAAGGTCAGATTTCTTCACCGTTTGTTGCTGTTTCAGGCTCTGGAGCTCAGACAGACACCAGAGTCTGAGGAAGCAGAAAAACCTGCTTTTGTGATCACAGGTGCGGCTGCCTGGAGTGCCAAGGCTCCCTCTCTCCACTTGGTAGACCCTCTCGTCCTCCCAGAGGCCAGTGTCCTCTGGGCTGCTTAGTCCCCGTGGTCTCCCCCAGTGGATGTTGGGCACCTGGTGGCCCCAGTGACCACCCCGGTGAGGGAGCAGCAATTACCACACTGCACTCACCCTGCTGGTCCCGCTACAACAGGGACCTCAGCGGGGAATTTAGCACAGGGGGGCATCTGGCGGTATCTGGAGACAGTTCAGGTTGCCAAGCCTGGGGGAGGGGAACCAATCCTGCCAGGAGGTTGCTAAAATCCTACAACTTGCAAGAATCAAGTGCAAGGTTGGTGAAGCAGGTCCTAGACCAACTGCGAGTAGGGACGTGGAGAGCACCGGGAGGCAGCAGTGACGCAGGAGCGGCGGCCTCCAACCGCAAACCCAGAGCCTTTCTGTGGAATGGGTGTTCCAGGGTCCACCGAACACTCAACAGTGAGTCAGCCACATCTCCAGGCACAGCTGGGCCTCCCTTCCCCCGTGGGCCGCAGAACAAGACCGAGTCTGAACTTCCGCAAAGCACACTGTGGGCGCCAGGAGCATCTCTGAGGGGCTCAGGCTGGTCACACAGCAGTGCCCGGCCAGGCGCCCCTGCTAAAGCCCAATGGCCACTCTGCGTTCAGTCTGCACAATGGGGCCACAGCACCGCCACTGCGGGACGGGCAGGCCGGCCGGGCGCTCGGCTTGGGTCTGCACACACTTGGGGTTTCGGGTTTCTACCCCGCCCCCGCACTGCGCTGCCCTGTCCCCCTCCTGCTCGGGACGCCACTTTCCAGCCTGGCTCTTCTCTCCCGGACCTTTCTCCTCGTCCCTCGTGCGGTCCCCTCCTCTCCGCGGCGTCCCAGCCTGTCCCATTCCCGGGCCACACGTCCCCGGCGATCCATGCCCCCGCCAAACCTCACAGAGCGGCATCCGCCGCGTCCAGCCGGGGTGCACGGGGCCGAACGCGGGGCGCGGGCGCACGGGGCGGAGTTCCGGCGCGCAGGGGCGGACCCGGGGCGGAGGCGGAGCGGCCGGACGGGCGCCGCCCCCCAGCTGAGCAGCGACCCGGACCGCGGACTCGCCGACTTCAGAGGCTCTGGCGGCGGCGTCGGGGGTGGAGGTCCGCGCGCGGCTGCATCGGCTTCAGCGGCTCGGGCGGCCCCGGCTGCGGCGGGGATGGGCGGGCGGCCTTCCCGGGGGCGCGAGGTTCGCGCGACGTGACCATCTGGACTTGGAGCCCGGCCGCCCGGCCGCGCCGGGTCGAGGTTCTGCTCGGTGGGCGCGGACGCGGGGCCGGCGGCCGAGCAGGAGCCAGAGCATGCGGGGCGCGGCGCGGGCGGCCGGGGGGCGCGCGGGGCAGCTGTGGCCGAGGCCCCCCGCCTTGGGCCCTGGCCCGCCGCCGCTGCTGCTGTTGCTGGCCGTGCTGCTTGGTGGCGCGGGCGCGCAGTACTCGAGCGACCTGTGCAGCTGGAAGGGGAGGTGAGTCCGCGCAGCGCGACCCCCGCCTTCGGGTCCCCTCCCTTCTTGGGCGGGCCGAGGGCGCCGGGGCTCGGGGACCCGCTCTCCAGGCTGAGTGCCATCCCCGCCCTCCCCCGCCCCCGGTTCTAGAACAAAAGAGCCCGCGGAGTCCCGGTCCCCTGACCCGGAGGACGCCCAGGGGGAGGCGCGCCTGTAGCGCGGCGGGGTCAGTCCGGACCGGCAGTCCGCTCGCCCCGCGCGGGATCGCGCGGATCCCGACTTGGTTCCCCGAACGCCGCAGCCACGATTCGGCGACCCCCTCACTGGAGGCGGGCGGGGGTCGGCGCTATGGTCCTGTCTGGCCTCTGCCCCACCGCGAGGAGTTGCGCGCCCCAGGCCGGGCGGGAGGAGCCAGGCCTGCACTCTGGGCTGGGCGGGAAGGGACGGCTGGGTCCGCGGGACGGAGCGGGGACCCTGGTGTTGACCGTGCACTGACCGCGTCCGTGCGGGCGGAGACCCGCGGGCGGACACCTGTGCGCCGGGCGAGTTCCGGGCCTGTCCGAGCCCCCTGCCCCGCCCCGTGAAGGTCAGGCCGCCCTTGGCAGCGCGCGCTGTGCTCGGCGACCCCCCTTCACGCCCTCCGCCAAG
Organism: Camelus bactrianus; assembly: GCF_048773025.1. Taxonomy (NCBI): domain Eukaryota; kingdom Metazoa; phylum Chordata; class Mammalia; order Artiodactyla; family Camelidae; genus Camelus; species Camelus bactrianus. The sequence continues at coordinate 60,078,806 of NC_133554.1, forward strand.
GCAGGCAGCCGAGGACTTTTTTTTTAAACTGCAGTGTGACAGGCGAGTCACAAGCGTGGGCGGGGGCTGAGGGCGCAGCTACTCGGGACGCGGAGCGCTGTCCGCCAGGGCGAGGGCCCAGCGCCAGGCACCTCGCCGTAGGGGAAGCCAGCTTTGTGCCTGGGAGGTTGAGGATTCAGGAGTTTGCGGAGGGAGAAACTAGCGTCTTCTCTGAAAATGCTGTGGGCCGGGGCTGACCTTGGGTCTGGGTGTCGGGGTGTCCGACGGAGCAGGGCCCCCACCCAAGCCCCTGAGATCTGATGGGAAGACTCCGGCTGGCAGACACCTCAGCTGGGGGGTGTGACACGGTTATTCTGAGTGAAGCCGGTTTTCTGAGAAGGTGGGGGTTGTGCCACTGCACTGGGTTCAGTGTCCGCAGCCTCTGGTCATCTTGGGTATGTACAGACCCGGTTCTCTGTAGAAACGCAGTTACCTACCCTGCTCCCATTTCTCCGGTTCTCACCCCTCCTGGAGTGAGGGTCCTGGGCCCCTGAGGATGGGACGGTGTTGCCTGCCCTGCCTTCTGCAGAAGTTCCCCAGCTCACACCCAGGCAGGGGTGACGGCGCTGAGGCTGGGCCCCTGAGCACGGATGGGAGCTCCTGGGGAGGGTTGGCCTGGAGAACGCTGGCGCCAGCACAGAGCTGGCTGGGAGCCTCTGACTCTCACACTCTCTTCTGGGGCTGCCCTTTCCCCCTCGCTGGTAATTAAACTCCCTGCTTTGCAGCCTCTGCTGGATGAATGAGTGCATCCCCAAACTGAGGCCTTGGGGTGTCCTGCCTCAGCAGATCAAAAACAGAAGCCCAGTCCCACCCTGTGAGCCTGAGTTTCCAGAGGAGGCGCTGACATCCTTTTCAGGTTCTTGGAGGACTGTGTGCCTGAAAGAGGATATCCCCCTGGAGCCCAGAGGGGCTTTGAGTGAGGGCTGGTCACAGGCCAACCTGCTCCTGGACCAAGCAGGTGCTTGCAATAGGTGGAGGACCTCCTTCACCTTCCCGTTCCTGTGCATCCTCTCATCTACCTGGGGTCGCAGGGAGGCTTAGCTGCAGACCCTTTGCCTCCATCATTGCTAACGGACCCCCAGTCTTGGACACCCTCCAGTGTCCTCTGCTCAACCCAGAGGCAGAACCTAGCTGAGGGTGGCTGCAGTGGCATTAGGAGCTGTGGGCAGGAGCTGGAGCAGAGACAGGGCCAGGCCACATTCCTGGAGCGTAAGCCCCCCTTGTACCGTAATCAGTGCCCCCACTTATCAAGCTGTGTCACAGATCAGCTGACGGATTCGTGCTGTCGAAACCCTGGAGTGCCGGCTTGCCTGCTGACTCTGTAGCATTTGTGACTTTTTATGAGCCGTTCTGAAGACAGCGCAGTGTGGTGCGAGCTCCAACGTGCGGGGTGGACTCTGCTCTCCTGATAGGAAGGGGGTTGCTCTTTGTGACACTGGCCACTCACAGTTGACAGGCTGAATGTGTTTCTGGGTATTTCCAAGCAATTAAGCACAAGGTTTTGAAATCTGTCTCCCTTGTGCAGGGGCAGGGCCTTCCCTATCTTTATTAGGCCGTGGTTGTAAAGGTGGACCATGAACCTTCCCACTGCTGCGGGCTGGGCATTGCCAGTGTGTCCTACCTGGGCTGCTTGTCCTGCTCAGTGGGAATGTGAAAAGGTAACTCCAGTCAGCAGAGCCCTTTGGTTTCTCCCTGGATATGAAGCTCTTCCTGACTTTGGTCAACAAGAGGCCGGCGTTTCCTTCTGGTGACTCAGGTTTCGGCTAGGCTGTGGGTGTGAGGGGTGTGGGCTCTGCTGCCACCACACTGACCCCTGCAGAAAGTCCCCGTAATGACTTGGGATTTGCCATCTTCTCCATAAAGGTGCTCCAGGGGCACAGTGTTCACCCAGTACCTCCACCTGGATTGTCTGCCTGGGGAGTGACACTTTTTATGTGGAATAAACAATGCTATATTCAGAGCCCTGGCCTGAGCGAGTTACCAGAAACCCTTTCGACTCTTTTAAGAAAATGCACTAGTTCAGTTCAGATCATCCGAGATTAAATCAGTCTTCTCAGCTCCCTAAGGTTAACTAGAAACTCATTTTCCCCTGCTTCTTTTAGCTTCACGACAACACCAGAGAGCAGTGACTCTGTTTTTGCTCATTAGTGTATCACTCGTGTGTCCTGTGAGAGCCGTAGGTGCCATCGTCCGTGACCATCACCGATTTGTGTTTTTGCACCTCCAGCACTTTTACATAAACAGGAGTTTTTTTCAGGCTCTCAGTGGTGGCTTGATTTTCTGGTTAGAACTGGACAGACCTCAACTTCAGCAGGTCCCAGGCTGAGGGGCTGGGGTCCCACTGAACGGAGCAGATGTTTGTTTAAATGCAGGTTTTGCACCTGGCAGGCTGTGGTGTGAGGGTGGACGCTCCTGCGCTGGGTGCCTAGCGGAAGTCTTGTTGGTCCTGCTGTTTTAGAAGAACGAGAGAACAGCAGAACAGGGCCCATACGGGCTCTGGGTACGAGGCGGATCCAGTAGAGGGTTAAGTGAGGGGTGCTTTATTTCTTGTGTCAATCTGCATTTGATTCCTAGTCCTCTTATAGGGGAGCAACTTACAAATAAACGGAGCCAGGTATCCCCACAAGATGAGTGTGGTCACACGTGCAGGCTGGTGTACTGCAGTCCCCAGGCTGCGAATCGCCTTCCCTTGGATCGCGTGGTTTGGCCATCTGTCCCCATGAGGGTTCCCTCTGCCCCTGCCAAGATGTGGTGAAGGGTGGGCCTCCCCATTTCCCCTCCACTGTTGGGGTTCAGGAAGCTTAGTGAGAGGTGCCCACGGGCTGAGGTGCAGATTCTCCCCTCCCTCCATTCCAAGGGCCCCTCCTCACTACCGAGAGGGAAGCAAAGCCTTGGACTGGACAGTTTTTGTGGGAGAGAGTTGAGAATGGGTGCCCGGGCACAAGACAAGTGTCCAGCTGCCCCCTGAGGCTGGAGACAGGAGAGGAGGGACACTATGATAAAGTCTGTTTGGCTGCACAGGAGCAGAGCTAATTATAGTCATCTGGGGCAACCACACACCATTTAGTCTAATTTTTTCACCCAGCACTATAATTATGCCCATCCCCTCCTATGCATCAGATGAGCTTGCGTGAGTTTTATTTGACGATAATTTGTAAGTCTGCTCTGCGTGTGCGGCCCTGGTAGGCGTCTGAGGCCGGGCTGCTTATGACCCAGGGCCTTGGGGGTGGGGAGCGGGGTGAGGAGGGAGTTCACCTCCCTGACACCTCCTTCTGATGTGGTCTGCAGGATGACTGGGCAGCCCCAGCCTGCAGCCGGCCGCTGTATGAAAAGTGAGGCTTTTCGGGGCCCGGAGCATGAGTCACCAACAGTAAATGCAAACCATATGTTATGTGTTTTCTCCTCTACAGAAGGGGTTTCTGGTAACTCGCTCAGGCCAGGGCTCTGAATATAGCATTGTTTATTCCACATAAAAATCCTAAGAATGTGGGTGAACCTGTCTGAGATCTGATCAGAACCAAATTTCATGTAATAAAACACTAAGTTGAAGTCACTGGTTGAGTTCCAGGGCAGCTTGGTGGCTGTGACGTACCGTTACCACAAGCTGACATTTACATTACAATTTTGAGCAGGGAAACTTTAACGCTTTTGATGGTTTCTATTTCTCGAAAACATAACGTTATGACTTTACTTAAGACCTGTCTCCCCGAGAGTGCAGCACACTTCATTTTTTCCTGTTTGGCATGTATTAGGCGTGAAGCCTGCTGGGATCCCTCACAGTCCCTGTTGAGAAGAGTAGGTGTCCGTGTGCCTTTTGTGTCCCCTCTCTTTGGCTTTTCCATACCTTCTGTCCCATGTTTCCCCGTGGAGGACGTTTACCTTACTTTTGTATTTTACTTAGATATTTGAGTTTGTCTTTAGAAATGCAGTTGGCAATGCAGGGTCCTCAGGTTTGTAAATGCATGAGAAAGTGGTCAAATCATCACCGTCAGGAAAATAGGAGCCCTATGCCTAACAGTGACCCCAAGACAAAACTCACCAACAACCTCCACCCCCCGCCATGTCACTGATGTGCCCAGTCGGTTTAAAAGCTGCTCTTTGGAGGGCGTTGTTTATTACGTGAGCACTGCGTGCTCGTGTATCTCCTGTAACGAAACCTGGGGCTGAGTTTTCACACTCAGTGGGAATCGGCCCTGATTTCCCAGCCTCACCTGGTAACCTGGAACTTGGGTTGGTGCCAAAGTCCTGCTGGTGTTTCCCCATTTATTATTTGGAAGATCTCCCATTCCTTGGTCCTCACCTCCACTGCACCTGTCACCTCCACTGAACATTGAGGTGTCCAGGGGTCTGGCAGCCAGAAGCTCCTGTGCTGACCAGAGCTGGAAGGGAGGGGCGGGGGAGGCCGTGGGCCTGGGCCGAGCAGTGGGCTGGGGGTGTCCAGCCTGCCGGCGGGGAGGGCTGCTTGGCCCCGCTGCACACTGACACGTCTCCCCACCCCTGCAGCGGGCTGACGCACGAGGCCCACAGGAAGGAGGTGGAGCAGGTGTACCTGCGCTGCTCCGCAGGCACCGTCGAGTGGATGTACCCGACCGGGGCGCTCATCGTGAACCTGCGGCCCAACACCTTCTCGCCATCCCGACACCTGACCCTTTGCATCAAGCCCCTCAGGGGCTCCTCGGGGGCCAATATTTATTTGGAGAAAACTGGAGAACTGAGACTGCTGGTGCGGGACGGGGACCACGGGCCCGGCCAGGAGCCGTGCTTCAGCTTTGAGCAGGGTGGCCTGTTCGTGGAGGCGACGCCCCAGCAGGACATCAGCCGGAGGACAACGGGCTTCCAGTACGAGCTGACCAGCCGGCGCGCGGGGTCAGATCTGCACGGCCTGTCGGGTGAGTGTGGTGCCTGAGGGGGCGGTGGCTGGGGGCTCCCTGGCCTCTCCGGTCTGGCAGCAGTGGTCCCTTCTCACTCACCAGACCTCTCTGATTTCCTCCCGTGCCTCGTCCGCACAGCGTCCATGAACACAGGCCGGTGGGTCTGTCCCGAGGGGCTCAGGTGCCAGCAGATGGTCCCTCCTAGGGGGCAGGTGTGAGATGTGTGGGGTCCCGTCAGTGCTGTGGGCGTTGTGGACTTGGGAGAAAGGCCACGGGTCAGAGCAGAGCCCTGGCAGGCCCTCCCTGCACTGATTTCCACTGTAATTTGAGTTGGGTGCTGTTCCCTCCAAATGCCCCAGAATTCCTCCTGACGCACGAGCTGGCCAAGTGCTTTCGGCATCGCTGCAGCCCCAGATATGCTGAGTTTGGGGTGGGGGCCGAGGCTGACTCTCGTCCCAGAGCTGTGCAGAGTCGTGACGTCCTGAGTCGCGGCCGGTCCTGGTTCCTGAGGCATTCCACATGTGTGTGTCAGGAGTCACTGCCCCATGTGGAGTGAGGACACCAGTGCTGGGCCAGTGGTGGGAACCTCAGGCGAGGTCCTGGAGGGAGGGTCTGGGTGGACGAGGGCCCTGTGTGGGGGTCTGTGTTAGTCTGTGGAAAGCTCTGTGGGCAGAGAGCAGCTTGTGACCCCTAGAGCTCTCACACAGGGCAGATTCAGGGTCCCCATCCGTTAGTTAGGGACAGCCGGCCAGGTTCCACCCTCCTCTGAGGCACAGACGACCTCACGGGGTCTGAACATGTGGGGCGGGGCTGGCAGGGCATTGCTTCAATTCCAGAGTAAGTTGGTAGCAAGATGCCTCCCAAGGGGAAGGTGTGAGCTCGGCTCTTCCTGGGGGAGGTTCTGGGGGGCTGTTCCTTCAGGGACGGGCCAGGCTGATGGTCAGTGCAAGGTGCTATGGCACCAAGTGGTGGGGGTGAGGCAGGGACGCCGCTCACACTGCTCACACCCTGCAGTGCATGGTCACCCCGGCACGGAGAATGACCCACCCCAAGAGTCAGCAGTGCTGAGGTGGAAACAGCTGGTTTGAGGTGGGCTGGTCCTAAGAAGAGTGTAGTCTCCACATTTCAGTGAATAAAGTCTCCCATTGGGAAAAACCAGACCCACTAGGATTTGAAATGAGGACTTTTCTTCTGAGGGTGAATCCACATTTTGTTGTTCTGTGTCCTTCCTCAGATCAGTTTTCAAAACCTTAAGCCTCTGTCAGACTACTGGTCTGTTACAGAGCTCCGGGGTAGGAGTGCCCAGGTGGGACCCACCGGGAACACTGAGAGCTGCTGTAAGCCCAGGACCCGAATAAGTCTTCGACCACGACAGCCTTTATCTTGATCACCAGTGATCACGGGGCTCCCTTGGGGCCCTGGAGATAAACTCAAAATAAAAACAAAACCTGGAAGAGCTCGGTCTCCAAATTCAGTGTCCCGACCACGGCGGTGGCCGGCTGATCGGGGCGGACGCTGACGACAGTGCTGGTGACTCGAGGCCGCTCAGCTGCTGGTCACATATTCTTCCCGGCCAGAGCCTCTTTCCACTTTGCTGTGTGTCCCCAGCAGGTTCTTAGAGGCCTCGGCTTGACAGTCCTTTCAGGGCTGCCACCTGAGTGCTCCCGCCTGCACAGACTGGAGTTTCTGGTGGAAAACTCATGGTGGGATCACAGCCTGGGGTGACTCAGAGCCTGTGGATCAGCCCCTGGGACCCAAGACTTTGTGTCTCTCCCCTCACCTGGGGGCAAAGTCTGTTCCCCCTCAGACCCCCAAGTCCACATTTCCAGTCCTGGGCAGTGAGTGGGTTTGGGACAGGACTGTAGGGGTGCAGGGAGAAGGTCCCTTGTGATGGGGGCGTGTTGTCTGGTCACCGGCCAGGGCCCCACACCGGACATGTGGCTATGGCTGGACTGCGCTGGCAGGGGTGCTGACATACACCTGCCTGGCCCTGGGGTGTCTCCTTAAATCCGGGGCCTGCAGGGATCCTGGGGACCCTGGGGATGGTGGGGCATGAGTGTCCATCTGCCCAGTGGCTGAGATGCTGAGGGCAGCACAGACACAGTGACCATCAGAACTTGGGGTGGGGACTCAGCACTCCAGGGGCCTGGGGGCCCAGCACCGACCCACCCTGAGGGAGGGGAGGGGCAGCAGGGATCTGGGGAGGCTGGTGTGCCCCTCCTCTCCAGGGATGGGCCCCTAAGCTTTTAACGCCAAAGGAATGGGTATGTAATGGGGAATGCTGGTGCTGGCCATCTGGCAGCAATGACCAGGCCAGGCAGGCTCTCAGATGGCAGGCCGGCAGCCCTCTCCTGACTGGCCCTGGCTGCAGGGGAGATCCCAGTGAAGCTGGAGCCCAGGTGTGTGTGCGTGGATGAGCGCGTGCCCTTGGGCCAGGCAGCCAGTTGTCCGACCTGCTGGGCAGGTGGACGATGAGTCACGAGTTCCAGTCTGTGCTGACTTGGGAGAAAAGAGGCTCCATGGGCCGGGATCCTGGTGAGAGATGTGTGAGCCTCGCCCGCCTGCCACAGCTCCGGGTGGTTCCGCCGGGTGTTTATGGCTAACATGTTGGCCTCATGTCCACTCATGTTGCATAATCGGCTTCCTCGTATGAACCAAGATGCGCCGACAGCCAAGAAGAGGCAGGCGCAGCTGGAGGGGCAAGCAGGTGGCGAGGGGCCTTCAGCCCCAGGGGACTCAGGGCTTGGCTGCCACGTGGCAGGAGGGGGACGACCTACTCCCCCAGCCCTCCACCTCCTCCAAGGGCCCTGCTGGGCACCAGAGTAACAGGGGACCCCTTCGTCTGGTGCTGGAGAAGTCTGGCAGGACACAAAAAGCAGGCGAGCAACTAGATGCGGCCTGCTCCTGGAGGAAGCTCCCAGCCACGCCTGGAACGTGTGCTGAGGCCTTGCCGTGGACCCGCCGGGCTGTCTGGGCCATCCTCCCCAGGGTCCCAGTCTGGGGAAACAGGCACCACCAGTGGGCTAGGGGATGCATGGAGTAGCCAGCAAGTGAGGGTGAGGGTGTTGCTCTGTCTGGTCCTTGGGGACAGATACAGACCCCATCTCCATGGCTCCCCTGGGGCAGCTCCGGTGGGCCCCGGATTCCAGCCTGTGCTTTCACTACTTAGGGGCCGAGAAGGAGGAGCATACAGGCTTGGCCACATCCCCACTCTGGGCTTTGGGGTTTGGGCTCTGTGTGGCGCCCACCCACCCCAGGCAGGCCCCCTGTGTGCAGATGATGGGGAGACAGTGGCCAGAGTGTAGACAGTTTAGACACGCAGCCAGAGGGGAGGGGCTGGCTGTGAGCACAGAAGTGACTCCCACCGCTGCTCGTGGGCGCTGGCTGGGGGTGGCCTGCGTCCCGCAGCTTCTGATGGGCTTCATCCCCCCATCCCCTTTGAAACTGTTCTGTTCAAATGACCCCTGCAGGTGGCCTGGCAGGTTCACACCCCCGCTGGGGTCCACCTCGGCACCTTAGCGTTTAGGGATGGCCTTGATGGGCCATGGGGGACAAGCAGCAACGTTCAGAAGTGAAAAGAAACCGCACTATTTCCTGGAAACAGTAAAGGAGAGAACTTGATTTTTTCCCTAGGGATCACTGAGTCTCCTGCATGGTGGTTCTCTGGCCCTGGTAATTACTGTGTCATTATTTTTCATCTTACCCTTCTCTGGACTCTTGGGGTGGAGGGTGTGTCTCACCAGGAAGGGGGGGAGCAGGTGTGGAGGGACAGCCGGTGGGACGGAGAGTTTCCTGTGCTCCCCACGCTTGAGACAGGGTCTCACAGGTGGCATCCCCCACTGTCATCTGGGGCGACGTCAGCCCGCGGCCTGGAGTTGGGCTGAGTGTGGGGTTGTCGTGACAATCAGAGGAGGCTCTCTGCTCGACGGATACCAGCCTCGTTCCTCCCTGTTAACTTGCTACATCCACCACCTGTCCCGGCCTGCCCGATGACCCCAGCACGTGTCCCCAACCCCGGTTTTCCTTCTGGAAGTTCTGCACATCCCCCGTCGTCCTTACCCGGGCAGCCCCGCCTTTGGGCCAGCATCCCGCCATCTGCAAACGTCTCTGGGTAGCAGGCAGCCTGACAGAGGGTTGCTGCCCCTGTCTGTACCTGCGGCTCCCCCCTGGGTCCCTACTGCAGCCCTGCTGGTCTCCCTGATGCTGTTTCTCCCGCTTCATTCGGCTCCCTTTATGTACATTCCAGAGTAATCTTTCTGCCGTCCACACCCCAACCCCCCTTCCGAGAACCACAGGCCAGAATTCCAACCAGCCCCTTGGCCGCCCCCTCCCCATCTTCCCCACAAGGAAACGAGCTTCCATGTGTCCGAAACCAGCGCATTCCACGCAGCCTTTACGAGCCTGACTCCGCTGAGTAATTGTTTCCAGACCGCTCCTCTTGGCGCCCACAGCCCAGCTTCTGCACAAGGGTGCCTGCCCTGTGTGAAGCTCGGAGTCAAAAGAGGGCTGGGAGTGGGGGGCCTTGTTAGCCCGGCTGTCACGGTGCCGACTCACTGAGGCCTCTGGAGGGCGGGCCTGCAGGACGCCGACTGCCCTCCACCGGGGCCACTGGGGTCCCCATTCCTCTGTGTGGGGCTGGGGGTGCTGTGCGGGTCAGGGCAGGGCCCCTGGGACAAGCTCACGCCACCTTTCTCGTCAGCCGAGGGCTGGGGCCCATGACCACGAAGAGGGCAAGACTCCCGGGCCCAGGGTCCCACCACGCTGTGTGGCCTGGGCCTATCTCAGCCTACAGAGAGCTTGTGTGGACCTCGCCGCCCGTCCACTCGCCCTTGGAGCTCACACGGCCTGGTCCCCAAAGGCCCCAAGTGGGGGCCCCTGACCCCATAGGCTCTGGGGGTGCCTCCAAGATGGGGAGTCTCACCACTGCTGGGGCCCTTCGAGGCGGGATGGGGTGCCTGTGGGGCTGTGTTGCCCCCTTTTCCTCACTCCCGATGGGTGGTGGCCTCTGTTAGGCCCAGTGAGGGTGGCAGGCCCCCAGCGGGGTAGTGGTGGGGGGACCCCCAGTTGCCCACTTTCTTTTTAAGAGAAGCCTAGAGGCTGGGGGCCCACACTGGTGCCAGAAAGCCCTGAGTGGGCAGGGGCTCCAGACTTGGGGCGGCGGAGGCGCCCAGTCCTCCCCACGGGCTTCAGACGCATCTGACAGGCTGTTCTGGTTCCACGGCTTCGCCCTTTTCCTGATAACTGAACAGAAGCCGGGGCGCCCATGAGTCATGCGCTCGCTGGGCTGGACTGGGGTGCGTACATCCACCCCTGCCTGGGGGCAGGACGGGGGCCAGCACTCTGGTCGCGCGCGTCCACCCCCGTGGGGTCCCAGGTGCTGCACACGCGCTGGGTCCAGAGGCCCCCTCCTGCTTCTCTCGGGGGCGCCTCCCAGTGGGGCCTGGGCAGCCCCGGGCAGGTGACAGCTCGGCCCAGCTCAGGGGCACCGAGGGCACCGGCCAGGCCCACTGAGCACCAAGGCTGGGGCCTCTGTGGGGCCTTTAGAACGTGAATGGGCCGAGGGGACCTGGTCCTGGTGAGAGTTCAAACCCAACGTTTCTGTTTTAGGGGACTTGGGCCCAAACCCAGAAACCTGAAATAGGTGAGAAAACGTGCGCTACCAGATAATAAACTCGCGTCCCCCCAAACGCACTGCTGAATGTGGGAGCGCCGTGGGCCTGGGTCTCCAGAGCCTCTCGGTTCCGGTCTCCCCCGGCCTTTCTGGAGGCCTCGCGCCCGCCTGAGGCAGTTGGTCAGGGCGGGGTGAGGGCTGGGCGGGCAGAGGGCCCCTGCGGGAGGACTGATTTGGCTGGGGGCGTCAGCCCTCGCCCTGGTCTGGGAGTCCTGGGGGGAGTCAAGGAGCTGGGCTTTCTGTGAGAGTGGCTTGTGGAGGTGTCTGGGGGTGGTTACCTGGTCCCAAGGCCCAGCAGGCCCGACTTGAACTTACTGCTCCTCTGCTTTGGATGAAGGCCCCACGGCTGAAGCAAGTGGACCATCCCTCTGACACCTTCAGCAGAGTTACGGCCTCGCTGGTCCTTGCAGGCAGTCCTGATCCCCATGGAATCGTGGCAGCAGATGGGACAGTGGGGAGCAGGTGTTGTGAGTGGGAGGCCACGTCATCTTGGCCTCGGCTGTGTAAGCTGTGTGAGGGCTCCTGGCTGGGTTGGTGTCAGGGACGTGGCTTTGGACCAGCTTGGGTTGGTTTTGACACCAAAGAGCGATTTACACGTGAGTCCAGTGGTTGCTCACGTGGCACAGCTGCGGTAACGAGCTGCGTGGGGTTGAGCACGGAGCCCACTCTCCCTCAGCTTTCACGCCGTCGCAGGCGGCCCAGGTGAGCTCCGGGCCCCAGGAGGATTCTCCCGGCCTGTATGGCTGAGGTCACCTCCTTCCTGCTCTCAGCACCTTGGCTGCAGGGCCACTTGGCCTGGACGGCCGCCCCCAGCATCAGAGGACTTGCAGGATGCTGTGTGGCGTCCACGCCGCGGGCAGGAGGGTCTGTGCCCCCGCCCGTCCTCAGGCCCCTCCTGACCCTGTTCTCTCCCCGCAGCCCCGTGCCGCCCCTGCAGCCACACAGAGGTGCTCCTGGCAGTCTGCACCAGTGACTTTGGTGAGTGTACTTGGGATTCCCGCCCGGGAGGGAGACCTCTTAGGCCCCGGGACCTGAGGTGCTGTCACTAAACCCTTGGGGGGAGGAGGCTCTGCTGAAGGCCCTGGGCTTGGCCGTCCCATCGCAGTTGCCTTCCTTTCTGCTATTAGACTTCCAGCCCCAGGGAGTGGACCTGTGTGTGTGGCAGGGAGAGGGCTGGGAGTTCCTGCTGGGGGTGGGAATTCCTATTTGGGGTGATACTGAGCATTTTCCCACTTTGTGCATGAGGTCATCACTCCCAGTGCCGGCTCTTGCCTCTCTTCAGAGCCCCCATCCTCATCATCTGGGTCCCCCCTCAGGCGCTGGAGGGAGTTCGAGGCCCTGGCAGGGCCGGGGCTGAGGTCGGGGCTTAGCCGCCTGCTCGTGACGTTGGCTCTCGGGTGCTTTGCTGTGCAGTGCCCACGGACCTGGCCCCAGGGTCCTGGCTCTGGGCCCCCCCGCCCCCAGGGCAGTCATGTGGTGGAAGTACAGGTTCCTTCCTCTCTCTGGCCCGTGTGGAGGGTCCGGGCCGTGCGCGGTCCCCAGGTGGGGTCGGCTCTGCCTTTCTTCTTCCCACCCCACCTCTCTCCCTCGAAGCTTCACCGTGTCTGTCTGATCTTGATACTGAACCGCGGCAGGTCTGGGGTGTTAACTGCGGTAGCTTTTCTTGTGCTGACTTGAAAAGTTGGTTTATGCTTTGTTTTCCCCACTTCCATGGCTGGCCTTTGGCAGAAAAACATCTACTCCCCGACAGTTTGAGTGGTGGGGATGACCCCTAGACAGCCCCATGTGTGTGAACCGTGCTTTTCAACAAGAGATTTTGGAAGGTGGAGTTCAAGGTCAGCTCCTGTCCTGCTGATTGCTTGGTGAGCAGACTCGCTGACCCTGGTCTCCTTCCCTCTGCAGTCGTCCGAGGCTCCATCCAGGACGTCACCCATGAACCAGAGCGGCAGGAGTCAGCCATCCACCTGCATGTGAGCCGGCTCTACCGGCAGAAGAGCAGGGTATTCCGGCCAGCCCCTGAAGGTGGCGGCTGGCAAGGGCGCGTGTCCACGCTGCTGGAGTGTGGCGTCCGGCCCGGGCGGGGTGAGTTCCTCTTCACTGGCCACATGCACTTCGGGGAGGCCTGGCTCGGCTGCGCCCCGCGCTTCAAGGACTTCCAAAGGATGTACAGGGATGCTGAGGAGAGGGGGCTGAACCCCTGCGAGATGGGCACGGAGTGACCATTGCATGGCTGCCGCTGCCACGGTGGATGCTGGCTCTGGTGGGTGCCCTGCACCTGAGCTGTGGAGGGACACGACCGAGGACTCCCTGACCAAGGGACTGGAAATGCTGTAACATGCCAACTAAGTTATTATATTTTTTTTAAAAAAAGATGTCCATAGGAAGCAAACTCCGTGTCTAAGATGCCTTTGTGGGCTGTTCCGTACTGTTTTCCGATGCACCTGCATCATTGCATTTGGCTGGTGTGTTGGGTGAGGTGTGGGGCTGTAGCCCACAGTGGACACCTGGCACCCGGCTTGGGTTCAAAGTAATTTCTTATGATGAAAATTTATGGAGCCAAATACTTAGGGGCTTTTATTTTATTTCTGTTTTTCCCGCTGTGGTCACTTCTGGGCTGCAGGCTGTTTCCGTTCCAGGGAATAAAGACCAGCCTCTGATGGGTCAGCAGCACGTCTGTCTTTGGCCCTGGTCAGGGTGTGTGGCGCTGTGCTGGGGCCACGTCAGGGCATCTCCTGGGGTCAGCACCCCCGAGGGAGCCCCTTGGCCCTGGCATTTGGGGCCTTGCACACTGGGCCCAGCTGTAAGTGTGGCTGTGACCCCCAGGCCCCAGAAAACACTGGGCACTGGGTGTGGCCACTGCCAGGTCCCTGTCCTCCTCCTGGTGGACCCCCCTCCCTGCAGCGTCTGCCTTCCCCCTTCCTGTTAACCCAGATCCTGCCCTTTGGCCTCAGCTTCCCCCAAATGCCCGAGCCCACAGCACGTCTCTGGATACCCAGGGGCTGGTCTGACCCCATGTCCTCAAGGATGAGTCAGTGTCCTGCAGCTGCCGTAACCAATGACCACGACCCTGGAGCTTAGACAACAGACACTGCTTCTCTCACGGTTCTGGGGGCCAGAAGTCCAAAGTCAAGGTGTGGGGGCCAGAAGTCCAAAGTCAAGGTGTTGGCAGGGCCACGCTCCCTCCGAAAGCTCCAGGGGAGGACCCTTCCTTGTCTCCGCCAGCTGCGGGTGTTGCCAGCAGTCCTCGGTGCTGCTTGGCCTGCAGACACCTCCCAGGTCCGCCTCCGCCGTCACTTGGCCTTCCCCTCCGAGCGTCTGTCCAGATTTCCCTCCTGTTACACATACACCCTGATCCAGGAAGACCTCATCTTGGTCACACCCGCAGGGACCCCATTTCGAAGTAAGTTCACATTCAGAGGTCTGGGTAGATAGAAATCTTGGAAGACAGTTTTCACCTCAGCTGGGGCGTCAGTAGGGTGTCAAGTAGTCAGACCTGAGCCTGTGATTCCCTCCAAACAGCTGCTGAGATGCAGGGGGACCTGGGAGGGGCCGACACTGATCAGTGAACACCGAGCCGGCTACACCGAAAACTCAGGCACACCAGAGGAGGCACTGTTTGCCCTGGCTCAGGTGTGCGCCAGCTCAGGCGTGCCCTGGCTCAGGTGTGCGACAGCCTGGGCGTGCCCCGGCACAGATCTGTGGGCTCCTGCAGGTCATGACAAGAAGCAGGTGCTCAGTCCTGCACCACAGGGAGCAGGGCGATGACCTGAAACAGGAGGGGTACGGGCACAGGTCCTCCTGGTTAGTAACCGTGATGCTTTATGCCAGGAGGATGAGTGTCAGAGTGGCAGGCGTGCCAGGCCCACAGCCGGGGAGGGCGGACCGGCTCCTGGGTTCGTGCTCTGGGTTCTCTGGGCTGTCTGGTGCGCAGAGCCAGAGATGGGATTCAGGGCTGGCATCCCGCTCTCTCACCAGGACAGGGGTGCTGCGATCTGCCCGAGGAGGCTTTGACCCCGTGTGCCGCATCGGGTGGGCTGCAGTGTTCCCTCCATGTGAGGCTGAAGCTCTGTAGGAAGTCCCTGGGGGTGGAGGCCTCTTGCTGAGTCTGAAGGGAGGGCAGGGCTCGTCAGGCAGGTTTGGTGCGGAGGATCCGGCCCTGCAGGCGCCTGGTGCAGGCATGTGGGCTCCTTGCTGACAGCTTAGGACCAAGCGGAGTACCCCTAGTGGTCCTGGCCACGGCTGTGGGGGCAGGGCTGGAAATGTCACCTTTTCCGAGGGGGTACAGAGACCCTCCCTCCCTCCAACCTGAGCCTTCCTGCTCCTAGAGCCTCCCTGGGGTGTCTGAGGCCCCGATGTGCCCAGCCCACTCTCTGACACCAGAACTCCTGCCCTCCTGTGTACGTCCTCGAGGAAGCCCCCACGCCGTGGAGCCCTGAGGGGGTCAGGCCGGGCACTCGGAGGGTCTCCAGAAGGTTGTTCTGGCTGACCAGCAGCTCTGCTGTATGGTCTCAGCCCAGTGTCTCTGCATGCTGTGAAGAAGGGCCTTTATCTGGAAGCAATCTGGGAGGTCCAGTCCAACTGTCAGAAGGGCACATGCAGCTGGCATGGTCAGTGCCCAAAGCCACCCACACTGTGGACACTGGGCAGGGGTGACATGGAGAGAGGTGGTGGAAGGCAGAGACAGAGCGACACATGCACACACTTGCACACGTGTGCATGTGTTCACACACGGGCACTCGCGCTGACCCTGACCCTGCGCCCTGACCTGAACGGATTAGGGGGAGGCTCCAGGCCTGAGTCTCTGCAGGAGGGGCCTGGGCCCTGGCCGCACCTCCCTGTGCTGGTGCTTTGGAAATGAAACTGTAGAGAGATTGCAGTGCGGGATTCTGTGTGTGTGTGTCTGTGGTGTGTCGAGGCTGAGAAATGCTGTAGGGGGAGTGAGTCCTGGCTCCCCCACCCATTGTCCCTATGACTTCAATCCCACTAGACCACGTCCAGTGTCCCCAGGAGTTTTGTGTCTTTGTCCACGAACGGAGACAGTTGTGTCAGCCTCCCTGGCCTCCCAGGCTCTGCCACTTGGGTTCTGGAAGGAAAGGTGGCTGCAGGGAGGGCCTGGCCCTGTGTGGCTGAGCATCCAGCTGGGGCTGCGGGGCCAGGTTCCCAGACCTGCTCCGGGGGCTGCGCCTGCCTGGAGAGGACGAGGGCTGAGTGCGGCCCTGCTGAGGGGCCCAGGGAGGCCGTGCGTCCCACGGGTGGGGGCAGGGAGCCCCTCATTAGAGCTGCAGCTGACACAGAGGCGTCCCTCTCACTAATTGATTAAACTGTTGAATTCAGGCCTGTGTGGTGGGAACTGGCTGGGCCAGGCTGTCAGCATTCCCTTCTGCAGAGTAAGATTTGGGGCAGCTTTCTGCGTAGCCAGTGGTTCTGGGCGTCATGTGACAGGGAATCAGTGAGATCGGTCATGCAGGCCTGGGTGCTGTCCCCTCCCGCAGGGCCGCCTTTCTCACCCCAGCTGCTTTGTGTGGTTGTGACTGGAGGTGCTCCAGGGGAGCTGGTGAGACCCTGGAGGTGTGAGGGCCTAACCTTAACCCTAACCCTAACCCCAACGCATTCAACATGTGCTGAGTGAGGGCCTACGGCGTGCAGGCAGAAGATTCCACCCGGATGGCAGGTGGCTAAGTGCTGTGAAATCCAGTAATAGGGGCCATGGGGCAGCGTCTGTGGGGCTGGCCGCTGGGGCAGAGGCCAGGGGTCCTGGAGGGCCCTCGGGGGAGGCACAGGCAGCCAAGGCCCTAGGCAGCCTGAACACCCACCTCCCCCACCTCCCCTCCCCTAGACCTTCCCATCGGGACAAAGTCAGCCCAAGATGTGGGAAGCAGCTCTGGTTCTCTCAAGGCGGCTTGAGCCTTGGGCAGAGGACAGGGCCTCGGTTCCCAGTGTGGCAGGTGGGGCCTGGTGCACAGTGAATCCTCTCCCCTCCTGAGGAGCCTCCTGGTCTCTGGAGTCCAGCCTGTCCTTCCACTCAGTCAAGGGTGAATGTCCACCAAGGGCCCCAGGGGGAGGACACAGACGGGGCTCCGGGGTTGGGGACAGACGCAGACGACACAGGAGTTTCGCTTCACGGGACTGCGCCCACGTACGGTGGGGGCCTCCAGAACGCGAGGAATTCAGTGTCAACATGGCCATTGTGTGCTGCCCCCAGGCCCCGGCGATTTATACAAACAGCCGTGATTTGGTGCGTATCCGTGTGGTGAGGTCACGGCTGCCGAGGGCTCTGGAATTTTGTCTTCAGAAGAATTTTGCTTACCAAGCCACATACTTTCCTAGTCATCAATTTGATCAGGGTAAGAAGAAAAAAATGCTAAGAAAACAAAAAACAAAAGCCCCTGTGGTTTCATGTGAGGGGCGGGGAGGGGAAGGCATAGATATGCAGTAGTCTGTGCCACATAGGCAGGTGGGCGTCTGTGTGCCTGTGTGTGTACCGTGTGGCCTCCGCACCTGGACCCACAGGGCCCTCCAGGCTCCCAGCCAGACCCCTGCAGTGTCGGAGCTAGGGACCACACGGCCCGTCTGCCGCTCCCCCGCCGAGTCCTCGGTGGTCCTTTGTCCAGGACCGGGGGCGGAGGGGAGGAGCATTCTCGAAGCCCTTGCCTGCACCCCACCCTGGCCTCCACCGCTCTTTCCCTTTTAGCGCTGATGAGCTGCACCAAATATCCAAAAGGAGCTCCCCCAGAAGTGGAAGGAAATAAAGACAGACGGCATTCCTGATCACAGGCACCCGGTACCAGGCAGGCCACCACGGCTGTGAGGCTTCCCTGGCCCTCTGGCCCCGTCCAGTCACTGCAGCAATGACCAGGGTCTGAGGTGTGATTGCTAGGAAGACTGACCAGGACCGTGGCACTGGTGGGGAGGTGTAGGACCCGAACAGGACAAAGCCCATGGGGCAGGAGGGGTGCCCCAGGAGGTGAGGACGGGGCTGGGGGACAGTGCCTCCACCTCTCTTCAACCTTGTTGTTTCCGTTTCTACTGCCTGGTCCATCTCGTGTAACTCGTATGCAGACAGGAGACAGTCCCAGGCCCGGCGTCCTCGACATGACCACGCCTAGCTCTGGGAGACACTTGCGAGGTGCCTTCAGGGCCCATTGTTGGCGTGGCTCCACTGCACAGGGCTGAGCGCTGAGACACCCCACTTCCTGGGATGGTCTCCTCCGTGAGTTCAGCCCCGACCGCGCCCACGCACGCTGGTCCTGCTTCCCTTCCTGGGCCACGCTCCCCGCCTCTTGACGTCTGCGGGAGCCAGTGTATCTTGGGAGCTGTGGTTCTGGGACGTCTGACCCTCAGGATGTGTGGTCGATGCAGCTGAGCTCAGACCCAGTGTGGTGGATTCTCCCCAGAACCCTTGACCTCTCTGGCCCTCACAGGGTCTTGTCTTCATCCCCAGAGAGGTGGGCCCCTGCCCCAGCCCTGCTCACTTGGCTTTGCTGCCGGGCTGGGGCCCTGGGACAATGGGCACTGGTGCGTGCCCACACCTCGGGAGGGTCTCCAGCGGGGGCCGTGAGAACTGCCTTCTTCCAGCACCTGTCAGAAGTGAACCCAAGGCCAAGACCTTCCCTGTGTCCTGATTGCACCACCCCCAGAGGTTCGTCCTTGGTGGGCGCACCCAGCAGGCTGGGAAGGGAGTACTGCTGGGGGTCCCTCTGGCCGGGAAGGAGCTGAGGCCCAGCTGAGGGCCTGCTCCTCCCCTCCCCTGCCCCCGGTCCAGTGCATCAACAGTTGTCTCCCACCGGAGCCTGGCCTTGTGACCATGTGAAGGGCCCAGTCAAGTGGGGACTCAGCCCAGTGTCTCCTCCACACTCGAATTAGGAGGGTGCTAACACCAGCAGCAGCTAAGGGCTAGGTTGTGCCAGCAGAGGGGACGGGTGGCCACCGAGGCCATGCTGAGGCCTCTGCCCTTGGGACAGCACCCAGAGGGCACTGTCCCCCAGCTTGGCCTGCTTGTCCTCCTTAGGGCTCCCTGCACTGGCCTTGTACGCAGGGGTGTGAGCGGCACCCCACGGCGTGGATGGGAGGCCCTGAGACCACCTATGGCTTAAACTTTTAGTAGATCTAGTGCCTTCCTGTGGAGAACAGAGCTGGAGTCAGACCCACGCAGGGAGGGGCAGGACGCGGGCGGCTGGTTCCCGGACAGACATCCGTCCTCTCTGGCCCAGGGCCCGCCCTGCAGACACCTCCACCCCCACCCCAGATAAAGAACTGCACCGAGGAAAGAGCCAGCATCCACTTGCCCTCAGGGACGCCGTTTACCTGACGCAGTATTCTTCGCGTCCATGTCCCTATGCTGGTGTGATCTTGGGAGGAACTATTTCTGTTGAGTTTCTGCTAAGCTTCTCCCCTGGGATCTATGGCTCCCTGGCCAGCTCAGGGGGCTCTGAACAGTGGACGCTCACCCAGCCCGGGCAGCCGGAGCAAGAAAAAGGAGATGTCCAGGGCCCCATGAATGGTCAGTGGCCCAGTGGTGGCCCCTGACGCTGGACAAGGGGGTGTGGGATGTCCCCGAGGGGGCCAGGCCCATGGCCTGTGTGGCAGACACGTGGGCCGGGCACCAGGAGGTCGCGAGGCCCACCGGGGGCGTGTGAGCGGTGGAGGGCCCGTGGGGTTTACCCCTGGGCTCCTGGGCGGTGATGAAGGCCCCCACCCTGAGTGGAGTCCACCCCCTGCCAACTGGGACTCATCCTGGTGGAAGGGCGTAGGGGCACCAAGCCAGTCCGGGGCCTAGTCGAGCTCACAAGTCCTGGTGGAAAAAGCCCTGCCCAGTCCTCCCTCAGGCAGTGGAGCGGGAAACCCACAGGCCGGCTGCTGCAGTAGGGCAAGGGGTCGCTTCAGGGCCATGCCCTTCTGGGGCCCTTTCACACCTCTGGGAGGGACCCTGGGGAGGGTGGGCCCTGCCCGTGGCCCTGTGCAAGGCCTGTCTGTGCCTCAGGCTCCCCCTCTATGTGGGTGGCGCTGGGATCAGCAACGATCACTCCGGCACCAGGCAGTCCCTGTGTCCACCCCCGGCTCTCCCAGGGAGGCTGGGTCCTGGGTGTCTGGGCCACCCTCTGAGGCTCTGCTGGCTCCGAGGACCAAGCACACTGGGAGGGCAGCCTTTGCAGAAGAAGAAGGGGGTGCTCAGGCTGGAGCCTGGGTGGAGGGAGGGGCGAGGGGCTGACTCAGGCCTTGCTGCAGTGCAGGGCTCCTGCAGGGCTGTCACACTCCGCTTTAGGATCACACTGGGATTTCTAGGCATTTGGTAGCAAAATAAAATAGTAAACACTGAAAAAAAAAAAAAAAAGAAAGAAAGAAAAAAGAAAAGAAAATGGGGAAAGTTCCACCTTGCTTCCTTCCAACCCCTCCCAAGGGCAGGGCCCCTTGCGCCCACCCTTAACAAAACCATGTGACCCCTGCCCTCCACCCCGGAGGACCGCAGAAGGGACAGCTGTCTCCCCCTGGCTCCCGACCCTGCCACCAAACACCCCCCACCCCAGCATTTGATGCCGAATCAGAGAACAGGCAGGACGCATGCCGACCACACATGTGCGGGTCGTTACCGTCCAGGGTCATGAGCTTATAAATCCCACACGGTGCAGGGGTTGGGGGCGGGCTCCTGGGGCTGAAGGGAGGTCAGCCACGGCCTTCATCTGCCCCTGCGCCTGAGGCACCAGGTGGAAGCCATTCCTTCCTGGGCCCCAGCTCCTGGAGAGATGATCCTGCCTCCACCCACGCAGGAGAGGCTGAACCCTGGGGTCTGGCCTGCGCTTCCTGATGAGACTGCAGACGCATTTGGGTGAGATGTGAGTGAGCTGGTCCGGCCATCAGACATACTGCTTCCTGCCCCACATGAACTCGCCGGGCCTTTGGGGGAGGTTGGGGGTGGAGAGCAGGGGATGTGAACCCTGTCATCCTTGTTTTTCTTGGCAGCCAGGCGCTGGCAGCTGCCCTCCACCCTCCAGAGGGGCCTCCCATGCGCTGGCTGCCCACGCAGGGGCATGTGCACCGGTCTGGGGGGGCCGACCCTGAAGAGCCAGTTGTTGGGGGTCACAGGAGACGGGGATGCTCCCAGATGCCCCAGGCCCACGGGTCAGAGGAAGGCACAGCCTCCTCCATGTCCCCCATCGGAGTGGTGACACCCAAGCCCAGCACGAGGCACTGTGGGGACCAGACACAGGCACATGGCCCTCTTGGGGGACCAGGCAAACTGGACAAGGCGGGCCCATGATGACTGCCTGGGCAGGGAGAAGGCAGGGCTCACACCTGGGAACGTTGGCCAAAATGCCAAGACTGAAGGATGACCCTTGGTCCAGAAAGTCTGCAGCTCAGGGAGGTAGAAGGGGGCTCGGTGGCCACAGCCCCACCTCCCCGCATGCTTGCTGCTCCCAGGGGCCTCCTCTTTCTCCCACCTTGTCTTAGGGACTCACAAGTGTAGTTATTAGCAGGCTTGGGGCTAGAGCCCCCCTCACTCACTGCTCACCCCACCTGGACAAGCAGTCCTGCTTCCTGGCCCATCCCTGAGCAATGAGGCCTTCCAGCCTGAGCAGCGACCATGGACAGGTGGAAACAGATGGGTCTGAGCTCACTGCTGTTCCTTACTTTCCCTCCTGGCTCTGGCACATCAGGTAGCTCCTCCCAGGGACGCCTTTGCTGACTAGTGGACTCGGCCCTCAGAGTGGCCGTGTTGGCAAAGGGGGTGGCTCCCTGCCCGCGTGCTGGCCCTTCCTGGTTCACTTCCAAGGCTGAAGAGGCTGGTGGACTAACTGGACAGCTTATAGCACAGTCGGTCTCCTGGTGGTCAGCTCTGGCCAGAGAGCTCGTGGGTCCCACCATGAGATGAGGCCAAGCATGAGAAAGACGCAAGGACATCCCCCTAGCCCCAGCCCGACTCCTCCCCAGACCCTGCGGGTCAGTGCAGACCCTCGTGGTCTGGCCCCAGGAGCAGAGGATGACCCGAGCCCGATAGCCAGCCTCACCAGGATTTAAACCCAGCTTTGTGTAAAGTCTGGCGGGATGTAGAGCTGCTTGCACGGCGCCAGACCAGGCCTGGGGAGGGGGAGACCGTCTGCCCACGGGCTGGGTCAGCGTGTGCTCTTGGGGTTTGTCAGGATGACAGACATCGGTGTGCTTATAAAATCTGGATTTAAAGGGCTTCATGAAGAGAATGAAAAGAAAGTTGGAACAATTGAAACAAACTTCCTGGATCCTTTGGGGAGACAATCGCTGGGCTGAGGGCCGCTGTGGATGGTCGGCTGTGGCGACCCTGGCCTCGCTGGGCTTGCGCTGTCCGGTCCTGGACTTGGACGGACAGAGGAGTGATTTGGTTGTTGTCCTGAGGCCCAGGGCTGAGTGAACCAGCAAGTCCAGGGGGTCCAGGGTCGGGGGAGAAAGATGAGAATGGTCTGTGTGGGGTGGAGGCGAGGAGCTGGAAGCCTGTGTGCCCCTGGGAGAATCTGGAATGGATTCTGGGCCATTTCGTTGAACTGAGTCCCTTCACCACAGTTCGTGGAGCAGAACGGAGATCCAGGCTCCCCTCTCATTAGGATGGAGAGGGTCAGGGAGGGGAGGTCATGGTGCACTGGGGACAGGTATGGACGGCCACTGAGACAGGGAAGGGAGACCCATCACTGAGGGTGATGGGGCCTCAGGAGGTGGCCGGACCCTCCACACTTTGTGTCCTTGTGTTGGTCAGCTTGGTCCAGGTCGGGGGTCCATGAGGGACAGATGGTGGGGCCCTGGCCTCCCATCCCTCTCCCTGGGCTTAACGTCCACAGGTTTCTGGCAGCTCAGGCCCAAAGGCAGCACCCCCAGACTTCAGAACAGCTCTGAGAGGGCAAGGTCACCCCAGAAACTGTGCACAGGGCCAGGTGAGGAAGCCACCTCTGAGATTCTGCCAGACTCAGGACCAGGAAGGAGTGTGCCATGAGTCCTCTGGCTGGGGTCCTTGGAGCCTGATTGGGCCGTTGGCCAGGCCTGGGATCTGGGGACACTGTGGGAGGACAATGAAGTGGGAGACACCCCTGCTGGGATGGGTGCCCTGTCTCCATCACCCTTCACAGGGGGCAGTGGGCTGGCGAGAGTCTGTCTGGGACACGGACCTGCTCATCAGACGCTCCCCCCCAACTCCTGCGCAGCCTGAGGGTTCCTTCTGGTACTCCTCCCCGGACTCCTCCCAACGACAGGGTCCAGAAAACTCAAGGCCCAGTGACCACTGGTGACGCATGTACAAGTCACAAAGGAGGGAGGTGTGCGAGTGGGATGACGTTTCTCACAGGCCGGGCTTCCTCCTTTGCCGTCACCTGTCGCCTCTCCACGGGGCCCCGTGGAAAATGAGGAGCGTCCAGGTGGGCTCAGCTGTGCGGGAGAAACCCCTAGACAGAGAGTGAGAGGCAGGCCGGGGGAGTGGTGGGTGGATGGTAGGCAGCCCAGGTGGAGGGGGCGGCTCAGACCTGGGGGCGGGTGTGGGTCAGGGTGACCAGAGCAGAGAGGATGTGCTCAGGACAGGGGGCAGGGCTGAGGACTTAACACTAGGGATTAGAATCTCCAAAAGCACAGGAAAAGCATGAATGAAAGAAAAGCTGGAAAACTCAGAAGAGTGAAAATAAAAACGGGCCATCCTCTTGTCCCCTGTCACACTGATGTTAAGTGGCACCCAGTGAAACGTAGTTCTGAGCACCCTCATCCACACAGCCCCCGTGCCTCCCAGTTAAGACTTCTGAGCAGGGGACTCAGCAACAAGGCTGGGGTTTTAGAAGGAGGATGAGGCCAGCATGGGAGCGGGTGGGGGGGTGCAGACCTGGGCTGTGTGTCCAGGAGGCAGGGGGTCAGGAGGCTGGAGGTTCCTGGCCGAGGCGGGCAGCCCTCTCCTCCCCCACAGGGACGGACCAGACCCCTCAACTGCCGAGCTCCGTTTGGGCAGCAGAAACACCCAGTGCCGTGCGCACACTGGGACCCATTCTGCTTGCAGAATAACCACCCCGTGAGACACGCGCTACCGTCACCCTTACTTACTGGGGCGGAAACCACCGCACAGAGAGGGTGAGCAACTAGTCCAGGGCCACACAGCTGAAGGAGTGACTCAGAACTCTCACCTAGCATTCGGAACAAGCACACGTAATGGGTGTGCTGGGTCCTGGGCGACTTCAGCAATTGAGGCCTATGTCACCCTCCACGCGTTTGAGGTAAGAGGTCTCCCCTCTCCTGGATTCCTCTGTAGCTCAGAGGAAGGTGACTTCGGCCTGCCAGGCTCCCGGCACAGGCTGTTCCAGGTGGCTCCTGGGGTGATTTCGCCCCGGGTGGGACTTGTCCTGGCCTGTGGGCCCCACAATGTGCCTGTTGGGTCAAGTCGCCCCTTCCCAGCTGGCCTGACAGCTCTTAGCCCAGAGGTTCTGGTCCACCCGGCTGGTGTAGGCTGAATGACATTTTGACCCTTCTGGCTTCACCGTACAAAGTCCCTGGCTGGCTTCTCACCACGGAGCTCTTGACTAGGAGGAAGGGTCCTCCTCAGACCTGCTGGCCACCCTTGGACCCCAGACCTAGTGGGGCCTGTCTCCTGCAGAACAGGAAACAGGGCAGTCACCCTGGGCTGTAGGGACAATGAGCAGCCTGGGTCCAGGTCCTGAGCAGGCAGGAAGTGTCAAGGCCGGGCTCTGGGGACTCTGACCAGCAGTGGACCTGGGCAGCCGCCGTCCCCAGGCCAGGCCAGCGTGGCGGCAGCTCGGCTCACATCTGGCCGAGCACAGCAGGCCACGGCGTGGTGGTGTCATGGCCCAGGAATGCAGGAAGACAGCCTAGGGTTCTGGCACAGAGGCATGGCAGTGCACCAAGAATGTGCCTTGTAGAAAGATAATTATGCGTTCGGGCAATATGCGAAATAAACCTGGTAGATGCCACCGATTCTGTTTATTTTACCAGAGTGGAGGCGCGGCTGGGAAAGCACGTCTCCCTTCAGGAGATGAAAGGTGCTGACGGGTACCCAGCGCCGCCCCGACGTGGGTCCTTGTCCTCCAGGGCTGGGATGCACGGGAGGGAGGTGGGCGTGACACGGGCCCCGCCGCAGCCCGCAGGAGGCAGGAGCAGGGAGCAGCGCGCTCAGGGTCTGGCTGATTTACAGTGACGGCCACAGAGCACCATGGAGGGCGTGTGGGCAGCGGCAGAGCGGCTGAATGACCCCATTGTGTGGGGCTGACAGGCCAGCGGAGCGAGCTCAGCTGGGGAGAGATGTGCATTTTCTAACTTCTGCTCTGTTGTGAGAGCGCTGCTGCGCCTTCCAGAAGACTCGAAAACCACAGCAGAGATGAGGCAGAGAAAGTAACGCTGTCTCACCACCGAGCGACCGAGCACTAAACGGTGTGTGGGGGGAGCACCCCCTCCAGATCTGCCTAAGCTGCGTCTGTGTGCGTGTGTTTATGTGTGTGTGTGTACGCACTCCCACGACTAGGCTCATACATGTATTGAAAAATTATTTTATTGTGATAAAATACCCAGAACCTTCACCATTTTACCCGTTTTTAAGTGCACAGTTCAGTGACACTCAGCACATTCACACGGCTGTGCAGCCGTCACCACCACCCGTCGCCAGAACTTTTTCATTTTCCCAAACTGAAACTCTGTCCCCATCAAACACTAGCCTCTGTGAACGCGTCTGCCCTAGCGACCTCACGGGAACGGGTTCATACGTGTGTGTCTTTCCCTGTGCTCAGTGCCCTCAGGGTCCATCTGTGCTGTAGCCTGTGTCAGAATTTCCTTCCTTTTAAAGGCTGAATGATATTCTGTTGTCCACCTTTTGCTCATCCATCCATCGAGGGACACTTGGGCTGTGTCTATAGTTGGGCTACTGTGAGTTATGCTATGAACATGAGTGTGCAGATAGAGTAAGATGTTTTGTTCAAAACAAAACAACACACATTTACTCTTTCCTAAAATGTCCTCGTTCCCTGTTGAACCCCATGGACTCAGGACTTCGGAGGGCCGGCAGGCCTCCAGTCCAAGTTGTCTTGGGCTCCTGGGTTTCGCCTTTGGAGGGTCAGGGTCTCTCCAGCCCCACCGCCCCGAGTCTGAGTTTCTCTTCCTGACAAGGAATGTGTGTGCCTGCCATGCTCTCTCTCAGCCCCGCTCCTGGGTGGGAAGTGCCTTCTGCCCTGTGAGCCTTGGGGGCACTAGACCACTGGACAGAGGTGCGGGTGCTGGAGTCCCCATCCTCATCCGACAGATTCTCTGCTGTCTGAAAGCCAGAGGAGAGGCGGGCAAGGGATCCTCCCTCTTCCAGGGCACTCGGGGAGGACCGGCGCAGGATCCTCGAGCGTGACCGGCAGAGGGAAGGGGCCTTGGATTGTCCATCAGGGCTGGGACGCCCCGGCCCCAGGGCTTGCAGCGTGTTTCTCCAGTGTCCGCACACCGGGCAGCGAGTTCTTCATGGGGCTGGATCGTGTTGAGAGATTAATTTCCCTTCTTTTTTTCTTATTGAAAGGAGTGTGGCCAGGCAGAACGCTGAAAGGATATAGCCAGACAGTAACAGAAGTCTCCCAAAGTCTAACCCAACAGGAGAACCTACAACAGGTGCTACAAGCAGACAAGATAAGGATTGCAGAAGGGCTCAGGGAGTGGTCCATGGGGTCTGCACTGGGAGTGGTGCTGGGCGAGGACGGGCAGGGGATCCTGGGCGCCCCGAGGGCCTCCAGAGCCAAAGGCACCCCTGGGGAGCCTGTGTGGACAGTCAGAGGGGGTCCTCCTCCCTCCCCAGGCTTCCGCCTCCTATGAGATACTGAAAGCTGACTCTGGTGGGTGGACATGTGGGTGGGCATGAGCACGCATGAGGGGGTTGCTTGTGTGGGTGGGCGTGGGCGTGCACAGTCAGACGTGCACATAGGGGTTGTGTGTGGGCGCGGGTGGGTGGCGTGCACATGGGACTGCGTGCCTGCGCACACAGGTGGGTGTGCACGTGAGCGGACTGAGATTGCACGTGGGGGCACGTGCATCTTGGTTGGGTACGTGTGACTCTCTGGCAAGGACTGGTGGTGTGGCTTGGCCTGCCCTGTGTCGACAGA
Source organism: Camelus bactrianus (assembly GCF_048773025.1). NCBI lineage: Eukaryota > Metazoa > Chordata > Mammalia > Artiodactyla > Camelidae > Camelus > Camelus bactrianus. Next base: position 60,105,460 of record NC_133554.1, read on the forward strand.
TGTGGGACCCCTCCTTCAACACTTTTGAGAATAGATTTTGAGGGGCTTGTTTTTTTAAATCACAAAATGACTGTTCTACTAACGAAAATAAAAATGAAGGGAAACATTGGTCATGACTTAACGATCATCTGTCTTGATCTTTAGAGCATTTTCTCCACTTGTAAACATACATAGGTATGGTTTCAGGCTTTTCGAAATTAGGACCACCTTATATAGACTGTTTCCTGGCTTGATTTTTAAAATTTAATGTCTTGCAGAGAGATTTCCATGATTATAAGTGAAGGCTAATGGTTGCATCTGATTTTATTTTGCAAATATAGTTGACAGGCACTTAGGGTTTAAATCTCCTTTTTTCCCTGGAACGATGAACAATGCCATAGTGACCATCTTGCTTTTCTCTCCTTCTGTCCTTCACACAAACTCCCAGAAGTGCCAGCCCAGGGTGCAGAGAGGCAGACTTGGTGCCAGAGTGAGAGGGACGTGGTTCCCGCTCTGGGGCCCCAGCCTCTGGTTAACGGGGCGGGGGCTTCTGTGGGCAACAGATCGGCACTGGGAGCAGGAGTTCATTGCTATGGTAGCTTCTACTGGACCCCTAGCTACATTTCTCAGATGCAAAGCCCTTTTCTGGTCTGTAGAAGGATCTAGAGAGGGAGATCGTAGTGAGCACGTGGTCTAAGCCCCGGTCTCCCCAGCCTATTCCTCTCCTGCAAAGTTTCCTCCACCTCATGAGCACAGCCTCTGTCTGAGTGTGCCTCCACCCCCAAGAAGCTGGGATCAGAGAAGGTCTCGCTCACGGGCCAGCTTGAGCGGGGCTGATCTTTGTGACCTCAGAGCTGAGGGCTGAGGTGGGACACAGGGTGTAGGGCCACAGGAACGTGGGGGTGAGGGCAGCGGTCACATTCAGGCTGAGGACCCAGGGCCACCACACTGGCCAGTGTCATCCGTATGACCCTGAGGCCTGCTCCACACTGTGGGGGCCTCCCTGTCCTGGACACCCGCTCCTGGGCATCCTGGGCCCAAGACTTCTCAGACCCCACCAGGCCTGTCTTGGAGGCCAATCCACCCGCTGTTTCTTGTCGGCTGTTCACTTTGAAACCCAAGAAGTCTGATGATAATATCGCTGGGGCAGAGCCGGGTCTGCTGCTAATCACCATTTGACATTCTGGCTGCATCCAGCATTGGGGGACCATGAAAAGCTTATTCATCTGCTCAGGGAGACTTCAAATGCAGCTCCCCCAACCCCAGCGTGGGCAGCATGTCCCCATGAAGGCTGCCTGCCGGGTGTCCGAGATTGGCTGGAGGGAGAGGCTGGTTGGAGGTGAAACAGATGGCAATTCATTCCCTGTGAGAAGGAGCCGCCAGCTCCTCGGGAGGGGCGGGTCTGGGCCCACGTTCACTGCTTTAAGTCCCAGGAACCTCAGGGGGCCTTCAGGGAGCGGGTGGAGGCCCCAGAGCTGAGCCGTGTGGTCCCTGCAAGGGGCTCCCTGGGCAGGCGGCCGGGAAGGGCATGCTGCCGCCTTGTGCGTGTGTGTGCGTGTCGCCGCTGGGGAGGCAGACACCCTTTCCAGCCCCTCCTCCCTGGGCTGCCGGACACACACCAACAGGTGTGGGACTCAGGAATCGCACCTGGAGACCACTGGCTGATCTAGAAGGGCCTCCAAAGCTGTTTTCTCTCAAAGGTGTTTGTGTTTTTGTGTGTATTTTAGAAGACTGCTCTGAGGTTCTCCCACATAGACAAACTCAGGGCACCACTGTTGCCCTTCATTCGTCAGCAGGCCGGGGGCAGGGCTGAGCAAGGACAGACTGGTCGGTTATCCTACTGAGCCTTGGCCATTCCCACAACATCCTGAGAGCTGGACACCAGGTGTCCTTTCTCCAGGTGGACCACGTTCCTCCACAGAGTGGTCAGTGGCTGCACAGGACAACGATTCAACATCCAGTGTCCCAGTGCTAATGGTCAGACATGCCCTGCCTGCCCCAGCTCCCACTGGCCCCGAGCCGCCCCTTAGTTGGGGCTGTACACTGGCCTGAGGACCAGATGCTCCAGCCGGGCCATGAGGGTGAGCCGTGCCCACACCCTGGGTGAGCCAGCGGCTCCCATGAACAAAGCACAGGGCTTCCGTGTGGTGAAACTGCTCGGCCCTGGGAGGGAAGGTGCACCGGGACACATCTGGCCCAAGGAACCTCGGAAACACACTACCGACACGCAGCCACATGTCACACAAGCCCATTGATGGGAAGGGTCCAGGGCAGGCCGACCTGAGGACAGAGAGTGGCCTAGTGTCTGCGAGGGGCTGGGCAGTGACTGCTGATGGGTACAGGATGTCCCTTTGGGGTGATGACAGTGTTCTGGAACTTGATAGAAGTGATGGTGGAACAACACTGTGAATGCACTAAATGTCACTGAATTGTACACTCTGAAATGGTCAAAGTGGTTAATTTTATACGAGGATTTTACCTCAGTTTAAAAAAAGAAAAGCTAATTGCAGAACTCCCTGAGGCCAGAGGCCCAAAGCCCTCCAGGGCTGCACACTCCCCTTTGTTTATTGGATACTAGAGAGAATTCAGATTTAGGGTGAGGTGGAATGTGCCCCTTCCTCTCTGGTACTGCCCCTCCCACCCCTGGGTGCTTGGGAGGAGGCCAGGGCAGGAAGGGAGGAGGCGGGGCCAGGATGGGAGGAGGCGGGGCCAGGAGGAGGAGGTGAGGCAGGATGGGAGGAGGCAGGGCTAGAATGAGAGGAGGTGAGGAGGTGGGGCCAGGATGGATTACCCCACAGCCCCTACCTTTGGGAGCCCTGGCTGTTTGAGCCAAAAGCCAGGCCCCGCAGCCCCATCCACATGCTGGCCACCTGTCCCGTTGCAGGCCAGGTACACAGGAGGAATCAGGACTTTTCTCTGAACTTGTAAGTTCAAAGTATAGCCAGAAAGAACCACTTCACTGCCTTGTAATTAGCGGCAAAGTGACAAGGGCTTGGACTCATCCCAAATGATAAGTGCAGGGTGATAATCAGTGCCTGTCTGGTCAGTACGGAGCCTTCTGCAGAGTTCGCGAATTGTCTAGGAGTCCCAGTCCACTTCCAGTGGGGCGAAAATTACTGTGATTTGAGGGCCAAACATTCCTCCAACCCCCTCTTCTCTTTGGCTTGCTTGGCCCTCCCTGCGAATGGGGTTTCACTTCTGAAACAGGCAGGAGGGAACGGCTTAACCAAACACCCCATTGTGGTGCTTTCCTGTGGCCGCTGGCCCAAGGCTGAGCAGTGGGGCACGTGTCCTGGCCAAGCTGGGGGCCGGAGACTTGGGGGCCAAACACCACAGGTCTTTGACACCTGACAGACTGCTTTTTAGACACTTAACAGTCAGTCTAATCCCCGGTATTACCTGTGGGGCAACACGTGGGAAATGCCCTGCAGCTCCGGGGAAGACCGCCTCCCTGTGCACGTGTGGTTCCGGGACACCAGTGATCCTACCTGTGTCTTTGGGCCGACACTCCACCTGGCCCCAGGGGCTGAGGGCCCAGGCGCTCTACAGGCACACAGAACTTTTCTCCTCCTCCTCTCCATGCCCAGGGGCCTCCGTGACCCTCATGAGAGGAGAGTCCCTTCCTTTTGAAAGGAGAAGGTGGAGAGGGTCGGGGAAACCGGCCTTCCACTACGCAGTGTCAGGTGACCTGTGTCGAGACGTGTGCTGTGAAGGGCCAGCACAACCAGCCTGTCCTGAGTGAAAGGCTGCACCTTCTGCCTCGTGTGGCCCCGAACGCATGTGCCAGCCCGGGGCTGGCTTCTACAGGAAGCTGCCAAAGGGCCTTGTGGGCGATGCTGCTGTTACGAATCCTGTTCTTCTGAAAATCACGTTTCTTTTGCATTGTGATTCACAAAGGGGACCAGGAGAAGGAAGAGACAGCAAAAGGAAAGAGTTCTCCCTCAAGTCAATGCCTCCTGCAAGCCCAAAGCCTTGCAGGAATTCTGTCTAGATTGCTCCACTGGTTTTCCCCAGAGAAATTTGAGGTGGGCAGGCAGGGAGGAGAGGGCTGTGCTCACAAGAAATGGCCCCTTCTGCGAGGATGACAGTGCCAACCTGCCCTCCTTTCAGTCCTCCTCTTGCCCTTTCTTGCTGGGGGTTTGGGCCAAAGCTGGCTTTCTGGGGCCTGGGCCTGGTCAGATGCCGTTTGAACATCTGAGCAGCCTAGACTTGAGTACAGGAAGGAGCCTGTGTGCTTTATAGGAGCCTAGATGGTTTAGGCAGACTCCAGGGTCTGCGTTTTCTGTGAGTTCTTCTGAGTCTCGTTTAGGGCTGGGTGGTCCCGGACCCAAGTCCCTGTCCGGTATTTGCATGGTGACGTTAAACATCACAAAGTGTGTGAAAGGGGTGAAGGTCTTTTCAGCTTAGGAAATTCCGTTCTCCCCGGGGTCACGAGCTGTGTTATGAACTTGCTGGAAGTTCAAGGGTAGAAGGCCTGGCATGGCTCCCACGCCCTGTCCCTCAGCAGCAAACCCAGGACACAGCTCCACTCGGTTGCAGAGAGACCCTGGAAGCTTTGCACCCAAACGCTGCTGACCCGCAGCTCTCCAATTCCAAACGGCATCCTGGCCAGGCAGCCCACCTGGCCCAGTCCCGAACAGAGCTGAGTGGCTGCAGCTCAGAGGCTACCGGCGCCTGTCCTGGTGCGTCTCAGAGAGCTGGCCTCCCGTGCAGGTGGGCGGCAAGGACAGCTGCAGGAGCCGTGCGCCAGCTGGGTGGCCACCGTCCATTTCTGGCCTCCTTGAGGAGAGTAAGTCGGGAAGGCTGGTTCTCAGCTCGCATCAGGGTTGCCACCAGGGCTGTTCAACTTTGGACGAGCTGCTGGGCCTCTCTGAGCTTCTCAGGGAGCTGAGAAGTTGCGCACACAGTGAGCCGTCATCGCGCAGCTCCCTTCTCCTCCTTGTTTCCACTCTCACTCCTGCGGAAGTGTCTTTGCTGGGAGTGGGGGCTGAGGGGCCTCGATGTGGACAGAGGGGTGCTGTCCTGAGGGCAGGGTGGCCCACGTGTGGGGGCAGCCAGGTTGGCAAGGGGTGGCCCAGGGGCTCTCAGTGGTTGGGTGTGAGGAGAGGTGGGTTGGGGCCGGCATGTGGTATCGGGCGTGGTGGACAGAGTAGATGCAGTGGTACCGCCCTGCTGTCCGGGGTCCACACTGCCCCAAGCCCGCCCATCCCTGAAGCTCCTTCCAAGCTCAGGGCACATCCGTGGGGCTGGACAGGGGCTGAGAGGGGTCTGCCCTGGAGGCCTTTAAGCTGAGGAGCCAGACAGGGGGCTCAGTTCAGAACTTGTGTGTGAACCAGACCGACAGCTTAGTGAGCAGGCTATTTCCAGATGAGCGAACCTCCCTTGGCTGACCCCAGCTCTGCCTGGCGCCGTGGTAACAGGGTGACCACAGGCTGTCTCCACGGCAGCGGCCCCTCCTGAGGCCAATCCAGAGCTCTCACTAGCTTGGGGACCCGTGTGGGGTTGCCGAGGAGCTGGACCGCAGGGCGGCCAGGGCCAGAGACTCAGACCCCTGGTGTCAGAAGTAAATTAAAGGCAGGTGAAGAATGTGTGTGTGGAGGAGGGGCAGCGGGGGTCCCAGGACAACTGTGGACTCACAGGGCCAGGCGGCTTTGTGGGCCCTCTCACAGCTGACAGGCAGCCCCAGTGGGCAAACACCGAAAAGACTGTTGACCAAACATGAAAAAAGGAGGCACCAAGCCTGAGAAAAGGCCAAGATGGGCAAACAGTGGAACCTGGACCCCAGCTCTGGCTGGGCCCTGGCTGGGGGCTTCCCGTGCTGACTGGGGGAGGGCACAGGCCGGAAGGCAGCACGCACTCATCCCCCAGCGCGTCACTGCCTCCAGTGGAGGGTGGGGGCCCCACACTAGCCCACTCCGGTCCCGACTGTCCTTCCTTGGACACCCTTGTTCCCTTTCACCACCCTCGAATCCTGCCTTTCAGGTCTCAGGTAGGACATGCCCTCCGGGGGCCACAGCCACCCCTGGGGTGAGTTCTGGGGTGTCCCCCTGGCCTCATTCCAGAGGTGTGGAGGTAGGCTGGGAGAATATCAATGCAGATCAATAATAAAGGCACTGACAAGGCCTGCATAGGCATGGAGTGCTGTCTGGAAAAAGGTTGGGTCTCATGAGGAATGGGTGTACTGGAAGGATGGCTTAGACTTGGGAGATCCAAAAGCATCTGAAGGTCATGGGGATGCTGGGGGAGTGGCAAAGAGAAACTTCGGGCTCACAACCCAGAAATGTGCTCTTTGATCAGAGAGCAGCGAGCTTGGCTGCCCCTTAGCAAGACGGTGTCAGAAACAAACTTCTGCACATTTTTCCCTCAGTGCTCAAGGTCTAGGAGGTTTTTTTTTTTTGTTTTTTTTTTTTAAGTTTTAAGTTTTTTGGAGGCGGAAGGTAATCAGGTTTATTTATTTATATACTTACTTTTTAGAGGAGGTAGTAGGGAGTGAACCCAGGACCTCATGCACACTAAGCATGAGCTTTACCACTTTGAGCTATACCCTCCCCCCAGGAGGTGGTTTTAATATAGCAGATCTGATTCTGTAAGCTGCACAGGTGAACTGTGTTATGTGGCTGTCTCCTCCAGTGAACCTGGACCATGAAGGACACACACAGAAGTCGGGAGGCCTGCGTGTGGGCATTCCCTGCATCTGGATGTGTCCTGTGAGTTTGTGGAAGCTGTGTGTAGCATCTGGGTCAACGTTTACTCTGTAGAATGTGACTTGGTGTAAGGGAGGCCTCAGATCTGTCACATGGACATTTCCCATCTTGGAATTCCATCTGGATGGGCAGAGGGAGATGAGCATCTGGTCAAGGAGCTGTTTACTCAGTCACTGTTGAAGGTGTGCAGTGTGGGCTCTGCCCCTCTGCTTCCTCAGTTCTGCTCACAGAACACTGGCCCTTGTTGTGCTGCTGAACGACTTCTGTGTGCTCATCAACTTGGACTCCAACAAAGTCAAACAGGTTTCTTACCCGCAGGACTTGTCAGAACCTTTAACATGCAAATATTTCTTGTGAGTCTCCTTAAGCAGTGGGAAAGGCTGTGAGGGCCTTAGATGCAGGCATGGTGGTCCTGGAATGTATCTGCAGGTTCTTTGACATCACCCTCTCCAAGAGGTGGAGCCCAGTCCCTCTCCCCTGGGTGTGGGCGACCCGTGTGGAGGCCAGGATGCTGTGTGCCCTCTGGGGCTGGGTCAGAGAAAGGGCTGATGGCTCTGGGGGGAGCCAGCCACCCTGTCCGAGGGCATTCTTGCAGCCTGTGAGAAGCTTGTACTGGGGAGCTAAGGCCCACCAACAACCAGTCCCACCTCCCTGCTGGCCCTGGGGAGAACCTACTGGGCAGGGGAGCTGCCAGCCCCAGTCAAGCCTTCTGGGGAGATGAGCCGACAGATTGACTGGAACCTCAGGCCCCAGACCAGTGCAGCTAAGTGGCTTCCAAATTCCTGGCTGGGGAGCTGAGCCCTGTCCTGAAAATCACAAGTCGCCACGGCGTCAAGGGGGCAGCGCCAGTGCAGTTGATTGGTTTGGTTTGGTTTTTTAAAATGTTTCAGAAGCTCCGAAACACTAAGTGTGGGGTGTGCGTGCGACCAGGCAGGCAGATGTCGGAGGGCGGCGTGGGGGCCCCTGGGTCCAGGTGGGAAAAGCTGTGGACCCCTGGGGACTGAAAGGGCTGGAGACCCTGTAACAGCCAGAGAGCAGGACAGGGCTTCAGCGCACGGTGGAAAGGGAAAGAGGCGGTATCAGGGAGCTGAGAACTCACATCATCACGTCCAGAAGAAAGAGTGTTGCAGGAACCCCACGGAAGCTCACGAAGGCGGCAGGGGAAGAAGGGCTTTGTCTGGAGACAATGTTTGAACTCGGGTGTTTGTCCGGTCGGGGGACACGCCCTCGCTGGCCCTTCCTCAGGGCCGAGGCTGCCGGCCTAGGTGCCCACGTGAGCCTGGACCATCCTGACTTACCTCCAAGGCCCTGGTCATCAAAGGACATGCACCTGCTGGGAAGGCGCCCCACTGGTCAGATGGGGCAGCTGAGCATCAGGAAGAATAATGACTGAAAAGGGTTGAAATGTGTTAAATAAATTACATTTCATGAATCCACAGCTATCCAGAAAACAAAGAAAAAGGAAAAAAAAGGTGAGGGGCTCTCAGTCACTTTTGGAAGACGCTGGGAACCAAGTTGTTACTCTGAAAATGGGTCAATAATGAACGAAGCAGGCATTTCTCATGCTTTTCCGGAGTGAATCGTAACCACACAATTGACAGGAAAGTTCTTGGAGAAACACCAGCTGACAGATACGGGCAGGGGGAGGTAAAATCAGCCTTGGGCAGCCCTGGGCCTTCAGTCAGTGGCAGCATCCGTGAGGGACCCCCAGCGACACACCGGGAAGCCCACCACCCAGTGAGGACGTGCTCTTGCCGAGGAGCAGACCTGACTCTGGCCGACCTCTGTGTCCATCGCAGGCCTGCAGGACGTCCAGGCACCGGGACACAGCAGGCTGACTGCTACGGGGCAAACAGCTCAGGTCTTTCTACAGGAAAAAAATAAAGAGGGAGGACAGTGTAATGTGTATAGCCTGGGACATAGTAACAAATTGCCATTTATAGACCTGTTTGGATTCTGATTTTTTAAAAAAAAAAGCTGTGTGAAATGAGACAATTTGGGAAATCTGGACATTGACTGGTTTTAAGGCTACCCTGTGTTTAGTGATAATGGTATTGTGCTTAAATCCTTTAAAGGTCCTTGAATTTTGGCAGCATTTACAGGTAACCGTGACGTGTGGGACTTGCTCTGCAGTGTGTGAAGGAAGCAGGGCCCAGACAGAGCAATACAGGACGAGGCTGATCATTGCTGAAACTGGGTAATGGGGACCTTGGATTCACAGGTCCTGGGTTCAGTCCACAGTACCTTCATTAAAAGAAAGAAAGAAAGAAAGGGAGAGAGAGAGAGAGAGAGAAAGAAAGGAAGCAAGAAAGGAAGGAAGGAGGAAACCTAATTACCGCCCCCTCCCCAAGAAAAACCAAAACCAAAACCAAAAAAAAAAAAAAAAAAAAAAAGACAGGGCAAGGTCAATAATTACTGAAACTGGGTAATGGGCCAATGCCCCGTGGAGCTTACGTTCTGGTTTGTGTTCTGTGTTTGTGAGGCAGATAAGAACGCTGCGGAGTGTACTAATGTGTGTGCAGGGGTGTTCTGACTTTAGATGCAGAGAGGCTCCCTGAGGAAGTGACAGATGTGTGAGGTGGGGTGAAGGCCCACCCAGCCAAGGAGCTGCACGTCTGAGGCCTGAGGTGGGGACCGGGTGGCCTGCAGCCTGAGGGAGGGTGGGACGCCTCATGCCTCGCTGGTCCTAGGGAGGCTGTCAGGTGGGGGAAGCGGAGCCCCAGGTGGGCTAGGCGGGTGTGACATCATCTGGAGGTTTTTGATCAAGGCCGAGTCTGCAGGAGACTAGCTGACCTGAGTCCAGCCAGTGAACCAGGTAGGGCCCACAGGGCTGACCTGGGGTTGGTGGTGGCTGGCCTGCTTTTGGAGCTAATTCAGAGAAGCCCAAGGAGGAAGGGCGTCACCAGGTTGCTGCCCTCAGGTTCAGACTCTGGAACCTGCCCACAGGGGCCCTACCGGCCACTCTGGCTGCCCATGCCGCCCCCTCGGTGGCGGTGTCCTCCTCTGGGCGTGTGTCCGACCCTCTCACCTCCTGCAACACCCTGGGGGTGGAGGGTGCTGCTGCACCTCACAGACTCCAGGACGAGCCTGTGGCCGCTTCCCGCCTGTGTGGGGAGAGGGGCCTAGGGGGCCTGTGGGCACAAGGTGACTTCAGTGAATGCCCATCCCACGTCTGTGGTCAGACGGCCCCTGGCCGCAATGCGTCACTCCCAACCACCTTTCCTGCCGCGCCCGGGGTTCTGGGCAGCCCCGGTCCTTACGGAACTGAGATTCCAGCTCAGCCTGAGCGCCTCTGGAGCGTCAGCTGGCGATTTGCCAAGAAAAGGGGTTGCAACAGGGAGGTGAACAGCTGTGTCGGCACCTCTGCACCGCGGGTGTGTGCTGGGCGGGCGGCGCCTTAACAGAAACCTGCAGCATCAGCAGGAAACATCTGCGTGGGGCAAGGGACACAGGCTGCGCCCTCGGACGCTGCTCCTGCGGCAGGTGGAGCTGGCCCGGCCCGGCCCGGCCCGGGAAGGGGTCCCTGCAGAGGAGCCTGACCGGGGAGGGCAGGGGACACTGGGGGGCTGCACCAGCCTGATCTTGGCCTTTCTGCTGGGGCAGGTGGGCCCAGGCGCCTGCAGGACGCTCCATTTCCCTGGGCGTCTTGGGGGTCAGCCCTGGGGCTGTTGATCGAGGCCTCCTTCCAAGGCAGGGCAGTGTGGCGTCTCTGAGGCTTGTCTCCTGTATCTCCTCATGCTGAAGCTCCCACTCCGGGCCCAGCTCTGCTGGATGCTGGGGGCAACTGAGGTAGCCCCGTTCAGTGTGACAGCCCCACAGCTGTTGGCAGCAGCCAGGCCTGCTCCTCAGAACAGCTCCTTGTCCCCGTTTCACAGACAGATAAGGAGCTGAGGGATGATGGAGCAGTGGCTGGCGAGGCTGTGGCTGCTCAGGGCTCCTGTTTCTGTTGGACTCGCCACCACGACTGAGCCCAGGTCTCTGTGACAAGCACATGGCCATCAGACCCCATGAGGATCCCCTTTGTCCACACCCTGCCTTGGACAGTCACTGAGAACCCATGTCGCCACCCAGAGCTCAGAGCAGGTGGCAGAGTGTGGATCAGAGTTCAGGATCAGGCACTGGGCTTGGGTCTAGCCGCTCACATGGAAGGTTGCAACTTGTCCCAGTTCGCCTCTGGGGACACATCACGGTGAGATTCACTGTGTGGGGTGTTTGCAAAGAAAGTGGAGGGTTCTGGCATCACCGGAGGTGGCCCGTGCATTCTGGTGATGTCTGGGCACCTGCGTTGGTAGAAGAGTGCTTCCGGTTTTCAGATGTTTACGCTGTGAGGTTTGTGACTCGTCAGCTTCACAGCTGCTTAAGATCTGGTTTCTTGAGGGGAACAAGCTTCACCAGAAATCCAGAAAACCGGCACTCTGAGTCTAAATGTCCCCCAGATCTGAGGACTGCTTCAAACTTGCTTTCAGTCTTGCCCCCTCCCTCCCAAAACTAAAAATAAAGCAAGCTCACATCGCTGCTGTCATCACTGAGAAGTGGATGAACTGGGGAAGGAGGTAGTGTCAGAATAAAGGATGGTGTCCGCGGCAGGGCAGTCAGCCCTCGTCGGCACAGATGCTCGGCACTCTGCCCCGCTCTCCTGGCCAGCAGTGATGGCAGCCAGGCCCCGAGTGCAGCTGCTGGCCCGTTGAGGCCCCGTGAGACCTCAGAGCAGCCTAAGGAAGGGACTCAGGCAGACACTGTGTCCTTTGAGAGGCCCTGCAGTGACCTGGGTGACCTGGTCTCTCCGGGGCAGGACCGTGGTCACTCCCATCATGGTCACTCCCATCATGGTCACTCCCTTTGCTGTCCGCTCAGGGGCCCGCTCCATGGTGTGTCCTGGCCCATCCACCCTCCTCTCTGGTGGAGAAGGGCACAGCCCTGCTGGGAGGGTTTCAGTGGCCATTACAAAGAAGCCCCTCCCCTCGGAGGGAGAGCCCCCCACCGCAACCCGTCTGGGGCAGGTCCCTGCTCAGCCACGCCTCTGCCTGCACCCCAGCTACCCTGGAAGGGCAGGGCCTGGGGGTGTCCCTTCTGAGGGTCTGACAGCAGCCACCCTGGTTCCTGGAGACCTTCTGGGGTCGGTCCAGGACCATTCTGTGAAGCCCACTCTGTGAGGTGTGTGTCTGTGGTGTTTAAGACGCTGATTGAACATGTGGATCAGTAAGTGGCCTCCCCAAACACCAGCCCACTCACCTCATGAGACTCGTGTCATCCTGAGCAAGGCCACCATCACTTCCCAGCAACGGGACAGCCTCAGCCCAGCCCAGCCCAGCGAGAGCAGCACGGCCAGAAGGGGCAGAGCGGCCCCAGTGGGCTGTCCCCACACTGTGGAAGTCTCAGAGGTCTGACGTGGGACCACATACATTAGGATTTACCAAGATTTTTCCAAGGACGTGATGCTGTGGGCTTTACAGTGAGAGGGTCCCTGGAAAATGCTCGCTGGTCCCAAGTGCTTATGCACTTGTCCAGCTCCCCAGACACTGGGCTCCTGGACCCGGGTTATCTCAAAGGGCCTCGGGGATGGCAGGGTCTCCAGCACGTCAGACGACCGCCCAGACTGTCCCCCGGATTCCTGAGCACGTGGAAGACAGCTTCCTCTTCCGCCTTTTCCATCTGGTCTCTTTGGAAGGGCAGCACGGTCACAGCCCACACTTAGGGTGCACAATTCTCTTTAATGCAGTGCTGTTCCTTGGAGATGTCTTCATGTTGGCACAAAAGCGCTTTGTGTCATTTTCCTCGGATGCGTGGTGCTCCCTTGTATGTTCCTGCCGCAATTAATGTGACTGGTTTTCTTGTTAATGTGCATTTAGGATGTAAATAACATTGAACATACGTAATTTTTAAATGTTGCCTTTTACATTGATTTGATAGATTCTTAGAAGTGAAATTGCTGAGGGAGGGCCGCTCCCTGCACTGGAGTTGGTGTGGCTTCACGGGCCGTCCAGCAGTGCCTGGGGCTCCCAGCCCCACCCCCGGGGCATTGTCAAACTCCAGGCTTTTGCTAATCAGATACACGGAAGACAGTTTCCCAGTGAGTTTTGACATGTCTTTCTCATTGTGAAAGAGTTGAGCGTCACGTACGCTCAAGGGTGTTTGTTTCCTTTATTTGGTGAACTGTCTGATCGCTGGCCTAGAAGGGCTCCTCGCGTGTGAAGACCAGCCCGTCGTGTCGCGCGTGGTGTGAACTCCCTGCCACTGCCCGCCAGTTCACTTTGTGTTGTAGTTGTTTTGGCCACAAAAATTGTTGGCATTAAAACATTTTCATCTTTTCTTTCATGGTTTCTGGATTTTTTTTAGGTTATGAAAGGCCTTTTTCTGTATTCTCTTCCCATTCAGGTCTTGCTCCCTCACATTTACATTCTCGATGCTTTTGGGATCATGCTGGCATCTGGTGGGAGGTGTGTGTGGGATTTAAGGTGGTCACCTAGTTGTTTGACTAGCTTCTGTTAATAAGGTCATTTTGCCACCACCTCTCCAGCACAAGTGTCCCGTGTTCTGGCCCGTGTTCCGGCTAGCCGTGTCCCAGCAGTAGGTCTTGTCACGTCCCGTTTTGCAGGCTGGACCATGAGGCTCAGAGAGGGGAATCTGCGAAGTTCCTAGGGCTGATGGCTCTGCCCGCTGCCGCCGCCGCCTGCGTTGCCTCTCCGCGTTTCTCCTTCCTCCCTGGTGATTCAGCAGGGATGGCTGGAGGACAGTGTCCGAGCTCCTTACCTGTGCACTCAGATCTCAGAGCTGCCACGTTATCTGGGGCTCACGAAGGCGTGGGCAGCCCTGTGGGCCTTATTTTATCAAGACTCTCGTTTTGGGGAAGAACAAGTTTCTGTCAGGGTTTCACAAGGTTGCCCTTTGACCTAAGGGTCAAAGGATGGGTATCAGTTCCTGGTCCTTCCCCAACCCCAGCAACAAGAGTTCTCCCTGCTGGGGGTCTCCTGTCACTCATCTGCGAATGCCAGTTACCTGCTCAGGTGCTGCTTCAGCCGAGACCTTCCTGACCTCTCCCCGTCCCCGGCAGAGTGACTGCATCCTGCCCGGACCACTCAGACTCCCAAGCATATGTCCCTGAACTGCAGTGAAGCGTTTGTCTGTCCTTATCTGCCCACCCAAGCTGAGCCCCTGGAGGGCAGGGCTGGGCGTGGCCTCTTGGTCCATAGGGCTCAGGAAGTGAACAGAGGGGCACTGCGAGTCTTGGGACAGTTCGTGAATTGCTGTTATTCATTTTGGCTTAGGATGAGCTGCATGTATGTGTGTATAACCCCTCAGCCAGGTGCTCATCAGTCCTGGGGGCGATTTTCTGATGTCTGTGTGGCCCTGCTGCCAGGGTGCTGGCTACAGCCCTGCCCTGGGGAAGTCTCTTCATCCCCGGAGGGCCCTCATCGACCTGTTGCCAACGATTTCTGAGGAACAGTTAGAGTCCCATGGCCCCACACGCCCTGCACGTCCTGTCAGGAAGGAGTTTCTGCGCTGCCTCACGGGGAACCTGTACGGAAGCTGTAGAGCTTGCTGCTTTATTTACTTAGACAGCTGACTTTGTGTTAGTTTATTTTACCTTAGTAGAAGTCAGGTGTCAGTCATGCTCACAGTACCCAGTGGCAGGGTGTGATGCGTGGTGACGGAGTCCCAAGTTCCCACCTGTGGGGGTGGGGTTTGGGCTGTGATGAAGCAGTGGGTATTTGCCCTGGGCTGGGGAGGGTCCGCCCGGGGCTGTGCAGATCGCAGGCAGGAAGCCCCGCCTGGTCTCCGTCCCTCACTCTCACTTCCCGTTCTGCTATTTGCGTGGTGACTGAAAGGGAAGTTGGCGGGTAGACGAGGCTGCACATGAGCAGGGCACACTCTTCCGGGTGGGTGATGCCTGTGGTGACATCCCTAAGAACGCACAGGCGCTGTCCACGCCCCTGGGGTTTGGGGTTTAATTTGGGGTTTAGTCTCCCCCTCCAGCTCAGAAGGAGCCCGGGAGCCTCACTGGTGACTCTTCTGACTTTGGCTCCCAGCAGACACTGCGCAGAGGCTCTTCTGTAAGCATCAAGGAGACATGATCTGCAGTTTGACACGGGTCGTGCCTGCAATTCTCCTGGGTGGCTGCCCTCAGCAACACAAAGCTAAGAAGCAGAGGCCACCAGGAGACGAGGCTGTGGTTGCCTAGGGGAGCTGGCCAATGCCAGGCCGCGTGGGCAGGCACCCTTGTGGGGCTCACTGGCGACAGGCAGTCCGTGCCATGCCCAGCTCCCGGAGGGACCACCTACAAGTCTCAGATCCGACTCCCGGAGCTCCGGACTCCACCACCCCCGCAGCCCCGGACTCCACCACCCCCGCAGCCCCGGCTGTGACACGTCAGTGGCCCTGGCAGCGGTGCAGCCGTCCAGCCATCCCTGCAGCCACACTGGCTGAGCTGTGCAGTGATCTCTTACCCACCCCTCAGCACCAGCCTGAGCCTCCACCAGCTGGTCACTCCGACTCTGGGCCACTTGTCGGGCCACCTCCCCCGTCTGTCACAGAAGCCCGGTTTGCCACTCCTGCTGTGGGAGTGAAGGAGGAGTCTGGGTGTGAAGGCTGGACATCTGCCACTCCCTGCAAGGGGAGGGTGGGCACAAGACCAGGAGTGTCTTAGCTCAGCTGACCCCACAGGGGCCCTGAGAGGTCTGGGGACGGCCTCCTGGCCAAGCAGTCACAGACTCCTTTGTGCTGTCAGCTCACCTGCTGGAGAAGCTCTGGTGGAGAAGCGCTGATTCCTTGAGCCAGGGAGAGGGATGCTCAGGCCAGGATGCTGACCCAGATTGGCACAAAGTGCACTTAAAAATGAGGTTAAGGAGAATCCAAATGCAAGAGATGAACCATTTGCGAAGCAGCTGACAGCCTGCCTGGCTGTGAGGTGCTTGTGTTGTACAGGCTGGCATAGAGGTGCTTGTTTTAGGCATTTCTCTGTGCTCTGTCTGAAGACGTGTGAATGGTGGGGTGTTGTCTGCGTGGCACCTGTGAAAGGGAATCCAGGGAGACAGATCTGGCTTGTTCTCCAGCATTGCTGGGGAAGAGAGTGCTTCGGCCCTGAACGTGGGATTCGGACCTGTGTGGGAGGCCTGTCCTGTGGTGGGGGTGGGCAGCCCTGCTACAGAGTAACAAGTCCCCCTTCAGACTCATTTGCCTATCCCCTAGCACTGACTCCCTGTTAATTTTCTGATCATAAGTTGGCTTCTTGTGAATATTTGCCTATTGAATGAGGAAATACTGATGGGCAGGTGGGTGGTAAACTGAAGTGTTGGCATTTTGGTTTGTACATCAGTCTCTGTGAGTTTGGTTATTGTGAGTCAGCCCTCTAAGAGAGAGAGAGAGAGAGAGAGAGAGAGAGAGAGAGGGCCCCTCCAGCCTCCTCCTGTTCTCCCTGTGTGCTCTTCTTTCAAACTGCAGCAACACTGGTCTGGTGTGTTCATGATACTGCTTTTCATAAATAGCATGGAGATATAATATGCATAAAACTCATCCATTTTAAGTGTAAATTTCAGTGATTTTTTCATTAATTTGTAAATTGTGTAGCAATCACCACAACCTTGAGAGTTTTAGAAAATTTTCATCACCCCAAAAGATCCCTCATCCAATTAGCAGTCAATCCCCCAAATCACTCCCAAGTCTAGACAGCCACTAATCTACTTGCGGTCCTTATAAATGCGCTCTTTGCAGACATTTCATATAAATGGAAACACAATAGGTGGCCTTTTGTATAACGTTTTTGAGATTCATCCACATTGTAGCACATACCCGTAGTTTGTTCCTTTGTGTTGCTGACTTGAATACCACTGTATGGATAGACCACACTTTGTTTTTTCATTCACAAGTTAATGAGCAGTTTGAATGTTTCCCATTTTGGGCCATTATGAATAATTCTGCTATGGACATTCACATTCAAGTCTTTGGTCATATGATTTCATTTTTCTTAAGTGGATACCTAGGAGTGGAATCGCTTGTTTATACACTTATTTCAGTCGGTGTGAGCAGTATCTCTTTGTGGTCTTTAATTTGCAGTCCCCTGATGACTAATGATGTTGAGCACCTTTTCATGTGTTTAAAGCCATTCATTTATTATATTTACTCAAGTCTCTTGACCATTTTTAAATTAGGCTTTTTGTCTTCTTATTATAGTGTTTTAAGAATTCTCTATATATTCTAGATACAAACCCTTTGTAAAATATATAATTTGTATTTTCTGGTCTACGGCTTATCTTTTCACTTTTTCTGTGATGTCTTTGGAGGAGCAAAAGTTTTCAATGTTGATGAAGGCCCAATTATCAATTTGTTCTTTTAAGGACCATGCTTTGGGTGTTGTATCTAAGAACTCTTTGCCTAATACTAGGTCACAGAGATTTTTCTCCTATATTTTCCTCTAGAAGTTTTATAGATTTAGCAATAACATTTAGGTCCATGATCCCTTTTGAGTTATTGTGTATGTGTGTGTACGGTGTGAGGAAAGGGTCTGCATTCATCTTTTCTGCACGTGGATGTCCAATTGTCTCAGCGACCCTTGTTGAAAAAACTATCCTTTCCCCACTGAATTACCTTTGTTGAAAATCAGTTGAACCAAACCATGAGAGTTTATCTCAGGACTCTCAGTTCCGTTGCATTGATCTATACATCCATCCTCAAAGCCAGTTCCACACTGTCTTGACTACTATCACTTTGTACAAAGTGTTGAGATTAGGAAATGTAAGTCCTACAACTTTCTTCTGTTACAAAATTGTTTTGGTATTCTGTGGTCTTTGTAGTTCCATAAACATTTTAGGGTTAGCTTGTTATTTTCTGCAAAAAGAGCCTGCAGGGATTTCAGTGGGGATCACGTTGAGTTTATAGATCTGTTTCAGGAGAATTGCAACATTAAAATATATAGTCTTCCAATCCATCAGCATGAAGTGCCTCACCATTTAGTTAAATCTTCTTTAATATCTCTCAGCAGTGCTTTGTAGTTTTCAGTGTACAAGTTCTGCTCTTCTTTTTTTTTAAAATTTATCCTTAAGTTTTGAACAAAATTTTGATGCTATTGTGAATGAAATTTTCTTCTTAATTTTTAAATTTGTTGCCACTGTATAGAACTACAATTGCTGTTATATAGAAATACTATTCGTTTTTGAATAGTGATCATGTAGACTGTGATCTTGCTGAACCTTAGTTTAGTAGTATAAAGGTTTGGCATTTAAATTTATTTTTTAATTTTACTTTTACTTATATTTTTAATGGAGATACTGGGGATTGAATCCAGGGCCTCATGCATGCTAAGCATGTGCTCTACCACTGAGCTCTACCCTCTGGCGCCTTTGATGGATTTCTTAGGGTTGTACATTGGATCTCTTGCAGATAAAGACAGTTTTACTTCTTCCTTTTGAGTACAGATGCATTTACTTCATTTGTTTTGCCTCATTACACTGACTGACACCTCCAGCTGAACAGAAGTGGTGAGACTGGGCATTCCCACCTTAGTCCTGACCTTAGAGGGAGGGGGAGAGTCTCATCACCCTTCGTCCGTAACATGGTTTAGCTGCAGGTTTTACACTGATGCCCTTTGTCACGGGGTGGAAGTTCCCTTTCCCCTCCTTGTTTGTGGAAATGGTTTGTCACAAGCGAGTGTTGGATTTTGTCAAATGTTTTGGTTTTTTGAGTCTATCAAGATGACCACACGGTTTTTGTTCTTTATTCCATAAACAGTGTATTCCATTGATTAAATGTTGGATGTTAAGCCAACATTTGGGTGTTATACCCTCTTGCAAGGGACGTAGTTTTAAATGTTGCTGGGTTTCGTTTGCTAATGTTCTGTTAAGGACTTTTGTCCATGAGGGTTGTTGGGCTGTGATTTTTTTTCTTGTGGTGTCTATGGCTAGAATATCAAGGAAACGTTGCAGCGAAGTGTGTTACAGCTCAGTGTTACAGCTCAGCTGTGCCAGCAGCCCGGATCCGGGCGAGAGACTAAGGAGCGCTCGAAGGGCTCGAGAACTCAGGTTTATTACACCAGCGGGCCCACAGAAGTTAACACTCCAAGCTCTGGACCCCCTCTGTAGGTTTACACAGACTTTTATAGGCTACCAGTCTAGGCTTTGCAACATGTTGTAACATCATATGCAAATAAGGTATAGCAAAGGTGACTAATTAGGAACAAGCTTTGTAGAAATAGACCAATCAGGAGTGAGCTCCATGCAAATGAAGCACTACAAATGGACAAATCAGGAGTTAGCTCAGAGAACCAATAGAATCTTAGGGGTAAGTTCTGCTTTCCTAGAAGTAAGCCATTTCAGAGTTTAAAAAGTGAGATAATGCCACTGGGCAGGGAACTGGATGGTGCTGGCAGGAGAGTAGTGGCCCTGCCTGGGGGTCCTGCCGGTCTTTTTCATGGGGCTTCCCACCTCAATAATACTGATCTCAACAGCTGAATTGAGGTGTATCTCCTCCTCTTCTGTTTTTTTTTTTTTCTTGAATAGTTTGTAAAGGATTGATATATTTTCTCCTTTCAGTATTTGCTAGACTTCATCAATGGAGTCATTTGGCTTTTCCTTGTGGGGTGATGTTAATTTTTAATTCAATATTTTTACTTGTTATCGGGCTGTTCAGAGTCTCTTTCTTCCTGAGTCAGTTTTGGTAAGTTGTGTCTCCTAGGAATCTGTCCACTTCATCTGAACTGTCTGAGTTATTGGCGTAAATTGCTCAGTGTTGTTTTATACTTCTTTTGTGTCTGTAGGGTCAGCAGTGATGATCTTGCTTTTATTCATGGTTTTGGTAATTTATGTCCTCTTTTTTTCCCTCATGTTGCTTTTGCTCCACAGAAGCAACTCGTTGACTTGGACTTTGGCTCTAACCAGGTCCCAGTAGCTCCCTTTGGGCTTTTTGGCCACATGAGAGGACACAGCTGTGCACCTAGCACAGGGGCTGACATGAGAACGGACCCAGCAAATGTTAGCTTCTCCCCTGTTGGCTGTCTCCCTTGACCCTGGGCCTACCTGGACTTTGGTGAACTCCCCACGTGGCCTGGATACAAAAGTCCCGACCTCTTTTCTCTGATGCCGACTGGAGGGCAGCCAGCCTGACCCAGAGAAGCTCCCTCTTGCACCACAGAAAGACAAGTCCTCAGTGCCCTGATGTCCAGACTCTTCCGCACAGGGCTTCTCTCCGCCTTGACTCCTGCACAGAGTGAAGCTTGGGTGGGGCTGGAGCTGGAGTGTGGTCGGCACAAAAGGCTTGGTGGGGTCTCACCTGTGGGGGTGCAGATGGGCGCTGGTGCCAGGCCAGAGTGTGGCGGGGAGGGAGGGCTTGGCCTGCTGCCGCCGCAGGGCACACACACTGGTCCCTGTGCTGGTCCCGGGCCACCCTGGACTTGGCCTGACTCATTCCAGCGTCTAGGATGGGAGTGGCCACAGTGAGATTCCCAGTCAGACCTGCAAATAGGGCTGCCCAGACTGACCCTCACACCCTGGCTTTCCTGTTTGCCTGTCCCATAAGGAGCCATCATGAAACCTCGAGTCAAATCGAGTCTTGTCACAGACGCAGTTAGAAGTGGAAACATGCCTGTAAGCTTGTTGACTGGTGGGAGCCACGTGGGCCTCGGCTTCTGTGCTCCTTGTTGACGTTTTTGCTCCGATCTAAACTAATTAGACATAAACAGTGGGGCAGGAACTCCCAAATATGGCGCTGCAGACAGCCTGTTAGGAGGCTTTGCCTTGTCTGGTCTCTTGAGCGAGTGCAGACAAGGGCTTTGATTTAAAATCAAGGAATGTGGACCCCACCGGGGCGCTGAGTTTTCAGGCACCTCCAGCTTTTGAGAGCTGCTTGTGAAGATTTGGGGGAGTCTTACTGACTCTGTGACGTCCTGTCCAGAGTCTTGCTGCAGCCCCGGCAGCTAAGGAGCTGCCGACACAGAGCCCCAGCCCACAAGCGCTCTGACCTGCAGCCCACGGCACCTTCCTGGCTGAGTTCCCAGAGGCGTCAGCAGTGAGCGGAGGGCAGCCTGGTTTCCTCACCCTCTTGGGGCCCCACCTGCTTTGTTACAAGGGCTCCAGGAGGGCAGGCAGCGTGTTGTTCTGCTGGGGCCATGTCAGCTGAGTCCTCACTGCAGCTGCTGCCCATGGTCTCTGGGGCCTGAGGTAGAGAGTCTGTGTGGCACTCGCGTGGTGGCAGCTGTGACTGGCCCCTGGCTTTCTAAGCACCCTCGGCTTGGCCACCTGCCCAGTGCTCCCTGCTTGTCCTCGATAGGGCAGCATCTCCAAACCCACGTTCTGGTTCCGTTTCGGAACCTTCCTTCCCCATTGGTGGCCCCGCTCCAGGTACACCTGCCCACCTCCCCGCTGCAGAGACTCCCACTGTGAGTCAGACACAGGGCGCTGGGGTGCACCAGGAGCCCCGGGACGCTCCAGAAGGACAGGGTGCATCCCCGTGTTTCATCTCCACCCTCGACAGGCAGGCACCGTGAGAGTCTAAGCCCGAGCCAGGTGGGGCTCAGCTTGTGTGCCCTGAACCACCCTCTAGGATCACTACACTTGCTCTGGAGTCCACTTGACTCCCTCTTCTCTCTCATGACTCCTCCTCTTGGGATCAAGGTGGCTGGTGTGACCGGTCTGCAGGCAGGTGGACACAGGAGTCCCCTGGCCCGCCCACCAGAGGCAACGGAAGGGAGGGAGGGTGCACACAGCCGCAGCTCCGGAGACCTTGGTGTCCGGGGACCTAATAGGTGGCCTCAATGTTGGCCTGGGAGGCGGTGGTGGAGAGGGTCTGGGGTCTGCTGAGATAGGGAACTGCTCTGTTCACCCAGCTCCACAGGGCCTCTGTCCTCCCCAGCAGCCTCCTTCACCTCAGTTTTCTCTACAAGCAGCACACAGGCGAGCTGAGACAATGGGAACAGAAGGAAGGTACGCGACAGGAGTCCTGCCCCACCTCCGCCTGCCCCGGCCCTGGCGTGGCCTCCTGGCTGCCCTCACTCAGCTGTTTTCTGATCAGAGCTTCAGTTTCTTATGGTGGAATCAAGTCTCGCAGCAGCCCCACTTTCTTCCTGCACAGTGTCTTCCTGCAAAACCTGCTTCTTTCCTCCCCTTGCTTGCGCGCTGCCCTCTCTCCACTGTGGCCCCGTCCTCAGAGGAGCCCTTTCAGGGTCGGTGTCCCTCTGCCTCCGGGCGAGGCTTCCTTGGGGCCTCTCCGGGACGGACACTGGCCAAGCAAGACAGCAGTGCCAAGGCGTCCGTGTTGGGGCCGCTTGCCCGGGCCACATGCTGAGAAGAGAAAGAACACAGTGAAAAGTAACACGTAGGCTTTTTTTCTGGGACTTGAAAACTGTCCGCTCAAGACGCGACTTCGCATTTGTAAGAGCTGAGCTGTTGTGTTTTCCTGAGACCAAGACACAAGGGTCCTCCAAGGCGTCCGGGACACCCTGCCGTTCCTAGAGAGGCTGCTGCCCTCACTGACTCTGCTGATGCCTGTTTACATTCTGACCCTAGACCTCTGACATTCCTTAAATTGTTGGGAACTTGGGAGCAGAGACCAGCCTGAAATTCCAGATCCCACCCACCCTGTGGGGGCAACTACCACGAGGGCCGGGGACAGAACAGACCGCTGTGTGGACAGAAGGCGACTGATCTTGGAGATGACAGCGTAAGGCAACTTCCCTCCTGAAGGTTTGGCTCAAGAAGTGGGCCTCGTGGCTCTGTCTTGGGAAGTGGGCACGTGTTTGTGGGGCTGGGAAGGGTTGAGGGGGGGTCCCTGGGCCCAGCAGGGGATTGAGGGTGAGGCCCAGGGAGGTCCCCGTGGGCTGGCAACACCACCAAACAAGGAGCCTCTGGACAAGGAAACCCCATCTCCTCCTGTGAGGGCTGTGTGCTAACAGGCAGGGGCCAGGAAGCCAGCACATGAGGCCCCACTGCCAGTGTCCCGGGGATTGGCCCAGAGCAGGGGGCTGCCAGGGGCTGCTCCCAGGGACCCCGGCCACCGCTTGGTCTCAGGGATGGACTGAGGCCCAGTCAGCACCGCGTCACGGGGAAGCCTGACAGCCCATCTGAGTCGAGACTGAGGTCCCCGTCGGGGGACGGGGCAGATGCCTTTAGGCTTAGGGGCTGGCTTCACCGTCAGGTTCTCTGAGCTCCGTCCTGGCTTTTCCGTGGCCACGTGAACCCACTTCCCTGTGTGTGTAAGACACTGTGCTCCACACCCTGCTGGCGCCTTTCCAGCTACTCTTCTCTCTTATCACCGGCACCTTCCCAAAAGTGTCACCTCGACACGCACTGGAAGCGCAAATGTCCGGCCCACCCCTACTTTCTCTGTTCCCTGTTTTCTCACCACTTCTTGTTAAGTTGGGGTTTGCTTCTTCCTTTTACTTTCTTCTCACATCCTGGATCCGGCTGCGTCTTGCGTGGTACTGTTTTTTTTTTTTTTTTATTATTATTAGAGACTTCACTTCAAAAGTATGACCGAGAGCAGCTAGCCCCAGTGCCCGGTCATGTCTGCTTCTGCCCTCACCCTGGGGGCCAGAGGGAGGGTGCGAGGGCCCTGGGTCTCTGCCGGTCACATCCCTGCAGGTGCTGCTCCTGGGAATCCGGATTAGGGGACCTGCTGCCCTGGGACCTTCCCCCACTGCCCGCTTCATCCCCATGGTCCGTCAGGGCACCAGGGATGGCCCTGCAGGCCCCACCCCCTTCCGTGGACACCGGCGGGAGTAGGGGCCTCCATGGGTCTGGGGACCTGACACTCATCCCGTCTTTTCATAGATTCCCCTCACACCTGCCCCAAAGGGACCCCGTTTCTACACCTGCTCCAAAGGGGCCCCCATTTCTACACCTGCAGCAGGTCCACCTGGGGCCACACACTGGGCATCTCGGGAGTTGGGGAGCCTGGAGGGGCCTCCCAGGGCCTTTGGGACCCAATCCAGAGAATCCCTGGGATTACGTTAGCCCTGGATTTTGTTAGCTCTCTCCCGGGAGTAACAGAAAGCACAGGGTCCAGGCGATGCCCTCTGCATTTACAGCCCCACCTCCCTCTGTTTGCGAAGACAAATCCCGGATCCTCACCCTCCTTGCACGTCCCCAGTCAACCCTCCAGCTCCTTCATGAGAAACACCTTTCTCATCCTGGGAACCCCCTCAGCCCCCAGGAACTGTCCACATTGCAGGGGATCCAGGTGCCCTCATGCTAGAAGACCCCTCAGACAATAGGTGGCACTGGGGCCCCTGCCCCTACCTCCACATACCCTGGGCCCACAAAGGCCGGTCAGACTGTCTGGGTGATCCCTGGTGCACGGGCTCCATTCCAGCCCAGATCCACAGCTGACACGTGGGGCTGTGTGTCTGCTCAGACTCAGGACCTGTCTCCATCAGGACGCTCTGGGCGGGTCAGCTGGGCTTCTCTGAATTTCAGGTAGGCATGCTTCTTATTAAACATAGAAACTAAACTCTTCCTCAGAACAGTTACGTGTAACTAACGGGAGACCTTTATGGAAAAGACACTGCGTACTGGGAAGCGTTAAAAAAGCGTCTGCATGAATATCAGCGTCGCGCACTAGCTCCTCAGTCACAGCCTCGTGCAGCCCCGGACTCGCTTCCCCAGGACCCTCCGGGACCCTCAGGGTCACAGGGCTCCTGGAGATGTGGCCTTTTGGGGCAGTTTCTCCAGTCTTTGCAGGGCCTCTGTTAATTTAACACCTTTTATGCAGCAAGGACTGAGAATAAAATTACAAGCAAGACAATCCTCATCTTCCAGGAAAAGCAAAAGAAAACACGAAACATGCAATCCACAGAGACTGGAGATCTGAATCGTGTATTGCAGCCCATTTTTCTCTAGTAGGAAGGATGGAACTTTCTCGACAGATGATTGGATAAAGATGGTGTGGTCTGTGTGCCCGTGCCCTGTTTGGGAATCTGGGGGTTTATTTACATTCCCTGCGTATTGATGGGACTGGCCTCTGCCGTAGCTTCCTGGCTGTCCAGTCTCCTGGACGGGACGTGTGGGCACCTGCCCTGGCCCTGCGCAGCCTGGCCTCAGCCCCTCGGCGCACCTGCTCCGCTTGTTCAGGACTTGCCTCTGCACCTGCCTCTTGTCTTGATGAAGCTCCTAATCGGGATGTAGTGCAGTTGTCTGCCTTTTCCTTTGTGATTTTCCCACTTTCTGTCTTAACAAACCCTTCTCAGCCTCGGGTGCATAAAAGTCTCCTGGAGCTTTGACTTTCCCAGTTTTGATTTTCACATGCAAGTGTTTCCCATCTGGAAGCAATCTTCTTGTGTTTGGTTTAAGATAGGGGTCTGATTTCACTGTTTTATACGCATAACCAGCTCCTGGCACCAATCGCCGGTCCCCGTTTGAGCTTCCATCTGCCTCTGGGCCTGTGCTGCCCCTTGGCCAGCACGTCCTGCCCTTCACTGGATCCAGGTCTAAGTGCCTTGGGGCAGGTTTCCCTGCCCGTTCCTCACTCCCCGACCCGCTAAGTTTATTGAACACCTACCATATGTCAGGAAGTTCCAGGTGCTGGAAAAATGTCACGACAAACAATCTGCCCTCTTTCCTATGTTCGAATGAGAGACAGACTATCAGCTTAGTGACGGGGGCTTCGCGGGGACAGACAAGGGGAGTACAGAGTGATGGGGGCTGCAATTTAAGTGGGATGGTCAGGATGGAGCTAAAAGAGGCCTGTTTCCGCAGTGTTCCCTCTGGACTGTGGGACCTGCACTTGCCCCCTGCCCCGCTCCCCGTCTGTCCCTGACGCATCTCCCGGCCTCGCCTCCCACCAGTGTGCTCAGCCCACCTGGCCAGCTCCTCTCTCAGCCAGCTCAGACCCGCCCTTCCTGGCGATGGCCTTTCCCTCCACCCACTCGCGTGGGCGCCAGCGTGTCCTTCACCTCCCCTCTGGCCGCTGCGTCCAGCTGCACACACACCTTTCTGTGTGCGCCCTGCTCCTGGGGCCCCACAAGCCCCATGGCCCTTTACTTGTGATAGTGGTGACGCCACTCCCTCCACCCTCGCCCTGCTTCTCCAGACAGTCAGTTCCCGTCACCTTCCCTGGGCCTTTCCCTCCTCAGGGTGCCCTGAGGTCTGCGGGTCTCTGCCCAGGACACCTGGAGCGCCTGCCTGGACGGAGGTGGGACGAGGGTCCTGAGGGTGGCCCCACCTGGGTTCCAGCTTCCCATTCTGGCCCCAATGACCCCCGGCCCTGTCCTGTGTGCTGACACTTATTAAGCACCACTGAGTGCCAGGCTGGTCTAGCCCTCCCCTCCCAGCGCCAGCTGTGCATTCACCCTGGCGTCTCCAAAGCCACTGCTCTCTGTGGTTTTGGCCTCCGTCAGAGGGGGCTGCCCAGACCCACGTTGTTTCAGGATAGATTGTGGCTCTGAGCCTGGGAACCGCTGTGCAAGCAGGGTGTCTGGTGTCCTGCACCCGAGGGCGAGAATCGGGCCCAGCCTCAGCCGGTGCCTGCGCCAGCTTGGCTCTGGCCCAGGGCAGCACCCACATCTCTCCCTTTCTTCTGTCCACATTCTGCTTCATCGTCTGTTTATTCAACGTGTGGATTTCTCAACTTGCAGTTCTTTGGGCAGTGAAGGCCTGATCCCGCCAGCTGCTTTCAACCCATCACCCAGCAGTTTCCACGTGGTTGTTAAGCTGCTTGTGGCTGGGAAAGACAGCCTCGGTGTCCAAATACTGGACTTCCAGCTTAAATCAGCAAGGCTCTCGGCATTCAGATCATCATGTTGACAGCAAATTTGCACATTTCTCCTTGTGTGCTTCGCACTCAAGGTCAGGTCTCTAATGCAGTAAGAATCTCCTCAGTGGGTGGCCCCTGGGAAGCAGCCTGGGGTGCCTCAAATCTGGGGAGCCCGTCAGAGGCACCTGGATGGTGACGGGAGCCCAGGCGGATGTCCGGGGCTGGGTCCAGCAGGTGGGCAGCTTCCCAGGCCTTGGTGACAATGCCCCATCCACGCTGGGTACAGCCCCGCGGAGAGCCTCTTGTCTGGAGACCGCAGTTACCGTCCCTCAGAGCACAGTCTTGTCCCAATAGATAAGCGGGCAAGGGTCAAAAATGGGCAGTTCAGAGCTGTGGAATCCAAATGGCTGATGAATACAGGAAACATGATTTTCTCGCCGGTAACCAAACGCACGCAAAGCACAGCAATAAGGCCCTTGCTTTCTGTCCGCTCTGCTGGCGGGTGTGACCGCTGAGAATCTTGTTCACTTTCTGGGACAAGTCTGCCAGCATCCTTAAGAAAGCGGGTGTCTTTGGGCCTGTTCACGCTGCTCTTGGTGAGCCATCCTGAAGACAGCGGAAGTGGTCACGCTCCCTCAGTGCTGTTTGTACTCAGAAAGATAAGACGCAGTTTAGGTGCCCAGCCTCAGAGCTGTGGTCAGGTCAGCTCCCCTGGTGCCTGGAGACAGAAGAAGAGACGGCTGGTGGAGGGGGGGAGCGGCGTGTGAAGATGGAGGCAGAGACAGGAGGGGTGCAGCCACTGCTGAGGACTCCTGGAGCCTCCGCAGCTGGAGGTGGTGGGAGGGACCCTCTCCTCCAGCCTCTGTGAGAACTTGGTTTCAGGCTTCGTCTAGTCTTCAGGACCGTGAGAGGTAAATTCCAGGTATTTTAAGCCCCCCAGTTTGTGATAACTTGAACAGCAGCCCTAGGTGACAAAAAAGGCCTGTAAAACCTCTACAACTAGGAACAAAAATGTTTGATTGATGCAGTAAGTGGTGGAAAAGTCTACAGAGGGTAAGCCAGGCCATGTTCCAGGGGTGCCAGGAGCGGAGGCTGCAGCCCAGCTTGGGGGGGGGGTGGGCTCTGCCTCCCTCGGGCCGGGGGGCTCCCGCTGCGCCGCCCTCCTAGGGCCATCTGACTCGCTCTAACCTCTGCTGTCCCTCTCCCGCCCCCGACTGATCGTAATACAAAACAAAAGCCGGCTTCAGTGTGAAGTTGTCCCTACCAAATCAAGCCTTATGTTTCTTCATCTTGATTTTAAAGCTGTTCTGGCCTCTCCTTCCCTCATCTACACGTCAGCCCTGTCCTCCAGCCTGGCCTCTACCCTGCGCGAGGGCCCATGGGCCCGCATGACCCTCCTGTTCCTGCTCCCGCCCAAAACCTCCAGCTGCCCCTGCCTGTGGAGTCCAAGTCCAGCCCCACACCCTGCTAATCCCGGTGCGTCCCCAATTCCCCGGATCCCTAACTTTGACTTCTTAACCACACCAGTTACCAAAATCCCCATTCCTGGAGCACCCCCCCCCCCATGCCCCCGCAGCCTCGCTCCCTTCTTTTCTCCACCTGACAGGGGCCTGCTCTGGCCCCGACCAGCATGTTGGCATTGAGTCTGATCTCACCTGTCCCTCCGGTGTCCAACTGTCTCCGCACTGCTGCCCAAGGCGCCGTGGCCCCCCTCCCACATTCCCACGCTTTCTGTGTCCCTAGGGAGAACACCAGCTGGTGTCAGACCCCCGACTACCCTTGAATTTCCCACCTGAGTGCCCGGGAAGCTAGGCTGGAAAGGGGAGTGGGAGCTTCCGGCTCTCATCACGTGCCCAGCATTGCACGTGCCCAGCTCTGCAGCTCTGCCCCGAGACGAGGGGCACCGGCACACTCAGCTCTCCCCAGCTCGTGCACGCCAGGGGAGTTGCTGTTTTGTTTCTTGCGTGCTGAGTGCTTAGTGTTTATTGAATCAATGTTTGCTCTTTGTCACTGAATGGAGTGACATCAGTTTCTGTCTGAATGCTGGTGGGGGGGGGGACTTGAGGGAAGAGATATTTTGCCACCATCAGCACCAAGGGTTAGGAGGGGGCTCGACCCTGGATGGAGGGATGGCTGGGGCCCCTTTTGGCCACCCCACCACGGCCGCCCCATGGACACCTCCTGGCCTTCCTGGCAGGATCTCGCTCTCTGCTGGGCCAGCCCAGGACACACTCGGGTGAGACAGGGTCTCTGCCTCAGTCACTGCAGACACGAAACTCCAGTGGGCAGATGTCGTCAGGAGCAGGCCTCAGCCGTCCACGAGGTCTCTGTGTGGACAGGGATGCCAGCTGATCAGGCCCTGGGCAGCTGTCTGGCTGCGGGGTTCTCTGAGCCAGAAGCAGGGAAGGTGCTGGGACCCGGCTCAAGGCCAACTTGGGGCCTCTGAGAAGATGTGCTGGCCCACGGTTGGCCTGTGGGCCCTCAAGGTCTTCATTCAAGTGCTTCTTTGTATCTACTTCCAGCCCAGTTTAGGGAACAACACACACTCAAAAATACACTACTGCCTTCCTGGGACAGCAGTCTGGAGTGGATGGTGGGCCAGGCTGGGGGTTACAAAGGCACAGAGGTGAGCATATGGCCCCAAGCCACTGCCTCCCAGGGGTACTGGGCCTCCCCCGAAAATGTGGCCTGGCTGTGGCTGGTCGGGCCTGCGGTGAGGAGAGCTGGGCTAGCGGGTCTGCCTCTTTCCTTCTGCCCAGGGTCCAGACGCTGTCCAGCCTGCGAAAGCTGGAGGCTCAGGAAAAGACACAAGAGAAGAAGGAAGAAGTCAGTGGGTGTGGAGTCAGACAGATCCACCCCTCACTGCCAGAGCCTCCCAGGGTGACGGTCAGTGGCCTGCTCCCTGGAGTGAGGATTGGACCCCTCCCTGCTAGGAGAGAGCACTGAGGGGGCTGAGGGTGTGGGGGCCTGGGGGAGGGCGGGAGCTGTATCGTTTATCACCCACGTCTCCCAGTCGCAGGCTGTCCCTCCTGTCCCTCGGGGGATGAGGTGGACGGCACTGGGGAGCAGAGTTGGTGAACCCACTCTTGTTCTGCGAATGGTGCAGGCAGTGGGGGTTGGAGCTGCAATGAGAGGCAGGAAGGACCCCGAATGTGTCCTTCATGGGTCTAGAACTCCGACTCCCCTGAGCAGAAAAGCCCTTTAGACTAGTGGGTGGGGACAACTCTGGGCTGGTTCAGCCTCCCCCTCCCCCTCCGTACCCCCATCTTTGTCTCTCTCTGTCTCTCTCCACGTGTGTGTGTGTGCGCTTATCCGTGTATGACTGCCCGCAGGCCTTGCTCAGACTTTGGAGGACGGCGGAGTGTGTGAGCTGGGGCCCTGCCCACCACCCCCTGCCCCCTGCACTGGCCACTCAGCCTCACACTCCAGCTTCCTGACAAGGCAGTTCCCTCCTGGAACGCCACCAGCCTTTGCCCACATGCAGCAGATACCCTCTCTGGATGCCCATGGACCCCAGCCTCAGCGTTGGTGCACAGAACCAGAGAAGGACCTAACCTCCCCTCACCAGGGATGGTGGGGGCACAGGTGCCCAAGTCTGTTGCCCCTGCTGTCCGAGGGCAGGGGCAGGAGAGCATTTCAGGCTGGCTGAGCAGGTTGTGTACTGCACACACGGGGGTTCACTTTGGCTGCCTTAAAACCCTCCACGCTCTGTAAATGCCTGCCCTGCTCCAGCCATTGGAATCCCCCACCCCATACCTGCTCAGCAGGTGTGCTCGGCAGTGACGTCCTGTCAGCTGAGCGAGGGTCCCTGGGTCCTTGGGTGTGCAGATGCCTTGCAGTGACAGCTAGGGGACTGGGGTGTGCTGAGCTCTCTCGGCTCTGCCTGTCTTTCTTGCTGGGTGCAACCACAGCTGACTCACGCCTCCCTCCTACTTGGCGGAGTCGCTCTGCTGACCTCCAAGGTGTCCGCTGCTCTCACGATTCTCTCCAGTCGCCCTGACCATTGGGCTTCCTCTCATCCGCTCTGCCATTCCTTCCATTTCTGCATTTGGCTTCCTTCTCTATGGCATGGTGTCACACTGACAAAGCTCACAGAGGGGCTGGTGCTTGATAACACACTGATATCCTCCACGTCCAGATGCCTGCATTTCATAGGAAATATCAGTGATACAATCTCAGCCAAAGGAATGAATCTGTAATGGTGAGATACCAGCTTGTGAGAGGAGATAGTTCTGAATGGAGGCAGTTTTATCAAAGCCATCAAATCTCATGGGGAGCTGGGCTGGGGTCCACATCCAGGGAGGATTTATTTACAGAATAGCTGGCCTTGCAATGCAGGTGGCTCTTAGTCAATGTTCCATTGGCTGGACAGTGACAGTGTCAAGACTGGAAAATACTCATCGGCCTCCAGCCCCCGGCAGCTGCCCCTCGCTGTCTTCTGTCCCTCCTCTCAAGGCCCCCTACCTTCTCAGTTGGCTCCCAAAGCCGTCATTTGCGCCTGTGGGTCCCACCCCTTCTCTCTCACAGGTGTTTCTTCCCGCAAATCCTGGCCCCTTGCCCCTGCCTTGGGGCTGCTTTTCAGAGGACCAGCGCCCGCTGGCCGGCAGCGCTGTGGTCTTGTGGCCCTGGGGCCTGGCCTGGCTGGCCCTCGCGGGGGTGTGGGAACGTACTCTTGAAGGCAGTTGATGCACCCCCAAGACCTGTCCTCAGGCCTCAGAGCAGGAAGAGGGCCGCAGCCCCCTCTCAGGACAGATGGGCCCACAATCCTGTTTATTATTCACTCAGAGATGTGCCCGGGGTCAACCCCCAGGCCTGAGACCCTGGCCCAGCTGCACAGCTCCCACTGCAGGTCCCAGTGCTGACGGGGGTGCCGGCCTCACGGAGCTTTGGTGGATTTTGGGAGAGACAGACACGAAGTGCTCAGAGCAGTGCCTGGCACACGGTGTGTAGCCATGCATCAGTGTTTGCTACCTTTCAGTTTTCACTGGTGCCTCCAGATGGGATTAGCTCTGGAATGAGCAACAGTGAGGGAGGAGGGGTGCGTAGAGCAGCACAGAACACTGGAGGGCCTGGCAGGTTGCCCAGGGCTGGAGCTGGATGCCCAGGGCTGGTCACCCAGCAGCACACGCAGCCTCAGGTCATGATCACCTCCACCGCCAGTCATAGCCGAAGGTGGGGTGGACTGAGCCTAGAAAGCCAGCTCTGGCCTTCCACCCACTGCTTGCGGGCTGGGCTGCAGGAGAGAGGTGGTCAGCGGTGAGCACCCTGGGGCTGTGGCCCTGCTGCATGGCCTCTAGGCCTGTGGTCTGGACGGTGGAGGGGGTGCGTGCCTGTGTGCCCATCTGTCTCCAAGCTGGGGCGCCGTCTTTGCACAGAGTGGCGCTTCGCTGGCAGAAATAACAGCTCTGTGGGCTCCGAAGTGTTTTTATCTTTGGTTTCCTCTGCTTTTGATTCTTTTTCTCTAAATGGATAAGGATAGATGAGGCGGGGCCTCCCCTCTCCCCTGCTTCTCCTTCTCCTTGGAAGCCTTTTTATTTTTTATTATTAAAACAATTTTAACCGCCACAGTCTGACAAACGCCCCACACAAACTCTGCCAGGACCCTGGTGCTGTGCTTGGCACTCGCCTTCCATGCAGATGCCCCAGCCTGGTCCACAGTCGACCCTCAGGTCCCAGGGCCAGCCACTTGGCTGGGACAGCACAGGCCCTAGTGCCAGGCTCAGTATTCCATTTTGTCAGCGTGGTAGGAAGCATCTGCTCCCTGGGAGGCAACTCTGCTTCCAAGAGCCACCCTTTGGAGAGTCCTTGCTTGCAGCCGATGGCTCCATCTGGGTCAGGAGCCCCCAAAGGGCCCCAGAAGTGTCCCCTTCTGTAAGAGCCATGCCCAGCTGTCCACTGCTCATAGAAATGGCAAGTCTGATATGACTGCCCTGTGCACACACTGTAGGTCGCTGCCTGGTGTGGCTTCCTTTTTGGGCATGAGATCAGGACACGGATTAGGACCCGCTTCAGTGGCCAGGCTGTGGGTGAGGGGACAGAGGGGAGGATTGGATAACATTCCAATGCAAAGCCGGCTTTCCCAGCAGTGTTCACGTGGAACAGCTTGCTCCAAAGCCTGGCCAGAACGCTGGAGGTCAGACTGGGTGTGCCCTGGCCTTCTGCTCGGGAGGGGGGCTCCCTGGCACTCAGACCAGCCCAGACTCCCCAGGGAAGGTGGGGGGTGGGGGGCGGACAGACCCTGGTGAAGAATGTTGAAATGAAAAATGAAACACTTGGTCCAGCTGGTCACATGACATCAGGTAGAACATTTTTAAGTGGTTTCACTAAATTTAACCTTTTGAGTATTTCAGTGAAAACAAAGGCCTGTTTGTAACCTCAATAATGGGATTTAGCAAATGCTGTCATCTCCTCCTGACACCTCGCACGAAGTGGCCGGTGTGGCCCTGCAGATCCCGGTGCTCGTGGCCTGTTCGGGAGACAGACTTGCAGCTGAGTCCCATGGAGAAAGGACAGAGATCCTGGGGCAGAACCCCGCCTCCCTCCCTGACTAGTCACCCAGGAACCTGGGGCAGGTGCTTAGCACCTCTGAGCCCCTGTGTCTCCATCTGCAAAGTGGGCTTAGAGGCAGTGCCTGCTTCCTTTCCTCACGGGGATCAGATAGGGTGCTCGTGGAAGTGTTGCCCCAAAGTCCACCGACCAAGACAGACCGGGACGAGGCATTTACAAGTTCTAGAATCAAGTGGGGATGAATATCTCACATGTATGAGCAACTCCTTACTAGGTACAAGAAAAAGACAAGAACCACAGTGGAAAATGGGCAAATGATGTAAATAGGTAATTTGCAGAAGGGCCGATAAGCCAACGAAGAAATCTTCAGACACAGTGGTGGTCAGAGGGACTGAAAGTGGAACCACAGGGAGAGGTGCATGTACACCTGCCGGGTGGATGGAGGTTGGCAGCTGTGGGATGCCTGGTGCTCTGGAGGGAGGGTGGCTGCGCTCGGGAACCATGGCACCAACGTGGTGGGACTTTGCCAGACTCAGAGCCTGCACACCTTCCGTTTCTGCCCCAGGGGAGGAGCAGGGCTAGACTTAGCCTCCCTCCTGAAGCAATAGCGACACCAGTGATGCAGGTGAGCCCCACAACTCCTCAGCCGGGGGCGGGGGGACTGAGGTGGGCCCTTCCTGAGGGGAGTTTGCAGGACAGGGAAGTGTCCGTCCAGGGTTCCCACGGCACCTGGGGCCAGTAGGAGCCAGCAGGAGAGTGTGTCACCCTAGTCTGCTGTTCACTCAGGCGGCCGGACACATTTTGCAGAAAGTGCAACACATTATAAACGTGTCAGAACAGTAGCCTTTGTGCCAGAAAGGAGAGCGGGAGTGGGGTGGGACTGAAGTGCGTAAAAGGTGACGGGGCCTGCACGGACCCCGTTGATCTGGACCCATCTGTGTGAGGCTCCTGCCCCCTGGAGAGAAGAGAAGAGGGAGGAGGAGGAAGGCCGCGTCCTCGTGCTCACAGCAGAGGAGCTGTCCTCACACCCTGTGGGCTGGAAACAGTAACTGCTGGTGCTTCTGTGAGTCTGGACCTTGAGACTCAGGGAGGCTCAGTGACTTGCTCAGGGCCACACAGCTGTGACTCGGCAGAGTCAGGATGTTCAAATCTGGCTCGGTCTCAGGCTGTCTTTTGCTGGTCGTGCAGCCTTTCCCAGACGGAAGGCAGTGATCACAGCTTCTAGAAGTGCCCCGCTTCCCAGGAGGAGCCTGTTCACCGGCTGGCCAAGCACACGTGTGTGGGACACTTTCCTGGCAGAAGTCAGGGACTTAGGCCACAGAAGTTCTCCTTACAAGAGCCAGGAGCAAGGGCCCGGATCCAGAGTGGACATCCTTCTGCCCCTCTTGTTCAGGGCAGCTTGACTGAAGGGGGGCTTGAAATCTCTGGCGGAGAACAGGGGAGGGCGGTCAGCTCAGGGCAGGGACGGAGGTGCCTGCCTCTCTCCTGGCACCTCTGTTGTTGTCTTTATGCGTGCTCCCTCCCCCTTTCCCTCGGCATGTTTCCTTCATAACAGGATGGCAGACACACGGCTGCGAAGGGCCATTCCAGTTGCTGCAAACAGGGAGATAAGCGCCCTGATGGCAGAGGCCCCAGCTGGTGGTCGGCAGGGGCGTCCTGGGCGGGCTGAGGGGGTGTCCCCAGCTCCTGGTGCAAGGCTCCAGTCTTGAGGGGCTTCTCTAGCTCAAGGCGCTCCTCAGCGTTGTCTGTTATTGGTGGAAGGAGCGGGCCTGCTGCCAACCCCGCAGGTGCCAGACACCCCGCCGCCTGTGCCCGCTCTCAGCCCTGCTACGGATTTGCCTGCTCTTCCCTGCGTTCACCTTTGTCATTCGGGTGCTCTGCCAAGTGCAGCGGTGACAGCGAATCCACTCTAGAGATATTTTGCTTGGAAAGCTCTTCACCCAAAGCCAGAGCTGCATTTGGTGTGTTTCCTGTTTTCCAGCTTATTGCAGGAATCGGGCTTTGGTGATTTTTTTTACCGTTACGTAACACAGGTTGCCATTTCCAACTTTCTAAAGCAGCTTCTTCACCGCCACATCCGTCAGCCAGTGCCGTACAGCTTAGGTTTCATTGTGGCAGCACTCCACTGTGAGACCCAGTTCTCCAGCAGTCAGCTGTCGCCACAGTGATGTGACATCACAGGTAACCCTGCCAACCCCAGTGCTTTAGGAACAAATGTGTGTTTCTCATTCAAACATTTGTGTGTTGGCTGCAGAATCAGCATAAGACTGCCTCTCACCTCTCGTCCCGGGACCCAGATGGAGGGGAGCAGACCAAGGGTGCATGGGGAGAAGGGTAGCTGAAGTGTGTCATGCCTCTGGGACGTCTGCTCAGAACTGCCCACGTTCCACTGTCCACAGCAAGGCTCACCGCCAAGCCCGACACGGGGCAGGGAGGGAAGGGAGCAGCATGAATGGGCAGTGCCGCCTGCTACAGGACTGGTCAAAGGACGAAGGCAAAGTTAACTCAAGACATGGCCACAGAGTTGCCCCCATCCCTCTGTTCCTGAAGCCCTTGGTCTCACAGAGCTGGTGTGCTGAGGTGGGAAGGACAGAGCACAGGGCTGGGCCAGCCTGGCGCTGCCACCCACCTGCTCCCACACAGGGGCCCAGCAGCCACTCAGCATCTCTCGGAGCTGCAGCTCCCCGCTGTGAGTGTGATGAGGGCTGGGCCTCCCGGTACCAGGGTGAACAGTTGTCTGCCTGCCAAGGGCCTGCTTTGTGAGCGATGCTGACCTGTACCACTTCCCAGGCCTCTGTCCTCTGTCTGTCTGGGTGGTGGGGAGGCACCAAATCCCGTGCACTGGCCGCGGGCCCTGCTCTGTGCATCTTACGAGGGAGGCGCCAGGGCGGGAGCAGCTGGAGGCCGGGGGCTGGGAGAGCAGAGAGGCATCTCTATGGCCATCACCGGCCAGACTGGGGTCTGGGATCTCGGTGGCGGCGGGGAGGGAACATCCCTGTCCTGCGGAGCTGCAGGCTCTGGAAACAAACCCGCAACGGCCTCAGCAGCACCCGCACTGCCTTCCCAAGTCCTCGCTTTGTGCTGGACTCTTCACATGGAGCCTTTAACGTACTGTCTGTCGCTAGCTGATTGTGCACCCGGAGGACGAGTCCACACCCTGACTCCCCGACCTGTGGCCGGGGCCTTACTCAGGAAGAGGGGCTCGGGGCTGGGAGGGGAAGCCACGAGGGTGAGGCAGAGCCGGAGCTGCAGCCGCAGCCAGCGCTGCCTGCGGCCCCCAGTGCTCACACTGCCTGCCTGGGCCTCTGGGCCGTGTGCCGCCTGCGCGCGGGACCCCCGGGCTCCGGCCCCTGCTTCAGGTCACCTGGTCCTGGGTGTGTTTTGACTTTGGGTCTTTCAAGTCCTCTTCTGTTGGGGACCCACCCTGCCCCAGGCCTGCCATCCACGTTCCCTCTTCTCAGACCCCGCCTGGGCAGCTTCTCTAATCTGATCAGGTGAGACCCCCCAGGTCACAGACTTCAGTGTACCGTGTGGCTCTTTCTCTGGGGGTACAGAATGCATGTGCTTCCGTGTATTCTGTATGTGCACAGTGCATGTTTATTATGTATTTGGTGTGTATACAAGGTGCCTACAAGGTGTGTGTTGTGTGTGCATGTTGTGTGTGTGTGTTTGCAGGACTGTGTGTGTGCATGCGCAGTATTGTGTGACAACCTGTGTACTTGCAATGCTGTGTGTCTGTGTGTGCACATGCAGTGTTGTGTCTGCGTGCTGCAGTGTGTGAGTGTGTGCATGTCCGTGCACGCTGTGGCTACGAGTAAGTGCATGCACTTAACAGTGTGTGAGTCTATGTGTGCGTGCACACAGGCGTATGTGCTCTGGAAGGAAAGCCAAAGGTGTGGCTGGACCACCTTTTCACTAACATCTTGGTGGATCAGAGTAGTCAGTCACACAGGACTCTGAAGAGATTAGGTGTGTGACTCAGGGATCCCCTGAGCAATCCCAGCAGAAGCTGACAATGGACACAGAATCGCCTAGGAAAGCCCTGTAGAGGGCCCCCCCCCCCCCCGGTCAAATGGAATGAAGCCCTGTGACACACACAGGAGACACACACAGGTCTTGAGAACATGGTATCATCAGAAACACTGTGATTTCAGCTTGAACTGAAAGGGACAGAGATAGAATGCAATTAAAGATGAAAGAATTTTGGACCTCTCAAAATTCTGCTGGCAGGAACCAGGCTGATAAAACTGCTTATCTGCAGACACGTGCCACCTTTCATGAAAAAGGAAGGATAATCCAGAGTGGAGCCCAAGATCTGGGAACCACCAAGAATTATGCTCAGACCTTGAAACTTAATGTTGTTTGCCCAGCTGGATTTTGGAATTGCCTGGGACTGGTGGCTCCTTTTTTCTTTCCTTTTTCTCCCTTTTTGAATGGAAAGGTCTAAAACTGTCAACATGTACCTGTCCCAACATTGTAACTTGAAGAAGATAACTTGTGTCTTGAGCATCACATGTTCACAGACAGAGAGGAATTGTGTGTCAGGATGGACTACGCCTGGATCCTCACCCGTCCTTAACTTAGATTGTTTAGGTGATGAGGTTTGGGACCTTTGAACTGATTACATTTAGATGAGGTATATTTTGTATTTTGACTTGATACTGTAATGCACAGGACTTCTGGAGACATTGGGGTGGAGTGAAAGTGTTCTATGTGTCGGGTTTGCATGTGAAACTTTGGAGGCCAGAGGGCAGAGTGTGGTCAGCAGAATGATGGCCCCCAAAGATGTCCACTTCTGGATCCCCAAAGCCTGTGAGTATGCTGCTTCAGATGTCAAAGGGGGTTCTGCAGGTGCGATTAGACGAAGGACTTTGAGATGGAGGTTACCTGACTATCCAGGGGACCCAGTGCAGTCACGAGTCATTGTAGGATGTGGGCAGGAGTGTCAGGGTCAGAGGAAACATGGATGGATGTGAGCTCAGAACGCCGAGGCTGCTGGTTTGAAGATGGGAGATGGAGGAAGTGTCTAGCCTCTAGCAGATGGAAAAAGGCAAGGAAGTGAATTCTCTCTGGAGTCTCCAGAAGGAAGGCAATCTTGTCGACACCTTGATTTAGCCCAGTGACACCCATTGTGGACTACTGACCTCCAGAAGCATAAGATAATAAAATTGTGTTGTTTCAAACCACTAACATTGTGGTGATTTACTACAACAGCAATAGGAAATGCGTGCGGGGCCACGGTGACGAGGCGAAGCAGCGAAAGAGGTGGCGAAGCAGTGGGGCAGCAGCCAGAGATGGAGGGATGACCAGGAGCCTCAAGAAGAACGAGGTCCATATGGGGAGCGCTCTGCTCGGGGGCCTGCTGTCCCCAAGATGAGGGCTGAGAGTTGACCCCTGGAGTTGGCAAAGTGGAGGTCAGCAGAGGCGTTTTTGGCAGCCTCTGGGAGAGAGAAGCCTGACTGGAGAGGATCAGGAGATACTCAGGGGAGAGGAATTAGAGGTGGCAAGATTCTCTGCGGGGCTGGAGGAGCCAGGTCAGCAGCTGGGACGCCCGGGCCCGCCGGACTGGACTGCATGCATGTGCTGAGAGCGCCTGTGAGGGGAGAGGTTGGTGAAACAGGAGCATGGGGAGGGAGGCTCACGGGGGCTGTGCCCTTGAGTGGGGGCCGGGCTGGGCTGGTCCCCGCGGTAGAGGTGGCCATGGGTGGGAGCGTTTGGGGGGCAGGGGCGGGTGCTGTGGTGGGAGCACGTGGAAGTTCTTTTCTGATTGCTCCAATGTTCTCAGTGAAATAGGAAACAATCGTCTCTTTTTCACTTGCTAAAAGTGCTGAGTAGGCCTGAAAATGTGGCAGGAAGCAATAGTAACACATCACACGTGCAGCTTCAATACTGTTTGGCTGGAGAAACGCTGGGCAGCCCCGCTCGTTTGTCTTAATTAGACCAGCACCCCGGGGCCTGCCTGCTGCTGGCGATGCCAGGCCTGAGGTCAGCTCTGTTTGCCGTTCCTGACGTGTGAA
Source organism: Camelus bactrianus (assembly GCF_048773025.1). Classification (NCBI taxonomy): domain Eukaryota; kingdom Metazoa; phylum Chordata; class Mammalia; order Artiodactyla; family Camelidae; genus Camelus; species Camelus bactrianus. The sequence goes on from NC_133554.1 coordinate 60,144,338, forward strand.
GGGCGTGCTTGCAACAACAGCGCCGGCCATGGGCGTGAGCCCCCGGAGCTGTTCCAGGGCCCAGCTTGAGAAGTGCTCTGTCCTGGAGATTCTGCCCCAGTTTTAAACATCTGTTGGTCCTCGTGGAAGATGAGGTTGGGTTTGTTCTGGTCGCAGCCCCTGAGAGCTGCCCTCGTGCTGCGTAGGTGATGAGCGCCTCCCATGCTGAGTCAGGTGGGGCTGTCTGGCCTTGCGGGGTGTAAACCCGGAGACAAGCGGTAAGAACCGGGGAACACCACTCTGTTGGGTCCTGAGGGAAGCTGTGGGCGGGGGGAGGGGTCTGTGCTCTCCAAGGCTTCAGGGCTCTGGGGGCCGAGGCCCTGGCCTTCCTTGAGAGCCTTGAGGGTGGGCCCTCTCCTTCCCTCTGGACTCGCCAGAGCAACTCATCCCGTGTCTCCAGCCGGCCAGATGGGTCCTAGCTTTCTGTGGCATTCTGTTTTGTTCCTTTAATAGAGCTGAGGCCAACTTGGAGCCCCATTTCCCTGGGGTGGGGGTGGGGGTGGGGGTGGAAACATGAGCCTCAGGCAATTGAGGGCCCCCCTTCCTGGTCTTGAGAAGTTTCTGGGCCCTGTGCTTCCCCTGCCCTGCTCTCCTTTATGTCCCTTCTCACCAAGGCCACCTGGCACCTGCTGGCCCCGGTCGGCCCTTGCCGAGCTCCTCACCTGCACCTGTAAGTGTCTCGTGACCCTGCTGGAGACACGTGGCAGGGTCTCTGTCCCTTCCTCGTGGACTTGTCCCAAGCCCCAGAACACTGCCCAGGCCACAGTCAGATCAGAAGCAGCAGCCAGATAGCAAACCTTCCACCCTCAAGGGCCCTTGGTGGGAGCTGGGGGCCTCCGTGTCCTGGACAGAGCAGAAGCTGAGGAATGAGGAGGCTGGAGCAGCCCAGGGACCTCGAGGGGGCTGCAGGGCGGGGGCCAGCAGAGTGAGTCTGCAGACAGGCAGGGCTGCAGCTCTGAGGCTGGAAGGTGGGGCTGGGGGCCATGCCTGATCCCCCCAAGTGTCAGGGATCTCAGCACACTCCTCCTGAGGCTGTGTGATAAAAGGGGCCCTCGGTGGGCCTTACAGGGCTCACAAGCAGGGCCTGGGGACCCCATGGCCAGGCAAGGTCCCAGCTATCTGTTAACACTGGCAGAGCCCAGCATCTGCTCCGCCCAGCCCGGGTGATAGACAAGAAGCTGTCATCAGGTCCAGCAGGCCCAGGGTGCACACACGTTTCCTTTGGGAAGAGCGCGAAAGCCAGTCCCCAGGGTGCCTGGCCCCTCTGAGCCTGGGCACTTCCGGTGAGCCAGTCTCCACTGGCTGAGGCTGGGTGCTGATGTGCCGGGAAGGGTTGTGGGGGTCCCCGCCCTGGTGTGGGGCTGGGTGGGGCTCAGGAGAAGGGGAGATTTGGGGGGCTGGGGTGGGAGGAGTTTCGAGGTTGAGGAATGGGCTGGACCAGGACCCAGAAAGACCCCCAGAATCTCAGGGGAGTGCTCCCCTGAGTCAGTAGGAGTGAGGTCTGCAAGGGTTCAGACGAGTTTGGGGAAGCCCTGCTTCCTGGGGCAGGTGTGGCAGCCCCACTTAGCCTGTGTTGGGACTGCTGAGAAACTTGTGGGTCACGCCAAGGGAGGACAGAGAGGCCCACTGGAGGTGCAGGGGGCCTGGGCGGGGTGGGGTGTGGCCTTGGGGGTGAGGTCTGCACCAGTGGTTCCTTGTTTCTGCACTGAAGCCTGGAGAAGCCTCTGCAGGGAGAGGGGACCCGAGATGGGCTCTAGGGTGGGGACTTTGGCTGGTTTGGGTTCAGCTGGAATGTCAGTTTGTTGTCCTTTGATGGGATTCAGGACCTCACCACGGCCTGGGCTGGCTGGGCAGGGTTGCCAGCGGGCTCCTCTTGCAGGGTGGGGCCGGCCTGGGGAGGAAGATGAGCTCCAGAGGCGGTGAGCATGGAGGAGAAGTGACCCACGTGGACTCAGAGTGGAATCTCGGCCCCGGTTCTCAGAGTCCCAGGTCCTGCCTGGCCCCACGGGACCCCTCCTGGGTTGCCTTGGATCCTGTGCTGTGCCTGTATTCTGCTCTCTGACCCGCCCAGGCTGCACCCCCAGACCTCATCCCTGGGCCTCCCCAAATCCTCCCAGCCCTTCCCCCAGGCCCTGGAGGGAACTGGAGCCTGTGTCTTTTGGATGTGACTCCAGTTTGTGGTCATTCTTTGCAGACACACCCATAGCTGGGGATGAGAGGTCCCCCTGGACCTCGGTTTGGGGTGGGAAATGGTCTCCGGCCCATGTTAACCTAAATAGTATTTTGCTCTTAAAATTCCAGAGTCATAGTTGAAGTCAGGCCAAGTCCTTCCTGCTGTTGGTGGCTCTGAGACTCAGGGCTCTTCTGAGAACCCTCGAGTGAGGTGGCCTGCGGTGCCCGGATTTGGAGGCCGCTTGGCAGGGGGGCTGGGACACAGTGTTGCCCAGTGGGAGGGAGAGTGCCTTCTGTTGGGCTGGCCAGGGTGTGCGTGTGGGGCAGTGAGTCCCCCACCGGCACCCCCACCCCGGCCCCCCTTGACTTCTCGGCTCCCAAGGGGATCTCCACTCACCGTGGGCTCGGCTGTGTGTGCGGTACTCTTGTTCTGACCGGGTGTGAGCACATGGTGGGCCTTCAGGGGCTTGTCCAGAGAGTCACCCCAGAGCCGGTGACCCAGACTGGGGCTGTATCACTCAAACGCTAGGCACGCTTTTCCAAGACGGCCGTTTGTGAGGACACAGGTCTGATCTGCAGGGTGAGCTGGGCAGGTGTTGGGAGGGAAGAGGGGGGCGTCCAGGCTGGGTGGTCGGGGTCCTGGGCTCCCTCTGGGCCTCTGCCCCCTGGCTGGTGAGTATGTGCAGAGGAGGGTCCCCATGGTGGTCGGGGTCTGCTTCTGGGACAACCAGAGGGAACACCCTCAGCCTGTCCCTCTTGCCCTGGGCCCTGGGTCAGTATGGTGGTGGGGTCGTGCAGGGCCCTGGGCCGGGGAGCTGTGGCCTTGATTCTGAGTGAGTTGGCAGCCTGGGGAGGCAGCCAGCAGAGGAGATGCTACCTGGCCCGGGGCCCACAGTGTTCCTGCAGCTGCCCCCTGGAGAGGGCCCCAGGGGCAGCCAGGAGGAGATGACTGGGCAGGGCCATGGGTGGGGTGACTTCCGGCAGAGTCCCAGGAGCAGGAGTGGAGGGTGGCCTCGCAGCATCATATCATGCCCTGTGGGGCCCCACACAGGGAGCCTCAGCTCCTGAGGGCAGCAGGGCCTGAGGTGGCCTAGCCCCCCAAGTGCCCCCAGGGCTGCCTCACATCGGCCAACAGTGAGCACTTGGCCTGGGGTGGAATGAGGCCTCATGGTCCCTCATGGGCCGAGGGTCCCTCCTGAGTGATCCCGATCCTCACAGCATGTGGGTGAGGGAGGAAGTATAGACTTCACCCCATTTGTGGGTCAGGATCCCAAGGGCCCGAGGAAGGCTGGGGAGCCAGCCCAGAGCTCCCCACCAGCGCCCTTGCCCCCACTCAGCTCCCACTGCAGCCCATTACCCCTCCCTTACGACTTCCCCAGCCCCGAGGTGTGGCGGTGGGAAAAGTACCTGGAAAAAGTCCCGTGTGGTTCCCAAGGATGGGAGTGTGCCCCTCCTGAGACCCTGCTCCCTGGTTCATGAGACGGGGACCCTGCCCGGGACACCCCCCGTCCCATGCAGGGCACAGCACACTTCACAGGCATCTGGATCAAATAATTGGCTGACAGTACGTATACATTAGAGATGGAACTCAGAAGGCAGGGCCACCGCATTTCATTCCAATGCACTGTAGGCCGTGGGGGCTGTGGTTCCCTGGGATGTAAAGTCATCCCAGGGGGAAGGGGGCGTGGAGCTGCCCACGCCTGCACTGCCCCAGGGGCCACACAGCCCTCCAAGAGGAGGGAGGGGCTCGTGCCAAGCTGGCAGAACGCATGGGGCTGGGACATGGTGGGACAAGGGGCCTACCTGCAGAGCACAGCTGAGACTGTACCCTCAGCCAGCCCCCAGGTGCCCACCCGCCCCACGGCCAGGCAGGCGTGGTTTTGATCCAAGGCCTCGTCACTGTGTGACCTCACTGGGTCCCTTACCCTCTCTGGGCGTTTATTTCTCCTAGGGTCCTTGTGAGAACTGAGCAGAGACTGGCTCTGGTGAGGGGAGGACGGCTTACTGGGAAGTTCCAGGACGTTGGGGATGGGGACACACAGAGGTCAGGTGGGTGGCTACAGGAAGGCAGAGGGAGGTGACAGAGGAGACACTATCAGTGAAAGGCCAGGCAAGGTGGGTGGGGTTGGACCCTGAATGCCTGTCCCTATAATGGGTGCTGCACAGGGACACGCACCTCCCTGAAATCAGGAGGGTCAGGCCCTACTACGCTGTCCCTGCTGCCCAGCCTGTGTCTCCACCAGGCTTGACATGGCCCCTCGGGGTCCAGGACAGGCCACAGATCCCAGCCACATGTCCACAGCCCCTCAGGGCAGCTAGACACAGGGTCTTCGGCTGCCTCGAGGCCTACCCACCCCATCCTTACCAACTGCCAGCCTGCTGGCCCTCCGGGTCTTAGGCCCCATGGCCCCGACTCAGGGCTCTGAGTTCTCCATGACAACTGGTTTCCCTGGAAGGTCAGGACTCCAAGCTTGGTCCCTCAGGAGCTATTTCCACATGTGGCCTCAAACCTCCCCGCACAGACGTCTTTCCACAGGGCGGGGGTCTTGGGGTAGGTGCATTTAAATTTCTGGAAGAGGTGCCAAATCGCCATACAGAAGGTGGTTCTGCTTCTCGCCCCTGCTGTGGTTTGAAGGCCCCGTTTCCTTGCCTCATCAACACTGGCTCTTGCCATTGAGAATTTCTCAGCTTCTCACTCCTGTGATTAATGTGGAGATTGAATATTTTGTTGTATTCATGAAGGTGTTTTTTAATCATTTTTGCTCTTCTGTTGGGTTGTTGGTTTTCTTCTTGCTGATTTGTGGGAATTTTTTATGTATGATGCGTATCAGTCCTCGTATTTACCTTGAAGACGTTTGTTCCCAGTCTGCTGCTTAATAGTTCACCTTATTAATGGTGTTTTTTCATCACACAGAAGTCCTCAAATTTTCTGTAGTCAAATTTGCCAGTTGTTTCTTTGGGTCTTGGATTTTGCATCTTGTCTGCCGTTCTGAGAGTGTGCACAAAGCTCTTGCATTTCCTTCCAGAGCTTTTATAATTATGCTTTTTGCCTTTAATCTATCTGAGTTTATTTTTGGGTATGGGGTGAGACAGAGTGGAACCGTTTTTCCACATTAAATTTTAGATATCGTGAGCCCTGCAGGACGCAAATTATAGCATAGGGGCTCAGAGCGCGGGCTCTGGAGCAGGGCTTCTGGGGCTGGAATCCACGCCCTGCCCCTCATGCTGCCGGGGCGTGGGGGCGGGGTGCTGAGCCCTCTGAGCTTCAGTTCCCTCGCCAGAAGGCTGTGTGTGAATAAACGAGCACCTGTGGGTGAAGGACTCAGGAGGGAGGCAGGTGGCCTGAAGGAGCCTGCAGCATGTCCGGGAGCCCCCACAGGCCCCAGGTCCAACCCCACCCACCCTTCCCGGCCTTTCACTGATAGTGTCTCCTTTGTCACCTCCCTCTGCCTTCCTGTAGCCACCCACCTGACCTCTGTGTGTCCCCATCCCCGATATCCTGGACCTTCCCAGTAAGCCGTCCTCCCCTCACCAGAGCCAGTCTCTGCTCAGTTCTCACAAGGACCCTAGGAGAAATAAACGCCCAGAGAGGGTAAGGGACCCAGTGAGGTCACACAGCGAGGAGGTCCTCAGCCTGGGCCACCCCTGCTGCTTCTTCCAGAAGAGAGGAGGGTAGGGGCAGGCCCAGGAGGGGAAGAAAGCTTGCAGCTTCCAGGTGGCTCAGCCTACACTCTGCAAGGCCCTCCTTGCCCGGTAACCTCAGGACAGAGATGGCCCCACCAGGCTGCTGGAGGCTTCTGGGGAGAAAACAGTCACAATGTGTCCCATCCAGCCAGACTCTGACAAAGTCCAGAGAGGCCCCGAAAGCTGGAAATGGACGTGAGTGACAGGCTAAGAAAGGTCAGAGAAGTAGAGGGCCTGGCTGGGACTGGGAATTGAGGGTGAGCTGTGGGGACAGTGTCAGGACCCTCCACAGGCCACCGCTGCCCAGGGTATGGCCAGGTCAGCCTGGTGCCACACTGAGGGACGGAACTCGGCCACGGGCCCAACCACCGCACTGACCGTGGTGGGACCTTTCTCCTGAGCCTCTCCTTGTTTGAGAGAGGAGGGGCTGTACTGGCCACCCACAGCGTCCTCCGGAGACCTTTGCCTCAAAGATGGGCACCCAGGGGCTGAGGGGGGACAGAGCTCCCTGAGGAGCGGGCCAAGTGCAGACATCAGCTCGGCACAGCCAGTCTGGGAGCCCTGGCAGCAACAGCAGGGCCCCCGAGAGCCTGCCGTGGGCTTGCAAAGAAAGCATTCTCTTCGCAGCGGGCCTGCTGAACCTCCAGGAGGTAAGTACTGAGCCTCTCCTTTCATCTGAGCCCTCCTCACATTTGTAACTGTATTAATTTTTGCAAGACTCTGGAGGCGAGACGGGCTTCCCCTGCTGCTCCGTGGTGATAATGTTGCTGAGCTGAGCACAGTTGCAACACTTTCCGGTAAAACAGACTAAAACAGAAGTTGATGTGTTCCTCATATAAGAAATACATAAATCAGTTAAAAATAGTTCTCAGGGCGGATGTGATGATGTGGCTGTCACAGGAAACACATGAATCAGGCCCATCCTCAGTAACAGGAAAGTGGAGGCAGCGTCCACGGTCTTTGGGCTGCTCCTTGAGGGCTCGGGGGGCAGGCCCCTCAGGCTGCACCTCACGCCTGGCCTAGGCAGAGGCCACCTAGAAGGACAGCGAAGAGCCAGCTGGCTGTGCTTCTGCAAACGCGGCTGATTGCTGGGCGTCTCTTCCTGGCTCAGACCTTCCTACCAAGCATGGCAGCTGCCCACTGACACACACTCAAGTGCTTCACCGGTCACCCCGCCAAGGACACTGGGCCCTGGGGACAGAGCACAGCTGGTGGATTTCCAGGCTGGTCTGCTTGGTGGGCAGAGCCTGGGTTCACCAGTGCCTCCACCCTGGGGGGTGGGTGAGCCTTGCCCTGAGAGCCTGGGCACCACAGGGCCCCTGGCTGACTTGTGAAGAGCGAGGCCCACGTGGTCACGTGAGCATGAAACAGAAACTACACACCATGCTGTACAGGTGCCGGAGACCTGGGACATTAGCGTGGCCCCAGCAGCAGTGACAGAAGATGCTGTGGTCCTGCTGGTTGGGGAGCAGGTGCTGAGCCTCCGCAGCCCCAGGGGGCCTGCCGACCGAGGCCTCAGTGTCTGTATGGTCGTTACAGAGAAAGGCTCTGGCTCTGGGCGCCTGGCGCAGGTTAGAGAGAAAGGACCAGGGGCCTCAAGTGACTTTGGAGCTGAAGTCCACTGAGCGTTTTCACAACATGAGCTAGAGGACCCTTAGCACCGACTGGCCACAGGCTTCTCACTTCCAAGGGGAAGAGCCCAGGGAGGACCAGGGCCACCAAACACGAGCCGGTCAGCCGCAGAGTCGACAGGCAAATCATTTCCTCGTGAGCCTAAGTCAGCTTTGAATGTGCAGCTTGAGAAATACTCGGCTCAGAGGTGATTGAAAGGTCCTTAAAGGGACGCATGAACCAGGCCAGCAAGTGCTGAGGAAGTCCAGTGAACTTCCCACCCCCACTCTCTGGGTGGGGCACCTCCCCAGGGATCTCCACTGGGTTGGACCTGCTCCCTGAGCCCCCGGCCTGAGGCATGTGGCTGTGGTGGTCAGGGAGGGTGGTGTCCAGCTCATCACAGGCATTGCTCCGGACATCTGGGTCAGCTCGGTGGGAAGGCGGTAGAGGAGAAGGGTCAGCAGGGCTTCGCCTGAGCCTCTCTGCCTCCTGGCTGGGTGGGGTCCTGGCATGGCGGGGTCGGGGGGAGAGGAGAAGGAAACTTGGCTGCAGAGGAGGCATGTTGGGGGAGCACACCTTTCCCAGGAAATCCCCCAGACACCTGTGTGGTGTCCCTAGACAGCAGCTCCCAAACTCAAAAGCAGCTTTCTTTTTGTATTTTGGAGCTGAGAAAAGGTTTCCCAGGCCTGTGATTAAACAGTGAGCTGACAAGGAGCTTCACGGGATTGAAGCATCTAAACGTCACCTAGTCTTGCCCGATGCCTCCCAGCTTTGCCTTTGTCCCTTCGTGTCTCATGGGCCCAGTCCCTGCTTGTCCATGCTGCCCTGCCTTGTCATGGACTTTACCTCATGGTAAATATTGGGATGGCTGGCTTTGTTTTTAAGACATTTAAACGGTGAAGTACAGCCTCTGAGCACAGTTACAAAGTGTGAATGTCTTCCCCAGGCTGCCAGCTCACTGGTCAGCTCTGCCGAGGCCAGCACACTGGTCAGAGCCTGGAGCTGTGATCCTGAACCATGGGCCCGCATGGCTGGGTCCCCGCAGATCAGGACCCTGTTCCTGGAACTACCTGAGGAAGATTGTCGAGCAACACAAACTTTATTTGGTAAGATTGGACTCCAGGCCGTGCAGCCACAGGGTTGAGAGCTGGCGGTTTTTGTGCCAACCTGAGCCAGGGTACTGAGTGTCCACCCGCAGTGTCCACATCCCTTTCCTCCCTGTCATCTGCTTCTCCGTTGTTTCCAGACTGAATCCTCAGCTGCCCGTGTCAGGCTGACCACTATGCACCATGCGGGGCTCATCCTCGAATCCCAGGGACTGCTCAATTGCCGCCCCAAAGCCCACAATTTAAGTTCAGAATCTTTATCACGAGGGTCTACGAAGCACTGGCTGTTCTATGCCAACTTGCTAATGCACAGAAGGAAGAAAATTCAGGATGTGAAGAGAGCTCTCCCTAAAGGCTTCCTCTGTGGGGTGGACACCTGCCACAGCCAGTCACTCCTCCTCATCCCCCCAGGCTCCCACTGGAGAGGTGCACAAACCAGCCTGGCTCTGGGGAGGAAGAGCCCGCGCCGGGCCCTGTGCTGGGCATTTGACAAGTCCTGGGCATCTTGTCTGATCCTCCAATCATGCCCATTTACAGATGAAGAAATAGGCACAGAGAGGTTGGGGAACTTGGCCAATGCCACACAGCAGCGAATGGATAGCACAGAAGCCACAAGAGGCAGGACAGACCCAGCAGGGCAGGCTTGGTGTCCTGTGCAGGCAGGCTGCCTGGCTCCTGCCCAAGGGCTATGAGATAACAGGAGGGCGCCTAGCCTGCCCAAAGGGGCCAAGCTGGGTGACATGTGTGGGCAAGACCAGGATGACATTGACAAGACCCTGCTCATGACCCCTTCCCAACTGTAGCTGCCCCCTCCCCAGCTTGTGCCTCCGCTAAAGCTACCAACCGTCCCCAGGAGGTCGGGCCGGGCAGCCAGGGGATAGAACCCCCCTGCTGGGACTGCTTGCTGGCAGCGTGGGCAGAGGCGCGATGTGGCCAGCCCCAAGGGCTGTGGTGGGTGGGGTGCACCCCAGCCTTCTCGAGCTGAGTCACACTCTGGCTCCAGGAAGCCTGGCCACATGACCTCCAAAATGAGGCAATTTGGACTTTCTGCTGAATGTGAACAAAGTTACTGCTGCTTCTGGAAGTAGAGGGGAGTTGATGAGTTTCACTGAGCATCCCCGCCCAAGAAAGGGCGCCACCTCTGGGCACCTCCTGGGTCAGCAGGGATGGCGCCCCTGAAGTCACACGAAAGGCGGGGACGTCACCTGCAGACGCTATGCAGGGGAGACGGCTTGGACCTGTCTTGTGAACACATCTGTGACACAACTTCTCTGAGTATCTTAGGCGGAGAAAGAGATGACGCTAACAGGCTCAGATAGACCCAGAAACCCCCCACAGGCTCAGATAGACACACACACACACACCCCAGCACTGCACACGCCCTCATCCCGGAAGACGGCCCCAAGCAGACCTGAGACCCCAGGACTTGGAGAAGAAGTGGCAGGAACCCCCCAGGACAAGGTCCTGCAGGGCCCATGCTGACTGCCCGCCTCAGCCCCTGCCTCACCTGGTCCTGCCCTCTCCTGGTCCTGCCCTCACCTGGTCCTGCCCTCTCCTGGTCCTGCCTCACCTGGTACTGCCCTCACCTGGTCCTGCCCTCTCCTGGTCCTGCCTCACCTGGTCCTGCCTCACCTGGTCCTGCACTCTCCTGGTCCTACCCTCTCCTGGTCCTGCCCTCACCTGGTCCTGCCTCACCTGGTCCTGCCTCACCTGGTCCTGCCCTCTCCTGGTCCTGCCCTCTCCTGGGTCTCCACTTTCCCATCTGTGAAACAGGCACCAAGGGCTGACCAGGCTGCTTAAGTGGACCCACACCTGAAGCATCGGACACGGGGTACACGGAGGGAGGTGGTGGGGGGCTTCCCAGAGCTCTGGCCCGTGCGCTGGGACACCTCTGGAGGTCGCAGCCCTCCCCGCACTGCAGCCTGACCCCTGCTCTGAGCCCACATTCCCTGGCCAGCAGGGGAGCCTCAGCAAACACTGCAAGGAGTGGGGTCCTACTGGGGAGAAAGCCCAGTCCGCTGCTGCTCCCACGCTCCTGCAGCGCCGCCTGCTGGCCTCAGGGAGCCTCGGTGTGCATGGGGCACTGGCCCTGGGTGTCTGCTGGACTCAAGGCTCCCAGAACCCCAAGACAGGTTCCAACAGCGGTGGGGGTGCAGGCTGGCAGGCCTGGCCCCCAATTTCTAGAGAGTCAGGAATAGTAGAAGCAGAGGTTTGGTGCCAGGAGCTGGGCTCCGCTCAGCTTAGTCTTGGAAGTGGGTGAACGCAGAAGGGCTGGAGTTTGAGCCTCTTTGGCCAGCTAAGCTCCCTACCCCAGAGCTGAGGCTTCTCCTGGATAAATCAGGGTCCAGGTAAGGACACAGGCTCCCTCAGGATGGGGAGGCCGATCCCATGGACACACCAGAAGCTCCAAGGAAGTGGCCTGAGCTCGTCCATGAGGTAACCTTGACGGGACACCCCAAGACAGTGAACAGGCTGCAGAGGGTGGAAAATGCAAGTTTTGTGTGGCTTGTGAGTGTGTACCTCGAACTCCACTTGAGATGATGCATTGCTTTCTCACCAAGCTGCACAATCTCTCAGCCTCTGAACTTTTGCATTTCCACTGCCTGAGCCCCCGTCCCCACCTGCTCAGCCCCACAGGCCCCTCTAGACCCAGGTGACAACAGCGCCCCCTCGACTAGAAGTTTCCTGGGCCTTGCTCCTTCATACTTCAGGAGCTTGGTGTAATTCTCTATAAAAGCTAACTCTCACTGAAGACAACAGTGTGAGAGTGTAACAGTTCACCTAAAAGGTACAGAAAAGTTTGAACCAGATCTCCGGTCTCCAGACACTCAGCTACAACTTGGCAATTTTTAGAGTCCATTTCAACTCATTACTTCACCCAAATAGTTTCTCAGCCCCAGAGAGAGGGCTTTCCCCTTACCTGGAATGCCCCTTGGGGTTGAAAATCCCAGGTTTCACCCCCTGATGCTGACATTTGCTACCATAACCTTTCACCTGCAGCTTTGTTCTAATCGAGACTTGCCAGTTACTCGGGTTTCTGGTTGGTGGTTAACCCTCTCCTGCCAGGAGGCCCCTGAGAGAAGGCCAGGACGTGCCTTCCGCTCACTCGCATCGTAGAGCTGCTGCGGTACTTTTGGAAACAACCTGCTTTATAGGTGGGGAAACTGAGGCCCTCAGTGCAGGAAGACCCACTTAGCACAGTCGCTTTGTCCTTTCTCTCCAGCTCCCCTTCTCCCTTCTTCCCGTCTCTCTCTGTCTCTCCCCCCTCCACAGGAGCAGAAAACATGCTGTGTGACAATCTGACTTTGGCGCCTGTTGGGTGGCCTTGCTCCCACCAACAGATGACAGGTGCTCAGACACAGAGCACTGGTGGCTGAGCCAGGCCCCAACCACCAGGATGGGAATGGGGACAGTATGAGGCCCACAGGCCCCTGCCCTCACCCCATAACCAAGGTGATGGGCCTGAGCTCTAATAGCACCCCCTTTTCCTGATGGGGTCCCATAAGGAGGAAGAGGAGATACTGTAGGTGTGGCCGGTAGGCTGGGCAGGGCCAGGCTGGAATCAATCCATGTTTTAGGCAGGTCATCTTTGCCAGAGTTGGCGTGAGACTGGAGAGGCCAGTTGGGAAGAGAGGGTGGGTCAGGTGATTCCTCATGCAAGTAGAGAGAACAAGGGTCACAGAAGGGGGAAAGGAGTAAAGTGGAGGGCAGCCCTCAGTGATTTGGGGAAGACCAGATGGGGCCGGGGCGCTGGTGACCCTCTGCCAGGGTGCCAGGTGGGGCCACACGTCGGAGAGTCTGTCTGTGCTCAACCACAACAGGGCAGCTACAGTTTGGATGCAGCAGGAACAAAGTCTGGGAAGCTGGTCTGCTGAAGGATGGAGTAGATAGGGGAGAGACAGGGACAAGAGAGAGTGTCCTGCTGCCCCTATGCTGGACAGCTTAGCTCTGCGTCACACCCTCACTCCCCGTCCAGGAGACTGAGGACACGCCCACCAAGCACCGGCTGTGCAGGCGCAGGCAGATTGCTCCTGTGGGTGGGGGAGGAGGGCTGGAGGAGGCCCAGCTGCTCCGTGCAGCCAGCCCCGCCCAGAGCTGACTCCAGGGGGCAGGCCAGGCTCCAAGATGGGTTGGCTAGGCATGTGCCCATGTTGGCTGCCGTGATGGCTCCTCTGCACGTGGCTGAGATGAGTGCTGAGGGGTTAATGAGGGCCTGCTTCAGACCTCTGACGCCCTCCCTGGGTCTCTGTGCCACAGACACATCAGAGGTCAGCCAGGTGGAGGGCCTGCTTTGTTCACAAGGCCCAGAAACCCAGCGGAAACACCCGAGGCCACATCAGTGAGAAGCAACTGTGTCGGCGACTTTCTGAGTAACACTGGGCTCAGGTTTCCTGTGTCACCTTTAAAGTCAGGAACCTGACGATGAGCGAGGCCAGCAAAGGATGAAAAACACCAGTTCCCTGTTAACACAGAGCAAGGGGGAGAGCCAGGAAGAAGGGGGAGGCAGAGGGGAGCGGGGCTGAGGACGTGGCACTCCTGCTGCCAGGCACACAGCCCCCCGGGCACTGGGACCAGTGGTGCTTCCCGAGGGACCCGTGGTGCTTCCCGAGGGACCCAGTGTCACCCTGCCAGCCACCCTGCCAGGACACCACTCCTCCATCCAGATGGGCTGGGTGGTGCCTCCTGTTGCTCCCACAGCACCTGCCCAGCCAGTGCCACCTCTGCAGGTCCCCTGGTGCTCCAGGGTGGTGCCTAGCCATGGGGTTCATGCGTGGGATGGGCCCTGCCTGTCCCACTGAGTCTTGGCTGTGTGGGCGTGTGGATCTTTGCTCACTGGGCCCCTGTGTGCCCCTCCCCAGTGTGTGCCATCCGAGGGTGAGTGGGGAAGTGTACCTCACCACCAGATGCTATGTATTTATTTACTCTTCTTTCATTTGGAATTGGCAAAATTATAAGGACAGAAAACAGCACAGTGGTTGCCAGGGGTTGTGTCCCCTGAGGGCCACGCGGGGGAGGTTGTGGGGTGATGCAACTGTCCTGCGTGGTCCTTCAGGGGGTATGTGCTCCACACACGTGTGGCCCCACAGCACACCACAAAGAGTGACCATGGCTATGACAAAGTCAAGAACAGCTGGGATGCGGGCTTCCGGGCTGGTGCATGCCGAAGGGAGTCTGGTCTTAGATGGAGGGCAACCCCCCGAAGAGTGGACAGAAAGGAGCTGACCTGGCAACTGTGCAAAGCGGTGCTTTTCCTAAACACCATAAAGAAAGGATGGCTCTACACAGCCGCTGGACTCGGGCTGCTAAGTCTACTTCCCACGGTGGCATGGGTTAGCAGCCTGCACCGGCATGTCCACTAGGACCGAGCAGGTAAACACACTGGGGAAGGGCTGGGCACGGCGGGGCCAGCTGAGCCCGGGGGAGGCCAGGGTGAACGGTTTACATCCCACTCGCAGACAGACACGAGGCGCCCACACGTCCGCACCTGCCGGGTAGCGTGCAGACCCGTGTTCCCAGCTCTGCCTCTGAAAGGCCTGGGAGCACATCACACCCCGGGGCAGCCAGCGTGCTTCCTGCCCAGATCTTGGTTTTTAAATACCACCTTCAACGAGAGGAACCAGGACTCCTCAGAGAAACGCCTGATACTAGGGTGGAAGCTGAGAAAATACACGAAGAGCCTTGAGCGCTCTGAGTCCCAGGAAGTGAGGAACTGCTTAAAGGAAAGTATTGGATAACATAGAGAATAATGCAGTCCAAACGTGACTACAGACACATCTGGCCACAAATCGCTTGTGTAGCGGTTCTTCAGCATGAGTCTGCACTCTTATTGCTGGGAAGGCAGGGTAGCTGGGTGGGCCAGGCTGTCAAGCCCCTTTGCCTCCCCCAGACCACCCCCAATACGCTGCTGAGGTTAGAGGCTGGGACGTTCAGCGCGAAACCTAACAATACTGTGCTGAGAAGAGACGTGTCCTGCCCGAGCACATGCAGTTTCCAGGATTCCTTGTTTCTGTGCTGGAGGCGAGAGAGCTGACCCTCAACTTAGTTTTTCCTTTTTTGCCACAGGACTTGTACTTCAAGGTGATATTTCCACATTTGCCTAAAGGTCAAAAATCTTCCCTGGTATCCGAGGCCTTTGACTGCTGCTGCCCATGTCCCTGGGTGTGTGCCTGACTGTGGCCCCTGGAGCACCTGCCTGGGGTGGTGTGGCCTTTGTCTCAGGCTCATTCATGTGTCTGTGGCCGTGTCTGGGCCAGGCTCACAGCTGAGCCAAGGTCCCTGAGACTGAGGCCCAGGTGCTGAGAGCACTGTGCAGGGGGCAGCGGAGCTGGGGTCCAGTGCTCACCTCGCCAGGCCCCTGCCGGGCACTCACAGCTGCTCTGTTCATAACCCTTGTTACGCAGGAATTATTCACTGGACACTTGTTAGAAAAGGCAAGGAAGACTTAAGACTGGCAATTGTGGAGAGAAACTGAATTCAACCCCTCATACAATAGGGGCGAGTGAAGGGTTCTAGCCACCGGCCAGGTGAGGGTGGGGATGGAAGTTATGAAGAGGAATTGGTTGAGTGTCGAGGGGGATTCCTTGCTAAGACTGAACTCAGCAGCCAAGGATGAGGCCTGGAGGAGGAGAGGGTGGCAGAGGGGCCTGGTGGGAGTTTGCCTCTGGAGGGAGTCTGCTACCCCCACCACTGCCCCTACCCCAGGGAATAGATCCAGGAACCTGCCAAGGAGAGGACACACTGTGGCTTAAAGTCAAAGCCGGAGACTGACAGGAAGTCTAATGCCCTAAACTCAGAAGGTGTGTCTCCTCCCGGGGTGTATCTGCCCCTCAGCGCTGGTTTCCCTTCATCCCAGTCCCTCCCTCCCTCCCTCCCTCCCTCTCTCTCTCTCTGATGCTCTCCCGAGCTGTGAGCGGCTGCCTTCTGACCCCTTCTCCATGGTCGTGTCCTCTGTCTGCCTCTCCTTCTGTTTCCACCACAGGATGTGCACCGTGGGTCCCACTCTGCACCCTGACTGACCACAGACCAGAGCAGGTCTGCTGATTAGGTGGACTGCGTTGGACTGCACACCTGTGTGCCTGCTTCCTTCTAAAGGTGATGAGTACAATGTTTTATCTCTTCTCTCTTCAAAGGGAAATCCAAGCCACACAATTAATTTGCCCTTCATGGATTGTACCCTGCTGGAGTCTTTCCACAGGTGGCCTGAGAGGAAGGGGCTCCTGCAGGAGGCTGAGCCCAGCCAGACCATCTCCGCTGCTGCAGACACAGGCACTCAGATAACAGGTGGGGGACAGTTTCCTGGAGGCCACACTGAAACTGTCCCCCTTCCCAGAGGGAAAGCTCCCTAGAGAGATGGCCCATGAATCCCCTCCTCAAAGCCCAGAAGCCAAGTTGAAACTGATGTCCCCAGGACCAGGCCAGTTTTTCCTGCTTGTCCTGTTTGGGGACCCCAGGCGGCAGCCAGAAACCCAATATGCCAGAGCAGAGAGGGGAGTGGAGTGGGGAGAAGGGAGGGGGAGAAGGGGGCCCCAGGCTGCAGCATCCCAGGAGGTGGGGCAGGGACACAGTGGTGGGGGGAGACGGGAGATGGGGGACCAGCCACTGCTCTGTGCCTTGAGATGGATGGCTCAGCACTAAGCCCCTAAACTCGTCCTCGCCTGGTCCCGGGACCTCTTCTCCTGTGCCCCCACCAGTGTCCTGGGCTGGAGGTGCCCCTGGGCTCACCTCCTTGGTGGTCTCTCCCCCTACTGAGTGCTGTCTCCCCACAGAGCTCCTCTTCCAGCTCCACTGGAGACTCTCCACCAGGACATCCACGGTCACCACTCACGTGTCTTGTCCTAAGAGGGGCCCCCCATCCGCCCGCGAAACCTCGGTCCTCCCATTCAGTGAGAGGCTGCTTTGTTCTTCCAGGTGCTCAGGCCAGAACCTCGCTGTCACGCTCCACTTGGCTCTTTCTCACAAACCTCATGTCCATTCTGGAGTTCTTGCTGGCTCTGCTTTACACACTGTATTCCAAACCCACCACTCAGTCACGTAGCACCACCACCCTGCCCCCCGCTGGCCTAAGCTGCTTCACTGGGGCCTGGGTTGTTGGACAGGGCCTCCTGGCCTCCCTGTTGGCTTCCTGCCGCCCACAGCTTTGTTCTCCACTCCAGCAGCCAGAAGGTAGGTCATGACACTCTTCTCTCATCTCACATGTAATGAAATTCGAAGTCTTCACAATACCCAGGAGGCCTGCATGCCCTCTGCCCCCTCTGTCCTCACTGCCCTGCAGATACTCTGGGCTCTGGCTCCCCGCAAACAAGCACCCCCCACCTCAGGGCCTTTACACGTCCCATTCACCTGGATGAAAGCATGTGCATGGCTGGCCCCACTTCATTCATACCAAAGCTCACATCTTAACTTTCTTGTCTATGATCAGTCTCCTTGCAAGAACCGGAGCTCCCAGGACACAGGTGCCTCATTTCCTCCTGCTTTCCCCAGCACCTGGGGTGACAGCCAGCACATAGTAGGTGCTCAGTGACATGAGTTACGACTAAAGTAGTGAATGGTCAGGACCTCAGTGTGGGGATGCTGCCAGCCTCAACCTCTGGAGCCTGGGTCCTGGCTGGAGGGGTGTGTCCTGAGCCCCGCCCTCTGTTCTGGACAGGTCCCCCAGGCAGCCCCTGCCCCTGCCCCACTACACAGACCACCCAGCTGCTTCCTTGGACCTTTGTACGTGAAGCCCCACCTGACTTCTGAGCAAACCCTCTTTTCTTCCATTTAAACCCTCTTCTACCTCCTGGCAAAGCTCACTTAATGGTCCAAATGTTTATCAACAGGGCTCTCAGCTGGAGTGTACTGCATCGCTGCTGTGTCTGGGGAGCGTATGGGGCAGCTCTGCAAAAGGGCTCGTGCTAGACAAGCACCAGTTCAAGGCAGAGTTGCACGCACTGGCCCCCTTTTCCAAAGGGGAGCAGGTCCTCCTTGGTGTGCCCTGCTCTGAGACCCCAGTTGGGAGGGGGCTATTGATCAGCCAGCAGCAGTCCCTCCTCTGTCTGGGCCTTGCTGATGGAGATGGGACCCCTGTGGGACTGACTGCCCCCTGCTGTTCTGGGCCCCACCCCACCCACCCTTTGCCCTGGTGATGTGCTGTGTCCAGCAGGTGGGAAGCAGCAGCCGTGCGTACAAAGAGCAGTGCTTTCCTTTGCTGTGGGTCCTGGCCTGCGAGTGCCGAGAGGGTGCTCCGGCCAGCCTGGGTGCCTGAGTGTGATGAGCTGAGTCCTGCATCTCCAAGAAGGACATCGTGTGCTGTTTAGGCCACTCACACTTGCTGTCTTGTCTGCATGAAGAGGATGTCGAGGGCCTTCATTATTGTCCAGCGGGTGCTCTCACCCCCCACTGCGCCCCACGTGCCAAGTTCCTGGAGAAGGAGACTGTTGGAGAGTCATCCTCCTCCTTGTGTGCTGGGCATAGTTCCAGGAGGGGTACCGTGCGGCCTGGGGGCACAACGATGGGTAGGGGATTTGCGTTTCCAGCTGGACGTCTACTGTGCACCATGCCATGTGTGTGTTAATGTTCTTGCTTGTCAGAGACCCTCATCCCCCAAATGGAGCTCCAAGGCACAAAGTAACTCTCCCAGGATCCCATGGCTGCTGGCTACACCCCCGGGGTTGGCTGCCTCTGTTAAAGCCACTTCTAGTTCCAAGCTCAGAGCACCTCACTAAAGCTGACCATTAGGGTCCAAAGCCTTCCCTGACAAAGCTCATAGCAGGAGAGAGAAGACAGCACAAACCAATAAACCATAGCAACAGCCAAACACAACTGTAGCACAGAGGGAATGCACGAATGGGCCTACCCAGCCTTTGCACGATTCAGAGCTTGGCCTTGCTCTTTCCTCTGCTGCCACCCAGTGCCCCCACTGAGAGGCTGACCAGAAACCACATGAATTTCCTTCAGCCTCAGCTCAGCATTTTTGGGATCATGTAACCCTTTGAGAATCTGCTTAAGAGTGGGAAAAGCTTTCTTCTCAGGAAAATGCACACGTCCAAGTTTGTGAAAACACCTGTAGAGGTACTCCAAGGATGCTAGATAAAGATCCCCCTGTTTAGAATTAAATTTTAGACCAGGATTGGTGTTTGTACTCTCTGGCCATCTACTCCATTTCCTGAGGCCCGGGGGGTGAAGAGCAAAACCTCCCAGCTGAATGAACTGGGATGTGGTCAGAGCTGCCTGGGGTGGGACCACAGCAGAAATCCAAGAACAGATCCCTGATTATATAAAAACATACTTGATGTATTGGGGCCCTTCAAATCCATGAAAGAAAGGGTAGACGACTTTATGAATAGCATTGGGATAAATGCTTGCTAATTCAGCTGTTGCTCCTTAATAAACCACCCCAAATCTTAGTGGCCTAACACAATCATTTATTTGCTCACGATTCTGTGGGTGGATAGTTTGGGCTGGCTCAATAGGACAGTGATTTTGCCGGCTTCTCCTGGGCTCACGTGAGCGTCCTGGTAGTTGGCACGCTCCTCCAGGACGCAGCAGGCTCACACACGCTCCTCCAGGATGCGGCAGGGTCACGCATGCTCAGATAACATGCGGCAGGTTGGCTCTGGCTCCTTCACATAGCAGCTAGTCTCCAAAGAGTGATCAAGCAGCCAGAGAGATCAAGTCCCATTTGTGATATCCCATTGGCTAAAGTGGTCAAACCCAGATCCAGTGAGAAGACAGCATTGTGGGTGTTTGTAGAAAAGGTCTCTGGCAGAGGAAACAGCGACATGAGCCCTGAAGACACATCACTTTCAGGGATCAGCCAGCACCCTACTCATGTGGGGCAGCTGAGGGCAGAGGTTGGGATTTGGTCAGAGGAGGTGGGGAGGGGTGGGGCCTCTGCAGGGCTTGAGGGCCCTGATGAGCTTGTGGCTTTTATTCCCAGTGCTGTGGGAGCAGAAGGGGAACAGGTTGACCTGGGTGCTAGCGGGCCCCTCTGGCTTGTGTGTTGAGATTAGACTGAGGTGCCAGAGTGAAGCTTCTGCAACAACGCAGGTGAAAAGGGGTGGTGGGCCCTGAGTATCTGGTGAGATGGAAACAAGTGATCGATTCTGGATCGACCTTGTAGGATTTCCTGATAGACTGGATGTGGGGTGGAGGGAAAGAGAAGATGACTCCAAGGTTCTGGCCTGAACGACTGAAAGATAGAGCTGCCCTCCTTGGAGATGGCAAAGCCTGGAACAACAGGTTGGGGGTGAGTTTCTGGAGCTCAGTTATGGCCATGGATGTTGGAGTAGAGACGTTGAGTGGCAGGTGGACCCATAAGCCTGAGGTCATTGAAATGGCAGTAGCTTGATCTTGGAATTCCTAGCCTCCAGAACTGTGAGAAATAAATTTGTGTTGTTTGTAAGCTCTTTTATATTAATTTTTTTGTCTTCTTGATTTGATAAGGACTAAAATGATATAGTAACACTGTTTTTTTGTTCGGCTTGCTTTTCATTGTATTACCTTCAGTTTTGGAGATATATATATATATATATTATATATATATAAAATATATATATATATGGTATATACAAATTGATGAATATTTTATCCATATTATATATAGTAAGGAAAAATTAAACATTAATCATTAAGAAATTAATTATTTTGAAATTATCTTTGGCCCTTTTATTCAACAAGTATCTCTTGAGCACTGCCCTTTTTCTCATCAGTAAAGTGCCACAGTGTTGACTCTGGGTTGCACGCTCCCAGTTTTTCATCCTGATGGTGTCACTGATGGCATACTTTATCTAAATTCTGTATCTTGTGCCAGTTTTGCTACTCATGCAGTAACTTGTGATTAACTCTGAGGTACTATCTGCTACTATGCCCTATGTCTAACTTTATGTTCGTAGATGTAATGCTTGCCATGTAGCCTTCCTATAAATTGCAAAATGTGTACTTAAAAAAACTTTTTATGATAAAACAGTAATTCTGTAATTTATGGTAGAAATTTTGGGAAATATATGAAAACATACAGGATAAAAAAATTTTTTAAGTATATAAATCCCTGCAGCCAAAAAAGTCCCCTGTTAATGGTTTAGTATATTTCCTTCCGGTATTCTTCTATATTTACTTTTCTGCATTTTCGAAATCTTTCATAACGAACATGCTTTCACATTTGTGATCAGAAAACAGACATTTGCAGTTACAGTAGAGTCCTTTCATGCTCTTTGCAGGCTTGGCCAGAGACAGAAAATGATAAAGTAAACAGCAGGAGAGGTCTCCCCACTGCCACTGCTGCAGTGGCCCTGAAACGGGGATCTGATTGTTCTCAGTGGCTGCAGTCCTTCGTGGGTCTGCTCCGCTCCATATCTTCTTCACTTCACAATCCAGGCCGCCTGAGCTCTTGGCAGATTAAAAATGAACATAACGTACCTCTGGATGGCTTGTGAAGTGTCTGCTGAGAAATGCCAAATATGACATTCACTCATAAAAATTCCTTAATATTAACTAATACGCAGGCCTTCGTTCCATTGTCCCCGATGGTCTCAAAAATATCCTTCACGATCTGTTAGAAACAGTATCCAAAGGACCACAGCGTCCTCTAATGTCTAAAATTTCTGCACTGTCTTTCCTTCCCAGGGCCTTGCGGTCGGGCGCGGGGAGGCCGCTGTCTGGCGCACCGCAGTCCGCAGGAGCGGAGCGTCTGCCGGCACCCCTGACCTGGAAGGCAAGCTTCTGCGTCCCGCACAGTGGAAGGGAGCGGATGGCGGCAGTTACCATGGAGATTCCGGCCTGCGGCCCTGATTGGCTGAGACGCCTCCGGCACCGCCCCCTTGGCCCGCGGGATGGGTGACGGAGGCAGAGATTTCCCGGGGACTTCTGGGAAAACGGAGGTCCCTGAGGACGAAGGCGGAAGCGGCTCTGCCCGAGGCATTCTGGGAGGCGCAGTCAGCCGCCGTCGCGGGAGGGCTGTGTGGGGCTCGGCTCCCCGTGAGGTGAGTGAGGCCTGGGGCGCTGCTGGGAGCAGCGGACGCTCCGAGCTGGGGCCTGGCGGGGAACGGGACCCCGGGAGCGCCGGAGGCCCCGGAGGCGCAGAGGAGGCGGCGGGAAGGAATTTCGGGAAGAGAATTGCTTGCAGGGAAGTCTGAGCGGAGCCAGAGTTTCGGTGACAGCCGCTTTGGGGCAGTGAGCCAAACTTTAACATTAGGACTGCGGCTTTAGCCCTCTAGATGGTGAGCCTTTGCTGCAGTGTTTGCTTGGAGACCCCAGATTTGATTTGAACAGCTGTATCTTTGGAGGACTTGTGAAGTACTTGCATTTATGTGAACATTAGAATCTACATCTTCCCAAGATTTTCTTAACACTTGCTGAAAAGTATTCGAGTATGCAAATCTTTATTTAATTAAGGAAGCAAAGTATTGGCTTCCATAATCTGTTAAAAAGGAAAGAGTAACGGTTCTGCAGTGCCTTACCTCGGTATGTCTCTTTGTGCCAGAACATCTCGTGTGCTATGACTGGTGGAAGTGCTGTTGCTTCTGGTTAGTGATTCCACGCAAAAGCGGACTGTGATCTTAGATCACTTTACTTAGGTCCATTTCCAACCACTCTGATAACAGTCCCTGCAAGTCTATTTGTGTGCCTTCTCTAGTACTGTCTCTTGTCTCTTCTGTTGGCCGGAGGACAGTAGATCGTTATCCTTCAACACAAAGACTTTATTGATAGTGCTAGTGCTTTAAAATTTTCAAAATATTTACATGATTGATAGTTGTGATTTTGTTGCATATTGTCTTTTCCCATGAGCAGGATTCCTAGTTTCTAAAATTAGTCTCAAACCAGGAAAGAGAATTGCGGAGGTCTGGTGAGATACTGAGATCTCTAGAGGCACTTATTCAGATGAGGGATGAATCTATACGTGCAATTTAGGTGTGAATGTTTAGGAGGAGAAGAGTCTCTAAAATGTTTGCCCAAGGAGCTTTCCTTAATGCCTTAAGTTCTGCTATTCTGTTCAGATTTGGACCCACTCAGCTATTGCTCCTTTCTGCTTTGCTTTTTCAGGTGCTGTTTTACATTCCTCAGCAGCTTCTCTGCATGTGCTGCTATTTTTTCTTGTTGTTCATTTTCTGATACTGCTTTGCATCCCCTTCATTATTTGTCTTTTGAGCTGGTACCTGTCTTCTCTCATCGGCGCTCTGTTGAGTCTCTGCTAGTAGAGTAGACAAAACCTAATTCAGTTTCTGAATTATATTTTTAGGTTAATTATATAACATCTCTAGTTGTAAACTTGTTTATCTTTAAAATGAGAAGGTTAAACTTTTACATTAAAAAAATTTTTTTTTCGGCTTTCAGGGTCTGGGACATTGTCTGTTGGGGCAGCCTCTTTCATGCCACGTCTACCTCTACTTATCTCTGCTCCACTGACTCAGCATTTTCCCAGATTACAAGGTGGTTAATATGCATTCTGATTTTAGTAAGGCTATTTTCCTTCTCCTGAGTGCAGTTCCCCAATCCCAACACAGAAAATATGTTCTTATACTTTTTTTATTCCCCTCAGATTTGAAGACCAGAGCAGATACCAAAGAGAAGACCATTAGAATATACTGTTGAGTGAGCAGCTCCTTCACTATCATCGTGGAAAGGCTCAGAAGGGATGTGTCCAAAGGATATTTATTTGAAGAAACCTGTGAATATGAGGCCAAGGTAGTAAAGCAAAAGGAGAAATCTATAGGCAAAATTTCAAAAAAAATCTCTTGCCCAAACCACTGGTTTTCTGCCAATAATAGTTGCCCATGAAGAAATATCTTTTGAGGAAAATGGGCATACTTTTAATGATTTTGAGAGAAATTTTGATCTAAGATCTAAAATTATTCCACTGCATGTTACTCCTTCAGAAGAACTACAAAAATTTGATCCATTTGGGAAACGTGTCAAATGGAACCTATCTCCAATTAAAAGTCAAAGAACTTTTAAAAAGAAAACTCATAATTGTAGTGAATGTGGAAAAAATTTCAGTGACCGTTCAAACTTCCTTTGTCATGAGAGAATTCATACTGGTGAGAAACCTTGTAAGTGTGATGACTGTGGAAAAGAATTTAGCCAGAGTTCATCTCTTACTGAACATCAGAGAACTCATACTGGAGGAAAACCCTATAAATGTAAAGTTTATAGAAAAGCATTCACTGTAAATTCATCTCTTGTGCAACATCAGAGAATTCATACTGGGGAGAAACCTTATAAATGTCATGAATGTGGAAAAGCCTTCAGTGACTGCTCATCCTTTATTCAACATCAAAGAATTCACAGTGGAGAGAATTCAAGCCGGAGTGAAACCCTGTAAATGTAATGATTGTGGGAAGGCATTCAGACGAAGTACACACTGTACCCAGCACCAGAGAACTCATACTGGGGAAAAGCCTTACAAATGTAATGAGTGTGGAAAACATTCAGTGCCCACTCAACGTTTATACAACACCAAAGGATTCACTCTGGAGAAAAACCCATGTAGTTAATGTGGGAAAACTCATCCCTTACTAAACACCATTGAATTCATACTGGAGAGAAACCTTATGAATGTAATGAACGTGGTAAAACTTTTAGCCCCAGCACTCATCTTACTCAGCGTCAGAGACTCCATACTGGAGAGAAACCCTGTAAATGTGATAAATGTGGAAAAGCATTTGGTAGCAGTTCAGTCCTGATCAGACACCAGCTGCTTCACACTTCAGAGTCATCCTAATGATGCTGCAGTTTTGTGGGCTACTTCATCGTTTCATGATCCACTCTTTCTTTTTGGTCATACGTCTCTTACCCGTGCCACTCACTCTTCATACAGTGATAATCTCAGGAATGCTGTGCTCCTGGGATAAAGTAAAACATTACATGATATTTGAAATCTTCCACACCAAAGTGTCGGAAGCAGCAGTTTCAGTACATTATACCGGTTCTCGTACATCTGTGCTAGGGCTGCGTGGTTGGTACCCCATCTCCCTGAAAGTCTCCTTTAAACCCTAACCCATTTTTTTAAGATAACCAAGAGGAAAGGCTGCCTTCTGTTACCATGGGCTTCTGAATCACATCTCTTAGGTCCTGATTTATCTTTCATTTCTGAAATTCTTCACTTTGTGATTATTAAAACAACAATGTGACTCATTTATATATTCAGCCATATTTCCCAGCTCTTTTCTCTGCCTGCCCCAAAATACCATTGGTTTATCAGGCTGAGATTAAGTATGAGTAATGTAAAATAATACAGTGTCCCTGGGAGTCAGTCCTTCTTGACTCTTTTGTGTCCACTTAAGTCCTTTCAACCCAGTCATCTAGAAGATTCAACCATCGGAAATGCTCAATAATCTTTTAAGACTCCAAAGCAAGTCAGACTGGCTGCACCTTTGCAGCCATCCAAGAACCCATATGTTCCTTTCCATTCAACCTTGACCTTACCACCTGCTTAAATTTACCACCACTACTACCCATGTATTAGTCCCAGATGAAGGAATTTGTATTCATACTATTTCTTAACTCACCATCAACATGGCTGACTAGGCTTCTTGTTAGACTGGATCCAAAGATCAAATCTGGGAACTGGCTTCTCACTTCTATACCCTGTAACACACAGTGACTGTACATCACTGGTAATCAATCAACACTGGGGACAGAACTAAGAAATGGCACTGTTCCTCAGAATGAGCAGAGTGAACTCTGAGAGTGGAACTAGAACTGTAGTTAACTTAAAAATATCATTATGCCTTTTAGACTCACTGTTAGGGCAGTTACTGCCCAAACTAATTGTGCTGACCTGTTTTGCACTTTGGAAACCTGCTTCGCATGACTTTAATATTTTTATCTTGGCCTCCTCAGTTGGTATTTATCAGCTCTCCTTCAGTCTTGCTTTCTGGTCACTTTACTTTGTGTCCGGCTCCTGCTATGGACTTCCCATTCTTAGGTAATGGTGATTTTATCAGCCAACTGGTCTTAATTTTAGGTGTGCTCCCACTGGTTATTGCTGTTAGATTTTTAGCTTTTCTCTGGCCTCCAGCTGCTTATTAACATTTTCAGCATGATTCCTCCTGATGAGCTTTTTATTGCCCTAGTTACCCAGCACTAAATACACATTGTAGTAGAGCTTGGTGTTTGTGCTACTAAACTGTGAACTCCTTCAGGGCGGGGACCTTGTTTAATTCATCTTCGGTTCTCTGTTCTCCAGTAGACTGGCCCAGAGTTATTGCTCAGTAAAAACTTTTTGAATTGATGATACATCTTCCCAGTTACCACTTACACAATCCAGTTGGACACATTTTTATTGGAAGTCTTTGAAGTTGTATCTCCTTGGGCTCGGTCTGTGCACACCTTGGCACGGCACGTGTGGGAGGTAGAAGTCAGTGTGAAGGGCTACAATACAGTGGTTAAGAGCTTGGGCCCTGAAGTCAGAATGCCCAGGTTCGAGATCCAACCCTGGCATCTACAGGTGGCTTCTGCTGCTGCTTTTCTTTTCTTTTTTTTCTTTTTCTTTTTTTAACTTTTTAAAAAAATTGAGTTATAGTCATTTTACAATATTGTGTGCTGCTTCTTTTCTTTACACTTCATTTGACTAATTTATGCAGTTGGGATAATATAGTATCTGCCTTAGAGGGTTGTGAGTATTGCATGAAGTCATGCTTTTGAGGTATTTAGCACAGAGCCTATCACATAAGAATGACTCATTACCTGGTTTTGTCTGGACTCTGTATACTTGCCTGGTGACTGATGTGTCTCCTAGTCTAGATCCAGAATGTCAGCTAATATCTTGATTTTTCCATTTCCAATATCCTGCCTTCTCTCAGTGGTATGTTGTTATTACTCATTGTTTAAAATTGGCTTGAATCCTTAAAATTTTCCTTTGAACTCGCTGCCTCTTCTGAGCGCCAGTTTCCTATTTGCTGCTTAAATTCTTAAATGAGTAGTTTCAGCTCCTGACCTAGCTTCCCTTGTTTGACAAATCCCTTTACTTTTAACATAATGTTTGTTACTGTTTTCTATTCTTTGCGTTTGTTGTTTCTTCCATCTTTTTCTGCCTTCTCTGGTTTTGATTGAGTGTTTTATGATTCAATTTAATCTCTTGTAGTACATTAATTATATGTCTTTTAAAAACATTTTAGTGGCCTTAGAGCTTGCAATATACATTTTAAAGTAGGTGCACCTTTAAGTAAAATGACACTGCCTCACAGGTAATGCAGGCATCTTATACCAGAGTAGCCCCATCCTTTGTGGCATTGCTGTTGTCTGCCTCCCTTATACGTGTACTTTTGAGACAGGAAGGGGGCAGGGCACAGCCATTCAAGGAATGCCACGGAAATTCACATCAAAATGGTGAAAGATTCAGCCCCCAGCAGGCCCTGAGGCTCAAGATGATGGGAAGTTTCACTTCTAGCAGATCTTGAGCTTCATTATAGGCTGACTGTAATGTATCAGCAGGGTGAATAACACGCCCACAGGCACCGTGGCCGTCCCAAGGCTGGCCACAGAAGGTCAGAGTGGGAAATGGCCAACTTCCTGGGAACCCCAGCCCCTTCCCCAGGCCACTTAGACTGGCCCTCCACTTATTAGCACATGAAGCCACCAAGCCCATAAATACTGGCAACATGGCACCTCGCCGCCACCTCTCTCTCTCTCTTCTGAGACGGCCCGCTCTCTGTCTACGGAGTGTGTACCTACTTTTAATCTGAGCACCCAGCCCCCACACCTCGTGGCCTTTCTCTTGCCTTTCAATGTCTCTCTGAATAAATCTACCTTTACTCAGCTGTGGCTCGCTCTTGAATTCTTTCCTGTGCGAAGCCAAGGACCCACGCTTGGCGGGGCACATCCCAGGGGCTCAACGTGGCCCTCCTCACGCCCCACATCTGTTTTCCTGCATCACTTTGATCACCCAGTATATTGTTAGTATTGAAATAAACAGTTATCTTTGCGATTAAGACAATTTTTTATTTTACCCTTTTAACATTTTTCCACTGATGCGCTTCATTTCTTGATGTTGATCAAAGTTTCTGAACTAAATAATTTTTCTTCTCCCTGAAGAATTTTTTTTTCTTTAAACATTTGAAAGGACAGATGTGCTGGCCGTGAGCACTGTTGGTTTTTGTTTGTCTGAGAAAGTATTTCTCCTCACCTTTGAAGGGTGATTTCACTGTACGTAGAATTCTAAGCTGATGAGTTTTTCTTTCAGCACTTAGTTTTGTTCTACTCTCTTCTTGCTTGCTGGCACATTTTCTGATGAGAAGTCCACTGAGATTCTTACTCTTGTTCTTCTTTATACGCATTGTGTTTCTGTGGTTTCAAGATATTCTTTGGCTTTTTTTTTCTTTTTTAAGTTGAATGTGATGGGTCTAGGAGTAGTTTGTTTGGTATTTATCTGGCTTGGTGTTCTCTGAGTTTTCTGTGTATAAGACTTGGTGTTAGCCATTCATTTTGGAAAGTTCTCAGCCTTTATTACTTCAAATATTTATTCTGCCCAGTTTTCCCTTTCTTCTGGTCTTCCAAATGCATGTATATGTCATCTTTTGATTTTGGCCCACAGTTCTTGGATGTTCTGGGTGTTTTCTTCTTTATTTCTCTTTGCATTTCAGCTTGGGAATTTCTGTTGACCTGTCTTCTGAGGACCTTGATTCCTTCCTAGGACAAGTTGAGTGTACTGATGAGCTCACCAAAAGGTTTCTTGATTTCTGTCACTGCGTTCTTTCCATTGCATTTCTTCTTGATATTTTTCAGAGGCTCCATCTCTGTGAACATAACCCATCTGTTCTTGCACATTGTCCAGTTTTCCCACTAGCACTCTTAACATATTAATCATAGTGATTTTAAATTCCCCGTCTGAAAATGCCAGTGTCTGTGCCTGGTGTTAGTCTGGTTGTGATACTGCTTGGTCTCTCCACAGTGTCCTCTTGCCTTTTAACATGCCTTGTAATTTTTTGTTGAAAGTTGGACATATGACTGGGTAATAGGAACTGAAGTAGAGGGGCCTTCAGTGTGAGATGTCATGTGACTGCTAAGAGTTGGGCTGTGTTTAATGTTTGGTGTAGCTGTAAGTGTTGGACACTTCAGTGTCCTCTGGTGTCCTTATTTTTGTCTCATGTTGTCTTTGGATTTCTCTAGAGACTTTTGTTGCACAAGTCTGAGTCCTGGCCTTCTCTCAGCTGTGGTCCAGTGTTAGTCTGCTGGAGCCTGTCGGTGCGGTGAGCTGCTGGGGAGGGGAAGCATTCTGTAGTCTTACAATTAAATCTCAGTTGTTTTTAGTGAGGCTAAGTCTTTGGGCTTTGAATTTCAGAATTTCTTAGCCTTTCCCCTACCTTCCAAAGCTGGTGCTTATAACAGCATCTAGTTGCTTTTTCCACACCCCTTGCCCACCCTCTACATAGTCACTGTGGGCTAGGGCAGGTGTGGGGGGCTCAGAGGGGATGGAGATCTCAGAGTCCTGAGCTTGCTTGGACTGTGTGTGTGTGTGTGTGTGTGTGTGTGTGTGTGTGTACGGTGTGGGGGAGGAGCAGCCCCCAGGAGAGCAGCCTGGCCATTCCCTACCCCAGGGTGTGGGTGTGAGACGGAGGCCCAGGGAGTCCTGACCTTCATCTTCCCCTGCCCCTTAGTTCCCCAGACAAGGCCTGATGTGTTTGCAGATAAAATGCAAATCGTTGATGTACCTATATTTCATTTCTTGGTAATTCTATTCTACCTTTTCCCTTCTGCATTGTAAATTTGGGAGCCTCAGGCCTCCTCTTCTACCTAAAGGACTCCAGCACTTGGCCTTGCCGGTGAAAGAAATCTCAGCAGGAGGAGAAAGATTCTTCTTCCTCACGTAGCTGCAAGGTCTCTTCTGTCTCTTCTGATAAAAGTGTCCTATTTAGGTCATTTCTTGCGTTAAGTGTCCTGTGAGATGTCTGGACTTCAAGGGGATGGGTATGTCCTGCTAACCCTCACCCTCCTTAACCCACTGTCCTCCTGCTGGTCCTAAACTCAACACCCTGCTAATACAATTTAAGTTAACATCTGTGTCAAAAGATAGGTACTACCCTTGTCTCCCACATGCATGGAGGTGAAACAAAAACCGGCTCTGCTAGCTTTTACAATTTAAGTGGAGTTTGGAGAGCTGCCAGATGTGAATGTGGAAGTGGCAGTGTGCTTGCTGGGTTGCAGCGGGGGCTTGCCTCCTCGCTCACTTAGCCCAGGGGAGGGCGCATGGGAACGGGAGGTTCCAGGGCTCTTCACGAAGTGTGATGGTGATGCTCCTTACCTGCCGGAGTTACTGACAGCACTGCGGAAGCTGCCCTGCTGGGTGTGCGGACAAGGAGCTCCTCCTCCCCCTGGCCGTGCTCAGCCTGTTAACTGATGCCGGTTCCTGCTCTTTACAAGCAGGCGGGAGAGGACCTTTAGGGTTCACTTATGCCTTCGCTGCCCAGTGAGTCTAGAATCAGTTGGGGAGGGGCTGCCAGAATGGAATTCTTTAAAAGTCAAATGGGCAAACTTTGTGCAGATATCAGATGGAAGTGGCCACACTGCTCACAGCTAAGAACCTGAGACCTCATACCTGAAGAGTTGGCTCTTCCCCCGGGAATGGAAGCCCCAGGAGACCTCGGGCCCCTGCCCCTCCCCCTGGCTGAACAATTCCTGTCCAGACACCTGCTTTTTGCCTGAAACAGGATTCCCTGTTGGGATCCCAGGGCAGCCAGAGTTGGCTGCTCTGTGCACTCGTGTTGGACAGGGGCAGACCCTCGTGCCTGACTCCCCTGGAGCTGGATGGCATGCTGGGGCTTACACATGGCCACTGCTGACTGGAGACAAATAGCCTTGCAGGTACTTCTCCAGGAAAAATGGGTTTGTTCAGAATCAGCAAACCAGTTCAGGGGTCTGCAACCATGGCGAGCCATGTGCTAGTCCCCAGCAGAAGTGGAAAGAGGGGAGATCTTACAGAGGAGAAAAGGACCGCAGTAATGAAGAGTCCTGGTTTTTCTTTGGCTGCGTTCTGGCTGTCATTGCTAGGCTTTTGCCAGAGAAGAAGAGGAAATCTTTCTTCATTCTGCTGGGCTCTGCTCTTGACATAGGGCATAAGAGTTGCCCCTTTGGGCCTCCGGACTCTATTTTAATTGAGGCTTTTTATTAATTTTTTACAGCACCTTGGCCAGTCTGGGCTTTCTGGTTTGGTCAAGGAGTCTCAGTTGTAAGGGGAGGGTTCTTTGTCAAAGGCTGAGTGAGACGGAGCCTCACTCTGCAATATGGGCTCTTCTGGAGACTGTCAAAGCCCTCTCAGCCAGTGGAAGCCCAGAGGTGCAGTAATGTGTCCCTTCCTCTGCCACACTGGTATGCAGCAGACTTTACGTAACTGGTATAAACTGGTGACCACCTGAGATATGGGCCTGAGAACCACATGGCCCCAGACTTCACCATGGCTTGCAGGGGAGCATGTGAGGGGTCTTCTACTGCCAGGAATCAGCCCTGTAAACTGACAGGCCAGAGCTCCCAGCTTTCACCATGCCCCAGCCAGAGGCAAGTGGCCGCAGTGCACCTGACGGGGGACTGGGGGCACTCCAGGGCATTTCTGGGCTAAGGCAGTGGTACACAGCATTGCAGGGATGCTGGGCGTCCTTGTTCATAGGCAGCAGGGATGCTTGTGGGACAGTGCTGAGCTGTAGCCCCAGACTTCTCCACTGAATAAGAAATAAGCAGCTTCACAGCATTCATTTCTCCACATGGTCCAGAACTGATGGATCCCATCCAATCTCCATGAACGTTAGTGTTGCTTCCAATTCCTACTGCTTCAACGTGTGCTGTGATGAACACCCTTGAAAAGACATCTTTGAAAAGTTGTGCAAGCACTTTGGTGGGATCAGCTCTGAGGGCCAGCACTGCTGGGAAGCGGATGCACCTGTGGAACTTTGATGCGTCCTGCACGCTGTTCTCCCAGAGAGGAGTGTCTGTTTGCTCTTCCCTCCAGGGGATCCTCTGGGGCCTCTGCCTCCTCATGTTGTCACCAGGGCTGGTTGTCACCAGATTAAAGACCTGCCAGGTGATAGTGACCAGTGCTGTCTCTGTAGTGTGTCCGTCTGCCTGTGTCCTCACCTGGGAGGGCGCACGTCTCTAACACACACTGGCCACCTGCACTGCCTCTCATTGGAACTGCATGTGTTTGTTCTGTTTCTGTTGAGAACACTGGGTTTCAAGAGATTCTTGGACCACAGGGGTGTGAAACCTTTCTTTGACCTTGGGTCACGAGGAATGATTTTTCCAGGTTATGGTTTGTCCTTCCAGCTCTCTTTCTGGGCTTTTGCTTGTTTTTTGATTTGTTCGGTTTTGTTTTTGCCACCGGAAGAGCAAAGCAGCTCCCTGCTCTCTTCTGGCTGTGGCGTCACAGGCAGAACAGCAGTGCTGTTGCCCAAAGCTCGCCCCGTCCCTGATCGCCAAATAACCCACAGACAGGGTCTTGGAGCCTAGAATAAAAAAGGCAGGGCCAAGGGAACTCCCAGCAGGCTGGTGCCGTCAACACTGTGTGCCCCCTCGGGGATGGGGTGGGGTCGGTACACAGCCAGAGCTCAAACAATAAAACATCGATAACAATCAACAGAACAATTTTCTCATCAGAAGACTTAGGATGATGTCATGATGCCTCCAGGCGACCACTTCTGTAGAGGCGAGTGGTTACCACTCTTTCCATCGCTTTCTCTTAGAAGCACTCAAGGTGTGGTCTCCTTGGTAATTCAAGCTATTTTGTAAGGTTAAGGTCCTGTGACCTTCTCCCTGGAGACTCAGAGGCCAAGCAGGATTATAACTTTTAATTACTGGAATAAAGTAGAAACAGGAAGATCGATAGCTTTAAGTTTTAGCAATGGGCCTGGAACTGTGAGCAGCAAAAGGTCAGTCAGGTCAGCTGACTGTTTTAAGGGCAAGCATAAGAATAAGCAATCCGTTAGCCTAAGTGTGGCCATTTTATTAATCCTCTGAGGTTATGCACTTAGTTACTAAAAGGGCTTCACTTCACACATCACATTTTTAATCCACCTGGATTTCCCTTTCAAATAACAAAAATGCTATTTCAAGTAAAAACAAAAAAATTCACCAGCCCCCACTTAAAATACGTGGGCAGACACAAAAAGCCACCTTTTGTGTGGTTTCATTGATAGGGAACACCCGGGAGAGGTGAAGACATCCAGAGAGAGAGAGAGGATTGGGGGTTGTCAGGGGCTGGGGGAGGGAGGAGGGGAGTGCATGCTCTGGATACAGGGTTTTACTTTGAGGACAGAAATAGTCTGAAACTAGACAGTAGTGATGGCCACACAGCATTGCAAATGCACCTCATGCTCCTGAATTGCACAATTTAAAAGGGAAAAAGTTGAAATTTTATTACTGCAGATTTCAAACATAAAAATAGAGGATACTGTAAATGATGTGAAAAAACAAAGGAAATTACAGAAAAACCAAATGAAAACGATGAACAGAAACAAGTTTTGGGTGGAGGAGCGGATTGATGGTGGGACTGTGGAGAAGACGGTGTTGGTGGGTGCAGAGGTGGCTAAGCCTGAGGGGGTAGTGATGCCTGAATTGGCTCTCGGTTGCCTAGAGGTGTGGGTGTAGGTGCAGGAGGAGCTGCAGGAGTGAATGTGGGGTCTCCCTGCAGGGCTGGTGGAATGTGACCCAGCTCTGGGTCTCCTGCAGGAACAGGCACAGGGTCTCCCTGCAGGGCTGGTGGAACTGGACCCAGTCCTGGGTCTCCTGAAGAACAGGCTCTGGGTCTCCCTGCTGGGTAGGACAAATTGGACCAGGTCCTCGTTCTCCTGCGGGAACAGGCACAGCTTCTCCTTGCTGGCATGGTGTTTCCTCGTCTCACTCTGGGTCTCCTGCTGGATTGGGACTTTCCTTTTTTTGGTCTCTGGCATCTTCCCCTGCCCCATCTCATCTGGATTTACATCTGTTGGAAGTGGAGAGAGATTTAAGTCTTGTGGAAGTGCTCATGCTGTGAGAGAGGAACAACTTACCCATGTGCCTTTTCAAGGACAGAAATCTTCGCAGAACTTTCCAGACAAGTCCCACCCAGGAACTGTCCACAAGATGTGTTCTGTGACTGCACTCCACCAAATGGGTGGTCTGAGGCCAGTCTTTGCTCTGGTCCCAACAGCAGCCTCTGGGTACACCTCTCTGTGTGGCCCAGCCCTTGCCCCTCCCTCACCTACACACATGCACCCATGCCCTTCTCACTTTGGGCTCTGCCACAGTGTGGTCCTGGTCCTCCAGCTGACTCACAGGGAAGTTGGCTTGGTGCTCCAGGTTGGAGCTGGGTGTGCTGAGCTGCCTGTCAGCCCCAGGCAGGACCCTGGGGAGTGGCCTGGCTGGTGTCTGGGCAGGAGGCCTGCACTGTTCATCTCTGGGCCATGGTCCAGGGGACCCCTCCGTGTCCACACTCACCTGGAACCTGTGCTGGCCCTCGGCAGTGTGACACACCAGCCCCTCACTCGGGGAGGTGGAGTGGGTGTCCCTGTCCACCAGCTCCTCTCCAGTCTGTACATGGGGCTCTGCAATGACAGTGACCAGCAGCTGGCCTGGCCTGAAGGTCTCAGAGCCCTGCCCGGCCAGCTTCACTGCTGCTTCTGCCCACTCAACCCTCTGCTGCCAGATCAGGCTCAGACCTTGGTCTGCTCAGATAGTCACCCATGAGGGAAGGAACACACCCAGAGGGCTTGGGCTCAACCTCAGGCAGAAGGGCCCTGCCCCAGCTCTCCACATCACAGCCCACCAGCCTTGACCCAGGTTGTGGACATGACCGACCTCTGACCCTTCCTCAGCCTGGTCTTGCTTGAGGCAGGACCCCCACCCCCAACATGACCACCCCACCTTCACCATCCAGAAAGGGAACACAGGGCTACCCGGGCGGAATCCGAGTAGTGGCCTAGTCTGGGCAGTC
Source organism: Camelus bactrianus (assembly GCF_048773025.1). Taxonomy (NCBI): domain Eukaryota; kingdom Metazoa; phylum Chordata; class Mammalia; order Artiodactyla; family Camelidae; genus Camelus; species Camelus bactrianus. The sequence goes on from NC_133554.1 coordinate 60,178,823, forward strand.
CTGCCCTGGGCCTCCCTGTGTTACCTTTGGGTCTCTCTGGGCAAAGGGCCAAAGGCGTCTGGGGTGAGACCTGACCCAGTGTTGGCAGCATTGGTAAAGGCCCTCGCTGTGCGCTTTCCTGAGGCCACGGCCTTGGGATATTGGGACACAACAGAACATGTTTGTTTGAGTGTCTCAACCAAGTGAGCTGGGTAGGGTCTTTTCTAAAGAGTGGGTGCCTGGTTACCTAGGTTCCAAGTTCTGTTAGCCTCTATTGCCAGGGAACTGAGGTCACTCCCTGGGGTCCCCTAATCCAAGCTTCCTCCTTACACCAAGCTCCCCAAGGGCCCCTCTGGGCTGCCGACTGCTCACCTCCCACCCCATACCATGTCCACACACAGTGACACCAAGCCAGCCCACCCCACAGCCCTGGGGAGGCCTGGGTGCAGCCAGGGCCCCAGCTCTGAGGACACAGCTGGGTTCAAACCTGGCTCCCCCTCCTCAGAAGTGCTGTGACCCCGGACAAGCCACATGCTTCTCGGGTCTCCCCAGTCCCCCATCTGCACGATGGGGTGCCTTCTGGTCTCTGCTTCCTAGGGAAGCCATCAGGTCTGTAGACTATAAACACCTACAGCCCCTGTAACACCCGTGGGCTGGCATCATAGGGAGCTCATGCACAGACTCAGCAAAGGAAGGATTCCACAGACGGCTGGCGGAGCGCAGAGCACACCCCACACAGGCCTGGGTCTGCTCTGGGGTCTGGAGAAAGTCACCCTCCTTGCTGCCTGCTTCCCAGTCCCCCCGTGGGCGGGTTGAAATGAAATACAATTCAGACACTGTCCGCTCTGGCGTACACCTTCCAGGTCCTCCTGTTATGTTTGGACTCAGGTGCCAGTGTCTCATCTCGGCCCGTGTGGTGGGCTGCCCCACCACGGCTCCCTGCGTTCTTGCCTCCTGGTCACTCGGCCTTGTGTGATCCCCACACCCATGCCTCCAGGGTGGATGGACCTTGTGACTGGGTTCCGACATGTAGACTGACTTCTCCCAGAAGGCCGAGTTAACGGCCCGAGTCAGAGCAGTAGAACTGGGTAAGGGAAAGTTATCAATATCTACACTGACTCTAAATATGCCTATTCAACCCCCCACACCCATGGGGCTACCTGGAGGGAGAGGAGACTGCTCATCTCAGGGAATAAACATTAAAAGTGGGGGTGGGGATCATGCTGCTGATGGAGACTATACTCCTGCCCTAGGAGGTAAGGGAGCTTACTCACTGCAGATGCCATCAAAAGGGAGAGGCAGAAATAGTAACAGAAAACAACAGGGCGGACTTGGCAGCCAAGCAAGCAGCTGAGGGTGGGAACAGACCAGCTGCTGCTCCTACTGGCCGCTCAGACCCTAACTCCTACATTCCCATATACAGCCCAGAAGAAAGGGAAAGGCTTTGAGGTGGGGCTGTTTAAAAGCCCAGAATACCCGGGTGGATGGTTAACCGTCATGGGCAGCTGTCCGTCCCATGCGCCATTGCAGTCCAGGCCTCCCGGGAATCTCACGAGAGCACAAGTTATGGGCAGGAGGCCCGTGTCAAGGTCTCATCAAAGCCATCACTTCCCGCAATTTCCTAGATGGAAAATCCCCTTCCAGGCCCCTGTATTTATAGACTCAGCTTTGGCAGGAATGGCTGAGAGAGGATGGATGTGCTCCATGGCCATACACTCGCTGACCACCACCTGTCCATCCCCATCCCCCATCCATGGTCACCCCCCCCCCCCGTGTCCATCCCTGTCTGACCCTGCACCAGCCCCACCCCCTCATCCCTTTCCATCCCCTTGTCCCACACCCACCTGCTGTCCAGTCCATCCCATTCTGGGCCCATCTGCCTGTACCTCTCTGGCTCCCTGTGGTCTTGTGCCCCACAGGAAACCCTCCTTTGAAAGCTCCAAGTGCCCACACTCCCCACCTCAACCCCGCACACTCTCCAGTCCACTTTGCAGGGATCCTGTCAGGTGAAGACAAGGGTGAACACCCCACCTGCTGTTACCAATGGTGGAGACAGGGATTTCCTTCTCTTCCCAGCCCTGGTTTGGTCATATGCGGGGTGGTTTCCAGGGGTGCTGGGTGGGGCCAGGCCAGGCCTGGGGAACTGGGCAGGGCTCAGGGTGCCTCCCAGCTGAGAACAGCCCAGCTGTCCACACTGACAGCATGGTCAGCCAGTCCCTCTGTCGTCCTGTCGGGCACACTCTCCACCTTCACCTGCTGCCCCGTCTGGTCTGTCTCCTTATGGGTGGTCAGCCCCTTGTCCCCACCACTATCACCCCATAGCCCTCGTCCAGCCTCAGGGCTGACCCAGGACCCTCCCTGGGCGCCCCCAGCCATCCACCCTAAGCTGGTGTCCACAATCCTCCTGAGCTGACAGGTGAGGGGTCTCACTGGATGCCCCCAAACTCTTCAATCCAACAGCATCCGGGGGTCAGCCCCATGCCCAGGCAGATGTTCCACCATCACTGACCCCAGCTGATGGCAGGAGTGGGCATCAGGTCTGCTGCCTGCACTGCTGTGTGTCCTGCTGTGCGCACACACATGACCCTGCCCCAGGATGTAGGACAGGTGACCTACAGAAGGACGTGAGGAGGCGTGACTGACCACAGGGTGGACGTCTGGTCCCAGCTCAGCAGCCAAGGGCAGCTGTGTTCTCACTCCTTGGACCCTTTTTCACCTGGCTTGACCATGACCCGGCCTTGTTCCCACCCCCATTGTCCCTCCACTAGCCTCACTCTTGTGAACAGAGCAGGACAGTGTGCTCAGTGGCTGCAGGCTGAGATGTACTGGGCATTCTGGCTGGTTTGCGTGTGCCTGTGCTGACCACACTGTGCACCAGGGCCTGTGCAGTGTGGGTTCACCTGCCCACAGAGAGACGGAGCCTCTGCTCCTGGCTCCAGGAGTTCACCCGGGTCTTGCAGGAGTGTCTGTGCTGCGTGGGCCTCGCTCCAGGCTGGTCGGTACCGACAGCAGGACACACAGGGCTTCCTGAGTCTCCGCAGGGGCTGGAGGCCGAGGTCAAGCAGCAGGTGGTCCCCATGTTGATGTGACAGACCCAAACAAACCCTGCACTTCAGGACTCAGGTGGGCTTCCTGGGGCAGCCACCCTTGAGGGACCCCTGAGCCCACTCTTGACCTCTGCCCTCAACTGACTTTAATGGGCATCCTTTCACCGTAACAAACCCTGACTGAGTATGACAACTTTAGGGAGCTCTGGGAGCCTCTGAGAAAAGAGAGGTGGTGGAGAGGTTGTTCCAGGGCCCCTGGCCCTGCAGTCTGGGTCAGAAGCTGGGGGATGTTTGGAGCCCTGGAATGTGCAGAGCCCCTCTGCCAGGGAAGGTGGAGGGGACCCGGGTTGTAGGGAAGTCCAGGCCCCTCCTGGGCTGAGGCATCCCTAGCCCCCATGGATCATGAGGTGGCCAGCTCCGTCCTGCCCTTTTCAGCCTCCAGGCCGGGCCCTGGCTTTTGTGAAATTCCCTGGGAGGGGATCCTGGTGCCGGAGGTGCCCTGAGGCTGTGGCCCCTTGAGCCTCCAGGCCCCTCCAGGGAGACTTGTTCCGGGAGAAAGGGAGGTTCTGATGGAACAAAGCTGGGTCTGCCACCCACCCTGAGTGCTGGGGCCAGACTCTGAGAGGGGGGCTCCTTCCCTCCCAGGACACACAGGACACACAGGACACTCGGAGTGCTGGCCACTCGACCCTGTGAACGAAAATACTGCAACCGTGTCAGTAAACAAAGAATGCTGAAACCAAGTCCTCAGCGGCTGCCGCCACCCCCCCAGTGAGGACAGGCCTGCCACCCGGCCTCTGCAGCCACTCAGTGGTGCCCTCTGAGCAGACTCAGAATAAGAAAGGACAGGATACTGGCCCTAGATAGCTAGGTGCTTGTCAAAGGAATGAATTCAGTGAGCCCAAATGTTTGCTTCCTCCCATATGTAGAAAAGCACTAAATTGTTTAACTTGAGATGCCTGGTTTCTTTAGATAGCAAGCAATCTTTTATTGTTCCAACTACCTGGTCTTTGTTGTAAAGCTTCTATGTATCCTAGCTCCTCCCCTACCTGTTTGGAGCAGTTCCTCAGAACGATCTGAGAGACTGTCGTCCCGGCTCGAGTCCTCCCATGAAATAGAACATAACTCTTAACTTTTAGGCTGTGCATGTATTTCAGTCGACAACCCCCACGCAACATTAAAACCCTTTCCCAGGGCAGGCGTTTGGGTGAGAAACACCATCTAAAGGCTCACCCAGGTGAGCCTAGCTGCATGCAGAGGTGGCCACCTCAAGCTGGAGCCCTCACAGCTCAGACACCTACATCCTGAGCCTTTGGGGGACAAACACCTGGGCTCTGCACATTCCAGGGCTCCAAACATCCCCCAGCTTCTGACCCAGACTGCAGGGCCAGGGGCCCTGGAACAACCTCTCCACCACCTCTCAATGGGGCAGGGGGTGGGTCTGGGTCTGGCTCTGGGAGTAGGGAGAGTTGGAAAATCACCCAAAGGCCTGTTCTCCCTGCATTGACCATCCCCAGGTGAGCCTAGCTGCATGCAGAGGTGGCCACCTCAAGCTGGAGCCCTCACAGCTCAGACACCTACATCCTGAGCCTTTGGGGGACAAACACCTGGGCAGCCCCATACTTGCCTACATCTGCTGAGGTTAGGTCCAGCTCTGTCTTCTTCATGGCCAAATTCTCACCCCTCCCAGCAGGCTTCTTGGGGGCTAGTGGAGTGGGGATGTCCACGGCAGGATTGTAAGTTCCATGTCCACACCACGGTCATAGGCCTGCACACAGTGCAGCAGGCTGTCAATGTGGTGGAACGTGCAGTGGTCCAGGGACCCGTCCAGCCTGTTGGGGATGCCCAGCCTGAGCAGGTGTCTGACTACTGTGGGGTTGGCATAGAGTATGTACAGGGAGCCCTGGCCATGCTCCCACACTCCCAGGGAGGATGCCTTGACAAGGTCCCTGGAAAGACCTAGAGGTCAGCCAGTAGTGTCCCCTCTGCCCACTGAGTTGCAGCAGGAAATCAAAGACACCTCTGTGCAGAAAACAGAACACTGCCAGCTGGCAAATATGCCCTCGGCTGGCATCTGGGAACTGGGCTGCTGTACTGGGTTGAATGGGGGTCTGCCCCAAAGTTATATCCATGTCCTGACCCCCAGAACCTAGGAAAGGGACCTTATTTGGAAATAGGGTCTTTGCAGATATAATTAGTTATCGATCTGGAGATGAGGCCATACTGGGTCAGGGTGGCCCTAAATCTAATGACATTTCCTCATAAGACACAGGAGGAGAGACAGACACAGAGTGAAGATGGAGGCCAAAATGGGAGGGATGTGGTAACAGGCCCAGGGATGCCTGGGCCCCCAGAAGCTGAAAGAGGCAGGAAGTACCCTCCCCTGGAAGCTCTGGAGGAAGTGCAGCCCTGGGACACCTTGATCTCAGGCTTCTGGTTTCCAGGACTGAGAGAGGATAGGCTTCTGCTGGATGTTTCCATAGCAGTGTCAGCAGGCAGCTCTGTATTTGCACCCAAGTTTACATCTTCTGTGTAAACACACTGAGAGCCTTTCCTGACCCCATGCCCCCTGCCGACTACCTCTGCATGCCAGCCACCAGCCCCAACCCAGGTGTCAGGCTGACTGCCTGTCCCCATCTCATCCCTAAGGGAACGGTGGTCTCTGCCCATGGGGTGGGTGGAAGACACACCTACAGCCACAGAACCAGCTCCTTGGACAGTATGGCCCCTCATGGGCCTGGACCATTTGCTCTCGTCCCCCCACACCCGATCACCTGACAGTCATGATGCAGTGACACTGGTTGCCAGCATCCAGTCACAAGGGGCCCAGAGGCAGTACCTGGTGCCAGAGCAGACATGCCTTTCCACAGGCAGTGGACATACTGATGTTAAGATTTGTGTCTGGGAAATAAACTGAGGCCCCTAGAAGTTGATATGCATGTGTAGACTTGAAACCCACGTGCAGGGCAAGAGCTCCCCCTGGTCACTGGCTCAGAAGTTTCACAGGTGATGACCACACCAGTGCTTCCTGCCCAACCTCTCTGAGCCTCCCTGGTGGGCACGGCTGGACCCATAGTCCATGGGCTCCCTGAACCAGAGCCCGAGAGGTCTATACTGGCAGGGCCTGGGGGTGAGCGTGGTCACTCCAGCATCACTCAGCTCCTCCTCTCAATGACCAGTAGAGGGAAGGCCAGTGGAGCCCAAGGGCCAGCATGGGTGAAGGTCAACCCATCCCTCCACAGGGACCCCCACAGCCCCACCCTGCTTACTCAGGCCCACTGAATACACCTCCCAGTACCTGCATCCCGTGACCTACATTCCTGGTGTGGACATCCAGTAAACAAGCTGTCCCATATCTTCTCACACAGGACACAGCCCCCTCCCTTCTCCCTGATGACAGTCTGGACCCCACATGTCCTGAGAAGGAAGGGGACTGAGGAGGAGTCCGGCCTGTCCTGCCCACCCTACAGGGGCAGCTGGGCCTTGAGGTCTGGATGCTTCCCTCTGAGATTCAGAAAACAGGAGGACCCACTAAAATGACCCCATCCTGGGCTCTGCTGCAAGTCAGCTCAGATTTACTTTCCTGATAAGGAAATGGGATCTGTGATTCCCCTAAAGACTGTTCTGCAAAGTTTCCACCAGACCCTTTGCTACCCTGTTCTGAGCAAATTACTGGTCAATCCACGCTGCCATCCCCCATGAGCAGGCTGGGAAGCTGAGGCTCCGAGGAGCCAAGTAACCACGCAAGTGCACAGACGTGAGGACACAAAGGTCCATGACTGCCACACTCCCATGGTGGCCACCAGCAAGTTCCACATCCCCCCTCTGAGGGAACTGACTCACAGAGCCTCTGCTGGACCTTCCGCAGGGGTTTCCAGGTGCCTCCTGCTAAGGAAGAGGATGTGTCCCCCACCTGCCATTGTCAGTTCTCCCCAGACAGATGTGAGGAAGCAAGGAAAAAGGCAATGGGGGCCAGGAGAGGAGGGGTACCTCAGGTGGGTAAATGGAAAGCTTCTAGAAGAGTACCCAGGCCAGGACCATCTGTGTGGCCTGCAAATGCCAACTCAGCATGTGTGCCAGGACTGTCCATGTGGCCTGCAGGTGACAACTCGGCATGTGTGCTGTCACTGGTGTGGCTCCAAGCCCTTTCCTCCAGTCTTTAAGGTCCTTGCACGTATCCAGGTGGCTTCCCTGCGAGCGGTGGATAAACTTCAGGAGAAGCTGGCCTGGGGTAAGTTAACATTTACTCAGAGACACCTCCACACGGTCCACCAGATTTCCAGTGAGGATGCTCCTTGCAGGGGGCTGCTGGCTGCACATGAGAAAATTCCGCACCTCTGACCAACTTCAGAATTCTGTTCATCAGTGTATCAAGTGTCCTGAGTGGGTTTTCATCTGTGTAACTGTCAGGTTCTTAATTATCAACATGAGTCAGGATTGAAATAGTTACTCTCTCGTGTACAGGTGTAAGAACCTGGGGAGGTGGTGTGCAGCTGGCACCCTTAGGGATGGGCTTCAGACTTGACCTCTCAATATGCCATTGCCCAGCCACTGCTTTAGGACTTCCAGTGGTCCAATGCTGACTTTCATAATCCGGTCTGTATCTGCCTATAATGAGTCCCACACTCCCCAGATCCTACAGAGCAGGTTCTGTGTGGCTGTCTTGTGGCTTTTGTAACAAATGGCCATGAGCTGGGTGGTTTAAAACAACAGGAAATCATCCTCCCAGTCCTGGAGAGCAGACCTCTGAGATCAAGGTTTTGCAGGGCTGAGTCCCCTCCAGGGGAGGGTACTTCTGCCTCTTCCAACTTCTGGGGGCTCCAGGCACCCCGGGCTTGTGGCAATTTCCCTCCCATCTCAGCCTGTGTCTTCCTGTGGCTTCTGCTCTGTGTCTGTGTCTCTCCTCTTCTGTCTTTTGTAAGGACACTGTCATTGTATCTCCCTAACCCTGAATGACCTCATCTCAGATCCATAACTGACTATATCTGCAAAGACCTTTTCCCAGATAAGGTCCCATCCACACATTCTGGGGGACACATCTTTGAAAGGGGCCACTATTTAACCCACTATCTGTGCATAAAAAAATAACCCTCTCATTTTAGGAGATCAACAAAGTCCCATATAGACTGGCATGAACAGCAGCCATGTGGGTGGGGGTCTGGGGAGAATGGGGACCCCAGAAGCACCTGGAAAGGATCAAGGCCCGGCTCCATCAGAAGGTGAGGTCTTCGACTATGGGATCTGTGGAAACAGCCCTTCCACGCTGTCTGTGGAAGAGGGCCTGGTGCCAGGTCCAGGAGTGGTTCCCTTGCAAAGCTGGCTCATCTGGGATTTCCTTGTCCATAGCATCGTGTAACCAATAACTGCAGGCTTGGAGGAGTCGCTGGCTGGCACGTGATGACAGCACTGTCACTTTAGGCTGAGCAAGACTGGAATAGGAGTGTTTGGAGGAGATTCTGGGAGATTGGGAGGCTTGGTTGTCACAGAAACCAATGAGGTTTGCCCAGGTTGTCAAGGAAGCGTCTCTAAGCAGAAGTCAGAGCTGGGGAGTGCACTCCAGGGAACTCTGAAAGGGCCTGCTCTGAAGCACCGTTACCTGAGTGGTGGTCTCAGTGTGGGCTGTGGTTTGAGAAAAGTGTGTTGAAATTAAGCCTTAGTTTCTGTTACAGTTGGGGAGGGGTTTGTAAAGCACCTTGGCTTTTAGGGCAAATGTCTGTTACTGGAACAAAGTGTCCCCCCGCCAAAATGGGCTGAATCTCAAGACATCTCTGCCCCCTTCACATGAGAGTCTGGGGGAGTGGTTGAGTCTCAGGGCCCAGGCTCTGTCCACCTTGCTTCTGCTCCCCAGCTCCTGGGTGGGGAGGCTCCAAGCAGCACGGGGTGGGGTGACCATGTGGGCACCATCCCTCTGTCGTGGGACACAGGCTGGCCAAGGCCCTCACCACCTCTGCCAGTTCCCCTTGGTAACACGAGACACGGTGGCCCAGTTGCAAGGGGTGGGAAGGCTGGGAGGTGCAGGGCAGCTGGGAGCAGGAAAAAGGAAAACAGATCTGGAGGGCGGCTGGGTGGCTCTGCCACGGTGGGGTCACCCCGACACCAGCGCACCATCTCTGAGTCCTGTGAAGTCTGGTTACGCATCAGCATAAGCTCTTCTGTGCTTTGTGGTTCTGCAGATCCTGTAGGAGCTGGCTCACAGCAGGTGAGGCTAATGCTCTCAGTGGAGGTGCTCCAGGCAAAGATCTGCAGTTCAGACTGACTGGGTTACAGACAGGACAGACCGCCTTGTGTGAAAGTAGATCAGGCACGTTTAACATGACTTAGTTACGCCACCTTATGCCTGAACTCTCCTCTCTTATCTGTGTCTCTCCTCAGGGACCCCTCACCAGGGCCTGAGACTCCTGTATCTCGGGTAGAGAGGATTTGGGAGTGGGCTCTGTCTGGTCTGAGACCTGATTTACCCTGTATATGAGTCTGCTTGGGGCTGCCACAACAGACAGCACAGACCAGGAGGCTTAAACAGCAGATGTCTCCTGGTCCTGGATGTCATAAGTCTGCAGGCTGTTTCCTCTGGAGGCCTCTCTCCTTGGTGTGTAGATAACTGTTTTCTCTGAATGTCCTCATATGGTCTTCCCTCTGTGCCTGTCTGTGTCCTTATCTTTTCTTGTAGGACATCAGGCCTATTGGATCAGGATCCACCCAAGTGACCTCATTTTACCTTGAGCACCCCTTTAAAAACCCTGTCTCCAAATGCAGTCACATCCTGGGGTCCCGGAGGTTAGGGCTTCTGTGTGTGAATCAGAGGACACAACTGAGCTGGTACCACCCTGCAGAGGGACTAACATGTGCCTCAGTCCCTCCATCCCTCGTGTCCCACGGGGGTGATGTGACGGCAAGGGAGAGGCTGCTGTGCAGTGTTTGTGTCCCAGCTGGGGAGCCCTTCTCTGCTCTCTTTGATGGAGCAGCCACAGTGCCAGCCCCCTCCTGAGGTGTGCAATTCTGGGGTTTTGGGCTATGTCACCTGGCCTGCTGAGGTGCAGAGTGTCAGGGTGTGAAGGAAAAGCTGGCTGGGCTAACAAGATAACACACAAGTCTAAGTATTGGAATACTGATCTGAGTTCTGCTAGACTAACTTGTAAATCTAGGTTAATTAGTGTTGGTTTGCTGTTCATGCTTTTTGCTAGCCAGCTGGGTTTTCAAAGATACATATCTGGCTTTGGAATGTTGGTTTGCTGCCTCCCTGCCTCCACTTTTGTGATGATAATGCTGCTAAAGCTGTTCTATGCCTATTGGCTGAATACCCCAAGCTTGTACTTTACCCTATAAAACCTCATGTGCACATCTTGAAGGTGCTCAGAGCTTCGGAGCAGAAGCCCCTCTGAGCCCACCGGCATAATACATCTGAGTACTCCAACCCTCCGAGTGGTGCTTGTTTCTTGACTGGCCTGTCATTTCCGTAACAAGGGAACCCAGGAACCAGCAGCCTAGCAGGGGTGCTGGGGACTCTCAGGACCTCAATGAACGTCCCTTCCTGCAGACAGCCCAGCCAAAGTGGGGAAACTGGGGAATTGCAGGTGGAAGAGAGTCACTGTCTCATTGATGCTTCAGAAAGTCCACGTTGGGACTGGATGTGAGATGCACCATGGCAGCGAGAGTTTTGTCAGGGCCTGATGGAGGAGCCTGGCATAAGATCCAGCTTGGGTCAAATTACTGTGGGGACTGGCCATAGACTCTGGAGGAGGAGCTTACAGTCACCGGGGCACAAGGAAAGTGGGGGGCTGGGAGGCCCCACGTGTCTGGGCTCAGCAACCAGAGAAGGCGGGGCTGCCTCCTGGGGTGTGGGGAGTGGCAGGGTCGCAGTCCTGTGAGGGGCCTGTTAGCCACAAGGTGAGGGGGGATGCAGTGGATGGACAGATGTGCCTGGCCTGGGAGAGGGCTCCAGGGAGGAAGGGGGGAGCCCAGGTGCGGACAGGTGGGGTACAGCAGACTCCATGCAGGGGACTGCGGTCCTGATGGAAGCAGCTCAGAGCCAGAGAGGAGTGGCTGTCAGGTGCTCAGCTTCACTCTCCTGTTCCTTTATAAAGCCACTGTGTGAGACCGAAACACTGCCAGGGGATCCCTGAGTCCAGTTCTGTCCTGGCTTCATCCAAGTGGCACAGGTGGAAAATAGAACCACTGCAGGCCCTGCCCTTGTCCCCACAGGGAATGAATCCCTTCAGGGCACTGGGCTCACAGACTTCAGGAGACCCCTTCCCTCAGGACTGGTCTTCTTCCTTGCTCTGACGTGCTGGTCAGAGATCCAGTTACCCCATCCTGGCTCCACCCTCCAGGGCCTGGATCGTGGGACAGCTGGGTAGCAGTGCAAGGCCCTCAGGCTCCTTTATCTGCCTCAGGGTGAGAATGTCTGAAAAGCTGCATTGGCTGATTTCAAAGGTCTGGGTGTTTCCAGCAGGTATGGGGGAAAGGAAGGGGTGTGAGGTTCCTACATCTGCAGGGCCTTCCCAGGGTAAAGAGCTATGCCTTCCCCTGGCCAGTCCACTCCCCACGCCATCCACCTAGGAAACTCAGATCCAGGAGTATGAGGGCCAAGGTTCTCCCCTTGCTCTTGTGTGACTTCCCATTCCCTCAGCAAGGAGCCTGGCTCCCACCACCTGCCCTTTATCAACTCTTTTATCATCTCTCTTTTCCAGGTTACATTCACAGTGGTTTCAGAATTGTTAGAAAGAACTGGAAAGAACTTTATAATACAAAGCCCACAGGTTAACAGTGGTCCATTCTGCCTTTGCAGAATGATTCTGTGCATTTCCAAAGTTAACTTAGGTCAGCACCTTTTGCCCCACCACCGACTGAATTTTTACACCCATTTCTAATACAGTTAGATTCTGTCACATTGTGTGTTCCATCCTGTGATGTGCTACACCCTAAATAACTAAACTTGAATAGATTATGATTGACCTTTGGGCTGTGCAAAGGTATGGGGTTAGACACAATCATAGTGACACAAACCTAAAGTTTCACATGGAGTACTTCAACCCCCCACCCACACCCCACGGTCTGCTTATGCATGTAGTTTTGCCTTTTCCATAATTGTCATAAATAAGGTCATACTGTGTGCAGCCTCCTCAGACTGGATTCTTTCAGTAAGTAATATACAATTAAGATTTACCCGTGTCTTTCTGCGGGTTGATGGTTTAATTTCTATTGCTGAGTAGTATTCCACTGCGTGTGTGTGCGAGGAAAACCAGCTCTCCCTCTCCACTTCTAGGTTCTTTGTTAACACCCCCCCCCCATAAGACAGATTACAGGGAGAAAAAGAAGCAACTTTAATAACACGCATACATCCTGTATACAGGGGAGACACCCAGGACAACTGAGTCCCTCCCTGAAATGGCCAGAGGCATCACCTTAAGTATCACCTTCAGCTAAAAACAAAAGCGAGGCTGCAGGGAGGGAGGAAGTCATTTACGGCAGATTATCATGAAAGCTCAGCAAACAAGGGTGTAAGGTTTAAAGTCTGTGTCTCCATTCACTTCTTTCCGTAGGGCTTCCAGTTGATTGTTTCATAAGTATTTGGAGAAGTTACAGATATTGGGCTCTATTTCAGTTTGAATTTCCAGTTTAAAGAACTGAGCAGAGCCGCTGTCAGGGCGGGGCCTCCGCTGGCTGTGAGGGCGGCTGGGTCCGCGCTTTCCCATTGGCTGGCCAGGCCCGGAGCGCGCCTCCCCCAGCTGTGGTGGGAACTCACCTGCATTCGGCCTGAGGATTCGGCTTCCTGCGCAGCTGCCTGGAGCAGCAACTCCTGTGGACCTGCCGGGGCTTTGGGACAACAGGGGGTTATGTCCACGCTGACAGGAGCCGCGTCTCCTCTGGACCCAACAGGAGGTGCTGCACTGAGGGAAGGTGAGGAGGAAGGAAAGTGAGGAGAAGCTTCCCGTGAGGGGCTGACTGCTGAGGGGAGGCCCTCCTCAGAGGCCCTGGGAGAGGAAGGGCTGGATGTGGGAAGCTGTGGGTTTTTAGTCAGGTTTTGTTTGTGGGCAGAGAGTGTGCCGTGTCCTTCTTTGGCGTGTGGTATCCAGTTTCCCCAGCACCGTTCATCAAGGGGACTGTCCTTCCCCCACTGCCAGTTCCTGGCTCCTTTCTTGTGAGTTAACTGACCACATCCCCGTAGGTTTGTTTGCAGACTCTCTCTGGTCCTTGTCCCTGTCGTTGTGCCAATTCCACACCTTTTTGGTCACTGTGCTTTTGTAATGCCGTGTGAAGTCAGGGAGGGAGATGCCTCCAGCCTGTTTCCCTTTTGTAGAATCTCTTCAGCTGTTCAGGGTCCTTTGTGTTTCCACGTGAATGTTAGGAATGTTTGTTCTGTTTCTGTGAAAAATACCACTGAAGTTTATTTTATTTTATTGAAGTGCAGTCACTTCACGATGTTCTGTTATTTTCTGGTGTGGGGCACAGTGATTTGACGAGGCTTGCTTTAATTTGAACATTACTTTGGGTAGAATGGACATTTTAACAACATTAATTCTTTCTGTCCACGAGCACAGGATATCCTTCCATTTATTTGCGTCTGTTCAGTTTCTTTCCTCAGTGTCTTAGAATTTTCAGTGGGAAGGTCTTTCACAGCTTTGATTCAGTTTATTGCTAGGTATTTTTTTGGATGCAATTGTAAATGGGATTTTAAAAAATATCTCTTTCTGATGTTTCACTATTAATGTATAGAAAGACAACTGATTTTTGTGTATTGATTTTGTACCTTGTGGCTTTACTGAAATGATTTATTAGTTCGAATAGTTTTTTGATGGTTTCATGTGGAAAACTAGAAATCAGAAACTGCCCTGTTTGTACTCCATCCAGGTCATCTGCAGCACCTAAGACACAGCATCTCCTAATCTTCCCACAGTGCCTCTAAGTTACACATGGACTCCTACAAGGGCGATTAACATCAGCACTTTGGGTGAACTGAGTCGCGTTAAGAGTGAGCCTCTATAAGGAAATCTGATGTCTTCTCTGCTTTTTTTTTGCTGTGGTATTGACATGGTTGTTTTCAAAAGTAATATAGTTCCTAATAAAGTTTCTTATAAACTTTTCTTATAAAGTTCCATATAAAATACTTTAAATAGCATTATGCAGCACTCACATTTGCCACCTCACGTAAAATACTCCAGTGGGTCTTACCTAACACTGGGATACTCCCCCAGGGAACCAGCACATAAACCCCAAATGAAGAAATTGTATGGTTCCACCTTGTAATCCCATCCACAGGCCCCCTTCAGCCTTCCCCTTTGCCCCAACTTACGGAAATCCCTTTTTCCATTCTGTGCCAGTTTTCTTTTTCTGAAACTATTACTGAGAGTTTCCCTCTTTTTCAAAATCTTAATGGATTTAAGGCACACAAGATGAGTACGATCTGGGTGGCCTCTTCTGTGTGTCTCCTTTCACTTAGAATGTTTTCGATCTTTATCCAGTTTGAATCATTAGTGATTCATTCACATTTTTCATTGTCATTAAAAATACAGAACATAACATTTACCATTTAAACCATTTAACTATGCAGTTCTATGGTATTAACTAGATTCACATTGTTGTACAGATGCCTCACCATCCATCTCGAGAACTTACTCATTTTCCCCAAGTGAAGCCCTGTGTCCAGTGAACACTGACTCCCCTCAGCCCCTGGCAGTGACACCGTTTCTATCTCTGCATCTGACTTCTCTGGATGCCTTGTATAAGGGGAATCCTGTAATATTTGTCCTTCTGTGTCTGGCTTATTTTACTTAGCATAGTGACATCAAGATTTATCCATGTTGCAGCATGTGTCATAATTTCCTTACTTTTAAAGGCTGTGTGGTATCCCATTGTGTATACACCGCATTTAGTTTATCCATTCATCCACTGATGGACAGGTGAGTTATTTCCACCTTTTGCTGTTGTGATTAGTGCTGCCACGGGTATGGGTGTACCCATTTCTACTCCAGTTCCTGCTTTCAAATATTTTGAACATATAGCCTGAAGTGGCACTGATGGATCACATGTCAACTCCATGTGTAAGTTTTTGAGAAACTCCTATATGGTTCTCCACCATGGCTGCACCATTTTAGTCCTTTATATGGCAGAATAAGGTGACAGTTTATGGACGTATCCTCTGTTTATCTGTTTAGCCTTTGCTGGACATTTCAGTTGTCTACCTTTGGGGCCATTGTGAATAGTGCTGCTATGAATATTTGTGTACCTTTTTTGTTTGAACACCTATTTTTAATGTTTTGGGGTCTATATCTAGGAGTGAAGTTGTTGAACCATAAGGTAACTGTGTTTTTACCTTTTTGAGGAAATGACAAACTGGACACATGGGCTGTACCATTTTCCAATTTTTCAAGTAATGTTTAAAAGTTTCAATTTCTCTACATTTTTGCCTTTTTTTTTTTTTTTCAGTTTTCTGGATTGTAGGGCTTCTAGTGCACTTGAAAGGGTACAGCATTATGGTATTAATTTACATTTCCGTCTTGACTGATTTTAAACATTTTTTCATGTGCTTGTTGAGTATTTGTCTTGTCTGGAGAAGGGTCTACTTAAAAAAATATTTAATTTTATTTACTTATTGGTTTTTCTTTTTCACTTTTATTAGGTAGATTATTAGTGTTTGACTCCACATATACATTATATTGCATGTAAATACATATATACAATATACTGTATATATATATTTTTTAGTTTACATATACAGAAGGGTATATTTAAGTCCTTTTACCATGTTAAAAATTGGGTTTGTTTTGTCTTTTTATGAGTTGTAAAAGTTCTTGATATGTTCTTGATAAAATTTTTTTCAAGTATATCATGTGCAAATATTTTCTTTGATTTTGTGTGCTGTCTTTTCAGTTTCTGGATAGCATCTTTGATGTATAAATGTCTTTAATTTTTAGGAAAAGCAATTAATTATTTTCTTTCCTTGCTTATGTTTGCTATCAGATCTAAAAAAATTGCTAAGTCCGAGGTCATGATGACTCATCCCCGTTGTTTCTTTGAGAGTTTATACAGCTTCCCTCCCTCTCTGTGAGGTATTGGTTCCAGGATGCCCTGTGGATACTAAATATCTGTTGGTGCTCAAATCCACTATATAAAGTGGTGTAGTATTGGCAAATAATCTAAGCACAGCTTCCTGTATACTTAAAATTATCTCTAGATCACTTATAATAAATAATACAATGTAAATGGTATGTAAATAATTGTGAAGAAAATAGAATGTTATTTAAATCGTTTCTGGCATGCCACAAATTTGATTTTTCTTTATGGAACTTTCTCAAAGTATTATTAGCTTTTTATCTGAAGGTGACTGATTCTGCAAATGTGGAATCAGCAGATGAGGGCTGATTGTCACTTTACCACTCTTTAAATTTAAGCTTTTTATGTATCTTGAGT
Source organism: Camelus bactrianus (assembly GCF_048773025.1). Lineage (NCBI taxonomy): Eukaryota > Metazoa > Chordata > Mammalia > Artiodactyla > Camelidae > Camelus > Camelus bactrianus. The sequence goes on from NC_133554.1 coordinate 60,195,256, forward strand.
TAATTTTGCATGTGGTATGAAGCAAGGACCCATTTTCATTTCTCTTGGAAATGAAAAAAATTTCACCGGGTAGACAATTGCCTGGCGTCATTTGTTGAAAACACAATTTTCCCCGCTATTTAATGTTGCCCACTGTGGTAAAAAATCAGTCAGTGCATGTGTCTTTTCACATTAGAGCGTTGCTCTGGATACATGCGTAGCAGTGGGATCTCAGACTTTTCTTGCTTCTGACCTAACCAGGAGGAGGTCACTATGTGGAACCTACACTTCAAGATAGGGGGCTTTAGCTCCACCTCCTTAATGGATGTCATGGATTATTAGGAATTCTTCTGCATAGGAGTTTTCTATTCAATCCCATTTATTAAAAACAAAACAAAACCATGTCATCATTTAACTTCACCATTGTGGACACCTGGAAATTTATTTTAATCCTTTGGTTATAATCCAGCACTACAGGTTTGGTTGCTCAGTTTATTCCTGCTTTGGCTATTGAGAACTCTTTCATTGGCTCCTGTGACCTTTGAGATCATTCCATATTTTAGGGTTTTTTTCCCCCCTGGTACTTCCTTACTTTCTGATACAAGATTCAAGGTTATCCTGGCTCATATATTGACTGTCTCAGTCCTAGTATAAGCCATTTCTTCAAAGAGTCCTGATTCCTTTCATTAGAGAATGGTATTAAGAACTTACACATGGAAGGAAAATGTTCTCAGCTGACAATGCAAGGAAATGTGTGCATATGTTCCCACCTCAGTGTATTGTTGTTGCTCAGGGACCACCATCCCCTACCCATCTGCCACATCCACATAGTGTTTTAAATTTAAGTTACTTAGAAATGGCCAAAGCAAGAGGGACACTCTGACCCCCACTCTATCTCCCTAAAAGCAGGAAATAAGTCTGTCACACGAAAGGTTCAGAGGCACATATAAACATAACTTGTAGCTTCTTTAATTTACCGCCCCAAGCCCAAGCTCTGTTCAGATTCTTTATTGAATTCCCAAAAGCTACATTTCTTTATGCTGTCAGTTCCTAACAAATTTATAGTTTTCTAGATGTATAAGATCTCCCTGTTTTCACTACTTCTTACTTCTCAATTCTACGAGGCTTTTGTGTGTAGGAATTAAAATTTCTTTTTCTCCTGTGGCTCTGCCTTGTGTTAGGTTTATTATTAGTCCAGCCACAAGAAGTCAAGAGGGAGAGAGAGTGAAATTTTCTCCTCCCCAAAAGTATACACTCCTAATTATAAAGATTTCTATGTGGAAATGTCTGTATTTATATTAAGCAGAAGATGGGTTTATACTGATGCCTCCAACTTGGTCCATTATCATATGGACAGTGTACATCTCACCCCCTGCTTATCTGTAACTCCCAGTTAGACGATAGAATCCTGGTTCCCACCATCTTCCACCCATTCAATTCATTTCTCATTCTACTCCAGATGAGTGGTTTCAGCATTCTTAGCTCCTGCCCCTGTGGGATGGATCTTATAGATCCCACTGTTTACGTGCAGTATGCTTTCCCTGTAGTCTACACGTTCCATTCATTCCTGCAGTTACTGAGGCTGGCACCTTTTGCTCCACCAGCATCAGTGAGTGTTTTCATACATTTTTAATACACAGCCTTTGTTACATCCTGTATTCCTTCGTGTGACACTACCACTTAATTGATCACATAATTGACTTTTTTCTGTAAGATTTCTGTAAGAAATGGAAATGTCCCTCAAAAAAGGGCAACCTCTACTCAGTTTTCTGAGAGTCTTTTTTTTTTTTTTTTAATTACTCAGATTGTAGTAGTCACTAGGCTACAGACCTATTTTGGGGGGGTGGCGGCACATTCTGCTCCCCGTGACATGAATGTGCACTACTTTGCTTATGAGTTCACCTGCAGACGGGCATACTGACCACTTGAGTTTCTAAGCCATTATGAATAGACCTCCTGTGCATTACTTGATGTTAGTTTTTATTGGAACAGTTTTTCAAAGCAGTTGACTAAATTCAAGAGACGATTTTTTTAGATTCTAAGCTGAGAATGTTTAGCTTTGGAAGAAACTGCCAAACTGTCTTCCAAAGTTGGCTGCACCTGTCTTCCACTAGGATCTTGAATGTATTTTTGTATGATTATTTTCTGTCTGTGTACCTTCTTTAGCCAGATGTTTGTATCTATCTTTACCCATTTTTAATGGGGTTGTTTGTTCTAGATCTTATTGGCATAATTAGAGTACAAATCCTTTATCAGATGCACATTTTGCAAATACTTTCTCCTAGTGTGTGGTTTCTCTTTTGCCTTTACGAATAAGACCTTTCACAGAGTAGAAGTTTATAGTTCTATAAAGTCCACGTTATTAATTTTGTGTTGATTTGTAGATAGGCATTTGTTGTTGCGATTTAAAACTCATCACCAGACCCAAGGTCTTACAGATTTTCTTCCTTTTCCTTTTAAGATTTGTATAGTTTTGTCATTTAAGTTTGTCTATGGGCAATCTTGAGTGAATTTTGCTATCAGTTGTAAAGTTTGTGTCTATGTTCTCTTCATTCTATATGTTTTTTAATTAATTGCTCCTTAACCAGTTTTTGAGACAATATAGTGAGCTACTTGGCTGTGTTTCAGTTTGGATTTCCAAAGGCACTACGTACAGCAGAACTGCATTCAGGATGAGGACTCTGGGCTTTGTGAGCCCAGCATTCCCTGAACTTTTCTGATGGTCCACATCGGGGCGGCAGATCCACCTCTGACCCACAGGGCACAGGTGCATTCTGCCCATGGACTTGGCCCCTTGCACAGCTGGCAGAGGCTTGATCTCTTCAGGACTGTCATGGCTTCATCTTCTAGACAGTGGGGCTGTGTCCATGCTGTCATGGGCTGAGTTTTCTTGGGCATCACCGTGAAAAGGCACCATACGAGTAAAAAAAAAAAAAAAAAAAAAAGTGGGGAGAAGCTTCCTGTGTGCAACTGACTGGGGGAATTCTGTCTTCAGAGGAAACTCAGAAAGAGGTTGATGTGGAAAACTGTAGAGTTTTAGTTAGTTTTGTGTGCAGTGGAGATGCTGACCAGTGATGTTCTTTGGTGCTTGGTGTCCCATTTTCCTGGCAATGTTTATTGAGGGCAGTGTCCCTCCCTCTTTGTATGTCCTTGGCCCCATTGTCATGAATTAGCTGACCACAGCCATGCGGGTTTATTTCTGGTCTCTTTATGCTGTTACTCTTGTCCATGTGTCTGTGTGTGTGCCAGTTCCTCACTGTTGTGGTTACTACAGCTCTGTGATACAGTTTGATGCTAGGGAGGGTGACACCTCCAGCTGTGTCCTTCTTTCTCTGAACTTCTTTGGCTGTTCAGGGTCCTTAGTTGTTCTATATTAATAATAGGATTATTATTTCTATTTCAATGAAACATATCATTGACTATTATATTGATGTTTCAGTGAATTTGTTGATAGCTTTGGGTAGAATCAATAATTTAATAATAGTAATTCTTCCAATCCATGAGTACAGAATATTTTTCTGTCTATTTGTGTCTTCTTTAACTTCTTTTTCAATGGTTTACAGTTTTCTGAGTACAGGTCTTTCACATCCTTGGTTAAGTTTGTTCCTAGATATTTTGTTCTTTTTGATACAATTATAAATGTGATTGTTTCCCTAGATTTTCCTTCTGATGGGTTATTATTAGTGTATAGAAATGCAGCTGATTTTTGTACATTGATTTCAAGTTGAACTTTACTGAATTTATTTATTTTAACAACTGTTTGTTAAGTGTTGTGGAAAATTGTAATGTTAAAATCTCACTGTTTCTCCTGCATCCCAGGTCGTGCACAGGATCCAAGACTTGCCGGCTAGGGTACACTCATCCCACAGTGCCTCTTACTAACAAGTGGACTCCTACAAAGGTGATGAGCATCACACCTCTGGCTGACCTTGGTCTGGGTGAGTCTTGGCTTCTATAGCAAGGTTTGAAGTCTGTCTTATCAGCTTCTCTGCTGTGGTATTGATATGGTTGTTTTGAAAAGTGATGGACTTTTCAGTAATTTCTATGATGGTAAAAACTACTCACAGTTGCCACTTTATACAAAATACCGTAGGGTGTTTTACCCCAAACAGGGGTAGTCTCCCGAGGAGCCGTCACATAGCCACCAGTGAAGAAGCCGTGTGGCGTCCGCATCACTGTGTGACCTGCTGGCCCCTTCAGCTGCCACCACTTGGTCCAGCTGCTTGTTCTCTGTTTCTGGGTTTGTTACTGAGACTCTCACTGTGACAGCCTTGATGGATGTGAAGCACACACGGTGACCATGTGACCTGGGAGAACTTTTCTTTACGGCTCTTTCCACTAGGGATCTTTTCAGTGTTTATTAGTGGTGTAAATTGTATCAGTTCTACGTTCCTACATGATTTTCACTGTGATGAAAAATGCATACGACACTTTTAACTGAAATCATTTCAAGCACACATTTCTGTGGTGTGAGCTTCCTTCACGTAGTTGTACAAACAAGTTCGAGGACTTGGGTGCCTGCTTTGAGCCTGGGAGGTTCCCAGGAAGTTGAGTAGCTCCCTGAGACGGCCCACGACGTCACCTGAAATGCCATCTTTCTCTAACAGCAAAAGAACGGAAGGGTATGTTCATTATATAGATTTAAATCCTAGCCTTCTCTATTGATAAGTTTTCTGAGATTTAGTCTTTCTTTTATTCCTGGTACAGAAAGGGAGATTACTTTTCAAATGGAGAGTTCCCTTATAAATGTAAATTTGCCTCACAAAAGGCAGTCTTGATTTGGGTTTCATAGAGTCTTGTGTGTCTTATTTTTTTAAGAAATCTGCCCATTGTAATCTTAATGCCAAAGAGACGTATTTTAGGGTGTCATTTGCCCTCTTTCCATGGGTGTACCCCAAAATGCTCATGTATTCATGCACGGAAGGACATTCTCATATTTTAAAGTTTTTAGCCATTGTGAGTAGAGTAGCTGTGCATAATTGCATGCTAGTTTTTGTTTGGACACTTTATCAAAGCAATTGTCTAAATACTAGACGTGCAATGTTGGATTCTCAGGCGAGCATTGACTAGCTTTGGGAAAAACTGCCAAACTGACTTTCAAACTAGCCACACATGCATTCCACCTGCAGTAAGGGCAAGTTCCTGTTTTTCTTCATCTTCCATCAGTCACAAGTAATGTCACTTTTTTGGAGTTTAGTGTGCAGTGTTATATCATCGTTGTTTTAGTTTGCTATTTCCTACTGGTATATGATTTTTGAGAACATTTTTATATGCATATTTACTATCTGTGTGTTTTCTTTGGAGAGGTGTTTGTTAAGATCTTTACCTATTTTTATTGGGGTTGTTTGTTGTAAAGTTCTTGGGGGTAATTTGAGTCCAAATCCTTAATCAGTTATGTGTTTTGTAAATTTATGTTTCTCAGTATGTGTCTTGTCTTTAGGTTTTCTGAATAAGGTCATAAACAGAGTTTAAATTTTTAATTTTTTAAATTCCATGATTTAAATTTTACTTCTGTGGATAGACTTGGGGATTTTTGTAAAAGTTCATCACCTAGACAAGGTTATGTCGATTTCCTTACATGTTTTCTTTTAGAATAATTCCAGATGTGTATTTTATAGTTGTCTATGGACAATTTAGAGTACATTTTGGTGTGAGTGGTAAAACCTGAGTGGTTGTGGCCCGCAGTTCCCAGCAGGTGAGTGGATGGCACTGTTCTCTGACCCTCAAGGTGCACGTGTCTCACTGAGTGGGTTGGCTCCTATGGGAACTTGGCTCCTTGCGGGGCTGGTGGAGGCTGGGTCTCTTCAGGACCCACCGTGGCTTCAGCTTCAGGACAACACTTGACCAACCAAGTCCACCCAGACAGGAGCCAGATGTCTTCAAGAATCACCAGGAGGCATCACTGTGGGAGTAAAAGGTGAGGGAAAAGTGGGGAGAGGCTTCCTGTGTGTGATTGCAACTAAGGAGGTCCATTGTCAGAGGATCCAGCAGAGGAGGGGCTTGATGTGGAAAAATTTCAGATTTACTTGATTTTGTATCTAGTGTTGACAGTGTCTAGTGTAACTTTGGGGGGTACGGTGTCCCATGTTGTTGGCACCGTTTATTGAGGGGACTGTCCTTTTCCCATTTTGTGTTCTGGGCTCTTTTGCCATGGACTAACTGACAACATAAAGACGGGTTTATTCCTGTGCTCCCTGTTCTGCTCCTCTGGTCCATGTGCCTGTTTTTGTGCCAATATCTTACTGTATCTCTGCTGGGGACTGTGGCTTCCTAACGTCGTGTGAAGCCAGGGAGGGAGACGCCTCCAACTGAGTTCTCCCTTCTCAAGGTTGCTCAGGCTACTCCAGGTTCTTTTTTGTTCCGTACAAATGGTAGGATTTCTTGTTTTCTGTTTCTGTGAAAAAAATGCCATTTGGTAGAGTTTGGTAGAGTTTGCAGTTGATGTGTGCACTGCTTAGGCTTCTTGAATGTTACAGTAATGTTCTTCTAGTGCACGAGCACAGCTTTTATTTTGTGTGTGTGTCCTCTTCAATTTCTTTATCAGTGTTTTCTAACTTTCCATGTGCAGGCCTTTCACATCCTTGGTTCATTTTATTCCTAGGTTTTACTTTATTTTATTTTTGGTACAATTGTTAAATGGAATTGCTTTATTAATTTCTCTTTCTGAAACTTCTTTATTAGTGTACAGAAAGTCAATCGATTTTTGTGTATTGATATTGTATCATGTAACTTTACTAAAGGTATTTATTACTTTTTTACAGTTTTTTTTTTTTTTTGGTGTGTTGATGTGGAAAAGTAGAATTCAAAATTGCCCCCCCCCTTTTTTAATCACATCCAAGTCCTTCACAACAACCAAGACACAGTGGCTTATGATATTATCTTAAGGTGTCTCTTAATAATATGTAGATTCCTGCAAGGGCAATCAGCTTAACCATTTTGGATCAACTGGAACTGGAGAAGGCTTGGGCTCTATAGTGAAGTTTGATGTTTTCTCTGCTTTCCTGTTATGATTTTGATATGGTTGATTTAAAAAAAATTATTTACTTTCCAATACTTTTAAGCATACAGAATATGTGCAGTAGCAGTACAGTGTACTCTTCATCTGTAAGCTCAGGTTTCTCTCTCATCACTGATGTAGCACGTATGCCACTTCTCATGACAATCTCTAGTGTGTTTTTACCTTGAATAGAGACACTCTGTGTCACCACATAACATCCAAGTGAGGATTCATTATGGTTTTCACTTCATAACGCAGTCCACAGGCTCAGTTCCACTGTCGGCACCTGCTCCAGCTGTACGGCAATGGGTTTTCCCAATCTGATCCAGTGGTGTTTTTTGTTTTTTTTTTTTCTTTTCCTGGAACTGTTCTCGAGACTTTCCCTTATTTCCCCAACCTTGATCGAATTAAAGTGAGTATGATCCGGCTGGCCTTTTCTGTATGGCCTCTTTTTCTTAGGATGTTTCCGTTGTTCATCTATGTTGTAACAAATATCAGTACTTCATGTTTTTCATTGTGAGTAAATCTATTCCATATGACAGTTACCATTTAAACTGCTTTAAGTATATAGTTTCATTACATTCATGTAATACAGTTTTTGGATATTAGCTATGTTTACCTTGTTGTAGAAATGTTCTCAGCACTCATCTGCACTACTTTTTCAGTTTCCCCAAGTGAGACTGTATCCATGAGACACTAACTCCTAACCCCCTGGCAAATACATTGTACGTTTTGTTATTGAATTAGACTTATGCGGATACCTCATCTTAGAATCATAGAATGTGTGTCCTTTTTTGGTTTGATTTGGTTTGTTTCCCTTGAATGACTTCAAGGTTCATCCACAGTGTAGCATGTGTCAGAATTACCTTCATTTTAAAGGCTGAATCCTGTTTAAATGTGTAAAGTAATTATAATTATTTTACTTTGATTTAAAGATAAGTATAGTTGGGTATCTACCCCCATACTAACCCACGAACACTACTTTGAACCTTTGTTGACCTGTAATAAGTGCCAGCACTTGTTGAACCACGTGTACGTCCACCTCTAGGTGGCAGTCTGGCCACGTAGGAGCCTCTGCCGACCTAGCCATGTCCTCCGTGTATTTAGGAGGTGTCTCATTCTTGGTGATTTTAATTTTTTTAACTACCATCAGTAATATAAAACCATCAGCCATATCCCAATGTATGTAGTTTGAGTTAATTGTATATGTGGTTTATTCCCCTGCATGTGGATAGCCAGTTACCCAGCACCATTTGTGGAAAAGAGTAGTTTAAAAAAAAAAAAAAAAAAACCTAAATATTCACGCTTGTCAAAAATGTATTGATCCTAAGTGAATGGGATTATGTTCGGGCTTCTTATGTACTGCCATTTATCTATATTTATATTTTATGGCAATATCATATTTTTATATTGCTTTGTATTGACATGAAATTTGAAAATATGAAGATCTATCTTTGGTTTTCCCTTTTCAAGTTTGTTTTGTCTTTTCGGGGTTCCTAAAATTATATGCGAATGTTAAAATCAACTTCTGTGTTTGTTCCAAAATTGTCATAGAAATTATGTTGTCTCTTTAGATGATTTTGGGCACTCATGCCATATTTAGTTTTGTTACCAACATGCGATGTCTTTTTTTTTTTTTTAAATATTTTATTTCACTTCTTTTAGTGGTGTCATTTCCATTTTAATTTAGTAGTCTTGTACCTTGATTAAATTGACTCTTAACTATTTTAGTAATATTGACATCATGTAAAATACAATTCTCTTAAATTCTTGAGATCATTCATTGTTAATGTGTCCATGTAGACAAGTTTTGATTCATTGATACTTTGTATTGTCTACTTGCTGAAGTATTTGAGTTGCTCACAGTTTAAAAATTGAGCTAGTCAATGAATTGTGTGTGCTTTCAAGATGTATATGTAAACTGATGTCAACTGTGTCTGTGAATGGACGTCCTTTTATATATAATGATTTTATCTTTATTCTCTTTCATCCTGGATTTGCCTGGAATTTCCTGTACAATAGTGAGTAACAGAGGTGAAGGGAAATCCCTGGCCCTCGTTCCAGATGATTGACATTGACCGCTGCGTTTTTTATACTGCTTTGTATCATACTGAATAATTTGTTCCTGGTTGTATTTTCTCGAGTGTTTATGCCATGAAGTAGGAGTGGAATTTGTTTAAAGCTTGTGGTGGATCAAGTGGATGGGATGATGTGATTTTTCTGTATTGTACAATTGTTGTTGATTACATTGCTTAGCTTTATGTAATAATTTATGACAGTGCTTGGTTTACAATGTTAAAACATTGGGTTATCTGCTTTGGAGACATTTGCAGGAGGTGCATACTCATTTCTATTGTGCTGTTAATTTCAGGTAAGTAGTAATATACAGGGAAGTGGAGGATTCTATTTCATAGGCTAGTTGATGTGTTTTTGTTACATCTTCATGGGATTTGACCATCAGGAGAGTGCTAGGTTGTTACAAGAAAATAGGATTAAGGATTAGGATTAGGGTCAAAATTAGGGGTAGGGTATGGGAATGGGTGAGGGTTAGGGTCAGTGTGAGGGTACCGGTGAGAGTTAGGGAAAGGGTTAGGGTGTGGATTAGGATAGGAAATAGGGCTAGAGTACAGGTTAGGATACGAGTTTGGGAATAGGTTAAGTTCAGGGTATGGGTAAGGTATGGGTCAGGGTACAAGTTAGGTCAAGCATGAGGGAACAGCATAAGGTTAGGGCTAGGGCTAGAACCAGAGTTAGACTCAGGGTTAGACACAGGGTTAGGGTTAGACTCAGGGTTAGACTCAGGGTTAGGGTTAGACTCAGGGTTAGGGGAATGAGTTTAGACTCAGGGTTAGACAGGATTTAGGGTTAGGGTTTAAACTCAGGGCTAGACACAGGATTTAGGGTTAGGGTTAGGGTTAGGGTTAGACTCAGGGTTAGGGTTAGATTCAGGGTTAGACTCAGGGTTAGGGTTAGGGTTAGAGTTAGGGTTAGACTCAGGGTTAGGGTGAGACTCAGGGTTAGACTCAAGGTTAGGGTT